>NC_091484.1:47205815-48545751 GCF_947461875.1 Haliaeetus albicilla | reverse complement strand
CCAGTATACTTTTTAAACAACACTATTAATACAGAGCAAAAGTACTACTCAGAACTTCATGTCATTTACATTTGGTAGATACAAAAGTGAGTAATCCTCCTTATAATATGATATATAACCTCAGTTGATAGCTTTTCATTACTTTCTGTTTTCATTAGTTAAGTTGAAGGAAAAAAATTCACAAATGGGCAAATGAGCCTTTCAGGAAATGACAGAAGCCATACAGGACAGATGCACTTCAAGAACTGTCTTCAGAAAATTAACAAAATTAAAAAATATATCTACATTTTTCCAGATCTTGGACAAGTAATATTTCCCAGTTGCCACACTCTGACACTGGTGTAGCTTAAACCAAAGTAGACAAGGTCGTGTCCCCCCCAGCTTTTTCAGAATAAAAGAAAAATAAATAAAAAATTGGGATGAACCTAGGACAGATAAGTGAGACAAAAGTATAATGAAACCCTGTATTTTTGTATTTAACAAAGAAAATAAAAAAAGAAAAAAGATTTTTCAGAGTAGCATGGGATACATAATGTTGTACTACATAACTTTTACACCTATGCTTTTGCTGCCCACCCCTATTACATGGTGAAACAATTGAAGAATGTTAGATGAACCACAATTCTTGTATAAATTCCATCTTGTATGACTCCAGTCCTTTTGTAACACATTTTCTTATATTGCCATCTTTATGTAACTATGGTTAGGTTATGTTTAATATAATAAAATGTTATCCAAAGGTTTATGTAAGGACTGGAATATAGAAGCTCATGTTTCTCATTTGTTGATTCAAAGTTGAAATTTCTGCAATACTGAACTTATGAAGTTTATTTATTTATTTATTACTAAGAAGTCCAGAGTCTGAGCCATACTAAAACTGAAATGGCCAATTCCCATATTTGGCACAAAAACTGGAACTCCAGCCAAATGTAAGGAAGAGCTTTTCTGAAATGGACCTTGATTTCAATCATATGTGAGTGAACGATGTTGTAAGGCACTCATTTCAAGTCTGTCCCCAGGTCATAAGAAAAGCATTTGGAGTTTTATGGAGATATCTCATCATTATCTCTTTCAAAGCCTCATCAAGTCTGGAGGACAAATCTGTCTTGGCCAAACTGGTACTAAAAGGAAGATGTTCATTTACGCTAACTTAATCTTTTTTCTTCTCAACATAGCGCAGAAGGGCTTTTGTTTCCATAGCTACTAGGATATTTCCTTTGAACTTCTTCCAGAATACTTTTATCTCTTCCACATGCACGGACACACAATCCTATGAAGTATGTATGTATTTGTGAAACACTCTGTGCTTCATTACCAATTCTTTGCTGCATGTAACAGAGGAAATTTAGTCCACTGTTAAAGCTAAATTTCTGACTTGCTGATTTAGGTGTTTTAATATTTAGTAATGTATTACTATAAATTAACTTCAGAATATTACAAGTGAAAGATTAAATCAGTAACATTTATTTCAAGAGTTTTTTATAGTTGTTATTGTGCAAAGACAATTCTTTGTTATTAGGTAATTTGAGCCAATATAGTTGCATGCTTTCTTTAATTTAAGAAAGCATTGTTTTGAAATTAAACTATGTGTTGTTTTTTTTTTTAAGTCAGTACCAATATCTGTACACTGGCAATAAGAAACTCAGGAAAGATAGGTTGTTAGGTTTTGTTTTGGTTTTATGGTTCTTGTTTGCTTGTTCGTTTTAAGACAGAAAAATCTGAACTTTGGTTGAATTTATCTAATTTTTCTATCATTGAAAACTTTTATATCACTTTAAAAAAAAAATAATTCCATTTGGATCTTCATGATGGAACCATTTTTAGCACTCCTCCAAATCCATTCCCTTTCAATTCAAAGAACAAATTTTCATCAAATGAAAATACCTATTCTATCTATCTAGATACTCTATCCATTCTAAACTGATATCAAATGCCCATGAAAAACAAAGGAAAAACAAACTTCGAGGTATTTCTTTTCTTAAAAGATTTTTAAAAAGCTTTTACATATAGATATATACAGCTATTTCTGTGGTCTACATCTGTGGTTCTCAAGGTGTGATTCTTTGAACTAGATGACTTCTAAGGCACTAAGAAGTGAGCTGCCGCTGTAGTATAAACCAATGCTCAAACCCTCTCCTCTTACTCTGAGGTGCAGTGCTCCACATGCAGCTTATTATGCGACTCCTTTCATTGCTGCCTGAATAGCTCACTAAAAAGCCTGGAAATATGGTCTATACCGCAGATCCCCAAAACTGGATACCAGTACTGGTATGAAAACTATGTCAAAGTGGTGCTATTTGTGCTTCTTTCTAAAGAAAGGGAGACAACAAGTAGACTTTTTAGCAGTCAAAGAGTTGACACTCCATCCGAATGAAAAAAGGACATAGGGCTGGAGTGTGACTTCTTCTTTGCATGGATATGGTAGATGAAAGGATAGAAATTGCTTGTGTTGATCCCATTGCAGTATTGCACAAATATCTTTCTTCAAGAAACTGACAACTGAACAAAACCAAACCAAAACCCAAACTAGGTTCTCACTAAGGCCAGCAAAAGTTCTTTCAAATGCTGTCTGTTAATTTTTGTGGGAACATACACAAACCTATGCACTAGCTTAATCTGACAAATGAGGAAGGCCATACAGAGTCCATAAAATGCCACAGGTCTGTGCAGAAGCATAGACTACATTACAGATCTCCCACAGCATTAAGATAAAAAACTCCTACTACCTTAACCATAAATAGCGGCCTCATTTATTTATGTTCTTTTATATCTATAGTCAGAAAAGTCATCATTCAAAAAAAAGTTGAATCTAAGACTCTTTATCACATGCTCTGCTACCATTAAAGATTGTTAGCAATCAATAAACTATTAAGAATGGCAGGTATTCTTCTACTGAAGTATTTAGTAACAATAACCGGTAGCTGAAGTTTTCTATTTGCAATTGTCTAAAGACAAGTATTTGATCAACAACAGAACAGATTGATATTTTACGCAGGGAATGCATATGCTCCCAAACACAACTGTCATTGACAGCTGAAGAAAGATATACATGATACTAGGGCTCTTTCTGATAGGAAGTTTGATTTAAAGGAAATTTTTGACCTCTCTGAGAAAGTAACAAAGGGATCACAATGAAGGCTTGTCTAAAGTTATGCCTGAATTCACACACTGTCTGATATGCCTAATTATCTGACAACTATTGCTAAATGTTGTGGGAGTGGAAGTTATAGGGACAGTGATCTGGATGATTAGGTCGTTCTTGATTTTACTGACTCAAGAATAATAGCGAGCCTTTAGCCTAATTCCCTTCCGATTCATCTGTTAAAGTAACTACATGAATTTGGCTAAAGAAGTCCACCTAATTCATCCTTATATAAGAAAGAAATTTTTTACAGTGACAACAATTGATCACTAGACCAACCTCCTTAGGGATGTGGTAGAGTCCCTGTCACTGGAGGTTTTCAAGATGCAATTGGACAGGGTGCTAGATAATCTCATTTAGAGCCCCTTTCCTCTGAAAGGTTGGACCATGTGATCTTTTGAGGTCACTTCCAACCTGGGCTGTTCTATGATTCTATGATTAATTCTGTTAGTAAGCGATCTGGTAAAAGGTTAATAGAAGTTTCTTTGCTGCATGTTATTTAACTTTAGTGAATAACCCATGAGATATATGGAGAAGGCATGAAACAAGGACTAGATACGACAAACCAAATCTGGTATGAGTGCAGTGACAGTGGTGTCTCCTCCAGATGCTTCATTGCTCGGAAGTGTCATTTCATTTATGTGTGCAATGTGTCTGCATTGACCCCAGCAGACTTCAAAACAGGATCATAATTTGGCTGTAAAGAGTAATCTTAAGTCCATTAGACCATTAAAGCAGATCCTAACATATCTCATTTATTAAAAGGAAGGCAATGTTTTGTGAAAAATAGCTCCTTATTCCCAGATGGAATAAGAGCTGCTCTCTGCAGTCACAGAGACATTTGGCAGTTATAGGATGTGGTGTTGACACAGCTGCAGGCCCTGGCAGCTGAGCCAGTTTCACATGGCTCCGCTCTTTTCTTCCTCCCTCCTCCCCCTCAAAATCTAGAGAAAAGTACTGGACAGGTTCTCACCTGGCCTATTTGGTTTTGTGCATGAGTCATTACAAGACTCCATCACTGTCTTGTTTAATGTAGGCACATTTGGCTATTGTACTTTCTGTAGGTTTATGAAGTCAGCTCAGTGCCTGTATCTGAATACAAAGTTGGTTGTCAGTACATGACTAGGTCAAGAGTTGAATGAGGACAGATCAACTAAGATAAAACACAGATGAATTTACTCACATGGGTTGGAGTGAACCACAAAAAATAAATTCATATTTTATTTGTTTAGCCAGGTGTCTTGCTGAATCCTTTGCTTTTCCTAAACGTGAAAGCCTTTTGTGTCAAATATATCACACAACTGAAACAGCACCATGAGAGAAGGTAGAAAGGAAGAAGACATTAATATTTCAACATTAAGACCCACTAGGGCTGTGAAATGTTTCTGCTTTAAATCACCACATAGCGATCCACTACAACTGGAAAAGCACTAGATGAAAAGTAGCTAACACAGCACAGATTTCTAAAACACCAGTCTCTACCTTTCTTTCCTTTTTTGTGGCTGATGACTAATTGCTTTATATGACAACTCATGCTGCTAAGTTACATAAAGAGACTCTGATACAGTAAGATTTGTCCCCAAAGCAAAGTTTAGAGTTTTCACCCACCCCTCTTTTTAAAACTCCTCCAAACTTTTAACATTCTTGTGGCAATTGCTTATCTTGGAATAGTTTCTAGAAGCTCCTCCAGAAACCATTTTCACTGTGATTAGAAGGGGGAAAGGGAAGAAGAAAAGAACTTTTGTTCTTGCACCTTTTCAAGTTTTAAATTGGTCCTAAATAGGAGCTACTGTAAGAGGTACATTATAATTAAAAGGAAGAAAATCTTTCTCCTTATTTTGAGAACTGGTTGATGAATTACCTATCTGTAAAATACTGGGGGGTGGGGGGGTGGAAATACGCTTTCTATGGATTATTTTAGTGTAATTTTTTTCCATAGAAAGCAAGGTTCAAGGAATAAATAAGAAGGTTTTTACAACTACTCCCTGTGTGCAGCTACCAATAACTTTCTGCATCAAGAGTATACTGACTACCAATTTTTGAAAAAAGATTATTTGAAATATTTTTCCTTCCATCACATTAGATTCAACTCATTTTTGCATCCTGTATTAGTAGTAAATTCTCTTTTTTTTCCATATTCTTTGACAAATCTTAAGCCAATAAAATTCAATTTAGCAACACTGACTACAGGTCCTAAAGCTTAACTGATGGCATGTCAAGTATTTTTAATACTAGATTTAAATAATAATACTTTTATATAATTTAGACACTATTACATAAGCTTCTTAATTGTATAGTGCTCCTTTATCTACAAAGCAGCTTTTGCCACAAACAGAATCAACACTTCTCCATTGGCTTTTAAACTTTTATTATAACAAAAAATATTCCACATTTGCTATGCTACCAGAAGCAAATGGGTTACACTTTCACAGTGCTCAGCAGCCCCAGCAAACCTGGAAATTGAATATTCCAGGGAGAAGAAATGCAAGAGTTCCTTCTGGGATCAAGTAAACAGGCCTGTCTGGTACGCCTAATGTTTTATACACAGTCAATGAGAGAGTAAAATGTCTCTGAAGACCTTTGAAAGAAAGTCCTGTATGACTAAATTAGGCATGTCGTTCTTCCGTTGACAGGCACAGAGTTCAACCTCTCCAGGCAGTTTGCTGTAAATCACTCTGGGGTTCATCTATATCTGTGTGGCTCACTTTGAATGCAACATAACCACTCCCTCAGGCTCCCCCAAAAGGCAGCAACGTCTTGGTTGGTCTAAGGTGAGAGTAGAACAGATGGAATTGCTAGCCTCAAACAGTTATATTAGCTAGAGGAAAGACAAGGATTTCCAACCAGGGCCTGTAATCTAGCCTTTGCAATCCTGTCAGATTAAAAGGAATTAGATTAGCAGGTGATCTTCTTCCTAATGACTGACTGAAGCCTTAAAAAAGTCTGTTTTCCATGAAATTTAAACATTTGAACTACATCTATCTGCCTAAATTTGGATCAGAACAGGCTGTACGTGTCTGTCTTCCTAAACAAGCATTAAAAAACAAACAAAAAACCCCCAACCAAACAACCCCCCCCCCCAACAACTAAATTTGCATAGCCGGGGAATTTTCATTCCAAATAGTGCCTAATGACTTCATATATGAAGGATTAACTATCTGGATTTCTGCCTGGGATTTATGTTTTATGCTTAAAATTCTTAGTGCCTAAGTGGGTTTTGGGAAGACTGGATCACACTTGGCTTGTGATTTAAATTTTATCTCCACATTCTAAGGTTAATGGGAAAGCATTGTACTTCACAGACCTCACAAAAGCAAAGAAATTTAAATAACCAGTTAGGGAGAATATGCATTCCCTGACAATTTTTAGAGCTTTGGGAAGATAGAGAACATGCCAGATTTTTATTTAATAGATGGGCTTTAAAAAGCCTTAAATAAAAAAGTGATTTCTTGTAACTGGGTTTATTTTTGGAAGAACTGTCATGTTTTGTCCCATGAGGATTGTAGCTCTGATGCTTCCTGAATAGACCTTGACCTTCTGACATTCTCTTTGCTAAAGCAGTTACAATACAGATTACACACCCTAAAAATAGCAATTCAAAGGATACTTCTGAATTTTAATCTCTTTTTGATTCCTTCTCAAGGCAGTTAGCATGCAAGAGGCCTCTCCTCTCTTTGCAGTGAAGATGAGAAGTGAAGCTACCCTAAGAAAACTTATACCTGGATAGAATGATAATCCTGTGATTATTTGCTGTATCTAATGAACTGGATATAGCTATTTCTCATGCTTTAAAGTCAGAACTGAGGCTCAGATGAAGACTTCTGTAAACCTTCTCCTTCCTCCACTCAAAACGTCTTGCCTCTTTGGTAGGAGTCTGAATGCTTAGCATAAGTCATGGACCACCTTCAGAGACATCATTAACAAAATACTTTCTTGGAGCTAACATGTGGTCCCTACACATTGCAAAAAAAGTTTGAAATTATAACTTTCATACATTGTTTGCTAGATCATTTTTTTTAACTGAAGAATAAATCATTCAGAACCGTAGTTACTACTAAGGTTAACTAAAAGAAGGACAGACTCATTCTTCATTTAAAAGTCTTGAGGAACAGACAATACTCAACTAGATTATATGTTTCCATTCTATTTTCTCTGTATGTGCTGTTTGTACAGTACAGAATCTACTACTTTCTGCACCTTCAGACAGGAGCTGAGATGATTAGAAGGGCACAACTTATCTGAGGAATTAGTAACTCTCTTGTTGCCAAGAGCAGATGACATGGTGTTGCAAGACTTTGTTGGTATTTCTTTTCTGACCATCTGAAAACCATCCTGGACAACTCCATGCTTTTAAAATTGGTATGAGTTTGGGGTTTGGGTTGGGTTTTTTTGTTTTGTTTATTTGGTTTTGTGGTTGGTTGTTTTTTTAAACCCACACTTCCTGGAATTCTGACATATCGTTGCCTTCTAGCTGCCCTTTGATAACTGTAAGACTGAGATGATAGATCCAAGACATTAGAAGACACCTATCTGCTGAGGAACTGTTGTGTCTGGAGACATATCTCTCGCCATAGTGAGACAGACAATTCTGTGGAACAGAGATGCCAGAGCCCTAACAGGTATTAATTCCTGGAGAGCATGTGACATTCTGTCTGGTGGCTTCGGAATTCTTCCTGTGGCAGAGTTTGGTATCCAAGTATGGAGTAATTAATCTGTCAAAGCTCTTGATGAAGCCAGTGTCCTGGAACTGGTTCCCAGAAAGGGTGCTCCACTTTGATTACTTCTTACCGCTTGGGTCTGCCTCTTCAAATGTCTGCAGCCACCATGTCAACAATCCAACCACTACTGAGCCACTCCAGTGACTTAGAGAAGAAACTGTTTCTGCACCAACCAGAGACCATATTTGTTCAGCTATCCTTAAGGTTTGACCTTTATCAGGTGGGTTCCTTCTTCAGACAACATGCCAAGTAATAAGCATAGCCCTGTGCACTGGGTCCAAACACTACAAGGATCTACCTCTCCTACAGCTTGAATAAAAAGTACCAAAGCCACAACTCTATTTCATACACAGTGAACAGTTCCTTACATGTTGACTAATGTTTTTTACTGGATATCATCAGGCAATTATTAAGACTTTTGAATTGGTTTATCTGCTTTACCTATATGCTAAATACACAGTGTTGTTCTAGTCTTTTATCAGAACCACATGGTCTGTTTATGACATATCTTCAAATGTTATTTTTGGATCTTTTCCAGTCTACGCGTCTTGATTTTACAATTACACTGGTGCTTTATATAGATCTCATTTAGTCCTTGATGGACTACAGACATCCTGCTTGCTGGCCTATTATCCAGCTTCTTATCAGTTTCACTCTAAACCATTATTTCAGTTGCACAACTACAGCAGTTAGGTCAACGCTTTCTCAAACTACAGTGGTTTAATCTACCTTTTCTAAAATGACTGTTCCAAGTACTTGAGAAACTTTTAGTAACTAAAGAAAAGATAATGCATTTTAAGATGACCATGCAGGAAAAGGCAAATAGACCAAAACATAATATAACAATAGTATTATCTGTAGCATGTGAAACAGAAATATCTTTTGCATAAGTCCAATGCTTGCACAAATTGGCACTCTTAAAAACACCCCCCCCCAATCAAACTAAATGAAGTTCTCCTTTTTGGAAATCTCTGCAGTGCTGGAATTTACTTTCCAGCTGTCAACAGGGTTTCAAGAGGGATCTGACCAATAACCTTAGACTAGAATAAAACATCTTTGAAAATGTGCTGGTTCAAGCAGAAGGCAGGTCATAAGTTTTGTTTTCTGAAGAGCCACATTTGCCCAGATTGAAGCAAATGTTCTGTTTGCAGGCATTGTGCTCTCCATTCTGTTTGACAGGAGAAAGCAGATGTCAGCATGTATAGCTTTGGAATTACATTTCATGTTAAAGGCATAAACTAAAGCTAACTATGTCATGCTATTTTATTGAAACATCCTATTGTTCTAAGTGCCAAGGTTTAGCACCAGCTATATAGGGAGCTGATCATAAGAATCATCAGTTACATCAGATGTAACTTGAGGCCAGACACAATTGTTTGATGTTAATTGCTCACTGATAAGTACAGCCATTTGGGAAAGGAACATTTGTAAAGATGCTGCTCACACCAGCTAAACCAAAGTGACCTCTTCATCCTTAGCAGCACACGTTGCATCACCTTAATGACACGTATATTGCTGATGCAATTAAACCAAGGGGTGCAATTCCCATCACATAAACAGGAAGCAAGGAATGAGAGCTAAAGATAGCCCCATAATGACCACTCATTATAGAACAATAGCTATTTCCAAATCAGTTCATATAAGAATATTTTTCCTTGACAAACTTCTGATTGCGAGAGGCACAGAGAAAACAGGGAGTCCAGGATGGCTGCCACCTTCAGGCTTTAAAGAATTTTTTTAATAATAATAATAAATTATAATAATAATTAAACCCACAAAGATTGCATGAAGTTCTTGAACAAGTCAGCAAAAAAGATTGTTTTGCAATTTTACCAGAGAAAGCAGAGGAGGAACTGCAGAATTCTTCTTTGATGGTAAAAAGTGTTTTTAATGCCAATCTTCAAGTATGTCATCTGTTCTACCTATTCCCTCAGCTAAGCATCTGAAGAGAACTAACATTCAGTTCATGCTAGCTCCCAGAAAATTTAAACATGGTACTTCATAGTAATAGTTGTTCATTTTGCAAGTCTGAATCAAGTTGTCAAGGAGTGAATCAGGTAAGGAAAATGGTCTCTAAAGTTTTGCAACTTCTTTCACCAAAAATACTGAATTTGGATTTCAGTTGAAAAGCATTACAATGATTTTCTCCCTCAGAGTTCCCAAGGCTAAGGAGACTAGTAACCCAAAATTAACCCATCTTCTGACAGAGCATTTTGTTTTCTTGTTGCTTGAAAAGGTTTGGAAACATCTCCCAGCATTTGCTGAAACTGTCATGAATGGCTGAAGGCTTAGGAGCATGGCTGCTCTTACAATGCTGTGGCTGATGAGTCCAGTGCCTCAGAGATCTACAAACAATGTAATGCATCTATGGACCTCCTCTCTGAAGAATAAACAGCAACATCTTTACAAACTTTCCCCCCTTCATTGAAAAGCTCTGTCTAGAAATTTCTGTGCTTCTAGCTTTTTTTCCAGAAAAAAAACAATTGCATGTTCACTGACATGAATGAAATGAGTCAAATTAGGAGCATTGCATTATTGTTTCTGAAAGTACAAATTTAAGCTATCAGCTTCCACAGCATCAAATATAGACTGATCTTAGAGCACTACAGTAGATGGCTCATTAATCTATGTCACCGTTGTAATTCTCAAAGATCAGATCCTACTTTCTACTATTATGAACCCAGCACTCTTGAATTGTGCCGATGTGGTTTTAAACCACTGCATTTTGATGTGCTATTCTGTTCTTGCTGTTTTCATCAGCTACAACTATTCTACCAGTCTATCAACTAAGTCGAGGTTAAATTAAGTCCAAGAAGTGTACTACACAGTTCTTTCATCCAGATCTCATGGTTTTATCCGGATGGTCCCTCCCAAGACTGGAAAAGGGAATTATGAAAAAAATACAGTGCATTTTCTAACCAGGAGGTATTAGTACCAAGTGTGAATGTATAAAGAAATGAAACCTCAGAACTTATTTTTCTCCTCTTCTTTAGGATTCTCATACTTTCTTTTCCCCATTGTGACTTAAAAATGTTCATAAATTGATAAAAATGTAAGATTGAATGTAACATCTGACTTAATAGAAGAACTGTTTGTCAACCTAATAAATGAGGAACAGTGAAAACAGAACGGAATTTTTCCATCTAATTCTTTGATTTGAGGCTGAACCTAAAAGCGATACACTTTCACACTCTGGGGAAAGAAATATAAAATTAATCTTCCATTGCTGTTATGCGTCTGTTAACAGTGGGGTATGAGGTCACACTGCTGCCTCAATAAAGATTGCTCAGCCTCCTTCACCACGTGCTGTGGTCCTGCAGAGTATGAACAGCTTGTCTATGAAAGAGACTCTGGATGTGGTGGCTCTATAAATGCCTAGCCTGTGCTGTTAATAAGGTATATCAGCTGGCAAAAGGTCCTGCAGATGACTAAAGGCTATTGAACAGTAGTTTTCCAGCCTTGTAAAATTGCGCTCTCCCCCACCTTCTCCTTAGAGTTCACCCACAGACAGGCACAAAACCAGATAGAACTGTAAGTTCCCAAGCTGCAAGATACAAGATATAAAATCAGGGATTTAATGCCCACTTCCCCCCCCCCGCCCCCCCGCTGCCATCATCCTGCAAGATAGAGGATATAACAGAAGGAGAGCGTGGGTGGCGTGGTGGTGGTTCCATAGGCACCTGCAAAGCAAATACTGCAGCTACTGACTCCCTAACAAGGCTGGATCCCACTGTCAACACCACCCGCAACATTACTTGTGTTTCCTCTGCATGGTGCACAGTATGTCTACTCTATCAAGATGCATTTGTGAAAGGCCCACGGGGAAGACAAGGACAGCAGCTGCAACCATTTTAGATATGTGCAGCCCAGGTACCTTCTCCCTTTAAAATGTTTCCACTTACCAACCTCACTACAACAGAATTTACAAGACTCTACAGCTAGTAACCATCATCTAATATTGGCAATTGCCAACACCATCACTATAAAATGTTCAGCTACAGGGTCTTAATAGCTCATCTTGCAGATCATGTCAGAGGAGAAAGGGAAATAGATCAAAATATGAACTCACTGGATCTCTGTTCTCCCCACAGCCAAGAAAACGGGTATTCTGTGGCTTTTTGCAGCTCAACACAACACAAAAGCAACTACTCTGGCTGAGGGGGAAAAAAGCCAAAGTCAAATAAAGGAGGAAATATAAGAACAGGGCACTAGCTTTCTACTAGCCTACAACCCCCTCAGTGCTTCATTTTAAGGCCCTCCTGAGCTGCACTTGGTTCCTTTATTTTAGTCACTAACAAGCTCATGGAGGAGACATCCATTGTTAGAGACTAATATGAGTTTTTAGCACACACCTTATTCTTTGACAAGAGGTTCTACAGATCAGCTATGTACATTAAGGACCATGTCCTTTAGTTTGTTTTGAGCCTGGCTCTGACTACTTAATGCCTACTGGTTGATTTCTGTTGTTTTTTGGTTCCCCCACTCCTAGAATGGAGAAATATGGCAGCAGTTTTCTGCTCACGCTCCCTGTGCTACTAATGTACTACTGTCAAGTCTCCTCTCAGTTGTCTTCTTTCCTTCAGCCTCTTGGTTGATAAATTCAGCTCTCTAGATTTTTACTATTTGTAACAGAAGATAACTCAGACACATAATTCAAAGGCAAAAGGATAGTACTGAAAAACCCCAAAACAAACAACAAACCATCCCCACCACATCCAGACTAGGGTTCATGATAATTTTAGAAATTATGCATCTTTTTGTGCACTATTGTTCTAACTCTTAGGAAGAATATGATTTATTACACCTAATAGCCAGATGTACAATTGAACTTACAGTGGTCATACTTTACAATATTTAATTATTATTATTTTGTTTCAAAAATGGAAGCATTCTATAAGCCCTGACCATAGGTATTGACTATTTCAAGGAAAAAAAAAAAACAAAAAACAACAACCCCCCCCCACACACCTTAATACATTAATTTACTCACAAAAAGCATTCAAACTTTCAGCTTCCTTCTTTCTTGACATGATGATATAGTTTATTTACATGAATACTCAGGCTTCCCTAGCTTTGTCCTCTTCCTGCTCACCAAGCTGGAGGCCAGTCCAGCTCCAAGGCATGCTGCCTTTCTTTTATTTGTCCGCGTTCACAAGTCTCTAATCTTCACACACAAATACTTCACATAGTTCCTTCTCTCAGTTTGTTTGCACACTCTCAAATCAAGCTGAGCCTCAGCCTTTCTGCTTTTAGGTCCGTAAGTGTCATTCTCCCCATTACTCCAGTGAAAACAATGGAAATCCCTTCCAGTACTAATTTTCAAATGTCTTTTCCAGAGCTGTCAGTCTCTTGCCTAATCCTGCGATGAACATTTTTAGCAGGTTTTTTTTTGTCTGTAGGGACAAATCAAGGAAGTTTTATGCCTCAGATTGATCTTTAAGAGATGTTACATTTATAGATAATTTTAAAGGATGTAATTATATAAGCACAATTTAATCATTATGAGTCATTGTGGATATGGAAAGAGTAAATCATGTTAAAGAAATCTAGTTACTTTTAAAAAATGAAAAATGTTATTAGCCTAGATAAACCAAGAGGCTTGACACAGCTGGGTTTTTAAAAAGGTTCAGAGGAAATTCAAAATGATGGATCATTGTTAGCATTAAGAAACTTCTGTTGTGGATGGAGTAAATCCTTATTAAAAATGGACTTTAAACTTTTCTCCAATATCAAGCACTTGTGACCCAGCATTCATATCTGAAGGTCAGTATCCCAAAGTCTGACTCTTTTCCATCCTTAATCTTTAGTTTGGGTTTTGGGGGGCACCTGCTTTTCCTGTAAAACTGTAATAACTTCAATTGACTCCAGATCTGATGCATTTGCCTGCCTTCAGGGATCAGCAGTACCAAGGTACCAATCAGTACACAGAAAAACAGCAGATTGGAGGGAAAATGGAAAGGCAGTGGCTGAGAAGTGACGTCCCACAGGGCTGTAGATTAACAGCAGCAGATTTTCATATTTTATTCAATGGTCTAGATAAAGCTGTAATAAGTCAGATCATTAAATTTGCAGATGATACTAAAATAGGGGGAGTATTTAAGACTCAGAGGGATGTAAGAATAATCCTGACATTAACAAAATGGGCTTAGAGGTGAGATAGGAAATTAAATGAGTATTCATTTAATGTAATGAAAAGTGACACACTTCAGTAAAAATAATGCCCAGGACACATACCGAGACACTTACAACTTCAATTATACTAAGTTAATTAACATGCAAAGAGAGAGAAAGTTACAAGTTATACTCCCATTGCCATTCACATTCATAGTTTTAAATGATAATAGGAAGACATGGCCCCTGTCCTAAAGAGATAGTAGATTAGCACAGACAAAATAACACACTGTCATTTAACACAGTAAGACAAGGTGTTTACCAACACACTCCAGACAGGAGAGCTACAGCCCTCTGCACCAGTCAGTCATTAACAAGGCTCAGAAGAATACTTAAAAATTACACAAATAATCTTTGAAAACATAAGTCCTCAGGTATGAAAAGAGCAATGTTATATTATCAACTATCTGAATAATACTCAAAAAATTAAATGCCCATTTCTAAGAGGATACAAAAAAAACCCAGTAAACAAAAAACCCCAACCTCTAAAAGCAGACCTCCAACCCTCTTTCATAGAGGCTGCATAAGAAAAAAGGTCTGAGAATAAAGCAAGGAGAAAGCCAGTAAGATGTAGAAGAAAGGGGAAAAAATGAAACAACCACAACAAAATCAAGAACGAAACAAACCTGCAAGCAAGCTAAAGGCAAAGGTCCTTAGCTCTAGTTCACAAAAAAAGCCAACCCCAAAACCACCATTAGAGACACCAAAATAATTTTGCTTTTATAGTAAAAAGACTGTAAAAGCCAAAGTTGTTCTCTATTAATACTACTGTAATAGCACGTCATAAAACCTACCTCCAGCGCAGAATACCTCTTTTCATTATACCAGTGAAAAGTCTGAGGAAGACTGAAAAAAAAACCCTCACAATTTACCCTTGAACCAGTGCAATCATCTATGCTGAGGGCAGCAGGTTCCCCGGGTGTTCTTGGTTTAGCCAAATTTCTCCACCTAGCGTATTAACAGCCCCAATTAACCACAAGCATCCAGCTGTAGAGCCCTAGTTAAACCTACTGTTTGTTACAATTCGAAGAACGAAATTTCAAGGAAAAACAACAGCAGTGTTAATAGAGAGAAACTGCCAAGGTCGTATGATTCATTTATCTAGGAGCTTAGCAACAAAGGAGAGCTGTGAAATACTGTAATAGCAATAAACCAAAGGATTAACACAGCATCAAGCAACATCTTGAAAGAGATCAAAGTAGTAAATAAAATGAAATGCAGTGACAAGAATGAGAATAGGGTGTTCAGTTTCTTAACAGTATGAAATAGTGAATGAATTGCAAAGGACTCACACATCTTAGAGCAATATAAACAGAGAGGAGGGGCAAAAAATGCTAGCAAAGCTTTACCTCAGTTAATAAGAATTAAAATAAATTTCTATTCCTTATTTAATGAAATATTTTGTTGGTGTCTTTCCTAAACAACTGACAAGAACTCTGATGTTTATAAATAGTGTTATCCTAATATATTTAAACAAAACGTAGAACAGTTACAGGATATAATGAAGTACTGTTTAAGATTCCCAGAAAACCAAATAATTCATCTAGCCTGTACTGCAGGGAAAAAAAAAGAAAAACAGTGACTCATGCTGGTAAGCAAGCCCTCTGATTTCAGTTTAGAAAACACAGTTTGATATGTTCGTGAAAAGAATGCATTGCAGTAAGTTTATCAATATCAATCAAGTCAGAGGATATATATAAAGTATAGTGTATCTGGAAGCATTACACCACACAAATAAAGCTCACAGCCTGTGATGTAAGTTGAAGAGAATCTGTTACAATATCACAAAGTCTAAATAGTCACGATAAAGCCTCATTTAAATATAAACTTACCCAAGAATAAGCCCGTTGTGAATGAAGAGCATGCTAGGTGTCAGGATGACAGAATCACTTGCACTCAGTAAATATATCATCCTTCAGTAGTATCTCCTTGCTGCAAGCACCAAATTACATCTGCAAAAGATTTTACCTTGACCACATTTGTTGTTAAATATCAAGGTCTAAGCTTGTATATGAGTGTATACAAGTGACATTAAAAAGTCTAATTTAGCAATACTATTTCCTATATAAATCTTTGTATTGCTTTGGATACAATAATACATATATGGAAATGGTTACTTCTTAATAGCGGCTACTACAGAAGTTGGAAGAGACTCAAAATCTGAAATCTTAATTTCCCACTATTATCTTTAGTGTCTCCACTAGTGCTCCCCCTCCCCAGCCACCCATCCGCACAATTGGACTAAAAGTTCTCTGTTGTCCCTCAGCTTTGCTTTCTTCCAATATGGAATAAGTCTTTCAAGGTGTCTGCACTTAATGACACCCAATCTGAGTGAGTTTTTAGTCAGTTGAATAATTCTGCTTTTCTGTTTGCAAGAGATGCTAAGAAAGGAAATACCTATTTAATTTCTTTCTCTCACTTTATGTTGTAAAAATGCACATATTACTCTGTTTAGGACAGGAAGGGCAAGAAACTCGGATACTACAGACAACCAGTTGTATTAGCAAGCAATTCCAAAACATCTATTTTCAATTTTTTTATTCTAAATTTATTGTTGATTATTTTATCCATTCTATTTTAAGGCTTCTTTGCCAACTAGTTTACCAGCTCCTCTTTTTTGATCTTTACTCCCAGTTGCGTTCTGACTACCTGCTGGCACATGGCAAGGCTTTCCACTCTTCTTCCATCCCTATGGTGCAGACAGCCAGTTATGTCAGTCTGAAAGCAGCATTTGTTGTGTCCTCAATTTGAACAAGAGGAATTCCCTGTTAATTCCAGCTACCATGCAATCTACAGCCAGCCTAGGAAAAGCAATCATACTTTCTCTCAGCTTTTGTTTTATATCTTTGAAAGATGAGTCCTTTTGCAGTCTCTAAATAGCCTTGTTGCTGTCTTCTGCATATAGGACATTGGAACTGTATCTAATAGTATGGTATGGTATTATGGACAGGATCTGATCAGCATCTTGTAAAAATAGTGTTGGGGCTTTTCCATCTTAACAAGGAATTTCTCACTGAACACCTCCTTTCTCAACCACAGCCCTTTAGAGACCCCTGGAACTGACTAGCAAACCCAGCTCTTCCTTCTCAATTACTCTTGGTCACTTGTGTTTTGAGTTAACAGCAGGTTTTTGTCATTAGCCCTTCAGTGAATGACACTGCCATTCATATTACTGAAGTTCATTAAATTTCTGTTATTCTATTCCTTAAGATCATACTATATCCAGATCTGTCTGTCCTGACATCTTTCAGTTTTATCAGCTAATTTTCATTTCTGCACTCAAACATTCTGTGCCAAGGTAATTAGAGAAAAGTTAAATAATAATAACCCCAAGACTGAGTCTTAAAGAGTTCTAGTATTAACTCCCAGGGTGCTTTTTATCAGCTCCTCCTAAGGAAATTAGAACAGGTGAACTGTGTGAGACCAAAAATCTCCCTTCTACCTTATTGCTTAGGGAAAGTACAAGTTTTTGTGCTGAGTAGCCCATGATAGATTTTTTTTTTATTCCATAAATCCATCTAAGTATTTTTGAAGTCCATAAACACTTTTTATAACATTCTATAGCTGTAAACTTCACAGCTTCATTATGTGACATGTGAAATAGTATTCCATTTTCTTTTCAACCTAACAGCCTATAACTCCATTTGATGTTACCTAGATTTTCCAGTATTAAAGAAAGTTAATAAGCATCCCCTACTGATACCCTTTCTACTTGTGATTTTATCGACCACAATCATATTCCCTTTCAGCAGGCTTTTACTGAGGATGAAAAGACCTAGTGTATTTAGTCATCCATTCTGTCTGTTTCCTTACCTGCCTTACAATTTCTGCATTTATCATAATCTCTCCCAGCTTTGCTAATAATTTCTTACACAGCATCATATAAAACTATTTGTTAAAGTATTGATAGATGACATATTATACTGTTGTCTAAAAAACCAGTTACACCATGTAGAAATAGCAGCAATTTAGTCTGGTATGACCTTGTGTCCAGGTTTCAGCTGGGTTAGAGTTGTCTTCCTAGTAGCTAGTACAGTGCTATGTTTTTGAGCTAGATATGAGAAGAACGTTGGTAACACACTGATGTTTTCAGTTGTTGCTAAGTAATGTTTAGTCTAAACTCAAGGATTTTTCAGCTTCTGCCCAGCCAGCAAGAAGGCTGGAGGGGCACAAGAAGTTGGGAGGGGACACAGCCAGGGCAGCTGACCCAAACTGGCCAAAGGGATATTCCATACCGTGTGATGTCATGTCTAGTATATAAACTGGGGGGAGTGGGGGTGGGAGGAATCGCTGCTCGGGGACTCACTGGGTGTCGATCGGCAGGTGGTGAGCAATTGCACTGTGCATCCTTTGTACATTCCAATCCTTTTATTATTACTGTTGTCATTTTATTAGTGTTATCATTATCATTATTAGTTTCTTCTTTTTTGTTCTATTCAACCATTCTTATCTCAACCCACAAGTTTTACTTTTTTTTCCCTGATTCTCTCCCCCATCCTACTGGGGGGGGGGGGGGAAGTGAGTGAATGGCTGCCTGGTGCTTAGTTGCTGGCTGGGGTTAAACCACAACACCTTGCTTTGGTTAACCCATGCTGCATTTTATGCTGTTTCCTATTTACCTGCACATTTTTAACTTTTCTTTCATTTATTTTTCAAACACTTTTGAAATCTATTGAGGTCGGGCTAATGAGCATCAAATTACTTCAATAATTGTCTCCTTTTATCTAATAGAAGTGTAGTATTTGTTCTCCAAATTAAAGAGTCTCCGGTGATTAAAGAGTCTTTATTTTTTCATTATTTCAGAACAGTGAATAACGAGTGCCCAAAGTTGAACTCACTAAGCTTACTTAGTTTTGTTTCCAATAGTTATTTCCTTTTTTATACATGCAAACTCATGAACTGTCCTCATTTTGCTTTCATGTTCTATATCTTCCTCTTAATTTAAAATTGAAACAAGGCATTCATTTGGATTTGTAGACACACTTTTTGAATTTATTTTTCCATTCCTTTTCCAACTTCTGAGCTCAACATTTTGCAGCTCTCAATTGATCCTTACTAGTGTCTGACTTCCTAGATAAAGTTTTCTTTGCTGATGACTTCTTTTTTTTCCATTCCTTTTAGATTTACTCCTAATACATTTTTAACATGACTATTCATCTAGTTAGGCTTAGAACTTTTGCTACCTATTTATGTTCCTCCTGCAGTCTTCAAATAATTCTTTCATCTTTGCAGCTCTGGTTGTGTGACCTGTTTAGGTGTCATTGGGAGGGATCATTACTTCAATGCAGTCCCTTTCTACTACCTTCCATCAACATGGATCTGGTGCTGTGCCTGAACCAACACGCTATCTCTGCAGCCCAAATGCTGGAGAAAGTGCTGTAGTAGGCATCCAGGTGGCTCTGACCAGTTGTGGTCTGCCACAGCTGAGATGAAGGTGGATTTTAATACGACAGGACAGGCGCAGGCAGGATGTCTCTGTCCTGTGCTCTCAGGACACGATGTTCCAACAGGCTTATTAGCACAGCATCGTACAATATAGGCTGGAGCCTTTCTGAGCTTAATGCACCCAATTGTATGATAGAAGAGCAGCACAGAGAGGCCTAAAACCTTTTCAGAGTCTGCTTGAGGATGGTCAGGTGTATTAGAATTGACTGGCTATACCAGAACTAGGTACCTACATAAAAGACCTCTGCGGTGTCCCTACCCTCTGTTTTTTGTGATCTTATTTGCTAAGTAACCAGCAGAGCTTTTAGTGAGTTTTACTCATTTCAGTTAAATAAATCTCTCCCTTAATATCTATCTTCAAGCCTAGAGAAAGAAGCTTTCATCTGCTGCTTCTAGTATTCTCTCCTTATATTCACGTGAGCAATCAATGATCTTGAAGGCACAATTAGACAGAGAAAAGTGACTCTACGGTGTTTGCTCACTTGAACTGATGTCACCGAAACTGCTAATACAAGCCAAATGGATACAGTACCAAACCAGGATTATTCTTCTGTAGCAATATTTGCTCAGACAAGTAACAATACACTAAACTACTTGATTCTTTCCTATTTTATCCTTTTACAGACACTCTTAAAGCACCAAATAATGTGATAGAATTCCTGTTAAATAAATGAAAGGTGAGATAAATTTGGATATATTTTCATTATAAAAAGTGTCTTTACAACATCATTAACATTTTATTTCTCCCTCAGGCTCTGTAAATGCTGAGTAAGAATGAAGAACATAACGCTGGCTGTAAAAATTGAATATTTCTCACCCAGCAGCAGGAGAAATGGATATATTATTTGTATGAGAACAATAACTGAAGACACTATCAATTGTTTTATATGGTATATGAAGGGGTTTATGCATAGAGATTTGCAAAACATGCAGTTCAGAAAACAGTCAAGTTATTCAAGGCTTTATCAAGTACTTTTGCACTCAGATTGTTTGAGACAATTATGCTTGCTATTCTAAGATCATACTTCACCTCTTCATTTCATAGTAAGATCCCTGTGTGACTAGCTCCCTGACTGAGTTGTGTTTTTATTACCATAATGGAGTCAATAGGGTATCAGCCCTGTTGCTACTGGTGAAGATATACCAGAATAAATAAAAGCAAAAGCAGATCTTAAGATATGTGAAATAATACTAAGAAGTAAAATGTAATTAAAACCTTTGGTTGTTTGAGAAAATAAATTTCCTTTAAAAATCAGAATTAACTGAAATCAAATCATATGCAAAAAAGCCCAAACCAAAATAAAACCCTACCAAAATCTATAATCTGAGGCAACAAAGAAGCCTCCTGCTTCTTTCATCATCTGAAATATTGGGGGATTCTTTATCATATCCCTGTAGAAAAGAAGAAGCCAGGAAAAAGGCCCCAAAGTCACAACCTCTAGCAAATAAACATGAAACTTTCACATGAGGATATTCAGCATGGGCCAGATGTTATGGAAAGACGGGGGTTGAGGAAAATAAGGCACATCTCTGGTACCCATGAAGGGACTCTGGGAGTCCTCAGGAGAATGAGGAACAGAAGGGAAAGGGGCTGTTCTGGGGACTGTGCTTGCCACAGCACGCTCTCCTCATGCATTTCAGATCTCCTAATTTCTCCTGGAGATTTTGTGAGGCAGCATTACTCAGTACTGCCTACAGCTGACACCAGGGATTGAATGCTAGAGTCTTCTCATAGTACATAAACATTTAAAAACTGTAAATACATTGGCTAATTTATTGTAATGTAAATTTATTGGCCACACTTATTCATTGTGTACCAGTCTTACATCTCTGGACAAGTCTAGGACCCTTGCCGTAAGCTCTAAACAGACATATACCATATTCACAATATAATTCAGAGGTGTGAAGATGGCTTGCTTAGAAAAGCCAGAGCAAATTTCATTCTAAATAATCTGAATGCTTGTGTCCCTTTGACAGCATAGACTTCAGTTGCTTACAAGGAAGGCTTGTCAAGGCTTTGCTGACTGGCTAACTGCTACTGTACCCACTCTTTAGATTTGGTCTTGTCAATACTTGTCAAAGTCTTGCCTATATCTATAGGGGATTCAGTCAAATCCTGTATTTGTTTCACTTTGAGGTTGCAGCTTTGGTTGATGGGTTTCTTCTAAACAAACTTCAGACATCTGAGTAAGTTCCTAAGCTCCCCCATCATCACAAGAGAGAAAGGCACATTTTTTTCCTGAATCTGATTTGAACTCTTGCCACATTTTTCTTTTCGCATTGGTATTTTCATTCTTGTATACGTTTTGATAACAGGTATATATGTGCTTTTGTTTTAACTGAAATTTTTCTTCATCAAACAATTTTTCTTTTACTAATATACATTTGGATTTTTTTCAAAAGATTATTCTTCAAAGCTCCAATAGATGTCACTATCAAAATATAAAAGAGAGCTGGTTGTGTAATGCAAAGAGAAAGGCAGCAGGGAAGCCTTACTCACTGGACTGCTTCAAATCCCAGCAGGACAGCACAATTCATTAAGCTAGACATTGAAGCGAGCAGCTGCCAGCCAAACAGTGAATGTCTTTTCATTCTTTAAGCCCTTTCTATTAGATCAAAAATATCTAATAGTTTCAGTGAATATGAGAGTAAGACTGAACCTACTGAGTCTCTGGGCTAATAAGCACTTTCCTGTTGCTTTTCACTCTCTCCTGATTCAACTACAAAAAATGGCATATCTTTTCTTTAGCTCACTTTTCACATTACTGTGCTGTGTTTTACAAATACTCATTTTTCCTGTTGTTTTGAATTGTATCTGGACTGAGTCTGCTCTGAAGCTTTACTACTGCTTTTGGAATGACTTGTCAAAACATGACAGCACTTCTTGAAATGGATAAGTAAAGCTTATGAGTAAAATGATTCCAGAGCTATTTGCCCATGCTACAGAAATCTTTCAGCTTTTGTACTGACCAAGCAGATACTTTGTTCTTTTTGTCTAGCCCCTAAATCTTTGGAAAAAAGCATATTTTCTCTGTGAATATTGGAATCTTTCATTGTTCTGAATGTCTTTTTTATACTGCTTGGAATAGAGTAGCAAAATCCTATGTAGCTACTGTGTCACTCTACTACCACATGATGGTGAGATGATTCTACCAGCTCTACTGCCTTGGAAAACAAGCTACTTTTTAAAAAATAAAAAACAGTTTGTACCCCCTAATTCTTGGGAACACACCTAGGAATGTGAGGCTTTCTACCTTTAGAAAACCTAGTGACTTTCTATAAATCTCTGTAAGCCCATATGTTGAATGTCATCTTGATCAAGTAGTAGAGCATTTTCGCCAGTGCAAGTTTTGCAAAAACTGCATCAGGATCCATCCCCAAACTAAATTGTACCACAAGATGTCAGTATCCAACGCAAACAGCTCCCATGTTCGTGGCTCCTTATGATCTGCTTGTGAATCTTGTTCCAGTTTGGAGTTATTTTGAGTAACAAATATGTCCAAAAGGTTGCTAGTCTATTTACCAGCAACTAGCTGAAGGACCAAAGAGACAAGAGGAGTCGAATAATTTGTTGCAAATGACCTGTCCGGCCTAGAGCCCTGTTGCTTATGTAGGAAGTCTTCTTGCTCTGTCTAGAATCCTGGACCCGTGCATTAATTTGAAGACACAGACACTTGCAGGGTTCTGCTAATGACAAGTCTGTGGCTCCCAGTCTAGAGAATCTTTGTATTATAGTGCAAATGCCTTTGTAAAAAATTTCTGCCCTAAGCTACAGAATTTACAATGTGCTACTGCACTTACCTTTTAAACCATTTCTTACAGGGAATTTGGCTGAGCCACAGTTTAATGAGCTTAGGATGTGAGGAAATTCAATGAGCCAAAAAGAAAAAACAACCAAACACAAAGGTCAGCACAGCTACCCAATTTATGTCAGTCAAGGATCAGGCTCTTCTTAGTAAAACACTGTAGAAATAGGACCAAGCTGCTGCTTCTGTCTCATCTGCCTAAAAATATGTTTGGGGTTTTTTTTCTCCCCAAGACCAGCTTTGCTTTGGGATGATGGGAAACTCCAAAAGGTATAAGCATCAGTGCATGCTGGAGACCACTATGTATGAGCACACACTACAGGTCACAGGGTTTCTTCCCACCAGAAATGACAGCACCTGAGCACATAGAGTCTAGAATTAGTTCTTAGGGAACACAGCAAGGGGCTTTTTCATTTGCTTTTTACCTGCTGTTTCGTGTTAGAAGAAGGGTGTCTATTTCATCTCTCACTAATCTTTTCTGATGTGCTGCTGATAGCAGGAACCTTATCTGCAAGACTCTCTTCATCTTGGAATCAGAGAAAAGTAGACCCCAGGTCCTCACACATTGGGTCTAAGCAGTTTACTTGGGTGACCACCTCCAGAGGTTTGGTATAATGGGCATCCAGAAAGCAGACTTGAAACTGCACAGCATCACTCTTCTTGACTCTAAAAATATCTTGCATGAGTAATCCATACACAGGAGATGATATCCTCAGCCTAGCTGGCTTTCCCCATTTCTGTAGTTTCCCTGTAGAAGGTGTAAGAAAGGCACTGAGACCTTTCAAACAATCCAGTGAGAAAAAGTCAAAAGCAGTGGCCTCCAATAGCAATTGCCACAGCACAGCAAAATCATTAATGGGATTTTATTAATCAGATTTTCTCAAACATCTAAAAAGTGCAGGATTTTATCTAGCCTATAATTCCATATTTGCTATAGGGATAAAGAAAATGAAATGTGAAGTAAGCAATGACCACAGCTATAAAAAGCCAAAAAGGAAAAGGTTGGTAGGACTTCCAATGCATAGTTGAAAAAATTAACATATTTTCTCCAGACAAGGAAATAAGATGCAGAAACCATGAAAGAAAAATATATTTCTACATAATTTTAGCTCACTTGTCCCTAATCAGAAGCTGTTCCCCAGAGGAACCAAATGTAAGAACAAAGCCATGTAGTGTTATTCTTTTTCACCTCTTTAACCTTAGCATCTGATGCATATGTAGTCAGTATAAACATAGAGGTTATGACTACAGTTACCCAGAAATACTACAGAGCGGTTGAGAAATATGACTATGCCTTCTGTAAAACATGAAAGTATATCTACATATCCTATTCTGTGAGAATTCAGACATAAATCTCTGCATCTTAGAAACCAAATGCATATCTTCCAACCAGACAAGCTCAAGGACTCAGGCACTATTAATTCTGTTGCTCTGAGATCTCCTTAACAGGAAAACGGGCCTTACAGTTGAGTATTTTCCACAGAATATATTTAGACTACATAACTACATTTTCCATAAGTTCCAGAAAATCTTCCAGAAAAAACAAAAACATCCCAGTGCACATTTTTGGCAAATTTGACTGATCTCAGACTGTGCAACTGAACTTGAAATGTTGAGTTACTTTTACTAATATTAATAATGCAGTGACCAATATTTTCTAACTCTTATCAACAGTAATATTGGTCACTACTGCAGTTTCCCAGTAAAATCTGTCTGCGAGACATCTCTGATAATTTCTTCAACACACTGATAAAAATTAACTTCATAGCAACTACTCTGTGTATGCTGCCTACAACTATATTTTTTGTGAAATACTATCTAGAGGAAATATTATCTGAACTTTTGTTCATTCTGAAAATTCAAAAGAAAAACATTTTTTACAATACTGGACCTCTGCATCCACTAACCAGAATTGGTTTCTGCTGGTGATTCATAAGCATTGTATACAACCCTGTACACTCATCCTGTTAAATGAGAAAATTAGAGTAGGAAATGTACTAAACTATGCACATCAGTGGATGTATTTAAACCAGCTTCAATGGCCAGTGCTACATCTTGCCTGTTTTCATTATCTTGCATATAAGTGCAATAGAATCTGACAGGACCATAAAGACATGTATTGTGAATACATGTCAAATGCTCAAACCCACCAGCATACCATTTCATCTTCTTGATTAAAGTATTGGTAGAAAAATCCCTGCTATATATCAGAAGACCCATGTGCTTTGCACTTACCCAAGGCGTAGTGTGACGGAGAACTTCCTGAACAGGAGAAACCCAAAGAATAATAACAACCACCACCACCACCCACGAATAGGCCACAGGCACTGTTTGTGGACCATCTTCTCTGTCGTATCTGTTCTTACTAACCTCCTATTTTGAACGAGAGGGACTTTGTGCTATTCACTTCTGTGCCCAATAGACTTGTAACTGGCAAGCTCCTGCTGAGTCCCCCTGCCAGGGCATACGCCCCCCTGCCCCAACGGGGTCTGCTATAACCTGTGCTCCTCTCTCACTCTGCAACTTTTGCTGCTCAAGTCAATCTCCGCTTCCCCACCTGGAAACGCTGGGGAGGGGAGACAGATCATCTCATCTTGCTTAGGCTGCTTGATACGGTACAACACACACCTCTGCCAATGCTCAGATATCTCTCAGCCATACTCAGAGATGAATTGTTTTTCATGTAACATCTTAAGACCTGGTTGATTCCTCAGGGAAAATATTACGGGCTTCCATAAAGAGGTGCAAAGAGGAAGCCACGAGTAGTGTACAGCAAGTTTCCATGCTATGCTAACTAAATTCCAATGCTACCACAGGGCTTTCTTGCAAGGATAAATCCTGGGGAACAAAAATACTGAGCAACAATTCTGCTTCTGTAGCACAAACTGTTATTCGTTGTTCTTCATTAATAAGGCCATTTACAGGCATACTGTAGTCCAATTATCATGCATAATTGACCATAATTAACCATAGGCATGAGACATTCTTAGATTTTCCCATGAATAATAGGAATATTGCTGTCAAAGAAAAAAATATATTCAAGTATATATCTTATTACTGGCTATGAAGGCATGAATACATTACTCCTCTTTTACAGCTTTATTTCAGGGAAAATAAGTCATATATAAAATAAAACCAAAGGTGATCTGACCTTCAAGGGCAAACTTTGCTGTCAAAAATCTCAGAAACATCCCTTTCATTTCTCCCACCGATCCCTGATCATCAGGCTTTCCTCTGTTAGACATCGCTGTGAAATCCAGTTTGTGGCGATGGATAGGAAACTGGGAGTACTTGAGGTTTTCCGAAAATAAGCATGTTGATACATACCTACACTGCTGCAGTGTATAACGCCTTACCCTCCCTCAAAGCTTTTTTTTTTTTTTGCACTGTGATTAAAAGAAGAGCAAAAATAAAATCTGTGCTTTCAGAATGATTAAAGGTAATGAGTCAGCCGTGAGTCATGAGTGAAGAGAAGGTAAAGGGCTGTTAGAACAGAAATCACAAATGCTGCTACTTGAAGCAAAGGAGTAATGCTATTATCTTCAAATAACAGGCTCATGACCTCAATGCAGACAGACACCAGCAAAAGACATGATCACACTCAGTAAGTTAATAGGCTATTTTTCGATCTAAAAATTGTAGGTCAACTGTCTTCCTGGCAAACATTTCTATAATTGTAATTTATGTGCTGATAAGTACTTACATTCAAGGTTCGTGGAAAAATGTAAGTAGCAGAAACACCACAAATTCCATAGTGTTTAAAATGTTCCATGATTTTATTTATTTATTTAATCTCTTTTTAATCAAACATTATTACTGCTGGGCTGCCTGCCTCTGCCACACTAAAATCAGCAGGTTAGAAAACAGTGCATAAAAACTGTAATAGTACATCCCGAGACAGAGAGAGACAGTGACAGCTAAAGCACAGCACTGAAGGGATAAGTAACTAGAAGGAATTAATAGCACAGAAACAGGAGAGGGAGTAGAAACTGGGAAAAGGACAGTGCTATGTTACTGAAATGGAAATAGAAAATGAATCATTAGAGGACACTGGGCAGACATATATGAAATACATAAAGATAACATTAACAATGTATGAGCAGTGTATTGTGTGTTTTGAATACTAGAAGAGCCTGTTGACTCGTAGGAACAGTAAAGAAAGTAGTCACCTTTAGGTAAGTATGTTCAGCTCTCATCTATTAAAATAAAATAACGTATTTGTGGATATGAAATATGCCATTATGTACCTCCACACATAACAAACCTAAAGCAAGACAGGAGAGGATTTTTTTTCAAAGGTAAACACATACGAGAAAGAGAGAGAGTGACAGAAAAATGGGAAGAAAGAATGAAGGAGGAAGCATTAAAAATATAGCAAGGGGCAGAGGGGGAGGGGAAGGATTCATTTTGTATCACTTTTCTTTGCCAAACCATAAACACAAGGACACTCAGCAGTTCATTCTTACTCAATGTTTCCACATTTTTCTGCTGTTTTCCATAGGTGGGGCAAAAATGACAAAGGACCAAGCCAAGTTTTCCATTGGCCCTGATATTAATATGGAAGTGCTTCTCCAGTATGTGAGATATCTTATTTTTGCTTTCCCTTGTGGTTTGTATCTGAGTTGCAAACTCAGTGTTTCTACGCTTGTTTCCTCTGTAGAAATAGAAAATCCTGAAGTCCACAGTACATCTCCTGTTTGCTTTGCCCAGAACTGCTGGAGTGACAGGTAAGACGACGTACTGTGGCTGAGGTCTGAGCGTGCTGAGAGTTACTGAGGGTTGTGGGCCCTCAGAGAGCCAGCTCTGTGGCCCACTTTGTTTTAATTCCGAACTGAACAGGTCAAACACCAGCAGGGAACCAGGAAACCCAGCAAAACACTGTCTCGTGGCCATTGTATATGCCTATGATGGAACCACAGGTTTTATGGAAAAAGGATAGACCAAGAACAGTTTTTTCCCATTCAGCATTAGCAATCCCAAGTGTTTAAAAATCATGAGTCAAGCCTCGTGTAATCACTAGGGTGGTTTAAAAGGGAAAATATTTGAAAATGTCACCCATTAAAATCTTCTTTTTGCCTCTTAGATTTTGAACCTTCTATAGCTCTTGTTTTCAGCAGTCAGAAACATTTATTAAAGAAAGCATATAAGTGTATTAAAAAAAAAAAAAAGCAGCAGTCACAGGATTCCGGGAGCCAGAGTTTTAAGAAAATCTTCAACTATAGGCAACATATTTTGCATAGTATTGCAAGATGTGGCAATGCTTTGCTTTGAGCATTCTCTGAGAGCTATTGCTCTTCTTGATGAACTCCATTGCTGAGCCATAGCTCTTTTTATCACAAATTAAAGAGCAAAGAAGAAAACTCCGAACAACTGTTACCTTCAGTGCCATTCAGCTTAGTAGTGCCTAATCACATGACATAAAATCCTGAAAGCTCACAGAAATTTGTCTGTAAAAAGGAAGTTTTAAAATATCAGATCAACCACCTCCTCTTAGATAATGGTTTAGGTAACAACGTCCCTAACCCCACAGCCTTGAGAGAAAACTGGAGATAGGAAAGACAAGAGAAAGCACCTGAGCCCTTTGGATCTGGTACGCATAGTTTACAGCTTTAACTGTTACCATTTATCCATCAAAGGACTCTAATTTTAATATAACACAAAGAACACCATGTTAGCCACTTACGGGAACAAGTAATTGTGCAACTGCGTTACTCTTAATTAATGCACCGTACCAAAGCTTGAGTTGCAGTAAATATTGCATCATTCTTGTTTCCATACGGGTAATGCTCTGCCCTGATCGTGAGGTCAGAAGCAAGTTTTTCAGTGATGTGAATGGTGCAGGGTCAGGTCTCAAGCGAACACAGATCAGCTGCTTACTTCTGGGTTTTCAGTAACTTGATATTGCTGTGTACAGAGTCCGGGAAAGGCCATGTGTAGGGATGTGACTACAACAGCTGGGAAGAGCAGGGGAAGTCACTTTTTTTAACACTTCTGCTGAAAATAAGTTCTGTTTATCTACATTTTTCCCCCAAGGTGTGCCACTAGGGAGTTTAATGACAAACAAAACCAAAAGGAAGTCTTAAGCAATACTGCAAATATTACAAAATTTATTTATGAGGTTTTTCCCTTAGACATGTGACACTGGGGTTTTAGGCTGCAGAATATTTTTGTTTCCAGAGACATGAAACAGTGGCTAGTTTATCTGTATTTTTTAATTTATTTGTAGGCAACTGATAGTGACTAGAATGAGAAACTGGTGATTTACATAGAACATCTTAATCTGAATTTACTTTTGAAATCACATTCCTTTCATTACTTCATGTAAATAAATGACATTCATTAGGATATCTTTAAAACTAATTTAATTCAGATCTTCATTATTGTCCTTCCAAGACTGCAGATTTTTAAATGCAGAAAATGTTAATTTTTTATCCTGTTCTGTCTCTTTGAAGGATTTATTTTGATAAGGAAACTGACCTTCAATATGACTCTTTGTTATGTTACTTAGTCATTATATTAAACTGACCTCAGAATATTCCTGTGAGGTTGATGTCACTATTACAAATTTTGAAAATATAGGTACACTAACTTAAGTGTCACATAAGTCACATAAGAAGTTTGTAGACTGTGTTGTACTTCTGGAATCAGATTCTGTCATTTTCTTAAATATCCTAGAATCGCTTCATAAGGAAAAGATCCCAAAAGCAATAATTTGATTATGGTGAGAGACACCATCAGTATTGCCATCATCCCCATTCCACAGATGGGGAAATTCAGGCAAAGAGATGACAAGTTTTGGTCAGAACTGGTAGTACCAGAGAAAGCTCCTGGCTGTCACACCGGTGTGTCAGTCATGAGATTATATTTCCACTCTGGAACTCAGAGGCATGTAACTGTATTTATCCATTTCTTAAAAAGACATTGGAAGCCTACCTTGTTGTGAATAAAAGTTTGAATTAAACTTCTCAGCAAGTATCTAAAATCTTATTTCTTCTAGGTTTTTCATGGGCCAGTTTTTTCATTATTTTTCATTCTCATTATGTAAAGTGAAGAAGATCCACAAGTCTTCTATTTAAACACACCTTCAGTTTAGGAAGGTATTATCCTTACTTTGCATCCCAGGTATTAGTACCTCTAATCAAACTAACACCCACTTTCTCAGTCAAATATTTCAAGGTCTTCGAACAGAAAATGATAGGCACAAGGCATCTGATACACAAATGGAGTAACTTAAAACTTGGGTTTCAAAATAAAAATTTATATAAAGTTAAGGTGATACTATCACTAAATATTGGATCAATTTTATTTCTATAACATTATTGTGTTTCTGACAATTTATTGGAAATATCCAATTATGTAGACAGTGGCATCTGTTACAGTTAGAGGCTGAAAATATGGGTTAATTAACAGTAGGCTATCTGTCTAAATCTGAGATGTCTGTTAGCATGTCATTAACACCTTAAAGGAAAATGGAATGGGAAAAAAAAAACAACCCAAACTTAAATCCATTTTTTAATCCAGGTATTATTACTAGTTTGAGGCATGCAAGACAGCTTACATTTTTTAGCTACTTGACTTTAAGCACTTCTAAAAGTCTTGGAGCCAAATAAAAAGTTGGAAGAGTGTGAGGAAAGAAAAACAACCTAGCTCTAGTATTTTTGCCAGTCCTGCTGTTTGGAGACTCCCTTTACCATTTGTATTTAATTTTCCTATCTTAGTACAAACCATCTTTCCAACAGCTCCTGAAAGACAAGACGTGCATCTCCCCTGAGATCACCCCAGCAGGAAATTACCAGAAATTAAGGGCCCAGCCTTGCAAATATTTTGTCACGTGAGTAACATTAGTCAATGGGATACCCATATGTAAGTGCTGGCCTGATCAGTATCTAAAGTTGGCAGCTACAGGTGTACTCCTTAAATAATTCAGTCTAAACTGTAAGTCTGCATTATACAACATATACATCAGCCAATTTTATTGAAGATGTTTCAACTCATACTAGTTCGAGTTATTTTATCATGCTGTTTTTAATAATTTTCTTGCCTCCACTACTCATCCTCATGTAGCTGTATGTTATGAACACCGAATTGGGCATGACATTGAGATTCTAGTGTAATGCAATCATTATGGAAAAACTGACATTCACATATGTTTATGTTTAGCCTCAATAGGAAGACAGTCAGTCACTTTATACCAGGTTACAACAAATATGATTTTAATTATTCCTCTTGTGAAAAATACTTTTCACCTATGATTGCTACCAAAATCACTGCAAAAATGCAATTTGTTTTACATGGTTTCTAAGACTTTGTAATCCTTTGAATGTAAAAATATATGTTGTGAACAAACATTTTATTTAAATTGGAAGGAAATTAAATATTTTTTTAAAAATCAAATAAAAATGAATACACGTCCTAATGAATCTTTCAAATTTTCATATGAAATCACAAACCTCTCCTATCATAAGTAAAATGATTGCGATTCAGTAAGATTCATGGCTGATTAATTCCAAGGAACTTAGAAGGTTATTCCAAAGTGCTGCTTCCATAATTAGTGATGTTAGAACTGCTCTTTCAGTGATGTTTATCTTTGGATGAAGTGATCCGCTTCATAATTTGGATTCCCCAGAATGCAGCGCAGAGGGAAAACAAGACCTACAACACAGAATTTAAAATGAGAAACATAAGATAAGATTTTTTAAATTATACTTGTCTGCAAATATAATGAATGGGTGAAAACCAAGAGCTCCCAAATAGAAAACTATACAAGAATTCTAGGCATACTGATAAGTTCACTTTAGGAATGTATGCTTTCTTTTTTCTATTACTCTTTATTGTGTACATTCTTGTTTGAATTTGTTCTTTCTGAATGGTACCAAAACAAGGTAACTGGCAAAGTCTGCATGACCTTCCTTACTTTGTAATTGAGTTTGGATTTGGAGTACTCAAAGTCATATATAAGAAGACAGGACAATAATGACACCAGCTGTGACAGAAGGTACGTGCAAAAAAGTTAACTGTTTTTTTGACAAATGATCTGAAGAATGCTGACATTGTAAATTGCATGGTAGGGTACAAATACCCAAAGTAGACTTAAAGAGAATCTATGGCAAAAGAAGTGTTCTGGCTGCAGTACAATGGATCAGTACTTATTCCCCAACCTGCTATTTATGATGAGATATAAACCAGACTACAGACAACTTAAAGATGTAATACTCTTTATCTTGTTCTTGGCTCTGTGCATCTTTTTTTTTTTTTTTAGTCAGTGAATTTTAATGAGATATCTAATTTTTTATTTTTAATTAGTTTATTTGCTGGAAACTGCTTTGAGATGAGCAGGAATACTTGCAGTGTGAAGTCTAATTCAGGTAATAGCTTTGTCCAAAAAACCAAGAAAGAAAGACAAAAAGTGTGTGCACATGTGTGTATGTGAAATTTTGTATTTTAAATTTTCTGAAAGAAACCTATGTCTTTCATGTAGAAAATTTTCTCTAAATTAGAAAATTGCAAAATTAGGGCAGTTGTTATGGGTTACTGAAGTAAGTGAATTTTTTTACTGTGAGTTAAACAAAACTTTCCATTTATACTGAAAGATATTTTGTTCACGTGACTTTTTGTTGATTTGAAGGGACAGAGAAAATTGAAAAGAAAATTAATTTGGGGGTCAGGTTATAATAATTCTTCTTTCAGGTTAATCTGCAATCAAAAGGTACTGACCAGGAGAGCTCCAATTTTAACATTAACGTCATTTAACATTCAACATTTAACAATGCATGGCCCAAAAATCTACTTCTGTCCTCATCTACACAGTCACTCACTGAAGTACATGAGAGCTGAGTGTCCAATATAAATAATAAATGACCATAATACCTCAAAGGTACTCATTTTGCACTCACTGAAGGGAATGTAATGGGATCAGGTGTGATCCCTCTCACAACCTATTTGGGACATGTACAGGCTTCATGTAATCTATACATTAACATACTTTGCAGCACAAGATGGAAATAACACAATGTATCAATAAGTACAATTCCAAAGAAAAAAAAAATCCAGTCCCCATTAGACCAGTATCAAGACAAATTCTATTTAACTATTTTCATTGAAGGCTTTAATTCTACTTGAGCAAGGGTATGCTGTCTACTGTGTTTAAAACTTCTGATGGCACTGTTGGTGCTGTAATTGTAGTCCCATTTGTAAGAAAGCCTCATAAAATTCTCACCAGAAGACTTACCTACAAGAGTTTCAGACCTTTAGGTATGAAAGATTTAACTTCTTTTTTTTTTTTTCCCTTGCATTATCACAAACACTTTGTAAAACTGCATAGCTCTATTTTACAGCTATGGAATGGAAAGACTTTTTAAGCAGTGCTGCAGGCACACACTGTCTGTGTTTTGTGAGATGTTTTATTTCTATGCTGAGATGACCCATAGAAGAAAATCAACCACAAATAACTATCTGTATTTCTGATTTGGCTGTTATGTAATTGGGATGAGTGTGAATTGTGACATACATAAAATGATGACTTACATATAACATGCTCTTACTGTGGAAAAATTCTTTGTCGAGCTATCTCCGGAAACAGATCTTATCCACTTGTCATAATTAGTACGTCTCTGACACGTTACTAAACTCCTTTCATTCCTCACCTCAGAAAGATCACTCCTATTCCTGGAAGATGCATTAAATATAGAAGTATTTCATTTTCAGAAGAAGCACGTTTAAGCACATTTAATGACTGAAGTGCAGGGCATTTGTAGGGGATTAATGACTGCTGGGAGATGATGATCACCTGAAGAAGCACAGCCATGGGCCATTAAGCCCCAGGAAATGTCCTCAGCTAAAGATGGTTATTGCTATTATAGCCCCAAAATGAAAAAAACATCTCAGGTGAATTTTTCTTTTAAAATGGAGTGGTGCAGTTTTTTCTTTCTTAATTAAATTCTTTATTGTGAATTTCTTAAAGCATGCTCAATACTTGTGGGGGCTTATTTCAAATTGCAGTTATTACATCCAGAATGAAAACCTACATACTGCACATTGTGGATCTGCAGAACTAGTTTGGCTTCATGATTCTATAAAAGTATTGATTCACTGCCTATCAATGTCAGGACTGCCAGTACTCGATGGAAATAACGTATTCATGAAGCAATAAGGCTGCAAGGTTGTGAGGGGTGGGGTTTGAGAAAAACCCAAACATCAGGGAAAAAAATTAAGGGGCCACATCCTCCCTTGCATGACAGCCATTCTGGCTGGCTCTGCTGTTAGAATGCTGACCTACTCTGAACAGAGCCAGCTGTACGGGGCTACCAAGCAGAAACTTGCTGTGTAGGTTGGAGTTCAGTTTCTTTTGATTGCTACTGCACACTTTGGAGTTGCAGGGCTTGACCCACTTGAACAAATGGTGCGATCAGGTGATGTCAGCAATGGAAAGTCGAGACGATACGTGACAGAATTTTGAGCAGACAATAGTGTGGGCAGCAGGAAGCAGCAGAAGAGCATTCCACCAGGCAACCTGAACTACAGTTGACCAGTATTTTCCTAATGCCCTCGGGAAAACATATTTCCTGAATCCTATGTGCAGATATTTTGTATTTCCCGTTCAACTCCCTCGCACCCTAACAGGTTGGGTTTTGGCTTTGTGTGGTTTTTTTTTTTTTTTCCCTTTGCAGTTTCTAAATTATCATCACAGAAATTCTCATTCCTTGTTGTATTGTCCAAACCAACTAATATTTGACCTTTAATAAAAATATTCACAGTTTCCTAATTCAGCCAGTTTTGGAATAAAAAGATAGAGTTAAATAGTACACATTTTCTATTTTTACACCAAGAAAAGTTCCCCCACAAAGAATATTACATAAGAACAATAGTTTCACTTCTGTCTTCAAATGAAAAATTACTCTGGATAGTGGTCATATATAGAACAGCTAGGCCCAAAAGCAGAATTTCTCACAACCATATATCCAACAAAGTTAAATGCAAAATTTTGCCACCTTAATATAAGCACTTGTTACATTTACCTGTTGAAGTAACTGCAGATTAATTATACACTGTCCTTTAGACTGCTGGAAGAGGACAGTCCTCTTCCAAATATTTACATTACCTCCTTTCATACAGCCTTTCTACTTCCATACAACCTGTATTCTCTCTCTGAATAAGCCTACAGAAATGTAAATAACGTTATGCACAAGAACAAAGACAGCTTAAGTAACGGATTGACTGCAGGACTGAGTCTGCTCTTCACAGGAAACTCCCACTGGAGTGATCAAAGTTTATTAGGCTGTAGAGAACTTTAAAATCATTAGCTAAATTCAGGTACCCACTTCTGCATGATTAACTTTGTTGCTGATCACTAATGTTATTTTCTGCCATTTTCTCTTTTGTAATGGCTTTCTATATCTGAGTTGCCTAGACATAGTGTCTTTCCTCTTGCAGATTTCATCTGGATAGAATTAGAAGGCTTTAGATATTGGTGCAGAAATGCAGACCACCATCCAATGATAGCCCTGCTTTAAGTGGGGGGAAAGCTCAAACCACAACACCTCAGATCCTTTCCAACTTAAATCATTCAATGATTCTCTGATGTTTCTCAGATTCTGCCCAGACATGTTCACTCCAAATTTCACTGCAGAGACAGTCTGCAACTGTGCAACAAATTGGCTATGTCTGGGGTACAACACCATAGGAATGGGTGTGTTTATGATAGTGACTTCTCTGAACACCTCTGTGCTGGGCAATGTATTCCTAGCTCTGGAGAGGGCTTGGGAAGATCAGCACATCCACATACTTCATTAGGCTGGCTCTTCACATCATAAAGTGGACTTGGTACTGGCAAATGTGATAAACAATGAGCCCTCTCAATGTGGTGCTGAGTATTGTTTAATTGATACTGCAAATCAAACATGATTAAGGTTCTTTTTATATTCTTTATCTACAAATCTGGACACAGCTTCTTCAAATCCACCAGAAATCATTTCATACTATCAATATTAATGATAGAGTAATTTTTAGACTTTAGCTGAGAAGGCTGTGTCTGGGTAATGTAATTATCCTTTTCTAGTAAAGATGGAGATAATGAACTGATATAACAGTTAATAAAAAATACTAATATTAGTAGCAAAATGGTTGAATAAACTACTCCAGGTTTCACAAGTACCTACGTGGTGCAGTTTTCATTAATACCATCACTGTTTTCCGACTTCTCTACACAGGACTGCTTCAGGTGCTGAACTACACAGAGATAGAAAATACATGTCTCAGAAATGGGGAAAGAAGTTCGCTATTTCTGGAAGTCAGGATTTGGGTAATAAGTGCATGGATCTTCATTCTTAGTACAATGTTTGGAGATGAGCAGTCTGAGGCTAGTAGAGAAATGCCATGGCATTAACAGCAGATCCAGGAATCACTAATCTTGTACAGTGCAGGGATCAAGAAGATTGCACTAGCAAAAAAGCTGCAATAACAATACCTGGAAAGGGAAACCAAGAAACAAGAAGGTTCCTTCTCTGTGTGATGCTTTCCATATAGTTGGAAATATACGGAGAAGGTAGTGGGAAGCTGATTTTTTTTTTGTTGGGTTTTTTTTTGGGTTTTTTTTTTTGTGACGGAACTGTGGATAGAAGGGAACAGGGACAACTACGATAGTAGTGGCTTCACAGCATTTGCCCAAGATTTCTGTAAAAGTAGCAGGATGTTTGAAAATTCTCCATAATGGTTCATGACACACATTCAGACTATTGGTGCAGCACATACCTCACAGATTCAGCATGTCCCTGACCTAGAACAAGGTGTGTATTAAGAGACTGTTGGCACACAGGATTAAGCCAAGTATCTTCAACCCCCACAAAGCATATTGATAGTTCACTCATAGACTGGTTTCTTGCTACCATGATATACCTCATTAGTTTTATACTTCATTATTAATAGATAATGAGAAAATAATAGAGAAGTGATATATACATCTCCTTCCTATTCTGTTAAATGCTTTAAACATTCCTTCTTTTATTAAAATATGGTCTGAGACTCTAAAGCTAGATAATGTATGAAAACATAGGCTGCAAAAGCCCCCATACCTTAAAAGGCTTATATTACCTATCCAGGAAATACAAAGAAAGATCTGGAGAAAGGATATATAGTCCTCAGTTGCTTTCACAGCTGGGCACATCCCCACTATGAAATCAAGTGCACTGCAGAGATGCCTGAGCTAGCAAGGACATAAGCTGCTAAATCTCTCTCAGCACAGCACCAGGTTGACTCTGTCTTTCCTGGCATTGCACACAAGCTAGTAAGTCACATCCCTCAGATAAATACATGGGGATTTTTACACAGGCAGCACTATTACAGTTATATTTAGACCTAAAATGGCTTATGTGCATCCAGCATGGTATCTTGCATCACATCCTCCACTCTGGAGAAACCAGCCCACTACCTCTCAAATCACTTGTGTAGATATATGTATCCTATTGAACTGTTACCTATGAAATTCCTTCTCTCTTGGGTCACAGCATAATCCACAACCTAAGCACTAGGATTAGGAAGGTTTTACCTCATTCCCCAAAAGACAAAAAACCCCACTAAAGTCGGAAGCTTTGCTGTCAGTCATGTGAATAGGAACTCCAAGGCATGTTAATGATTACTAAATCTTCACCTTGCGATGAGCTAATGCAAGCTGGAAACAGTATCAACGTTATACTCATTAACATATACATCAACTCTCTGCATCTCTTCAGTATGAATTTGGTTTACAATATTTTACTGAAACATCTGAGAATACTTCCCACAGTGTTACCTAATGCCATCTATAAATTCCTAGATCATTCTAAAAATGTTTAGCCATTTCAAGTTGTCCCCAAAGTTAAACCCTGTTAAACAAAAAAAGCCACTTCAGCTGTTCAATGAACATTTAAAAATAACTTCTGGACCAAGTCTGTTTCATTGTTTTGCAAATACATTTAGAAAAATATATTTAGTAATTATAAATTGTCAATCGTTATCTGAGCTTAAAAAATTTCATAAAACCTGCAAACAAGATATACACTTTGTTACACATTCCAGAGCATAGTAATATTTTGGAATTTCTGTTTATTGTTCTTTCATATTGCCTTAGTTTCATTTTTGACAACACAGTACTGAAAAATAAGTTCAAAGATCAACACTTTTAGAAGATCTTAATTCTGAGTTTTACCTTTTTTATTTTAAATATTCTGCAATTTTTCACACTCCATTTTCCCTCAAAGTTGACAAACAACAGGCATGGAAATTTTCTCAATTATTATATTATAAATGAACAATTAAAAATAAAGCTTTCATAGAAGTTAAGGCGACAAAACTTACTCAATCTGTAAACATACCAGTTTAATCTGTTGCAGGTTAACAGGCCAAACGAGATTGAAAGAGTTATTAATAGCTGTTCATTGCAGAAATTAAATATTTGAGATAGTCCTGTCTCAGGTTGGCTAAAGCTGTCGAGTTTATTTTCTTAAACATTTAAACAGGAAATGTACCCACTGAGATGAAACATCTCATTTACTTTTATGCCTGTCAGCAGCTGTAGCATAATTACATACACCGAATTGCATCACTTATAGCTCAAACAAGTTGGAAGGTAAAACAGACATCTGCAAAGAACTATTTCACTTTATAAGATATTATTTAAATCATATGTAAAGAGCAGTTTAATCTCCCTTATTCAAGATATATGAAGCTCATTTTAGTTTAATCTATAGTTTACTGCAGAGATCTTATATTTAATCAAATTCAAATTGTTCTCTTAGGCTTAAAGAATTGAATGCCTTTAAATGAATTATTCTATGCAAGAAAGGCTAGACATGTATATTTCTGGGATAAGAGTAAGGGTATTCTTTTTATACAGTCATGGGTTTAAGAAAAGTTTAGGTACTGTACTGCTTAATCCTGCATTGAAGTAAGTTTTTACGTGAAAGATGGTACAAATTAATTTAAAGGAGTCCATGCAGAAGGGATGTCTCCTTTATGCTTGCATTCTTGCTTGAAAATACAGGAAAATTACAGCTACAGAAAAAAAAATGATTGTAGTTTGAACACAGAAGAAAAATTGCTAAACATAGCATTTCCGAATTCAGACTGGATATTACTTAGCTATGTAACATTCACCAAATAATAATAATTCAATCTCTTCAATCCCTTCTTTTTTATGTCAGTTTAATACAATACTATACTGACATTGCAGGAAAAATGTTAGGTAAGTCAGTGTCCAATCTCTCCATCATTAGCAGAGATAAAATATTGTATGTTTCTACACAGAGGGTTTCATTTCAGAGTGTGGCTATTGTGCGTAAGCACCCTGGCAGGGTGGTGAACAGAAACAAGAGCGCTCTGACAGCCTGGAGAGCTCTGACAAAGATGGGTGCAACGTGGAAGATCTCCACTCACTGGTATACTACATATCCTCTTGAGAGAAAGTTGACTAGCTACAAGCTCCAAAATGGGAATTTTTCCACTGGGGGGGGGGAGGGGCGGGGGCGGAAATCCCAGCCTTTAACTAGAACCCACAGACATTAGATCACTGACGGGAAAAACTTTGCTGCAGATGTTGAAAAGAAGTGATAGGAAAAAGCTGGCTACTGCGACTAATGGCAAATGTGAAAGAAAGGAATAAGAATGTGCAGAGAGGGATAAAACAATTGAGTGACAAGCAGAAGGGATTTCCAGCACAGTGAACAAACAACAGCAAAGTATTCAAGAAAGACAGAGGAAGATCAAGGCTAAAAGTCATTTGAGACAAAGATTGCTCTTAAAGCCAACATGTTGTAAGGAGAAATGAATCCTTTCATTGAAAAATGGAGAACATAGAAGGCTGTTCTCAGCATAAAAAAACCAAGCCAAACCAAACCAACCAAACAAAAAACCAACCAAAGAAAAAAAAAAAACCAATTTCTGAATGAAGGAAATGGGTTAATATTCATTGATACCATAAAGGAAAAATCTTGCCATAGAAGATACATGTCCAAGTTAAAGATAGACAGAACACACCCATCCTGCCAGCCAACCCTCTTTTGAGGCCAAAAGCAGTAAGCTATGCCTGTTTTTATGTTCCAAGGAGAAGAAAAATATGCTGAGGTCAGTCCAGCCCTCTGTCCATCCCTTTACATGGAAAAGTAGATCTTCTGGCTATTGGTGTCTCGCTTGCTTGCTTGCTCTCAAGACATTCTTCCTGTGTTCTGGCTTGTTGCTTCTATTTTTGTCCAGGGAAACTCCTATTCCCAAAACTCACCATCTTTCGATTATAGAAAAGTTGTTGTTATTGACATCAACCACAGATATATTCAAATGGGCTAAATCACTGACATTCCTACTCATTATGTCAAGCCAATGTAGTTGTATTATTTAATTAGCTCATAGAAAAAATAAATAAAATTAATGGAAGTGATCCATGTGACTTTCTACTAGGAAAACTAGGGGAATATGGTCCAAATGAAGTGTCTGTGTGGAGGGTACAGAACTGAGTGGAAGAAGAAACCTCCAGAAAGGAAGAATCAATTATTATATCACAAAATGAGAGGGAAATTAGAATTTAGATGAAAAAACAGGCACGTATATCACAACATTTCTAAAATACAGAAAACCTATGAAACATCTTTCTTTTCCCAGAAAACAGGAGGAGATTTCATAATAGTTTTTAAAAAATCTGGAGATACTGGAGAAAATGTGTAACTTAATAGAAATGGAAGATACTAGACTGAAGAGAAACCAAATACACAAATATGCTGTGAGGAGTACATCAGAAAGAACTGGAGAGTTGGAGCAGTTCAAAAACAAAACATGTCTCAACCATATGCCAGTATCAATGTGGAAGATATTAACAGAAGCATTTTATGTAGCCCACAGGTATTGATCCAGCCTACTGAAAAGTGATGAAGTCTTTAAGGAAAACATAGATAAGCTGGATATAGTCATGAAGTAGACAACAAGAATGATAAAAGGTTTAGAAAAGCTGACCTGTAGGAATGCTTGAAGCAATGCTACTGTGAATTCTTGAGGGGAAAAAAAAAAAAAGAAAAAAAAACCTCAGGAGGGGCAATAAGATAAATTTTCTGACATGTAAAAGAATAATACAAAACCAAAAGAAGATAATAAGCTACAGCTCAGGGTAATAAAAACAACAACAACAACAACAATTTTTTAACTAAAATTTTCATTAGATAATAGCTGGCTATAAGGATGGTGTAGCATTGGAATCAGCTATCTAAGGAAGCTGAAAAAGGTATGTAAATGGTTAGATAGGCATGTGTCTATGGTGTAGCTGTACTTGATCCTTTTTCAGTGCAGGCTCCCCACCAGCCCGGTATTTCTGTTTATTCAAAATGAATACAAAAGGACTCCTCACCTCTAACTAACATTCGCTAAGTTCTACTTTCCCAACAGTGGTTAATAAAGATGAGGCTGCTTAGCACATGGAACAACCATTACTTAGCAACTATTTTTTTGCAGTAACCAACCTTGTGCAAGACTTCACCAATTTCATTCTCAGATGCGGCTGTCACCTTAGTAAAAGGACAAAAAGCAGGATCTGCTGCTGCTTTAATTTTTTTTTTTTTTTCAGTTTCTGGCATTGGACAGGGTTGAACCTGCTTCCCGTCAGAGCAGTCATACGATTATGACATTTAGAGATCAGCTTGCGTTCGTTCTTCAGACGATAGCTGCAGACTACCGGCAGAAGCATGAGCTAGCTCAGCCCTATTTTATACTCAGCATACTCTCAACATCAAAACCATGGGACTGCATATTCAAAATAATTTGCCTTGAAGGATAATCAGAGTTACAGTAAAAGCCTGGGATGCTGGGGTATTCAGTCTATATTCTTTCCCATAGATTAGGCAGCGTATAGCAAGACACTTTAGTCTTTACTGCTCCTTAGCTGCAAATCAGATAATGATTCTGTTTCCCCAAAAAGGAGTTACTTTCCAAACCCTGTCTTAATAAAAACTAAGTTTCATTCACTACAGTAATGCTGAGAAGACAAAGGCATGTCAAAAAGGCACAGAGTTGGCCCTCTACGATTTTTTTCTTTCATATAAAAAAATTCTGAATTTGTGCCTTCTTTTATTTTAATCTCAACAATTATGTACTTGGATAAACACAACAGAAATCCTTAAAAATCAGATAACTGCAAGCGTTTCTTACATCGCTCCAGCTATTGAGCAATCTTAGTTCCATAACTCATGGCACTGACCACATGAAGAGCTAAAAATGGTGTGAGAATTTATTTCTGTCTCATGATTATGTTGGTTTTAAAAGTCAGAAATCACTATATAATTAACTGTTGCAGAATGTTGGAAAAAACACCAATCGAGGCTTCAGTTTTATAGAAATATATCCTTTTCTTAGAATAAGTTTTTGGGTTGATTTTTGGCCCCCCCCCATGTTGAATCCTAGATTAAAAAGGATGTTGTGCCCTAAATATGCTTGTCTTGGAAAGCCTACTTGGTATTGTTGTATTTGTATGTCAAAGGGAGGACTGAAGTCTCAACAATTGTTAACCTCTCCCATGGTGTGCTAATAAAAGGTCAGAGGCCCACATGTGGCTTGCAGCCTGGGGAATTTCTCTCAATGTTCTGCCAGGGATGGGACCGCCTGAACGGTTTCTCTCGTAAGTTTTAAGCCATAAACTGCATCCTACTTGGCTTGCTGTGCCAAAACTGGACCCAAGAGTATCCAGAGTCTTGGCTGATGGGAAAAAATGAGTGCTTCCTATGGAAGCCACAGCTGTTTTCCTGAGAGAGAGAGCACAGATGCTCAAATATTTCTCTACTTTCCGCTTCTGACTACCTGTTCTGGCAGCAGTTCCGAGAAAGGGGGAGGACAGAGGCAGGCATCCAGCTGCTTTCAATAAGCCTTGGCAGCACAGGTACTGATTGCCTAAACACTAAAAACGTTGAAAAAGGATTTTTTTCTGCATTTCAAACTATAAAAAAGGTGAGAGCATGCACTAATGCTCCCCATCTTCCCATCTTGAGCAGAAATTTAGTGATCAGGATAAAGACCTTAATTATGAAAGCAGAGACTATTTCAGGGAAAAAATGCTACTGCTTACTATTGAAAAGGTATCGCTCTTAAGAGTGTGTGTGTGTATCTATATATATATAAATATATGTACACAGAAATTCAAGCACATATATAAAATACATATACCCTATGCATTTTCTAAAAAGATTTGTTTCTTCCATCAGACTGTAGGCTGAATGTCATAATATGGTTTTGATTTTGAATTGTGGGGCTGTATTTATCCCTAGATGTAACTCTCTGAAGTTAAAGAAAATACACATGCAGAGTTATATTATATATTGATTTGGCCCAGAATTATATATAACATCAGCTACCTCATAAATTTCATCGAAATTACATTACATTAGGATGTGGCTTATGATACTGTTTAGTAACTGTTTAGTAATTATTCATACCTACCATTTTTTGCCTATACATATTGATGTCCAACGATCTTTTCATAGATATACTTGATCAAAAGTCTATGCTTCTGTTCTGGACAGGTTACATAGCTGGTTTGAAGCCCTTCTATTGACACTATTCAACATTTTTCTCCAGTTCTACCTTTTGAAGTATATAAGTATTTCTTAAATGGACTTAATTAGCCCAATTAAAGCACAGTTAATTAATGTAAGTAAAAATGGAATAGTAGATAGTTATAGCTGATAAGTAAACAGCAGAACAGGACATACACAAGACTGTAAACCCCCTGGATTTAATGGTTATTCTTTGCTCAATGAATCGACAGGAGCACTATCAGTTAAGCTTACAGTTCACTAGTTTATTTGCGTATTTTAAGGACAGCTCTGTCAGTCTCATTCATAGCTGCACCTGTTTGCTACCTGCAGTGCTCAGTCAGTGCCTGCCCCTTCTGTCACAGCCTCTCTTCCTACGAAACAAAGAAACTTCTATCAACAGGGGAAGTAAGCAGATGATCAACGCTGTCTGCAAAAAGCTTTGGGAAAGAGCAGTTCTATAAAGGTGGTAATTCTCCCCAACAGACAATCAAAAAGGCATTCATTCTCCCCACAAGATGGCTGAATGACGTTTGCTGAAAGACTTGCAGCAGGCTACTTGAACAGCCACTGACCAGTCTTCCTCAGGGCTCTCCCTGTCCGCCCCTTTGTTCATCAAGACCTTTCATTTACATTCGATCCCAAATATTTTTTGTTGTTTTTGTCTTCATCGCTGCCTAGACACCAGACACCTATTTCTACTTCAGCTCAATGATCAAAGTGTGTTACCAATGTTCTTGCACTAAGAGCTAAGCTGCTTTCCTAGCCAGTACATTCCCCAGACAGGGCAATAGCTTTGGCTTGACAGCTTCCACAAAGGTATTCTCTTATTGAGTGTCTGAGTGCTCCTTCAGACCAGAGAAGCTTTAAAGCTGGTGAAGTCGAGTCCAGCATGGTAGATACAATATTTCTAAGCCATAAGGATAAGAAGTTAGATCCGCTCTGAGTGGTGCTCTCATAGCTCAGCCATGCAGGCTGCTGCTCCACTCTTAGAGGTAGAAACCACCAGCAAGACAGATCATATAAGAATCCTTCTAGGAATGGAACAAGAGGAAGAAAGTGGTTTCACTTGACCAAACCATGAGAAGCCAGTGAGTCTGAGCTGGTAAGGAAGTCACAAATTCAGAAAAAGAACTACTGTATTTAAGCCACACCTTGCCCAAAACTGTTCAAATGGGGAAAGAGTTATGGGAATTTTTCTGCCTGTATTATACACTAGAGCTTGATTCTGCCCTGTCTCACTTTCTCGTTTGCAACTCATTCATTGCACTTCCAAAAGAACCAGTGCCTGATCTTTCTGCTTTCTTGTCTTAGTATTTATAACACAGAATGTGACACCCTAGCAGCTAAAAAGTGAGCAATCCTCCCTTTTTTCTCCAAACTAAGTCACAGAAGTCTTTAAAAATGTCAGATGGCTGCCCAAGATAAAGTGCCCCTTTCTGACAATAAGAATCAATCCCCCACTACTTATTTATATAAGAATGTAATAACTTTCAATTGTTCATTAAGGATCAAACAGGTTTTGCTGATGGTTAATTAACCTAGAATTAACCTAGGTAATAGTATATGTTTATATCTAATTTTAGTTTAGTTATCTGAAATATTTTTCTATGCCATCTCTTAATTATTTACCTACCCTTCAACTGACTCATAATGAATTATTCAATTTTTATTGAAAGCATTTCCTATCTTTACGTCCTTCAAGCCCTCTCAGAATAGAAGCTTTTTGCAGTTATGCATATACATCAGCCAAATCATACTTTCAGCAATACTATAAAAACACAAGATTACTTTTCTTTTTTGTTGAAAGCTTGCATACTTAAATACTGAATCATACAGAAAATATGGAAAATAAGTGTGGTATCATAAAAAACCATTAAAGCAGGAGAGTGAAAGGGAACAGGGTTACAGAAGCGTAGACACATTTCTGACAAATTCAAATATATATGATACAAGAACTAATCTTGCAACCCTTACTCACAAAAGTAATCTTATTGAAGTCTATAGGAGTATGCACATAAAAAATACAGGATTAACCCTGAAAGCCTGAAATAAATCCGCCCATTTTTTCAGCTATGAGAACAAATATTGCATCATAAAACAAATGATGTCCAGATGAGTAAAATAGCTTAGCAACAAGATAATCTTATAGAAGACTTATAGGCACGTCTATAGTGATGACAGATAATAGAACCTAAGGAGAGGATATTACAGACAATTTGGAGTATGGCATTGAGTCTCCTGATTGTTAAAGAAATTATTGTCAGATACTGCAGGAAGATTAGTCTGTATCTAAAGGGATTTACTACTGATATAATAACACCATCAGAGAACTGATTTTTGGAATAAAGGAGAAGCTAACTGGTTTTAAAAGTGACTTTAAAGCAGCTCTAGCTGCCGCTAACCAGAGAAAAAGAAATGAATGAGCTATCCATTAAAGAAAGCTTATCACAGTCTACAGTATTATGTAAATGCGTTCAGGAACAAAGACAAAAATGAAGAACCACCAAACAAGTCTGGCCACCGATGTTGTATTTTTGAATAAACAAACACAAGTTCTTCATTAACCAAACTTACACAGTGATTGAATTTAAATGCATAGGTTTGTTCTAGCTGTAGCTAGCAGCTTTCTGTGGGACCTTATTACAGGGCTGATTATGATCAACAGAAGAGGAACTGTGTCAACATGCTTTACGTCAGCTCATGAGGCTATATGCCATGCTAAAATATAGGGGAACTGTAGCACAAGGAGTGGCTCCCAGAGGATCTCTCTATCCACTCAGGGTGAGCTGGACCTGGCATCTTCCACAGGCTGCTGTGGAGCAATGGCAAAGGCCACTTTGGGCTGCTATCCCTATCCAAATCAGTTTCCAAATCAGGTTGTCCCGGTTTCGGTTTTGGGATAGAGTTCCTCTCTAGTAACTGGCATAGTGTTATGTCTTGGATTCAGTATGAGAAGAATGTTGATAACACACTGATGTTTTCAGTTGTTTCTAAGTAGTGTTTAGACTAAAGTCAAGGATTTTTCAGCTTCTCATGCCCAGCCAGCAAGAAGGCTGGAGGGGCACAAGAAGTTGGCACAGGACACAGCCAGGGCACCTGACCCAAACTGGCCAACGGGGTATTCCATACCATGTGACATCATGCCCAGTATATAAACTGGGGACAGTTGACCGGGGGGGGCAGATCTCTGCTTGGGAACTAACTGGGCAGCGGTCAGCAAGTGGTGAGCATTGCACTGTGTGTCACTTGTTTTGCATATTCTAATCCTTTCATTATTATTGTCATTTTATTATTGCTATTATAATTTTTAGTTTCTTCCTTTCTGTTCTGATAAACTGTTCTTATCACAACCCACGAGTTTTACATTTTTTTCTTCTGATTCCGTCCCTCACCCCATTGAGGGCAGGGGGGAATGAGTGAGTGGCTGCATGGTACTTGGTTGCTCGCTGGGGTTAAACCACAACACAGGCCTTGAAGGGGCTTATTGTAAAGTTCTTCTCCCACACACATCCATAATAAGGACAAGTAAAAATAGTAAAGTGAAAAATATATTTTTCATGTTTTTGTAATTTTGCCCAGCGGCTTGTCAATCTTATGAATTCAAAGTCTGTTGTTTCCTATGTGAATTTATATTCAGTACTGAAATACAATTGTCTGGAAAATGTGAGAGAGAAAGAAGTAATATTTATTTATATATCTTTAACATAGCTAACCAATTTTAAAGTAAAAATCCCAATCAGACCTATATTAATGATTCTATCTCCATAAACCCATGTTCTTTTTATGAAGCATTGTACTGGGATATATTAACTTAAAAACCAAATCAAATGAGAGTTCCATTCTGATGGTGCAAAACCTTAACCAGGGCATTGTGCAGAAGATGTGGTTGATTAAAAATGAAATAAAATTTGTAGTATGACATGTATATCTGGAAGTAGGAAACAAGGGTAAACACATATACACCTATCATTATTCTGTCAAAACATACTAAAGCTCTTGTGTAGGATTGATATGGCTGGAGCCTTTTACAGAGATGAGGGGTAGGGAGGAAGAACTTATCAACCCAAAAGATATAACTGTGGATTGAGGTTGCTTTTTTGGTTTTTGCATTAAAAATGCAGTTGAAAATGATTTATCTTAATGAAAAAGTTTGCTATGTTTCTGTAAGGTATGTTTAGATGTACTTTTATAAGAACAATTTATTCAACACATTTCAACCCTTCTGTTATACACAAATTTTATGGAAACAGAATGACTTCACAATAGATTTATTAATCAAAACTATTTGGCTATTTCCTTATGGATTCTGCTTTTCCTACAGATCATGCCTTATTACAAATGGTTGATGTGTCTGCATCATATTATTAACTCAATTTTCTATTATATCTATGTTAAACATATGTCTAACCTTGTATGAAGACATCCTATTGTATTCCAGGTATCTGCCCTCTACAAACTTGACAAGGTGCTTGACAACTTTTGGGAAGGCAGTTCCTGAGAAGCCTCCAAGAACTGTCCCTCCTGTCTTGAGTCCAGTTGAACCTATCTATCTGATGCATAAAGTCTAATACAACGGTTTTTATAGCTACTGGTAACTACGCAAAAGCATGCACAGGTTTAACAGTATCCAACCACCCTGATTCTCCAGCTGAAATAATCAGATGGAAATTTACAGCTTTATTGACCGGGAACAATCTTTGGCCTAAATATTGAATTCTCCTGGAGAATGTGGCTACTCATAGACTGGACAGGCATACTCTTCGCTGTACTGTCTGGATGTCCAGGCCCAAACAGTTGCAGTGAATGGAATTAAATCCAGCTGGAGGCCAGTCACAAGTGGTGTTCCCCAGGGCTCAGTAGGGGGGCCAATTTTGTTTAATATCTTTATCAATGATCTGGACAAAAGGATTGAGTGCACCCTCAGTAAGTTTGCAGACAACACCAAGTTGGGCAGGAATGTTGACCTGCTCGAGGGCTCTACAAAGGGATCTGAACAGGCTGGATCGATAGGCCAAAGCCAATTGTACCAGATTCAACAAGGCTAAGTGCCAGGTCCTTGCACTTTGGTCACAACAACCCCATGCAACACTATGGGCTTGGGGAAGAGTGGCTGGAAAGCTGTCCGGCAGAAAAGGACCTGTGGGTGTTGGCTGGCAGCTGTCTGAATATGAGCCAACAGTGTGCCCAGGTTGCCAAGAAGGCCAATGGGATCCTGGCCTATATCAGAAGTAGTGTGGCCAGCAGGACTAGAGAAGGGATTGTCCCCCTGCACTCCACACTGGTGAGGCTGCACCTCGAATCCTGTGTTCAGTTTTGGGCCCTTCACTACAAGAAAGGTGTTGAGGTGCTGGAGCGTGTCCAGAGAAGGGCAACGAAGCTGGTGAAGGGTCTAGAGAACAAGTCTTATGAGGAGCGGCTGAGGGAACTGGGGTTGTTCAGTCTGGAGAAAAGGAGGCTGAGGGGAGACCTTATCGCTCTCTACAACTACCTGAAAGGAGGTTGTAACCAGGTGTGAGTTGGCCTCCTCTCCCAGGTAACAAGTGATAGGACAAGAGAAACCAGTCTCAAGTTGTGGCAGGGGAGGTTTAGATTGGATATTAGGAAAAATCTTTTCACCAAAAGCAAGCACTAGAACAGGCTGCCCAGGGAAGTAGTTGAGTCACCATCCTTGGAGGTATTTAAAAGACATGTAGACAGGGCGCTTAGGGACATGGTTTAGTGGTGGACTTGGCAGAGTTAGGTTAACAGTTGGACTCAGTGATCTTAAAGGTCTATTCCAACTAAATGATTCTATGATTCTATGGAGTGAGACTTGAATTCCTGTTTCTCAAGCCATAGCAAGCAGGCAAACCACTCTACCAGTGCTCACTTAAAGATGGCTCCTAATTCAGGGAATGGTAGGTTTCCTAAGGCATAATAGGGGAAAGAAAAGACCTGCCATCTGCCATCGCCAGGTCAAACATATGATGGAAGAAGCACCATTCAGAAAGAATCAAAAATTGCCTCATATATGCAGAGTGGCACAAGAAGGCCTATTTACTCATACAGTGAGTCAGTACTATCTTCTCAATGTTAAAGAGATAACAAAAAGCCAAGAGGTCAGCAGCATCTGCATGTCAGTATATATCCCCTGTTAAGCTTACAAAAGTTAAAAAAGATAAAAACCCAGGCTCTTGGGACACACTACAAATAAACGTATAAAACACAATAAACACTTACCTCTTCCACAGAACAGCAGAACTCTCATAACTTCGTTTTTGCTGCTCTGGTGAGGAAAATGCTCGTCACACGCTAACGAGTTATAACTCCCTTTGTAGTTCTGTCTCTTTTTTCCTTCCACTGTTACACTTACCATCCTGCTATTACACCAAGAAGCTCACCAACAACAGCAATAAAAACAAACAATAAACCCCTGCTGGATTTAGTTCTTGCCTCTTCAATCACTGTCTTGTCACTCTGCCCTTTAACCAGACCAGCCTGTGTCAATCTCTGCTGGTACTTGTGTACCAATGCCTGGCCTGGCATCCCACCTTTTGTAGGAGCTACGTGCCTGTTTTTATCATGTACCAGCTGTAAGAGACTGAATTGTTATCCTGAACCATTTGCCTCAAAGATTGTCAGGTGTGGAGGACTGGACCATCATCTCAAGGAACTGTGAACTGCTTATCTTGAGCCCTTTGTCTCTAAGATGGCCTGTTTAAGCAGGACACTCCTGTCGATAAGGACAAGTACCAGGCCACTGAGGCATCCAGAGGAGGAAACGGGGCGGGGGGGTGGGCGCTGGAGCTGATAAGATACTGGTTTTGGGTGTTGATCACATGAAGGTCGCGTGATGGACGAAACCTGCAGCGCATGACATCATTAAAATATGCCCTATAAAAAACTCATAGAGACAAGCTGCGGGGGCCTTCTTCACCACCAAAAAATTGAAGACTGAGGACCAACGGGACGCCGCTGGATCCGTGGTGGTGACCATCCTTGCAACCCCCACCACCGACTGCTTGCCTGAGGACCAACGGGAAGCCGCTGGATCCGTGGTGGTGACTATCCTAGCAATCCTATCCCAACTGCTTGCTTAATTTCTACCTTTTCTTCCATTCTATCCTATTGCTACCATTTTCCACTTTTGATAATAAAAGCTTTTTTGACTATACGGCATTTGACCTCATTTGTGTCTTAATCTCGCTCTTGGGATCATATCGAAACCTTCCCCGACACTGGATCGGGACACCAGCCCCTCACCCCTCACATACTCAGTTCCCATCCTGGACAGGTCACATTGGACTCCATCTATGAATACATGGATGGTGATAACATATCAGAATAAATTATGGGGCAAAAAGATCAGAAATAATTTTAGCTAATGGAAACAGTATTCAGGATTTAAATGCTCATATCATTAAACTCCTTCATAAGTGATATATTGGCTTTGAATAGGGAAAAAGGAATTTATATTGGTATGTCACTGAAGGCCTGGAGGAAAACTGTGGCTAAAAAATCAGAAGGTTTCAACAAGTTTAGCTCATGGTTGAATGATAGTAGCTTCTGGTCAAAAAGAAAGAAAAAAAAGACAGACAGACAAGGAAGTGCAAATGAGGAGCTGACAGGTAGGATGTAATTTTCTCTACCTAGGGCATTAAAGGACAAATATGGTATTGTAAATCACCTCTATGTGAAGTGGACATGATGCACCAATTTGGAACTTGGATTGTTATCGCTGCTTAGGTATTGTAGTGATGAGAACGTTACAAACAAATATATATATACACTAGAAATCCATTACATATATCAATTCCACAATATGAAACACAAATGTACAGGAGTTACATGGAATATGGGTATTAGAAACATATGACTGGAAGAACTTTCTGAATCAAGTTCAGTTCCTGCAGTGATAAGAAACCATGCAAACAAATATTTTGTCCAGAAAAACCTATGGAACATAACACAAGCTAAAAATATTTCCCTAAATGCTTTGCTGAACTTTAGTCTGTAATAAAATCACAAAATATACAACTGCTATATACAACAAAAGATCAGAGAAGCCATAGTGGCACTCTAAGAAGGTAGACTTATAGAAGGGGATTACAGATCCTCAAATTCCTGGCTGTATGAGCCAGCTTTTCTCTTCATGCTCTGGCTAAAATCTAATAACATGCTACAGAATAGAAATATATTTTCCACACCAGAGTATCTGAAGTGACTAATGTAGCCTAGAGAGTGCTTTGGAATTTTCTAGGAGGTACATATTCTAAATTACATGGCATTATGGTAATCCATATAATTAATTTTTATATTTATTAATTCACATTAATGAATTACCCCTTGGAGCATTTGTGTACTTTCTGTAAATAATTATGCAGCCTGGTAATCCATCACAAAGATTTATTGTGCACATTTATTTGTGGAATGCTTAGCTGAAGCGGCACTCAATATCACAGTAATGAATGCAGAACAAAAGATGGAAAACAAAACATGTATGTCAGGAACATTTCCTTTAAAAGTTTTCTGTACAGATAGAATAGCAGTGTGGCATGGAACTACAAGTAAAAGTGAAATCAAAACAAATGAATTGACATAAACAGGTACAACATTTCAAGGAAATAAAATGCATGTAGTAAATCCTAAATCTTGTATCTTATCAGAAAACCCATAAATCTCCAAATCAGAAAAGTTGTGTGGGGTTTTATTGATACTAGCCATCTGAATGGCCAATTTAAAGTGAAATATTTGTTCCTTTCATGGGAGAAACTAGTATTGCAGTTCAAACAGATGGTAGATCAGGTTGCAAAAGATTCTTTAAGAAATAAGATATCATTTCATGAAACTCCAGAACACTTTACTTTCTGAAAAAGGTTTACAGGTAGCTTCAAATAGGTGCATCTGGGATATAAGTCTCATTGAGAGGGTTAAATTCCCTGTAAAGTTCCTTTCCCTAACAAAGCAATCTTGCCAAGTTGGTAGTCTAAGGAGTGGACATTGTGGCATGCTGCAAAAATTAATCACCTTTTTACATAATCACAAAAATTAATAGTCATTTAAGTCATCAATTCCTGTAGGCTGGCACTGGGAGCTTGTTTTCATTTTTGTTTGCTGTTGCAACATCTCTATAGCAAGTACAGAGAAAAGTCTTATTTAATTCTTTTATGTAACTTAGGGTTGAGTTTTTGTTTTCTTACTGTTAAGAGTTTGGTTTTGGCTTTCTTGCAAGTTAAAGTTTATGAACTAGGACATGGAACATCCTGTCACCAGTCAGACCTTTTTGATACATAAAAAATAATTTGCAAAATATACGCACACTGAATTTCATTGTCTGAAAACCTTTAGTCTAAACATGTTAGCTGCTTTTTATTTCCTGATGTTTAAAATTTTTAAGTGATCTAGAAGTTGCATCTTCATCTTGTTATGACTATACACATATTTCTATCTAGTAAAATTGGTACAAATGTCATAAAATCATAATAGCAACATTTTGTATGCATTCCTCGAGATAAATGACTACCAATATACATGACTGTGGGGAATTAAGCACCAATAATAAAAATAAAATAAAATAAAATAAAATAAAATAAAGTGACTCATTTTAGTGCCTTCAAATGTGATTATTTGTGGGTTTTGGTTGGTTTTTTTCTACATTAAAAATATCTCATCTTTTAATCTTAGCTAACGATGTTAAATGGGATTACATAAACCAAATTTATCCCTCTTGTTTTGTGCCCAATTCTCATTTACATGAACTTGGCAATCCTGTCTGCATGATGAACATTTTAAATGAAACACAATTAAAATGACCCCTTTAGTAATCTAAACTTTAGATGTTGTCAGTTCAGTATTTTTAAACTGGCACTCTGACCTTTTAGTTTGTCTGCATTGCCACCTGGAGGACCTCACAGCAAAATCAGGTTGAATTCCTTGGGTGGGATTCTGTGTTAAAGCAGCCTGTTGTGCTGCAGGAGGAGACCCACCGTGGCTTCCCACTGCCTCCTGCAAGAGGGAGCCCTGAAAAGTCCAGAGATAGCCTGGAAGATGTCTAGTTACCTAACCAGGTATATGGTAATCCGTGTAGATAGGAGATAGACTTCTCTAACTTCCCCTCTTCTCCACAGTCTTTTCTCATGTATTTGTTGAATTACTAATTGTTACATCAGCATACATACTTATATATACATATATGTATCTCAGCATACATACTAATTATATTAGTTGTCTTAATCTTAAAGGTCTGACACTAGCTCACAGTTAGTTACCACATATGAGAAGCTGAGAAAAAGAGAACACAGATCCTTGAAAGCTGATGAATGGCAAGACAGAGAAGTGCTCCAGTTCAGCTGAACTACCTAATGTTGTGGCAAATAACTGGAAAAAATTCAGTCACGAATTTGGTCTGTTTTTCAAAAAGACAAAACAACCCCCCCTTATGATTAAATATTAAAGAAATGGTAGCTTTTTGTAACTAAAGCTTAGTCTGAGGCCTTAGATTTACATAAAAACCGGGAAACAAGCGAGGAAGAACATGCTATCAGGTTGAGCAACAGAGATTTGAAGAATTTTGCATCCCTAGGAAAAATGGAACTTCAGGAATATATCAACCTCCAGAACATACCCGTAAGACATCATATTTGGGAAGGAAAATAAGATGATGCTACTTTGAATGACTATAAAGACAAGCCCTTTATAACGAACAAAGCAAAATGTGTTTAAAATAATGCAAATAGAGTGACTCTGTAGAAAGTTAGAGAATAACGTGTGATAGCAAGAACCAAACTTAACTGTTGTCACCAAAACTGCCATATTTGCAAGAAGCAAAAGTTTTCAGAAAAACTTGAAAACTTTTCCATTTATCCCCTGAAGGAACACAATACTGCAGGCATATTTCGGTTGCAAGTCTAGCTGGTCAAGCAGATACATGCTAATCAGTGCAGATCACAGTCTCCCCACAGAGCCAAGTCATGGTGTATTCGTGAAAAGAGCAGATGCTACCCAACACACAGAGATGACACCGCTGCACCAGGGAAGAAAGGCTGCTTCAGCAGGAGGGGGATCAGTATGAGTGACAAATCCCCCATCAGAATTGTCCAGGAGATAACTACAACTAGTGATTGGATTATTACTTTGAATGCAAAGAAAATGCTTTTTAACCAGAAGCTGGACACAGGTGCAGAGGGTTAATGTGGTATCAGAGGTCTGACTAACAGGCTGGAAGGGAAAATTTAGTCTTATGGAACAGAAAGATTTAAACCTTATGTTTTACATAGTGGATGAGTGTGAACTAGATAAAACAATGAGGAAAATCTTGGAAAGTCGGAACAGTAGGTTTTAGCAGAAAACAGACCACCTGTTACAGGCATGAAAATAATTCCCTAGGTACAGCTGGGTGTTTCAGAAGAATAGCCTACGGAGATAGAAAGGGAAATGGAAACAGGAAAAGAGAGAAAAAACTAATCAAGTTATTTCAATAATAAGAAAGCTGAACCTCCAGGAACTAGAGAAATCACGTGGAATTACCGACAGATCATTATTACAGAAGTTACTTCTCCTGCAAGAGGGCAGTGTTTTGGCTGCCTGTCACAGTACCCGGGCATGAAGAACCTTCCTGTGGGTAGGTGCAAGGCCTGTAAGGACACCTTCTGCTGCTCTTAACTGGAGCAGAAGGTGTCAGTTCTTGATCGCACCTCTTTCCCCAAACTAACTGGGCCTTGATACTGTTACTGCAGCCACACCTCAGTGCCTGGAGTGGAGGTTTATAGGCTGCGTCTACACCAGGAGCTCTGTTACAGTAACTGAGGGAAAGCACTGGTTGGAAGCCATTGCCTCTGGGCTCCTTGTGTTTCCACTGTGTTTAAGGAAGAGAGAATTAATCTGGCTGTAAATATTTCTATCAAATACAAATACTAACGTAAGCATACCATTTCATTATGCCAAAGCCTCATATTGACAGATGTGGAAGAAATCCTTCTAAAATATTCTATAGTCTTAAAGGACTATGACTACAATATAAAACATGAAGGATGTAAAATAAGAAAACCTTCATGCTCTGACAGAAGAACAGAGGACTGACATGGAGGTGAGCAGGGTAGACATGGCACAGAATAAGCCTCCAAAACAGTAAGAGACAAACTTACTTTAGCACACTTTAGCATGCCAAAACTACTAATCTGGTTTAGTGTTATGCTGGATACTCCTTATATTTCTTCTACAGATTTCTACACAGGAAATTAAAGTCTGTACTTACTATATGGCTGTTACTTAACTGTAACTGTTAGGCTTCAGTTAAAGTCTCTTTCTTCAGCAAAAGAGTGCTAAAAAATAACAAATCAATAAACTGCTTGAGGCACATGTGGTGAAGGATTGATCTGGAGGCCAAAGATTGTTTCCTACTGATGGGAACAGCCCTTCTGCAAACTAAGTGCTTTTTTATATAAATATCAAAACTATGGAAAGAGGAAATTCTTTAAAAGACACAGTAAAGAGTATACAGTGTATATAAGGGGACAGAGAAGCAGCAAAGGGAGAATCCCTGAAAGAAACTTGTATACTAGTGACACAGAGAAAACAACATGGGGGAGAGCAGAAGAGAAAAAGGATAGAGCTAGGAGAAGGAAAAGGAGAGAGAAGAGTTGAGAAGAGAGGCTTCAGGAGACAGAGTGAGATGAACACCATGTAAAAACACAAAAAGAAAAGAGGAAGGAAAATTAAGGAAAGGAAGAATCAATAATAGCAGTAAAGAAAAATAGAAAATGCAAGAGCATAAGAAATGAAAAGAAAATATTGTAATTACTCGTTCTAAAGGTGTGCAACAACTGAAGAATAAGTAGATTAAAAGGAAAAAAAATCTACAAACACTCTCTTTATATAGTGTGTATACCTTTCTTCTGCAGCCTTCACAGGACAAGAGTCTTGCTGGTGTTTCATGAAGTACAGGTATATCGAGGGGCTACACTGTCACCCAGCGGCAGACTTAGCCATCATTAGTGCTGTCCTGCTGGACGGGGCAAAGGTTATTGCAGCACCATCTAACCTGGGTTTTTCTGCAAGCACACCAACTGTTCGGCTGCCATTTCATAAAGCAAAATTCATTTGCCAAGAAAAAGGGTTAAATTTAATACAGCTGGACAGCTGAGCAGCTGCTTTCATGATTTAAATAAAAATAAGCTGAAATCCTTGCTGTCAGCTCAGTGATATATGACTTGTAATGGGATGTTTCCAACCTTTTCTTCCATATGGTCGCCTACGTTAGGTAATACACAGAGCCTACAGTGCAAGCAGCTTCCCAGAAAACATCTGGGTCCCATTCCTGCTCTGTTAGCTTCAGCGTTGCCTCCCACAAACACAGATGATTCATAGGACAACATCCCTTTGGTTAAGGATCAAATTAGGACGTTTCATTGATAATTTTATCATGCATCCCAACTGGAGTTATGGGAAAATGGAACTAATTCAAAAAAGAATTTCTCCACACATATTTCCACCCTCCTATCTGCAGTTGATAAAGTAAAGATTTCAGAAACAGATTTTAATGACTGCTTAGGAAAAAAAGAAAGAAAAGAAAAAAGAAAAAAGAAAAACTAGCCTATCTCCTGTGAGGAATGCATTTCCGCTTGATTTCATCTTCTCTCTTGCCTAGTTTTAGAGTATTTCCCCCTTTACAAATGTGTTTGCTGACAGGCAAATCATAACATAATACTTAATTGTAGAAGCTGAAATCAAACCCAATTATTTCTTCTATTGATAAGAGATTAGGATGTGCTGTAAGAAAATTATTTCATCTTTTAAAAAAATATAATGGAATAAAGAGGAAATGGACAGTCTGCCCTGGAGCTCATGCAGTGAGTGATACAGGCAGGCTGCTAGAGGTCCTGTTAAGAACAAAGTTGGCAAATACCAACCAGTCACTTCTCTAGATTAGGTCCCCCAAATATTAATTCAGTAGACTATTTAATTACCTTTTTCTGAGAATTAAGGCCTTCACTGGTTTCCATTACTTCAGTTTTGTGGTCATACTTTTGAACATGAATGACTGAGAATGCCAGAATTTATGCAGCAATTCACTGGTTTGCACAGTTGGTTGCCCACACAAATCAGTGGTTTTGTGCGAACGTCTTTAAATTATCTTTTCCGAAACAGTTTAAATTCAACATGAGTTGCTTTGGTGTGATACATTACCCCATCAGTATTAGTTACAAAATACAACAATAGCCGAGCTATGGTGCTTTCTATCTACTGAGTTTTCAAAATGCCATCTTCTCCCCCCCCCCAATTTTAGTGAGTGACAAAGTGGATTAGGGAGAGAATTTAATTAGTTGACTATTATTAAATAATAGGACAGCAGCTTGCAAATGCACCTCTAGCATCACTTAATATTCAAGCTTAGTTCCATTATTTCAGGTAAGTCAAAATAATATAAGGATGCCCAACAAAAAAATTAAGAACCTGTCAGAATGACTCTCTGCTTTTTTCTTTGGCACAGATATATTTTGCCTGCATACTAACATAAAACTTAAAATGCTAAAAAAGGATCAGCTTTTCATCCACTCTCCATCCCAGGTATAAAATAACAAAAGCATAAACCAGCATTATTCTCCCAGGGGCAGATGCATACAAATACACTCCTAAGTTGTTTTTCAAGAATCACGCAGCTACCTCAGGATAGTGCTGGGCCACTGACATGTATATCGGGACAATCTGCTAGCACCGCGGAAACGGGTCATGATCCTGCTCGTAAGGAAACAGAGACAGACTACTAGAAGGCAGAGTAGATATAACTAGAGACAGGCCTCTGTAACCCCAACCTTTCAAGACTTTCTAAATCATGCCAGGGCTGGCGGTGCCGCTCCCGGAGCAGACCGGAGTCAGCGCTAACAAAGACTTACAGCCGCCCTACTCCCAGCTGCCAGTTCTGTGATGTGCTCAAAGGATATACAGCACACATTCTCACCCAGTGCATTATTAGGATTTACTAAAAGAAAAATCAAGGGCCGCCTTTGTTTTGGAAAGTCTGGTTACATTTTTGTGCAAAGATCTGCTGGTGCTTTTGTTTTACTAACACTTAGAAATTGCTGAACAGCTCAAATCGTGATCAGTTGTGCTATAAACTCTGCCATCTGACACCATGGGAAGTTCTGGAGTTATTAAAAAAAAGTACATGAAAGAACAGACGCAAGGTTTGTTAGAAAGTTGTTGCTTTTACTAGTAATTTACTTAAGTCATTTTTCTCCCATCAAGTCACGATTTTTCTGTCAACTTAAAAAACGTGCTGTTGACTTGTTGGCAAACAAAGAAACTCAAATTCAACAGTTTATACTCAGCAGCTTTACAAACTGATATCAAAAGATATTGACTCAAAGGATACATATTACAGATGAGTTCTTTTCAGAATTAAGTTGAAGTGTACCACAGTTTTTCATGTTGTATAGGCTGCTGTAAGTAGCAGATTTCACAGAAGTCCTTTACCCTTCAGTTTTGCAGAAAGGTATTTCATGTTCTAAGAGGTCATTTGCTATTGAAGACAAAATGTAATTTAAATCACTTAATCTTTTCCTGTATGCACTGTTAATTTTTAGCTATTTTGGATGCACTTCTCATCTTAATAAAATACAACACAGTAGAAAAATGTAAAAATTAATACAAAGGTTAATTTGAGTGTTCATTATCAAACACTAGCACTGACATAATATCAAAATATATTTGTTCTGTATTATCTACACCAGACATGACTTATGTAGAATGCCAACACATTATAATGCACACAGAAATTCTCAGTGAATGTATCCTTCTGCACGTTAAATGTGAGTAAATCCTGTAAACTTTATCTGGGGAATGGAAATGGTGGAAGTAGAAAGCAGAGTGGTCATACCATTAGCTGTGGAAGTACCAAAAGAAACTGATCAGCTTCCAGGGTATGTGAGAATATCCCTGGGTAAGGCGCACATGCTCATTCCTGCACTACCAATGCTTAGAACTGCAAATCCCATAAAATGCCCTAGAAAAAAGGTGGCTTGCCCGAGGCAAAGAGGTTTTGGTTGAGAAGAAAGTGAGATCACAGAAATAGTACCTTTTCCTTTTTTTTTTTCTTACCCATAATCAGATTTGAGAGACTTTGTGTGAAAAAGTGTAGAGGACAAAGACGCTATACAGAAAATACCAGCTACCTGCCTGTGCTGGTTTTGGCTGGGGTAGAGTTAATTTTCTTCATAGCAGCTAGTATGGGTCTATGTTTTGGATTTGTGCTGTGAACAGTGTTGATGATACAGGGGTATTTTCATTGTTGCTGAGCAGTGATTGCACAGAGTCCAGGCCTTTTCCACTTCTCGCACTGCCCTACCAGTGAGTGGGCTGGGGGTGCACAAGAGGGTGGGGGGGATGCAGATGGACAGCTGGCCTCAGCTGACCAGGAGGATATTCCACACCGTATGACATTGTGCTCAGCATATAAAGCTGGGGGAAGAAGAAGGAAGGGAGGGATGTTCGGAGTGATGGCGTTTGTCTTCCCAAGTAACCATTATGCGTGATGGAGCCCTGCTTTCCTGGAGATGGCTGAACACCTGCCTGCTGATGGGAAGCAGAGAATGAATTCCTTGTTTTGCTTTGCTTCTGCGCACGGCTTTTGCTTTACCTATTAAACTGTCCTCATCTCAACCCATGAGTTTTCTCACTTTTACCCTTCTGATTCTCTCCCCCATCCCACCAGAGGGGGAGTGAGCGAGCAGCTGTGTGGGGCTTGGTTGCTGGCTGGGGTTAAACCACAACACTGCCAAACGCCAGAGGTGTTATACTAAACCACAACATATTTGTTGCCAAAGTCTCAGCTTCCTTTACACCTGCCTCAGTGACTGAAAAGCTTTATGGTTAAGCCTCATTCCATTTCATCTCACTTCTTCTTTAAGAATCAGAGTAAAATAATACTAACCTAAAGTTCAGATAAAGTCTGAATTCAGAGTTAAATACTGTTTGATACCTAAAGATATTGGTATGGCATTTTTGTCCCCAAAGCTGAAAGCATAAAAGAGTTCGGAACCGCATTCAGCTCTAAATATGAAAAATAATGCCATCGTCAAATTTCACAGAAGTCTTTATACCATGTTGAAATGGGATTAGTTCTAAGCAAGTGATATATTTAGGTTTTAGCTTTCATTTCTCAGGACTGTTTCATTCTTTCATCTTGTTTTGCCCCCCCCCCCTTTGCATTTTTTTGATGTTATTACTAGGAATCACCCATGACAGAAGGTCAGAAAAAAACCCACAGAATGATACAACCATGAATAATTAAATCACAGTTATGAACTTTTCTAATAATGCTTAACACTAGAAAGCCAAGCCAATGGAACTGTGTATAGATCACAAAAGCATGCAATCAGGTAACTGAGTGTATATGAAACAAAAAGTGTATCAAAAAGACCTACTTTCTTTTCCACATAGGGTGGTATCCAAGATACCATGTATTCAGAACTTTTATTAGTTACAATTTCTAAGACTATTTAACTAAGTATTATCAATGCTACAATCATGACCTAGCTTGAATGAAGAAATACTCTCGTGCAGCAGAAAGCTTTTCCATGAAGAAAAATGTGTATTTGAAGGATGTCTGAAAGACCATTTAACTCAAAGAGGAATGATAGGCATGCCTTTCTCAGAAATACACATACATCTGCAATTCTTTAAGATTCAGCTAGATGCACATAAGCACATGCAAAACTGTAAGCAGATGACAGATTTAGAGTGTAGGAAAGTAACCAGAAGGACCAGCAAACTAGAGAAAATTCCCTTTCTCTCTTGTGAAAATTAGTGTGTTCCACTGGGCAAAATCCTGAACTGACTCATGCCTGTAGTCCCATCCTCTTTAATGAGACAACTCAAAGAGGTAACAAGGGACCAAGAACTGCAGCTTCTGAACACTCTTCTCAATTTCTTGTTATTGTGCACTGAGGTAACCAATTACAGTGAAGAAATGTAAAAAAATTCTTCTAGAAAAATGAGTTCCAGCAACTTTTCTTCATCTGCTTAACAGACACTCTAGTGCAATGGACCTCGGCAGGAAGAGTTACCTAATGTGAAACATTTGATTCCTGCCTGAAATGATTATCAGGATGTTCCCAGGCCATATTCCCTCATTTCTATTTCTTGAGATAATTATTTTCTTCACAAAAACTGATTTTTTTTTGAGGGCAAAAAGCTATTTAAGGTGATTTTTCTTGTCCCTAACAAAGTTCTTACACTGAATATAGGTATTTTTCACCACTTAAGAATTTCAGAAATAACCATAACCTACTATTAACCTTTGGACTTCCCACACAGCCCTGAAAAGTAATTAATGAAATGTCCAGGGCCATAGTAACTTCATTCTCCTATAAACTGCTCTCAAAGTTATATGTGCAGCCAGTGAAAAAGCACTATAGTTCAAGACATGCTGGCCATATTCCCTTCTTTATGATCACCATACCTTCATTAACAGTGTGGAGGTTTTGAAGATGGCCTTAAGTCATTTAACATTAGCCTATGATTCAAGAAAATGTTTTTCACTCATGGTTTGTTTGTGTTGGTGAAGCACAAAAGTTTTGAAGCCCCCCTGAAAAATCAGGCTAAAGTTAATTAATCTATTCTATTGAATTTCATCATGAAAGCCTAATTATAGAACAGGATCTTTGATTTCTCTATCTTCCTTTTCTCTCTCTACATAGATACTTTCTTCATGGACTCATTCAGCACATAATATTGTAATAAAAAACCCAGAATACTTTTTTTCTTTTTCCTTAGCAAGGTTAAGCGTAATGATGATTCTTACTTCAAGGAAAACAACAAAAAAATTAAAATATCATAGAAATACTATTCAATAATAACATCAATTAATAATGTTAAACTATGTAACTAGCATCTAAGTAAATGACATATGGAAAGAGAATGTGTCCTGAAGCCCGGGAGTTCATAACGCTGCTGGGTGGGGAGACCAGGATGGCTATGGAAGGGAAGAAAGCCTGGAGCGTAGGAGATAATGCATATCCAGGGAGATGTGCAAGATGATCTGCAAGCTTTCTCAAGGGTGGATAAAGGCTTCAGCAACAGGAAGGTCAGAAGGAAACAGATGGCAAATAGGTGTGGAATAATATTCTTGAAGAAGGCTTACGTGAGGGATCCAGGTTTGAACTCAGGCTAGCTTGGGGAGTTTTGTTAACCAAGTTAGAAGTTAGGAGCATAGTCCTGCCAGGAATACAATGCTTCAGTGATAGGAAGTGAACTTTTAGAATACATAAAGCCATGGGACTAAACATTTCTCTGGTGTCTCAGAGAACTTTAAAAATTGCAAGGTCTGCGCATAAACAAACAAACAAAAAAAGTTGTAAAGATTATTTTTACTTTTTAGGTAGCTGAGGACTAACCTTCATAGACAATAATGGGAACTAGGAACCAAACACCTGAAGGCAAATACACCTTCAGATATTCTGCCTGAGGTGTCCAGGCTCCATAAAGAACACACAGAGTTTTAAAAGTACCAAAACCCAGTTCATAAATACAGGCAAATGGAGGAGCAATCCACCTAAGCCACTCAGTAGGAGGCTTAAGACCTGCCTCTCAAAGATGTAAGAACAAAGGAAACTTTTTCTCACCCTTCAATATTTTCAACTCCGAACTGTCCCTCAGATCTGAGTGCCTAAAAATGTTATTAATTTTAAAGTAAAAATTGGAGGAGAGTCTTGTACCTTCTATATGCTCAGTATGCCCATTGAACCAGAGGAACAAGGAGTACAACTTGGTGGCTCGATCGCTTTGTTTAGCCCTCAGACCTTGAGTTCAATTTCATCATAGAATACTGAAGATTTTGACACAAAATTGAAGAGCTTCAACCAAAAGAGCTTGAGTGCAAGCATCCCCAGAAGGTACTCTGGCCCTCTCCTGATCGGTGGGGGTCCTAATTTTAAAACCATGGGCAAAATCCGACAGCAGAAAAGCATGGTGAGCTTGAATCTTCCTTTCAAGTCCTAGACAGATTTAAGCAGGGCATTACCACTATTACCCTTTTGTTATGTTTCATGGGTTAAACCAGTAGTCAATAAAAAAGTAGCTAAACTCACTTCTCTGGCACACATAAAAAATGGGCAGACATGGAAAGCTGTAAATCAATTAACTTATGATTATCTTTGATGTGCTATTGAGGTAACTGTGCTCTGAACCTTGCTGAATTAGTATACTCCAGCAGAACCAGTGGGAGATAGATAACTTGTTTGAGACTTTGGTTGTATCTGACCAGCAGAGCTGTATCTGAACTTGTCTGGTAAGTATTTCGAAGCTGAAAGGCTGGTGGCTTAGGCCACCTCCCCAGCTGGCTACCTCCTAGCCTTAGGGACAAATGTCCCTGCAGCATTAAGTGTAGTGAAGGGCAGAAAGGCAAGGGGAGAGTTTTGATAAGATGCAGAAGTTGGACATAGTTGCATGAAAGGTAGTAGTCAGATGTGTATATATCCCTATCCAACTTCAAAAATATTTCTAGTGATATTCTGCACATGAATGCATTTAAATAAATTTAGACATCTGATAAAAATATCTTGTGGAAAGACAGTACACTAACTTTAAGTTATCCTCTTGTAAGTGGAAAACAGAACCAGTCATTTAGAAAACAGTGCTGCTTATACAGATTACTCCAGCGTCCAAAACTTACCATACATACATGCTCATCTGGATAGAACTTAAGTTGATATCTTTCAAATACACTTTAGAGAAAACTGTCCAGAAAAAAAACCTCACCAAAATTCTTCCACTTAATTAAGCATAAGAACTTACTGAAAATACATTTAAAAAAAAAGATCAAACATCTTATGGAAAGAAAATATTTCAAGCAACTTCGAGTTGATGGAGTTTTGCAAGCCACTCAAAAGTTTTATGTTTTAACAAGTCTAAGACTGGATGAAGAGTGACTATTTAATTTTAAACAGTAATAATTACTTTAGCCCTGGGGTAATTATGAGGTAGGTAGTGTATCTTTATTTTGAATGCAAAATGTATTGTTGAAGGCTATATTTTGCATTAAATACACTAATATTAAAAATAATATAAACTGTATGACTGTAACATGGTGGAATTTGGCTCAGAATTTAAAAAAGAAACTCTCTCCATAAGACATAGTAAAGAATATCGTATTTAAATAAGTTTAAGATGTTTTCAGTCTATTCTATTTTACTCAAGAAGACATTTTTTCTCTATAACAGCATAAAAAAAGAATTATATTTAAATAAGTTTAAGATGTTATCCAGTCCATTCTTTTTTCCTTCAAAAAAATATAATTCATCTGTCAATGAAGACAATTATAGTGTTTCTCAAAGTTCCCATGCACAGGAATAATGAAAATACCATTCCTACATAAACTATCAAAAGAGAGAGAAAAACCCACATTCTAATATGACAGACAGACAAAATCGCCTTTAAAAACAAAATTAAAAGGAGGAAGCAATATGATAGTTTCACAGGTTTTGCTGACTGTAATTAAATGCCAAATCAAATACAACTCATGCTTTTTGATCTGCCATTTTCAGATACACTGTAGAAAGACTCAGCAGTGCCACCTTTACTATTTTAAAAAATACAAAGAAAAACTGTCATTAACAACCTCCTCCACTTTCTCTCCCACACGATATTTCTTCTATAGGTTCTTTCTTTGTAGCTAATCACGATTTGAGATTGCAGTGTATTTTGTTACTCTGCCTAGAGTGAAAATCTAATTATCACTCCCTGTTTCATAGCTCCTCACAAAATTAAAAAAAACACAAACAAAAAAACCCAAATACAAAACTAATTAAAGACTAAATAAGACCAATATGAGATTTTCTGAGATACAGGGTGTTCTTCCTAACTACTCAGTTGTTTCGTCAGTCACCTTATGTGTGATCCCTACAGTTCACATACCTTAAATACAGCATATAAAAAGTGTATATACAGCAATAAAATACATTTTAGAGCACAGGGGTGCTTTCTAATGAGAAAAAAAAAAATTCTAAAGCTCCATGGTTAAGTCTGGTTCTACTGAAAGCACAATATCCGAATCTGCAGAGATCCCAGTGACCCATCATAGCTGCTAGCCTCAGCCACATGGACTGAATAGGACATAGGCATCATCCCCAGCTCATTCACCACTTTCTGTTTTTTTAAAGACTTTGGATATCCAAAACCCATCCCTAATCTTCTAATGTGCACAATGATTTTGGCCTTTATTCTCCATTTGCTTGCAAGGTACACTTGCTATGCAGCACTTTCACCTCCTGATGCACAACACAATCTAAGGCAACCCAAATCTGCAAAAGTCCCTCAGATTTTTTTACGTTTAGCATAAACAGCTTTTGCAATATTTCTTTCTCCTCAAACCTCTGAATTGTAAGAAAAGTTGTTTCCATAGAACAGTAAGAAACTGTGATGGAGCAGTGGACTAGAGAAAGATACTTGAGAGTGTCTCATCTTAAAGTTCAGAAAAAGGAAACAAGAATACTTCTCAACAAGCAGAAAAATTTAGAAATCTTGAGGAAAATGTTCCTCTTAGTCAATTAAGTCTAAATCCTACAGAACTGTTTTATAATGTGCATGTCGTGTGTACATGCTTTTTACTTACTGATTCAGGGGGGAAGGGGAAACACAAAGCAACTGATTACTTGTATTTTTCACCTGGGAGATGGAGTCAAGCTAGAGAGAAACTGTAAGAGTTTATGGTGGTTACATGCTGCCATAAACGGTGTAGGCAAGAGGTTTTTCAATGCCACACTAATAAAGTGATTTAGGTGTTCCATCAATGCCATTTGACATGATAGCACTGTAACTCAGTGACTAGGGACAATCCTGGTGATTCTGAATAACTGCTGATGTGGAATGAACATGTACAGACATTCTGAGACTTCTATAGGAGACTACATTTGAATGCATTAAAATACAGAAATCCTCGCTACAGAAGAACTGAAAGGAGTTTCTGAGGGAAGTTAGGGTGTCTGTAGCTCATAATTTGAGAAAGAATTTGCTTGTCTCACATTCAGATTAAGGGAGGTTTTATAGGCATCTTTGTAAACCTGAATGAACATGGAAATTCAAAGGCTTATATTAAAAAATTCACCATCCTAACAGAGGTATGGAACCTTCTGCTGCACTGCTAGAACTCTGGTCATTTGGAAATAGTTTGATAGACTGAATGATATATTAGAAAGAAACATGGATTTATTTCATGCTCCTGCAGTGCTGAAACAGAGAATGGTTTTGTTAAGTAGGTGATTTTTCTACTTTAAAAGCCCAGTTTCATACCAAAAAAGGACCCATTTATGAACTCAGTTATACAGTCACAGACTCATTTCCTGTCTTTATATTTCCAGTTTGCTTTCAAAGTTATTCCCTTCTGCAATTTGCCTTTTAAAGGAATAAACTGCTATTGAAATTGTGGGGGCAGAGGAAAAAAAAAAAAAAAAAAGAAAAAAAAAAATCACATTTCCTCCAATGCACTTGTGAATTTCATTATATGTGAAAAGCAGTTTTTAGCTGCAGAAGCCAATATTGCTTAGAGGAAGTCGAGTGGAGGGGCAGCTGGAGGTGAAAGGCTAGTCTATACTTTCCATGACCTGTCAAGCTGAAGTACATGCATGTGATGTAGGCCACTTGCAACAGGGTGAACCTAAAAAAGGTGGGAAGTTCTGCTGGTGTCAAGGGAAAAGCCTTGGAGAATTAGCTGAAAACATTTGCAACAAATTGCTGAAGTCATTTGAGTTCGATTTATTTCTTGTTGTGTTGCAAAGTGTGTCGTGTTCCCTACACCCCATACCTCTAATTTCCTTTTTCTTTCCCCAAAAAATGAGCATTGATAGGGGTATGAGGGAAGAGGAACAAACTGGGAGGGACTGTGGTTTAGAGCTCGAAAAGTGTATTTTGACACTAAGAAAAAAAAACACAAAAAAAACCCAAAAAACAAAAGGAGGTGAAAACCTTCCAAATCAGAGAATATGTGGATGGTAATTCAGAACTGGGAAGGAAAAAAACCTCCCCCACTCCAAAGAAAAAAATACCCTTTTTGCAGAATGCTAAACCTCAAAAATATTAAATTTTCAAAGTATTTCACTGGAAGAAAATTCACTGCTAAAGTATCAGATATTAAATTAACTTATAGCAGAAAGCAAAGCAATAGCATCCTAATTTTCCACTAATTCTTTCATGGTTTTGACTGAAAGAACTACGTGATACTTTATAATTAGCAACATTGCCTCTTATTCCATTTCATTTGGAATAGGAGAGCTAGGGTAACACAAATTTATTTGTTTTAATTCAGTGTGTTTTATAATGAACCTTTTTATTTTCTGGATATTTTTCTAATTACTACCACAAGTGTTTAACAACCAATTGCCAACTTCTCCATTTTCTTTCCCATTTTGGTTTTTCTCTGTGTGAGAAAAAGAATCCTTAAAATACCTTGAAAACCTTCCATTTACAAAGGTTCCATCTTATCTCACTGAATGGTATTTCAACTCGTGACAATTTTTGTTGCAGTTAATTGCAGACAAAAACTAAACAACACATAGCTGAAATAATAAAAACAAATCCTTTGTCTCCTCTGTATTATTATCTCTGTAGATAGCTCTACCTGAAAAAAAAAAAATAATACAGCTTCTGTGGTTAAGCTCTCTATGAAGGCTTTTCAATGGCCTTCAAAGCCATTTCTGAAATGCTTCATTATATAGAAGATTAAGACGAAATTCTCAAAAATATATCTAAATAGGAACTCAGGTCTGCAAATTTCAGATTTGAAACTTGTAACATCTCAATAAATTAATTTAAATATTGTTTCCAGAGCAAGTATGGAAACAAGCACGTAAGAGATTTCCTTTAACAATACGTGTTTTCACAATGCATCTTACTTAATAGTCTCAGCAGAGCTAGTTACATTGTGACAAACTTAATACTCATACACAGATACTGATTCAGTAAATTATACTTGTGGAATAATTGGACCATTCCTACTTTGACTGATTATAGCTGGATTATTAATGCTCAAGTGTACGTCTGCATATTATATGGAACTTTTTTTCCATTCAGAATCAATGTTCAGGTGCCGAGAAAACTGATGGGGTGAAACAAAGGCTACTCCTTGTAAGCATCAGCATTTTGGAAAAGTTCAGGCTTGTTTTATTAATTAAGACGAAATACTCATAAGAGATGGGAATGTCCACGGTTAAGCCAGCTCAACCGCTTGTTTGTTGACATATCCCCAGAGTAGTGCAGTTGGGCTTGGGGAAGTGCTTCATAATGCATTTAGTGATGTGCAAAAGATACTAAGTGAAACGAGTATCAGATTCCAGCCTCAGAGAAGAAGAAAATATGAGCCCTGTACACACAAGAAAATAAAAAGAGTGTATAAAAATATTGAAAATAGGGCCAAAAGTGTCAGGTAATAGAGCAGCAATACGCTTTCGCAGATCTCTGACTACCAGAGTCTTGGCCTAGCTCCCAGCTTCAGAAGTTGGATCAAACTAATCTTCTTTTTGCCAAAGCTGATGGAAGCTCTAAAAATGTAAATCTGAGCTACAGCATAAAAGTGAAAGAATATTTCTTGCCTTATACAATTTTTCAAAGCACATAAATTTTAAAATTAAATGCTAGGACTCTGCAAGATTTGGAATATGCAACTGCCAAAAGAAGTTACCACAATTAATGGAAATAGGGCAGTAAGCTTTTTCAGGATTATAATATGATGCAAGTGTTAGGCAGAGTGATGACAAGTCTGCTGCTCCTCTACATATCTGTATTTCATTTTTCTGTGCTCAAAAGTTGCACATAGTTGTTCCATTTACAGAAATCAACAAATTCTTGCATCTAGATTTTCACTAAACAGAAGAATTTGTCAACCTACTCCGGAATTAATGATCATTTAACAAATCTTCACAGATAGTTTTGGTTTATAAAAAAAAAGTATTAAAAATATTAGGAAGGATGGGTTATGAAGCGTTATCTCTTCAGAACTAGAGACAAATTATAAGCGTGTGCACCCTGAAACCTTGTGGATTGTCGTGGTTTAACCCCAGCCAGCAACTAAGCACCACACAGCCACTCACTCACTTTCCCACCACCCAGTGGGATGGGGGAGAAAATCAGGGGGAGAATTGGGGCGGGGGAAGGTAAAACTCACAGGTGGAGATATGAACAGTTTACTAGAACAGAAAAGAAGAAACTAATAATGATAATAATAACAATAATAAAATAACAATAATAATAATAAAAGAATTGGAATATAGAAAACAAGTGATGCACAATGCAATTGCTCACCACTCACTGATCGATGCCCAGTTAGTTCCCGAGTGGCGATTCCCCCCAGGTCAATTCCCCCCAGTTTATATACTGGACATGACATCACATAGTATGGAATACCCCTTTGGCCAGTTTGGGTCAGCTGCCCTGGCTACGTCCCCTCACAACTTCTTGTGCGCCTCCAGCCTTCTTGCTGGCTGGGTGTGAGTAGCTGAAAAATCCTTGACTTAGTCTAAACACTACTTAGCAACAACTGAAAACATCAGTGTGTTATCAAAATTATTCTCATACTACATCCAAAACATAACACTATACCAGCTACTTGAAAGAAAATTAACTCTATCCCAGCCAAAACCAGAACACGAATTTAAAAAAAATATTGGAAGGTTTGGAGTAGAAATACAAAGTTGATGGCTCACACTTCCATGTGGTTTTAAGGTGCAATACTGGACTGAAAGAAAATGGCATTGCTGGGTAAGTTTGACTCCATTGTAACTTTCTGGGTCAAGTTAGGGAAATACTAAGAAATAGGGAAGTCATACACAGGCATTTTGTCAATAAGCGTATATGTGAAGTAAGTGTGCATATTGTGGTGACATGAACATTATAATTCATACAGGGTACATCTACGCTGTTTTGTACAGTGACAGCAGGTTTTATAAGAAAAGAATAATACTTTGCTTAAATGATAATAGCCATTAACTATGTCTGAGTTGATAACACCATCAAGACAACTTCAGCAAGACAGACGTTCCCCTATAGCAAAATCCTACATACACACACCCTCCCATTCATGAAAATATTTGCACATATTTCCCAACATATAATACACATACCCTGCTTTATTTGGTGATTTGAAGTAAGACAGCAATTTTAAGAATGTGTCCATGCAAGTACTGTTTGCCTGGTACTATTCACATCAACAACTACTCTTAACACCTAGCCTGTTCCAACATCTTGCCAATGAGTTATGTTACAACTACTGCATCTTTTGTAAAATTAGTTGGAATCTTTGGTTGACCATTTTTCCCTCTGTCTTACCTACTCATTAATTTCTGTCCTGTCCCTGAACTGTGGAAAAGAGACTCTTTTAGCATGATGGGATGATGAACCTTAACAGGCACCTAGGTATTACTGTAACACAAACAATAATAACATAGGGTGGTGCTGTTAAGTCAGCAAACTGACTTTACCTAAACTATTCTTGTTATATGAGTCAGTAATTTTTAGATATGAGCTCAGCTGTACTGAGTATGGTTTCCCAGAAGTAATATCTGGGATATTACTGGGATATCAGCCTCCCATGATCCTTGGTTTTCTCCTTTTCCCCTTGTTTTCTCTGTGAATACCAAATTAAGGAATGAAAACCCAGGTCATTCAAAACCTAAACCAAAACTCCCAATTTGTGTGATAAGGTGTTTAAAATAGCATAAGAAACTGAGCTCCTCAGCACCTGATTGCAAGAAGGGACAAACTAACCTGGAGACAGAACATAAAGGGAAAAAAATTAACTCTGCTCTCAGCTGGTATAAATACTGAATTTCTCCTGTACCTAGAAAGAGGCTAAGGTGCAAAGGATGCATTTACCCCAGTGTTTTATTTGAAGTCAGTATAGTCTAAAAGCAAAACTCCTGGTCATCCCCACTTGCTGAGGTTTGGTTCACATTGCAGCTCTGGAGTGTTAGAACTGGATTCCTTTGGGGTGAAATGCAACTAGAAGATGCCCTCTGGCAGCACTCCTAATGCTCTCCAGCTGCTATTGGGCATTCAGTCTGCAGACCAGGCTACAGCCAGGCCAAAGCAAAACATAGACGGCATAGACTAAGATCCTCAGCATCAACCAGTTTGCTCTAGAGATCAGTTCCTGTTCCGCTGCGCTACTTTGTAGTGCACAGGCACTTGAGAGAGAACCCAAAAGACTCATTAGTTGTACTGATGCCTCAAAACCAATAGGAAATGCTGTTTTCTGAAGCAAATGAACACAACAGCAAACACAAACACCTACTGTTTTTGGAGGAAAACCAACAAAACCAAACACTTTTTTTAAAAGTGGGAGAAAGCATCTGAAATGTTGAAACTTCTCAATAAAGGTTTGTTGTGACTTTGGTTGCCTTGGGGTTTTTTTTTTTCATACTGCTAGTTTCATATTCCAACTTTTAGGAACAAAAAGGGTAAGCACGGAGTAAACAGAATAGAGAATGACATATCTTTGAGGAAATGCCTATAACATAAAACTACCTAGAAGTGGGATGTTGCTGAAACATACTGACAAAAAATTCAGTCATGAATTGGAAGATTAGGAACATAACTTCTTATGTGTTACCTCATTCATCCATGCAAGAGGAATACTTGGTGGTGAAAGCATAATTAATACCCTATTTCCTTTAAGATCAATAAAATGCAAGAATAATAAGAAATACTAGTAACATTGTATTTCTACAGCTGAAAATGACAGAAGAGCTTATTTTTAGCTAGAGAAAAACGATCACAAAAGATGCAAACATTTTTAACTAGAATTATTACATTTAAATGTTATTATGTTGCACAAACATTGCAAAAAATGGACAAAAATAACATTTATAATATTAAGTCAAGTTATATTAGGAAGTGTGAAATCATATGCAACAGAAAAATATATGCCTCTGTGAAAATCCAGAAATAAACACTTTGAGCATTTTATAAATATTTGTTATGAATATGGGCGGTATCTTAAAATATAACTTAAAAAATATGGAATTAACTGCTTGCATACATCACTAGTGTACTTAAATACACCGTGCAGTTACTCTGCTCTTAGAATATTGAACATAACTAGTAGGATAAGTTATGTGTGATTCATGTCTTGTTGTTTTGGAAGTTTACATGAAAGATGATGGTAAACCATGCAGCAGAAATTCTGAAAAAGGAGTGGTGAACATCTGTGCCGTTTCCTCTCTAAGAAAAAGAAAAGTTCATATCCCACCCAGGGAGAAGAAATGACCCTGATAAAGAATGTAAGTGATCTTGTTTGACCTGTGACACAAGACTAGTGCTGACCTCTGCTGCCTAACCACAATGCATGTTTTTTGTTATAAGAGAGAGCAAGTGTGCATTGCTAAAAAGGAATGCAAGGAATATGAATGATGCTGAAAATCAGAATGAAATATTGATTGTGGAAGTGAAAGTGTGTTTGTTCAGGTAGGTATGAAAGGCTAAATGGAGGAGGAAGAGGAAGAAACACAAGAAGAAAATTAAAATAAACATACGCATAACCAAGCCATTTCTATTCTAGAAACAAATCAAAGAATATGCCACTTCCTTGTCCCTCCTCAGACTAATATTGCTCTTAAAAACATACTAGAGCTGCTAATTATAGAATTTAAAGCAATAAATAACCCAAATATTGTCCCATATAATTATGAAAGTACTGAAATGTTAATCTAACTCTATTTGGGAACGTTATTCATCAGCATTCTATATTATTTGTATAACTCTTCAAATTATAAATTAAGTACTTCTAACTCAGCACATGATTAATCATTCTCATCCAGAAACCACCCATTCCACTCATCGTTTTCTTTAAAAAAAAAAAAAAAAAGAAAAAAAAAGGCAAACACTTATTTGCCAACAGTTGGATGCATAAATATTTCTAATATCAGTATAAATACAACACACTGTTCCTGAAAAATGATCACATGAGAGATTTTGTCAGCCTTCCCACGTGGTAATATTAAAGTAAAATAAAATACAATTGGTTGCTTACTGACAATGTCTGCTATCTACAGTACAGGAAACAGCATGCTTAATATCCAGTCCTTATAAACATATTGTCTTTGTAGGTCTTTTGTTAAATATGATCAATGCAACAGATGAAAAGCTGAAGTCAAATTTAATCCATGCAATCTAAAAGCACAAATCAATGTACTTCTTTTCACATTCAAGAGGAAAGCTAATTTATTAAGGGAACTCTGGAAGGAAAGGAATTTATTAAAGGAATTCATGCCAGCTGAAAATTTGGCCTCCAATTTTAAAAGTGCCTAACAGAAAATAGAGAATGTAATAATAAATCTAATTATATTGCAGCTATCTTTTCTGGAATACTTTACTCCTGAAATCTAAGCACAAGACTAGCATTAAGCACAAAAGAATAACACTGCCAGGTCTGATGTACAAATCTTGGTAATATATGAAGCAATTGGACAAAGACAGTATAACCTGTCAGCAGTCAATATGCAGTACATTTTTAGCAATAGTAAGAATAAGTTTGGTCGAGCTGGATGACTCAGAAGACAGGAAATACAACATGGAACTTTACATCTCTGGGTCACAGGTTCAAATGTAACCCAGGGCAGGATCCACAGTGCAATGTCTAAACTTTAGGCACCTGCTAAGAAATTGTAACTCAGATGCCACTCACTCTGCATAGATGCTTAAAACACCTTATAAACACACAGGGAAAATAAAGATATTCAAAAGGAGGTCCAAGAGGGCTAGGACACCAAACAGGGAACTGCAACCAGCAATCACAGAAAAATACCTTTTCTCTCCAGAGAATAAATACTTCAATTTATAGTGCAACTGAACACTTCTGGACCTAAGTGATGATCTATAGTATGAGTCTATCTCCAGGGTCATGTATTCAAGCCTATTTCCTAAAGTGAGGCACCCAACAAATGGGCGCCTCAAAAAGCTGAGCAAGACTCACACTTTTTAAAATGTAGGTAGAGAAGCAGGTGGTGATGACTGTACTAAGCTTTTACAAAGTCGCCCTCCAAAAAATTAATCTATTATAAAGTCATGAGATAAACTGTTTAGGAAGATTACTTCAATTTTCTCCTCAGTTCAAGGAATTCCACACCCGCATCCATTCTTTTGCATGCTCCAGCTGCCATACTAAAATCTATACTGAAAAAGGGAAAATACTCTTTCACTCCTGCTGAAATTATACCTCTACACAGGAATACAATAAAAGACTTAAGAAATGAGAGAAAATGTCTACCAAAAAAGGTGAACATGACTCCACAGACTGCTGACTTGAGAAATCTCAATTCCAGTCCATGCTTTTGTTGCTTTTTATGCAACTTCAGCAAGGAACTTTGCATTAAAACGACATTCACCAGATAAAATAAAGTCTGCTGATGCAGGTACTGCTCTGGAAGGTGTATATTTGTCTCTTCAGAAAGAAAAAAGAATTGCATCTGGTTCTTCTGCTTCCTGAACAACTTCTGTCTTTGCTAGCCTATTATACTTCAGGGGGGGAGAGGGAGAAGTACCAACAGTATGCACGCTATAACAAAACAAATGCCGCTGCATCTTGAAGGGAGCTTGAACCTGTCAGTGCCTTGACAGTATTCTGTAAAAGTATATTGGAATTGGAGTCCCCATGGTACAGACAGGGGAACTTCGTCTTGGTCCCCACCAGACTTAGGCATGTTCAGATTGCAGCAGAGTTGAGCAAGCAAAGCGGCTGAAGTCTGGGTACTTCCAGTGTAAGGAGGAATTTTTAATGACAATTTTGGACTTATCTGCTTCAGATAGTCTCTCTTCAGTTGTAAATCTTTTAGCTACCAGTCTAGTCTAGCTATCAATCACCAGTGTCTGGAATTGCTGCCAGTTGATGGAACGTTGGCAATTCAAGAGGTGAACATAACTGTATTTGCAAAAAATCTCCATCAGCTGGCATGCCTTCTTCCAAAACAGATTCTAAGTAGTGAACACAGAAAGAAAAGAATACTTTCATCTGGCCAGAAATAAGGCACACTAACCAACTTAACAATGTTGTATAAGCCACATTTATTTCAGTATCATCATCCAGTAGGTAGTCTAACCATAAATATGCACACGCTAAAGGAAAGGTATATAAATATCTCTATTGTATTTGATTAATTTCCTTACAGCTTTGCTGTTTAAATGAATACTTTAACTACTATGGTGTTTATGCTGTATTAAAATATGGAAGTATAATAAATTAATAACACCTGTTACACAGCAGAAATTCTAGTCAATAGACTGGTTTCAGAAAAAAAATTTCAAGTTAAGGAATATACTTTTAGTTCTCAGATTTTGCAGGTGACAATAATTGAGAGATTAAAATTTCATCAGCAATTACAAATGAGCATTATTAAAATTATATGGATGGCTGATTTGCGAGCACATTTAAGTTCTCAGATGCTCAAGTGACATCAGTTGTCCCCTCACAATACACATCTCCCACTTTCTTTTTCAGCTGTCCACAAATCACTAAACAAGCACAAGAATAAGGAATAAGTTTTCAGAAGTTAGCATCCTGCAAAATTTTCCCCTTTTTGAAGTCACTGACTTTAGAAGTAGACTAGAAACTACATTGACATTGCATAATCCCACAGCAGGTTCTAATAAACTTTTTAGTGTTGAATTTTTCTAATAAATACTGAAAGAAATGCAAAGACAGTTATGTTGTTATGTTTCCTACAAATTTCATCTTGTAGGAATCATAGCCTGTGAATATCAACTTTTTCTCCTTCTGAATCTTAGTGAAGTTTGGATACCTGTATTAACCCTGTCCTGTTACTTTTCCAGCAAAATCCTGCCAGTCAATTTCTTCCTCTAGTGAATCTGGAAGTGTTTCTTAGTTATACATGTTCTCTCAGTAAGATATCTTCCATAGCCATTGTATCATTTTAATTGAATATAAAATAAGTAAAAGGCTTCATAATACTTTGGTATGCTACCTTTTCCAACAAATACCTATTTCCTATTTTATTCTTATAGTAGAAGCAGTGGCCTGCCTCTTAAAATTAATCACAGCATTCTTACTCTGCAAAAGAATGTATTACTAATTGAAACGCAAGGGACTTGAAGGGTTCCTTCTGATTTTATCAATTTCATCATCATTCAAACTTCGAAATAAAGCAACGTGTCTTTTTACATCATATTTTATAGAACATTAACTCTTCTGCCCTGGGGACTTGCACAGACACCTCAGCCTGATCTCCAACAATTCCAATCAAAACTCTTGACATGTCCTGAGGTTGAAACCATTAAAGTGTAAAGACTCTGACATTTTTGAGCATTCTCTTTATGTTACATTGACAAATGGATGGGTTTTGTGTTTCATTGGTTAAGAGGGAGTCAGGTTTTAGTTATTTGAACCTGGGGTAACTTCATTCATGGATCAAAAAAGACCTCTTGGGGCTTCCAAAGTCTTAATTATTTTAGAGCTACAAGGCACGATTTGGTAGAGATTTGGGTAATGGGAAACATATTCTTCTGGGATCACTTCACTTTGGGGAGCTTTCCAGCTGTGAAACAGGCTCTCAAACTTAAAAGCTCTCCAAAGCTCTACCTGGCCCCAGGCCCAAATTTCCGTGTAACAAAAGTTGACTCGTAGAAGAACTAGTGTAATATATGCAACCAAAAAACTGCAACATTAAAGAATTGGTAAGATTTATGATAACACTAAAAGTTGTTAAAGTGTTTTTAAAAGGTCAGCTTTTCACATTTAGAATCAGAAGAATGTTCATTTTTATATAATCACCACATACCTAATTCCACATGCAAAAGCAACAGCTATTTTATTATACAAGGTATATAAGGAGGTTTGCACATTACAGTATTAAGTTATTAAAATAAAGTGAAGGTTCCATTTGTTATCACTCAGAATGATAAATATTGAGGCTCTTCTAACTTTGGAATTGGTTTTCTGGAAAACTGCTTATATGGTGATGGCTCATTTATTAGTTAATGTAAACATAAATAATAAATCTATTGAAATCTCTGGGTGTCTGACATTACTTTGCAACATTTACAACAAAATATATGGAAGACAGGCTACTATTAAGCCCATTAATAGTAATTTTACGTTGTATGTACATGCAACGGTAGATAAGAGCTGTCCCATGCAGTTTGGGATCTGAGTAAGGTGTTATGTTCATTCAGAATTGTTTAATTGAATTTTTTTCTATTGCTATCAGCATGAAGAATGTAAGCAGCTTTTGAAAAATCTAAAACCTGGAATTTTATAGGCTCAGATCTGTTTAAAAGTGCACAGAAAACCTTAGGTGCCAGAACAGACCTTCAGCATAAAGTTCAGTTTGTGCTCAAAAATGGTGGTTTCTTACACAGGCCAAACTGAAAATGTCTTCTTAACATGAGGAGACTTACAAACAACTGATGGAATGATGTATGCCATTAAAGAAAGCCATTAAGCTTGAGGAAATTACACATGCACAGAAATCACACACAGCAACCACGAAAATTCCCTACGATATCGAAACATCAGAGAAAAAACCTTCTTCTGTTGAAGTGTAGGGAAAAACTCTTTCATGTTTACAGGCTCTGTTTGAAGTCTGGAGCCCACATATCTCCTGTATTTAAGAAAAAAGAACTGTAGATCAACGGTCTTTCAGTGTCTCTATGGTCTCTCCTCTAGTCCTCACCTAGAAAAGTCTTGTACATCCTCTGTTCTACTCTGCAACGATGATGATTTTTTAAAAAGTTCCCTAGGACAACAATTATTAAAGCTTCAATTCTATACTATGGGTGACTTTGAAGAATATGCCTAAGCATGTATTCTCCTTTGATTCTGTCCCGATCCCTCTTTTCCCTTAGTTATGGCTCTTCCTTACATTAAAAATTCTTCAGGCCTCTGAGAAAGCACTCCAATTGTCTAACTGAATGGTAACACAAATACTGTCACCTCTCTGGTATATACAATAATGTTGGGCATCTGCGATACCATATGGAATAGAAAAATGCAGAGGAGCAGAAGACAGAGACAAGCTCAGGCTGGGTCAGCCCAGGTGAAACGTCATCCGTCCCGAGACACAAAAAATAACAATTTCTCTTTGTTTGACCAGTTTCCTACAGACAACATGGTACTTTCAGACTGTGATTCACCAAGATCAGCGTTTATGGAGAAAACAGGTTTGTTGGCACAGGCACAAACTGGGATGTGAGCTGTCTCCTTGTGAAAAAATAGGGCAACAGCCCAAATGACAAGTGTTCCTGGAACTGGTAGCATTAAGGAGTGTTACAGGCAGCCATGGGAACGCTGCCCTGTGCACCCCCAGCTCCACTGGCTCACGGACATAGGCAGGGAGATCTCAGATGGTGATGCGTGCAATTCACTATGTAACCCACGTCTCACTGGGTTTGTTGGTTTATGCTCCTTTGAGCAAAAACTGCTAACCTGCTCTTTGACAAAAAACGTTGTAGAAAAAGTATAATCATGTTTGTCAAGTGCCAGGACTGAGCCAATAATACAGGTTGCAGGCATCAAGCTCAGCATCTCTGTATTTATCTAGGTTGTACATCTACAACCTAGATAAGCTATCATGGATAACTCAAAGCAGACTGTAATAATAAATATTGGTAATAAAACCAAAATCTCAAACCAGTAATGTGTGGTTGCCTAATAAAATTTTAAGAGGAAGATCATATTTATTTATTTATTTATTTTTAAGCAAGCATACCTTTAGATACTAGGAATGAGGGCATTTGGAATTTCTTTTCAGAAGGGAGAAAAGTCTAGAATTGACTTGAGAGTCTTTGATAAATATGGGACAGAGCTTGGGCGGGGGGGGTGGGGGGGTGGGCAGGGGAAGTGCAGCACTTGAAAGTAGTTTAATTTTCTTCTGGGGGTTTTCTTTATGTAGTAGCACTGCCTGATGCATATGTGAAGACTAAATGAAATAGACCACACTGAACAAGCAATGCATGTAAAATGATACAAAATATTTGTAACTTTGGAATGAATTTACCTGACAAATTGCCAGGTTTCTTTTTGATCTGTTCAGTGCTTAAGATTATTAAGAAGGAAGTACTTAGTAAAATCAAAGTCTGTTTAGCTCAGTATCTGATTCATAACGGTGGCCAAAAGCTAATGCCTAGGGAAGAGTGTTAGCACAGGGCAAGCATGCAGTGATATCTTTGCAGAACACCCTCCCAGCCTCCAGTGATTTGAATTCACAAACTGAAGAAAAAGATTTATCTGAAAGATGATTATGCCCAATATCCATTGCTAGAGGCAATGGCTCTTACTCAGTACATCAGTTAAATAGTCTAAATTCTAAAAATTATCTTCATTCAGTAAAAATTAATACATTAATAGAACTGTTATTTCAGTGGCTGCAACTGCTCCAAGCATGAAATGTCTCTGCTGCATACACCAAACCACAGGGCATTCTTTATATCTTTACTTACAGTCTCCCGAAAGGTTCACTGCCTGCAGGGTGGGTAGGTCTGACAAGGAGTTTCAGAGCTGCACCCAGGCAACACAGATGCAGCCCCTGGGAGTGCTCACACTGACGACCAAGAGTGGCCCCGAAGCTGCTCTTCACACAGGATGGACTTGCCTATCACATGAACTAAGGGCCTGCTAGGATGGACTTGAGCCTCACCGGAGCTTCCGTGCCCAAGTCCTACAGATGAGACTGCACACACACAGGTTTTCTGCAGCCTGCCACCAAGGCAGCAGCAGAACTGGGGGGTCGAGCTGTCACAGAGCATCTGCCCCTCGCTGCTCTTCACAGACATAGCCACTCCGGGCCCCAGTCCCACCAATGCATGGAGTTATCTATCCTAAGCCCTAGTGGTGCTCCTGTTCTATCTAGGCTTTGCTGATGCTTTAAGAAATAATAATAATAATAATAATAATAATAATAATAAAATCAGCATTATGAAATTATCGCTCATAACATCAACAAGCACTTCAGACTCCATTTCCCAATGTCTTGCACTGACATGTTTTAAGGATTCCCAAGGAATGGAGCTAGAAATACACTTCCACAAACTAAAAGATTTCACCAGGAATTAGACCTGCCAGGGCTGCTGGAAAGTCACGTTTAAATTGACCTGTCGCAGCTTGTGAAAGGGAAGAATACAGCCTGTGCTGCTGCTGGGCAACGGTCCTGGCCTTCTGGCAACTGACAGAGGCTCACCCAAAAAGATCCCAAGGAAAGAGAAAATGGACAAACTGCCTTTTTTGGCATGAATAGTTAAACACATGAAACCTTTTAGGCAATGACTCTTTCTACGGCTACTGAAGGAGCACCTGTGACTGAGTACTCCAAACTTTCACACGTTGAAGAGGGCTAGGCAGATTGTGCCAGCGTGCCTATGAATTTACCCCTTAAGTCACTAGAATTTAACACACTAATTGTGAGAAGGGGAAAACAACAACTACAAAACAAACCAACCAACCACTCCTGCAATTAAAAAAAGAAAATAAGTCAGAGAGAGGAGACTGCTGTCCCATCCATGGATAACCTGTATTTGCCAAAGCTGCCCTGCCTTGACGTGACATTTTAAAGATACTTACTTCAAACTGTATGAAAATCATACCTCAGTTTGAACCAGGAATATTTCAGCTGCTGCAACGACTTCATGCAGAAAAGCCTGAATCTAATATGCAGACCTACCACCAGGACCTGATGGGTGTTTCTCCTTTGGCCACGCACATCAGCGTCAAACCAGGCCAGGACTACTGGCTTTATGTTCGCTATCTGACAGACGTTATCAGAGAATGGTATTCCCTCACCTTTAAAGACAGTTGCTTTAAAACTTTCCCCTGGTTTTTGTTTCGCTAGTTATAGGAAGGAGACCCAAGAATCAGGTTACACCTTCTGAAGGACTTCCTCACATCACAGGCACCCCCAGCAGGAATCTTACAGACTGCTGCTCCCTGACACTCTACCATGCTGTATGACTGCTTTCCTGCCCCCACTTGAAAGAGTGCCAGTTAAATCATTTTACCTGATCCACAACACCTGTTGGAATGTAGTTCTGGGTGAGAAGTCTCCATAATTCAGGTATTTGAATCAGCTTTGTACCAAGAACACATGGACAGCAAATTATGCTATTCTGACAAAAGTACTTTTCTGTGCTATTCATCATTCCATACAGCTCTGCCTCTCATAAGCACACACATACAGACTCATACACCCATAAGGGGCCCCATCCTCCTCCCATGGGTAACAAAATTTTCATTTAAATCATGTTTATAGGTATGGTTATACTGAACACTTGCATATCTTGGGCATATGAATGCTGCCAGTATACATGGCCACGTGTACCCTTTTTACAGTCAAAACTGCAAATCATCTGCTGCACTGAAGTAAGTCATCACTCATCAGTTACACATCATAGTAAAATCTATCTCTGTTCTATCTCTGGGTAATTATTTCAGAAGCATCTGCAGCAGAGAGCAGCTATGTATCTGAACAACTTGGCTCACATTTGGTGGATCAGGTTTGGTTTTCATTTAAAGAATTATTTTTTACTCCATAATTTTATTTAAACAAACATTAAAAGCTTTCAGAAAGATTCATTTGCAATAAGTGATCAAAGCTGTGGTTATTTAGGCTCCTTTTTTACAGGATGGTTACAGCCACATTAGCAATGGTTTTCATTCTTTTTTTTTCCCCCCATTATAATTGGATAGCACTGTCCCAGTCATTACCCTGTGAGTGACCTCTGCCCCAGCAGTCATGGCAGAACAGGCTAGTCTTTGCCCATTTATCATGTCAGGACACAATTTCAGCCAGCATGATGTACTTGCTAAGGTGATGCTGCATATAGATTTTTCTTTTTCTTTTTTTCTCTTATCTGCTCCTGAATGACTTCCCTTTTCCAACCTAGACCTAAGAACTGTAATCACCTAATGTATTCTGATGACTTTATGAGACAATTGTAGGTCTACTAACACAAAGAATGATTAAGTTTTGTTTAGGCATTATTTTGGAATTTCAGCATAATTGGTAAAGCATATCAGTGACAACTAAGTCTAAATCATGGACTCAAATGTGTAAGTGTGCTGAGATGAGACTGTCAAATGAAGGAAACTCTTCTGTGGCATTATGAAAACAAATGCTTACAGGAACATTATAATAAACAAAGAGCAATGTTTTTGTTATAGACCTTTGGAAGTTACTGTGCTTTCATTCCTTCCGATAAGCAAGCTGAGACTTGCAGTCATAAACATGTTGAAATAATAGTGACTTGAGTGAGACTTGTAGGATCTGATCCTTCGGGAGTTACCCATGTACATAATGTTAATAATGTATGTAAACTTTTGCAGCACCAAAACCTCAGTTTGTACATTATGCACATCACATCGTAAATTGTGTTATGCAAGCACCATTTCCAGTATTTTCACATCTTATTTTCTGTCAGCCAGTTAATGTACATTTTTGTTTGTACCTAACACAGACACCATTAAATAAAAACAACAAAAAACAGACAGACATTCACTTGCAAGGGCTCCTAGGACTCTGCTGGGCTGCAATTTCCTTGGTTCAGGATGGAAAATCTGGCTGGGTTAAAAAAAATTCATTTGGATTTCAGCCTGAGAAGGTTTGGCAAAATTCCTGGTTTATAGAATTTCTGCTGCCTGCTGCTTGTGTTCCAGGTAGTGCAATGCTTCAGAATCTTAAAGACTTCTGCTTTAGTAATTATTTTTACAGACTTCTTGATAATGCCAAATAATTGATTCTCATGTGATTTAGTTCTTACTGCTTATAGCCTGTCATTCAAGATTAAGTTCAAAATCAGAGAGTAATATAGCTGCTCTGAATAATATTTTATTTAGTTTACATATTTAACTTATAGATAGTGTTAAAAAAGAAAAAAAAAAAGAAAATAATTACCTGCAAAGGTTTGGAACACATGAAAATCTGCTGCCTTTGCTCAAAGAGACTAGAAAAATATTCAATGTGATACCAAATCTTCATAAAAGTCTGCATTTCCAATTTGAGTCAATTTTACTTATAAGACTTGACAAGACCAAGCTGATATTACTGAAAATCATATCCAACATCTCATCTCCTTAATAATTTATTTTATTGAGTATGAGGTTTTCTGTGAGCAACTGGCAAAATCCATAATATGACTCTTGGTAATAACACAAAATTGTACCTATCATGACATTTTTTGGGGGAAAAATAAATTAAGCAGTACCTAGCTTGTCTTTTAAGCTTTTTTACTACTATATGATTTCTTGATACAGAAAGTGTAAAAACAGTAAGGAGGAATGAGCCTCTGTATTTGGTTCTTACTTTCAGGGGTAACACAATGAGAATATCAAAACATAATTTGACAACTGGGGTCACATGACCATGAAATATTACCTCGTGATGATTGGGATAGGAAGGAGGACTAAGAAAGAAATAAAACCAACCAACTTCACCTCAGCATTGAAGTTTTCAATAAACTTACAGAACTGGTTCTAAGTTTTCAAGGAAAACTTACTTAAGGTGAAAAGGAGTTAAGGATAGTTCCTAATAACTGAGAAAAAAACAATATTAAGGAAGTAAGTGATAAAAAAAAATACACCAACGCAGCAAAACAAAAATCCCCTCATTACGAAGAAAGAATATTAAAATATAAGTTCTCCTAAATCATGAACTCTTCCTCATTCCAAACACAAGATGGAATGCACAGGAAATATTTGAAATATACTGTAACAAAAAGGTCAAGTCAACTATTTATGAATAGATACATACATATAAAAAAATCCTCACAAATACATATGTAAAGCATAACAAATAACATAGTTATATGAAAAACAAACTGAATAAAACTATATCCATGTTGGACAGGACAAGAGACAGCGACTATGATTCAGGCTTAGTAATTTTGTTTTAAATTGCAAGAACAATTAAATACTGAAATACATTGCCTGGGGAATCGCCACCACTGAAATTCTTTGGAATAGGTTAGAAACACATCTGCCAGGATGACTGTTAGGAAGTGTTATTGACCCTGCCCCGGGGAAGGCAGAAGGATTGGAGGCTTTTTCTGTGATTCTTACAGCCCTATAGTTCAGTGTCCATTTCTGTTAATTCTATCAGTTTTGCATGGTATTCTGCACCCTTCAGAGCCCAACCCATCACCTCACTTATCCTGTTTCTACAAACCTGTGGCTCTCCACCATACTCCCCCCAGTATTACACTAAGGGTGGATGGACCTGGTCTATCGCCTCAGTACCTGATACCCCTGTTTGTATGGCAGGGAAAGAACTGGGCACGGGACATCGGAAGGACATGGTTATACTGCAGTCAGGAGCTGGAGAGGATTATAAGTGGGAAGGAAAACAAGGAGGGAGTTGAGTTTCTGTGTTGAGTGTGTATAAGGGTAAAGAGGACACAAATGCATGTGAAATGCATTCACTGGTCTAATATCACTGCTCACGAAAGGGCAGTGCACGATGTTCACTGAACAGTGTTTTCCTTTTTAAATACCTGATCAAAGGTTTTATTAAAAGTTGGATTTCTGCTAGAATAACTATGTCACACTGCTATGGTGTGTGGTTTTTTAAATTATTATTTTCCTGAAGGAAATGCTCACTGCAGTTTGTAAAAAGTCATCAATAAATAAAGAGCTTGCCCACAAGGGCAAAGGCCATGTGCTGCCTGAGGAAACTCAAACATATTAGCTTAGGCACCAAAGCAATATAGCACTGACCATGCCATGTTAGCATGACATTCCACCAAGACAATAAGCCTTGCATTTTGTTGTGTCTCACGCACCTGAGTTTTTGCTTAGTTTTTAAACCTTTCCAGAAAAGTGGGTTGATTGCCAAACAATGGAATTTTGAACAGCTGTAATATTTGTCTGAGGGTTCTTGGTCTGTGGGGACTCTTTTATTAAAAAGCAATTAATGAAGGGCCAAAAAACCCCAATGACTTTTGTAATGTTTCTTATTTTGTTTACTACATGCAATGCATTTTAGGTGTCCTTGAATCCCTAGGAGTGCAGTTGCAATAAAAATAGCGATTCGTTTCTTGATTAATGGAGACAACAGTGTGAGGCTAGAGGACAATCCCAAAGTTCCTTGCACATCCCTGAGCCTACCTTTCATCTGCTGTGCACAGTGGTGGTCCTAATGCATTTTAGCCAAGGAAGACAGCCAAGGCTGAAGCTGCCAAGTCCCCCTGTGATACAGCTACTAAAGAGACTGAATTCTGTCTAGCCCTGGAGCAGCAGGGCTCTGGAAGCCAGCAGATTTTCTTGTCTTGCCTCACCTTCCCTTAGTCTGAGCTCCCTGAGGGACGTGGAAAGTATCTTAAGACAATCAGCCATGTAAAAATTTTGGAAGGCAGTCATGGAATCATTACTGTCACTATTTCCTAAACCATGTGCAGCCTGACAACACTCCTACAGTATCTATAACTCCACTTAAGTATCTGCAAACTTATAGAAGTTTCTTTTACATGGCTGTCATTGCTGACTTTAGGAAAAGACTTTCATAGTCTAATAATCTGAAGACCCTTCCAATAACAATGTCACAGCTTCTAACTCCATATGAAAGCTTCTTATAAGTAACATATACATCTGAAATCTGAAGTACTTTAAATATCCATATTCACCTGTGTAACTACCATAAACTTTACTGTAAACACACTAGTCAATGAAAATTCACATTCCTGTCTGAAAAGTAGGCTGTTTAGATACAAATTGCAAAGGTAGTAACAGGGTTCTGTGTTTTTCTTTAAGATATTTACTATTTCTGACTATTCTTGTGTGCTTTGAAAAGCTTTTGGGGTACAATTGTTTACATTCCTTATCCAAAATCAGCGATGCATTTTGTACTATTGTACAATAGCTACATCTGTCTATATGTGCCAGTTGTGCTGTGTTGCTGTGCAAATTAGACAATCCATTTCCTAAAGAAATCAGGCTTTTTTTCTGAATCAGTAATTTCCAGCTGCTTTTTGTTTAAGTGTGATCACTGATGGCTTGTCTGTATTGAATACCAGCACTTCTCACAGAACACAAATTACTGTATTACCAGCAGATATCTGCTAGGAATTAACAATACCATTCTTGACTGCAAATATAAAATCAAAATGGCAAAGTTTCATAGAAAAATGATATTTAGAATTCAAATAAAAAGAAGCCTGCAGTCCTCTAAATCCAGATTAGCACTTCTTCTTTCTTAGTTGTGTGTTGGTAAAAAAAATAATTATCAGATATTATGCACAAGAATTCAAATGAGATTCAACATCACACATCTTAAATTGTCAAGTCCTTCTTGCTGAAGGAATCCCTGAACCAGCCACAGTTTCTACATATACAAAAACCTTCTATGAATTTTTTTTTTCGTGAACATTTCTAGTCTCTTCTTAAGCTTTTGTGAACTTTTTGTTTTTACAGAATCTTGTGAGAAATTCCAAGGCCAAAACCACATTTTGTTATCAGCCACATCCTTTCGACTTTTTTTTTATTTTTTGGTTTTGCATTCACCACATGACATATTAGCTTCAGTTAATGATAAGCAGTCTAGTACTTTTTCATTTGTCTTCCCATGCAAGCAGTGCATTACATGCTGCACCAATGAAGCAGAGGTCCGTTGTGGAACATGGCAATGCAAACATATATAAACTGCATAACCAGGTATTTTTCTCTGCCACATTGAGCTAACACATGTTCCTCAGCTGTGGATTCCCTATAACTCGAGAGGTTTGTAAAGTGACTTTTGAAGCTGAAAAGTTTGAGAATTTGATGAGGAAAAAAACCCCAAACACTTAAAAATACTACCAATAACAATGTACCAAACATTACTTCAGGGCTTTTCCTTTTTTAATTTACAATAATACTCACATTTTGCATCTCTGAAGACTAGAGAACATTACCCAGTGGACAAATATGCTATTAATATGTTACCATCTCCAGCTGATTTATTCTCATTTCTGTTAGTTTTTCTGTCCCATCGCTACACCCAAGCACATGGTTCAGCCTGTACATCTATGCACCTGTCAGCAGATTGGTTAAACTTGATTAAGTGTGTATTCAGAGGGTGTCAGTAGTTCAATATTCTGTTTACTGGTGTGTTTTTAAGAAGCCCACCTAATCTATAAGATAAAGGTTGAACGTTATTCTCATCTAAATTTATTAATTATCCTATCTGTTGAACATACTGCAGCTGACAGCTATAGCACAAAGCAGCTTTGCAGGAGTAACATGTGAATTTTAATTTTGGTTTTGGGGGGTTTTAGGGTTTTCTTTTAAACACAAAAATGAGATGTGTGTAGGGCAATCCTTTTAAAAATCGAGAAGTATGAATCAAAAAGCCCAAATCAAGAATGCAATAACATTTTAATACTTAAGAATATTCCCTCTTGAACAGCTCAAAACGAGATCAATATAGCCATAATAATAAAAATAATGCTGTTGGACATATGAGCCAGCATTTGGTGGGTATTCAGTAAGAAAGGAGTCATGTCTAGCAGATTAAGGATTAGACAAGAGCAGTAACAAGAAAATTCATGAACAATCATGAGACAAAACAACATAGGTAAATCAGTACATAAATTACTCATTAGTTCACCTGGAAATAAAAAAAATTTAGGACAGAACAGTTGGTGATTTCAGGCTCACTTCAAACAAAATTTTTTTTCTGCAGTTTTTAACAAAAGGAATCAAAATGTTTCTTTTGCAAAACCCTGAAAAAATACTTAAATTTTAATTAATATTTTTCAAGGATTTTGCTTTCTCAATCATAATATTGGCAAAACAAACCTGTGGTGCTAAACAACATATCCAGAAATATCAACGCCTCTGTAAGTGCTAGCAATTTGTGACCCCACCTCTACTTCTGTATTTTTGATAGGCAAAACCAAACTCAAAGGACTTCGGAAGAAAGTCTAGAGGCAAGAAAAAGGATGAGTGACAATCCAGCTTATCATTATGAAGACAAATACTAAGTCATTTTTTAATGCGTTTCCTATGATACATATTATATACTATATTCTTTGATATACAGCATGTTCGTACATGTGTGTTACTATGTATGTTCAACAAATGCATGTATATTTTATTTTTATTTTTATATATATATGTGAACACATAGACATTCATTCCATTTCTACGTTTATGTCTGTGTTCTCTTTATTTTCTCCATTTGTCTCTTAAAAAGTGGAGAAAAGTGGAATTTCATGACAGATAACATTCCTCGGTATTCATTTCAGTAGGAAGCAAATAGCCATGAATGACCTTCTTGTCTTTACCTTTGATTTTTAAAACGTTTCTTGGTGCTCTAACAAGTGGTTCACCACACTTCAACTGAAGGGGAAGATGATGTCAGTGACTTGATGGATGTGTTTTTTACTATAACTAGGAGTAGAAAGAAGACATTGAGCACTATGTATTTTCATGATTTGTTTTATAAACCTTTTGAATATGTACAATTGAATTGCTAGAATATATTGGTAAGAATATTGTTAAATCTTTCTGTTTGAAATCTCTAAGATTAAATTTTATGAAAAGACACATAGCATTTTCCCTGAAAAGTTTATAACGAAGAAAATCTGACAAGATTTTGCTCCTAAATCTTTACTGGAATTTGCTTAGTCTTGTATACAAGAATGTCTCAAAGTTTTGTGACAATGTTGAGAGTACACATTATGTTGTGACATTGAAATTACTTCACAGCGTCAACAAGAAAATAGTTATTGACAGAAAGAGCTTTCTATAAAGAACTGTCATTAAAGTTGTATGCGCTATATAAAAAAAAAAAATCAAGTTTATAATAATGACATAAGCTAATGGCGACAAGACACATACATTTTGGGAGTAGGAAAGAGGGGCTTTGATTTGCTGTGGAAGGACCCTCTGGTAGTTGGAGGCATTTCCTTTACATTAGATCCAGGCTTCATTTAATTTTTAATCCACTGTTGGTTCACACATCCTTTAGCACCTAGCACATGCTAATGGGAGATGACAGACAGAATTACATAAGTCACTTGGGGCCATCTCCAATAAAAGACTTTGATGCATTAAATTAGATGTCACTACACCAAACCATACCCAACAATCCCTCACAAAGATGTCTATGCATTTTTTTTTTCCTTTTCGAGCTAAAACTACATCTGCTGTTATGTCTTTTGGCATCAGTACATTTCTAATTTCTCATCTTTCTATAAGGCAACTCAGGAACTTCCAGAAAAAAAAATACAGGACTTCTGTGAAAGTGATGTGTTACTAGAATAAAAGATTGTGCCTTACAGTATTGCCAAACCACTATTAGTATGCAAAGTATACAAAGTCTTATCAGAATGGCCAAATGCACAAGCAAAAATTGACCCATATTACTCTCCTACATACAGAGTGTTATAGTCTCTGCTCCATTCCCTGCTTTTCTTACAAAAAAGTCTTTGCACAGGTGCTTTCTGCCCTCTTTGTAACTTGCTTAGTCAGTTCTATCTGTGCAAGTCATGTGCAAACAGATACAAATGCTAGCAAGCCACAACGGCGACACAGTGGCTACGCGCGCAGTTCACAAAGAGAGATCATCAGGTACCATCATATCTAAGTAGCACCTATGATGCTCTTTCACATTTGCATTCTGTTCTCAGTTCACAGCACTGATTACAAGTCTGCAACCCATTCCAAGGGCACAATTTAAGCTAGTCTAATACAGAGTCTGGCAGTTTCAAAGGTGGCCCCATTTCCAGAGGTAAAATACCCAAACTTACTTTGGCAACATAGCCGTAAAAATGGGTAAGATGGGCACATAGCTACATATACTGTGGTTTTGCCCTCACCCTTTTACATTCAGGAATACTTCTTCTTCACCACCCTTTGCATTCTGCTGCTTGTGGAAAGCTAAGGCATTATCTTAGCTTGCCCTTCTGTGCTCTCCACTTTCTCCTTTCAACTCATCTCACAAGCACTATGATTTTATTGTTCATTTCCTGTTGGACTCTAAACATTGTCTCTCTTGGAATTTTCTTCACACTTTTTTTTTCCTTGTTTCCTTTGCTGGCCTGTTCTGCAGCTCCCCACCCATTCGTATTTGTCTCCTAATTGTGGCTAGCCTGAAAATTATTTTTGAAAGTGGCTCCTTTTATACAAAAGTATTCTCCCCCCCCCCCCCCCCCCGCCAAATATCCACTCTCCACTGATCTCACCCTTTTTTCTGTCCTTTCAGCTAGGTTTACTAAAGTTCAGCCAATCCTTCCATTGCATTCAGTAGATTCTTTTTTTTTTTTTTTTAAATAATCACATTCCAGGGGTATTATCATGTCAGTTCTCAGATGAGTGGTCTAAGTAGAGGCAAATTCTTTAATTCTTCTATTCTACCTTTTCAGTTTGACAATCTGTTTCAGTCTTTCCAGCATGGACATAAACAGTGTACTTTTAGATTACAGAAATATCTTCCAAATTCTCCCACATTAACACAGAAATCTGCACTTTCAATAGGTAGGGTGTCCTAACCATTACAGTGTCAAAGCCATTATCATTCATTTTTTATTTGGTAAATGAATTTGCTAACCTGAAGTTCTGAATTTCCAATCTATGAAACAAACAGTGGCACAGAGATTTAGAGATAAAATAAGTGGGGAAAAATACCATTTGCTCTCCAAAAAATTATATTTTCCACTTTGATCAGGAAAGCAAAAGGCATAAGACCTTTGTCTCCATGGCCTCACTGTAACTTTAGTTCAATGGGATTCCAAGGAATATGGGAAGACTTATTAATCCCCCAAGGCCTGTAAACTGGCTATTTTTCCCTTCTTCAGCCTCTCTTGTAGGCGGGGTTCTTAATTTTCTAAAATCCTCTTAAGAGCTGAGGCAGTGGAATTTTAGGCTTCAGACTTAATATAGGAATTCTTTTCCCTTGGGTATGCAGCACTGGGAAGAGGTATAAGAAAGTTCAAATCCAAAATGAATAGAATCATTTCACATCTTTTTTTATTATTATCCAGTTCAGGTGACTAGAGAACACTGACAGTTGAGTAAATAACATGGCATCAATACAAAAATAAGCATATTTCAGATATCAAGGTGTATACTAGCTCACTAATGAGATTTTAATTTAAAAAGACAATTTACTTCCATACTGCCAAAGTGTATTGAAAAGATTTATTTGTATACCTAATGAACCATAACGTAGAGAGCTGTATAGGAGTATATTACTCTGTGGAGCTCCTATGAGTTCCGCATCCCTATTTAATTTTTACTCTACTGAATGGCAACTAATTCTGGTCATTTACTTTGACAGCTTTCTGTCAGGCAGCCAGGTGTAAACTACAGAATATACAGAAAAACTACAACACTGAGATTCATACCACTCTATATGTAAAACATTAAAGCAGAAAACACTAAAAACCTGTCTGATTTATGTTTGAAAAGACAACAATATGGAGTGTTTTTTTTCCACAGATTTATGCCTAGATTAAACTGATTTGGACACATAAATGGCAGGGGCTTTGTTAGATAGATCCAAGAAAATGCAATGCTTTAAGAGGCTGAAGTTCAGTGGCTTTCATTTTGTGCTTGAAGTCAGCTGTATATGTAAAATTGCAAGCAGAATTACTTACCAAAAGTAGCAAAATTCTTATTTGGCTATCTGGTTAATACTTAGTCATTGGCTATTAACTACTAGATTTTCAATATACAATTTCCCTTCCTTAATATGCCTAGTAGCTATATAAATTATACCTCAAAGGAACTTGCAAATTGTCTGTATAGCCTATTGTGACATTTCACTCCAAAGATGACTCAGTAAATGTATACAGACCCATTCTTTCCTCTTCAGAAAATCTGGTCTAATTTATACGATCATGGTGCAACTCCCTGCTCAAAGCTTCCATCAGATGGCTCCACCAGGGCAGGAAGCTTGAATTTGTCTCAGTGGTGATGTAAAATTTTTCAGTCTGGGAACGCTGATTTAACACCTTTGCTTGAGGCCATGATTCTCAGCATGAAAGGTCTGTGCCCCTGGGCTGATGATACTTCTCTGTCCTCCCAACATAAATTCAGCCATATGCTCCCCTCCTAGCTGCTAGTTTCCATTTCTAGTCTTATACAGAGATTCAAAGGTTTCATTATTACAATGCTCTCTAATCTGTGTGCTTGCTTTCAGGTCTTCTCCCTCCCAGGTACAGCAAAGCATCCACTGCATGGACCATGGTAGGGCCCTCACAGAGGTCAGATCCCTCCTTGTAAATTCTTAATGTATCCGGAGCGGAAAATCATCTACTAAGCTGTAACAGTGCCTACTAACATATAATTCAGCAATTCATTTTGGGTAGCCTTGTCAGTTTACTGTTTTACCACAGTCAACTTCTGCAGCTGAAATGAAGATCAGGGTTTCAGTAAGTGAAGGACTACAAACAAGCCTTAAACTGCCTTTTTTCTCATGATCTTACAACAACAAACAAGAGCTTACACATAAGAGAGACAACTGTGAGGCATGCTTGTAGCACATGCCTTCAGCCAGCAGCCATCTAAACGTTTCTTTTTGGCTAGCCCTCTAACACACTGATTCTTGTCTTTCAGGAGCCCTGAAAGAAGCAGATCTTGAGAAAGGATTTAAGGGACACATTAGTAAATAGTAACTTAAGAAATCAGTTCAACGGAAGTGAGGAGTAACCAGATAGATGAACACTTAAACAATCAGGCACAGGCTCAAGATTGGTCTCCCTGATGAAATGGGAGGTGATGGGGAACTAATTCCATGCAGTCAGGACCATGGAGTAGGAAAGTGAGAATTTGCATGGAAGATCTGAAGATTGAAACAAGTTTGAACTCACTAGGATTGCAGTTGGTGGAAGGTCAAGAAAAGAGAGGGATGATCACAAGTTATCTGGCAGGCATTATTATGTTGCAGTTTGTTCCCTTGGGGGAAAAAAAAAAAAAAATTCAGAATCTTTTTGAACTGGATTGGTGACTCTGGTTTGTAGGACCACTAGCATGAAGGGGCACATCAAGCTAATGATAAGAGTGTTTCTCTTCCTCTCACATTCTCCCTTTGACCTTCTAAAAAATAAGTCTATCAACACCGCAGGAAATTAATACTAATTTATATACACTTTTCAGCTGCAATCATCTGCTAAATAAGTGTGATTACAAACACCCTTGTTTTAATATAATACATTTGTAGGGGTAATTTTCATTATGACACATCTCAGTCCAGATTCACTAAAGCTGGTTAGACACAGTATACCTAAAGTTGGAGCAGGTAAATATGCTTCACAAGGCAGGGAAGATTTCTGTTAGAAATAAGTAAAGCAGAAATGATCATAAGCATTAATGCAACTCCTAAAATAACAAAAAAAACTATTTCCTCGGATATTTACACTCCACTCCTCTGAAATGACTGGGAGTTATCCAGGACCAGCCAGGGTCAGAATCTAGGTTCTACTGACTTTAAGCACTATGCAGTCTCTAAGTTCCATTAAATTTAGTTTATATCCAAATTTGGAAATAACAGAGGCTAGAGGAATTTCACTTTCAGAGTTCTTGTCAGATTTGGCCCACTTAATCCTTTAATTGGATGTTGAATTTTCTAAGTATAAAACCAGAAACTGTACATGCTTCTCATATAGGAACATATGGGAAAAACAGTGTGTGTATAAAATTGATAAAAATCAGATAACTTAGCTTTAGAAAATACTTTTAAAGTATAGAAAAGTGTTCACAAAGAGTTTTGTTCAGTTTTTTAGTAGAAAAGAGAATCCAGAATTATTTCACTATATATTAGTTTATACTAACATGGATGATACAGCTGACAACATTTAATGAGTTTTGCAATATTTATTTCAAAGTAGTGCTTTACAGCTTGAAATGAATACCAGTGCTGGCAGGTGTCAAGACTCAATAGCAATTTACTTTCAGAGTAATGATGCAAATTACATACTTGAAATCTACAGAGAAAAGAACAGCAGTAAAATATGTAGTGACAGTACTATGAAGTTTGCAAGAAGTGACACGGATCAGCTTCTTGATATATCTGGTTTACGCAGCACAACAAAATCTTTGTGACTAGCACTCAGTCCAGAGTGTACTTAAATGTAGCTAGGGGATTGAGCATTGTAATAGATTAAAAGCTCACTATGTTTCTTCCTCTTTCCAGAGCCGAAATGTTTTGCTCTGATTCAGCACTTCTCTACATTCTTTTTACTAATTTGAATGCTGAATAGGAAATCTTCCCATCTCAGCACAAGTTCACTCACTCCCAAAATGATACAACAGAAATCAGTAAAATAGATAATTCCCTTAGTTATTTTACAGCAAGGTTGAGAGAAAGATTTAAGAGTAAAAACTAGTACAAAATTTAGAAGTCCCTATTCTTATTAATAGATTTTTTTAAAATATAAACCAAGAATTATTTGGATTTTTATTTGAAAAGTAATTATATAAATACTTGCTCTGAAAAAGTAGCAAGTTTATAAAAGTTATTTGAAATTTGTGAAAATGTGCTACTAACCCTAAACAAAAATAAAAAACACAGACATAATAACATTAAAATCCCATGGCAACTAGGGAAGATCAGTAAGTACATTCAGACATATAAAATCTTCTCCATAGACAGAGAGAATTTTCAGCATTTCAGACCAGTAAGGTAACTGCCTTGCGTAAAGGCTCAGGTTAGTGGAAAGGAAAATATAGACTACAATCCAGCAAAGATTTAAAACACATGCTTAACTTCATGCACCTAAATAGTCCCATTAACGTGAAGTTAAGCATGTGTGCGCGTCTTTGGAGGATCATACTCAAGTGATATCCCTTTGATGAATGTTTCTTCCTGTGTTAGCAGGGAACAGTGTTTGATCAGACCAGCATGGGGTTAAGCGCCCTTTATCTTTCACCTCTCCACTTAGAGGACCCTACTACATTGGTGGGGGTGAGGATAAGGATGAGAGAAGCAGCATCCAGCCCTGAAGGTATACAGTTCAAATTCTGGTTATTTTAAGAAGAAGAACCTCTAACACAGCTGAAACTGAAGGTCTAATTGTAGGATTTGTATCCTGTGGGTTCCTGAGCTGCTTTGGGTTGCAGACAAATTCCTGATCAAAATGTTTTAGATTTATTTTTTTCATAAATTATATCTAGTGATTAATACAGAAGTAGCTCTGCTGATTTCCAGATTAATCCTGCTGTGCTAAGAAGATATCAATCATTTTATATTCTGTTCCCCTCCAGCTATGGTAAGAGGCCCATTTGTTTATACACCCATACAATTTTTTTGCAGTTTGGATCTTAATTGCAACAGCAGTGATTGCAAAAGAGCTGCATAATATATCACACCAAACAACTGCAAGCCTAAGCTGAGCTCTCATTATACATTCCTGGCTTAAAGTTTCATCAGGCATGTTCACTACAGTAAGACCAGTACAACCGTCTCTGTGATGGGAGAAGTGTGCCACAATAGACAACAAAGTTTTGTGCAGAATAAAAAAAGAGAATGCAGGGAACTGTGTTTCCTTCAACAGTGTAACTTCCATGGCTTAAGGCCTTTCATAGTGTAATTCTAGAGGCTCTTTACAAACACAGTAATCATACCTAATAAACGCATTATAATGTGGGCATTCTTGGATGCATTTTCCACTCAGTTGAACCAACACAAAGAAAGATTCTGTCATTTGCCTAAGCAGTCACTAATTTAGCAATAGGCAGGAATGGATCCTCCAATTTCCTATTCTCATTTTAGAAGCAGTTAAAGAGGTTGGATTTTTTCCCACCATTTTTATTGAAAATACATTTTGTTACACTTCTTCCAAACAGTTTATAAGTGTATATAACTACTGCATTACGGACTGCCCTAGAAAGACACGTAACTTGACTGTATATGCCATAAGACGTAACCACACTGCTTCCTAAAATGAAAAAGAACTCAAAACATATGAAGTGTATCAGGAGAGAATATAAAAGAGAATTTAACAAAAGGACAAAAGGAATCCACCCTGGATCTTTTGGTGAAGAAAACCAACTGAGGATTATTAATGGCCTCAAATATTCAGTGGCTGTGAAAAATGTTGTCAAAAGCTAAACTGATCCAGAATAGAAACAGAATAGAAAGCTGAGAAGTTGTGTGAAGAAAATATTTCTTATTCTTTTTCTTAAACACTGTTTTAATATTCCATACATTGTTCAAACAAAAAGCGGATTTGGATGTATTTAAATAAGGAATTGTATTAAAACTAACAACTACATCACTTAAGTTGTAGCATCCCTGAATTACAGTTTGTGATGGCTTTGCATATTCCTAACTTTACAGCTAACACCCCTTCCACTTTTTATTATCACCTCGTTATTCCCATTCTTCCTTCATGATGTTATGGTGACTAAAAAATATGTGACTAGAAAATAGTAGCCTTTCATACTGCAATCCCCTGACTTCCCCTGGGGGAGTGGATTACTGCATCATAATACTGGTATCTGTTAGTTAATGCTGTGGGCTTCACTCAACTTCAAAGCAAAGATATTAAAGGCTCGTTTTCCACTACAAGGCAGGTGTATTTTTATTAGCTCTTTTTCAAAATTGCTATGACTTCACTTGTGGATATCCCGCCAACAGCCATTATTGAAAGCTGGACTATAATTGCTAAGGAACATGCAATGTCTGAAGCACTAAACCAGTGTTACCGCAATCTTCCAACAATTGACTGAAACCAAGTGTTACATCATTAAAGCTGAATTACAACACACCCATGGCGTGTTTTCCATGTGTGCTATTTTAAACAATAGTAGAGAAAAACCTGGCTATAAATTCACAGATCCCCAATTTGTTCAAAATTCATGAACAATGAGGGCTGTCTGACAGGCTCTGTTGGCTCTATTTTAGTCAGAAATGTCACGCATCATAATTAAATGTCTGTTTGGCTTTTATTGGAGATGGAAATGCTAGCTTTAGTTATAAATCTAAACAACCTGTCACAAGGGGAGACTCCACATTTGTATAGTTTAGGAAAGTTTAGCAATTGTAATTGCTCCAGGAAAGACAAATAAACTAATGGAAACTGTTCTATTTCTTAATCGGCTTTGCATTGGAAAAAAATAAGCTAATGTGGTTATGGTATAGCTTTCATCTGGTTTGGACAGAGTTCTTTGCTTTGGTAGATTAAGTTAGTGCACCAGTACTTTCCATTGCTGTTGCTTAATTTTCACGCAGAAATTAACTGAAGACTACAGTGATCACAGCTTCTAGGTTAATAGAAGAATGTCATTGACAAGTGGCAACAAAATACCATCAGTCTTCCAGAAAAATGTTTAGTTCAATTCTGCGCAGTTTGCCCTGATGTTGTCCAAGTGGAAATATTTTGCTGTCACACTGGTATGCAGAGGCTATTATAGTTTAAGCAAATCCTGCAATTTTTCTACTCGGCTTCAGAAATTTTACAGTGCCCAGATTCCAGTGGAAAATATTTGATCATTCATATGCTTGGATAGAAATTTGTCACCTGGAATAGAAATCAGGGTAAACCTGCCAGCATCCTTATGCAGACAAGCTCTGCAAATATATACTAGGCAAGATCTCTGCCAACTAACTTGTGTCTGGCCAATACCACCTTTCAAATAGTCTGTGAATACCAGCTGCCAATAAAGATTCATTATACCATGTATAGGTAAATATTATTTTAGCTTTTGCATCTACAGTTTTAAGCTTACACAGTAGCAATTCATTTGCTCTCCACATATTACCTGTCTGCAAGTTTCTGTGCAGTAGCCAATCACAATATTCACACTTCTCACTAGCACCTAAACAATATTCTTCTTTTACTTAAAATAGATCACTGTCAGATGCAAACATTTCCAAGTTATGTTTTTCACTAACATACAAAGTACTTACTATGGCTATTTTAAATAGTAATATCACATGCAGAATTTCACAGTAGATGTTATAATTATCTAAGTCTTTTCTTGCTGCACTGCTTTTCAAGAAGCTAATCTTGGGTTCTATAATATATTTAAATGTAAGCCAATGTATAATGTCTTCTACTTCTGAAAATGTACACATATATTAAATTAATGCAAAAATAATACTATATTTCTCATAGTGAAACTTTAGAGACATTCCCTCAGGCATGGTAGATCCTCCAGAATAGTCCCAAATCATGCACTGGCTTACAGTTGTTAAAAAAATAAAAACATTTAAGAAGGGAATGTGTACCCCTTTTACCATAAATGTTTGCTTATACATCTTCATTCTCTCTCGTTTAGAAAAAGCCCACCAACACAGATTATCTCACTTCAGAATACTATTCACTTTTTCAAAATTGCACCAAACTCACTGTTATGAAACTTCTCAAGCAGTTGTTGTTTTAATTTTCACTTTAATTTTACCACTGCTTTCACCTATTAGAATTACATGAGAACAATCCAGTGAATTAATATTTGATCCCTACAAACATGTGATAGCAATACCATTTAGCAATAATTTTTTTCCATAACATTTTCCCATTTACTTGACAAATTAGGTTGCTTTCTCTTCTCCTTCCTTTCCTTGTATTGCATCCTTTCACACAACTTCATCACCTTATTTTTCCTCACCTCTTCCCATCATAAAGTCTTCTAGTGTCCTTATGTCTCAGTAGCACTTCAGTTATTTGAAGCCCTCTCCCAAAACCCTTCTTTATTGTTGCCCATATATTACTTCAGATTTTCTACAGGGTTTGTTCTTTCCTTCTTTCTGGAAATGTTTGTAAATACTAAGGCTTATTTTAGAAGGTCCTTTTTCATATGAAGAAAGCTAATAAATGAAGTTTTGCCCAGGTTAAAGGCAAGCGTATGTTCTTACGTGCACCAGCCAGGACAGCTAATGGCAAAGATTTAACTCCTTTTTAGCACCCTGACCTCTAATTCTTCTGGCTATTGATTTGTTACAAGCGTTGTTTACTGAATTCTCAACACAACTTCAATTTATTCCTGCTTTTGCAGAAGACAATGGTGGCTGAACAATTGCTATATCACAGATTAATACTTAGTCAATTCTCTCCGACAATAGTAAAGTCTGTTTGTAGTAATAGAGCACTCTACTGCAGCATGACCAGAGATCACATTGGGTCCCAGTTGCCAGAAAATTTCATTTTCGTGTGCTTCAAAAAAAACCCCAAAACCAACACCCAAAAGTCTCACCACCACGAACTTGGCAAGGATAAATCTATTCACTTGTTTTATGTAAAGAAAAATGTCCAAATATACAAGATATTTCTATCATTTTTTTCTTTTACTCAAAAGATCTGTTGTGTAGATCTTATATAAAGAAAGTTTATTTTATGCCATTATGTAGGGTTCAGTAGACACATCAAGTTTTTATGCCATCATGTACAACTCAAGATACACCTAGTTTTTGTGCAAGCTCTGTCCTTGTTCTGCTTTTGTACTCCTCTAGAGATTAATACCGCCAGCACAAATTCTATCGTCTCTATGCAGATCCCACTCTCTTCTCCAAGTCTTGTCCCCCTCCCCTGCCAACTAAATTGCAGCCTTCCCAATATTATTGTGTGTCTGATTGTCAGTTTAAGTTAAATAAATTATTTATCTCCTCTGTTTCCAACTAAATTTTGCTTCCTTCTTTCCCTATAATTCTAGGTATCATCATCACTGTTTTTATATCATCTTTGATTCCCATCTCTCCCAAGATTCCCCATATCCACATACACAGATTCTTTCCTAATAACATACCTGAGATAATTAGTCTTATTCATTCATGCATCTAGGATTCTCATCCAGGCCCTTGTCTTCTCATATCTCCAACATCACAATGCTCTCTGCTATAACCTTTATACATCACTGATGTCCACCCAGAATGCTACTGAAATAAATGGGTGTTTTAGACCTTCCATTTGGCTATGTCATTCCTCTCTAGGTACCTTTCCTTTGGCTCCCTTTTCAAAAGTAAGAAAATTTTCAACATTTTAAGGATCTTTTCAGCATATCTCTCTGTTCCCTGAGCTAATTCTGTTAGTTCCCATTATCAACGTGCTCAATTTTCATAGAAATACTTTGTGATTTCTCCACTGGCCCTAATTCTTGTCCACATTCATCTGCTGCCTTTTATCTCAGTTTACACCTTAGTGCCTTGGAGCAGGACTATCGTTTTGTTTTGGGACTTGACAGTACCTTGAAAATACCTGGATGCCAACTAGCTTGACTTCAGAATTAACAAAGGAAGTATTTACTCTTAAGCAGTACATTGCAAACAGGGATTGTAGTGAAGAAGTATTTTGCTACTTGCAGTCCAGCCTCTCATTAGTGCATTAAAGTACTGTAGAGTGAATGGACAGCGGGGTGCTTCAGGACCTCCTTAACGCAGCAAAGGTCAAAACCACCCAAATTGTTAACAATGAGATCCCTAAAGCACTAAAACAGTTAAAAAGTATTTACCTCTCTAAATATTTTTCATCAGATACAATATCAATTTTCATATTTGGAAAGCATTTTTTTAAACCAGATTGTCCAGAAGAATATTTTAGAGCTGTTCTTCCTGGCATGTAACCACACCTGTAAGGTGAATATAATTGTTTGTGTAATGGAGGGATTTATTTACATTGACGACTCCACAGTTTTCCTCTATCATCTTAACAGTGAGAGCAAAAAAAATCAGGAAAGCAAGCCACTAAACTACCAAATTTCATCTAATAACAAGGCAATCTAGTCTGTTCAGCAACATACTTCAAAGTGCATATTCAACCAGAATTTTTCAATTTTTTAGCTCTCATTAAAATAAAACAACGAGGTGTTTCATGTGTTTCATGTAATGCTAAGTGTTATTTTTAAGCTAAGCAGTATGAAAATGCTGGATGAGAATCAGCTCCAGAGAGCTGGCATTCCTTAAAAATTACTGTACATGAATAGTTACACATGCATAATTATATAATTACACTTGATGGCAGCAATAGCACATAGAGAAGTCTATTAATAGCACGTAAAATCTGCAGAAATCTCATGAAGATGAATATCCTCTGAAAGTATGAAAAGGTGGCACTTGGTGCAGAATATATTTTAGTTTTACATTTCAGCATGACAATTACCATGAAAGAAAGGATCAAAGTCAAATGGCACAGCTGGCAGCTTGAGAATAATTTAAGAGGTGTACTGGCAATAGCTTTTTGGTTTCAGCAAGATGGACTGCATTAACCGTAATAGGGAAACGATGGTGGAGAAAAGTCATACAGCATTCTTGCCTGGCATTAGTACAACATTAGCTGAACCTGCAGTTTTAATAACTTCATACAATTTTTAAGGGAGAAAACTTCTGCTAATGAAAATGAACAATAGCAATGTCTCCTCTGCAGTTTGGGACAAAACTACAATCCAGCATCACCTTCAGGCTTAAATCACTGGTTCAGGAACTCATGAGCACTGGGGAAATAAAATTAGCATGTGCCTATAGTATATCCAACCACGGTTTCTTGACCTTGTCCCCAAATTACAAAGAGATAATCTGTCTGCAAGGACATGACTAAATACTTTAGAAATCAGGGCAGCTGGGCTGGAAGGATGTAATATAAGCTGTGCAGATAAAGCTGTATAAACCCAAGGCTCTTCTCTCATTTCCCACTCTGTAAAGTTGGAATTGTACAGTATTGCAGGAGTGGGATCACAGAAGCAACTTCTTATCATTCAGTTCCTTTACAAAGGAAGTAATAAAAGGAGTTTGGGAGAATGTACAGATCCTCCCTACTTTCCATCCTTACCCTAACTCTCTCCCAGATCATTACAGGTACCCTTTGGACCAGCTGTGCCCTGCATGGACTGGAGAGGGTCTATCATGTCTGCCCCCCCACCCCCCCCCACCCCCTTTCCTTCCACTCCACTTTTAACCTGGCTAATAATTGAATATGAATACTCTGTCCAAAAAAAGAATAATGTTGCATTTGATAATACACTTGGCAGTCATCAATTTCCAAGTCCTTCCCCCAAAGAAGACCATACCTTGGACTGAAGGCAAAAGTGTGACCTGTCTTAGCTGAGTTTTCCTTCAAACAGACAGACATTCAGCAGAAGACCTACCTACCTTTGTTTTGAACGGTATTAAGCATAGCTTCAGTTTCTTAGCAATTAAGCTAAAATGGTTCCCTTTCAACCACAATTTTCCAAAGATGAGTTGCATTGTGAAGACTCCATCTAAACCAAGAGGAAAACATTTGTCCACACACAAACAGTTCTGAAAACCAGAATCTCCACTGCCAAACATATTACAGGTTCTCCAAAATTACTGACGTATATGCCCAAATATGCACAGTCTAACACACGCAGATTTTACAGTTGCAATATGCTTTTGTGTAGAATTTAATAGTATGGATTACTGCACATTACAAAACAAAATAAAATCATGAAGACCATGCAATTTGATCTCCACAAAGATCAAAATAAAACAGCAGAGGATGTAAAGTAGTTTGTCAGGCAGATTTTATGTGGACTGTCCAGGAAAAAATGGACCAGTTTTGCTTGCGTGCTGCTTTCACAGCTATTATTTTTGTTAGTTTTGCAATCTGATGCTTTTGATTTTTATTTGATGCTAATAAGTTCTGAAAGCCACAGAGTTTACAAAGCCAAAAAAATAAACCTGGATCCACTAAAGATCCTGTTTTCCTCTTTCTTAACTCTCCAACAGCCAGGAGTGGAACTGTCCATTTTACGTCGCTGGAAGGAGCAGAATTGGTTCATCTAGTGGATTAAGACTCTTTACAAGAACCTGGCAGAAATTACTAAACACTTAGAAGGTGATAAATAGTCCAATAAGATACTCAAAACCATCATGTTAAGATGGAATCTATTTAAAAATTAAGGCTATAAAACTATAATTGTTCTATCACTGTTCTTAATCAGAGTAACACTGTGTAAATTGACGTTACAGTGGGAAAAAGAAGTTATATAAGAATATACCATGCTATTATTTAAATTTGTTTCCTGTTCTTTGATATAATTCATTGGTGGCTATGCACTACATATACACATACAACAGAGACTCTTCCCTTCCCCGTCCCCCCTTAGATGAACCCAGCTCTCCTTCAAGCTATGAAAGGGTTTTCTGAGATCTTCACAGAGTCTCTACTGAGAATTTCTTACTCTAAAATTATCTATTGGTTTCAAGTGAGCTACCTTTGAGTAATGTAAAATGACAGAAAAAAAAAAAAATCAGGGTGTGAAAAAGCTGATCTGAATCTCAGGTGCTAATATTCTACCAATACCAAGGACTGCGTTAAAACTTCACAGTGTTTGTTTTTTTGTAATATGCAGTATCACTCTGCTAATGGAAAGCTGCTTAATTCCAACAGCAAGATGCTCATATAGCCACTCAGACAAAACACTCACTAATCTCCCTCTGCTCTTGGAATTAGAGATGGGAGAATTTTATCAATTTATTTCTTGAAGCGTGTCAGTTCAAGATTAATGAACTTACAGCAAGTTGAAGACTCTTGATTTTATTTTAAATGGAGAACTTTGCATGAGATGTTTTTGTTTCAGGCAATACTTTCTTCTGGCATTTGACTGTTCTTATTTTATAATAGTGGGGAAACAAAAAAAAGGTAAAGTGAAATAAAAGTGTATCAGCCCAGGTAGAACGAAACATTCTTATTACCCACCTTCAGCCTCCCACTTGTTTGCGTTTGTCTTCCATTTTTCCAAAAGAAGTTAAAAGATTTCCAGTTTTCACGGACCTCAAATTATTTTGCAGGTTTTATTTTATTTTGATTTGGTTAGCAAATCAGAAGTTTTCGTATAGCTCTCTATTACTTGAGTCAACAGGGCAGAGCACATTGAGCAATGGCAGCTTGAGACTCCAGCAGAGTCTTTAAGTGAGTCTTTACTGACCAATTCAAATATTCAGCACACTGTTAGGACAAAATATGTTCACTACTGCGTAGATACTGACAGAGGGCCATAAAATGGTATGAAGAATTCTGTCTGGAGCAAATAGATTTGGTCAGAAATCTTAGCCTAGGATGCAAATAAACAATTGCTAAAACTGGTTAAAATTTTTCTTTTTGGAAATTCCCCATGAGTAATATTTACTTTTTTGCTTTTTATTTTACAAGTTCTTAAATTAATTCCTCTGTGTAAGTCCTCATATTAGTCCTCTCCATTTCCTTTTTTTCATACATAGGAAAAAAAAAAAGCAAAAATAATAAAAGGAAAGAGAAGGAGAAAGGAAAGTTAAAAATTGGAACCCTTTATTTAGAAAAGTCTCAAATATTTTTCAGTGCTTTTTAAAATATAAACTTATAAAAGCATATGCCTTTTTTTTCAGCCATCTGCACATTTTAGACTTCTATCCAGAGGGCATGGCAAATTCTAGCCAGTTGTACCTTAATTTTAAAATTTATGAAGCTTTTCTCAGTTGCTGATATCTTGGTAACACATTTTTAGGTCCAGTTTACAAGTCCGGCAGTTGAATTCTTGCTTTTTACATGTTTTATAGTCTGGGGATGCATTTTAATAAGCCTCAGATAGCCCCAGAAGCTAATTACCAGCCATACAAATAGTATGGAGAATACATTTGGAATGGACTTGGTTTATGCCAACACTTTCATTAAAAGCAAAGACGGCCCAACAAGATATTAGAATTAGACTCCTGAACACATCTCATACTGTGCAAGAACGTACTCAGCTGAAGACAACAGAGAACTTAAAAAAATATGTATACATAAACCCCCAAGTTTTCTAAACAAGACAATTGTTTAATAGGCTTCACTTGAAAGTCAGGAATAAAAAATGACCAGGAATTTAACTAGGATGATGGCGGCTCTATTCACTGCTTACATAATGCACAGAAGTGGGGTAGGCCCTTTTATGTATGCACAAAGGCAGACGTTATAATCTAACTAGATCGTTCGCAAAGGAAAGTGGAGATAGGTATAGAGACATGTAGATATAAAACAATGCAGTTAATGGCCAGATTCTGCTTCTTAACATCCTGTTTAACCACCACTTTTAACCATTTCCTAATATCTGACTGTTCTTTGTAGCCAACTTGCATGAAGCCAACAAGAAGAGAAATAAATATATCTAGAGATTTATAGTCATGCAGATGTGCAATGAATCCAGGTAATAGCTAAGGACAAAATATAGCATCCTTTTCTCCATAAAACCTAAAATGTTCAAACTAAAACCAGGCATTTTCAACTGTATATTAGCTTCCAATCAGCAAAATAAACAACCTATTCCAGGCATTTCATGGGCTCCACATGAAGATAAACCAAACAAATTCTGTCAGGACAGATGGGATCACTCCCAGACTCCATAGGGGGTTGCTGCATTATTTTGCCTTAGCTTCAAGTGATAACTAGAGCTTTACATGTACTTTTTGCTCCATAACACCTATTCCCAACTTTTAAACATACAAAGTGTTTTGTGTGTTCTGCATTTGGGAATCAGTTGTTAAACATAGCATTTGCTAATCTTCTTTCATCAGGCAATTTTTATTTGGCATTGGCAGGAGAAGGAAATTTTAAAACATTCTCTTTGCCTTGCGTAATACCCAAATATAAATATATATATAGCATTGTTGCTTTCTTTATATTCCCTGACTCTAAACATCATAGAAAACAGAACTCTTACAAAGGAATGATATAACAAGGCAGTAATAAATCACAGCACAGATAATGGCTTGATTTTATCTTACTGATCTACTGCCCACATTAGACAAGAGGCACTGGCTGGTTAGAATTTAGCATGCGATTGCCCAGATGTCATGAACTAGTTTTTAGTCTCTGTGGTTATTTCAGGTGCTGCTAATAGAAAAACAGAGGCTTGACTTTTACTGTGCTTTTCTTCCTTTGTTGTTCATAATAAGCTTCTGAAAAAATAGACTGAGCAAAAGATTATTTTTTTTCAATCATCAATTCTAATAAAATATATTATAGAATATTTGGAGTTAATTTCTGCTTTCCTAAATAGAGGTATTGATTTGGCTTTCAAATGGCCTATATTACAGCCCAATTCTGAGGGTCCTGAATGTTGGACATTCTGTTCCAGAAATGCTAAGTTTTCACAGCTGCCACATTCTGCTCACTGTTACAGAAGTGGGAAGGGACGTTTATGGGAAGAAGAATCTTGTACCTCCATTTCCCTTGCAGGACATATAAACTGAGTAACCCCGGACTGCATGTCTTTTTTACAGTTGGGTTTTCTCTATTTAAATCTTATGAGACAAAATATCCAAAATGCTTTAAATACTAGGCTGGTTCTTTGCGGTCACCTTGTATCTGCCAAACCTAGATTTATTCACCATCAGAAATAGCTAGCTTAATTAAAGCTGTCATCTCCTAAAAGCCAATTCAATCCCTCTGCCTGTCATGTTGAGGATAAATTCAAACTAAGCCATCTGCCTTCAGGGTCTTGGGAACACAGGTACAGCTCTCCTCTCGTTAAGATTAGGACAATTCCCACCTGCCATTTGCAATAGTTTTGGTGGCAGACTACCTGATTTTGGAAAGAAGTCTACTAATTTTGCATATCAGGTTGCCCTAATGAACACATACACACAGGTGAGCTTGATAGGCTAAAGACAGCTGGGCTGCAGAGCACACGCACGCACCAGCTGTGCATGGCAGGGCTGGAAGGCTCCCCGCTCCGGGGTGCTCAGCGTGCCTGGAGGACGCAATCTGACGGATGCAGAAGGTATCTTCTGCTCCTCCCCACACCATGTGTGCGGATGGGAAACCTCAGCAGGCAAGACAGTGTCTTTCATTCGGGATGCAGCAAGCACCATTTTACCCTTGCCTTTGACTCAGAGACTGCAGTGTGCTTTACGCTACACCTTTAAATCAACTCTGAACGTAAAACGTGTAAGAGTGTAAACTGATCAGTAAGTGCTGGCTCTGTCAAGCATAGGAAACACAAGTCTGCTCCAACTGCCTTTGCATCTCTCCTACAGAATCCAAACGGCGCGGGGTCTGCCTGTATGCCTGCCTCTCACTCCAGCGTATGCCAGTGCTGCCTGCGTTATGATGCAGAGGTGCCTCCATGCTTACACAGATGACTAATACTGCAAACAAGGCATTCTCTGAGTGTTCCTTCACTGGAAGTACTTTTTTGAGCTCTTTAAAAGGGGGAAAAAAAAAAAAAAAAAAAAAAATTACTCTACAGATTAGTTTTCCTAACAGTACAACCTCTGGAGAAGAAATCTAGGTATGAAACAAATATATGCATTTGTGCATTTACAAAAAAGATATCAGTTAATACTCTAGTACCGGAACTGCAATTACACAGACAGAAACATCTGCCCATGTGGAATATCTCAGTTGTCACCAGGGATTAATATCGGTGAAGCAATTCACTGGTATGGAGATTTTTATTATTATCCATGTGTTATTATGATGTAGAAAAACAAATGGAGTTCGATGGGTTTGCGGCATTACTGGCTTTTAGAAAAATTTTGCTTTGATTTATGAACCAAACCAGTCTGCAATGCAAATTAGTAGCAACGTGTGTGAAATGGCACAGTTTCATTTTTACAAAGATGCCCTCGGACGTATAACTGAATATTAATGATTTCAATTGGCATGACTGTTACCTTTAAAATGCAAACATTGCATATAGATACAAGCCAACCGCTAACTTCTTTGGACTAAGAAGGGTCAGAAAATAAACTTTATGACTATCAATGTGAGTGTTGACAGAACAAACCACAAAATTTCAGACAGTATACGTGAATAGGTATTTTCTATCTTCAGAGTAACACCTTTGCTTCATCTTTGACTGCATGCTTCTGATTTCTATTAAGTATGACTACCTCCTTGTCTTGTCAAGCAATTAAAGTGACAAAAGTAATAGCAGATGCCTCTTTCCTAGTTAGAGCTACAGCAACAGACCATAGCTTGCATTTTATTACAACCACTCTATACAGCCTAATAATTGCAAGGTAATTGAAAAGATCCTGATAATAAACCACCAGTTTACTTTTTTCAGACAAAATAAATATATAACCCAATTCAGGCTTCATTTTAATGACACATTAGATGGTTTCCAACTTGTCTTGATTTTTGTTTTATTTTATGATTGTAAATAAACCCTGGAAAATTCCTTCCCCCATTTTACCACCTGAAACTGCAGCTGTTGGCTGACACTATCAAAGCCTCGCAATTCCGAACTCACGTGCAAATCTCATCAAGTGCAGACACTTCTAATTGATTCCAGAAGTTTTTCTTTTGCTAAGATCAGCGGGCAGAAGAAGAATAATGAGCAGCTTTTAAGCAGAGGGGGGAGGGTGTTGAGCTCAGGGAGTGGAGATTTTAAAAGCTCCAGCTTGGCTGCTCTGCCAGAAATGCGGAGCAATTTTACGGTCAATTGGCCAGAGCATCTGGAACTATACATCATAGTCTTTAGTTGATGGTGGTGAAGCCGACTCTCAAACTGGCTAAGTCTAAAATCAGTAATGACTCTGCTGTCACACCTAAGTGGAAACTAACTTAATCTACTGCCAGATTTTACTGTGACTTTTTCTAAGGGACATTATTCCCCTTAGGGCAGTTGTCAAGAATATTAAAAGTCCAGTCCCTGGGATACACTGTATGGTATAGTGGACTTTTCTGAATGAAGCTAACATAGAAAATACAGATTACAACTCCTGTTTGTTTAATTCCATGTGTGTTGACAAGGCTTTTTATCATAAGGCAGTAGAGTTTCCTTCCATCCCCAGCTTCGTTTCTAAAATACATTTCAAATACACCAGCCAATCTAGTTAGGGCACAGAGACTGCCTAAATGCTGAGGTCGTAAATCATAGCACAGGGCATGGAGCTTTCACCTTAATGGAAACCAAATATGGGATATGCTGCTCTTTGAAATGCGGCACAGATGATCATAATGAGGGACCAAGCAAAAATGCTACAGAGCAGAAAACCATCACTGAAGTGGAAATAAGTTCTTATGAGTAAATGTTTGTTTTAAGTTAGTACTCATAAGTCAGTATTCCAACGCTGGTAAATTACACTAAGAAACAAGTGAGGTAACAGCAAGTCTTTGTACGATGAAAGGAGAAATAAGTAGTGTGGTAATACATCACATTAAGAGGGACTGCTGTGGAACACAGAATACAGTGCAAATCAGTTCTTTAATAAAGAGATATTATATATTTTATCCAGACAAATTAGCTGACACACTCGTAAGAAATACCAGAATTGCATCAAACATCAGAGAAGCAGTCCATTTGGTACAGAATACTGTCTCCAAAAGTGTCTGGAACAGCTGCATCTAACAAGTTTAGATACTGAGGAGGGGTAAATAAGCAATTTGACCACAACGAAGTCCATTTCTGCCTCCATTAGTTAAGGGCTGAGTTATACCCTGCAGCACAAGATTTTATGTGTCTTCCAAAGTTGGTTATATTTCTAATGCAACACATGCCCACATAAAACAGAAAAGGAAACAAGTTATTCATTCATAATAGCACACGTGTATACAACCTCTCTTCTTCTCTCTTTTCCCCAGTGAAAGTTTTGCTAGACTGTTGTCCTTCCTACCTGTAAATTAATACTGCCTGCCAATGCTTTCATAGCCCGGCAGCCCAGGAAGCTGCAGTGCGGGAGGAGTCTGGATGAAGAGATTTACTCCCAGATACAATGCCTTAGCTGAAACAAAGATAAAAGGCAAACAAGCACGTCAAGTTAGACACCTGTATTTCCTCCTCCAGCTTCCTCACTCCTAGGCCCTTAGTTTAAGAGTCTTTCTCAATACTGAGTTGCAGCCACTATGAGAGTTGGTGAAAATATTTAAGACAAGAGTTCCAACAACATGTCAATGGCTCTCATTTCTACTTGCTCCTCATTAGTACTACTGTCAAATAACAGCCAGCGCTTGACCAAAATCAGCTCATGGAATATGCTGGCCGATGCCAAACCAGAGCAGTTGGATGGAAACACTTTGAAGAGGTGCACCATCATCACAGATTTATTTTTACATATCGTGCCTGCTGAACTGTCGCATAACTGAACACACAAGCAATGTTTTCTGCTACCTCCAGGTTGTTAGGAGACTCCAGGCCGAGGCTGACAGAAAATGATTTGGCTTCAGTAATACACATGATCATCACATTACACAGGCATGAAGTAATCAGCCTAAAGGAAACTAACTAGCATAGGATGTGGCAGCACAGATCTTCAAGCAGAAACACATTAGCTCCTCAGTTTACTGTCTATAACCAGTCAAATATATCTGTGCTCTATCATCAAGGTTTTCAGTGACCTCCATCCAAGAAACAATTTTCTTAAGATTTAAAAATTTCCTCAAACATCACCGCCTTTTTTCTTAAAAACAAAAAAAGCACAAAACAAACCCTGCTTCTTTCACCTATCCACCCATATGAAATACATACAGCACAACGAACAGAAAGCGCATGCTGAGAAACGTTCATTGTTCTACCTCCCATAAGAAAAAAAAATATCACTTTTCTAAGTCTGATGACTTCCAATTATTATTTGGAGAAGGAAAGGACACCGGGAGAGATCCCCCAGGAGTATATCTTGGAAGGACTTCAAAAACAATAGTAGGGAGAACAATATCTTTAAATGATCAGAAAAATAACATAATTTTCACAAGGAATCAAGGCTGGTAACATACAACTTTAAAGTATCAATAGATCCAATGCTGTGCTTACTAGACTGTGGACACAGTTAACAACCATATTAAGAGTGTAGCTTCAGCAAAAGCAGAAGTCTTTCTTGCACACCTCTAGCTTCATTTTACTTCCACCCTCCCTGAGCCTCAGCATTAGGAATCTTTCTTGCTCCACAGCAAGTTGCATCACTTACCTGAAGAACAATCTTTGGCTGCATAAGTCAGACCAGCTGGCCAACCCAATTAGCTGGGCAGGGAGAGTTAGAGGCTGGAGCCAGAGGGCAGGACTGCTCCTCCTGCTGGAATTGCAGTCCTTAGCTGCTTTTTTCACACCCACCTGAGCTACTTTAATGGCAAAATGGGAAAGCCTGGCTCTTTGTTTCCTCTACTCTTTTCTCTTCTCTCACTGCTCCTCTAGTTTTCTCTCATTTCATCTGTATTTTCCTTCTAGTTTTCACCCAGAAGGCCTTCCTCCCATGTAGAAGTTCTGATAATTGTCACACCTTCTTATGAGCCAAATGCAATCATTTGCAATTTAAATCACCTATTTTTGCTACTTAGAGTACCTGCAAATAGTACTGCAAGGATATTTACTTCTGAAATCTTACCTACTGGTTCTAAAATATTCATGAGAAATATGAACATATGAAATATAGTCACAGAAAAAAGCAACATGTATAGACAGAAGTCACATACTTTTTCACTAATGATTCAACATGCTGTTGGTAAGATCAGTCTTGCACTTATCTGCTGCAATGTGCACCATTAACTTAAGAATTATTTGTTAAATTCTAGACACACTGAGTAGTGCCATCATGCCTCCTACAGTTCATTTTTCTTCATCCCTAAGTAAGTGCCCTGAAAGGCATAATTTATAGACCAAAGAAAAAAAAGTCGAGAGAAATTCTTTTACATGATGTCATGCATTCATTCCTATTGCTCGTGAATACTGGCTTACTAAAAAATTGTTTATTTGGTAACATATAAGGATGATGATGTAAGGAGGACGTTATTTAAGTATATTGCAGATTATGAGTACTAGAAAAGTAACATTAAAAAGATCAAAGTCAGCTAAATCTAGGTGTATGTTAAAGATGGAATATTTACATGAGGCAAACAAAAAGATTAAATAAATGTTTTCATTTACACCTCTCAAAAATTGTAAGTGGATTTGAAAATGAAACAGAGCAAAGGAAGTTGAAAAGCAAGCAGATAAAAATTACTAGGACATATGTAGCAGAAATTTTAAAAATTGCTTATAAGCTAGATCTATGTTTATAAGTCTCACAAGATATTCAAACTTATCAACACTATTGTACTATGAAATACAGGTATTATGAAGGATAGATAACCTGTTTGGATGTTGAACAGAAACAATTCTTAGGACAAATTTTTGACCTAATTTCTGAGAAAACCTTTTATTTATTTGTTTGTTTATTTATTATGCTTTCTGGTACTGTTGGTTCAAAATGATGCGGTCAATATTGAGCTAAAATATTAAAATTTGAAGACTTTTCAACACAAATTGACAAATCTCTGGCAGTTTCCCTTTGCTTAGAATTTTTTGATCTTAAGTCCCATTATAACAATATTACCACCTATAAGAACATTTCTACAATGAATCCAGAAACTGTATAATTCATTGAGAGTAAAAGTGGATCATTTATGTCAAAAAGGGGGACTCTCTGAAGTTTATCACAAACATTTAGACTAAATATAAGAAAGAAATTTTTTACGACGAGGTTGGTGAAACACTGGAACAGGTTGCCCAGAGAGGTGGTAGATGCCCCATCCCTGGAAACATTCAAGGTCAGATTGGACAGGGCTCTGAGCAACCTGATCTAGTTGAAGATGTCCCTGCTCATTGCAGGGGGGTTGGACTAGATGACCTTTAAAGGTCCCTTCCAACCCAAACTATTTTGTTATTCTATGATCACAAAAGCTATTAATATCACAAACTTGTTGATTTATGATAAAATGTAAGTCTCTAGTGGTGACATATTGGCATTACGCAGAAGCATTATCTCTTCTGCTCTCACTGAGAGCAAGCAATTTATAAGACAGACACCTGTTCTTTCAGTATTTTCAAAGAAAAAATATGAGCAAGGTACTCCTGTTTCTTGTTAAAAATGGACTACTTAGTGCCAAACAAGAGACTAAAAAAGGAGTAACAGAGAAGTATAATATAAAGGATAAATGGAAAAACATTAGACAGAAGAAGGGATAGGAAAGTACAGTAGGGAAGAACTCAGGATGGGAATAAAGTTAAAATTTTAATGACAGATACATGTAAAGAACAGAATAAGAACTATTCCATTTTGTGTCCTTCTTCATGAAAGAGTAGGAAACTGTATAGTTCCCTACAAACAATAGAAATAACAATCTGGTAATTTTACTTCCACTCGTTTCTTAGTAAGAGACGCTTTTACATATGTGCACACACACAGAGCTCAGCAAGGCAAGCACATGTTTTTGGGTTTTTTTAAGTGGGAGTGTATATTTTGACATATAATTCTCCCCAAATTCAGTTAGAATACCCAAATAATTCAAGTCTGAGAGCTATATCTCAAGGGCTATAGAATTAATTGCCAAATTTTAGAATTTTTTGCTTCAAGCCTATCTACTGTAGTGGGTTACTCAGTAAATAATAAAAACATTTTCCAAATGATATTTATACAAGTAAAATCCTTCAAATATCTGCTGAGTTCTGGCAGACTTCTCAAAGGAATTCAAGAACTGTTTGATTTATAAACCAAAGGTTTGACAATGTAACAATATGGGAAAAAAATTAAAACAATTCTTGATTAGTGGTATTTATCTAGCTTTTAATATTGTCCAATACTTATTGTTTCCTATCCAAGGCAAAAAAGAAAAAAAAAAAAAAAAGACCCACAGCAGCATAAGATATTTTTCCATTCTGCTATTGCCTGATCTCTCAGAAAAGCAGGAGAATCAGCACCCCTACCAGAAACCTCCAATTAGGAAAGTTGCTATAAATTTTGCAGATGTTTCAAAAGAAAGGAACCATTTCGAACTTGGTTAAGTCTCAATCCCTACTGTTTTATTTCATTTTTTCTGGTTTTAAGCCAAAAGGTAACTTTCTGATAACAGTTCTACTAGTCTAGCAACCTGTTCATAACCTTGCTGATAACTGTCTTTGCTGGTAACCAGCACTAGGTAGCTTGTGAATGTTATTCATATCAGAATCATATTAATAATTCAGTGTTATTTAATTCAGATAATATTAAAAGAGTTATTATGAAATACCAACTGCACTGAAAAAAGAAAAAGGTAGATTAAAAAGCAAAAATCACAAACAGGGTAAAAATAAGTCCTAAGAACACAAAAGCAACCATACTTGATCAGACCAAAGGTCTATTTAGTCCAGTATCCTATCTTTGTCAATGGCTAAAAGTCTGCTTCTGAGGTATAAGTACAGAACAAAATATTTTATATTTAAGACTCCTCCAGCCTCCAAGCATTTTCAGAATTGTCTCATGAAAGGTGACTTAATCAATTCAAATTCAGCAACACATTTCTGTTATTTACTTCAAAGCATATGGCCACTGATATATTATTTTTGCAAGAAATGTTAAATATACACTTTCCTGACTTTTTTTTTCAATGGAAATTGGAATTGGGAGCAAATCCCAATAATTTTCTTACAAGTTAATCATAAAAAGTGAGAAATAAAGAGATAAAAAAAGAAAAAAAAACAATATTCTACTCAAATAGTATAATGTTAAAAAAGGAAGCAAAATATAAATGTTTAGTGTTTCCTCTTTTACTAAAGAGATAAAAAATCTAGAGTCATCAGCGCTGATATTTCAAAATAAGTGCCTTACCTCATATGCATAGCCCAAGGAAGAAAACTGACTCCTTAAGTAACCATGTTTGTACACACCTACGAAGACTAAGCAGCGGATGATTTCCAAAATTCGTGCTTCGGGCCTAGAAACAGGAAGTAATTCAGATTAACATCCAATTTTTTCTTCTTTGTTAACTTCGGTGAAAAAGAGAATGTAGAAACAGTTTGTGATGTCCTGTACTTACATCAAGTCATCTTTCTCAACCTTATAGTTAAGTTTTTATAGTATACACCTTACATGGACCTATAACACTGAATTTCCTGGCCGGGGGCGGGGGAGAATACACATACTCACAAACTATATATGAGCTAACACAAATGTAGCTGTATATATAGCTATTATCTTTTGACCTCAAAAATAACAACAGCAAAATTCTGAAAACTGCTACATGAGTAGTTCAGAATCTTTTCATTGGTCTACTTTTAGTAAATTAGTAAATTTTTACTAATGCACATTATTAACTCGCTAAGTTATACCTCTCTGGCATACTGACAGATTTTTACCTGTCCTGAAATAAGTTGTTCAGTCCATACAAGTGAAAGGTATTCCTTTCTGAAAACATAATGAACAGCAGGTGCAAAGCCGAAGTGGCACCTCAATCTCAAAGGAAGCTTCTATTCCAGATTTCTGCTCTGGCAGGCAAATAGTTTCTTTGTAAGAAACCGTAGCTGCTATTTACTCTTCTGTAGGGTCACGGTGCCTGTATGGACTACTTCCATAGTGTATGCCTCAGTGGGCTGGTGTATTCAAGATCCAATATGATTTGAATCCATACTGATTAAATTTAGTCTTAAGCTTACAACATCCTTCACGTGATTTTGAGTCTACTCTGAGCTACGCTGAGTGCTTTTCCTGTACCATCACTGTATCTGACACCTGTGGCATGCTACACAGGACTGGCACAATATGGTTGCAGTCTGAGCTTGAATGGCCTTGGGACAGCCTGCAGGTCTCACTGGCCTGCCAGCATCCCAAATCCAGAGATGTGGACCCAACAAATGCAAGCACAGAGGGTGACATAAGTAGCCCATCCCATAATTTTTCTGCAAGGCACAACATTGATATAGCCGCTTATTGCTATGGGAACACTCCTGGGTTTAAGTGCTGGCTAGTTATGTGTTATTTTCTAGTCAACAGACAACAACATATGTGTCCGAGTGTATCTATATTTCTTTATCAATATAGTTTCTGACACACTTGAGATTGCCATGTAACGATAAATAATGCATAATGAGAGAAAAAAAGAAAAGCATGTTTTGTATCTTACCTGTTCTCCATAAGCAGTCCGAAAGAGGTCAAGGACAGAATGATAAAGCCAATTCTCAGGAGAACAGTTCCCTGTGATAACATCTGTTAAAATTAGACAAGGAATTTATTTAGAGTAATTTTCTGAAGAGAAATGGAGTTTTAACAGAACAGGAGCTTCAACTTCCTCAGTCGGTGATGTTAGTGTCTGCTTTTAAGGCAATTCGTTACTTTAAATTTTACAACAAAAATATCTGCTCTGGATAGCACACTTACCCGGAGTAACCACCTTTATGCCTGTTTCCTGAATGCTGTATTTCCAAAATAATGTTTAAGATATTCTCTTCCGCGCTATGTGTTTTCCCAAAGTTACTTGATTCCCTTATGCCTTTACCCAAGAGGGAACAAACTTATTTCTAGATAAAAATCCCAGAAACCCTGTTCTTTTTCTTAATCTTATGTTACCAGGTCTTTACAATACTCATCCATGAATCCCAATGGATACCAAAACCAACACACTGGTAAGAATAAGAATTCACATGACATGACAACATGACCATATTTAAGAAGAAACAAAATTAATATTGTCCCTTCATGACAACTCAACACTTGATTCCCAATTCAGCAAAACTCTTCAACTCATACCATTAACTTCAACCAGACTTAAAACACTTTTAAACATTAACATGTGTGTTAGTACTTGGATGAACAGCAGCGTGAGGATTTATGTCCTTAAAATTTACATCGAAATGATATAAACAAACCTCAGGAAAACAGAAATTCGTTTCATTGTGAAGTTTGAATTTTTTCATTTATTAAATATTTTGTATATTCTACACAGCTGCCTTTGAAAATCAAATATTTAATCACTTTTCTTGTTCCCTCCCTGACTTCCTTTCAAATATTAGTTTTGAAAAGCCTCTGCTTTTTCATTTAAAAAACAACAAAAAAACCAAAACAAAAGTAGTGGATCTGGCTGAGTTATAGGAATCCTTTCTGGCTTCAACAGCAGTGGGGTCTATGAACAGCATCTTGCACTTCAAGATTGCAGGCACTGGAAAAATAAAAATCTATGAATGTCTGCCCTGATTTCAATAAATCCCACTCAGTGACATGCCCACCTTCCTTCGGTGGTGGCCCCTACCCCTCGAAGAGATCTAAGGTAACTATCTGTGAGCGTGGGAGGCCACAGGAGGATATTCTCAAGTTTTACAGCTGTGTGAACTTACAGTGCCCATGTTTGCAAAACACATCAAACCACACACTCAGGCTGGGCAGGTTTCTGTTGTTTTACTGAAGAATCACAAGCACCTACTTAGATATCTTTAACAAACAGTTATTGAACAAAGAAAACACAATCTCAGCAATGAGCGAGCTAAACAGCAGCCTCCCCAGTTTACAAGCCAGAACACACTTCTCACAAATGACACCTGTCAAGCCACTCTGTTGCACAGATTTATACCAGGACAGATCAAACTCATTACTGCATTGCTACATTTCCAATCTGTTCTATCCCTCCTTACGATAAACTTACAAAACCTCAGACTGATGATTACCACCACCATCTACTTACACGTAGACCTTGAGAAAGGATACTCTTTACACTTTCCTTATGCTCTTATCCTAGGCATCTGCTATTGGCCATCACAGGAGACAGGATATTGAGCTAGATATTGAATACTGGAGGGACTCAGTATAGCAGTTGTATGTTGAGACTCTTGCTCAAGTCCAGAAAGCAAAAATGCTCTAATGGGCTTATAATCCTTTATCAAAGTTTGTATCACTTGGAATACATTTGCAAATTCCAGATACGAGTTTTAAAATTTTTCAATAAAAGATTAAATTGAGGGAGTTCATTTTGAAAACTTCAGTTTCTAGAATCTGAAAACCCCACAGCTACCCTAAGTTTAAAAGACTTTCCACTGTTAACATGAAGCAATTTGAAGTGACAACATTTTTGGACAGAGCTTTTTTATAAAAATCAGGCACACACTCTATTTCAGTTTAATAAAATGAGTAGCTCTTAAACTGCTCATCTAGCCACAGTAAGTTCAACTCCCACTTCAGCTTCCTGTAGAAACTAGGTCACACAAAAATTCAAGTGGACAAAGAAAAACATGATTTGCCACAGGCATAAGGGAACTCACCCATAAATTTCTTAGAAATGTTTTGATATGTTTTTCAATTATTGTCACTTGTCAAATGAAGGATTTTTCCAGGGAAAATTCAAGACGTTCCTCCTTAGAGACTGTCCTCACTTTTAAGTTGGAGAATTACACCTTTTTTTAAATGTAGTCCTTCTGACCAGGTGGGTCTGATTTTGCTTTGTGTTTCCAGTGCAATGCACTAGCTTCTACAGACTGCCTTAAAATTGTTCCCACAGTGGTAGGGCACTACTCTGAGAAAAGGAATGTAAGGGTTTGTATCCCCCTCAGGCAGGAAAGAGAAATGAACACCAAATCCAAATGTTAACCAAGTCATGTAATTGCTACATTACAATATATGGCTAAAATCACACTTTATGGAAAATGAATGAACCTGCAATGGTTTTGAGACAACAAATGTTCATATTTATCTCCAGGAAGGATCCAGCAGTACCTGCTATGAATGAATAAGGGTGTCTCCAATTTCCAGTTTAAAAGAGCTGCATGATTTCCCACTTTTCTCCCCTTCCAGTGTTTCTGAGCTGGCTGGCATTAGACAGCCAGTCACTAAGTCCTAGGCGTCTGGGTTTCCTTGTGATTCCTGTTTCAGAAAACTGAGGTGCTGATTCATTCTACCTTCCATTAAGTACCTTTACTGAAGTGCCTAAAAACCTGTTACTAACCTAAGCTTTCTCTGTAATCAGTGGGGAGAGAGCACTTTTTGAATTATTCTCTTTCTTGCAATCAGCCAGCCTGCAAGTCTAGAGGCTAAATTTGGCCCCTGCACTAAGAGTTGGATTTGAGTGGATGATGGAAACACTTCTCCAAGCAGACACTTCTGGGTCATATTTTAGTGGTGTTTTCTCTCATAACGTCTATCAATATTTTTTCTTTGCTTAAAGATATATTTTAATTGCCATTTCTAGAAGAGTAGGAAAAAAATTAAAATTACTGTTTTAAAGTTAACATATTTTCAGGAAATAATAACAATTTTTATTATTGTTATTCTATTATATGGTTGTTGATGGACCTTGAAATAATGATGAGCTTGGTATTAGAGACAGTGTAATAGTGTAATTCAGACTGTAGCTTCCTCTCTACAAAGAAAGAAAGGATTGAATACAAGAATTTGGAGTATGACTCTGCAAAATTCTCTTAAACGTTTTCTCTAAGAGGTGCAAAATTGGAGCCTGGAGTTATTATTTGACTCTCCACATTTATCTAACCACAGAAGAAAAAAGCATAGATTAAGAACTTGAATGGAAATTAATAAATTGCAGTTCAAAGATGGATTTCCAGAAAAAAAAAAAAAAAGAGAATAAAAATACATTTTAATGTCTGTTAGTAAAGCAGAAGAACTGAAGCAACCTTATAATTTAGGAAAATCAAACTCAAATATAATCAAGTTTTTATCTTTAAATGGTTAAAATGCTATATGAGGTTTTTCGGCATAATAACTACCCGAGCCAGGTATGATCATGTTTTACAGATTTTGTTTTCAGGTCAATTTCCATTTCTCTTCAGATGCTCTCCTACTTGAACCATAACATTTTGAACACTAGCTGTTTGTAAAAGTTCTTATGGTCCAATACCATCTGTGGCTCAGAATGTGAAGGACTGGACGACTCTAAAGCACAACCTGCAGATTCACAGTTAATTGCAAAATGGCACTATCATCAGACTCACACAAACGCATGGCACCGTAATGCCCGAGTACAGTGTTGCAGCCTTCCACTTCCCAAGTCTTCAGCTTTCTGGAGTGATGAAGGGTGAGGCATAAAGCCTTACTGGGAACCATGAAGGTAGAAGTTTTAAGTTACCCTTCACTGTAGATACACGAACCACATTCATATACAGCAAAAAAATATGTTTCCTCATTTGTGCTCCTAGTCAAGGACTACCAAGAAATTTGCAGTGAAATATACCACGATGCCATTTGGGAATAACAACTTTTAGAAAATCAGCCATGTAGCATAAATTTTAGCGTTATTAGTTTGCTTCCATAAGTTTTTCTTTACAGCTCCAGCGGTACAGTTACATGCTGTCTTGATTCTTTTATTTACTTTCAAACATGTATCACCCTATGAAGTGGATGCTGGCAGCTGAGGCATCCATTTTCTAGGCATTACTCTACCAAAATCAACAAAATAGTCAGTGGGTTATATCACTAAACTAAACATCATATATTAAATCTACATACTGCAAGTTGCAGTGTGAAAAGAATGTGCCTTTTACACCTTCGTTAGTGCTAGCATCCTCGTTCCACTTAAACATAATGTGCATGGATGTATATATAAAATAAATGAGTATTTATATACTGGAGTATTTGTATAAACAAAGAAGCCTGTGGGACCACAGCAGGTTCCCCAATTACAAGTCAGCCACAACTTTGCAATGTGGTTATTGGCTGCAATCAAACAGAAAAAAATATTTCTGTTGGATTTTGATTTCATTGAAGCTTTAAAAATACCTTGGAGCCTCAAAAAAAGGGGCCATTATACATTTTGGGAAGAAGTTTACATAGCTTTGTAATCAAGAGAATGCCACAGCATTATTATTTTATGGGGTTTTGGTAATGAAAAAAATAATTTATTTAAACAAAGGAAACATGTTACTCCAGATATGTATTTAGATGAACACCAAAATATTCCAAATTGACTTTTATATTTCAAAGAACTCAGATTCTTTTATTCCTTTTGAAGAATAACATGGATGCATTTTCTCATCCTAATGTGTTCAGTGTTTCAGAAGAACTGCTAGGAACGATGTCAGCATGTTTCATAAGTTAACAGATATCCTGCTGTCATATATCAGACACTTTCGACATTCAAATGAAGAATGCTAATACAATGCTATGAAATTTGTATTGTTAGGTGGCTTTGTATGAATTTATTTTAACTTAGAATTCCTAAAAAAATTGTAAATTCTTAGCAATATTCCATATACAGTACTTGCTGATGTCCTACTGAATGGATATATTAATTGTGTTCTCAGCTTTCAAGAGATCTATCTTACCCCTTACTACTTTTCATCTAGTTGAAACTGCTCACATATTCATAGCATTATTAGCACAGTAAAAGTTACAGTATCTATCAACAATTAAAAAGACACTGCAAGATGTGTTTAAAGTACACTTCACTTTGATTTATGTGATACATGCAGTTCTGGAGCTATGAGACTTTTGCTTTGAATGTACTGCAGTTTTACACTCCTAGCACTCTCTCTGGGACTGATCCAAATCCCATTTCTTCAATGAGCTTTGGATCAGATCTAGATGTGGAGAGCTCAGAAGTAATTTTTATTCTCTGGATGTAGTGCAGATGATTGCTATATTGAAAATAAACACTGTATGCTCTCTCCTGTGGAAAATATATATTTGTTCTTTCTTGTTTTGCTCTTTTCATAAGCTAAATGTAGGTCATTCAGATTGAAGGTATATGGTTGCTCTTTACAAATAGAGAAATTTAACACTTCTACAGGGCGTGAGACCAAACACTGAGCAACTGTAATCACTTGAGAAATGTAATAGCTGTGTGCTGTGTCTTATGGCTATTATGAAATGGAACTTATACCTAAAAATGAGGAAAACAGTTAGCTTTCTCCATTTATGGAGCTATGCCACAGTTATGACATAATTCATAGCCAGACAGAAAGTTCCAGTTGTATCCATAGACATTTCATAACTCAGTGTAGTGGAAAGCTGATATTGAAGAAAGATTTTTGCCAAGTAAAGTTATTCATACACAAGCTTCCTTCTCATGACAGCTTCCCCACTGTACTGCAGAGCAATGCTGGAACTCTGCCTTGGGACCAGCACTTTCTACACCCACGCTGAAGGTTTATGTCCTGAGATGAGGTGCTTCTCGTCCCCTGTGCTCTCCCCTTCTTATCCTTACTACCTTATTACCCTGCAGTTTTGTGCAGGGAATTTTCTAGTTGTTTTTCCACAATAAGTTCATAAATGGTGGATCTTCAGGATGTTTCCTCCATGACTGCAAGAATTTAATGATCATCTGGGCTTGGGTGCATTTTTCAACTTCCCTTATTCCTTACTCTTAAACAGCTGCAGTTATCAGCAGAGAAAATAATTTGGACCATCCATTTTTCCTTCCAGGACCAGAAAAAGGCAAAAAGAGAAATGAATAAAAATAGGAAAAAAATCATGAGCAGACTCCTTACTTCTTGCTCCTAAAAGCAACAGCAACAAAGTAAAAAACCAAAAAAAACAACCAAACAAAAAACCCGCAGTTTGATCCCTACACAAATATGACTTGCTTCTGGTATGTAGGAATCTAGAAGCATAGCCGGAAAATCTCGCAGAGGCTTTTCTCAATGTAAGAACATCGGCAATCATGTATAGTGTATACCTTGTATACATTGGAGGTATTTATCCTTATCTTTGGCTTAATTTCCTGTTCTCAGAAATTACTTAGAATAGACTAAGCCTCAGATGGCTTAGCAATCTCCAAATTCCCTGCAGTTCCAGTGTGTCCCTTTATAGAGGTGAACACGATGTGTAGAATAACTTTGTATTAATCAGAAGAGTATGCCTGAGGTAGCCTTTACACATTATATCAGGAATGCTATATAAAATACTCTAAACTTTAATAAAAAATCGCATCATTCTGCTGGGCTGATGTGCTACTCAGAATACATCTAACCAAAAATGTGGGAAAAAAAAATAAAATAAGGGCTGTAGCAGCTAGTATGTGCAGAGCTGCTATAAGCCTGCTGCCACATATCCCAAGAAATTATTGCAGGCAGAGTCCCTTTCCTGCCCTTCTTGCCCTGGGACGCAAGAGGAACGTCTGAGTTGCAAGACCAAAACGTCAACGTTTGGACAAGATTTCTGACCCCTTTGAAATGGCTTTGCGGTCCTCTGGAATCCTTCCTGGATGACCACGGTCAGATACGCAAGAGAGACTTATTTCTAGAAACCTGCCTCTTGGCTGGATTGATTCAGACGTGCTGGTCACGGGCAAAGGCGTGGGGGCGCAGCGGCCAGGGGCTGCACCCTGGGGAAGGCGGGGGGGCGGGCAGTGGCAGCCAGCGGACGGGGCCACGGCCCCAGCGGGATGGGTGCTGTCCTGCAGCATCCATCGAGGTGGGCAGGGGACAGCAACCACCGTTGGCCGAGGGGCAGAGATGGCCAGGTGAGCGTGCTGGGAGAAGGCAGGTCCGCAGGCAAGCAGAGGCTGAAGAACCCAGGGGGCCCTCGGCACCCTGACAGACAGCAGGTCTGTAGCAACGTGGGTGACACAAACACAACAAGACTGCTTTTTAACCAAGGAGGTCTTAGAAAGGGTTTAAGAGGGTGGCCAAGGGGTGTTTTATCAAACTGATAGACTTCTGTGGTGTTTTGGTAGGTCTTTGACTCATTTGCGGGAATATCAGATGCATTAAAATTAGGTTTCATAGCTAGAAGATTTTAGCTTTAGTAAAACAGAAAGAGTTGCCAAGGAAGGAAGAATGAAAAGGAGGCTGGAAGGGTGTGAAGCCGTGGAAGCAGTTAATGTCTCGCTTCTTGTAGGTGGAGATGGCCTCCTAGATCACCTTCAGAGACTGCCAGGTATCCATGGAGGGACCACATCGTGTTACCAGGGAGATCCTGTCAGCCCAAACGCAAGGTAGTAACTACATGCCTCTCCTTGCTGTATTTCTATCAATGCTGCTGTATGTTCAAGACTGGAAGAAGGGTTTGCACTGAGTCTGTGCTCCTCCGACTCTGAACTCATGCTGACACCAAGCTTCCCACCTGCAAGCACCACAAGGCCTTTGCAATCTTCCTTCTAAAGCTTGGACATTGTTGACGTCACACAATATGACCAACCTTGACATCTTAAAACCTACATAGTTTCAAGCCTGAGATACATTTTTCCTCTCATGAGGTCCTAACAACTGAAGGAGACACATATGTCTTCTGTGCAACATTTATTATTTTTTATTTTAATTGCCTAACTTAAGCATATTAATATAAAAATAATTAATATGGTTATTAAATATTGTTTAATAAATGATAACAAACATCATATATTTAATATTATATTATATATTTAGCCATTTATGTTGGGGTTTTTTACATAATCTTGTTATTATTACAAGAGTTTAAATAAGATATGAGTCAGGCTGCAGACCCTCTACTCAATACTTTATTGTTGTGTGTCATATTACTGTTAGCATGAGATGCTATTTTATAAAGAAAGGAATTACTTACAGTCACGGTACCAAGAAGTTCAGTATACAAGTCCAGTATTACAGCAAAATGTACAACTGCATAGCAATTAAGATAAGCTGGTACACTTGGATTGAAGGGAACTTCTTTTCCAGTGATCTGTATGAAGCAAAACAGATAATAGCCTTCAACAGTGACCTGATCCAGCCTGTTATTCCTTAGTATTCTTCATACTTACAAACACAAAAAAGATTAAGGGACATAGATAATTGCACAAAGATAATCTAGAATCAAACTTATGTACTACCTAGTGTGAGACAGAGTTTAACTCTCTGTGTATGTTCACAGCTAAAAGAAAAAGAGAAATTACCATACTCTATAGAACAATTTTTAAAATCTCTTCAGGAAATGAATAATGAAAAGATAAATAAAAAATATACTTTTTTCCTTCAAATAAAAAGAAAAAACACAGCTAAAACATTCATTTCCTTCAGTTTCTGTTCCCATTTCATCTTCCCCTATGCTTTATGACTGCTAATTTGCTAATTTAAAATAGCATGCGTAGAGTTTTTAACATTGATCCAGTAGCATTAAGAGGTCCAAGTAAATTACACAAAACTGAAAGCCTGTGCATGTTCTATTTACCACTGGGATTTCCTCAGGAAGGCCAAGTCTAGGTTTGCCTGGTCCCCAGCCTGGCCCTTTGAATATGACAGAAAGCTTATTGCAGAATCCAGGTGTGGCCCAAAACGTGTTCCAAATATGAGCCAAGGGACGTAGCTGAAAAAAAGAGCAAGTAATTTTTCATTGTTAGTAAAATAAAATTTAATAAAACATTATGTTTTATTCACTTTTAGCTCTCAAGTAAATGATTTTTCAAAGTCTGTAGAGAGAATAAATTAGGAATAGATGAAGACAGTCAGAAGTTCAGAAAACCTGACTGAAAGATGCAGGAGCTGTATCAAGCCCTTGGTTTATAGGGAGGATTACAATGACTTCTGCCTAGAGGAAAATCCGCCTCTCCAGAGTATTCAACTGTATACTGTATAGTTATATTTATGGTAGTTTTAAACTAGAATTTGGTTACTGGGACCTTGACATGACATACTCTCAATAACTAAATTACTTATCCGGTATCTTACTGGAATGGATATAATTGCACAGGCTGTGGCCATCCTTTCAGCTTCCAGCCCAGACACCCCTGCAGGTAGAATTTCTTGTTCTTTGAGATGCCTTCTTGGGTGAACAGTCATGAAAAGCAAATGGGGACTTCAACTCTCCTCAGTCCCTGAGGTTTTTACAGGGAACTTTTATCCAGCTTAAGTGAAGCGTGGACCAATAAATCTGAGAAGCACCACGCTAAGTACTTTTTCTTCTTTTTTCTTTTCTTTTCCTTTTTATTAAAAAAACTATATTCAACCTGTTCTGGAGGTTTTGTTGAGACCATGATGACTGCTATATAATGCTGTCAACACAAATCATTCTGGAGTACCTTGAACAGCAAATATGCAGAAGAGAGAAAAATAGAAAAGATACTACACCATGGGATTATTTATGGAATAGCAATATTTAGAGAAGGCAAACAGACAAAAATAGATATTTTTGTCTGTGTTTCACTGCATATTGCTCTGCATATGGCAAAATAGACAACACTCAGTCCAAGGCCTGATATATTGCCATTGTAATTAGTTGTTAATTTTACTGTATTGTATTTTCGTGATGACTACAAGCTCTGCATATACGGTCAATGCAGTGAGTGCTAATAATCGTTTTGTAATAAAATGCTAAAAAATTGTAGATCATTTAATTGACTGTGCAACAATGCAAGGATGGCCTCAACTGTGCCTGAGAGGAGTTTCTTTTGAACATGAGTGCCTGTTGAAGATACCAGTCAGTGATACAAACTATAGCACCTGGAGCATGATGGGATCAAATGAATTTACTGGATGTGTTAAGCCATATACAACTTTTGCATCTTCTGCCTCAAATGTTCCTGATGGAAGAAGAAGAAAAAAGAACAAGCAACAATCAATTTCAAAAGTATACATATTTTGCCACATTAACCAAACATGAGAGAGAAAACCTTTTTTTTACTTACCAAATATCCTGTCCCAGATAATGAGTGTGCCGCCATAATTTTTGTCAATGCAGTAAGGATTTCTACCTATAATAAAAATAATTTATGAGACCAATAATTGCATATACAAGAATATGTGCAACTGAATTATGAACGGAAATCTTCATCATTAGCATCAATTTATAATCTAAAAATAAATTTAAAAGGTAGTTAACCTACCATTCCTTATACATCTATAGAAGTTCTTTTTTCTTACTAGGCTTATTGTCCTCTTTCTACTCAGATTCAAACATACAAATCAAACATGTCATACCCCAAATTGCTGTGAAATAAAAGGATTCATTTGGAGAGTAAACTCAATTCAAAATATATTTATAAAGACAAATTAAAAAGCAAACAAAAAATCATTTCACCAGTTTATACCTAAGAAAATATATGCTAAATATATTTATGTGCAATCATCTCATTAATGGCTTTCAGCTGTCTCTATCTTCTGTGCCATATGTCTGATCCTGTCTTCATTATTATTATTAACTTCAGTGTGAGGAAAACTCATCCTTCTATTCATCTAGGGCATGTATTTGTATATAAGCTGTCCTATCAAAAGTATGAGCAAAGAAACGTTGATTACATATCCCCAAGTTTGTGGAGATTGTCTGGAGCAACTGTACAGCACTTGATCAGCTCCAGGGTGATTCTGCTTAACTCCAATCAGGATCAGAGGATTAGTTTGGATTTACGGCAGAGCAAATAAGAGCAAAGTGTCTCCCTCCAGGATTACCAGTACTTGTGCAAATTTTAAGGATTAGACACTTACAGCACCACAGTCTTTTTAAAAAGTCTACACAGTGCCATAAACACTTTACACATGGAGGATATAATAAATATTAATAACATCCTCTGTACGTATAACTGCATTTGAGTCTGTTTCAAATTATTTTGTTCTTCCATTCCCCTATTACTTTTTTACTTGTTATCTCTGCACACTGAATGAGCCAAGGGCATCTATGAAATCCACTTCTATTCCTCAGATGTGTTCATGACATTTTTCAGTATGCAGTGGAGTTATTAATCCAATTTACATATGCAGTACAGTCTTGAATGCCTCTGAATATTGATGAAAAGTCAATCATCATGCACTTGTGTGAAGTGAGATTTTTCAATAACTCAGGCAGCTGAAACCAAATTCCACTAAAACATTTAACACTTCTTCTTCTAAAAGGTAACCATGTCTTTTCACATGTTCAGTGCTTGAATTTGAATGCAAAAGCACCTGTTACTGATTGACAAGTTGATGATGTTTTAGTAGTCAGGGAAGGATGAGATATTTTTCTATCACTCGTCATATTTACAAATGTTGAATTGTTTTGCTCAAAGTCTTCAAATTATTTCACATTATCCAGGCTTAATTTCTGCTCAATAATTAACCTTGAATGTAAAATTTTAAAGTTATAAAAAAGTTTTTTAAAATACTGTGAAATTTCTAACTGAACAATGACTAGTTTGAAACAATGATCAAAATTACAATCCTTCTGTAAAACTAATTTTACAGTGCAATTTTAGTCTTGTTATTATTATACAGATAGTGACCATGAGAAAAAACACACTGAGGAACAAGAGGTTGTGCTTTTAGCATACCATGATGAACTCTGTGATGACTGGGAGTATTAAGAATCCACTCCAGAGGCCCAAGGTTGGTGATAACCTGAAAAAAAGTAATGTTTCAATTAATTTGAAAATAGTGTATAAAATCAAGAAGAAGAAAAGAGGGGGAGGAGATGCATTACGAGGTTGTTTATCTTAAGAATAATTGCATAAAGAGACAAGAATGCAATTTTTTTCCTGAACCATTTCACTCTATTACTGTTACAAGAATTTTCATGAAAAAAATGAAGTTTAGTAAAATGCCAGTTAAAAATTAAATTTCGTTCTGATCCAGCAGCACATTTTCTTCTTATTTTTATTATCAGTTCATGATTCCATATAGATCATTTCACTCACAATTTTACCCATATCCATTGGCACTGCTTGGGATCCACTGTAACTCTAAGTTTGCGGTTATGTGAACAATTTACATCAGCAAATGGCTGGCACTGACCCAGAAACAAGTACTCCCTCCTTCAGTACCTTTGATTGCTTGTTCCTTCTGTCAATACCCTTCTTTTACCCTGGCACGTATGCAGTAACACAAGAAGCCTGATTAGGGAACTGATGCAAGTTAAAACTAATTTTGTTTTGTTCTTCTAAATTAGTTTAACCTGATCAGTTCCCAAATCTGATCCAACATATCATCACAAGTACACCAACAGAAGTCAGAGGCATGAAAAGAAAGTAGACCAGCATAAATTCATAGTGGAGCTGTGATCTAAGGTAATGATTCAACAGTACAGAAAATCCAGCCTTGATCATTTTAGTACCAGACCAAAAATGACAGAAAGTGTTGATTGCCATAAATGCACTCTAATGATTCAAGCTTTGTCAGAAACTGCTGATAAATTAAGTTTTTATCAGTAGGGTTTATGCTAAATTAGGTACTGTCCTGTATTATGCAGTCAGAAGCCAGCATTAACTTCAAATTTTGTGCTTTGGTTATCTCAACAGAAGCATGTGGATACCCAAACACAGCAACCATTACTTAATCCCAAACACAAAACCATCAGTCAAAACAGATGCAATCGCTGGATGACCAAAAATGATTTATGTTCAAAATATGTCCTAAAATGGTATCTATTCACCATGTCTGATTAGGACCATAATATTTTGCAATTAAAAGGGAGGGGCAGGGGGGAGAAAGGCAGCTAAATAAAAATGCTTAGACCTTATGAAACAAAACCCAGAACCTATCACTTTGTCTTTTACAGAACTTAATTAGTAAATTTAATACTCATACTGCCAAAATGGGTGATCTGTAATATAGTAACAGAGATAATATTGGCAAACACCACATTAAGTAGAGAGGCAGACAGTCATTACTCATGAGAGCAGGCCCAGTTACCTAAATGACTAAACATACAAGGATTCTTAAGGTTTACAGAACAAAGTCCTAAAATATGCCAGTTCCATTTTTGTTTAATTCACACTTGTGAAAGTAGATCTGGACTCAAAAAGTAGACACAGGACATTCTTCAGATGTATTTAATTTTTCATGATTCAGGCAAATATCACAATAAAAGGAATAAATACCTTTTGTTCATTTTTATCTTTAATAACAGCTAAAAGAACTTAATAGGTTAAGCAGAGCATTTCTGTAATTAAAGGAGTATAGAAAAGAGCAAATTCTTCAGATAGAGAGAACTGTAACATTTGGAGCATCTGCCTCAAAATCCTGTACACACTTGACTAGAGAAGCAGGATTCTGGGACAAGTTTGTTTTGTTTTGTTTAACTCGGAAGCCAAGGACAACTTAAGTAGGACCATTTGTATTTCTCAGTTCTCCCTCAAAATAAGTTCAAGCCTGAAAAGACCACCTAAATGTGAGAAATGATTTGTCATTCAGGCTAGCTCCATTTCCCACCTTTCTCAAGCAGAAAATCCCACTGTTTTAAGCTCTGTGAGATGTGACCACGAAATTAATTTAACCTGAGTCAAATGTCTTGGATTGAACTGCAGCCCAGCACCTGAGAGCGCAGTAATTTATCTATTAGACCACACCTAACTTTGATCCACTTGGTTTTAATACATTTTTAGCTCAGTATTTTAACAATTTTTGTGAAAATAAATCAAATCTGCACTAGGAGAGCAGGGAATCACTAAGGAATAGCAGTCTTTGCTTTTAGCCTACAGGTGGATTATAATAAAATGTCCTCAGAACGAATGACTTCAAGTCTTCAATATCAAGCTGATTAAATTCATATTTCAAATCCAAAATTCATCCTTTTGAAAGTCCATATAATACATCGGTATGCTAAAGTAGAACTTTGTGTCTCGGAGCTCCCGAAGGACCTCAGGAACTTATGTAAAATTTTAAACAAATACTTCTGACTAATCCTAGAGAAAGTATTTTCTTTGGAAAATGAAACCTCTCTCGTCCTTTAATACAGTCTTTCTTTGGGCGATGACATTTACAAATCCACTGATATATCTTCTGTGCAGCATCATTAGTGATTGATGCCCACTTCAATTCATTATTCAGCCAAGGTTACCTCCATTGCAAAGACATAGTAGCCACATGCTGATGGAAATATCATCCAAGATAACAATTATAACTGCATGACTTTTAAGCTCAGAGGTGGTACAGAACTCTGTACCTGACCAAGCAAAAATCCAGCATGCTGAAATTAGCAAACCATAAATCAACACTTTGGCTAAAGCATATAAAAAATATTTTTTGACCAGACATTCAAAATGGTACAGGGTGCTATTTCTAGAAACTTCCTTTGCTATCAGTAAGTTTACTTCTATATATTTAGCACATTTCAAAAACAGAAAAAACCTGTTGTCAGTGGAAAACTTTAGGTGCCAAAAATTTTATAAATATTTTATAAATGTGTATTTTATAAATATATCCATATATCATTCCAACAAACAGAGACATATCACCTCTGGAAAGCTGAATTTTGAAGGCTCCTGCAGCACCACATGGCAAAGAACATAATTACTTTGTTAAATTTTGTTGAATTTTTCTATATTCTGCCATCTTACTAGGGGCAAAACTCCTAAAAGCAGATCTTTCAGCAAAGTAAATTGTCAAGGCTAGGACAGTAAGAAAATTTTTGCCAGGCAAGATTTTGACCCTGTCATGTCAGGCTGACAGGAACTTATTGCAATCACAGTGAAAGGAATGAAGTTTGTAGGAATTGAGTCATAACAAAATTTAATGTAGCGTAACAACAGTCCATGTTCAAAAGAATGCCTAACAGGCAACAGAGAGGAGAAAGGCAGTAGCAGGTACTCCACCTACCCATCTACCTTTCAGCTGTCAGTCTACCCTTGTTTCTGTGCCTTGTGTCCAGACATTTTCCTTGGAGAATGGCAATTGCAAAGGAGTTCATAAGTGTTCACGGTAGCAGTAACCAGGCTCACACTGCAGTTGCAACCAGTCACCAAAGCATATACACCACTAGTCTCAGTCATTCAAGGCAGCAAAACCTTTTCAGCTTAAAATAGCTTTGTATTCAAAATGGCTTTTTAGAATAAGAACTTTCACAATGTTCACATTTCAGGAATTATTTTAATTAAAATTTTAAAAAATTAACAAAATGTGATAAGAATATCAGAACAGGTCAGTTTTTGTGGCTTGTAATCAGGATTTTCATTTTCAAAAGCAGCAGCTTTCTGCTACTATAATTTTTTATGCAGTAGAAAGTTTCGTTTCAGACCTTTTTACTGGAAAGAAGTTCCAAAATAAAAAAAAAAAATAGGGATATTGAGTAATGACATTTCCACTATCAACTGTACTTCAAACACTATTTCATACTATTGAAAGGAAAAGCAGTCTGTTTGTGAATATAAAATATTCTTGTTCTTTATATAATCATCTTGCAGTGATTTAGGGAATACAGAAAAATAGCTACCAATCCCCTAAAAGGTGAAATTCCCCAACTGTTGTCCAATGATGACCTTACCTGTATTTTGACCAATATGGCTGTGGGGGGTTACATTTGTGTTTTGTTTCCCTGATACAGACACCTACCATTCTAAATCAATTCCCGTCTCCAATTTTTCCTCTCTCAATTAACACATCATGTGCACCTCAACTCCCATGCCAGTGACCCACAGATGAACTGCAGCATTCCAGCAAAATTCTTTTCCTGTTTGCTTTCTTTTTTAACATCCCATAGCCACAAAAAAAAAATAAAATTCCTTGCCAAAACCCTTACAAATAAACATGATAAACTACCTACAAATCAAATATGTAGGTATCTTATGTATATAAAAGCTTTGTCAGATCTCTCCACAAAACATGTATTCCTTCCTTTCTTTTTTTAAACAAACAACATATTCTCTTCATTGTACTTGGGTATCACTAAATAATAAAGGAGAATTACTGACAATAATTGAAGCAATTCCAAGAGCAGTTTAATAAATAAGGCAGGCTAAAAGCTACATGCTTAGAAATGGTTTCCATACGTTACTGAATAAAACATGCTGGAAGTGAAATCTTCATATATAATGAGAACTAAATGCTTTTTTCCCTATAATAGTAGCTCTTATATAAAGATGTTTCCTTTGTGACAGCAATCCCTAGCCTAAAGGAAAAGAACATTATGCAATATCTCTTGCGGCATGTAAGCACCTCCATTTGCGGTCTCAGAGTTTGTCAGCACCAAGGGAAATCTTTATTGCCTGGTACCTGCACCACTTCAATGTAGTTCTTGTTTAAATAATGAGAAAAAATCGTGACATGAAATCCAAGGGAAACGTTACATCTTGTGTAACAACTCCTCCTGTCACCACTACAACATGAATCTTTACTTAACTCTGTTTCAACATGAATGTTAGGAAAGAATGTTGACTGAGTAGACCAGGCAATGTTACAGTAAAACCATTTGTATGTATAAAGTTCTGTTGGTTTTTTTTTTCTTTGAGTATAAGAAAAGCTGTTTGTAGCACAGCATTACCTTCAATATCATAGTATTACTGATCTGCAGAACAGGAGAGAGTAAATTCATCCCCGGAGCATCACTAAGGAGCACTCTGAACTTAACTTTGGGGTTTCTGTTAGACTAGTTGGTAGTAAAACACATATTACTATTGATTTCCTCATCAAAATCAAGATAAGATTTTTATTCCTGGCATATAAAACTATATTTCAGACAGTCTGGTGGGGAAATTTAAAAACAAGACCTTAATTACATCCCCCGGTAGAGCTGCTGTGTTAATTCAGGACAACACACCCCTGTATTTATACAGATGGCCCCGGTGATCAGATTTGCCATGTGAAATCTCTACAGGGAAGCTGGGGAAAGGCAGAACTCCTAGGATATGTGCTCGTCTGCCAGTTTCACACTTTGAAATCCTCGGCAAACCCTGATTTATACACCGCCAACTGTTTTCCTATCTGATTAGGCAGTTTTCTACTCCAGTAAGCATGTAAAATGGATGTAGCCAAATTTCCACACTGAGGAGCGAAAAAACAATATTTATAGTTTAGAAATAAAACAAGCGAAAGGAATCAGGCCTGTTGGGATCATAAAGAGTTTCATAGGGGGTGAATTTCTGATAAATCTGGATTGTAGGAATGGGAGGTGAAAGCCTAGTTTTAATGGATAGTCTGGTTTAGGGCATATTTATATAATAAACACACAGACTTAAGAAATGTATTTATAATAAATTATCTTGAAGGCAGGCTGTTGTCACTTTTCATTGTTTTACACCTCAGCCAGGAGGTAAGGTTTGAATCAAATTGGCATCTTAAGTGAATATTTCAGTTAACACTTTCAGTAAGTGGATGCAACTTTTTTTTTTCTTTAAATGTCCAGTTAAGCCTTGTGGGAAAGATGAGCACATACAGGAAGTTTCAATCAATTTGTCCACTAAAAATGAGAGAAAGCCTACACTAACTGGTTGTTTTAATTGCAGCATTACAAATAGCAGAGTATGGAGAAAGTCACTTTTTCAGTCATATATCAAGTTAAGCATTTTAAACAAACTCCAGGAGAAAAATTGCTATACAATTTCAGTATTTTTCAGCAGCTTGACAAATACATGCTGGCAATTGCAGGGAAAAAAACAGAAAGTAATAAATCAGCATGCCAGTCCTGAAATAAACTAAAATATAGCCAAGTGTAGCTCTTCATCTTCTTCTTTAAATAGATCAAAATATAGTCAGCAGCCTACAATTTGTGTTTTTAACAAATAAGGGTCTTTCAAATTTGCTGTTGGCTTTGAAGTCATAACTAATTTAAACAGATTCTCAATGAGTACAAGCTATGAGAAAAACTCAAGAGTATTACATGTAATATGTTAAGATAGAAAATTAGAATTTTTATTTTTTTTTGACAGAGAGCAGTATCTCTAGCTTATCTCCACATCGAAGTGGTATCCTTTCATTAATATAATAACCAGGATGCTTTATTTGGCAAATGAGTTGTTTAGATTGTTTTGCAGGATGCAGAATGTACTGAAATGTGTTGTGTCTCTTAAGTAGCTTATTTCACTTTTATCTTGGTAATTCTCCAGAGACACAAGTGGCCTAAATAAAATGCTTTAAGAACAATTTTTAGTTTTAGGGTTTCTGCAGGCAGATTAGCAATAGTCAGGCCCACTGCTGCTGAAGTAAGGATTTCACAGCTGTCTCTTGCAAGAACAGTCTTTGGTGCAAGGACCAGAAGCCAGCACTCAAACTCAAGGACTTAGTAATTAGGATGAAAAGTGAAGCTTCTGCTTATATTCTTGTCCCATAAACTTTGCATGTCTGGCCTCACCAGTGACCCAGCTTCCACAGGGAAGGGAAGGGTTCCTCTGCCCAGATTGTTGCCCATCAAATGCAAATCACAGATGTAAGCTGATTACTGTGGAGCAGCCGTCTTGTGCTGCATGTTGAACTTGGAGCTACCAGGTGCAGAGTGCTACTCAGTTCATTTAAATCAATTACATGTTTTTTTAAGTCCCTCTCTATTCTGCAGTTCAGGTGAAAGAGAAGCTAGGTAAGAGTAAAATACTTAACTTGCCCTGTCAAGGCACTTCTGTGTAGACTCAGATACCTAAAAGTGCCAAGGAGCACTTTGGTTTAAAATAGGAGGCTCATTCTGGGGCTACTAAGGCATAAAGTCGGCACTCCTAATCATCACTGAGGTCCTAGGTGCCAAGGACAGAACTCCAAACCTCATCTTACTATGTTTTTCCTGATTGTGTTCAAGTGCCGCTTACACTTAGCAGGACAGGAACAGTGTGCTCTCTTATGAATGTTTTATTTTCTCCCTCTTGTTATTTTTTTTATTTAAAACCAAAAGCGAAGTTATAAGATTTATATATCTAGAAAGATAATACTTTTCTCCCCTCGTGGGGGGAGTGAAACATAGAAAAGTGAAACACATTTTGCAGTTATTGCTAGCATTCCCACTTAGTGATAGTGGTGTTAGTTATGCTCTTCTCCGCACTCTGGCAAGTACACTGATGACAAGACTTTTATTCTGTAGGTTCGTCAGAAAATCTAATAAGTCATTTTGGCAGACAGGCTGGACTGAAGCAGTGAGATCTGTTTCTTTGAATCATGTTTGAGTTTTATTGTCTATATTGTATATATATCCTATCTGGACCTACAAAGGCACTGTCTGCATTAAAGAAAGTATTTTTATCTCCCTGTTATTTATTGATTTATTTGTTCTCCTCCTCTCCACAGTAAATGCTTGAGTTGAAAGCTTGCAGCAGGCAAACAATGAATTTCTAAATGATAAAAGCATCAGCTATCAGCAACGGGACCAGAACTTTCTTTTGTAAACCAAAATTTTGTTCTTTATGCAAATCAGCAATTAGTTCATTCCCCATTGGTTTTACAATAATTTCTTGGATCTTTGTAACAGTGAGAAAATCCAGCTTCTAAAAGCCAGTAGGCTGTCAGACAATGTGACCTGTTTCTAGGAATTCTACTTAAATCATCTGCATCACTGAGAGTTGTCAGACACAATCTTGAACATCAGACTAAGAGAATGGCTGTAATCACCTCTAATTACATTCATCTTTTTCATGACTTTTAGCAAAAGTCTTGTGAATGGTAAGTTTTTTGATCCCTTGTAACCTGACTAGGACGGATGAGTGTGTTTCTAATTTGAAAGGGCACATCAGACAGACGCATGTCTATTTTTGGCTATAGCGGCTGAATTAAACAAACTAAATTTGTCCTTTCATTAAATGAACCAATGTATTAGAATACAGAAAATGAAAGTTTTTGTTGGCATGTGCTATTTGAATTCAAAATGAGTTTCCAGCATCAAATTCAAAAGAGACAGCAATTTCACAATTATACTCAATACATTGGATTATTACTGATTTTACCTTTTACTGGTGATGCTCTTTATCAAAAAAAAAAAAAAAAACAAACCCAAAAAAACCCAAAACCCCAAACCAACAAAAAAACCCAAACCGCATTTCTCATCTCATCCAGGAAAGCAGATCAGTGCACCACACTCTGTTTCTACTGTGATCCATTCAATACCACTTGTATACCACCATTTTGCAAAAATTTCCATGTTACATTTGACTCATTACTTACTGACCTTATAGGAACTATTCACAGTATATTAAATTAAGCATAAATACATGTCTTTGTAAACAAGGCCTCAAGGTTTTTTTTTTACCTACCAGCAAAGCATCTCCATTTTTCATTTCCAAACTATTGAAGATTTTAGCTCATTACCAAGAATCTTTCTCCAACTCCACAAAACAACCACAAAAACAAAACTATCTTCTTCCCACTGCAAACACTCAAAAGCATTATAGTCAAATAAGTTTGTTAAAATGCTTTTTAAATTCAAAGTCTCATTTCTTGATCAGATTTACCTTTCAGTTTTAAGAAAATGATTACTAAATTGCTTCTAAATTACTAAACTACTGAAAATACTTTAAATAAACCTTGTTACACTTGTTTACTCCTGCGTTCCTTTCTTGTTTATTTAAATGACACTACAGCACACAATACGGAAAAGGTAGGTCCAAGAAAATGGAAAAATGAAATTTGCAAAGAAATAGAGGACCAATCTCAATTCTTAGGGCCTGGGAATTAATAACTGAATATTTTCTCTATTTTCTCATGATGTCACTTATTTATCACACTGTCCTAGAGATTTTATGATTCTTATAACATCCTATAGACTTTTGTCTCATAGAGCTTCTGCTTAAAAAGACACATATGTCCTCTAGAGTTTCAAGACTAGCTTTTGCTATTGATACAGTAATCACAGGTGTACTGCTACTTAAAAGAAATACACACATTTTAATGTATTTTACTTAATTTTACTTGGTTCTTCAATCTGCTTGTTTAATTTCTTTATTGACCCTGTGCTCATATTTGGAAAAAACAAACCAAAACAAAACCTAGGTAAGAGCTGATTGATGTAAGGACTTCAGGATTGGGCCACACCAGCTCACCTGCACTCAGGCAGCCCAGATGGGCTGTGCGTGGCTTCTGCCAGGAACAGAATTCCTTTTCATGAAAGCGTGAAGCCTCCACAATTTCCCTCTCTTTCAAAACTTTTCATGAAAGAAAACTGAGCAGAAGTCAAAGCTAAAGAAAGTCACAGACAGAAACTTAGACCAGTACACACTGCACATAAGTGCAAAATATTTTTTGACAAATACAATATACTTCCACAGCAAGTTTCAGTTTTACTGAATTGGTGTTTTCTGACAAAAACAAATGTATTTTGGCCTATACCTTTAGCAATTTCACATCTTTTTTTCCAGCCTGCATGAGGTGTTGCCAAAATTTTTCCCATTCCTTGCCTGTTTTCACCCATGTTACTCCTAGTTAATAGTAGTGGCTCACCTTTTTCTGCTCCCAGAGTTTGACGAGGTAGAAAGACTTAAACAAGGGAAAAAAAAAGAGATGCCTTAAGAAACCTAACTTCCGTGAGTATGGTAAAGGGCAGATTACAGTCTTTCCTTAAATTAGAAAATTAAACAGAAACTAATGCATGTCAAAGATCAAACAGGCAAGGAATAATCTGCTGCTGCAATTACTACCAACAGGGATTGATTCAGTTGATACTTTCCAAATGCAATTTGACATCTCATAAAAATTACAGCTAAACCAACAGAAACTAATTTCTGTTTTTCACAGGTGTCTATCAGGTTATAAACACACCTAACTTATTGGTTGTAATAAATGCATAACGGAAGGATATAGTTTAATATGAGCCATAGACCTTCCGAATCACCTGTGAAAATAAACTGAAATGGAGTATTTCTGTCTGTCAGTAACAGTCCTGAAACATTTTGTGGCTTTTGAAAAATTAGATTTTTAGTGCTCTTTGACCAAAGTATTTTTTTTTTACTCTCCTTATGATCTAGATGAGAATGGTCTAGTCATAGAAACATTTCTCCCAGACCATTTAAGAGCAGGTCTACTGACTCATTCCATTGACCTAAATAGTATTGGATAGGACCAAAAATTGTTTTCTCTTGATTTATTGAGATCCTATCTTCATGCACCGTTAAAGAAGAGTATTTTCTTCAGTTGTTTTTGGGTTGGGTTTGGTTGGGTTTGGGTTTTTCTGTGGTTTTTTTTTTTTTGTCATTTTTCGTTTAAATAAACTTTTATGAGCTTATTTCAATACCTTGGTGCTACTCAGAGATTTTTAAAAGATCTTTGGAAAAATTCTGATATAATTCAGATTGCCATGTACACAGTGCAATAATGCACAGAAGTAGTGGAAAAAAAGTGGACTTCAGACTGCAAAAATCCTTGTAATGGGAGAATATAGTTAAATATAAATGCATAACTTAAGTCACAAAGTCATGTTTTCACTCTAACATACCCAACATTTCTTAATTACAGTAATGCCTTTCCTGTATCAATAGCCCATTCTGATTTTAGTAATAATAAAAGATCTCTAGCACCCAAAGAATGGTATAGTATAATCTTTGTATAAGATTTACGGTGTTAAAAACGCTGTACTATTTTATATAAAAGGCCAAAAACTAATGCATACCAAGTATGCAGGAAATAAAGAAGTCTAACTGAGATAGAACAAGTGGGTACTTTTGATCTTTATGATTTGGTATACTGTCTTCACAGGAATATACAAGCCACTTGAGTTAACATAAAATAGACCATGTCTGATCTGCTGGTAGGAAAGCTGGACAAAAACTGACATAACAAATAAGATCAAAGTTATAACACAGGAAACTTCTCTTAGTATTGTTTTAGACAACGCTGGACACATTCAGAATTAAAGTATAGGAAAATATCAGGAAAATATCACACTTTGGCTGTAAACTTTTGCTCTAGGCTGAAACATGGCATAGAAAGTTTCAGCACAGCATGACCATTCTCTTGTAATTACTGAATTAAATTTAAATTACTCCCCAAACAAAACATCTTCTCTCAGAAAATTTCATATACTTTCGTTCTTTCCTATCACCTAAATATCAAGTATTCTTTTATTTTACAAAAATAATAAATTGTACGTACCCTTCATTAAGCTTTTCAGTGCTATGAAAAAAAAATCGCCTGTTAAAGAAAAGAGGTTTTTTTTCCCTGTAACTTACTGGATTGTCTTTTTCTGAAGGAGAAAGATGAGTAATCAAAAGTTGTGAAGTTACAATTTCTAAACACACTTGACTAGTCAATATGAGGCCAAATCTTATCCAAGGAAATATCGATACTGATTAAAAGCAATAGAAACCTGAGGACAAACTTAACGTTTCTTATCAAATGCCACTGCATTTTAGAAGCCAACTATTACAACTTGCACTGGCAGAATAGAAATAATGAAGCATATCTCCACTCGACCCCTAAAGACATGTCTTGCCACCCTGTCACAGCACCCACCACAGGCTCCCAGAGGACATCAGAGCTGCTGGGGGATGATGAATCTCAGCGCTCAGAGCAAGGGCTCTTAGCAGTCACTGAGACAGGATGCTGTTTTCTATATAACCCCAGGCCTGCAGCCCCAAACAAACTTCATATGTTGGGAAACTGCTAGAAAGAGATTTACAGAAAGCATTTTCATTTTACTATAATCTGTGCAAGATAATTAGAACCATTAAAATTCAGGAAAAGGATTGTTGAAAAAAAAATAAAAATTAGAGATGCCACAGCTTTAAACGGTTAAATTGTAATAGTTGATGCAAAAAAACCCAGTATAATGGTGAAGCATCATATAAATTTCACCAAAAATATTGGCTAATATAAACCTGCATGGCTGCAATAGCTGCTACTGTTTCCCTTCCTTTCCCTTCTCTTTTCTGTTATGCCCTTGCCTTTGAGAGCAGGAAATCTGCTAATACATGGTGTAGCCCTATTTCTATTTTGACATAATTTTTGACCTTAAAGCATGAATTCAACATACTTCAACTGATTTCAGCTGTGCTACATAATCAACAACATCAACATTAAGAATTACTTCCCTTGTAAACAAAGATCTATGACTGGATCAACTGGATCAGTACAAAAGATCTTGTTTTTCTACTGGCATAATAATTTAATAGCAAGGAGTGCTTATCTTTTCACTGAGACTGAAATTCATTCTTGTTTAGACTAGTGTCTAAAGTTGGCACATTGCACATATGCTGTGGAAATTCCTTTTAAGCCCTATGAAGGATTTAGCACTTTAGAGGGATGTAGGCAATACATAAGCCTCTGAAATTCACTTTAGAAACTTTAGATGGCACCAGTGCCGAGACTCATTGAGTTACTACTATGCAGCAGAACCTTAGAAACCCCTCAGCCAAGGAAGAAATGGCTTCAGACAGCAGAGAAGACGTAGATGAGGCATATTATATTTTTCTCAGTGATAAAACACACTAAAACCAGTTTGGGGAACCTAAGGCACGGTCAAAGAAACTTTGCTACCATGTGATTCAGAGTATTCACTTGTTATAATTTCAAAGTGTTCAAATTTGTTCGAAACATTCTGACAGGCTTAATTGTGTACTGCTTGACTTTATGCCAGTTCTCGTGATATGTGACATTTTAGTGTAAGCCTTTCCTATTCACGCAGTGTTGCAGAGCATCAGACTTATTAATGATTCTAGAAATGTGCCCAACAGAAGTAGAAATTTAAACAACAGAAGTCTGCTATTGGGTCACTGTAAGTAGCTTTTTCCCTTTTTTTTTTCCCAAGGAAACACACAGAAAAGAGAAAATAAAAAACTGTAATTTAAGCAACACGATCATCTAAAATAGCAGATAAAGAAAATAAAATTGCCTTCCAAAAGAATTGTCCTATAGATCGCATAATGAAACTACAGACGGAAAAAGGTATCTGTGTAGTCAGAATAATCAAAGGAGTAAGTGTTGTACAGATAATTAGCCCACAACCCACTTGGAGCTACTAAGGAATATGCTTCCGACACATAACATGGCATACCTTGAAACACCTCTACTGTAGTGCAAGGGAGAAGGCAGAAGGCCGCTCAACTACCTCAGAAGTGTGGGAAACTGCTTAGTAATTACAGTGGGTTACTAACTGTACATGTATGTAAACTAGATATGGTCTATGCACTCACAAAACACAAATAAATAGGTGCAGTCATAAACAAATATCCATCAGATAATCAAAGAGCATTTTTCATCCAATTACTTGCACTAAGAAGGAAACAGTATCTGACTTCAGATGCGACAACAAATGATCTTTAAGAAGCACTGGGTTTTGGATATTTTTCCCTAAAATTTTTATCTTAGAAATGTAATCCGTTTCAGTATCTGCCACAAATGTTTAATAAGCTGCAAGATAGGAAAATATAGTATTAAAATAGCAAAAAGTTTTGATTCCTTACAGTTTGTTTTTTTTTTTAATTTAATTGGGACCAACTGGCCTCATTGCTTCTTATAAACTTAGCAATATATATTCAGAAAAAGGAATAAAAATGAACAGATGTTTCTCCTTAAAGAAGTCAGACAAAGATTTTTCTTACACAATAAATCAGCTGCTAGTGGATTTCCAGGATACTGCTCCAGGCTAACTGTTTAGGTATGGCTTAAAAACCCAGTTTACCTCTGTATGTATCCAAAACTGGTAAAGTAGATTAAACTGTAGATGAACAGTAAACACTGAAGGTGGAATGAAAAGAGCCATGGGCAAGTTGAAAATCTGAAAAAAACAGAAAGGAAATATATGTTAGATATATAATTCTAAACTTATGATGATATAATGAAGTACTATCTCAGGAGCTCAAAGCACTGCACAAGACAATTGCTTCTTCTAATAGCTCCATAATGTAGGCATTAGATAGAATAGATACTGATTACTATGTTACTGCTAGGTGTCTATAGCAAATGAAACATAAATTGATGCACAAGTGATTTCCCAAAAGTCATATTGAGCAAGTAGAAAAATCAAGAAAAGAACTCAGAAATCCTGAGCTTAGATGTTTATTCTGCATACTATATGGAGCAGACAGCAACATATCCTTGACATGAAGGGTTCTCTTATAGGGGAGAATTATCACAGAGTAAGCAAGGTGTCAATGTGTAACACTATAGCTTTTCCATCCAAACTCTCGACATGAGCACCATAAGGGCAAGGCAGCTTACTTGGCTTTCAAAGTTAGTTATAAATTCTCACCCTAACTTGCTCATGGCATCTCCCTTGAAGCCCCAATTTATTACTGAGTTCTAAAGATGTACTAGTGTGAAGACAGCTTCAGAAAACTGCTTACTTAGGAAAGACACTGGTACCTTACATACAGAGTAAAGTCCTAGGAGTTTCACAATTAATTGCTTAACTGGCTGAGCAATAGAATAAGACTTCCAAGACCTTCATGTGTTAAAAGTCAGTCTACTGTCTTCAGAAAAAGGCTTTTTTTTTTTTCTACCTGACTTTGTGTTATACCAGCTGCATTAAGAAGTTAATCCTTCCCTAAAATACAGAGATTTTTTTCCAAACCAAACAGTGACAGAGGTATCTTCAAAAATTTAAATCTCTTTAGCACTCAGGGAAAATCTGGGTAGCAGATAAGAGCTCCCTGTGAAACACAGCAAAATTAGCAAAATCTGTTTTCAAGTTCCTATTGTCCTCACAAAAATCAAATCTTTGAACATCAGAGAAAGCACTCTGATAGCCATGTCAGGCCTCCTGAGCCAGGAATTCCTTCAGTGTAAATCTGCACGTAGCATTTAATTCTGATATGCTCTCAGTTTTTGTCAAAAGGCCTACCCAATAGGTAAGACATCACACTGGGGCTGTGAAACCCCATCCCCATGATGTGACTGATGCTCTCAAGAAAGTCATCACAGCTGTATCTTGCTATCACAAGCCAATGGAGGATGAAGGCCCTACAATCCCAACTTGGTCTGCTGGCTTCAACCCCAGATAATGACTGAAGCACTAGAAAGAAACCCTTAAGACACTGCAGTATCACCTGGTAGGGCTGGGACAGCTGTGATTTCAAAAACTACATTCAAAGGCTTTATGGATCACAGCTGCCCCACAAACTACAAGTGGTGCATTTCTGGTTGTATGTCTTGGAAATTCTTTTCCAAGAAGTGAAGGAATTCAACGGTGGTAGGAGGATTATGCTAAGATTCTGGAAGTTGGGGAAATAATGTGAACAGCTATTTTGTTTTAATCAGTCTGATCCTCAAAGGCTGAAGTGTTTGCATAAGATCTATAAAACAAAAAAGAAAGAAAAATATATTTGAATATTGCATATTCAATCCCTAAGAATCACTCAGTGTAAGTAAACTCACAAAAATTCACAGCAACTTTTATCTAAGGGGGGAGATAGTAAATGCCATTGGGGGGATGTGGCATTTAGGCGTGAAATTCTGGAGTAGAGGTGGGTAAGACACTTCTTTAAGAATTAAAAATGCAGATCAGACTGCCTTGTGCAGAAGACTACTAAACAGAAGAGTGACTTTCAAACCCATAATTCTCCATGCTCTGAAAAAGGAATGTAGTGCAAGTCTCTCATACTTTAGAAGAAATGCCCTAAACACCAGCATGGAGTCAATCTCTTTTCCAAGTTCCTTTTTCCTCCTCCCTTTAACATGGACCCCCTTAGTATTTAATTATTAAAAGTGGGTGAGCTATGAAGGGGGAAAAAAAAAAAAAGAAAGAGACTGAGAGATATTTGTCCCACAACAGCCTGAAGGCTGGCATGGTTTTTCTCAAAGGTTATCTTACAAAGAAGCCAACAAAGGAGTAGAACAAACAGCCACATTTAAGTAAAGCTACTGCAGTTTTTTTCTTATTGTTGATTGTACCTGTCTAATGACATGATAAGAGCAGGAAATTTTTTAAAAGGAATGGAGAGGAAGTTGACTTTAAAAAAAAAAAAACCCAAACAAAAACCCCAAACACATGCTTTTCAGATTATTCATGGAAGTGGTTGCAGGACTGAAAGCAGGGTTAAAAATTATATGCTATTTCCCTAAAAGTATCAGGAGCCATTTGGTGGTATTTACAGATGACTCAGAGGGGAAGGAAGGATCATCTTCATATTTATTTTCTAACCTACTTCTCACAATCAGTACTAGGATTTCCCTGCTAAGTGGTGAGATGAGGGAAATTTTATATAAATCCACAGGTAAATTTGAGATTGATAAAGGAGAATGCTTTCCTAACTGCCTCATGTTTCCTTGCAATGTAAGCTTTATTTTGCACGAAAGGATTTCAAAGATCATTTACAGGAGTAGAACCCATAGGGAGGAATGAAAACCTCTCCCATACAAAAGATTTGGTTTCTCGTATTTGTGGTTCCTCTGAAACAGCAAGATCAGTGTTGGGGGGAGGAGGGGGGAAATCATTAAATAGTTTTTCACTGGAAATGCCAATTCACCAAATCAAAACATTTCATGCGAATGTACCAGCTTTCACTAATTTGTAGAGGAAAAGCTTTCCTGGCTCCAAGATGGAATTTCTGGTTAACACTGCAGAAGAACGTTTATCACACTCACAGATCTTTTCCCACTTGTGGATTCGGCAACAGAGATTAAAAGCGTGCCACAATAACTGATAACCTGATGGGAAAGGCACTCAGCGAGGGGGTGGAGAGGGATTCATATCTGGGGCTGCTGCACTGCTGCACTTCACACTTAAGGCATTGCCCCTTTTGAAGGGTGTGCGTCTGCTGCACGCTCTCCAACGTGGCCATGCTCTACCTTTCTCCCTCCCATTTTCAGTAAAAGCTTACAAAAGCTTCCACTGCAGAAAGGCAAAACTTTGAGACTCCTGAGGTTTAGCAGGAGGGCTGAGTTTCCTGCGCTGAGCCCCTCCGCTTCCACGCTGGGTCTCTGGGGCCACCTGCCGATGCGGCCGGCTCTCACCCGCAGGCTGCGGAGGGGCCGGCACCTGGTTCATGGGGGCTACACTTCTGTGAGGATTCTGCGGGAGTTAAAGGTAAGGATGAAAAGACAGACAAACAAAAAAACCCTCCCACAAAACCCCATCCCGTACAGATCCCAGACCTGGCAGACTCCTCAGCAGATAACAAGTGAACTTGGTGACTCTCTGCTGAAAGGAACAGCATTATCTATTCCCTTTCCAGATTTATGTATAGACGTTTCCACTGCTTTTAAACTAACAAGACATAACTCAACCCTTTATCTAAACGCACAGTCTAAAGCTATCAAATTATTATGGATCTAATATTTGCAATTAAATCTTACCCTTGGAGGACAGTTGAGAACTGGTACTCAAAGAATTAAATCATAGCTTTTTCAAGGTGTGTATGCAACTCTCTCCTTTCATAATTGCACTCTAACTAAGTGTTTCACCAGAAGCACAAATTTATACAGCATTAGCTTGCTGTTTTTTTCTTAAAAATGAATGTCCATTTTTCCCACATCTTTTTCCCACAAAATTGCCTTCAAGACCATCTCTCAGTCTTAACAGTAGGTCTGCTTCTCTATGGCCCCTCCACTGGAGTAACAGAAACACTGTGTGTGCAAATGACATGAAGCAATACACATTTGGTTCCAAGTTCAGGAGTACATCTCACACCGCTGATTGTACTTCAGGCATGTTTTTCTCTTCTCTTTCATGTCACATCTTTTCAATCAGCTCGAGCACAACCCACACAGATTAATATGCTGATTTATTTATCTTAAAACGTTTAACTTAAAACGCATACAGAGCTGGCAGCAGAACAGTCCCACAATCCCACACCATCCACCACAACTTTCTCACAGCCTGCACAATACTGGATGTCAAACTGCATTCAACAGTACACATTCGGCAACATCAGATCACTCTCAGCGATTAACTAAAGGCTTCACTTTCAGCTTTGAGGCAGATGCATCCATGGGGTTCTGGACAAGTCTGGCAGTCCAAAAAAATACCAGTGCTGTAAGAATTAGCAAGAATTGTGTTCATGCACAATAAGGCTTTGGAGAAAGAAAACCGGCATGCCTCTCAAAAGTTCTGGGGGGAGGCAAACCAGTATCTATATTTACCAAATGTTTTGGCTAATAACAAATATTTGGTGAAAAAAAAAGCTGCACACAAAGGTACCATGGATTCCTAGGTTCGTTTCTCTTTGCTCAAAGCAAATGAATTTTAAATGTTCATATATAATTTGTCAAGTGGTACCAGTGTGGTCCTGAGGATGGTCTTCAGAATCTAAGGCAGCCAGACATCTTGGCTTTCCTGAATATTTTATGCTCTCTGAGGTATCATCCTCAAAATCACACAGGCAGGCAAAGTGCTCATGCACACACCCATATGTACACACAGGCTTTTTGTCTTTTTTGAATTATTGTTTTTGTTAAGCATTTGCACATATGGTCCCAATGGGTAAATATGCAAAGGTTAAATCTTTAACATGGCAGTATTTACGCAGGAAGCAGAGTTGTGACAGAGATGCATCCCTTCCGCTATTGTTCATTATGGTCATTTAAATTCAAGTCACTCCTACTAACATCAGATGATTATTTTCTACATTAAAAAAATAACTAGAATTTACATAGAAGACTTTAAGAAACAAATCTAAGAAACAGTTTCTGTTTCATGATTTCCAGAAGAACTATTCATTTTTCTGGAACCTAGAACTTTAAGTCATTTAATGTTATGGGCTTGAAAAAGTTATGAACAACAGGCTAAGTCCATGCTCAGTTACGTGAGCATAAATCTAGACTAACTTTACTGAAGTTAATGGATTTACACTGGTTTTGCATGTGTGAGCACACACTCTTGGCTTTGAGTCATTTGCTCACAGGCTAGCTATAGAGATTGCCAGAAGAGTGTGGGTTTCCTCCACCACCAGTATTACACCTCAGTGGAGAAGAGCATTCATATATTTTATATATATAAAAATACATTGAACATTGCTTTTCAACTCTAATTCTGAAAATTCAAACTCTGAAGTTATTATTCTTTTTTAAAAAACAAACTACAATCTGACTTCTTATAAAAATCGAGTCAAAAGAGAACATGAGAGCACAACTAAGGAACTATAAGCAGTTATCCTGGGCACAAAACAAAACGCTGAATAGTATGTTACATTTATGAATGTATTTGGAAATATACATTTTTAAATCTGTAAATGAGTACTCAATTTATATTGCATGTGTACGCAGCTCACCATTTAAAATAAATTATATCTGAAATAACACTAGGTAAAAGTAGTGGCATACTGCCCTAACTTCCTAGAGTACATGACATGAATGAGTGGAGACAAATAAATACATTTGCATGTCCAAAGCAATCTTTGGTAACGATTTCTCTCCCTGCTCCTTTCAGTTATACAGACATATTCTAGAGTAGTGATGATATACTCTGATCTTTTCCTGTACTTATGCATGAATAACCGAATGAAAAAAATTGTCCCATTTTACTCAAAAAGTTGTGAAAATATAAATGCAGGGTCATAATTAGCCTTCTTAAACTTAACTAGTGTATCTCTTTTCAAGTTCGCTGTAAAACCATTAATGAATGTATTTTTAAAGCTTATGATTCTCAGATTCATCAGTTTCAACTTCTGTGATTTCAGTGTCAATCATCTTAAAAAATTTATATGTTTTTCTTTTACGGTAAATAAACACTGTGTTTTCACTTTCACTAAATCTTGTTGATATTAATTTGTCTGTCAAATCTTGTGCAACTTACCCAGGAGGTGTATTTCTGCAATACAGATTGTCTCAAGGCTGTGAATAAGTTGTAATCTTCAGAACTATGATGTACTTGGTGCGCTGCCCACAGTATATTAACCTCTGCAAAACACATAATTTCTAATGAGGTATGTACTAGAGAACAAAGCAACATTTGTTTCCCAAGGCCTTTTTTCTTAAGCTAAAAGCAACTAATCCCCCAACTTACACTTTGCTATTTTACCATAGTATAGCAGGTAATAAAACCTAATGTTTAGAGCTGAGTTTGGGTAGGCTGGGTTAAATGTCAGTAAGTGGACACAAGTCAGTGTAACTTCCATGCTGAGGAAGGTGAGGCTGTGGCAGGAACTGAAATCATTGCTGGAAGAGCAGAAGGATGTGTGAGATGAGAGTTAAACAGCCAGAAAGCTTGAGCCAAGCCCTGATAACATGAGTCAGTAGGAGCTCTGTTATGGGGTTCAGAGGGACAAGGACTGAAGATGCTTCATGCCTGCATTTGTCCACCGAAGTTATATTCCAACCGTGTCTGCTGTTATGCTTACAGTTTTCTGGAACATGTATATCTTCAAGGCCACTTATAGCACAGACCACAAAACACAGCCATTGCCTGCCCACTAGTGACAAATGGAAGAACAAATGGCCACTTGCTGGGAACTCTGGACCCAGCTGAAGGAGAGCAGTGGCTCTATTGTGTTCAAAAAGAGTTGCTGGAGTAAGGGCAAAACGAGTGTCAGCCATGTCCCCTGAAGGCACGATACTTCTAATACACTGCAGTGAAGAAGAATACTTCAAAATCCTGATTGTATTTCAAGGCATTTTCTCATTAAGCACAGATCTGGGTGGCCCCTCTGCATGGTATATTGATATCTGGACAGTCTTAAGTGAGAGGTTAAGTCAGAAATGTTCAAGGCCATCAGATGTACAGCTATGAGGTTGACTTTAATTATAGCAAAACAAGAAAGTGGGAAGTTACTGCAGCCCAAATAATGCTTATTTAGTATAAACCTAAATTTAAGGTCACAGGTATTTCAGAGGATGAGGTATACACAAAGCCTCAGCTGATTAGACAAATTAAAAGTTAACTGGCTGTCTGCCAGCTGCACACTCCCATTGCCACTGACTTGTTTCACCAGAGCAATTAGACAAGTGCCTTTGGCGGATACTAGAACCCCATTCACAGAATGATCTTATAATGTGTATGTAAAGTCCTGAAATTATCTGGTGCCAAGCTTACATCAAATAGTTTAGGTCTGGTGATTAACATGTACTTGCAATGTAAAGTAATGCCAAAAAATCCTCTTAATGAATCTCAAGGTGTCTTCACTATTTCAGGGGACTAGATAGTCTTGAAACAGGAGGTAAGTCTTGTATGCTAGAAAATGAGAATTTTAAATCTAATGAATTTTGACAGTTTGGTAATTTACATGACAACAACACTTTTGAATGTGCTCTAAGTCCTTGAAAATCCTTACAATTGCTGAATTAAACCTGTAATTTCAACTATCGTAAAACACTTAACACTAAATCTGAGAATTCTTCCTTCTTTAAATGCATTTGTTCCTGAAGGAATAAGTGTTCACTACATCAAGAATTAGTGATCTCTCTCTCAAAAAAACCCCAACACCACCTTTAATACATCTCTGCCTAATGAGCTCACTAGGAGATTAATTATTCAGGTGAGCTTCAGTACTCAGTAATAATTTGTATTTGAAATGTTTCCCAAGACCTGGACAGAAGCTAAATGAGTGAACAAAGCATCTGAAAAGGTGGAGGTTAAAGACCTGTCTCCTTAGTTGTTTTAAAAGCATTTACTTCCTATCACAAACTGTGTGTAACACAAGCCTCCACTCAATGAGGTACAGCTGTGCAAACAGGGTACAGTAACTGGATCTTGCTTCTTTCCCTCAGTCATTTTTCAGCATTATGAAAAGTTCAAGGAAGGGAACCTATGATGATTTTTACAGTCTACTTTCATTGTAGTTAAGGTCAAATGGTTTTCAAAATGAATTACTAAAAAGGCATTTTATTAGCATTCATTTTTAAGTTAAACTGCCTCTTACACTAACAAGAATATGGAATAAGGTAACTGAATATTGGTAAAATGTTAATCTTTCAGACGTGCGAGTCAGCTTAAATGATCTATCATTCAAAAATATACCACAGGAATATTAGGGACATAAACAAACAATTCTGCCACAAGTAATATAACTGCTAAAGCTGGTTTTGACTTCTGTTACAGCTAAGTAAATTAAATCCTGCTCCTTAATCCTATTCTTGCTGACATCAATGACACAGACTATGTTAAAATCCTTGGCTAAGTAGGCAGGGTTGTTGATCAGAAATAATTTTTGTCTTCAAAATTTAACTGAAGAAACTGATCATCAATAACTTTTTATTTGAAGCTAAAGAATAACGTCATGAATAAGTGTGAAATAGTTCACCCCAAAACTCAGTCTGTAAGCACTAGTACATTAAAAATGTTACAATCATAAAGCCTAAAAGACAACTCACAAATGTAAGAAACAGACCAAGCATTCTTCAAGGAACACAGCTGACTGCTCACCAACTACCCATGACAGAAACCAAAATGTATGTGTCTATAGAAGAGTTGCGGTTTCACTTTTTCATTCATAATGATGATAACTTGACGCAAAATGAGAAAAGTTATTTGAATGAGAATGAAATTGTAAAAGACTCTCTCACATGCACTTTCTCATATGTATTATTACATAATGACCAAAAAAAGAGAGCAAGACCGAGACATGGCCAATTCCAACACAGAGTTTGTAAAAAAATCTGTGTAGAAAATGGGAAGTATTACCACATTTTGTAGATCTTTCCAGCCAAATTCTCCCATGAAGCCACAGGAAAAAAGTAGGTGATGGAGGTGAAGACACTCAGACAATGCTATAATGGAATTTTTTATGTTTCCTAAGTCAAATGTGATTGGTAAATACAATTAAAAAAAATACATAACTGCAATACACGTGCACAAAACCCCTATTTTTGATTCAGGAGAGCGAACATCATAGAATCATAGGATAATTCAGGGTGGAGAGAACCACAGGAGGTCTCTAGTCCAACCTCCTGCTCACAGTGGGACCAGCTTTACATTCCTGTGTACTACACCCAGTTGGGTCTTGGAAACCTTCTGCATCTTCTGCTATTATGAAGAATTATCTCTAACAGAAGACAAAGGTGGCATTTCCCTTTCATGTAGTTGTGAGGAAAGTTATACTACTATAATCTAGCACAGCAAGGGCCTCCTTTCCTGGTGTGGCTTTCCCCAGGTTCGTGTTAATAGGTGGAGACCTGATGAGCTATTCACATCTGGGGAAGAATAGAACAACTACATCTTGCTACTGGAGTTAATTATTGTTTAATACATTACTATTACCATTGTACAGAACCAATGAATATTTTCTTCCATCACCCAATATAAACTGTAAAAGAATCAGCATGTAATCCCAAAAGAGAATGAATGATGCCATGTAGATAGTTGAGGAAGGAAAGAAAATTGGTGCTACACAGGAGCTGCTGGATGATGGATGGATTATCATGTGGCCCTCAGTTTTCACTCTAGCTCTTTAAGTCTCCATGAAGTTCTCTCAAGAGTCAGACTTGCAGCTGCTAAAATCAGTGGGCTCCAAGCGGTTGATATATTTGTGTCCTAAAGCTAATTTTAAAGGAAAATTAAGATTTGTCTTTTTTAGCATTAGCTCAATACATGAATTTTATGGATAGAAGAAAGAAAATGAGAGGCTAAGGGAAGTGGCCTAGAGAAGAGGCGGCTGTGGGGGAACTTAATAGTAGCCTTGCAGCACCAATTAAGCATCGGTTACCAAGAAGTTGGAGCCAAGCTTTTTGCAGCAGTCCCACTTTATCTTCTTTTCTGGGTTTTCCAGAAGTAAGAAAGATTAACAATGTTATCCTTCTTTTCCACTTTTTCCCTCCCTCCTCCTCCTAATTAATGCATAAAATGTTTCACACACCGTCACAAACATATTGGTATGGCAACTAATGATTCTACTTAGCCTTAATTTTTTTCTATTCCAAATTTCTTTTTTGACACTAATCAAATCCCTTTCTATGAGACCCAAAGATAGATCCAACGCCTGGGCCATACTGCACTACTTCTGAAGCATTTCTTTTGTGGCAGTAGAAACTGGTCATCGTGCATGTAAGATTTCTCTTTAAGAATACATAATGCATAGAGTACAAAATGAGACTTTTTTATTAACTTCTGTAGCTTTCAGTGATTTCCACAGCCCAACTCATTTTATTAACATCAGGAGAAAATATGCATGCCAAAAAAACCTGTAGTCATTTCAAAGAGTGACGTCAATGAAAACAACCTTTTTACACAGTCCTCAAAATCAGTGAAATGGTAAAGATTTGATGAATCTTTAGTGAATAAAAAAGATTAGATAGACCTTTTAATTAAAGCTTTGCACACAGCTTTATAAGACCTGGATCTAAAGTAAAGTGGAAAAAAAATACAGATTATTTAGAAATACGTCCGTATGATGAGTCATGTTGTTTCCATTCTCTTTCAGTCAACGCTGACTGTAGCTAGAAGAACAGGTGAAAGTTTCCCCTCAGCATCTACTTAAATTTAAGCAAAACCTTCAGTTTGACTATGCTTGCCATCTCTTACAAGGTTAGATACCTTCCGTATTCAGTAAGGAACTGAACTACTATTTACCTAGCTAGAAGCTTAGAAGATAGCAAAATTACATTGACTGTGCCACAGGTTACCACATTACAATGACCTCCACAAAGCCAAGCATGTGGCAAGAAACCCCTCGCCCACGGCACGGTCCCTGCTGACCCCAGCGCAGAAACTGCTGCTTCCTACAGCAGCTGTAACCTGCAGCGCTTCAGAGGCAGGTACACTGTGCTGCATTCGCCTACAAGCAATAGTAAAAGGATCACCTCATGGGTCTACTTCTCTCCAGTCAGGATTAGTAGAAACCCCAGGGCAACCGAGGAAAGAAAAATGGCCTGGAAGGTAAATCTTCCAGTCATCCCTTCCCTTTTCTATGCATTTCAACCCTTCCTACAAAGATAAAACAGAGAAGAATACATAGTAGTTAAATAATTTCTCCACTAAACTATTAGCTTTTCTTATTCACAAAACAGCTATTTGATTACTTACTACCTTCCTGCCTTGTTCTAATTGATCTGTTCTATTGATGCTTCTGAAATGTTCAAATAAATCTCTTCTCATGCAGGGCTTTTTCAAAGATTCTCATTCCCTGCTGGATTCTACACTTGCATTGGATGAACAACCACTGAGACAGAGCACCACTTAAGTTTTGTTACTGGGAGGGACAATTACTGGATTGTTTTATTAAAAGTTGGCTAAAAAGCTGTATTTTGGGACCCAAAGTGGATGCCTTTATTAAAATTGGGAAGTCACTCTAGAATCCATTCCACCTCACATGAAAATAGAAATATCCCTACACAGATTAGTTAGTTACCTCCACTACAGAAGTAGATATGATCCATACATGACTCTCCTGTTTAGTCTGTTGTGGTGTAGACCCTATTTGTTACTCTTCTGATCCAACTCTGCTTTATGGTTTTTGTTTTGGCATTGTTCAATAAGAGTTGCAAGATAGGTTATTTGCCAAAAGCCTCTGCCTCCTTCTTATTTGAAATATAATTCTTATAGGAACAAATTCTTTCCTCAGTTACTTTAGTGTAAGCGTAGAGCTGTGTGGGTTTAATGAGAACAGGATTAAATCCAAGGAATTTATCTGGAAGACTGTATTACGTACCACACACAAAGAAGTATGTATACAGGGAAATGTGTCTTATTAAAAAAAAAAAGTGTACATTTTTCTTACACTGTGGCCTTGGCTACAGTAAGCGTTAGCAGTTTGTATTCTCAGGATGATCACATATGTAAATCAAAAGGCTAGCTGTATGGAGATCTGAGTTGAAGTGGTAAATTAGACTTGATTCACTATAGAGCTTCAAACAATTTTCTTAACTTTCTTCTTCTGCAGATTTTTATTGAGAAGCACCTATCTATGCAGGTACCTGACATAGACCAGTTCTCAGCATTTAGAAAGTAAAGAGTTACACTAGTGTTTAGAATAATAGGAAAAACACACTATGTTAGCCTTTTCTCCCAGTGTTTGTGTGTCAGGAGGAGAACTGGAACAACTCAGAAGCACCTCTTCAGCCTCAGCACTATCTAGTCCTCTTTGGTCATTTTGCAGTGAAATACATTGCGGTACCCGGACAATTCCAGGATAGGCAATCATACAGCGTGTCACGCAGCCAGTGTCAAACAGAAAATAATGCTACCATGAGACACTCTGTAACCTGCGCAGTTGCAATCCAGCAGCTGAATTAGGAAATTTCACTAGGCGTCCAGTATCTGATCATTCTGTGATGCAAGATGTGCTTTTTCTGTGCTTTGTTCAGTATTATCTCTGTTTTTCAGCCCTCTTCTTAAGTTACTTTATGCGGTCAGCAAACTATTTAGTGAGTGGGCTAACTTATAATCAAGTAATACATGGTATATGCTCCCATGGCTTACAAGCCAAAAATTGGAGCAACCTTCTACAAAACCTGTCTCCAGAATCAGTGCACAAGCCAAAACCTCCTGCTTGATCTGCTGCCATACCAGTTGAAAACACAAAACTGCTCCCACACGAAAAATCCACAATAAGATCTGCAAAACTTAAGATGCAGAATGGTCTGGCGAAACGTGGGAAGAATCAAAACAAGCCAAAGTATTACATATGCTACCCAGAATAAACAATGGGCCAGATCATATCCCCTCTTAGCAAGAATCTGGGGGACTGTGAATTATACTCAGATACACTTCTGAATCCGTAAAATATTTAAGATATCAAGTGGTTAGAAAAGCAGAGCTTTGCCAGGTCAAAAATAATGGTCCTCTCAACCCATACGTGCCCTGCATTATTTCCTGGCATCCTCATAAGCGTAGGACATCAATGGAAAGGCTAGAAAAAAACCACAGTGTTCCCAAAGACTCAGTCTCTTTTAGTAGGAGTAGTTCCCTCAGAAGCTAAGCTGCATGGATCAAACTTCATGCAACATAGTTATATCCATGTAAACAACAGTAAGAGTCTCTGCTAATTACATTAGGACAGTCCCAACCTGTGAGCTTTTCATATAGTTGGCGGGAATCAAACTGCCTCTTTCCACACATGCCATGGAAAACCACAAAGGAATAAAGGTTATTAGGTAAGGATTCAGAAATTAATTCACAGTGACTCAATCTCTGACTTCACTCATAGTTTTAATAGAAAATGAATGTGCATTCTTTTGTGGGGAAAAGATATTGCAAAGATAAATGATCCAAAGCAATTTTAGCATGCAAATGTTGGATTTGGACACTTCCACAAAGACAAATAGGAAAAATTCAAAAGATGAAGAAACACACAGAAGGAATGAAGTTTTAGTAATGTGTATAAATGTTACCTCTGAAAATAGTGCAATATTTGACAAGTCTTTCAGTACACAGCAGGTCTCTCACACAAATTCTGCTATACCAACTTGCCAGACCAACTTGTTTCACACACCTTCCTGAAGCCAATTGTTCAAGTTCTCTAGCTGCTTGGAGCAGCTCTGCAGCTGGTTAAAGTTTTGTTCGCCTGAGCTCTGGATGATCGGTGTAGCAAAGATCTGAGTCTCTGGATCATGAGAAACCATGACAGTGGCAGCTGTTACACTGACACTTCTCTCTTTCATGGGTGTACAAAGCTTGATTCAGGTACCCTGTTTTCCAGTTCTGGCTTTCGTAACAGATTCTTTAGGTGTAAGACTCTGAAAACAGCTCTGATTTGTACCAAAAAATAAATTGGTGCCATGGCACTTTCAAGGATCACTAAATCATAGCATACAATCCTGTCTGGGAACCCCGTCCCAAGCCCTGTCAAGCATTTCCCACCAATATTGGGCTCAAGTTTTTCAACGATCCCTTCTTCAGTGAGGGTTCCTACTGGTTATAGCAGTTTATCCACCTTACACCCTTACAGCCTCTTGATTGAGTGACACAATACATGTTAACTTCTGCAACTCATTGATGTAGCAATTTTTTACAGCACTTAGCTCTTTCTGCACCTTTTTTACTACAAAGAGGAGCATATGGCTCATTAATTGCACAACTATAAATCATCCTGTTGGTGAAATTAGATTTATATATTAAAATAAAAACCTGCAACAAATTTCTGTGTAAAGAAGATCCTCAGCAACTGGTGCAAAGTGACTTCTACAGATCTGTGCCACTTTATACAAGCTGTAGACTTGACTCAAGCTTCTCCAAATATGGCCGATTATAGCACTGGCAATCTTTAGTTCTGAGCCATTGCCAACCTGTATAATATAACTTGGTGTTACTGAATACTGATGTCAAACTGTGGTATAAATGTGTGAAACACATTAACTGTGACCAAATTAGCACTCTACTCCTTAGCTTGATGATAAAGAGAACTGAGACTAAATTAAATAAATTCTTTAAAAAGAAAAGTTACTTCAGAGAACCTACATTATTTTTTACTTCAATTCCTATTTTTTTTTCCTTCCTTATAAGCGTCTCAGCCACTGAAATGTCAGCTTATGCAATTTGAGAACATATTCATCTTGGAGGATCTGGAATGAAATAGAAAAAAAAAAAGAGAAGATAATTCTCCTTTTGTTTTTTTGGTGGGGGAGTGGGGGTGAGAGTTCTTATGCTCCTGTATTCTGGGCTGTCTCTACAAAAGATTGATGTCTAGTGTCACCGTTAGGAAGTGCAAACTGTTCAGCTTCATTGCAATCTATGTCCTCATCCTCTTGCTCTGCAGGATACCACATATTTTGGCAGGCAATATTCAGATGGGAAGCACTTTAATGGCAAGAATGGATGCCAGTGAAACCTTTTCCCACAATGTTCAAAACTCTGAATGTGCATACGTTAAAGCAACATAAAGCTGCAGGATATTAAGAAGAAAACAATAACCGATACTAACTCAGCCACATTAATCTTACTTTTTGCCCCTCAGAACAATACATTCAAAGAATGCTAGGGAAATACACACAAACGAAAAAAAAACCAACAAAAAAAGATGAACTGGAATGAATTAAAGTCCTCCAACTCAAAGGCATAAACATACTTTTTCAAAGGAAATATCCATGGCCCCTTCACGTAACTTTTACCTTTTAGGTTGATTTCTTGCATTCATTTCTTTGGTTCTTCATTTTTCCAAGCCAGATAAAGTAAGAATTAACACTGATAAGTCAATGGAGTTATTCTAGTATAAAAGAAAAATTAGCTCTACATAGTTTTCTCTTGCAGACTGTTTTAGGTGATTTATTAAGCCAAGTTCCTGAATGATAGATGTGTGGAAATATAGACTAGATTTGCAAAGGATTCTACTGAAATTTACTGAGATATCAGGGAAGCTGGGGGACATCAAGACACACCACCACCCTTAAATAAACTTTAAAATATTCTAGAAGAAAACATTTACATCCAACTTTTGTCCCACTCCTTTGTAGAATTGCAAACCATAGAAAAACCCAGACAGGCACTTTAGGAAATGCACATGAGTTTTGTACTTTCTGTGGACCTGATCCTTACTGAATTCAGTTGAAAAATATCCATTAACTTTAACAGATTTTGAAACAAGTTCATTATATATTATACAATTCAAAACAAAGGACAGTTGACACTTTGAGGTCAAGTTCAGGTATTTAGTGAGATTGGCCACCCATATTTATTTATGCATTTGTTTAACAAGTGTCAAATTATTTCTCTGAGAGATTAAAAGAGCCAATACAGTAACAGATACAACGTGCTTATTTAACAGTGATAGATCCATTGTATTTTATAGTCATACTGCTTATTTATAGCGTATGTGATGCACAAAAAAAGAAACCTGCACTTCCACAGATTACATTTGGACCAGTGTTGTAAGTACTTATGTTATACTCCCACTCCTAAAAGCATATAGCTAACCATAGATCCTTTGTGTCCATTGAGTAAATGCCTATCGCTGCATCTGTCATACAACAGATTGTCTCTGGACACTATTAAGCGTGCTGAAACTTTAATAGCCTTTTCCATTTATCACTCTAACAAGGAGGACATGGAAGCCATGTAGACAGATTAGATAAAGAGACCAGAACACAAGCAACTGTCAAAGCATGCAGCCTCAATTTAAAGGTGAAAAAGAAAGGGGGCATATAAGCTTGCCTCCGTACCCCACCAAGCTGGGATCCATCTGGTAAAGCCCACCCCTAAGCGTGTCATCTAGGACTATCTAGAAGATGCCTCTAGCATCAAAACGCTATCTTTAAGGTTCTCTCTCCCACCACTCCCTGCTCTGTCCCTTCAGCAGGGCACAAAGACACGTGCCTAAATTGGGTCTACACAATTAGGTCTTTACGTTGGAGCCATCCATGGGCATACAGGTACCAGCAGTACGATCAAACACATTTAGCATGAAACAGCCTTTAAGAAAGTCTTTTACTTGAGTGTCTATTGCTACTGATGCTATCTGTTGAACTTTGACCACCAGTGAGAGCAATTACATTACAGCCCATCTCCTCTTTTCCTAAAATATTAATAAATTATTACTAGCTGAAGACTGGTGAAGCCACAGGCAGTGGATTTTCAGGTATGGAATTCATATCAATGTTTGCCATAAGTTTTGGTAGTGATATTTGTGGGGACGAAGCTACTCCAGCACTGCCAGCAAACACTGAAACAGATGACAGGTCTGGGAGCGTAAAATGAGGGTTGGCAACAGCAGCAGCTAACAGATGAAGCTGGAGGTGCGGGGGAGCAGGAATACCAACAGGCTTCTATGATGCTAATTCAGACTGATTTGTCAAAGTACAGCTATAGCACTTGACCTGTAAAGGCACTCCTCCTACATGCTCACTGGTTTTTGCAGCCACATGTCTCCTGACTGATGTTGCATTTTCTGACTTTAAAGGCCTACAGCTAGTGGCTGGATAATTAGTAGCAGAGCTAACAGAACAGAAAGGATTTCAGAGACAGAAAATACCAAGTACGGAAAAGAGTTATTTTTAACTGATTAATTATGACATTTTAATATATCCCACTGTAAATTACTTAATTTTTATCCTTTATCTGTTTGCTCTAAGCTATAAAATGAGCTAAGATTGAAAGCTCAATGCAGGATGCATCTGTTGTACTTTGTACTTTCCAAACACACAAAAATAAGCATTAAAGCTATGAAGTGCAAGATACTGGACTGCAGACTTACCTCAACCACTAAAACTGTATATAGGAAACAGATCTGCCTAAGAAAAATAGGCTCCTCTATTTTATAAAGTGTCATTATTATCTGGCAATGGTAGGGTATTTTATTTTCAATATAAAAATAGAATTTTTCTACTGCTTTGAGATCTCTGGTTAAAATTCATTGCTAGACAAAAGAACTGACCCAAAATGAGAGTGTGCTGTTGGCCTCTTTATGCATATTGTGCCAAACGTAACTCTAGTTACCAAAAAAGTCCTGTTACTCCACAGCCAATCTCCTCCCACAGTTAGCAGGGGAGGCGAGGGAAACAGAGAATCTCTCTCTTTATCTGCAAAGTGTTGATTTTTTTATGGAAAACATACTTGTAAGTACAAAGTTTTACAGTGTGTTAAGGCAAATCGAACAGTAAGCATTTATGTATAATTTCATAGGGTATTTTATATGCGTGCCAGTACCCATTATCTCTATACCCAGTATGGGAGCTCTCAAAGCTTGTAAGTTAAATGACTACCCTGTATTCAACCCAGCGCTACTTTACATTATTTGGTAGACGGCCCCAGCAATGGATGAAGTCTTTTTTTCAGCTGCTTAGCCAGGAGACACTCAGCAGCAGCTGAAAAATAGCCAGAGAGAGGCACAGCACAACAGTGCCAGTCCAGGCTAAGAACATCCTTTGCTAAAACCCCAGAGGAATTGCTAGGAGCTTACACTAGGGAATCAAGACCCAGATAATCGAAGTAGTATAATTTACAGCACCTGGTGCCAGTATCACAAAATCTAGGACAGTGGCTATAGCACATTTCACCTCCAGGGAGGAGGAAGAAAGGGGGAAAAAAAAAAAAAATTAAAATTTTTATGGACACAAGTGACCCTAATTTAGATTTCATTGCTGAAACACATCAGGACAGTAAATTCACATGTGTTTATAAAGAACTTGAAGGATATGAAAGTTGACATTATTTTGCAGAAACAGATCAAACAATTTTTTAAGTGATTGTTTAATCACTTTGATCCCATTTAAATTACATTCCCAATTATTTAACCACTGCTATAAAGAAGCAGTATGTCTGATAAAGTAAATGGAAATTGAGAGACATGGGCAGAACAGTAAATTTCTCTGGTTATTAGTTTATAGAATGAAAGTGCTACTTCACAGGGCTGTCATCTACTTCCCTCTGCTACTAGCAAAAAGAACTGTAGTTTAAGAGTGCTACTCTTCTTATTCCCCCCTCAAAAATACAAGAAAGGTAGTACTGCCTTGATAAAAATGGGAGAAAAGAATAACAAATGTCTTAGCAGGATGTCAGTACAGATTATAAACAGTACAGGTGTCTGTTGTTAAATCTAAAAGCAAAATAAACATCTGCATTTTGTAGTTGAAAATATCATACCACCACACAGATGTTCACCTAATTCTATCACACCACTCTTCTAATCATCCACATATTTTCTCTGAAACTAGATTACAAACCCTTAGATCAGGAGCATTTCTTTCCATGCATTTGTTGAGCATCCAGAACCTACCAGCTCCAATCTCTTCTGAGACTTTGGGATCTCCTGTGCCATAAGACCACATAAGGTCTGAATAATCAAAGTTATAAGGAAAGATTTATAAATGTGTACAAGAGACAGATACATTTGTTTCTGGAATAGGATAGGACTGATGAAGTAGAACTCAGTGGAAAAGCAGGTGGTTGAGATTATAATCAACCAATCAAACAAACTCAGGCAAGCTGGACCAGATGGTCTTTTTTCTGTTACTAATATTACTTATGTTCCTATTCAGCTGTAAGAAGTTACAAATAGTTTACCTGTTCAGATTTTTCTGACTCAAATTACATAAGATCAATGCTCTCACTTCACCATCACATTAAAAGTTATCATGACACTGTCTGTAGTTGTATTTAATAATTTACAATGCTGCATACCCAGAGGAGAAACTGGTAGGTGTAACAGAAGTTTTGCCTTTTACAACACAAATTATGTAGCAAACCATATAAAAAGGGGAAGAAAAAAAAAACCCAAGCAAAAACTTTATCTAGAGGATTAAGTGCTACTAGATAAAAACAAAATCTAAAGTTAAACCATATTTCCTGTATGAAAAGATGACATTTGGAAGGAAAACTAATGGGCATGACTAACCTGTAGTCACACGGATTGCATGACACATTAATCTACAACTGCGCCGACCATGTCTAAATCTCTCCTTCATCTAACATGGGTCACAGTTCAGAGGCTATAAATTTAAATTCAGGAAGGTGTTTCACAGGTGCAAGAAAAAAATTAACATCTCTAAGCTCCCAATTTGCATTAATTTATTTCAAAACTATACAAGCAATTTTCATTTATAAGATAAAGCTTATTTTATAATTCAAACTAATGTGAGAATGGCTTTTGCTTGACAGCAGACCTAAATTACTGTTAGCAAAGCAAACTTATTACCAGTTGTGGGGTATACTCATGCTGTAAAGATTCTAATAATCCAGTGAATAAGTTAACAAACAGTACAGGAGTGCAAGCTTTACAGTATTACAACTGGACTTAAGAGCAATCCACTCAACACCTATCTTTACTTTCCAAAATAGCGCTCTCCAATGTAATTTGATATCATACACTGTAATATTTAAGACAGAATAAACTGTGCCTATCATACACTTTATAAAAGTTTAGAAATTATTCTGCATTTATGTCTATTTACATTTTAAATGTCATCTTGGTCGATTAGAGTCTGAGTTTTGATTCAGCTCTTCAAGCATTCCAGGTGCAGGAGCATGAGGCCACGTGAACTGCTAAATTCCAGTTCACATCTATCAGGAGCCTTAGGGCAAACTACAAAAATGTATAAACTAGCTATACCTATTCTTCATATATGTTTATTAAAGCAGGCATAGAACATGGTACTTCCTTCAGCTACTAATATTCACAGTTACGGATTGCTGCTTCATTTCCTCATAATTATTCCAGAGGAATGCTAGAGGAAGAGTTTGAAAGTAAAACTATACTACAGCTCCCAGTATAGATCACATTTCAGGAATAGCTTTAACAACATACTTCACACATTTTCTTGATCCTGATTCTGCAGACATGCAAGCATTTTCATTGATACATGGCATGGGTTTTTGGCTGGTTTGTTTACGATTTATAGTGACAGCACATTTTCTTTAAACATACTGGGCTGGCCTGGCGATGGAATAACAGGTGGAGTGAGTATAGCCAAAGCTGATGGAAAGAAGACTTTCCAAGGAGTACAGAATAAACCTTGCATGGGGATTATTCAAATCAGTATATCACTATAAACTTCTTGGAGTTGCACCCCTCCCTGAAATGACACAGTGGGCAGGAAATACATGGGTTTTCGCATCTTTTTCCAGCTTGACACATTTCAAAGTTTGGGGGTATCTGTATTCAGACAGTTTTCTTGTTCTAGTTTATGCACATATCCACTGTTGTGGTAAGGCAGAGCTTTAGATATTGGAAGCCTTCACTATATTCCAGCTTTCTCGCATTTCAAGGAAAGTCAGATGAGCAGTTGTATCTCAAAGGTCTCATTAATTTGGGACCTGCTACATATGGAGATGTGATTATTTGTCTGGTCAAATGTTCTATTCAATCAGATTCACAGAGATTTAAAAATGCTTCTTTTATTTTGCACCATGTACAGTCTTGATAGCCTTTGTGTAAGTAACTGAACAACTGAAACAACTTAGCATTTATCCATGTATTACATCAATTAATGCCATCCTCATTAATTCAGCACAATAAAACAAGCATTTATGCAAGAAATTGAGCTGAAAGAGCTTATTATGCAGCAAAACATACTGAGAGGTAGTTTTGGGGAGCATCTCTTGAAGTCCACAGCCATAATCCTTGTGTGATCATCTGACTAAATATTATGTTAGTGTACTGTACATACAGATGTTCATTTATGCAGATTTGATTCTGCCTTTGCATATTTTAATGAAGAAATTTATTCTGGACTACTTACTGTCCCCTTGTTTTAATGCAGCAGAGAAGAGCAGAATGCTCATACATAATCAGTCTGAATATCAGAAGAACACTTAAAAAGTTACAAGAATCAAGGGCAGAACCAATATACTCTATGCCAGCCACCACAGTCTTTTCTGTGACCCTTCTAGCATATTTTCAAGGGTATCAATATTCTACTTGACTCTTAGACCAACAGATGAACATGCACAAAATGGGAAGTACATAGTAAGCACATTTCTCAGAGAATTCTCAAAACCACTACATAAATAGCATGATCACAACTTTCTGTTCACATTTAATTCAACTCTCTTCTCTTCCAGTAGAGAAATCAAGTGAACAGATCAAATCAGACTCAGACCTCATGGTTTCATGACCATAACCAGGGACAAAGATCTGTTTGAAGAAACTCTGTGAGTGGATTTTCTGTGAGTGTTGGCATATTTTAAATGTTTAAAGATTTTTTTGCAGTCTCCTTTTATCAAGATTGCTTAAAAGCTTTAACTTCAATCCAGTTTAAGGATTAAAACACATGATTCTTTCCATAATTATGTTTATTATTAAAAAAATAAAAACCTCGGAAAGGTGATCTGATTTCATTATTATACTGAGTTTTTCTGCATTTTCCCTTATATTACTTAAGTAGTTTTGAGATAGTTTAAGTATTTTTATCATAATCTGTTCTATCAAGTTAGAGTAGACAAAAATGGCATAGAAATCGAGCTCAGGAAAAACATCTCACTCACAAGTAGTTTTTCAGATAGGGCTTAATCCTGCAAGGTGCTGAGGCCTCAGCAGTGTGCATGTACAGTAGGCTGTGTCAGTCTTCTCCTGAGCTGCAGTGCTAGACTAGAGCAACAGGAGATAATAAGGCCTGTGAAACAATGGGACTCTCTAGAGACCATAAATAAAGTTTCTTGAACTTAAACTCTAGAATAATTTCATACCTTTGGTGTCCTATGGATGTTAGGAGCTTACATATAAATTGCCAACCTCATTACCCAAGGAGTATACAGTTTATGAGCTCATGCACCGTAAAATCTACAGGTGGGATGGTTTTCTTGCAGCTTAAAAAGTGAACCACAAATGATAAACATTTGTATTAAATTCTCAGATAAATCAAGAAGATCAGCAACCATAAAGATCCAGAAGATTGTTCCTAGTCATTTCAGAAGCGTACTACATTAATTTTTTATTTCTGCATAGAAAAATTTTGCTGATGGCACACTACTAAAAAAAACAGTTGTCTTCATAACATTTTTGTTGTATGTCAAAATATTGGAGGAAGCCTGGACAAGAAAAATTAACCTACTGATTAATTTCTGGTCTTACTAGGTAAGATCAATGAGATAATTATTGAGAAATATAGCTGCTCTGCCCTGAAATTTCCTGCTTCCCCCCCAATCATTTTTCCCAAATCTGTACAAATTCTCTTGGTGTGATGCCTAATGTTTTGATCTCTGGGTGTCAATCAGATCTTTAGAATGGCCAAGCTACAGCTCCAAGGCCTGTGCGAGCAACTCACCAGCCCCAACTCATACACTGCTGCTGATTTTCCCAAATATGGCTTTGCCCTACCTCAACAAATATTCATGGGAAACTCTGGCTTAGAAATAGGCCAGTTGCTATGAATCCAAATGATGCTTATGGCAGTCAGAGCATGGTTAAAAAACATCACCTTACATTCGTGGCCATCCTCTACTGACTAGTAAAGCTCTTGACAAAGAACAATAACGCTCCTCTGCCCCTCAGCTCTTCATTCTATCACTTTGCATGTTGAGACGGATTTGATGCTTCTTCGGCCCAGAAGATAAGTACAAAATCACTTAAAATATGGAAGAGAGGCAGGCTATGGACAACGCACAAAGAGATTAAGTGTGATTTTGAGCTCTTAACAGGATGGCTCCTTTGAAGTTAAAGTTATATAAATGTAAGATCAAGAAGCTGAGCAACATGCACATAAGATTTTGAGTCCATAAACATACCATACTCTGTGTACTTCTGTGTAAGTATGTTGCTATGTATTATCTAATGACATCCCCTCTGCAATACAGTCACCCATTAGTATACAGGTAGAGGTGACTGACTAAGAACTCACAGCCTAATTTACTAGGCCAGTTTTCAGCACAACTGAGCTTTAAAACTTCAAACGTGCATGTAGGGATTTGCCTGTGGCCACTATTTTGGATTAATGAATGAGCCCCAGAACACACTGCACATCTGATGAGATCTCCAGCTGCAACCCAGAATTACAATTTATCACAGACAAGATCTGCTGGGTTCTATTAGGAATGGTTTCAGAAGTAGGGGAGTGAAGATGTCATAGGTCACAGCCAAGGGACGGCTGAGAAAGCCTGTAGTGATTAAGGCAGCCTTACACAACTGTCATGAAAAATTTTCAGCTCAAAATACAACATCTGTGCAACCAACTCTACCATAGCAATCGTGAGGACAATGACCAACAAACAAGGAAAATGATACTGTATTCTCTCATTAGAAGCACTTCCCACAAACAAGCAGAATTTTACACGGCTTGACTGAGTGAAATGTTGAGGTCATAAGGGAAAAGTTGCACAGGGCGAGCAGAAAGGAATAGGTCAAATCCTTTATAAATAAGCATCATCAGCTACGTATTTGCTATGTGTGGCCTCAGTACTGCTGAGGGAGCCATGAAGGAAAGCCTCCAAGAAAAGAGGCTAGGGGATGTAACTTAAGAACAAAGAAGCCATTAATACTAAAAATCCAAGGAGACTTTAACAGTTATAATATTAAGAACTTAATAAAGTATGCACTTTAACTATTTACTTACTAAGTCCAAAATGTCTTAATTTCTTTATAGCTGCAGAAAAGTAATCAACGACTTGGTTAAGCAGTTAATGGCGAGAATCAATGCAATGTTAGGGACAAAGGATATTTTTTTATGAAAAGTACTGCTAACAAATTTTAAAATAGATCATGATAAATTTAAATATGTCAATATTTAAAAAATAATTATTATTTTTAAATAATCCATGGGAATTTAAGTTAAAAATAGGAAGTATAACAGGATCAACTGTCAATAGCACTAATAAGCTGATTAACAACATATATATTAACAACCTATACTGGTGTCCAGACGATCAACCATGTTTGTCCGTGGACAGCAGGATTAAGTAAAAAGTAAATTATCTTGCTAACGTGAATGGATAGCATTCTGCAGGATTGTGCGGACTTATACTAAGTACTAAAGCATACATAAGAACCTCAGATTTTTAATATTATATTTATACAGATTAAATGATAATTTATTACTTAAAGTATTAATGCTTCTTCAGTAAAAATGAAATTTATCATAGATACATTGTGATGCAGTTAGTAATTTTTAATTGAAAACTTGTTCTCTGTTCATTTCATACAGAAGACAATATAATACAATGGATATCGAAGTTAAAGTAAAAAATCTTTCATTTATTTCCTACAAGACTGTTGAAAGTTAATACGTATACAGTTTTAGCTAGATGAGATGATTCAGAGATGGTAATAAAGGTAACTATAATATTACCTTTAGTTTAAGATTTCCTATATCTCTGGATCTTACACCTATCGAAAATTAGAAATATGCCTTTCCTTGGCAGTAGAGTGGATTACTAAACGGAATCAGCTCAAGGAAAGAGCTGATGCACACCTGAGCAACAAAGCAGTCCGGGTGAGATGGCAGCTGGACTTAAAGGAGAAGAAAATGCCAGGGGAGGGCGTGAGTGGAGGAGAATGATGGTGTGGCAGAGTGCTATGTTTCCGGATTTGTATAATCCCCCCGTGGCCTGCACAGTGGGGGAAGCGATGGGCAGCCATGTGCAGGGTGACAGGGAGTGTGGGATCAGGGCTACTCCCTTCAGAGACAGCTCACAGCGAGCGGGGCTTGAAGTGATTAGAAAAAAATGAAGCAAGAACAAAGAGGTAGTTCTTCTCCTTTAGAAACTGAACGTAATCACCTGACTTCACACCATGGAAGCATTGATGGCACTGAAAGGCAAACGTGTACCTAAGCCATAGCAGCATCAAAGTTTGAAGAGGTAAGGCAGACGAAGTACAAAATGATGCTTCCCACCCATATATGCAAACAAACTTCATTGGTTAGCCTCATGAATCTAAATGTTTTTCAGCAGAGGTCTCACGTCCATGGTACAGGAGTACATCGGCTGTGTCCTGACCCGAGGCACCGCATTGCACTGATGGCGGGATCTGCCAGGCAGTTGTGCTCTGCAGTGCCTCTGCACAGCCATACTGCCCATCAAGGCAGCATCCCCCACACATACAATTTCCTCTGGAAAGCACGTGGTGAAGAGAAGTACCATAGTGGATTCAGAAGGATCTTTTAATTAGGCTGGTGACAAAGACCACAGCACACATAGCATTCTAATGTAAATCTGATTCGCTTGGCAGGTGTTCCTCACATACAGCAAGAATAGTTTCAATATTTACCTTTACATAAACTTTCTGTTAAGTAACTTTCTGGTCTGTTCTTCAATCAGCCTTAACACGTTTAGAGGCATCCCTTTGCCACCCTTATGCTGGAGATCCAACAGCCGCTTTTATTGCCGTTTTGAAAGTCTCGCTTTACCATACTCTACTGAACCCAGTTTCAATTTTAGAGATCAAACTGATGTCCAGATGCTACTGATGTATTTAAAGGTGCATGGAAAAAGAAATGGGACTTTGTTTTCTGCCTTCCACTTAGATTTCTTTCCCGGAGACCATGACAACAACAAATTAAGCCCTACACAGGTGTAATCTTTCTCCTAGTTACTGACAGCCATTTTTTATGGTTTCCAAGAAACTAGCTGATTGCATCAGTTTCATTTGCACAGCTAATTTTGATTTTTAGGTTAGAAAAAACTGTATTTTAAACATATATTTTCTGTGTAAAAATTCCTTAGATTGGAATGCATATGTGGAAAAACTCTGATTTAAAGGTGTTTAGTATTAAGCTTCTTTGCTTGCTAGGACTAGAAATTGAAGGGGTTTTTTTTGTTTTAAGGGTAAGAAAAATTGGAAGGAAATATATTCTTCTAAAACTAACAAACATCAAAATACTTTTATTGTTTAAAGTTAAAATTCTGAATACAGTTTTCCACAAGGCAATGACATTGGCTAAATTTAGAGAAAAAGTAAATAAGTATATATCTTCCATTGCACATTTTGCCTGCATCCAAGAAACCTAATTCTTTGTTAACCACACAAACAACTGTTATAAGTCCATAAGAAATTTACATATAACAAAGAAAAGCACAATCTTACTTTTGAGTTTCATGTTATTCTCACACATCAGAAAATAAAACATAGTTATCTTGATTTTTTTATTATAATCCAAACTGCAAAACAACTCATGGCATTAGAGTCCTACTGACTTCAGGAAGTTTAGTATTTACTAAAGCTTTGTAGAAGTAAATTTGCTGTAAAAATTTAAAACCTAATGTTAAACATTTCCAGTGTCTTCCTCGTCACAGAAACTGGCCTCAAAATAATGAAATTCCCTCAGCATGACATTGTCATTTTGTATCCTGAACTTAAAATCAAGATCAACCAAAAATGAGCCAACACTGTTGTTGCTAAAATAATCTAATTTTTAATAATAGCAAGGGATAGTGAACATGTGGCTATATTTCCAAATAAAATCCAGTGGCAGATTTTGGGCTGTGGTTTTAAGGGTGTTTTTGTAATTTTAATATAAGCCAAAGCTGTCAGTGCTGCAGAAAAGATGACCAATTTTTTTTTTTTTTTTTTTTCTGTGCATGGGGCTATTGACTGGGACTTAAAGTTTCCAAAAACTCCTCCAAAGGGATTATTCCTAAGTAAGGCAAAATTTCCCTTTCAAAACTTTAAACATCTTTAAATGATGAAAATTAATAAAAATACAGATGCAGTGACTTGGAATTACCTTATCAACTTGTCACTGTAACAATAAATAAAAGACTAGAAAACCCACTAAAATTAAATTTTAAAAAAATTAATAAAAAAGAGATTGATCAAATTCTTCAATGTTTGATTTTTATCCACCATCACAAGGTAGTCCTTTAGACATTTTAACCCATCCTTGGAGAACGGTCCCTAAGAAATCAGGAACATAGTTCTGGAAAGACCCACAAACATTACACTAAATCAATGAGATTACAAAGCAACAAATTTGGGGTTGTGACAATACTCCTTTTGATTTCAGAATGTGTATAATGCACTTGAGTCACACTTGCTAAGATTTTTTTTTTTTTTACTGAAATCACAAAGTCTAGAAATTTACTGTTTAAAAAAACATTTCTATTGAGGCTGAAGATTTTTCTTCGATATTTGGTAGGAACAAGGGGTAAGGCTTAAGCAATATTACAATTCTTGCATCAGCTGTAGCAAAATTATGCAGTTTAGTAATAGTGCAGTATTAGAACCTACTAATAGTAAAATCTGTCTTCTGTGTCACAACATAGTGATGCTGCTACACCAGCAGTTACCTCTGGGCAATACTGGTCCAAGCATATCTCAGTGTATTGGCTCCACACCTGAATTCAAAATCAGGGCACACAAATTTAAAAGAATCTTGATAAAAATTAACAGAAAACTTACTCAGCTCTTTAATTTGACTAAAACCAACAAAATAAACAAATAAAACCTTTAAAGAAAGTAATTTTTTAAGGTTCAGTCACTTCTATTTAATGTCATCCATTCTAACGTAAACCAATTTATATTCCCTGCAATCAGCCAAGTTGCACGAGTTAAATAAAAAATTAAAACTAAAAGCAATCTAACAATGCTACATTCTAAATAATGAACTAAACAGTTTGAATGAGGAAGTACGGTAACTAATAAAACACGAACACTACTTGTACCTAGACATACGTGTTAGGAACTGTTTCTGTAAATGTTACAATGCTTATAACACTTCCTTATGGGACTGCAAACCCTGTGCATCCTTCAGGTTCAAAGCATCAGTCTAAATGCTAAATATCTGAACTTTATTCCAGTCCAGTTGTGAAATTCTGTCCACAAGCCCATGCTAAAGCTAATGACATATTTGATGGAAGGACAGCAGCCACAATGAGTGCAGAGCCTAATCTCATCAGTTTCTGGGAGAAAACTGTTTTTCCACTATGTCAAGCATAACATGAAAATGGAGTACAGAAAATGAAAGTTCTTATTAAGTTTCAGGTAAGCATTTTGGGTATTTTATTTGCTTTTATGTGGTAAGGTACTACATTGAGCAATAAACAATTTATATTCAAATATCATCATGTGTCATCTGTATCACATTACCTATGTATCTATATTTAAACATAGACAATTACTGATATATTGGTAATATTATATCATCAGATCCAAGTTTGTAAAATGGAAAACAATCTGTAAGTATTAGGTTTTTGGTTTGTGGGTTTGGGTTTTTTTTTTTTGTAAGGCAGCTAATTCCTGCCATCAGGAAAGGGCTGTCAAATATACAGAAAGTACCAAGTCTTCTAGGATTTAGATTCCTTTAGGTCTTTACTTCCTCACTATTGGAGCATACAGCAAGAGAATAGTCAAATGCTGAAGCACGTGTTTCAATCTCCACATCACACACTCATACTAAGCTGGGAAAACCAGCTCCTCTGTAGGACTCAGAAGAAGTTTGACTCCTTTTCTGCAGTACAATGTGAATGTAAGCATAGCCAATATTATTAATGGCTTTCAACGTCTTTGTCAGCACAAACCAGTTTCAGATTTCTACATGACAACAACCTGCCTGGAAGTAGTGAAGAGGAAACCTGGTGAAAAGGGAAATGCCTTCATTTCACCATCTTGCTTATAGTTACAACATATTTGTTTAGATGCCAAGTGTCAGATTCAGTACCTGGAAATCAAATTACTTGAAATTTGTACCATTCACAAGTGACTGCTTTGCAGTCAATCATTTTAGGCATCCATGAGTGCAATGATTTTCATTTTGCCCAAGTTTATTGAACAGCCAATATTGTCCTTGTTAAATTATTTAGCTGCCTCTGTGCAGTTAAACTGGAAAAAAAAAACAACACCAAAATTACATAAAGTACAAAAATCAGTGAATGTGAAAGACATGAGAAAAATCTGGAAACAGATCTATTGAAAGGAAGTGACAGCCAGGTTAATATAATATATTGCATTTCTTTAGGAGGTTGCTAAGGAGCTCCACTTGTTCTGAAAAAGATACAGTGTTTCTCACCAAAGGGAGTTGTTTGCTGTGAACATCTTTATCCTGAACATCCAACATTTTCAACTTCAGGTGCTGAGCAAATTCCAGTGTGCATTTGGTATGCTAATCTTATGTCCACCCATATTTTACAGTGCTCTCTCGCAGATCAGCAATGGGAGCAGACAGGGAGAATGGTTCAATCATTCTTCATGCTGATCTGATCACTTTGGGAGTGGAGGATTTAAGCTCTCAGTATAGCATACTCCTGTTTGGGAGCTATTCCATGAATGATGCTTTCATTGCACACATCTGAAAGAAGTGTGCTGAACACATGTTATGTGTCTAGCTGCAGTAGTCAGGAATCTTTCAATTTTTTTTACAAAATAACTCATGTAAATTCATCAGGAGCTAATAGAAAGATTAGTCTGTAGCTGTGGAGATCTTTTCTGTAATAGTTTACTTATCTGTAAAAATTTATTCATCTTCAGCATTAGTAAGTTCATAAAGCGCTGCTTCTGTATCCCTCAGTGTTCACTGTGGCTTGATATTGATACATCTCTTCTTTTCCCTTTTCTTGATTATATTTCTTGCTTATAATCATCATCATTGTTATATTTATATAATTAAACCTTTCAATTAATACCTCCCCAGTTCCTATTATTTGGAAATGCAGTAGGTCTTCGTGGGTTTATTGAATCATAACTTCCTGACAGACTTTTGTTACGGGATGATAGTGAAAATTTTCTACTGTTCTACAGTTCTTTAGCAAGCTTTTTGCTTGATTTCTGTCAGCCTGCAGATCTTCCATTTCTTTACTTATGCAGGATGGAGTACATCTCTGGCAAGACTCAAATCTCTACTTGGCAGTATTAGCCTTGAAAACAGAATCATAATCTTATAACTTGGTGGTTATGATCTCATGGAATTTTTGTGTAATTTTTCCATGCATAACTTTGACCATGGAAAATGGAAATTGGATCCATTTGATTTTTTTTTTTTTTTTTTTTTTTTTTTTCACAAAGACTGTAAGATTGTTGAAACAGGCTCAGGTCGTCCCATAATGGATGTTTATAAATTCTGTTAGAGTTTAGCTATTAAAGTAAGTTAGAGAAGATAAAAAATTACTGTTCAACTGTAGATTCACAGTTTTTGTACATACTTGCACAGCTCATGGGAACGTGAACTCACATTTGGACACCTGTAATGAACTAGATTTTGTCAATTTGCACAAAATCTATAATCAGGATTTCAGACACATCAGGTTTACAAAGGTTTCCGCAAATATAATAATTCTTAATTATCCAACTAGAAATGATGAAATGATAAAATAATCTATGAAGTACATTTACTGAATTCAGTTGAGTTATACCAGGGATAGATTAAACCTGTTATTTTTTTATGCTGCTGATTTTAGCATACTTTGAAATACATAATCATTTTAGGTGAATTACATTGTTTTGCCTTTGGTCTTATTTTACTCCATCCAAGGGTCTTGTTTTACTCCATCCAAGTATTAGTACAGAAATTCTGAATTATGTCTAATGGAAGATAGTCAAAATCTCCAATCCAATACCCCTTTTTCAAGTTACCCTTCACTATGCTATTCAATAAATAAGAGCTATGAACTATGAACTGAAAAAATCACCATGTCCCAGCTGCAATGTACAGATGATTGTTTAAAAGAAGAAGAAGAAAAAAAAGACTGGATATATGTGCAAGACAATGTGGAGTACAGTCAGTCCTGATTACAAGCCAGCTGTGTGAGCTTGAGCTCTCATTAGCAGGGTTTTAACTTCCTGGGTTTAGTCTAAAAGTTATCACGTATTTTCTTTTCTTTTCCTTTAAGAAAAAAGATGTGGCTTCGTGTAAAGAAAAAAAATGTCCTTATCAGGGTCAACTTTACTCCTCTCCTCATCAAATGCAAACTTTTTAACTTGCTCAACCATAATTCTTGTTATGGTTGAGTTTGCAAGTTACACATTCCAGATGTGAGGCAATAGGAAAATTGCAATGCGGGGGTTGGCTTTGGGATCTGTGTGTGTGTCTGCAGCATTCTTTTCCCACTAGGAACTTTTCCCACATTTATAATAATGAAATTGTGAATAATAAAAAAAAAAAAAAACCCAAGAAGTTCCTAAACACAAGGGCCAACATTTTCAAGTTATAAACAAGAATAAAGTATGTCTTCTTATGATTCATCCATTAATTTTGGAAACTGGTAACTACAGGTCACACCATCTATTTCAGAACTCAGAGAGAAAAGCTGGCTGATGACTTCTTTTATTAGAAATATTTTGAATCTTTGGAAATGTAGCCAGCAGGAACTTAGGATGCAATGGAGTTCAAAGTTTGTGTGGGTGTATGTTGTAGTGAAGTAAAGAATAGCAATCCAGGCTGCTTTAACTTGCCAGATACAATTTCCTTTCTCAACATTGTTTCTATGGGCTTGCTTAAAAAACTGGAAAAATTTACTTTTTATTTGCCAAATTGGCTATAGCTGGAATCAATCAAGCAGTACTACCAAAATTTTAAGTTTCATGTAAGAGAAAAATAGTGACACTGGCTCAAGGTTGTCTTTCTTATCCTGAAATAGATACATGCAATCACAGGAACTGTACATGTTAGATGTACACAGATAACATGAATGTATATATATTGTGTAGATACATACACAAATTACATGTATGTAACCCAAGGTCAAGCCGAAGATCTTCTGATGCGATCAGTCTCTATATCCACACACTGGCAAATAAATACATCCTGTTCCTGCAAAGTACGGTGCTCCTGGGGCTTCTCTAGAAAGTATTTGGTGTGGCTGGAAACACCCTGGAAATAGGGCTGGGCATGCACTGTCCTCCCCAAAGTCACAGATAATCCACTGCATATGGAATGAAGCCGAAATGTTTTTGGTTGTTTTTTTTTGTTGTTTTTTTTTTTAATCTCCTGCTGCAGCCTTCCCCCTAACCAGACAACAGAAAAACAGTTTATACCTGGGGTCAAGTGGGAAGACACTCTGGAAACAGGGGGTCCTCTAAACAGGCCCCCCCAGAGGGGCCCAACACTGCCATTCCCAGGAGACCTTCCTCATCCTCACAGCCTGTTCCTCCAGCATCTTTCCAGCATGGTGGGATTTCTGGTCAAGTCTTCCAGCCCTTCTGTGATGACACATGCAATCCCAGAGACTCCCAGGAAAATGAAAGGAGCTGGACTTTTTTATCTTTCTGGCTCAGCAGATTGTGCAGTACAGACTTACTCTGCCAAAACACAAAAGGTGTGTTGAGGGCTGGCAAAAATAGCCCTGGATATCTAGTGTGGAAGAGTAAAACCCGTCTGGATTAGCAATTAAAATTTTGCTGGGAGTACAAACATGACAAACTGAAATTTCATGCTCCTCTGAAGAGAGGACACTTTCTTTGTGTATAATCTGAATGGACACAGTTCTGGAGATGGCACAGGCCAGCTCTGCTGACTGATGTAAGGAAACACAGTGTCAGCTTTCTTCTCAAATCTGAATGGCTTAAACAGCTTTTTGCAAGATTTTCTCTAGTCTGACCCCTAATTATGTCTTCTAGGGCATCATGGCATTCTGGCTGTCTCCAAAATCCACCCGTCGGCACCAAACAACACTCATTACTTTGTGACTTTAGCAGCAGAGATTAGAGCGATTTAAAAGCAAGCAGAGGCTTGAAACAGAAGACCTTTCAAAGCTTACATGTGGCTATACCAGAGAACCTATCTTCCTAGGAAGGATATTCCTCAAGCCTCTGGTTTTGAACTACTCAGAAATAACAAATACCTGGTTGTAAAGGAAAGGTTTTTATTATGTTATTGAATACAAAATTGAAAGATAAGTGCAAAAGAATCCACATGTCCTTCCAGGAAATCTGAATTTATTAAGGACAGAAAGAGTTTCACTTTCATTTTCAACTTTAAATTGTAAACAAATAGACAAAATATTCATTTCCCTTCTGAGTCTCTTTATATTAGGAATTTTTTCAAGCAGCTAGTAGATACATTGTTAACAAAAAGTGGATATATTTATTCTATCCTGCTGGGCCACTAGAAGTACATATTATAAGTTTATGAGGAGGCTTTTGTCATATGTTATGGGAATGAACATAGTAACAGTACATACTAGAAATCTACAGTTAAACACTTATTGTGCTTAAATGGTTGGGGTTTTTTTTAACCACAATCTGCTGAAAAAGATTTATGCTGAAACAAAGCAAGATTCATTTCACAGTTCTTTAATTCTTCACGGATATATTTCAAATGTGAAATAATTTTGGCTACTTACACATCTTCTGAGTCCTATTCGAGGTTAATTTCTGCATTCTGTGAAGCTTAGTTTTACATCAAGGATTTTAAATACAAACATTCAGTGAATGAAGTGAAGCAGTGAAACTTCTGCTACTTTGAGAGGTAAAGCAGAAAATAATTTTAGAAAATGAAACGGTGACAATATATGAGGGTACAAGTACCTGCTGATGTTTTCTGGGCCTTGCCAGAGGCTCTTCCTTCCACTCTTAAAATTTTAGATTAGATAAAACAGCAAGCCAACATTCTGCCTCCTACAGAATTAAAATGATTTGTTTGTGTGGCGGGTTGACCCTGGCTGGATGCCAGGTGCCCACCAAAGCCACTCTATCACTCCCCTCCTCAGTGGGACAGGGGAGAGAAAATACATTGAAAGGCTCGCGGGTCAAGATACAGACAGGGAGAGATCACTCACCAGTTACTGTCACAGGCAAAACAGACTCGACTTGGGGAAATTAGTTTAATTCATTACCAGTCACATCAGAGTAGGATAATGAGAAAGTAAAACCAAATCTTAAAAACACCTTCCCCCCACCCCTATTTTTTTCCCCTTCTTAAATCTGTTATCCCAGAGGTGCTACCACCATCACTGATGGGCTCGGCCTTGGCCAGCGGCAGGTCTGCCTTGGAGCCGGCTGGCATTGGCTCCGTCAGACACAGGGGAAGCTTCTAGCAGCTTCTCACAGAAGCCATCCCTGTAATCCCCCCACTACCAAAACCTGGCCACATGAACCCAATACAGTTTATTACCTAGGACAAGCTGTCATCCCAGGGTATCACGCTCTGCTATTTTGTTTTGGATTCACTTAGACTCCTAAAAAAGTATTGGACCAGTCTAGTTCACAGTGGTTTTAAGCTAAAAGTGATTTTAAGCCAGGAAAGAAATCTGACTTTAACACATTTTATGGAGCCGATGTATTAAAAATCGTTGTCCAAAAGTTTCGCATGAACTTACAACAGTCAAACATCATCAAAACTGCTGACTCTGCAGCAGCATTACTAAGGATAGGAGAAAATGGAAACACACTATCAGAGTTGCCATTTATCAATGGAGCTTTTATTCTGAACTCCTCTCTCTTCCCCTCTGGTAGGATGCCAGGGAATTAAAGCCCCAGTGACACGACTTTGACGGAGTAACAGGATAGTCACTTAAGTTTTTTCTAACAGAAAACAAACAACAGAAAAAAACCCACCCAACCCGCCCCCTACTTCCTCACTCGAAAGCCAAGTGATAAAAAAGCAAATGAAATTGTGTGGAAAATGCTTAGCAGTCAGTGAAACTGCATCTTGGAAGAAATGGGAAGCAAGAGAAAAACTAGAAAGATATCTGGGTACCTGGGAAACTGCCACCCATCCTAGAGCTCCTGCCAGCAGCTACTTTCACCCCTTCTTCCTACTAGCCCTGTGGATTGGCAGCTTCTTCTCTTCAGTTATCAGCTTTGGTTCAGCTACAGACTAGCCCCTCTCAAAAGCCTGAGACGGATTTCCTTCTGACCTCACCTCCTCCAAAGCCCTGGAAGGAGGTGGTGACGTTTCACCTCTGCCAGTGCTACCTGGGGTTAGCACTTGCCTGTTGCAGCAATGGAAAGCTAAGAGCTCTCTCTGCAGACGTGGTGATTCCCCTGGCAGCGCTGAATAGTGTGAATCCATCAAAAATAATGGAAATACAGGGATTTACAGAGGGACATGAAAATCTGCCAAATCCAGCTCCATAGGGATTTCCCTTGTGCCACGCTGGCTGCACTGGATTCACCCTAAGTGGAAAGGCCTTAAAGTCCCGCTTCAGTCTGCATCTGGAGACACGGAAAGGAAATGTTTTCTGTCGGAAGGGGAACAGAGCTCCAGGGACAAGTCAGACCACACGGCAAAGCCCATCTGGTAGTTTGCTCTAACCAAAGCAGCGATCACACGTCCCTCTTCAGCTGCTCTTCCCCTCTCTCCTCCTGTACACCCACACACGCTCTTGCTCACTCTGGCACTCACGACAACACTCAGCAGGGTATTTCAGCTCACTGGGTTAGTTTTTGGCTGGGATTGTAAAACAAGAGGAGAAGTGGGACTGTCATCCTTGGCTCTGTCATCTCTTTCATTTTCCTTTTAACCCTTGCTTTTCCCAGGATGCATAGCATTTGGACCCAGTCATAAAAATACAGTCCTAACAACAGTGAGCACAGAAACACCTAAAAGTCAGGCGTGAAGTTCAGAGAGTGCTCCTATCCCTCATCACGTGCATAGGGAAAGGTATGGGTGTCCAGAAGGGCAGGAACTGTTCTGAACTTAAGACAACTGAAAAAAGTAAACTTCAAACAAGCAGTTTTCAAACCCTGCCTATCTCATGCTGTAGCACTTCCCTGCAGTCCCATGATCCGTGCCTTAGATGGGAAAGCAGGATCCCTCACCTGAAAGGTTGCTGCTAAAAGTACTTAAGTCATCCAGTTGGATACAGACAACTGATCTGCTCTTCTCTGGTGTGATGGCAAGAGGTGTTGCAGTGCAAACAGTAACAGCTCCGTAGGTGCAGGGATCCCTGGACTGTGAATCCTACCCAATCCTGGGTAGGACTGTGAGTCCAGACTTCCTCCAAAATGCATCTCAAGATTTTAATTGCTTGTCATTGTAGAAGAGCTAATAACTTCAGCATTTTGCATACTTAAAGACCAACCAAAAAAATAAGAGAACTACATCTCAAAACTCATCACAAAAGTGCAGCCAAAGATCTTGTACAAAGGAGAAAGAAAGATAGATTGGACAATACATAATTTGACTGAAAATCATGAAAAAAAGCTTTAGAGATGAGTGTATATATTCACATTAAAGTTATCCTGCTCTCTGGCATGCTTTTTTTTTTTTTTTAATTCCTTGAAGATATATTTGTTTATGCACGTGTCTGTCCTTTGGTGACCACTCTCAGCTCATTTATCATCTGTAAAAAGTGTCAGACTGTTAAAAGTCAACCTAGACACCTAAAAAATCTGCATGTATATACACACTTCTCCCTTTGAATATTACTATGAGCTTACTCATAGCCAACTGTTCCTTATAAAGAAATCAAGTATGAGTAATTATAAGTGTTCCTACAAATTATCCATATGTTGAGTCAGTGGAAGAGGGGATAAAAGAAATATATGGATGGGGTTTTTTTGTTGTTGGGCAAGAGGTGAGTGGGAGGAGTAGATTAACTCCCAGCACTTGTTTGCCACTTCCCACCATGGACAATAAATACGTAAGAGAAAAGGCTTCTTCCTTTTCCACAGAAAAGTGTGTTTTGGAAAACAGTTGTGCAAGATTTAAAGGTGACAGTAATGTGCTAGTGATACACACGTGGCATGAAAACATGCAACACAAAAACAATGCCTGGGCCTTCCACGACAAGAAAACTCTTGACATTCTTTGTCATTGCAAAGTCAAATTGATCATTTTTGAGTGGCATTCATGAATTACTGCTTACTGAAAAAAACCCCTTCGATCTAACTGGTATATATATGCCCTCTCTTGACAGCAGCTTTATACACATAAATCAAAATCAGGATCAGTACAATAGAGATAAAGTCATCCATGAAATGGTACTTTAAAATGTTTCTCAGTTTCCTAATAGCACACTATTTGTTAATAAAGACAGAATATAGAATGAAATTGGTTTTGTCTGTTAAAATTCTTTCCAAAAAACACTGAAATGAAAGACATTTAAATAATTATAATTTTCTTATTAAGCTGATGTTTGCAAAAGGTACTGTGAAAAGAAAATATCCCCTTGGGAGGAAATATTTAATATCATTTGTGAGGTAATGAGATATACTAGTTGTAAGGGCCATACAAAAACATTGCATATGAATCACTGTACAGTTCAAAAAGGAATTTCCTTCATTAATGGGCGAGAATTCAACTACAGTTCTCTGTCTCTTTTTTACAGGTGTGCCCATAGAAGCTCCAGTACACACAACTGGAAATTATTTTCAACAAACATGGATATTTGTTTGAGCAATTTTTTCAAATACTGAGAAACAAACAGTATGCCAACTTTTGCCAGTAAAGAAGAAAAATTAAATCTCTCATTTTACAGTGTAATCTGAACAACTAACCGAGAAGCTTCATGGAGGAAATTTCACATTGGAATCGCAAGCTTTTTTAAAAAAATATCCAAGATGAGCTGTTGAAAACTCATTAAAATCTATGCAACTCAATAAACTGTCATGTGCTTCTACTTTTAAACACAGTTAAAATCATACAAAGCAGCACAAAATCACTTTTTATTGCTGTCTAAACTTGTTCTGGATCAGAAAGGGCAATGCTTACTGCAAAAAATAATGAAAGCAGCTAATAAACCTTACAGAAAACAGTAGAGTCAAGCACATGCAAGCAATATGCTGAATAGCTGTTGATTTTCTGTCCGCTGAGTGACTTCAGATCTTGTCACCAGCACAGTCAATGGGGTACAAAATCCTATGGAATTTGCTGCATGACACTGGCCAAGCAAAACAACCGTTGGATCCTAGGACACTGGACATGTCACGTGCTGTCATCACAGATCACACTGCTGTTCTCACTCCCATGCCAGCAGAAAAGCCTGCTTTTTATATTAAATGCAGACTTTTTCAAATCAGTTTTAATAAAAAATTACTTGTGTGCAATTACTCTGATTAACTCAAGATGGTCTCTTTCTTCATTCAACTCTTTACACTGACTACCTAAAGGTTAGATAGAAAGCATAACAAAAGCCATTTTATTCTGCATTTGTTATGGTTCCTCCTTCTAACCTCATTGCTTTAGTCATAAAGAAAGTATTGAGCATCTCCAAGAAACTTGTTGCCAAAGCGAGATTTGATGTATCTGGTATTTTCTGAACACTTACTAAATGAATGTGTCCTTGAAAGCTGATGATGGGCCCTGCCCATTTTTTGCAGGATTTAAAGAGTCAATGTGTTTTGCAGAATCACATGCATGGTATATGCATTCACGTCTGGTATCTACAGCTTACAATATAAACTGGGGGCTTGTACACTGAATCCCTTCTTAACTACGTAAAAAAAATAAAAATCAGAACTTTATATAAAAATGATTTCCTGCTAAATCAGTCTAGATATATCAGGGCCAATGTCAAAGCATCTAAACTGTTATTGTCAAAAGCACCTTTGACTCTTTTTAAGGGACTATGACTATCATCTGAGTAGTTTACTAATGAAGATTTCTTATAAGGAATGCAGTTTGTTTATTTTGCACAATTTGCAATTCCTTAGTAAGGGCACAGACACTGGGGAAGTGAGAATGTTGGGTAAACGGAGTTTTCTGTTCAATGCCTTGCTGTGTTCCCCTTCAGCAGAAGGAAGTGATTTTTTTGTTGTTGCAATTACTATGAGTTGGAAAACAACTCTTCCTAACCTGGCTTTGAGAACTGAACAGGTACAGTTCAGTATAATAAAACATGGGGACCCTCTACTCTTGCTGGGTATTGAAATACAGAAATATGATGTGATACATGGAACAGTTGTTACTAGCACACAATTTATTGATTACCCTCCCCATAATACAAAAGGTCTGTAGCTGGCCTAAATAAAGATCTCCTAGTATGGCAGCAACACACATGCCAATATGTAGGACCTTGATTTTCTCCTATTTGCTATAAGCTATTGTCTGCCTAGAGTCCATTGGGATCATACATTTGGCATATTTCAAATTTAATTACAATTGTGAAATACCTGCCAAAACTACAAAATAGCTTCAAACACATTGAAGGCTCACACCCTCAAAAGGGAAATAATTAGTTGTCCCAGTAATAACATGCTCCTAGTAAAATTATTGGGGTTTATTTTCCATTTAAAAATTCCATCATTAAGTTCAAAAGTTTTGGTGAACATTAGTTATCAAGAATACAGATCTTGCTCATTTTGCATCTTACTGACCTACAAAAATCCGCACACTGGAAACAGTGGATTTTTTTCATTTGGTAAAGACTGGAAAGCACAGGTGTGTCAGGGCATCTACAATGAGAATTATTGGGCCAAATTCTTTTCAGATCTACACCTTTGTGAAATTTGCTCTAAAATAGATGGCTCAGGCCACAATAATAAAATACCAATAACGACTAGCATAAATAATTCAATCTTCACTTGTGAAATAATGAAGTTCTTTTCCTGATATGCTATCTTTCATTTTAAAAACCACATTTCTCCAGACTGCTAAGCTGTAAAAGATCGTGTAAAAGAATGTGACTGGCTAAATCTTTAATGCAGAGAATCTTTCTGTCAAATCAGCATTAACTCTTTTCAAATTTTTCCTATTTTCTCCATTTTTTTCTTCCATTCTGAACTTATTAGATGACTTTTCCATTTCTTTCCTGGCATGTAATTAAAATGCACTGCAACATACAACTTGCATTCCTGATGATGGATAATGTGAATGATAACTCAGTCATATGGAGAATAACATAGTCTGATTTTGTTTAGGTATAATTGCCTAAAAATTTCCAACATGTACGGTAAGAATTTCCTGAACAATTGAACAAAAGAGCATAGGTTATAACATAAGGAGATAAAGTCTGGGCAGATTTAGTGCGAAGGAACGTTAAGTCCACCCATTATCAGCTGTTAGGGTTGTCCTCATTCATTCCCAGCTCATGTCATGAGGCTGCACCCACAAGAGTGGTACCTTTCCCTGTCAACCAGATCAGGCTGGGTCTTCCACTGGATAGTATTGCCCCCATACTCGCAGCTCTACAGAGTGTATCATTTATCATATTTTCTGGGAGTACACTGATGTACATGTATTAATTACACTTCAACTGCCCATTATGCTCTATTTTCCATTCCTTTCTCCCAGTCTAGATATAAACACACAAAATTAGCTCTTTCTGACAATTCTGGTTTCTGTAAGGGAATCCTGAGCAGCCTTTTTATAGGATTTTAATTTCTTTTTGATTAAGCCTGTGTGAATTTCAACTCTTAATCAAAGCTCTTGCCAACATTTTACGTAAATTGCAAAGCCAATCAAGACTTGCTCATTTGTTTTCATTACGTTTCACCTCATGTAAATTTTCCACTTGGGGGAACGATGGTATGCTGAAATGTTAAAATAGCAAATAAAGAAAGGAAAACTTGCCCTAGAAATACTACAGCACATAAACTCTACCAACATACATTCTGCTCCTGTCCCAACTCCAAGCAGAAAAACCTAAGAGTCTCCCTATGCAATTCAAATGGCCCTAAAGCTGGCCCTGCATACTTGTCTAAATATTATACTTTCACTTCTCAACCCTTCCCTTTCTTCTTGCACAAGAAATATGGATTCCAGGGTAACACAACTAATTTCCAACTGTTTATGCACAACTGCACAGAGGGATAAAAGAAAAGCTTCAGGTACAGCCCAGAATTAGGGATTATGTCATCTCTAATACCTGCTGCAACGCAAAACCACCTAACTGCTTCTGTAAGCCCAGTTAGCTCAAATGGCAGAAGTCTTGTGATTTTTGGAGCTGAAAAGTGTCTATTTCATTTGCAGGGTCACCAGTACACAGCTGGCAAACACCAAGGCCTGCGGCTTCAGTACTGACGGAGTAAGAGAGGCTATGTATATTCCATATACATATATCATGTTTGAACAGGTGCAAGTATTAACCACAAAGAAAGTTTCTCAGTTTCATTCTGGACTGTGAGACTGGCATGTCATCAGTATGCTCCAAGGAGGCTTCTTCAGTCATCTTTGAGAAGGTTCTGTACTGCAAAGCATCTAACTCAAATGATTAGCAGATGATAACAAGATAAAAAGGTCTCCTGTAGGTTGACAGACAATACATTATATAAAGTTCTTTTCATCACAGCATGGCAAATGTGTGGAAAGTCAAAGTGAATCAAACATATTTATATTCTAGCCACTTTATCTTTTTATGTTTTCTATTCTAATCACCACCTTTAATTATTACTATACTGCTAAGAGACAACTAAGATAGTTTTCTAAGATGAGATTTCAATGGTTTTTCTTTTTTTCTTTTTTTGGGGGGGTAAAGAATCGTTATGGTTTTAAGATTTGATGCAGAAGGTCGCGAGGAATCTAAAATTAAAACTGTTATTAGAAGCAGTTGAAAGCAGGCAGTGAACTGAAGCTGTGCCTTGCAATCTTGGCTATTGTTATATTATTGCAGAGTCCCATAGGCAGCCCTCACATGTACAGTACAGAGACTTCACATCCTGGCTCTTTTGATTCTTTTGTCTGCCCTCCAACCTGCGCGGCCAGGAACTTTCACTTGAGAAAGATTTATGAAGCCTCCGCTAACAGGGTCAGCCCTGTTATATCACCAGAGGGCTTCTTCTTAAAAATAATAACATCTATCCACAGCTCTGCAGGGCGGTCTCTCTTGGCACTCGCTTTCCCTGTTTGTCTTAACAACCGGCACACACAAAGCCCTCGGCTCTAGCAAGGGCGGCCAGCAATTCCCCTAGGCACGGTAGCCCCGTCTCCTGCTATCTGCCAGACCTATGTCAGCCGAGATAACCCACACCTCCAAGGACCACTCTGCGTTTCTAAAGGCTTGACTCTTGTAGCCGGTGGGGTTATACCTTTACACATTCGGAAAAATTTGCAAATCTGTAAAATCTGTAAAAAGTTTGCAAGGTGAACCAATAAAAGTATTATAGAGGCTCTGATTATACTGAAATACAGTGCAAGACCCTTTATTTTTATGTGCCAGTCACTAATATTATTTGAGTATGTAGAGCAGTCACACTGAAAAACTCCTGTCATTTCTAATAATTAAGAGATTCTTTGCTACCATGTTAAAAGTTACTTCCAAGGCCCTTATGACCTTTACAGTGCAAGTGGTTTGGCTATTTATTGCATATATGTTTTGGAAGAGGGAGACAAATGACCTTTTTTTTTTCCACTGAAGTTATCAAATATTAAAAATAGGTAGGGAAAATTATTTTTACAGTCATTTTCCGCAAAGCAGTTCATGCTTAGAAGCTTGGACGAATCCTCAGATAATCTGTCCTACTCTGTATATTTCTTAATAACATAAAAAGTTGAACTTGTTCCCATTCCTCCCATCCTGCTTCAGAAAATGCTCTTAAATTTATTTTATTTATTAAGATTACATAAAGTGTTTCTTTCACAGTAAGCATTCCTAACAAGCTTAGTCCCCTGTGCTGGGAGGAGAAAGACTCTTTTCATGGATATTCAGCCAAGGGTTCCTGAGAGTTAATACTCCCACTCTTCTTCTTTGAGTGTCAAGGGATTTTTAACATCCGCAAAACAGACAGGAACTTGATTTTATGCCTTAGGAAAAGAATGGATTTTTTTTCACCATATAATAATCTGCTGTGCAATTACCAATAAAAAAGTAATATTCTTTGCTATAAACTGAACAATGTGCAAGAAGCATTTATTGGTAATGTACTGCAAAAGGCATAAGGAATTTAAATCAAGTTTTAAAGTGAATACAGAAATGAACAACATAAAGAAACCACGAGCACTATATAATGCAAATTATTTAAATGATAAATAGAAGCTTGTAATATGACAGGGTATTGAGACATCACAGTTTAAATTGTTCACTTTTATAAATACTGATGACTAGTAGATTGCATTAACTGTATTGAGTGCCATAAGGTCTAGATAGGTATAATGTGTTCACATAAAAGAAGCATTAGTTTCGATCAGCTCTGTGTTGGAGCATTTCCCTTCACAAATCCAGCTGGAGGACAGGGCCTTTATTAAACTAAAGACTACTGCTTCCAAAGTCTAGTAAGACAGATACAGGGAATGAAGGTTTTGTCCCTGTCACATTCATTTACTGTATATAAAAGTGGGGGTTAACTTGTCTTAATTTAGAATTTGCTGCCTTTTTTTTTTTTTTTTTTTTGGGCGAGTAGGAGAGTAGATCAATGAAACAAATCCTTCACATGATGGACAATTTAAGAGTAAGGGAACAATTTGAATCAACATTGATCCCCCACAAAAGCTTTTATTTTGCTCAAAGAGAACATTAATGGCAGTTACATATTTCATAATAAATTAATCCTGAACACTGAACAATTGAAAAAGTCTTTCATTCAAAAATATATGCACATGTTGCTATTGAATCAGAACCTGGCAGTAGTAAAATAATATTCATGCTGTACAAACCCCTATTTTTCTCTCTTTTGAGCCATTTCACACACACAAAAATGTTTTTATAAAACCATAAATTTTTGAATCATGCTAACCTTTACAAAAAGAATATTAGCAATTATGTATCTGCCTTCCTTAAACAAAACCATTCCCAAAAACTTAATCACCATTCCATGCAACACAAATTTTGAAAGTTGCTTTAAGGCATGTCCTTCTCCTAATCCGCGGTTAAACTCTTCCATAGGCAATGAAACAGCAGACAGCCCAATATGCTTTCAGAGGGTGTATATGTTCTATGTGTCCTTGGTGGATAGACTAATTCCTGCTTAAAGCAATATGAGATAAAAGCCGCCAAGTGTGAAGACTTTCCTAGGTGACTACAGGTTGGGTAGAATTACCCAAGTTAATTTGCAACTAGTTCTTTTGCAAACTGCAAACCAAGGCAGCAAAATGTAACACAAACTAATCCTGCTTTGTCAGAACAGTCTTAGAGCTTGCAATGAGCTCTGTTTTTCCATGTTTATCAGAAATAAACCAGCTAGATTAAGGATGTCGCCATGAGCAGCAGTTAATTCCACAAGTGGAATTAGTAAAGAACACAGCTATTCTGGAAGAGACAATGTTCTTCAGTCTCTCAGAGGAGAGACATGAGAAAGTAGTACAATGTTCTCCCTTAAATCCAAGCTTTTTAAAAAAAATATGAGAAATTGGTGCTCAGGTCAAACACAGATCTATACATTTTCCTTTAATACTCATACTGACTCAGGATCACAGCATGGGATCAATCCAATGAATTGGAAAACTATATTGATCATGTTTCGGCTTATCTCAGTGAACTGATCTGTCTCACCTTACAGGTTATCGCACCAAAAAGTAAAGCCTAGTGATTCAGAAGTCCACAACTGTCCAAGATACAACCTGAAAATGTCACTGACAATTCACTTTGGGCCGGCAAATGGAAAGTCCTGGTTCTGGTTCTAGATATCGCCATATTGAGGATATCACCAATATATAATAATAAATGTTTCATCTTTTATAATTAAATACAATTAAGATATATTGAACACGGCATTAAAAACTATGGCAAGAATATTATCTACTAGCATCCATAGGCATTATTTATGGTTATATTTTTATATGTACAACTCAACAGTTGTATAATACAGTAACAGTTGAAGTTAATATATTAACAGAAAATCCCAGGGATGCTCTCAAGTTTTCAGGACATTGACTATCAGGAGTTGTTTGTCATTCAGCAGTTGTATGACTCAATTTTAAAGATGTATTTTTAAGCAGCAATACATTTTGTTACCCTAGCGGCCTTACCCCTCATAGTGTCTAAAGTTTTTCATTTGTCTCAAGTAAACATTTTAACATAGGAAACACTCCATATATTTATAATGTTATGAACATATAAAAATAGACATCCATTAAATGTGCACAGGTTCAAAAACATTTCTTCCTGCAAAGATGACTTTTCCATACTTCCTCCACTACGGTTGGATGTAAAGTACATTACAAGTCACAGCACAGTAAGGGAAAGGCCCACCCTCCTAAGCCAGCAGGGAAGTGCTAGAGCCTCAGCACATCCCCAGTCACATTTCCGTTGACCTTTTCCAAATGTAGAGGAGGCTCCAACTCAGATGACCCCCTAATTCCTCAGGCAACTGCAGCAACTATCCTCAGTCCTTACCTTGCAACAGTTCACAGTCTCTTGCCCAAAGAAGTAAGGCAAACTAGAATCTTCTTAAGAAATTCAGCCCTTTCTTTGCCACGCCTGTTTCTTGATCCACCACAAGGTCAGCTATGTTTGTACTTTTTCCTCAGATCACCTAATCTTCCAAAGTGATGGGAACTCTGAACAATGGAATTGTTTTTCACTTTAGCTGCAGAGCTAGTGCTAGTGGAGAGTTACTCCACTAAGGTCCTAAAGTACCGGGCTCTCAAATTGATGTGAATTGCAATCCTTGCAGCGCACACACACACACACACACACACACTCTCTCTCTCTCTCTCTACACACCCCACCCCCACCCCCAGAACAGAAATGTTTAAATATTGGCTTTGTGGAGCCACCTCTCAAAGCGATGCTATTTCCATAGACTTACATACCTTGATAATTAATTCTGATACGTAGAATTTTAAAATCTAGGTTTGGGTATTTGCTACTGTAATCTTGCTATAGAGCGATTACTTATTATTTAAAATTAATGTATGATTGAACATTATATAAATTGTATGTTAAACAAAATTTGAATTCTATACATGTTCTTTTAAAATGTCAGTGCCATCACCATATTGAAGACACTGCAAAATAACCATTCGCTGTAGTAATTTCTCCCTGTGCTGTGCTATGGAATTAATATTTCCAGCAACCAAATGATGAGCGACTTCTGAGATACTGTTTTTATTTATGCTTCTTATGTCACCTATATTCACTTAAAAAGTGCTAAGCAAATTCCCCAGTCCTTCATTTCTTCACCTTCTTAAAGATGAAAAATAATCTTATTTTGTGCACCCTGTATGGAATTTATACTGTTGTAAATCATGCTCATACAAAACCTTAGCACATCGCTTCAGTCAACTAGAAAATTAAAGTTTCTGATTCACTTATTAAATGAAAACAATGAAAACACTCTCATCCGAAAAAAAAACCCACCTTTTCGTCCTAAAAGCAATTAATCTTATTTCATTACAAAGTATGTCTTCAATTGCCAGGACTGTCTCCTTTAATTGGAAATCTGAAATTGTAAGAAAACTTCAGTTATTTACTCTATCGTATTTCCAGAATATGAATGAGGAATGGACTTCTTTACGAAGTCAGCTGTGCATTTTTACCAGATGCTCTGAAAAAAAATTAAATCACGACATTAATAGAGGTATAGAATACTTTTTCTCAAATCTTAAAAGTAAATATATTAACAAGCAGCAAAGTAGGAGCATTAAACTTTGTTGCAGGTTTGTATTTAGAACTTTCAGCAACAGAAAGTCTTTTTGTATTATCTAAAAGAATAAATTGAGTAATACTTTGTTCTATTAAATGTGTTAGTAAAAATATAAGCACTTAAACATAGACCCCTTATCTGAGAACAGGGTTCACTTTTTAAGATTTAAGAATCTTTGGGGGGAAAAGAAGTAGCATTAATAAAAGAGAATACCGCAAGGACAGGGAGGCTGAGGGCATTGTGAATCTAAAAATTTTTACCTGATTTCCTGCTAACTCCAATACTACTCACAGCAGCAGTCTTGAAACTCACAGTAGCAGTCTTGCAACTCACAGTAGTAGTGAAGTTGCAACTCTTCTCCTATATATTATACCTAGAGACTGCCTGTGGTGATTCAGTTTTTAAATTCATTCAATATGATAACATTCCAATTTTGAAAAGGGTTCTTCTCATTTCTCTCTCCCCCTCAATTTTTAGATATTTTTCTTCTTATAGGGCATTATAAAACTGTTTTGCTTTGATAGTCATTCATGTGGGTTACAACACTGCAGTCAGGGGTACCAATCTGAGGAAAGACTCAGGTTTTGGAGAACTCTACAGCCACGATACCTTTTTTTTTTTTTTTAAGTACTTAATCTGTATTATAACTTCGTCAGTCTTCACCTCATATACAGTGACTCACCCTGTTCAATCCTCAATATTTTAGTAGCATTATACCTCACATACACACCAAATCAAACATGGCCAGGTCAGCTGTAGTACTATCAACACAATCTGCTTTGAAAACATAACCCTCAGAATACTATTGTTATGAAATTTTACTATCCATGTCACACCACCACATCTATTTGGCACTTGCAGTCATGACTTGTTCTTCCGGAGGAATTCCTCTATAATTGAGCATTAGTTATTGTACCATTAAACTACAGTGTTTCCGTAAATTTTAAACAGATAACAGCACTTTCTAGCAAGTGTTTTTTTAGATACAAGTTTATTACCTAGTTACAGGGAGAAAAAAAGAAAAGTTGGCTAGAAAAGGTTTTCCTTTTCTAGTTAAAAAAAAAAAATGAGGTTAACAGAAAACATCCTGCCATTGCTCCCAAAGGAATAGTCCCCAACTACAAAATGAGCAAAGTCCATTCCTAAGTGTAAATATTTTAAAACCTAATGTAATAATAAACAGTTATCCTACATATTTTTTCTAATGTGATCTTTGGTATATTTATACTATAAGCATTGATCTTTTATAAGTATTTTTATCTGTTTCTTTCATTTGTCGATGCTGGTTTTAGGTTCAACATTATTAACAATGGCAACAGTCCAGCGTCCTGGTAGAAATATGCAGTGGGCACAGATTGCTCTGGCTGCAGGGCTTACTCATATTTCAGATGAGGAGTGGGCCTGTGCAGTTGAACTATTATTTTTCCATGAAAACACCAACAGACCAGGATGAATAGGCTCCTTTCATTATTCTCTGAAGGAATAGGAAGACTAAAAGGTTCATGGCGAATTGTGTCCTCACACAAATGTCAGGACAAAGTAAGGCTCCCTGCAAAAACATTTTCTTTACAGTCTTGGCAAGTCTTTGCCTAAGAAATACCACAGAATTGTGCTCATGATGTCAGACATACTTTAGTGAGTATGAAGGATTAACATTTTGTATCTCTCTGCTGATCTGCTTGCCACTATGGGAATCCAAAAAGGCAGAAGTAAGCTTTCAGTTAGCTTTTCTTAAAGCAAGATACAGAACTGTTGCAGCTCAGCCCTTGAGTTCAGGATGCTATTTGATCAGAAAGACTGGCACTTAGGCATCTAATGTAACCCATACTGCTTACTGAAATCTTATTTCCATATAAATATACATGTCAAAAGCAGAAAAAATCTCTCAAGATCATTAAGTGGGCAGTGGATTTATTGTGATTTTACCTGTAGACTAACTCAGTCAACACTGTAAAATTAGGTGTACAATTAACAATTTTAGTTTGCATTGAGAATAATATTCTTGAAGTGTCAGATTACAGTATTATAAATAAGTATTTTACACTAAATTGTAATCAGTATAACATCACGCTCTTTTACAAATTAACGTATTTAATGGTCATCATATTGTAAATGTAGTATATCAACCTCGTAGATTATGAAGAATTCACAGAGTTATTCACAGTTATGGATAGAAAAGAAGTTTAGAAGAATAAATTGAATTTTTAGTTTAAAATAGATACCAATGTCAAAATAGTTAAAAACTGTAAACTTTTTCAAATTTTAACACAATAGTCAATGATTTCATTTTAAAATCCTTAAAAGTAGTACAAAAACAATGTTAAAAATAAATAATAAATAAATAAAATAATCAAAGGTGAAATTCATGACTTGCCTGGAGAACAGCCCCAGGTTTACAATTAAAGTTGCTGTGGCTCATGTAGGGGAATTGATAGCATACAGTAGGACTGCACTGTGGCTCATTAGACCTTGTCAGTATTTAGCATTCAAAGCCACTGTCAATACAGCATTCACCTGAGCCAGACTTGGGGGCTGCAATACTTTGGTTTCAATTAGCATTCCAAAGCTCTCTTTACTGCAAATCACGGATACAGTGAATTTCTTCCTGAACTAGATATCATTCCCTGCATTTGGATTTTAATTGACAATACTTAGTAGCTGCTCCTGTTTTCTATTTCTTCTGGCACAGTTTAATTCTAACTTTACCTCTGTTGTGCTACATCTGAACCACATGGCAAATACTTTCAGCAATGATACAGGTTATATAAACAATTTCTACTAAAGTAAGGAGAGGTCTTGGAATCCTTTGAAATTTAGTGATAACTGTGCATTTCCCTACTGAGCCAGTATCTGCCATGCTGAACTTCCCTGTATCAGTGTCTGACATACCATAGAATATGCACTTTTGCTGTGTTTTTGGTTTTGGGGTTTTTTTCCCTAAAATAAACCAATTTTACTCAGTCATTTTCAATTTGACTTTACTTTGGATATACTGCAATCAAATTAGTCCTGACAAACTAATAAAGATTGGGCCAATGTTTGGATGTGACACTGTTAAGGAAATCTATCTTGCAAGAAGGAAATTTAACAGCTGCTTGTGGAGGAAGAATCTTTATCACTGAGTCAGAAAGGAACCAACTGCTTAGCATAATTTTAAAGGCAGCTTCTCTGTCACCGGCATCATCATTCAGTTGATGTGTAAAAACCATTTATAAATATTAGCAATCATCTGGCATTTTTCAAAAGAACAGGAAAGTTAATCCTGTTTCCTGACTGAGTTCTGCCTTGCATAATTACATTCTGACTACCTAAGTTCCCCTGCAATTTCAGTTAATTACAGTATTATTCTTACTTCCTGTCCTAAAGTTATTTGTGTAGTAACCATATCCTACTAGAGTGGAAGATGAAGTAAGCTCTGTGAATTATTTTGATTAATGTGTAAAATGTTGTGCTATCGCCTAACACAAAAGACACTACATATTGGATATTATTCCCAACTAAAAAAATGTGTGAAACTTTTCAGCAATTATATTAACACTCAGTAGCGCACCTCTCAAGGGATGCTTGTATTACTTGACTAATAGATATAAATCTATATGTAACTAAAAAATATTAATACAGCCTTTTCTTGAACATAAGCAAATGAAAAATCTTAGATATGTCTAAAGAGATAAAAAAAATACCAAAAAGTATAGATAATATACATAAAAATACAGTCCTCTAGCACTTGCCATTGCCACTAAAAACTACTATTGACAGTCTACACATTGAAAAATCATTATATTTGCTTGACAATCATAAGCTTTTGAAGCATAACTAACTGGGAAGTGACTAGAGTATTTTCAGCAGACTAGAGAGGACTGCCCAAACTTTATGGCAAAATTTCATTTTAGCTGTATACAAAAACACAGGATTTCTTCGTGCCTGAGATAAAAAGAGGACTTTCCTTCTTTTTAGGTGCAAACTCTCATTTTGTAATTAACAGCAAAACTTCTGCGGGCATCTGTTGGGCAGGGTTTTATCCCTCAACTTTGTCATGCAGTAGCCATAAATCTGTCCATCATAAATTTCCTCCCTTAGCCTCAGACCACTCCTCCTAAACTCATCCTGACTCTATGGACATTCCTCCATACCACCCCAATGCCTACTGTTTTCTGTCACATTCCTCTGCTCCATCCAGCCCTTCCCACACTCTCCCTCACATCCAGCGGCGCTTCTATATCCCTTCACACAGGCAGATCCATACCATTTTCCTACCTGAATGTACCCCACTTTGCCTGACCCAGTCTTCTCCTTCTATACAGTTATTGTTGTGATATCTAAGATTTCTCTTAGTCCTTCAACTGCTGTAGCCTATGCCTTTTCCACTATTACAAAAATGATTTCACTCCTCGAGACGCAGAAAAAAAAATGAAGTAAATGTGTCCTATAGGAACGAAAATCAAAGCCAAAGAAAAATAACCTCAGAATTATTTCGAAACCAACACCACAAATAAAGTTCTTGAGACAGATGATAATATTGCAAGACCTGACAACACTGGCAACACATGCAGATAAGCCACGGTGACATGCTTGAAAAACAACTAGTTTGACTAGCAAACCTGAACTACATGTTTTGTCACTCCACTCTCCCATCCCCCCACCTGCATGAGGAAACCACAGCCACGAGTGGGAAGAGCAGGTGGGCGGCAGGGTCCAGAACCCCTGCCTTCCTGGGGGGTTGCAGTGCCCACTATAACCACAGTCATGGGCTGGGGCAGCTTCCAAGTGCCACCTGGTTACTCAACCTTTAGCTGAAGAGTTTTTTCCCAGGGCCTGACAATTTATTCTCTCCTCATGGGTAGCAGCAGCTGCCCCAGGAGCAGGGATGAAGTCCCAGGACCAGGATTATACCACTTCTATAATCACTTCTTCTTTGTCGTCATTCTCCATCCCTCTTAGTCGTTCTCTCTTCTTAACTGTTCTCCTTCTCTCTATATATGCAAAGACTCGTGACAGCAAGTTATTGCATCTGGTGGTATCTCCACACTTTCTTTGCAGCTTTTAACATCTTTCCTCGTCCTGGGCACACGACACTTCTAAGTAGTGTTTTGAGGATTACACTGAAGTTGAAACAAACTATTTCTACATGCTTGCAAAGGCCGACCTTCGGATCATGCTCCAGAGCCTATTTGTTCTCATACGCGACTGGGAAGAAATGAGTAACTCATTGAAGAAATTTGGGGTTGGACAGCCTGTGTCTTTGAGACAAGGATTTCTGGAAGCTCTTTATTTTTTCTAAGGAGGAAGAGACTGGACTTCTGTAATTATATGGTTATTATGTTTTCTAATGTTTACACACTGGCAGAATGGGAACACAAAAACAAGTCTACATAAACACAATAAACAAAAAACTCTTCAAGGCTGTTTCCATTTAAAATTACAGGCTATGCCATTTAAGGGAGTTTGCAGTGCTGGAACATGCTGCAACACTGCCTGCCCAGGAGAAGGATAACCCCATTTAAAAATGTTTTTCTAATATTAAAAAAAAAAAAAAAAAAGAAAGAAAAAAGTTTCACTCTTGACATGCTTGTTTTGGAGCTCCTAAAGGAGCAGGGAGTTCACATAAATGAGTTCATCACCTCCCCATGCACTAGGGCAGCCTCCAGCCCTCACCCGCCTCTCCAGGGCCCTGTGGGCCATGGGAGATCTTTAGCCCGAGGAAGGAGAGAAAGATCTGGCCAGTAACAACATCTACATGCTGGAAGGGGCCTCCTCTGCCTCACTGCTAGTCTGGTGGCAAGACCCTCTTATCCCTCATCGGCAGAGGAAAATCCCTTCCACATTAAGTACAATTATAGGCGAAAATTGGCTGCCAATTTTTGAAAATCTGTCCCTTTAAGTTTTAAGGGAGCTGGTTTCCTTTTCAATTTTAAATATATCTCACCCATATGGGAATAATACACAATCAAATCCAATATTTTTCCTACTGCCTAGCAGCTAAGTTATTTACTTGACTTTAACAAGACTTTTCTTTCCTCTTCCCAAGTTTGAGAGCAAGCACAAGCTGAGATGAGCTGTGCTGCTGTATGAGCAGGCAGCCGCTTCCAACAATTTATTTGAAAAGAAGCAGATCTGTATGTTAGGTAGGAAAGGGAGAGACTTAGCGTAGGCGGGGGAAAGAGGGGAAAAAGTCAAGGTTTAAATTTTTTGTTGTCGTAAATAAGCGCTTGAAACATGGGAACAGAAAATAGGAAACTTTCAAAGACTTGACACACCTATTTCCTACTGCTGGAAAATTAAGACAGTTCCATAAGCTGTATGTCCCCTAAATTAAAAACAATGCACAAAGGGTGTTAAATTAGCCATGCAGACATAATGGCCATTAAAAAATCCCACTTGTATGCTGTGCAAATTTGCATGTGCAACCTGCATCTGTTCTTAAGACACTAGATTGAAGGCAAAGTTTTACTCTGAACCCCTTTTTTCCCCCCCAAACTGTAGAAATAAAAATTTAGCATGTTTACTATTTACAACTTCCTTCTCAGAAGACACAGGTAGAGCATTCATGCCTTCCAAAATGTAACCTTACACATCTGGCCAGCAAACATCTGGATATTTATCTTCACTCATCATTTCCTTCTGTAAGTCCAAAAACTGTCAGTTATTTCAGCTGAGATTCAGCCCAGGGGAGTAGAAAAAAAAGTTACATCCTTCTTTTGTCCAGGTTTTATAAACTGCTTTTTACCTTTTTCCCTGGGATATCAGTAAGTATAAAAATAAGCAGTCTGGATTCTTTTGACTGTGGCTTTTATTCTTGTGAATATGTACTTCTGTAGCCACAGGGAGCATACATATACAACTGTATTTATTACACAGTCATATCTGCAATGCATGCAAAATATCCTACATCTTTAAACAGGCTTTTTTTTATTTTAAGTGTTACATACATCCAGAAGAAATCACTCAAATCACAGGTAAGAATACAGATTGATTTGTGAATAAATTATATAGCAAAACTTATGCCAATTAAACTTCAGATTTGGGATAGTCACGAAACAGGAAATGTGAGTATCAATTCACTTAAAAAAAAAATTTTTTTAAAAAAACCCTTGACTTACAGAATTGTCATAATGGAAGCACTGCCTTTGGACTGGAGGCACCAGCCTGAGGAGCTCACCCCTGAGTTTGTCCCTTGCTCTGCCACTGTTCTAGGAAAGTCTCTTCACCTGCCTGTGCCATCCTACCCCTATTTTACAGAGGGTTATAATGAAACTCATCTCCTTTGCAAAACACTTTGCAGTGTAACTACGAAAAAAAACACTCTAAGAGACTCAAATGTTATTACCAAAGATACATATTTAGCAAAGGAAAACATCAATCATTTCTGAATCTATCTAATTATGAGTTTAGTTTTTCTTACTATTCAGTAATTTAAAGCTACTGCTGACTTTAAATTTTCCAAATCACTATCCTGGTATCCAACCTGAAATTGCTTAGCAAAATGTTTTGGACAAGTAATAAAGAATTCAAACTATGCAATGAGTTTTTTTGAAGTCTGTTGTTTAGCTGAGGTTGCATTCACTTCTCTTTTGTTATTTCTTTGAACCAGCTTCATGCTTTCCAACTTAACTCTGCTTCATGAAGTTGAAGTGCTCTTAGAAGAAAGGTTAACTTAAAAATCATACCCATATTAAAAGACAAAAGAGCAAAAATTAATATTATGGCTTCTTAAAATTATGTCATTTAGTATGTGTCCTGGTTTCAGATGGGATAGAGTTAATTTTCTTTCTAGTAGCTAGTATAGTGTTATGTTTTGGATTTTGTATGAGAATAACATTGATAACACACTGATGTTTGCAGTTGTTGCTATGTAGTGCTTATATGAAGTCAAGGATTTTTCAGCTTCTCATGCCCAGCCAGCAAGAAGGCTGGAGGGGCACAAGAAGCTGGCACAGGACACAGCCAGGGCAGCTGACCCAAACTGGCCAAAGGAATATTCCATACCATGTGACATCATGCCCAGTATATAAACTGGAGAGAGTCAGCCAGGGCAGAGGGGGGATCGCTGCTCAGGAGCTAACTGGGCATCGGTCAGCAAGTGGTGAGCAACTGCACTGTGCATCACTTGTTTTGTATATTCCAATTTTTTACTTTTATTGTTATATTATTATTATTATTATCATCATAATTATTTTCTTCCTTTCTGTCCTATTAAACTGTCTTTATCTCAACCCACGAGTTTTACCTTCTTTCGATTCTCTCCCCCATCCCACTGGGGGGGAGGGAAGTGAGTGAGTGGCAGCTTGGTGCTTCGTTGCTGGCTGGGGTTAAATCACGACAGTATGAATTTATTTTATATGTGTACTAGGGGCACTTTGCACACCACCATTTGTCCCATAGGAATGCTGCAAAGCATTCATGATTCAAATTCATTTTAACCATAGGGTACAAGGGAAGCTGCTAATGATATAACAACTTACATACTTAACTCTGCATTTCTCCATAACACTTTAGATTTATTTTTCAACTTTAAATCAACAAATAAAATACATGTTTAAGTACCAGAACAACATTTACAATAAAAAAATCTAAAATTTTATGTTAGAATGAGTGGATAAGAGAGATCAGCAGAAGAGCAAAGCAGCAAATAGTGCGAAGGACTTGAGAGTTGGCTTCGACGGGTTTACTCATTCCTCCCTCACATCACTTCTAGGCAACAAACAACTTGTCCTGGTTTCAGCTGGGACAGAGTTAACTGTCTTCCTAGTAGCTGGTACAGTGCTATGTTTTGAGTTCAGTATGCAAAGAATGTTGATAACACTGATGTTTTCAGTTGTTGCTAAGTAGTGTTTAGACTAAAGTCAAGGATTTTTCAGCTTCTCATGCCCAGCCAGCGAGAAAGCTGGAGGGGCACAAGAAGTTGGCACAGGACACAGCCAGGGCACCTGACCCAAACTGGCCAACGGGGTATTCCATACCATGGGACGTCCCATCTAGTATGGGAACTGGGAAGGGGGGCAGAGAATCGCCGCTCGGGGACTAACTGGGTGTTGGTCGGCGGGCGGTGAGCAATTGTCCTGTGCATCATTTGTACATTCCAATCCTTTTATTACTACTGTTGTCATTTTATTAGTGTTATCATTATCATTATTAGTTTCTTCTTTTCTGTTCTATTAAACCGTTCTTATCTCAACCCACGAACGAGTTTTACTTCTTTTTCTGATTTTCTCCCCTATCCCACTGGATGGGGGGGAGTGAGTGAGCGGCTACGTGGTGCTTAGTTGCTGGCTGGGGTTAAACCACGACACAACTCAGGAACAGTTCCTTTTTTTTTTTTTAATTTCTTTCTTCTTTTAAACAGAAGGTAATTTCCAGTCAAAATTGTATTAAATTAAAAGACAGTTTGGAGTGAAAAACTCCTTTTACTTTTATTTCTGTAACACACTATAGGTTACCTTACTGAAAAAGAACCCTTAAGATTTTATTTTTATGACTACAAACTTTTCAGGATCTCAGCATCCATAACTGTTACTAGTGACTATAATTTAAAAGACAATAAAAGAAAACATAAAAGCATGTAAAATATATGATGCACAAATAAAGCATATACTTCTTTACACCTCTGTGCTGTAAAATCAAAAAAATCATGCTGCCTTCTGTCTCAATTTAATAGGCCAGTTTCCAGTTGATGGAAGGCATGAACATGACATCACTGATTTCTGAAATGATTCCTTGTGAAAACATGTCGCATGCCATAGTGTTATTACAGTCTGAGAGTCTTAGCAATAGCTTTGCACGGCTGAACATACAACTATAAAATGGCAAGATATGCTTAGAAAGACAGTGATATTTGTGATGTACGTTCATTAAATAGAAAGGAATTATCCTAATTTTATTAAGGTTAAAAGCAGCAAGGGAAAATCTCACCCATGTTTTACAAGGTCACATGCCCAGGTTGCTCTACATTGTCTGAAGCAATACCCTCTCCATTTTAGTGATATTCTGCGTAATGACTGTCACATACTTGACCTCATCAGAGAAGCTGAGGATGTTCATGATTTTTTCAGAAGACAAGTTTTAAAAGAGTTTCTGGGAAGTTAATCACTAGATAGAATCACAAGTCCTCCTCCTGGACCCTACAAAACCTTGCACTTCCCCATGCATACATACCAACATGATTTGATTCGTCACAATTTTTGCATGCCAGCAACAGAAAGATATTTTCAGAATATTTCAGTTCCCATTTAGCCCTTAAAATAAGTAGCCCAGAGGCCAACATCCAATGCTCAAATCCAAGTGCTTTACAGAATCCAACTATGAATACTGTAACAACACCTGAGTCATTCCTATTTAAGATATGTCTTTCATACAGCTTTACAGATGAGAACATTGTAGATATCTTCTTGCAACAGAATGTTTACAATCTGTTTAGAGCATTTCTTCATTAAGATTAAAAAAGTTAATTTACTTTTAAAATATTTAACCATGCTGACTTTATTCAGGTTTGACAATTACTGATTCTTGAGAAAAACTAACTGAAAAATACTGTAGGTTATTTAAATATCTTTGGTTGGAAAAAAAAGAGAAGTTATGCCAAAAAAAGGATTTACTGATAATTTTAGCTATTAAAAAAAGAAAAAAGGAAAAAAATCTGGTTAGTGATTTTTATTAAGTTACAGCTTCCACCAGCATGCTATCAATTTAGATAGAGTGTGATGTGGAAAAGACTGCTATTCCTACACTCAAAAAGCATTTTTGGCAGTTTAAATACCTTCATTAAGGCAATAAAGATGCACTGAAGGAAACATACATGTAAAGAACATTGTCCAGATACAATAATGTTTTGTCTGCTCCAAACACGCTTTAAATGTTAATTGCCAATCTTGAAATGTATAATAAAGTATTTGAAATGGTAATGGCCTCACTAGATTTTTAGCATGCAAAGAAAACAATTACAGACATCCAGCTTCTAGAAATCTGAGTAATATCCTGAAAGGAACAGCTCACCGTTTGGGGGTTGGGGTCGAATGCACTTTTAGTCTGCTTTAAAACATCATTTTAAATTTCTTATAGCAAAAAAACAATACCCTTTTCGAATTTGCAAGTAATCATGCACCTATTCTTGGCAAGGAGTGCCCATCAGTGAGTAAAACTGAGCGTGCAATTAGCAATGAACAATCTTTTTTTCTTTCTTTTTTTTTTCTTTTTTTTTTAGCTAATTCTGATAAGGATCGACTGTACGTACACACTTGGAAATATTTCAGTCAGTCACATAACCTGATACCAAATATAATTAAAAAAAAATTCTATGCATACATGCATAAAATACACATGTATTGATGGATACACACTGGAAAACTGTATTTAAAATACAGAAAAATTTGCATAAAAAGCATGGAAGAAATGGAAATAGCAATGATACTTCTGATACGTCCTTAGTCCTAATACTCCAGAAATGGGAGTTTTTAGCAATGTCCCGCTGAAGAAGAAAAGTGTGAGCCCAAGCCCTTCAGAGCAGCCCATCTCCCCAGGAGAAGAGCTGCATCCATGTCCCTGCTTTGCATCCCCCAGCCACAGAACTGCATACATGCTCCAAGAGCCACCTTACCTTTCCTTGCAGGTAGGCTGTGAAGGTGCTCCAAAGCTAAATTCTGCATGGTTTGAAAAGTGCTTGAAAAGAAATTTCAAAAGAACTATTTGAAATTGCAAAGTACTATAGGTCTTCATAGTGCCTATTAGCTAAAGTGCTGCTTCTGAGCAGGGATACAGAGAGATAGTGTTCTGTGCATTTCTTTTTCCATGCTAAAACTATACAGACTGACAAACAGAGCAATAATGACCAGGCAATTTTTACTAGCACAGCAGGAGAAAAACAACTTATTTTTGTAACAGAAAAAGCACAAGCATCTCAATGGGCCATCTGTTTTAACAATGCCTTTTATTTCTCTAGGCCTCTGCTTCTACTTTAAAACTTAGTGACAAAAAAATAATTACCACTGCTGCTGTTTGATGAATTATATGATGTGTGCTTTTACTGTAAATCTAATTCCTTACAATCACGTTTTCATATCACAAATTAAAAACTGTTGTTACATTTGGTACCTTTTATTGCTGATCTGCTGATTGCAATAGATTGGCCAAACATGAAAGGGACAAAAAAATGAACCTTGCCCCTCTTTGAACATCCCTCCAGCCCAGGACAAAGCCCTCTAGCAAGACAGTGTGCAAAGCTGCTGTATCAGAAACCGAGAGCTAGCATCTCCAAAGTCACTGCAATTGGTTTAGGAAATAAATGTTTAAAATGAGCCTGGATGAAGTGATTTGTGTGCTACTTATTCAGGAAATAGATATTAGCGAGCATTTTTATGTTTCTCTCCAATTTAGTAAGAAGCCTTTAGCTGACATAAGTAGTAACATGGTTTAAAATTAGGTGAAGGCGAACAAGAATATATATTCTCAGGTGGGTTTTTCACTTACTCTAAATATAAGTTTCTAGCATAAGATACATATTCAAAGTGTAAGACAGAAACAAAAAAGGAAGAGAAGACAGACATAGTTGGACTTCTCTCCTTGAACAAGTAGTTGAACTTCCAAACATAGTCTCTCTCTTCAACTTACGAAATCACTCGATTGAAGGCAGTTCCATAATATTTAAGAGGTCAAATAGTGTATAATAGAACTATTTCAAATCTTTTTTCAGGTAAAACTCCATAAAAATAAAATCTTTAAACTATTGCAGAAGAACTAGTTTCTCCTTTCCCACACTCACTAACTGCAAAAAGGTTCACTTCAAAACTTGGATAATTCAAATTTTACTTTATGCTCTATAACATCTTAAGAAGTACAAGTGTTATGCACCATTTCATTGGTTTTCAGCAACACACTCGGAAAAGTATGTCAAATGAACTGTTTCTTCGCACAGTGAGTTAGATGCTTTCATACTCATGTCTCTACTCACTCAGACTAAAAAGCGATTTTTTTTTTTCCTGTTTAAAATGCATACACACGGACTAGAGGGCAGCACTAGCCAAGGATACAAATGTGTGAAGACAGCTTACTTTTTGAATGGTCAACCCATGCTAATTTATAACAAAATTTCTTCTCCCACTTCATCCCATAAGATACTGTTTTATGTTGTTCATGTGCAATGACACTTGTATCAGATTAGTTTATTAGTCAGAAGCATGACTGTAATCACACAAGTCATGTGTGCAATGTATCAGTTTCTTCATTACAACCACCTGTTTAATCCACACACTGTGCACATTTCCTGGGGATCTCAGAAGAGAGTCATTTCACAAATGACTTTTGGAATTCATTTCAAGCCTCAGAAAGTTTAGGTTTTACCACCTTAAAGAAAAATTTAGATGAAAAAGAGCAGAGATTTTCCCCATAGCTTTGAATATTTAAGGATATTTATTTTACATTTTCTAATGTTTTACTGTAAAAGCATGTTACAAACTTGCTTTTGTGCAAGCAGAGCCAGTCTGTGCACTCAGGAACAACCCAGGCACTGCAGGTAGGAAAAAGATGAGATTCTACCCTCCAGACACTCATACGTACCTCTAGCTGATGCATATCTATATAGAGAGCCTTGAGAACGCCAATGTACTGTGTAAATCCTCAAAGCAGGATTTGAGTGATACTTAAGAGAAGTATTAACCTTGTGCTGGCCCCTTTCCCAACCATAAGAAAAGACTAGTAACAAGGAAAATGGAAGAATATGGTTTCTTTTTCATTTTGTACTGGGGAGTTTGCCAGATCTCTTCATGGTGGAAGCTTGAGAAAAGATAAACAGTGCTGAGAGGAGATGGAATTACCATCTGAATTTTTGGTATAAAAACTGTCATAATAGTGTCAGCTCATGCTTTCATGAATACGTATGTCATGATATTTAAAAGATACATTGTCTCTGGCATAATCAAAAAAAATTTTTAAAAGATTGCTTTTATACTCATATCAAGGCCTAATTCGTAACAACCACAGAGATCCATCTCTCCTAGCATCCTGTGGCAAAGAAAAGCAATTACCAGATAGTTACAGAAAACCTACAAGAATCATGGTAAGTGTATAATGACTTTTCTCCTGATACCCTTCCATCATCCAAAGATAAGCCGCTTATGTCTTCCTGGACTAGATGTTTAACCCATACCATGGAGTTTAATTCCTCACCTATAACAATGAGCCCTGTCCTACCCCCCACTACATCATATTCCCACTCCAGAGCACATCCTACAGCACTTCTAAAGAGCCAAAAATCCATGGCCGACCACTTCGTCTGCTGTCCAACCTGTTGGCAGATTTGTTACTACCATCATTCTTAATAACCTCTGGCACTTCACATATGTACAAAATCTATTCACCCATAAACCTCTTTTGGATATTCAGAAATTAAAATTAAGTAAAAATTCTGTAGTAGATTTCCTCTTATTTCCATCTTCTGAGCTCTTCAGGTTATGGAGATTTTTCAGAAAGTCACTTACTATCTCACAGCTTCTAAAGTAGAACAGGAAGGGGCTTGTGATATCTGCATGTGCCACAATAAATTTAGCACACTAAATGAGTCAACCTCACCTCATATCAGGACATTATTCTTGCCAGTATACAAGAAATCAGTCTTTTAAACAACAGGAACTTATTATGAACAATAACAACCTGAAAACAATACAAGCAGGCTCCTATAATTTTACGGGACCCTAGACCACTCCATGTCAGGAAGCCTCATTGCAGCTGAGGCAGTTTTCAGGTGAACTTTCTCAACCAAAATATACACTTAAATGTCAGAAGGAATGGCAATATTTTGGTTTGCTAAGATTGACTGTGGTCTTCTACAAATTCAGTGTCCACTCAGAAAATTACATGACACATGGTAAAGGAGCACCTCTTATTTTTGAAAAGTAAGAGAAAGGTAAAAGACATAGTTATAAAAACAAGTGTATAGGAATAACAAACGATGTAGTTTACTTACAGTGGACTTGGAAGGCAAGGAATGAATCATAATCACATGAACTCTCTATTTATTTTCAATTCATGTTATGCTGTCTGCAGGTATTAGACCAGAATCAATCAGAAGATAGAACAGAAAATGTGATAACCAGCTATTGCTTTTGCTATTTTTGTGAGGCAAGCAGAGTCAGCATTTTAACATCCTGCTCTCCCAAGCCTGTTCAAAAAATAAAAAAAACAACCGACAGAATGGCAAAAAATGTTTTCTCTAAAATTCACAAGAAGAGAATATTTTTCTCTTAATCACTGGGTATCAATTCCCTTTGCAATCAACACAAGCTGTGACAAGAAAAAGAGCAGAGCCTCATTCAGTCACTTGACAGTTCCCAAAGTTTTCTATCTTTCACTGGGGTGGAATTAAATTTGTTTCATGCTGGATAATCAATATGGTACTGAATTTCTAGTCAGGTAAACCATGGCATTTTCCCACATGCAAGGACAAGCCTAAAAAACCACCACCACCCAATCCTCTAGTCCTGCCCTCTGGATGGAGCCTTTGGCATGTAAAAGTACATTGTCATTTACTGTATTTCTAGGGGAATACAGATTTTCCTGAAAGGAAAACCTTGTGTCTCTGACCATGTTCCCAATAACAAAAGTCAGACATCATTTTATTATAATGAATTTCCCATAAATCTGAAATCCTTTCAATCCAAAATTATTTCAATATACTATCAATTCTTAATATAAAATCTACTTAACAAGTCCATTCTAATATACTGACTTCAGACAAGCACATTATAAATTGCAGATGAAAGGAGCACTTCAAAGGCAGGAATGGGTCTGATAAATAAAGATAGCACAATCGTATGATTCCAATACATCCTACAAAAATGAGCAGTAAATGTAGATGGTGAAGAGACTTTGAGCCCTGCTGTCTTTTCCTTTAACAAGCTTGCAAGTTCAAACTCATCTCCACAACAGTGAACATAGCATTGCACGGGTGTCCAAAGTGATAATATATTGGGATTATTATTGCAGATTATGTATATAATTAGCAGAAAGAATAGGACTGGGTTTTACTGTTGCCCATTTGAGTCATTTTAATGGCATGAATCTTGAGACATTACCTTCCCCAATTTATCCACTCTGTTTCCTTATAAAAGAACGAATTACCTGTCTGTGCACTACTGATGCAGAAAATCCTCTCTGCTCTCTCTGAAGTCTCCAGTTTAACCCCTAGATTCTGTGCTAGCAAGGCTAGGTTATGTTGCTTATGTACTTGGCCACTGGGCAGGACCACATGTCCTGCCCCATGGCTAAGTTGACCCCATGACTACTGAACTGAGTTGAATCGTTTAAGAAAGAAACTCAACACAACCCTGTTTTTTAACATGGACTGTTTCAGTGATCTTATGCACATAGTCTCCATGCAGGACATTTTTTCCAGAACTGAGTGGGTAGTGAACTGCAGCATGGTGTAGGAAAGAGCAGCCAGATGCTTCTGAAGTCAACTCTGCTGCTGAAGAAGTTGTTCCATGAAACTGTAAGAAAAGATGCTTCCTGGGAGAAGAGGCAGAAGCAATGTAAGTCATGGCTAAGAGAAACCCCTTTTTTAAAAAATTCTACAAAACAAGAGATGAAGAGTTCACAAAGTTTCCAATTCTTGGACATCTTAGAAAGAAAACCTCCTCAACATCCTCAGGCGAGACATTTTGCCACAGATCTGAGGCATGGCCTTTTGAGGGACAAAGCTGAAGTGAGTTTTCAGGGTCTGTTCTTTGCCCTCTGACCCTTCAGATGCTGGCCTTGGACAAAAGGTCAGTCCTGTGGGGTGGGAGAATGTGAGAAGCTTGGAGTCTACTGCTCCAGAATATGCCTGGTGCAGTACAAGGCTTAATCCTCATCCACCATAAATAAATTCAGAATTATTAAGAGACACACCATTAACTCAAAATTTTATGTAGCAGCTGGGGAATCTGCCGAGGATATACTTATCAGTTGAGGTCTATTTTACGACCTCTGCACATAACTCAAACCATCAGCTCATATTGGCTCGGCCTTTCGCTGACAGGGACCATGTCACGTATCCCCCAGGGCAGCTGGAAGCCTCCAGCAGACAATGGGGGCGAGCGGCTGACATGGGCCACTGTGGCCCTGGCAGAACAATGCAGCTGCTGCGGAGGTTGGCCCTGCTGAAGGAAACGCGCTTCTCCCAGGTTGTCTGAGGGGAGGGACACTGAAGCAATGGAAATTCCCCAGCAGTAAAGGAGAACAAAAGAAGAGGTGTTGGAAGCTGCCGTTAAAAAGAGACAGGCTCCCTATACCTGCTGGCTGCCAGACTTGGACAGCTTCTTCCAGGGCCTGAAAGAGGAGTGGATGGTCCTCTGGCTGACAGAAAACCACACCGCTCTGCAGGATGCAATCCCCCGGGAAGCGCAGGTGAAAAACTACTCCCTCACACAGAGGACCAGAGTTTCACAGTTCCCCACTATCGCACGTTGGGGCACAGGGTTGAGAGCACAGCCACTGCCGAGGGCCCCGCTCAAAGTGGGGGTGCCTCTGGGCCCGGCAGAGCCCCCCACACCACAGCCGGCCATGAAACCCCCTGCTGCCCCGCAGCCGGGACCTGGGCTCCACACAAGTGCGTCCCTCTTGTTTTTGCATGGGATCTGGAAGTCTCTAGATTTCCTCCCCTGATTAAAAGGTGTGGCTGCTGAAGAAATTAGTTTACAGAGCCTCCAAATTCCTTACTGCCGTTGTCATATGTCTGCAACAGGAGTAACCGCGAGGCCAGGGCGTGGGGAGGGGTGTGCTGCACCACGGCTAGGGCTCGGCACTGCTCTGGGACCGCTGAAATCCCCCTTTCTAGCAGCAGTAACTCTGCAAGGACTCTGCACCTGGAGAGGAAACTTGAGGAGTAATCCATATATGCTAGATTAAAATATCTGGTAAAAATCCCTCAAACCCACACATATCCTTCCCTGAAAAAAAGTTAAAGTAAAACCTGCGATTTTACAGCTTACTTTTCTTAGTAGTACAGCCATAACGGCTGTTTTGAACTGAAACAAAGGGAAAAGTTACACTGATTTATAAAGTCATTAAAATACCAGGAGAAAAAGCAGTGGCTAACTAAGTACTCCCATTGACTGCCACAGCTTTTGGATCAGGCCCAGAAGAATGCTGGAATAAGTGGTGAAACATTTTATTTTCTAACTTTTTAGTGGCTACTGCAAACAATGGAAAATACAAGCACATACTTAGAATAACTCTATCCTTTGCAAAATGAGATCACACCTAAAAATACTTCCTCTTGTTCCTGTATAACTTCAGTTTATGATAATAGCTATTACACATATATAGTGAAGAGGAAAAAATAGCTTCCCAAGTGCTGGGTAAAAACTTGAGATTGTATCGTAGAGTTTCTGCTACAGAATAAACTTTAAAATCTGTTGATGATTCAGACTATTTATTCAGATATCAGAATGGACAATCCAATTACAGCATGGACAACATGAAATAAGGTAGTAAAAAGCCAGGGGCTTGAGTTATCAAATTATTGCTTGGAGACAGGAAAAGCTAAGTGATGATGATGATTCTTTGTATCAAAATTATATCAAGTATTAAGAAACAAATGCAAAATGTATCTGAATTTTAGGTTTCCAGTTTGAAACAATTAGTGCTATTATTTACATCTCCACACATAAGCCCACACAGCTTGAATTTCCTGGGATATACATGTGCTATTAATTTTTAACTTTGCTCTAGGATCCAAGCCTGAATCACCAGGCCCTGTTACTTTCTAGCGCAAGGGTGTGTTTTGTCCGCTTGTACTACAGACTGTTCCAGTGCCCTGGCTCCTCAAAGTGCAAAGGTATTTTTCAGGAGTTTACGTTTTACTTTTTAAAACCATCTCCTACACTTAAATTTCCTTAGCAACTTCCAAAGCAGCCGACTTTCACAGCTGTGTTGCCATCCTACGGATTTCATCATTGCTTGACCAGAGAAAAGAGTGTTGGTTAAGCTAAAATCTCCATTTAGAGTGATTTTCTACAATGTTGCATCAGTTCCCTGCTAAGTAGCACAGATCTAATAGCTAACAGTATTTCTGTAACCTGAAGAAGAGTAAATTAACATTTACAGAATAGCTCAGCGCTGACCTTCTTAAGGCAACAGCAGCATTTTCTTATGCAGTTTCCTCAACTACGTTACATACAGACAGAATTGGTTTGGATTTTAATTCTAAAACTGCTGGCGAGATTCATTTCAATGTATGTAATCTCCTCAAAATACAGAAAAACAGACAAGAGTAAATGCAAAGTTGTTGCAAGAACGGAAATACGTGCAATTGCTTTAGAGAGCACGGAGCTGACCCTACTCCCTTCTCTGCCAGTGGGAATTTTACCACTGACTCCAGTGAAAGTACAGCCAGGCTAGTGATTTTCTAACACTTGAAGGCAATTATTTTTATTTTAAAATGCAGGAATAGCCTCCCGCTCTGGTCCAGTTCTCAGCCTGAGGCTGTAGCCCTGCCAGCACTGTTAATGTCATTGTTTGCGAAGCGTATTCCCAGTCTCGCGTACGCCCACGCAGGGCTCCCGGCCGCAATGTCCCCCCCGCCGCATTGTTTCAGCTCCCCCTGTTTCCTCGCCTCCCACCCTGTCCCCCCACCATTGTTGTCCCCCTGCACCCACCCTGCATTGTTCTCACGCCCGCCTGCCATCCCCACCCAGGAGGGACCCTTCCTCCCTCCCACTCCCCGCAGCAGCTCAGGCTCCTTTCTTACCTACTTCCATATATTCCGCTGACGTATTGGCATCAAAACATTTTCCCTTTCTGAAAGCGCATTACATAAGCTGTCATTACTAGATCCCATGGCTTTTGTGAGCTGTGGGCGCTCTGCCTTGAGAAGCCCAGTCCAAAGTCTCTTAAACAAGAAGATTCTTATTTCATTGCTATGGACTCTAGATCAGGCCCAAAATTAGGATTGATAGAAAGTGTTACTGCATTTTCAGATAGGATATAAAAGGCTAGAGCAAAAATACATTGTCACTATAGAACAGAAATATGTAATGAGACAGATACGTAGGGATCGATATTACATCTTCATAGTATGTATGTACAGAAATGACTGGCATGATTTACATGGGCTCCATTGTTACAATAAATAAGAGTTAAATTCTTTCTAAACTGTGCTTTTGCTCCTCCATGTATAAAAGCAAGTAGGGTTAAAAATGTACTTCTAAAAAAACCAAGGCAAGGCTCGCGTTTATGTAGTCAAGTGTTAATTGCAGACAGGATTTCTAAAATACCTTGTTCATACATGTATATCTATGTCCATATATATATATAAAGCATAGAAATATTTTTATTCATTTACCAATTACAGTGATTGAAAGTTTAAAAAGATTTTTAAAAACACACAGAAACAAATTAAATTAGCCAGCTTTCCTGTCATTATTTCAGCCACCTTGCTTTTTTACTGCTCTCCGTTTTCTACATCTACAATGTTCTTTTGAAATATTTACCTGTACTGTACTGGATTTTTCATACAGGCATATAGGGATACTAACCCTAAATTTCTATGTACCTCCTATTTTTTTCCTATGATACTTCACTTTCGCTGTCGTACTGCTTTCAAAATGATACTCCATCTTTTCACAAAATCATGTTTATTATACACAGTATGATGTACAAACTGTTTTCCATGCCTAAGTGAGTCTTTGTTAATCCTTGGGAAGAAGAGCAGCTATATATGCTTAGAGTAGATTAAGTATAGAAACAAAACCCAAATACCTCATTTTATTAATAAATAATTAATACATTTTGTATTTTAATACGTGAAAAACTCATTAACTCTTACCATGGCTTATGCGGTGAAAGCAGTAGTATGCAAAGTCCACTCCCAGGAGTGTCAAATACCACGTCCATGGTGAGTCCCAGGGCAGTTCGAAGAGTCTGTAGTTGTTCCATATGTAGATATAACTAATTAAGTCAACACTTCTGAATAAAACACTGAAATAGAGATCCAAAAAGTTTTATCAATAATCTTCTCAACTTGAATTACAGAACCTTTTTACTATATATTTACCATTTATCAGGTGGGAGTCTTTTTGTAACACATAAAACCAGTCTCCAAGTTCTGCAACTTCTGTCAAGTAATGCTACTATTGACTTCAATGGAATCTTTACTTAAGGTCTGTGAGGTTTTTCAAACCAACCATCACCCACTCACCACCGGTGTTGTGGTATTAGGCATCCTCAAAGGCTCTGCAGTACTCTGCAGGTGCTGTGGTGATCCTGTTCTCCCAAATCTGGAAGAAACCCATCCTTGCTAAGTCACAAGTCAGAAGTGACTGAAGTATAGCAGCAATTATGCTCAAACACTAATGTATGACATTAAACACTAATGTATGACATTAAAATACCTTGACTATTTCCACTGTAGGGAAGGGCATGGAAGGTGACAGGACTTTTAGGAGCAGTAAGATAGTCAATCTACTCAGCATATCACTTCACTTTAAGAGGATAAATGCAGCAGGAGGAGACAAAGCCCAGTGCCTTTGAAAAGAAGGGAAAGGGCAATTGGTAGAGAAAAACAGCAGGACTGCCAGAAAGGGGGAGAAAAAGCCACGAATTTGCAAAGACAGGAAAGCCACTAGTCAGCAGCTTTTATTGCTGCCAAGTTCCTGGACAACAGGGAGTGAGCATCTACCTCTGACCTAACTCAGGTCAGTGCTGAGACTAGGAGAAGGAGAATGAAAGTAGCTCTGGGATGGGCAGGCCAGATCCAGCAGTAACTCTCCACAGCTGTTTAGGTTAAGAAAAATTTGGGTTGCCACAGTCATACCCTCTCCTCAGTGCCCCACCACCTCCCACCTCATTCCACTGATTTGGAGGATGAGCTGTCTCCAGACAAATTGCTTTGGTTTTGCTGGTTGTGTTTTTGGACAGACTGGGAAGTGTTAACCCCAGTGGGACAGAGATGAGAGGCCGTGGGCACTGGGGTGGCCCAGGTCACAATTGGCTTAGGTAGCTGTGAAATGGTGTCTCAGCTGCAGACTGATGTCTATTTAAACTGGCATTTTTTGTAGAAGAGAGTAGTGCACAGTGTGATCCGCAGCAACTTCCTCACACCCCCTCCTGCTACCCTCCTTTGCTGTGTTGCTGAAAATGTTTGTGGGACTGTGGTGAACTGAACTGGTGCAGCTTCTGAAAAGCAGCAAGCAGAAAAAAAGTAGGGAAAGGATACTAACTGTAGGAAAGTCACACATATCCTTTTTTATATATCAATGGATTAAATGCACCTCAGTTTAGGGCCTAAGAGTCAGAAATGAGATTATTATTATTAGCACCATCATCTACACACAGAAAAAACTAATCTAGTTCTCAGATGTTTTGCTGCTGGTATATTTGGGGGGGGGGGGGGGGGGGGGCGGACAGACTGAAATTACCAGCAGAACAACACCTTTGTCCAAAGTTGTACAAGATTTTTAGTAATCTATAAATCACATTCATGGCTGAAGGAAGACTGAGGGATTTAGATTCAGGGAACTTCAAACGGAGATTGCAAATGGCACACCTGCAAGACACTACTTGAACAGAGGAGGTAACAAACTGCACATAGGTGTCACAGCCTTGCAAAACCTCAGCTAAAAGACTGTCACAGACCAACATCTTTCTTTCACTTCAGTCTCACCTGGAACTTCACCTTATATTGAACTCAGCTAAAATAGCCTCCATGCATCTCTCTGTCCAGGTCTGCTCATTCTTGTCTCAGTGCCACTTCTCGATGGTACTTCTTCCCAAACCCTGCCTTTTTTTTTTTCCCCCCTTTTTTTCAGCTAGATTATTTTTCACACAGTTTATGGCATGGCCCCCAAAACACCTGAATCTGAAAAACTAAAAAAGGACATATACTCTTTCTCCTCTAAAGCCTTGTTTCACACACCTGGAAAACATCCCTAAGGACAGTCTGGCCATGCCTTGTACTTTTGGCTAGCTGCACTGAAACACGAGGGAACCTCAGCAAACATGGCTGTTTCAGCTTACGAACCACCGCCCAATGCTATGACTGAACTTCGAGGTCGCCTCCGTATTTTTGCAGAGATATCCATTCAGAGCTTTTATACTTCTGGCATTAGCACCTCTTCCCACAATAGTGTTTTGAATAAGGCTAGAAGGAAACATCTTGAGTTTCTGTGCTGCTAGTCTCTCTATTAACATGGAACAAAGTCAGCTGAAAATTCCAAGCTCCCAATACTAGCCTGCAAGCAGAATAGTGTCACATCCACCATTTTATCCCAAGCTGAAGCATTACAAGGAATTGCTGTTCGTGAAGAAAACTAATCTCTTTTCCACAGCCAGCTGCCACATCTTACCTGCAACTCCTTCCTACCTTTACTACAATCATCCCAGTTTTTCTCTTGGACAAAACCAAAACACAAGAAAACCCATGAAGTTTCATTTTAGCAGCTGGCAGATGAAGAATTTCTCTTGACTAGCAATGACAGGTGTATCTACCACTTTGAAAACAACTTAGCTATGCCCAGAAGTTGGACCATACACACCTGGAACATGTTTAATTTTCATAAGAGCTGTGTTCTATAAATATTTTTAAAGAAGATTATATGTGTCCAACCAGATTTTTGCAATTCACCTCATGAGGCATCTGTAAAGTTCAGTATAAATTCTCAATCCCTTTCACAACAGGTCAGAAGGGAGCTGATATTATGCAAACACAAAGAACTGGGCATTTCTTAACATCTTTTCAATGACCAGGAAATTTAAAACACCTCTTGCAACATAGAGTATCAGTTATTATTAGGTACTGTTTTCTTACTTTATTCTTTTGCTTTTATTAACATATAATGCCTTTGCAGTACATCCAAAGATATGTGAACTGGTACATTTCCTCCATTTTTGATCAGCTTTCAGTATTTCACCCTCGAGTCCTTTTTTTTTTCCAGAGGCTGAGGCCAAGGTGTAAAACTTGAGCTAACCCTGCAACACATTTTTTATATATGTGATTCGCTGTACATTCTTTCCTTCATGCTCGAATCACAACACTACAGCACAAAACACTAGCTGATTACTGTAATTAATTTAGAGTAATACATCATATCACTATGCTATGCTGGAGAAAGAAGAGCTGCTTAGCTAAGTATTTTTTTAAAATTTACAGTGTGATAGATAGGAAAGTCCAGAGCTTGCATTCAATTACAATTCTGAAAGTTCACTTGGAGTTTTAAAGGTTTATATTGCCCCTTTTTTTCTCCCTCAAGTTCCATTTTCACTTCTTGAAAATACTGAAGAGAACTTAAGAAAACTTTTTCCTCATTTAAATGTTAGGTTTTAACCATAAATATGACAGAAGCGGATAGGCAAGACTTTTGTCATCTAGTCCAATCCTCTGCATAAGGAGTAATAAATCCTAGAACAGACAGACTGTATAGAAAACCTTATTATATACATTGCACAGATTTATCTTCTTGGATTTTTAACATTTCTGCTGAAAATTTTCTTATTATGTGCAAAGTATGCACTTAGGCAACTGTTTTGACTTTGAGAGTTTTCGTCTCCTTGTTCCTGAAGTTCATACATACTTTACTCAAAGGTGATAATATTTGTTTTAATAAACCATTTCCCCCTTTCTCCTTCCACTGGGTCAGATTATCACTTCCTCTAATTAAAAAAGTCCAAGAAGGAAATTCTGGGAGATGAACTCTCCATGTGGAAATGAAGATCTACTTATGGTAGATCCCTATGGGATAATGAAGGAGGGAAAAGGTGGAGAAAATTCAATTGGAAGAAAAGGCAGCTGCCCATTTGAAAGAAGACAAGGTCCTGTTTTGCTTCCTCCAACGCACAGATCAGCCTTAGAGCCTGAAACCAAAGTTTTAGGAAACCTCTTCCATGGTGGCCAGGACAGTCACCAAAAGGGAAAAGGGTCAGAGACAGTAGCTGTCGTCTCTCTTCCGAGCACGGAGAAAGATCCGTGTATCAAAAGTGAAGACCCCAAGGAAACCGCCTCACCTCTCGCCACTATTGCAGTCACCACCTCGCGTCACACTGGGAACTGACCTGGGGCCCCTGAGCTAAAAACACAACTCTACAGCTGGACCTACAAAAGCACAGCTCTCAAGGGCTCTAACAGACTTGCATCCTTGGAGGTCAGACACAGAGGGAAACATGTTAAGACACCCTGGTCACAAGGTTATATTATCATTAAAAATAGTGAGATATTACTAATACAGTTTCCCTGGGTTAAATAAATTCAGTTCTTCTAGCCTGATTCAAAATACATGAATGTAAAGTTTCAAAATGTTGAACAAAGGCAGTTTCTCCTCGATAATTTGAAATTATTCAGACCATATATGTAACAGCAGGATACATGAATAATTAAATGCTCTGTAAGCTTTTGTTTCAGAGTGAAAAGCATAAGGATTTCCATTTCCAAGGATACTCATAGAGCTTTCTTTTCCAGATGAAAAACTGGCTCCAGTCACAATTGAAATAAACATTTTGATAACATGATTTTAGTAAAGAGGAGAAGGGGGGAGGAGGTAGAGGAGCCTTGAGAAAAGGTCCATTTGCAAAACAAAGCAAACCTCCTGCAACTGAAATCCCTTTTTATTTCCTGTACAGGTGCCAGGTCTTGAACAGACACCCAATTTATTACCTTGTCAGCTGACTTATTAGGGTTGACACAAATCGAGCTGAAATATGCCTGACATACTGCAGTCAAGGCTTTTTTCACGCTTTAGCACAAAGCCAAACTTTCCACAAGGTGGAGGGAAAAGGAGAGGGAGCTGTGGGAGTTCTATTCCCTGTTTTCTATCATCAAGATGAATATGATCCTCTCCCATTCTTAATATGCAAAACCAGTCATGAAATAACCCAAGGCTAAAAAATAATTCACCAAAATGATACAGCTGGGAAATGATTATCAGGCTCTGGAAGCCCTTGATTACAGGAAATAGCACCTACATTTTGAGAAAATGTTCCCACCAGACACAAAAGCTGAATCAAAGCCTCTCCTCTTCCTCAGTATGGCTTTCTTGTCTAGCATTTTAGCCTAAATAATGCAAATCCCCAGTTCTCCTCAAGGAGAAAAAAATCCTATCAAATGCAAAATGAAGTAAAATGGAGGTGAATTTGGTATCCCTACTAGCAGTACTGTACGCAGTATTGCATAACGTTTTGTCTTACAGAACTGACCTTTTCTTCACCAAACCTCTTCCTTTTGCACGTCACTTTTTATCCTCTAATTTAAGACGCTAATATTAATTTACAGTAGTGGGTGAAATAAAACATGAAACAACAGATTTTGGAAGGGAAAGAACTAAAGTCAGTGTTATGCTTTTTTATTATTAAGTCCAAGTCCTGTCTATATAATTCAAGTCACTTCTTGTTTATCTTTGCACTTTCATATGTAAATAAGCAACCAATTAAAAATCCAGAACAACTTAAATATTTTCATGGGAAGTTCCACTGCCTTTAGTAATATAATCCATAGTAGTAACACATTCTGCCCTAAGTTTACGCAAGGTCTTCTAGTAAATTTAATTACATGTGATCTTTAAAAGATGACAAATCCTAGTTTAAAAAGTTCAGTTCAGAAGCTGAGCTTCTGGCATTGTAGCTTACTCTTCTTTCTTTATGAAAATGGAAGTTATATTTCTTTAGACCTATTTATACCTGCCCAGCACACAGGGCACTAAATTCTGTTCCAGTAACTTCAGGACACACAATACTGGGAGATTCTAGAACGTCGTCTTCTGTGAGGCAATGGACCTGACTTATCAATATTTGCATAAATAGCACCATATAAGTCTAATACAAATGCTTACTTAGTACCTTTTTCCAATTGAGGATCTGACTTTGTTCTCTCATACTTGGTTGTTCCATTGAAGTCAGCAAATTTGCATTACAGTTTAAGTTAGATTAGGAACAAGCCAATAATATTCTCAAAGGTCACATATAAACAGAAGTAATGAGGAAAGAGAAAAGGGTATTCTATTCAACTGAGATTAGTTCTTCTGAATTTGCCTAGAACAAAGGAACTGGTAACAGATGACTGTTCCTATGGTCTATAAAAATACAGTGAAATAACTTCAGTGAGACATCATAGCACATCAAATGATGAAATGAGGAAAAATATTTACATGAGAATTTCTATTGAACTGCTTTGGTCATACTTTTGAACTTCTAAAATGATAGTTTGTTTTTGTCAGTGACATACACAGTGGTGAAAGTCTATTCTTTTCAGATCTGCAACACTGATTTACAGAATGGTTAAGAGACATTTTTCCCCCATTTCCGTAACTTCAAGGTGTTGACCCAGGAAACTAGGTTGGCCAGCTCTAAAAATGCTACCCCTGTGCTCCATCTAGTGGAATCCTGATTTAAGCTTAATGCATCTTTTAGCACAAAAGTGCTTCAGTCAGAAGGGTACTCTCTACACAGCAGCAGTTCCTTAGTTTTTTCAAAATGCATGCAAACTGCCACAATTTATCTTAAAGAAAAATACAGAAACATGGAATAAAAATCTACACAACATTTAATGGGCTTAAGAAATTGGTATATTTTGTGAGCTACAGAGACTACTGAACTTAATTAACAACATACTTCCAATAAGGGTAAACTCAGTTCACAGTCTGTACTTTCACAGAAGAGCACAAGTATATTTGAGAACAAACACTGACAGCTTTCCTTTGTTTCTAAAGACATGGCAGGTGCAAAGCTGGGCTCTAAGATTCACGAACGGGCAATCACCGAGCCGTTTACTGGCCCCACTGTATAGAAAAAGGCAATGATGCAATACTAAGGATGTAGACAAATACGCATTCTGTAAACAGCTGTGTCTGTGTACGTGGTTACAACCTAAAAGAGTAATTGGCTCCCTGACAGGCTTGTGTGAAATACAACAATCTCTAGAACATTATGGTAGGTTGAGACTACCAGTTGGTTCAGTCAATTAGTTTGAGAACATCCCAACTCTCCCAAGTCTCTCTCCCAAATCCTTCCTTTTAATGTTTAGTAGCTTATACGTCTTTTCATTAGAAATTTCAGAGTTTTAAACTCTGGCTCAGAGCTTTCCTTAGTCATCACCAAAAAGTAGCGCTCCCTGCATGCCAGGCTGTCTAGAGCTGCTCGTTGGTACTCCGGTGCTCTTCAGCCTGCTTCAAACAAAATGAACCAGGTTAACAAAATTCTACAGTTTAAATCATGGTAATGCTGCTGATATGCCCGGGGAGGACTCACCACTGAGAGAAGTGGAGACGGTAACAGGGGACTGGGGAAGTGGTGATGAGCACCTGACAGCAGGCAGGAAGCACTAGCATCTTTACCGGGCACAGCTGCATTTGGACTTGCCTGAGGATGCAGCATGATTTACACCAAATTTATAAAACTGTGTTAAACTGATGCAGTGAGAAAATAGTAACTCTTGTGTGGATTAATTATCCTAACTTTACTGATTTAGTTCCACTCAATTCATCAATGACAAACCAGATCAAAAAAACCTAATTAGACCAAACAAAGACTGTTCATGTAGTCACTGCCATAAGCTTAACTGAACTGATTTAGAAAATCCCCTTCCAGAGTCAGGTTTGCCTGCTGAAAATGCTACCAGTTCCTGTTGCCCAGTATTGAAACTGTTTATCCTACTCTGACTGCTTTACCTACAGAAGACCAGTGAGTTATTCTTCTGACAGAGCTGTGAGGGCTGTGACCTTTGGCAAATGTGGGAACAATCAGTGGTGTATATGGGACAGTGCAGCCAGAGGGGTGCTCTTATGAAATATATAACTACCTAGCACTACTTGGAGAGGAGTGGGGAGGAATGGGGAAGTGAGTAGATTCTGTCTCTTCAGGCTTGTTACCTATTAAAATCCCATTTTTTTGGAAACATCTATTGACAGGTAGTCTCTTAAATTGCCATAGCTAGCTGCTGCAGGCATGGTCATGACTGCAGGTTCAGTAGAGCCGGAGCCTAGGGCCTGACAGCTCTTGGCTGCCCCGTTCCCACTTGCTTGCCTGTCTCTCTGCCTTAAGCAAATACCTTTTTGCTCCCACAGTGAACTGAAATTAACTCCGCACGGGATCAGATGAGCACCTGAACCAACACAAGAGAAAGGGAGGACTATGTAAGTAAGTACAGGAAGGACAGAAGTGCAGTAGCCAGAAGTTAGGCTGGTTTAGGGGCATGGCATGGCACAGCAGCTCTACTTGCCATTTAATCAGGTTAAGTGATTACCTTTCCAGTTTGGCTCCATCTGCTCATCACTACCCTAAGTGTGGTGGTTACCAGCCCTCAGACCTGCCAGCATAATTGCATGCATAGCTGCTCCCTGACCTGGCTCCGTCAAAATGAATGCAGCTGAGCTTAAACACCTCTTTTATAGTTCTTGGGGGCTTTTGTTTCTGCTTTTAGCTGGATCACTTTGTCAGGACCAGGTTAGGGAGCAATTAAATGTGGAGTTATGTTGGCAGATCTAAGGGGGCAGCTGGATCAGAAGCAACACATCTGACCATGCTCTAAATAAACATCTGTCCAAAGCCTTAGTCAAACAGATGTGGGGAAAAAAAATGTACCTAATAAGTCTTGAAGTGAAAATATAATTTACGAGAAACTGCATGTATCAAATTTTCTTCTGAGAGATGCAATCACTAATTTATGAGATTATAATTTTCTGTGTAGATACTTCAGGAAACCAGGACATACTTTAGATGGATAAATCCATGCAGGCAATTATTTTGTGTTCTGTCAGGACACTGCCAGGTCCACAGGGTTGTGAACTGCTTGCACCAACTTGAATCAAGTGTATTCTCATCAGCTCTGCATATTGCTACTATTAAGAATTGAAAACTTCGGGTTTCAGATTGCAATTTTACATATGTTTTAAAGCAGATAACTCAGTAATGCTACAAAAGAATTGAGGATTTCTTGTCCTGCAACTGACTGCTTTTTTCCAAGCCCACTTCTTGTGCTAGCACAAGATTCTGCACAGCCATAGTAAGAATTGATGCAGGTTAATATGATGGGTGGGTGCTGGACCTGCTTCCTGGGCCACTTTACCACAGGGGAACATGACACTGATGCTGGCAAAAGGGGAGAGAAGGTACAGAGGCAGGAATGAGCAACCAGAAATACAAGTCAAAGGTGCTTCATCTGGCAGCAGTGCTGGTCTAAAATGTACATGAAACTGCCTCTCCAATCTAACTTCTGGAAGATTATTTAAAATCTAGATATGTACAAAACTCTGAATATCCTGGTCTACAGCAGAAACAGGATTTGTACTCCTTTGATTCAGTTACTGCTGATGTGCAGATATCTTAAGATGCATAATAGCATGAACCAATCAAAAAGCATTTTCTCATTCCTTTCTGATGTTCAACGCTTCAGAGAACTCTAATCTCCTGTTTCAAAAACCAAAGTAAATAATGTATACAAATGGTAATGTTCTCTTTAGAAATGGAGACGTTTACTGCAGACTTGACCAACAAAACTCTTTTAGACATATATATATATATACACACTCACACACTGTCTGACTGTGTTGCAGACTTGAACACTAAAAACTGGCAATTGAGCATGACCATAAAGAACGGAGACTTTCCCAACTAGTTTGAAAATGTACCTACCTCAGTTATCCCCCAAACACTTTTTGATTTGATTTACGTTCTGCTGCTTTAAAAGAAGAAATGGGCCAATATGAAATAATGCACATACTTGTATAGTGGATATTTATACCCAAAATAAACTTTCTCTTGGGAGAATATTTTTAAAGCAGCATTTCAAGTCTCCTGGCAATGGTTAGTTAGAAAAGTTATTTATTTATTTAGAATAAAAGTTCTCAGAAATTTTTTAACCACCAACATTTAGGATGCTGGGAGTAAGCTTAGTAATTCAAGTTTCTCCCTTTCCCCCAAATTACTTTTCATTGCATATAACATTTAGTGTTCATACATGCAGAGGAATGCATAGTATGCATTAAGGCAGAGAAAATTATATTTAAGAAATGTATGGGCTATTTTACAAGAGACAGTATGTGCGCATAAAGCAACTCAACTTACTATATGCTGTTGAGTCTAATAAGCCTAAAAACAAAACACATTGCCTTGTCCAATTAGACTTTTCCACTTACACCTACATTTTTAATATTTGGCATATGAATATCAACAATTTATGATTTGCATTTTCTCCAACAATGAAGTAAGAAACACTGAATAAATACTGTTTTCCCTCAAGATATGCAGTACTTCTGTTATACAGGCTGTGCAATGGAAAAACATACTTAGAGGCTGAATATGGTCTGTGACTCCTAATTTTTTCATTAAATATAAAGACCTCTTTGCAATGATGCATCTGAAGCTTCATTCTAACTAATAGACTGAAGCCCACCATTTTAGATTGAACCACAGATTTTTTTAAGGAAGTGGCAAACCATTGCTGCTAGTTGAGAAAATGAAAATTAGTCCCTGGGAGAGGATACAATCAATGGTGTGTTAATCTAACCTTCAGCTGTTAATGATTTGCACTAGTATTTCCCCTGATGCTGTGGGTTCTGCTGAAATATTGTTTTAGCAGTTTCTGTCAGCTTTCCCTACCTTTTTTCTGCCTGAACAGGAAAGACTGAAGTGAAAGTTTTAGCAACAGATTTTGCATGTGCTTCCCCCCACCCCCCTTTTTTATCTGACCCAGTTCTTTCACACCATGGAGGCAGAAGACAGAACGGTAAACTGTTCTGTTTTTTTTCAGTTAGAGCCTTTTTAGCCAGTCTATTATTCACAACTCCTCTTACTCACAGAAGAGGTGTTATACTGAGCAGTCACCACCAGAATTGTGATATTAACATGCAATTAAATAATTTAGGAAGTCTGTATTTTGCCTGCTTCTTTCACATTCAGCCAGAAAGTTTAAAGCTTTACAGAACTCTTTTTTTTGGAAAGAACTGTTGAGGAGGGTCTTGTATTTTCAGCCATGAGAGCCACACAAGTGACCTGGAAGAGACTTCTTGTGCTTGTGTAGCAATGAGTTAAGTGTACCAATCCTGCAGATTTGCCTGATGCTGCAAAGTTTGTGTCCTTATGGATCATTTGGTTCACTCACTTGAAACAACCTTGCAAAATAATTCTTATCCAAAAGAAAACTGCGTAGCCCACAAGCCAAATTCTACAGCAAAGTACTGAGTGCCAAAATAATAAAAGTACTCAGCAACTTGCAAAGCTGCATTCCACACATGCAACGCTAGTTCTCTTAACAATCATTTCTTCCATGAATAAGTGCATCTGAAGCATTTCAGTATTCTTAAAATAAAGCCAAAAGGCTTTGCAAAACCATTCAAATTTACTTTACGTGTATCTCAGTCCCCATGTTTAACTTAATCAGTCCTGAATACTTCAGATGAAAAAATATGTGTTTAGCATGGTAACCCTCTGAAGTGTATGACTGTCTAGAAAATTTGGGTTAAGTTGCAGAAGCGTCATTTGAACTATTTCAATATTAGCTGCCTGCAAACTAGAGTAAGCCTTTATCAGGGTTGTGTGTTGGTGCACACAAGTGTAATGTATTGATAAATATTTAATTTATTAAATTAAACAGCTTAAAATATAATGAAAAATTGAAAGTTTCTCCTTCAAGATCATGCTTACAAGTCATATTAAAAGCAACAAAATGGTTTGAATATAGGTGTCGTGGTTTAACCCCAGCCAGCAACTAAGCACTACGCAGCCGCTCACTCACTCCCCCCTCATCCAGTGGGATGGGGGAGAAAATCGGGAAAAGAAGTAAAACTCACGGGTTGAGATAAGAACGGTTTAATAGAACAGAAAAGAAGAAACTAATAATGATAATGATAACACTAATAAAATGACAACAGTAGTAATAAAAGGATTGAAATGTACAAATGATGCGCAGGGCAATTGCTCACCACCCGCCGACCGACACCCAGCCAGTCCCCGAGCCGCGATTTCCTTCCCCCCTCTTCCCAGTTCCTAAACTAGATGGGACGTCCCATGGTATGGAATACACTGTTGGCCAGTTTGGGTCAGGTGCCCTGGCTGGGCATGAGAAGCTGAAAAATCCTTGACTATAGTCTAAACACTACTGAGCAACAACTGAAAACATCAGCGTTATCAACATTCTTCACATACTGAACTCAAAACATAGCACTGTACCAGCTACTAGGAAGACAGTTAACTCTATCCCAGCTGAAACCAGGACAATAGGTTGTACACTAGACGCAAAAATAGCTTAATGAAATTCTCAAATAACTTAGACCTTACTTTACGTTTGAATATTTCTCATGCTGAAAGCTCATGCCTCTTATTTGCAGATATATGAAGAGTTCAGGAGAGTGTCTTTAAGTGACATTATTTATCTACCAAATTCCTTAAAAGGCTTTATACATGGTATTTACTACTGATAACTAACATAATCCATCACAAGTAGTCTTTGTACCTAATTTAAAGGCACAGACATAGATCTTGTCAAAACTTTTCTTAGAAAGTTTGAAAAAAAAATCAGGTAAATGTCAAATGTTCAATAGATTACAAAGCGGGTGATTTACACATTTCAGAAAATGGGTGCTACTTGCCAGAAGGGATAATGTTTTTGTTGCTGTGCTCTTTGAATGTATTTTATCAATAACCTGGATTGAAAGAGGAGATTTCTAGTAAAATTTGCAATGACAAAAACCAGGGATCTCTAAGTAACAAAGACAACATCTCATGGATTCAAAGTATTTTAGGATGACCAAATGTACAATCCATGTATTTCTATGTGGCCAAATATAAGAACATAGTGCCTATGAATGAGGAATGTAAGCCACAGAATCTAAAAAAATATTTGGGGATGAAGGACTGCTCAAAGGACCTGGGATATATAAAGGGAGGAACAACAAGTAGAAATAGAGAACAAATGACTTCATTATTTGGCACTGATGTAGTAGTTTCTGAAATATGGAGTGCACTTGAGACATCAACACTAAGAAGGCTGAAAAACTGCAGAGGATTCAGAAAAAGGACTGTGGGAATAACTGAAAGACTTGAAAATACACCATATAGTCAAATTCAAATAATAGAAACTTTTCTTCATGCAATGAACAGATTATATGCAATTTGATGGTAATCTGTAAATTTATTACATGGGGAATAGAAATGTAATCGCATTCTAATAGAAAAGATGTAATAAAAAACTATCATCTGGAAGCTCATATCATACAAAGGCAGATCTAAAACATGGCATTCCTTAGAAGTAATTAGAGCTCCTGAAAAACATTTAGAGCAATTTATATAAAGAATTTGCTGGATTCCCTGTTACTGGATATTTAGTAATCCACAGTGGATATTTCTTTAAAACACAACTCTGTTCATGGTGAACTAATTCAGGCAAATCTTATGGCCTTTACATTGGAGAGTAGATTAGATGATCATGTTTGCAACAATTCCCTCAGGCATTAAAATCCAGTGAAATCAAACACGAGATTACAACTGAGTTCAAAGAACTTTGGATCACACGCATAGTCACAGTTCTATCAATCTGCTTAAATGCACACAATTTTATTTTTAAAGGCTAATGAAAATAATGGACTTGGCTTGGTTTGTTGGTTTTGTTTTCTTCTTTCTGAAGTTTAATGAAAGAAACTCAGATTTTAACATACAGTCTAACATAAGATATGGTCAAGTCAGCTGAAGTCCCAGAATCAGCCAAGATCAAATACAGATGAATATAATTGGAGCTGGAAAATACCCTGCAAGTATGATATTTAGCCTTACAGATTAGAAAGACATTTACACTCTTCATGCAACTTCATTTTAGCAAAGTAAGATCCAGATGCCTTGTTTAATCATTTTGGGTTAGCAATAACAACTTCAATATATAATTCTCTTTTCTTCCTTCTTAGTGATTAAAAAACAATCTTAAGCTAATATAACACGTATACTTACTCTGGCAGTCGAGACAGGATGCCTAAGGAAAGAGAACTTATGCCATCATTAATCCGACCTGACAGCTTACGCTTCTGAACCCAGCTGACAGCAAACTCCAGCCCAATAAAAGCAATGAAGAATGGAATACTCTGAAAAACAGTTTGAAGAAAAGAAGTCACATCACAAATAGAATTAGATTCACCTTTCCTAACAGCACTTTATACAGCCAGATACTTCTCAGGTTGTCTGGCACCTTACTAGCTACTACTATGATAAAGCTCCACGTGGACCTTAAGCATCAGAACAACCAAGGCTATCATTTAATCCACAACACAAGCATAAGTCCAGTGCACTAACCTTCTCCCATATTATTTTCTTTTGTATCTTCTGCACATAGATTGTTATATGGCATCAAAACAAAACACAAAAGTCTTTCCAAACTCAGGTTTCTCATAGTCAAGAAAATCAGTGAAAGCAGCAACAACAAGGTAAAACAGAATCTGCTTTTGATTTGATATGTAAGAAGTTTTTGAATGTGTTCAGCCACTGAATTTGGCATCCAACAATATTATCTGAAAGACATAGTAAAGTGAGTTTCCTTCTACTCGGCATTTCTGTTGCCATGCTTTTGCTGCAGATAGCAACAGCTCTTCTGTGCGCGTTTTCGTCAGAAAACCCAGTAACTATGCAGCCCATTCCAATTTGGGCCATACCACATGTTCTCTTTCCAGACCCAGCAGCAATGATACAATGTTCCCTTTTTTCTTTTGGGTTGTACTAACTGTAAAATAATTTTCTGCCTTTCTGAAGAAAAGTATAATGAGGAGTGAGACTGAAACATTTCTCACTCACAACACTGCTTCAGTCTAGGATTCAATTCACACTGTCCATCTTGCATCCCAGATCAACGGGCAAGTTGAAAATGCACAACAGCAGCACCCAATGGAGAAAAGTATGGCTGTGACTAGTGGTAGGACTGGGTAACATATTGTGACAACACAACTTTTCATCAGTGGAGAAAGATTGTTACAGCTGTTCTCAAATTTTCATCAGCATAAGCAAGAAAAAAGGACTGAATAACAGTAATTGATAGAGTGTACGTTTTTTTGCTAACACTGGAGTGCTAACAGTCCCTGCACTTCATGGGTGGAAGGAATGATGCGGCAGTGGCAGCATATCAGCCACCGCCGCCAAAATCTAGGCAACCTATGGCAAGGAAAATAGGAAGGAGTTGTTTTGCTTGCATCAGATCTCTGTGCACATGAATGTTCCTTCAGCTGCCTCCCTCGCTCTGTAGAAAACTTTTAAGTGACCATGGAGACATTCAGACAACTCCTTCTCAGTGGTATTAAGGCATAAAATTCCCACCATGTTTTGCAGGGCAAAAGAAATGCAAGACCAGTGAGACTTTCTGTACCATTATGGAAGGCATCACACTGCCAAACTTGCCCTGTTAGTCATCTTCTGCTGCCCGCTTCAAATGACCTGCAAACACCTATAGATTCACAGACTGGAATCCTTCAAACTGCATTGCTGTAGAAGAGAGGCTGCTCCTGCCTATACAACATTTTAATGGAAGAAGCATGTTGCCTCTGCAAATGCCATTGCATTTTGGAGGGTGCTCATTTTTGTTGCCAAGTGAGATGTGATCCGGGAATTCCTACCAGGCTGGGACACTAAAGAGACTAAGATGGATATAGACCAGATTGCTCAGTCGAAGAAGAACTGGATGATACAAACCATGCAAGCAGCAAGAGATTTATAGCGTCTAGGAAATCTGAAAGTTCATAAACTTCAGCAGCTCAGGGTTAGGTTACAATAGCAGATGAACAGAGATAAATATCAACATGGCACTTTTTAATTTAGATGCCTAGCTTGCTCTTTAACAGGTATCTAAAAGCCTGTTTGGGATATGCACTAACTGATGATATAAAAACCTTTGAAAGCAAAGGAAGACCTATGGATAAAGCCTAAAGAGCACCCAAGAAAAGCAATGTGGTAAATCTGTGGATATTTGAAATCAATAATAAATAAAGAAATAAAAAACAAACCCCGCAACCTTCCATTTGAAAACATTGAAACATTCTAGGAAAATACGAATTACTCCTTGTTTTGCTCTAGCTGCTTCATTTCTAAGTAGACAAGACTTTTAATGTACTTTTCTTAATTGATTTAATTAAAGAACAGATTCCTAACTTATCAAACAAAGGTTGATGACCACAGCTGTACACTCCAGAAGAGATAAAAAGAGTCTTACTAAGAACAACTAAGAAACACTTGACCACAATATTAGGAGCCAGGTCTAGCACAGAGTACAGGCAGTTTCAGTTATGGAACAGCAGAAGCTGCACAGCAAATTGAATGGGCTCAGGACAGAAGCAGTGGGATGCTTTATTCATGAAATGAAAATAGTGAATAGGAAATATACAATGCCTGTATTCTATGTGGTGATTCACTTTACCTAGCAACCTCTGAAATGGTTAAAATACTTGACTTTATACTAATACGCATTAATATAACTTCTTTCCCATTGACTTCATTAAATATTTTGTTCCCACTGTGAAGCTGTGAGACAGCCAAGCATTTGACAGCATTTTTTGACTCACAAATAGGGAGTGTCATGGCAAGGAGGATAGAGAAACATTCAGACAGCCTTAACCTCCTGCCCATCAAGGAGCTTGCGAAAGGAAAGATTTATGGCATACCTTTTAGTATCTAAGAAATTACTATCCCTCTCCCACATACCCACATTAAGCTTTGTCCAAAGCAGTTCACAGGGATCAACTATGTCAGGTTAGTATGTATTATTTATGTGACCATAACACCCAACAGCTATTGTCATGAAGCAGGATCATACCATGTTAGATGCCGTACAAACAGAAGGAAAAGTCACTCCCTATTCCAAACAGCCTGCAGTCTAAGGATGAGATGTAATATAGCAGAAGGATAATGTGACTAATTCAGGAAAAAAGGAGACAGTCAGTAAGGCAGACAATAGTCTTGCGCTAGACTAACCATTACTTTTTTTTTTTCCTTTTTTAAGTTAAAGTGACAATGAAGACATTTAAGGAACCTGTTGAGGATGGGTAGCTCTGCAAAAGTTTTCAAGAATTGCCCCTACAAACAAAATGGCACAAAGTTAAGAAATAGCTACTGTTGGCATCACAGGTCAGAGGCAGAAGCTGGATCCTTTTGATATCTCCTGGTTTATAAATGTTTTACTCTCTCTCTGTTTCATGTTTCTTTCTCGTCACCCATCACTGGAAATACTTAATGGAGATTTGCATTAGCTTGTGGTTTACTTGTATAACTGATCCATAACTTGAAAGTCTTACTCTGAGCACTAAGAGGAGTTCCCTTATAAGTAACCAACTCTTACAGAATGCAAAGGACCATTTAAAATCAGTTTCTGCTTTATACAGTTGCAAAAAATAATATTCTAAGTTGAAACTCAGCATAAATTCATGGGTTTATTGCAAGTCTTGAAACAGTTTCTGTTTTCTTAAAGTCCCAGGTCCTTATAACATAAGAATCTCAACTTTCATGTAAAACTAAATACGAAGGTTCTGTGCCTCATTATTTAGAAGCAAAGCCTAAAATGTGAATTGAGTGTAAATGTGAACTTAATCTTTAGGCTCTCAAAAGCAGAGAGAAAATAGAAAAGAAAAACAGTGATTATTAAATTTAAAGCTTTCATTTTGGGGCTCTCAGCAGAAGGAACAGTGTGCTCTCTTCCTGAGTCTGACTCAGGAAAGTCTTTACTGAGCACAAGTGATAATTTCAGAATGTAGCAAGGAGCAAAGTGAAGTTGTTGCTGTTCATGAAAACTATATTCGGCAAGCAAAAAGCAGCACTCTGTCTGCCCATCTGTAGATTATGAGAAAATCAAAAAAACAGAGCATAATCTTATACCCATAGCAAATAGGATGCTCATGAAACGACAAGGCAAGCCATCAGCATACATTGTAAGAGTCAGGATGTTCCGCCCTGGAGAAAGAAAATTGACTTATGCTTTCTCTTCTCTTCCTAGAAATAATGGAAAATCAAGGGTTTCAAATTCTATGTGACAAAAGCTTACATAAAAATAAATTCTATGATTATGGTCCAGGATTTGGACCCCTTTTCCCAGAATTTTGGACATTAGTTGGATGGGTGATGTTTCCCTGGGCAGTGCTGCAGAGCTTTGCTACTAGTCACTGGTAGCTGATCAGCTCATGTTTTAAACAGAACTTGGGGCCTTCACGTACAGCTCTGCCAACACACAGAGCACAATGCAGGGACCAGGAGCTGTCCTGCCTCTGAAAAGGGAAGTAGTATAACCACAGCCAGAACATACATGACACAAGTTAAGCTAAATTATTCTGTTCTCAAAATCAGAGCTGCTTCAGCCAGTGCTGTCATTTGCTGCCCAGATGTAACAGCACAGCTGACCAGCTCAAGGGAGCTACTCCTATGAAGTGCATATATTTTGTAAATCTCCAAAGTGCTCAATTTTGCAGATCACTAAAAACATGAATATTTGTGTGAATTAAGAGGTTCTGCCACTTGCTTAAAGTTGGAAGGTGCATATCCCCTCAACTGTAGCCATGTGATTTAATGTACTAGAAATACCTTCATCCATATGATACACATGATAGATCACAGAGCCAAGATCTAAATCCCACTTCTACATGGTGTCTCAGAAAAAAAACAACAAAAACTGTTTAGGAGACAATATCATCAGTAGTTTGTTTCATACCCACATCATTGTTACTGTCTTTTAGAGTGAATTATTTGAGCTGAGGCCTTCATTTATTACCAGCTCTACACTAGACGTTTTTTGTTCTATGTTGGGCTGAGCTCAGACATCCACATCTGTATTTGTACCAATTTAAGGGTTACCACTCAAAGCCCCCCTTGAATGGTTCCTCAGGTCACTATTAAATCTAGCCCTCCTGAATCCAATGGATCTGCTGCTCTTGCAATTGTTCCCTAAACAGTCCAAGCGAAGCTGCCAGAGTAGTAGTTCAAATGCAGAACAGTGACAAGCAGCTGGAGAGGGACTGTAGATAGTTACCTTCTGCCCACAAACACATGTCCAGAAGAAGAGGTGTGAACACTGCCTACGCTGAGACCAAAGCCATAGAGTTAAAACAGTTATACCACTAAAAGACTTCTACACACCAACCTAACCAAGCATCAAAAGATCTGTTCTGGCAAGAAATGCACTGGCAGGGGATTCTAGTACAACTAACCAAAGATAGCAATTATAGGAAACTATAACCATAATGGGAAAACTTTTTTTAGTGTAGTTTTTGTGTGAGGTATATATTCCCTTACAAACTTATCACAACGGTGCTCTACAACAGCAGAAGCCTGCAGGCACTTTTGTAATGCAAAGAAGTATTGAGAATCCTTCCACAAACTTTTACAGTTTTGTGCCCAAGTAAAAGAAATTCCAGGTTTGGCCAAGGTCTGAGCTGAATATTGCACAGGTCTGCATGGGAGAAGAAAGCCCAGGGATGTTAAGGAATCCTGCTGGCAAGAAAGTGAATGATACTCGGCTGGAAATGTGCGAACAGTAAAAGGGATTGAGATAGGCAATAGATAAGAGCTGGAGGGAGAGATCAGCTGACTAGGCAAAACTGTCAAGCTCTAGACAGTCTTCCTCGACCACGATGCTATAGCTTAGTTGCAAAATGCCTCTGAGGAAAGCAGTCCATCGACCAGACACTGCACGCACAGGCTGGGTTTGCAGCAGCTGTCTGCTTACCCTATCCAAAAGGGCAATGTTTGCTGATAACAGCCATCAGCAAGGGGCTGCTGCATGCTATGATTCCCAGAAAGCTGCTGACAGTGCTGCACTGCTCTGCGCAACCCATGACAACTCCATCGCAGCCCAACAGCAGCTGCTGTGCAGCAGTCCAAGGTTTACCTGGCAGAGGAGCTAGCCAGAGCTACCAGGACCCATACGAAAAGTGTGGATCTTCAGTGAAGCTGGACTGAATTTACTTTGACAAGGGCAAAATAGTTTTTAATCTGCTCTCTCCATGAAAAGCTTACATGGCTTCCAGGTTCAGCAGGAGCTGTGTGCCAAGATATGTGCAATAGGTAGGACAGAAGGGAGCAAAGGTACCTTCATAGGAGTGGACAAGCTGGCAGGGCAGCAGGGGAGGAGAGCTGCTGCCTGCTGCCAAGGGCGTTCTCACCCCGACCTCTGTACTCTTGCCTTGGAGCTTTAGGAGACAGCACTGTCCCAACACAAATATTTGTTCTCAATTCTCTTAAACAATCTTTATTTTTTCTTTTAAAGAGAAATTTTTATTTTTCTTTTTTTTTGACTGAGCTTGTAGCACTTGCCTCAAGGGCACAGAGAGACCTGACATTTTGCTTGCTTTGAGAACTGTAATAGCCAAACACAGTATCATGTTTTCTGGTTTACTCAGTTCAGCTCGCTGTCACTATATCCAGCAGCACCGACAAGCTGAACAATGTTAGCATGAACCCCCAGGTACCTGGGGCGCTTCTCTGAAAACTTTAGCGCCTGGTATCAGGAGAAAGCATCCGAGGCTCCATTTAAAATAAGCTAAAACAGAGCGCGCGGTTACCTAGGCAGCTTACACGGGCAGCTTGCAGAGAGCCCAGGAGTGAAAGCCGTCAGAGGAAGACAAGGTATTTAACCTTAACTTAGGCGCCCTTCGGCGGACGTCGTTCCCCTGGACCGCCCGTGGCTTCGGGAAAAAGGCAGGCGGCAGCTGCGCGCAGGGTGGGCGGAGGGGGCGGCGAAGGATGCCGCCGGGGAAGAAGGGAGGGGACTCTCACCTTCTCCACGTAGTCGGGCACCTCCTCCACCGTGCGGAAGGAGCTCTCGCCGGGCGGCAGCGCGTAGAAGAGAGCGCGGAGCTGCTGCCCCGGCGCGGTGGCCCGCGGCCCGGCCGCCCCGCCGCCCATGGCCGCCCCGCCGCCCGTGGCCCGGCTGCGCTGGGCTCCGCGCCGGCGCCGCCGAGGCGAGTGCAGGCGCAGGAACAGCGGGGAGCTCCCGCCCCTCGCCCCGCGGCGCGGCGCCTGCGGCCCGGGGCGGCGCAGGCCTCGGGCTGTGGGCCCGGCCCGGCTGCCTTCCCTCGTTTCCCCACGGCGCTGGCCGGCTCGAGGGCCGCCGCGGGGAAGGCCTCGGGTTTCTTAGTTCTCGTCGACTCGTCCGCTTCGGAGGCTTTCTGGGGTGCTTTGGTTCGTTGGGTTCGGTCTGGGGGTTTTGAATGTGTCATCAGGTGCAGGGCCCGCCTCCGGGCGTCCGGAGAAAGCCCTTGCGCACCTGCCGGCTGCGCGGCCCACTTGCCCCCTCACCCCCAGAAGCTGAACAGCAGAGCTCCAGCCACCCCCTTTCGGCTTCGCACGGGTTTCCACGCGCAAGAAATACCGCTAGGCTCTTGACTTCTGCATAAAAAGCCGAATTTTTTAAAATTACCCTGTTAAGGGCTTGGGGAGACAAGCTGAGCTGTGCTCGTTGGTTGCTTTGTTCAGCTGTAGGGTCAGTCCAGCACCCTCCCCGTTTGAGGTTTTTGTTTTTTAAACTTGCAGAAGGGCTTGTCACAGCTCGGTTTTATGTAGCTCCAGTTAACATGACTATACTGAAGGTCACCCTTAGAAGCCATCTATTATGCTTTCATCTACAAAGGAATGAAAACTAGGCAAATAAAAAGAAACAGTGAAAACAAATGTGTGCTAGATGCTTGTAGTAAATGACTTTTAGAAATGGGAATAACGACAGGCTTTGTACGTTCAGGCCTTCACTCTGAAGCTCAGGAGCATGAATTTCCTTCTCAAATGTTTGTCAATCACGCTTGATATGTTTGGCTTTAGTACAAATAATAAGCTTTGTGACAAAATAGATTAGCCAGAAATAAAATAACACAGTGCCCCAACAACCCCTTCATCTCAGACATTCAGTTCCACATACGGTCTTCACAGAAGAAATGGACTGTACACCCTGCTGTAAAGGATTTTGCCACAATTTAAATCCTGCCAGTCATTAAATAAAGAAAAACTTTCTACCTTGAATCAACCCTTAGTTTTGGAAAGGAACTATGACAGGTCACTTCAGCTGAAGTTTCTGTTCTGAAAAAAAAAAAAAATGAAGAAATTGACATTAAAATAATTGAAGTAATGCGCATTTGTGATGTTTGTATTAAATACGTTGCCATTTAAACAACAGCAGGGGGGTAGATTTAAACAATACTCTGCAGTTGGAATGATGTAACAACGCTGTAGTGCATGAATGTCAGAAAACTACTGGAAGTACCAATAAAAATATTTTCCTTCAAGCTGAACAAAGCACAAGTATTTTAAAATGGAGTTAATGGTGAAATAGATTTGGACACTCTCTTAATATGTATAGTTTATGCTAGTACTATGATATAAGTAAATATTAATAAACTTATTAAAATGCTTTACAATTACATCCTAGTGTTCTCAGCTTCAATGTTGATTTATGGTAATCTGAGGTTCTTAAAGAACTCTGTTAACTTCTAAAATCTGAGTTCATCTAAATGAAAATTCCAAATTTACTCAAAATCACACAAATCAACAGCATTCTGACTAGATCTGCATTGCAGACAATGACATGTGGTAGAAAATGTTTCCTTTTTCATTTAGAGTAGCCTAAGCATTTCTGTGGTGTTACCCCCACATTCAAGCTCCTTGAACTCACCCTAGCCTCAGCCACACCATCCCAGCCGGCCACCCCGAGCCCTTCATTGCTCTGGTGCTGGTGTTCATCTTGCTCCACTATCAACTCACAGAGTTAAAATGGCCAAAACTTAATCCCACCAAAAAAATGTTTTTAGTGAAGAGTATCTGGGGACCACTTTGGGGTGAGAAGAATGATTAGCAGGGCAAGGGAGCCCATGGCCACACAAGGCAAGATACCTTTCAGGTACCATGGAACCACTACTTCCTATCACACCATTCTGGGAAAGAAGATAATCCATCATTTTGGGGGGACTCTATACTTTCTTAAAAATTATTATTATGGACACCCATTTCAGTGTAAATTATCACCCAAGTATCACTACTGAAATTCTTGTTTTCAAAACTGAAGGGAAGAATTTGGACTTGATTATGCCTCACAGGGGAAACAGATGGGTTGTGTTTTCCAGCTTCTGTGTCCAAGGAAAAATAGATGATAGTACTACAATAGCTACACCGCTGGTGAGGAGAAGAACAATTTTAAATCCTGTCTGGAGCAACTGTGAGTTTTAGACAAGCTTCAGTAATCTGGCTCTACAAATGTAGCTGCTGTTGTCTATTTAAGCCTTGAAACTTAGCATGCAGTTTCCAGTGCTTGCTCCTTTCTTAAGAAAGGAATAGAAAATAATGCATCCAGGAATGTTGCTTTAATGGAAGCTCTAACCCTGTACCAGGCAATGCTCCCTCCATTCAGTGACCTCGCAGATTTTTTTTTTGCAAGCATTGTTGGTTTTTTTTTATTTAAATCTTTGCAGAAAATAAAATAACCCACTTTTTTGTTTTCCTTTTTACAACAAAAAAAATAGAAAAGTAAATATTTCCCATCCTATGCTGCCATCAAAAATGCAGAAGGATGTTCTGTCTGGAGACTGGGATTCTGCTGTTGACTACTAGATCGTTCCAGTAACTAAGGCAACAAAAGCCTCTGTTCTACTTAGAGGAAATTGGGGAGCTGGCCTAACATGCATGATCTGTAGGTGGATCATATTTTGTTTTCTCTAAAGAACTCCATCCCACCCACTTCATGAACAGAGAACGCCCAGACGCTTCCTGTTTGGGTCTCTCTGAGCACTAAACTAGCACTAAATAATAAACTCATAAAGGGAATTAGGGCAGGTTGAAATTGGGATGGGCGATATAGCCTGCCTTGGCAATAATTCACAGCAAACAATCATATCCAGAATCAAGCTGAGCTTAGTATGCTCCATTTACATAGTAGTATCTTTGGATATAGAAACACTTTAAATGAGTACATTGTGATGAGCAGATGTCAGAAATTTTTTGTATTGCTTCTCCAGGTATTCAGCACCTATATTCATGCTTGACAATGGATGTCATTAGGGGATAACTAAATGCAGCAGTGTTGTTATAAAACTGGTATTACAAAATATTTTGAACGTTGTCTTTGGTAGTGATAAACCCTACACCATATAGTACCTTTTAAAAAAATATTCAAGTGTTTATTTGTTCATATTATATAAGCCCTATGTATTAATACACAATTCTTAATAACAGCATAATACCGACTCCAGAAACCTGAAGGCAGGGATGTTCTTCATATTAATCAATGTCATGCCATACACTTAGCCACTTACTGCTAACTTTCCATTTCGTCTATGCAGGACTGCTAACCATAGAACAGTGCTCATATATGATCGTTCTAAATGATTTAATTCAGTGCAACTTGTTAGCAAAATCAATTTTTTCAAGGGTTGCCAGGAAGTCCAGAGAAAATAATATACCCTTCAGGCAGCCTGCTAGGGAAACTTACTGTGATAAATGTACGTATTAGTCTTAGAACTTTATTTGTTTATTTGTTATTAGCATATCTATTCTCGATCCTATAGCAGGGGTTTTTTTGTTTGTTTGTTTGTTTAAACACAGTCATATGTCTCATATCTTTCTCCTTTCTCTTATGGAGAACGTATTTTTTTTATTCTTAAAATTCCTTCTCGACCTTCGTCTGTCCCCAGGTGTATTGACCATGGGAATCATTTGTACCTTAGACTGTGGTCCCCTACTTAGCTGAGCCAGATGCTGCCTTTCTGTTGGAAAATGGGTGGGCAGCACTGCGCTCTCCCTCCTTACTTCTAACAGGCTTCCTCCACCATTTACCTTGCCCTGGCACAGAGACTGACAGGATTCTTCCATGAGCTGATTTACCTCACAAACACACATAGCAAGAAATTAAGCCAGAAAAGAAATAGTTTTACATTCTTCTGCTGCTCTAGTGAGCTAAGTGGTTCATGAGAGGGTCCAGGGAGTGCAGGAGTTGGCATGAAAGCCCAACAGAAAGGCAGCAGGACCACACAGCTACAAACCAGAGATGGAAGAATGAGGTAGAAACAGGATTTCTTCATTTCAGCAGCACCAAGTTATTAGATCAACTGAACAGCTCATGGAGTCACCTCCTCCTGTGAATTTCCCAAAAATATGGCTTCAGCAGACTATCATATGTCAGCATGCAACTACATCCAAACAGTTGATGCTTCCTTTACATCAGCACTTTAGTAACTGCCTTTTTCAAAATTACCCTTTTTTTCTGGAAGGTCAGCCTCTAGCAGGATAGAAGCTTTTTCTTTTATTTGCCTATTCACATAACTATATATGTTATATACTGCATTTTATGGATGGGTTTTGGCTGGACAGGAAAGCTCCCTTGTACTCCATGTTCTAGCTGCCACACATGGATGGGGTCATGGGGCATCTTCTGGAAGGAGAGGAAGATGGTGCTCTCCACGGGATCCACAAGGGACTGTCTAGCTGCAAGGAAGCCTGGAAGGGATAGCTCAAGAGGTGTAGCAGATGAAAGATGTAGCATGAGATAGGAGGCAGGGGCTTGATCAGGAAGAGGACAACAGTGGCTCAGAGCTGCAGGAGGGAGGTTCTCCTGGAGACCAGAGGAGCTTTGCAGAGGTTGCTGCAACCCAGAAAACCAGCTGAGATATTGCAAGCTGAGACATACATGTTTGAAGGTAATGGCTTACCCTATTAGAACACAGTGAGTGGCAGGGGAATTGGCATTCATGCTCTGTATTTTTATTAGTCCTCAAACAGCAAAAAAACTCAGTTTTCTGTATTTCAGAAGCTACTTTGGTTTAGTTTCTATTCTAATAAAACAATGTTAGAGATAGAAAACCCTTTTAGTGTGGTTGCTATGATGACTGCAAGGAAGATGGGCAGGGAGGTTCATCCTGAAGCTCTGACTGATTTTGGGGAGCCAATCACAAGCAGAAAGCCCTCTGACATGTTTACATATTAGCCTTCTTGAACAGTGCTGTCATGGCAAGAAGCTCCCAAGAGAGCCTAAATAGTGGTTTTAGCCCTCCCCCACTTCCAGCTGCATGTTGTGCACTCTCAGCACTTTCCTTGTGCAAGGCCTGGTGGTCATTAGAGACTGCACTGAGCCATTTTAACATGCTCCGTCAGCAGAAAAAATAGCCCAACAAAACAAAATGCTAAAACTGGCTTGACTTGTTCTGGACTGAAGTCAAGACAGATATTCACAACAGAAAGGTTGATCAGGACGACATGGTAGTCTAGACTCTACCCTGCTGAGGAAAGCCTGGGAGTTTCAGAACATCAAACTTATCTTGGTATCTCATGCCTAAGCTCTGTAGAGAGATTTGTCAATAAACAGGCATGTGGTCTGACTAAATGATTGTTCATCCTCTGTCTGCATGCCTCATTGCCTGGGCTGTTCAGCTGCCCATGAGTGGGCTCCTAGGCTGCCCCATCTATTGGGTGTTCCACTACCAAGCTGCCTAAGAGGTGAACTCTTAATTAGGTCAGTTATTGGCACTCCCTGAAGTTGGCTTCTTCGGCTGCTTGTCTCTGCACAGCTTGAAACAACTCCAAGAAGCTGCTTTTAAGCCATGAGCAGCCCCACACCAGCTGACTCGCTCATGCCCAGTTCTGATGCAGACAGCACAGCTGCCTGGTGAGTCAAGAAGCAGTCATCAGGGTGTTCAGGCAGGCTGAAGAATAAGGCAGAAACTTTTTAAGGGTATTTTTGTATTATTTTTTCAGCATTTTCTACTCTTGAAATACTTTAACCTTTTGTTCCTACTGAGGAAAAATGTGTTTTGTTTTTTTGATGGGAGAGGAGATGGGATGGGAGTTACTGGAAAAATAAATTCCATCTTCAAGGCAGGCCTATCAACTAACTTTAGAAGAACAGCCTGCCCACCTGTTGTGAGTGTTTCCAAATTTTATTTGGCATGCTCTGCTGTGCAATTTCTTGCACTTTTATTTCTGAAAATCTTATTTTAGTTTAATTTATTAGGAACACCAGGGTTCAAGTTGTTGCATGCTGTAACCTACGTGGTACCTCAGCATTATATAGCTTACGACCTCAGATTGAGGATAGATATCTCATACACCAAGATCATTTGATCAGACATGTTATAACCTATTTAATAGGTCTTTATGCCATCTGACCAATGATTATAACTGTTTATTTTTTATCACCAGAATAGTCTCTTTCATGTTTTTGAATTAGGAGCATATGATTATCAACACTAGATAGATCCAGAATTATGAAACATCTCATGACACGAGCTGCAGCACATGCTACCACTTTACTGCATGTTTACAGGCAGGAATTATTTGGGTCATTTCTGAGTGGAAGCATAGGGAGTACCACCTTTCAAGCAAGACTAACCAAAAAAATGATACTTTTTTTTTATCATAAGGAACAGTCCTAGAGAATTATAAAGATTATGCACATATATTCGAACTTCAACAGAAAGACAGTTGTCATAAATTGACACTGAACATCTTTTTAAAGATATATTCTAGTGCCAGCAGCAGATGTACTTGATAAAAATCACTGGGTAATATTTTAAAGCTTGAGATCTTCAAGCATCATCTAGCCTTAAATCAACTATTTTTCTTTATCATGAGGCACAGGGAATAATTTCTTTTTCCTAGGAAAATCACATTGTTTCTATTCCTTCATAGCCTGCAAATCCCTAGTCCTTGAGGAAGAGATTATTTTCTGTGGATGTCTCCCTTAAATAAACTACAGTGAGTTATAAATGCTGAGTGCAATTAATGCATTTGAACAAATAAAAAGAGTAAAATGCCTAGCTACCAAAGGTGGTAGAACACCTTTGGAAAGGTGGAAATCCCCTTTTCTTTTCTTCTAATGATTAAGCTACCTGGGCCTCTGGCAGGCAACAAGCCTCCTATGCCAGTAAGCCCAGTAGGAGATGGAAACTGCCACCCTTCCACCCCCCAAAGGAAGTCTACAGCCACTGTCCCCTGCTACTCCAGAGCTAGCACTCACCTCTGGTCCAGCTGCCTCTGTGCTCCCCCTTCGTAGAGTTTGTGCCCCTTCCTTGCCTTTGAGCCCTGCATCAATGCTGCCAGTTCATGTCTGACAGCGAAGAAGGAGCCTTTCTCCTGCTGCCTGGAATCACAAGCTGACAGCCTCCTCCACCAGGGAGTGTCCATCCACCGCTCATCCACAAGTAGCCTCTTGCTCTCCTTTGTTACATCCTGCAGCTGATGCTCGTGCTGGTCCAGGGGTCCCTGTGAAGACCCTGTCCATCACCTGCTTGTCATCCTTGAAGCTACACAGTCACACACTTCCTCCTGCTGCTCCCTTATCCCGTGCCTAAGCACCCCTCCCACTGTGAGACCACCCCAGGAAGAACCACCAAGTGCTCCCCACAGCCCAAATCTGCATAAGGGCATCATCCTTCATTGCTCCAGTACTTTTGATGTGCTCCAGGTAGTTTATCTCTCAAGTGTTGAGGACCAAACCTAACAATGTTGTGCAATCCCATCCTTCCTAGCTGGAGATATTCCAGCATGATCTTCATACCCCATCTGACTCCCTTATTACCAAAATACCTACTAGCTGAAGTCCTACTGACCTAAATAGGTTCTTTCCTAATCAGCAATCAGATAAAGACAGAAGTTGCAGGCCCTTTCTAATCAACAGTCTCTCTTTCAGAAGGTGATTGACTGAAGCTGTTAGCTCTAGAAGGCCTGGAAAGCTTTCAGAAACAACTCAAAGCTGAAATTTGGACTGAAGGAAAATTAAAACCAGAGCAAAAACTAATTAATAAATACAACAAAGTCTGCAAATAATTGTTAGGGGGAAAAATGTTATGAAAAACACCTCAAAAGAAAGCAAGCAAGTGAAAATTCACAGAAACCTCAAACTTTATGGAATAGTTGAAATCTACAGCAGAAATGTAGTTAGAGGTCCCGGTACAAGGTAGCATATGATGAGGTAATTAAAGACTACCATAATGCATAAGCACTGGAACTGTCTGTTAAACTTAAGGATAAATGTTTTCAATCTTTGAGTGCTTTTCATTTTGCAAGTCTGAAGTTCATTTCATGCCCCACACTTTTTAATATAGTATGAAAAGCAAGAGTAACTCTAAAAGTTATTTGATAAAATAAATGATTGAAATGAGTATGATCAATCAAATTTCAAGTAATATATATGTCACATTTTACCATAGCAAAAGCTTTTTTTTTGCTTTTTTTGTCCTCTTTCTTATATGATGAATATAAATGAAAAGATAACTAAAATTTCATTTATGCATACACATCACTTTGAGGAAAAAAAGACTATCCACTACAAAATTCACTTATGAAATACCTATTTTTTTCTTCCTTCATTCTAGTTCCAAAATTTAGTTCTCCATATATTCATGAATGTTTCTAATCTCTTTTTATGTTCAGGGAATGAAATAGGCTTCAAATTTGTATGTCATAAGTATGGAATGTATTCCCTGATATTTAGTTTTGGGGAATCCTTCCAGTGTTACAGAGTAACTTATACAGCAGCTGTGATCAAGATGTCTGTAAGGTTTTCTTTGCTGTGCTGTTTACCTGTTCTGAAACACTGGTTTAATATCTGAGCCAAAGCCCAATCAAAATAGTAAGATTTGTATGTGTAGTGTGTTGGGGGATGCTCAGGGGTTTGTGGGGTTTTTGTGGCAATTTTTCAAGATACTGGCAGACAAAATAGTGGAAAATTAGAAAAAAAGATTTGCGAGAGTCCAGATGCACCTATCAAGGTCAATTCTGTCTACTTAGAGTAGGTTTGCAATGAATCAACTCCATAATTTTGACATGAATCATGTCTCTAGCTTTTAAGAGACTGATGAGCTACCTGGGGAATGCATGTTCATTCTTAAAAGGTTATGAAATCTAGTACAATCTGAATAGTCAATCTGAATAAAGCAATAAAATTTATAAAATACATTATTTTGCATTTTTCATTTTTTTTTAAAAAAATACATTGACCTCACAACACTCTATAGTTACTTGTAAATTGGTGAAGATTTTAGATCGTGGTTCTCAGCCAGTAGAATTGCTCTTGACATGTTTGGGCCATTTCTGTACCATGGTTAGTCCTTTCTTTTGGGTCATGGAGAGGTATATCTTTGGGTTTGGAATGCAGTGAGGAAGGGATGGGATGGGAAGTGGGGAAACCAAGAATAAACACAGACTTTCCTCTACCAACTCTTCAGAATTAAGAGAAGAAAGTTATTAACTTCAGATTCTCTTTGAGAAGTGCCACTGAATATGAGAGTACCTTTGGAGTCCAGGTGTTGTCACAAAGTTAAAGGAATTTGAAACATGTTGATCTATGTCTGCAGTTTAGCTCTCAATATTTTTTTGCCTTTATATATTCTCAGCTTTTTTACCTTTCAACCTGAGCAAACCCTGGCTTTTACTCTAATGTAGTGAGTAAAGAAAATTGTCAATGAAAAGGCTTCTTAGAGGATTCTTTCCCTTTTTTTCTGTGTTTTTTTTTTCTCTGCTAGACGCTAGATGTAATGATCACATACAGATCTGTATTTGCTTTAGCATTGCAATACTGTAGCTGACATTAGGATCTGCAAAGAGACATTTGGTGTGTAATTCTGAACTACCAGATATGCAAATACTGTGTAAAATGTTGACATCTGTCACATCCAGTCATTCTGCTCCAGAGAAGCACATTTCTACATAAACTTCCTCCACAGACGTCTTGTCAGTTTACTGACATTATCATATTAAAAATGACTTGGACCTTATGCCAACTGGCATTTCAGAAGCTGAGAACTTTCTTTTTATTTGCCCAAATGAGAAGGGGAATAATCTCTACATTAGTTTTCTTGGCTATTTGGGGCAACTGAAATTCTCTGAATTGTTCCGTTGCTCACATAAGTACTTAATCTGATTTTGTTTTTCTGAATTGCACCTGTGCGGGATGCCTAAGCCACTGCAATAGTGAGAAGACAAACCAAAATTTTATCAATTTCCTAATTTAAATAAAAAATGAACTGTGAAAGTAGCATTCTAACTCAAAACATTTTTTATATGTAAGTTCTCTACAAGTTTCAATTTTGCTTTGTAAATGTTTTCTTTGTGGATAATTTTGTTATGATTAGGTTCACTTTGCAACTTGATTTAGGGTGAAAACTAATTTCAAATATATTTTCCACAGAACAAGAATTACATTTTCCTAAAAGTTCACAGATTGAATACTCTATGATCATAGATATAATAATCTATGAAGAGTTCTGATGAATCAGGTTAATTAAATTCAGAGGAATGATTTGATTTGATCTCAGATACATCATTAAGTCTTCACTTGATTGTATAACTCACAAACACACAGAAAAAAGATCTTAAATGTCCTTAAAAATAAGATGTTCTTATTGCCTTGAGCATCATAGCATCACTTGTAAAATGAAATCTTATGTTTTATGCCAGGTTAGGACATGCTTGTACCTGAGTTGGAGATCAGTGTGGGAACTGAACTGATGAATTTTTTTCCATAGATTGTCATCCTTTCTTTGCATTTGAGAGATACAATGCCCAGGCATGATTTTATTGATGCTAGTCTGGGGAATTTGCCATTGCTCAGTTGATATGTGAGACATATCTGCCAATTATTAGTTACTAAAAATCACAGATTGCATTTTATTTAAGTAATTGTTGCAATCATATTTGGCTTTCCCAATTCACTTTAAAAAAAAAAAAAAAATCCACACAAGATTTTCCTTCAAGATAGGAAAAATTAAAAAACAGAGGAGTGAAATCCAGTGTCCCAGTTAAAATCCAGTTTGTGTAATTGCAGTAAAGTAGTGCTAAGCAAGCAAACTGCAGTTGCGGTTAGATACATCATTATTCATATTGACTTCTTCCGTTGCCACTCTCTGAATTGTTATACAGCTGTGAAGTTTCACCTTAAAGCAGCAGTGATAGGCAAAAATAGGGATAATAGGTGCTTATAGTTTGCATAAAGCTGCATATACCTTTCAGCATGATCCGTCAGATGCCAGTTTGAATACCTGGATGATAACATAGTCTTTTGCTGTCAAAATTTCTGAGAAACCTATATCTGCCTTGGTCCTCAGAGCTTTATCAGACTCATCAAAGATGACTCCAAAAGGACTGTGCAGTGAAAAAGCCTTCTTTTATACCATTGTGTTTTTCTGCTATTCTAAGGCAGTGGAAGGTGTTTGCACATATCTTGCAAACATGTTAGGAAACTGTAGTCTCCTGCTAGAATTAAAATAAATCTCTGTATTGAAATGTCAAATGTATTCACAAAGTCATTCAAAAGGCCACTGTAGGGTGGAGTAAGTCACAAAGTTATGGCTTCATCCTCATTTAATCCATAATGTGAGCAGGTATGGGATGGTTTTAGCCATTAATGCATTACAGCACAGGAATAATTCCAGTGCAATCTTCAGCTTTGTTTTCCTTTCTTTCTAATCAAAATGCTTTTATCTAAGCCTCTATTCTCCAAATTTAATGAAGAATCCACTCTAACAAGTAAATACTGGGATTTTGATAGGTATTCAACCTGGGCCAAGAAAGGGGTTTTTGGTTTTGTTGTGTAATGAAATGTCAGTGGTATGTTTCAATAAATGTATTCATACAAAGTCTGCTTTTAATTTCATGAGATCCTAACTCCAGCTTCATCGGGCTTATCTTCGTGCCATTGCTGGATCTTTAATTCTTCTTTTGTTAGTCTCTTAAGAGTCCGTATAACTTTTAACAGGAATCTGGCTGAGCCAAAAAGGAAATCATCTCAATAATGCTGCATGCCAGTGCTTTGTGTACATCTCATTATCGCAATATGCTAAGTCAGTCAGAGGCTAAGCATGATATTGAAAACACAAGAGGAAGTCCTTTTGAAAGTAAAACTGTTCTTCGTAGTAGAAGACTGGTAGTTCAAAATCATCCAGATGTCTTGGGGTTGATCAAAAATGTAACAGCACTAGATACTCAGTTACTTACAGAACTGCTCTTTATCTCAGTGTCACATCAATCTATTGTAAATATTTTGTCAAGCGTTCTGCATAAGGCTTGGGGAGAAAGTTGGATTACTTTCACCACTGATAAAGCAAACAATGCAAAATCTTACTGTCAAAAGAAGTAAATGTGCCTGTGCTTTCCTCATCCTCATTTTTTTAAATCACTAACAATGTCATTCATTCTGAACGCCAAGATTACAAAGAGTAAAAGGACTGTTTATTCAAAAGACCTTCTGAAAACGGTGTAGGAAATAGGAAGCCTTGCATTTTTACTGGTAATCCCTCACCTCCTAACAACACTCATCTGCTAGGGAGAGAGAAGTGTTGTAACATCTGGTTCAGTGTGGTGAGTTTTCATCTTCTGTTGGGAGGGCTGATGTCATGTAAGGAACAGAGGAGCAGGCTAACTTGTAAATGAGAGGCAGCAGCAGTGCTTATCCTGGGAGCTGGGGCTCCTGGATCAGTTGAATGGCTGCCTGCAGCCCCCATGTGTTGATTCTGGCCCATTAACCATCGTATTAATCTTCAAAAAGCTTTAAAGCACGAGTGTTTTGGAGAGTGAATATAAGGGAGAATTTGCAGGTGTCATTCACACAATACAGCCATCTTCCATGCTCTTTTCAACAAACAGCTCTCCCAGTCTATTAAAGCACAGAAGGAAATTCTTTCCACCACCTTTTACCCCGTCCGAATTTTCCGAGAGCATCAGGATTTTTAACATTTTGCAAGATCGCAGTGCAAATGTAAAGGAGCAGAAATTCAGTTTATAAGAATCAGAAGCATATTTGTTTTGGAAAATTTATACACTTCATTCAACCCACATCCTTTAACTTTCAGTTTTTAAGTGTCACCACAATATATACTGCTGCATGAGTCATCTCAATCCTGTATCAACCAACATTTCAATTCTCTGTAATATTCTGTTCTATTCTTTTGGGAAAGAACAGCATACAAGAATAGGGCAATTTTAGGCAATCTGAAGGTTATACCATGCTTGACACCTGACTTCACTTTAGTAACACCTGCCTGAAGAATAATTAGCAGACCACTTTTAAAGAAAGAACTTCCATACACCGCAGATGGCATTTTTCATACCAGACAGGCAACGATGTATGTTGGAAGTGAGCCAAACTGTCTGCAAAAACTGTGAGAAATTCAAGACAGACATCTGAGTGGAAGGAAAGTTTTACCTTCCTCGACACCCCTACCCCCCCCCGCAACCATTCGGGAACATCTGTTCAAACCTACCTCTCTATATAATGCGCTTTATTTTTCTTATCTACTAATGCCACAAATTACAGGAGAAGGAAAGTAGCATAGCAAGTTTCTTTTATATTGGTTATGAAACCTACAATTTAATAACATAATGTGATGATTTGCCAGCTATAGAAATCCCGTATTATAAGACTCTTGTTAGAACCAAGAACAAAATTTTCTTAACTGGCTAGTAATATGGGGTCCTCAACTCACATTTCCATAAAGTGGTCCTAATTTTCACTGTGTGCTCAAAACTTCATTGAAATCAGGATACCATGTGTCATAACGGAGGCACAAAGTCAACAGTCACTTTGGAAATTATAGGCTAATGTCTTAATCCTGGACTGTTCACTGATTTGTATGAACTTTTGTGTGTACTTTGGGCTAAATCCAAATCCCTGTGAAATCAATCGTAATCTTTCCATTGCCATCTATAGGCTTTAGATGAGGTCCTTCACTTCCTTAGAAGAATCTTTACTTCTTTCTTGCAAAAATATTTTGTATAAAAGGAGTCCTGAGAACTCTTCATAATATTGTCCTCAGAATCAAATGTCTTATGCAAATATGCTAAAATTAGAAAAGTAACAGCTCTATGCTGTACTTAGTATCACTTATGAACTAAAAAATTGTGCATTTTATTTCCACAGTTCCAATGAATAGGTATATACTTGACAATTATAGAAATACATATACAAAATTATTTACAATGTGTTGTAATTCCAAACTAAGGCTTTTTTTTCTCCCCTGGTAGTTTTTACTCTCTTAAATGCATTTCTGTGGTGATTGCATAAAATTTTTCTAAGGGCACTTTTCAAGATAAATTTTTAATTTGGGAACATGCCCATTTCAGTATTTTCTCAGCTGTGCATGTGACTTTCTTGGCAAATAATGTGGTAAGCATTCAGAATAGGCATATTTCTAAAAACCCTGCAGTCCATAAGCAAACATAAGTAACATATATGGTATCTATATATTCATGGTGACACTGAGGATGAGAATCTGTGCCTAAATACTAAACCTCTTTTATAGATATTTGTCATGTTCATTGCTTCATATGGTTTCAGAGCACACTTTTATAACACAAAACCCATGATATTATCATGTGATCGTAAGACAAGAAAGTTCCTACAGAAATCAATTATTGTGCTGTTTACTTAAAGGATGAGTGAATCTGAAACTTGTTGGTCACTAATGTAAAATAACATTTTACAAGGTTTCTCTTAATAGATGCTAAAATTTCAAAATTTACAAATAAAACCCGAATGTTAGCAGAAAAGTACTTATGGCCAAATTTTGTTTCTCTCTTGAGAGAGAGAAGTCTATCTGTGGACTAGTAATGTTATTTGGTTAGACATCAGAACTGAATATTTAAATTCAAGCATATAACCTTAATAGATATAAACATAATAGGTAAAAATTTCTAAAATAATACATTGGAACATAAAAAGATGAAACCATTTATGGAAAGAAAAGGGATGTGGCAATATGCTTTATTCCAGTCAATTAGTCCTCTGAACAGAACTAATGCCATTTAATTATTATTTAATGTCCTGGATCACATTCTTATACCTAATCTTAACTATATCTTTCACTTCTGCTTTGAAGAACCACATATTTATTCTTTTTTTGCAAATCCTATTGGGAGAAGGAGTCAGGGTCATGAGGGTTGGAAGAGGTTGTCATAGAAAGCACTCAAGGGCCAAATAAGATAAAAAAAGAACAGAACCAAGTCCTCACAGCACATTTAGCAGGGCACTAAACTCTATCCCAAAAGGCTTACAGGGCCTCTGGTACAAGGTGGCCAGTACAAATTACTTGAGTCCCTTGTCCTTTATCCATTGAAAAGGCTATTTCAAAACTTACCTTTCTTCAAAAAAGATACTAACCAAGTCTACTGCCCAGGTGATTGTTTTCAACTGAATGAAAGTAAAGTTTCACCAAATTTCCACAGATAGGAGTCATGACAGTTCAGATGCCAGACAAAGGACAATGGCTAACAGACCTGCATGCACAACTTGGACAGAAGTAATAAATGGCTGAGAAACTTCTAATACTTTTGCAGTTTGTACAGATGACTGTGATAACCTCTTATTATGCCATATGGAGGCCCTGACTAACAGTCAGCGGCCTTAAATTACATTGAAACTGATTGCTACAGTGCAGCTTTCAGCTGTAAATGATGTCAAAAGACTATGGGCTTAAAATGAAAACTAATAGAAATGTGTAAAAGCAAATGAGCTCTAGTAAATCCTTATTAATCTGAGGTAATAGTGTGCATCATCACTGAAGCCCTATGCCAGTTATTGCCAGCTATCAGCTACATTGCCTTTTTTAAATGAATATAGACATTCAGTTGTGTACAGAATCTCCCTTTCAATCCACACACATTACATAATGATATTAAATTACAGTACATAATTGGTTAAACATTAGTCTTTAAAATTTCTTGAATCTTGTAGCTGCTCTTAAATACTGCATGTACTCTATTAAATACAAGCTCACCCAAGAGACATAAACTGACTGAAGCCAGGAAATTCTAAAAGAAGGCTCAAGCTGACATTTTGTCCCTAACTTATATAACTGTTTCCTCATATCTCCTAAGAGTGCACGTCCTAATGGTGTTTCTTTATTTGTACAAATAATATTGCAGCAGTCAGAGCCTTCATTTAAGAAAGCAGGATGCACAAACTACCTTGAAACTTGCCCTGTGGTGGAAAGACATAGGTATAGAGTTGGTCCTTTTTGTGCTCCTTTTTTGACTATTTTTGGATCCGATGAAAAGAAAAGAAAGTCAAGAAAAGATAAGCATTTAATTAAATTCCCAAACTACTTCCAATTTGTGATTTAATAAATTCAGCCAGCATGCAAATGTGTTATTTTAACCATACCTCTTGAACTGCTATTATCAAAATAAATCTGAAGACAATGAAGCCATACTAAACAGAAACACAAAATAAAAACTCAACAGTCATAAGGGAAGAGAAAGAAACCCTGCAAATATTATATAGCCTTGTACCCTAGAAAAAAGAATTCTTATCATCCATCATGTTGAAAATTAAACTGTTAAACATCACTGCCTTTGTATAATCAATTATATTTGGTGTGTATGTTTCCTAAGAGTACACATTTCCGTGTCTGGCTTGGCAATATGCCAACAACAGAACGTCAAAGAAAGGTAGACTCTGGACAGATATGATATAAAAATTACTGTAACTCAAAAAAGATATCATTAGTCCTCAGAAGCAGGATTCATTGACAATAAGTCATGAAAAGTGATTAGCCACTATTTAGTAAGTGGAACTAATAAAGATAAATAAACCAAACTAGGTTTCATCACATTTCACTCTACCACTAAATGCCTGCACAGCTTTGGGCAAATCTCAAAATTAGGGCTTGATTTTGTCCATCTGTTAAATGGTATATTCTTAGCTATGCCATATGGCTAGATTGGTAGAAGAACCCTCTGTTAGTCTGCAGACACATATAAGCCAATGAAGATAAAACAAAACTTCAAGTTATATTTCAAAAGTCTCTATCCATAGCTGTTTTCAGCAACAAAATTATGCTAAAACTTTGATACAAAGTCATAATATGTTACAGCAGGTGATTGATTCAGGGGGCTTCCATAAGACCGTTTTTGAGGAATTGTGTTATTCAGAACAAGATGAGACATCATCTGCATTAATGAGTCCTGAGCAGACCCGCTGACCCACAAAGCAGAGTTAAAGCGCAGCGTGTTTGTTGCTGCTATGTGTGGCTTGAATATGAGCTGGCTGAAATTTGGAAGAAGAATATCTATTTCTGTGGGGCTCTGCTTATAAGTAAATTCCTTCAAGACCATGGTAGGAAGCTCACTGTGCTTAGACTTCATAGCTTCAACTTCTGCCAGTGTGAGATCTCTGCATCATATTGCACTTAACCAATGGTTCACCCACAAAACAGTTGTTTAAAGCCACCAGAGGTCTTTAAGTAGTCGGAGAGGTTACTACATACAGTTAGCACCTTACAGCCAAATTCAAATCTAAGCTGCTTTTAAAGCATGGGAAACAATCAATTTTGTTAGTCTTCTTTTTTTTCTGTAATCTAAAGTTACATAATTTGGTCCTTTGAAGGTTCATTCAATTATCTAAACAAAAATTCTCCTAGCACTGTAAATCCATTTGCACGTTTGTCTCTCTTCAACCTGTGCTTTAAGTCTCAACAGATTCAGTTAAAACTAGGGAATGGAAAAGACTATCTTTCTCAACAGGAAAAAATTCTTCTAGGTAATGAGATTATTATGGCTCACAGATTGCCATCATCACACATATTGGCTGCTCCCCCACTGCAAGTATCCCAGTCAAATCACGGTGCTGCTAACAGAACAATACACCTCAAAATGCCTTGGGCTAGGGACACATTGCTGGTGCATTTCAGGTAATGTAAATAAAGCACTTCCATTTGCTTTGTAAAATGTCAGCTCAAACTTGGCTGATCTCTTTTCAGATTCAGTCTTAAACTTTTTATGAAAGACAGCAACAAACAATTCTGCAAACCTAAAAAGACATTTTTGGCAGAGTATTTGAAAGACAATAATCTTCTCTCCCCTCTTTACTAGCAAAACAAGTCACATTATATTAGACTAAATCTCTGTTGTTAAAAAGGGTTATTTGAAAATTCAAGATGCTTTTTTTCAACTTTTCATTCTGATTTTTCATTTTGAAATTTAGCTATATTTCATTTAAGAGGGAAAAGAGCCAAGAACAAAAAACTTTAGTCTGAATCACTGGCAGTTTTTTGCTGTTTTGATAATCACCACCACCACCCAAAAAACCTTTTCCATCCAGCCATGAAATCAAAAATATCAAGTATTCACAAGTAGTTGGCTTACTGCTCTATCCTACTCCCATTCTCAGCAATTTTGTATGACAAAGGCATTTGAAAAAGAACAGAGAAACAAATGCAAAACCCCTTAACTGCTGAAATAATCAATAAAATGCTCTGAAGTCCTTAAAGAAATGAATTACCCATTGCTTGGATATTTTAAACTAAAATGATCGTGACAACAATTAATGTGCAAGAAAGATCAAACCTAGAGTGGAAAGGTTTTGGAAAACAAACACAGAGTTCTTGATCACATTTAACTTTTATGATGCCCTACTGCTCCACATAGCAGAGCTTCAGTGAATGCTCACAAACATTTACCAGGATATGCACATTTCTGGCTCGCTCCTTCTTTCACTCAGCTCCTTCTATCACACTACCCAGTCCAATTCATCTCCAAATTTTTTAGGGATATTTTGGCTTTTTCTCCTGCACAGCTCTATTGAACAAAGGCATAATAATATAAGTATGCATCTCTTCCTGATATTTATTCCCTTTCATCCATTTCAACAAGGTCCAACAAAATAACCCTTTATATTTGCTCTAAATCTGGAAAAATGGTTGAACAGACTCTTGTTGTTTTTGGCTGAAGACATCATTAGCTGCTAGATGCCTTTTTCCTGCTAAAGGAAAGAGTTTCCCAAATGGATCAAGGTGGAAGATTTATCCAAGATTAAAAGCCTAAATTTGAAAATATAGCTTTGTGTTGTCCACAGACAGACTAAGTTCCAAAAGACCCAAAAAAGGTAGAGCTCCTTAGGACTTCTACAAAAAAACCTTTAAGTATCCAATGAAATCACTGTAGACAGACCAGAGTTATTTAAAAAGGATTATTTATTAAACATATTTCTTCACAAAGTACAATCAATGGTTTGCATTAAATTTTGGGTTTTGGTATTTGCCTGTATGTACACAAAAGCTTATAACAGAAAATGTGTCTTGATTTTACACATGGGACACAATACTGAGTTACCTTCATATTTTGATTTCTACCAACATAAGCAGTTGATAATAACTTTCAGCTTATTTGCTGGTTTTTTTAAACTGAAGATGAAGCAACAACATTTCTGCAGAGTGTCAGTATTTATCAATGTACTCAATTATGACAAAGTAGAAATGAATAATCCTTTGGGAAGTTTCCACTGAGCGTGAGTGGAACATGACATTTTTTGGCAGGTTACTGGACTATCCTTATGATCCTAAAAGTCATTTTTTGCAGTTATAAGATAAGAAGAATTGAGGAGCTAGGTAAGTTTAATAATACCCTATTAGCAGCAGTTGATAGTAAATGCAACATAAGGTTTGTTTTGTCTGTCATACAAGGACGTGTCCTAGCAGACACTATTGTATTGTTCTCTACTTGAACAAAAGTATCTGCATGTATTGTATGTCTTTGGAAAAACAAAACAAAAATAAAGAGACAAAAAGCCATTTATTGTCATGAGTGACTATTGCCATCAGCTAATATGAATGCATTGCTAAAATTAGTGAAGACAGGAAAATGCTGTAAGGTAAATATATACAGAGTTAAAATACATTTCTTATCCACTAGATAGTGATTTTGTGGCACTGTGGTTTTCAGAATATAACGTCTGTTGAGAGCAATGTAATTTTCAGTGCAAGCTAAAGCAAAAATACCTGCCCGCTGTCATAAACATGACAAACAAATCTGGAATGTTCAAAGTAAGTTCATCTTCCACTTCTCCACTCTTGAGGCACCTTTAAGACATGGCACTTACTGTAAACCATCTAAAAATCAAGAAAAGCAGACACAATAAGCCTGAATTTTCCATAACAACTTTAAAAATCACTGCCAGAGTCACTTGCATACGTAAACGATGCCTGTGTAAGGCTTGCCAGCAAAGCATCTTTCCTGAGAACGGAGCTGGGACACTCTCTGTGTATCATAAGTGTGCGTGCTCAGAGCTGTGATCGCTGTCGTGGCTGTCGTCGTTCGCTAGTGAGTCCCCTGTGTGCTGGAGACCAGCTGCGCTGATGCCAGAGAGCTCGGAGGGGAGCAGCGTGCCCTTTTTCACATTCACCAGTTCCTTCTCCCGGGCTGCTGCCCCTTGCTGGCCCCCTTTTACCCGCTTCCACTTCATTCGTCTGTTCTGGAACCAAACTTTTACCTTCGCAGAAGAAAGACAAAACAAGAAAACAAAGATGGGGTCACTGAAGGTAATAATGACCTTTCTAGCTGTAGCACAGCAACAGCACTTCACTTGGAGGTTTTTTCCTTTTTTTTTTTTAATATGCCCTTTTGTCTGTGTGGTGAAAACCTTCCCTGAAGAGCAGACAATCTGGTTTTGGATAGGACGTGAACCCTGGGGATGTGAGGATAACGACTGCGAAAGAGGGAAAGGGGTTACCGCGAGAAGGCAGCTGGGCTATCTGCAGCAGGTAGCTCCTGCTGCGCAGGAAGATCTCAGAGCCCTTTAGGAAACGTTAAAAAGTTCACATACTCTTGCAAAATGTATTCATGTCATTTCACAGGCAGGGAAACAGAGGCAAACTGGTTCCCATCACGGGACTGTGCAGAAGAACCTGCATTTCGTGTGATAGAGAGCCCCGTCTGGTGGCAGGAACCCATACTGCTGCCCCTCATATGCTTTTAATTGCCCTTCAAGGGAGGGTCGTTAGTTTGGAAAGGAACTTGCACTGAAAAGTTTGCATTGCTTTCCGCCTGTTTGTTTCTGTAAACTGGTGGTGAGTTTCAGGTGGAGCACTCTAAAAGCTCTTTTTTTTTTTTCACTTGCTGAAGTATCTGAACGAGCGTTTGTTACCGTCAAAACTTACGACTTCCCTGTCTATTTCACAAATGTATTTAGATGATTCTAGTTGACTGATCCTCAATTCTACTACTTGTAGCCAGAAGCCCTGGTCAAATTTTTCAGACAAATAAATATCCCCAAAGCCAGAGGGCAAAGCATTTATAAATTTGAGTCAAAATCAGCAAATAATTTCAGATGAGAATGGAAAAGAAATTCATAACATGAAAGATTAAAAATGTATTTATATTTAAGTCACATTAAACCCCAAGATTTTGCTCCAGCTGAAACTCATTTCCCCTCCTCCCCTTCTCTGTATAGACATATATGGGGGGGAAGTAAACCTAAATTATTTGCACAGTTCTAAAGTACCAGTACTGCAAACCACAAGGACTTTTTTCAATAGCCAAAAGAAAAGAAAAAAAAAAAAGATGTGCATAGCATCTGTCAAATATATTAGACCAGATTAAAGGCTGATTTCAAATCATCTTAAAATATTGTCACTGAAAACACTATGATGAAGATTGTTGGGTTTGATCCATTTAGAGTTAATGTTGCTAAAAAATCTCGTGCGTGTGTGTCTGTGCAGCTCTTCACATGAAGGTTCCACAGAAAAATAAACAATGTCTGCAACTTTTCACTTGGAAAGAAAGCAAGAAAGCTTGCAATGTTGGTGTATCCTCTGCTGTGCTTAGCAGAATGTGTTTCAGCGTTTTAAAAGAAACAGCAAGGAACAGGCACAGCAGGACATATTGTACAACATGAGTAATAGAGCCACAAAAATGCTGTTTTGCTGAATCTGTCTTACACATCCAGGAAACATTGCAGTGTTTAACCTTTACTATCACTTTGAATTTTACATTAAAATTTTACTACAATTGAACTGATAGTTAACGTCACTATCTGTGTGTATGTATGTGGGAGGGAAGAGAGGTATATTTATATTTTTATACTCTATATTCCTGTTAAAGCCAATGTGAGCTGTTAAAGCCAATCACTTGGGAACACAGCAAAAAGATTCCAGGTTAGTTAAGAGCCTCAAAACACAGCACATCCTTTCCTTTAGTCAACTCATCAGAGCCAAAGAATCTGGCTTGTAAAGTGAAATGAGTGTAAAGGGGAAGGTATTTATTACTGGCTGCTGTGATGTTGGGAATTATCATACTCCGGTCACGTATCAGAGGTGTCCATGGAAACAGTGTATTCAAAAGGGTACAGCATTGGCAGCTTTCTGGGGGAAGTTAAGATGTCATTTTGTTTATTTTCAGTTTTTAAGACAATGAAGTTTCTCTTGCAAAAGACACTACTCTACTGGTGCCAGACAGTGCAGTAGATGCAACAGCAGTCTTAATCTAAACATCAAAAATAATACACTTTGGTTTCAACCCAGTACCACAGCATATCATCATTCTTCTTCTGAAATAAGGGCCAAGAGAATTTTATTTGGTAAGAAGAAATGACAGGATTGGAGTGACGTTTAAAAGATCTAAGCCATTCTCAGGGCATTTTTGTATCTTCACAAAACCGCAGTCGAGAGCAGTCTCTCTCCTTGAGCATTAAACCCAGGAGAACCGATTAGCACCAGCTTCCAGGTAATGAGTAGCCGAGGACAGGCTGGGGAATGTATCTTCATTCACATCACCTACCCTCAGACTAGCTCATCCGACCATGCCCTGAAATGCCTCCACCAGGGATGAGTCTAGGTCAGCATCTCCATAGTAGTTGACACAAATAATAAAATGATTATTATTTCCCTTTTCAAGAATAAGTGCAAGAAACATTTATAAATTCCTCAGAGGATCCAGCATGCAACACCATGTCTGCACGTGACCCACTATCTGGGAAACATGGCATTTAAGGAAAGTAGCGCTGAAAGGACTCCAGCTACTTTTGCATGCACTCTATTGAGTTTAAGAGGAAGAGAGTAACCTTGGCGCTCCCGTAGAAGAGTATATACTACTGACTGGCATGTAGCCTATCAGGCTTCCCGTAAAGAGAAAATGGTAACAATTTAAAAAAGAAAAAAAAAGGTTAAAAAAAAAAAAGCTTTAAGCTTTTTTATTAATGACTTCAAATAATCTGCATCTGATTTACTTACTTAGAGAATATCAAATTAGAAATTTCTTTATTTCATATCTCAAAGATTATTTTTGAAGCTAGAAATCAATTATAGTGAAGTTTATCACTGAAAATATTATAAGTTTAATTTGGTGTCATTTGCTGCATTAATGTACAGCAGGACTCTTATATGGGGGGAATACATTAGGTATTATATATAGATATATTTTTTTTCTTTATGTCCTCTATTATAAAGTACTGAAATCCACTTTTGACCTCATCCAAAGTATACTAATGTGAATTGTGAGGTTTTCCATAGTTCAATGGACTCTAGATGAAGACTTTAATGCTCATGTGCTAATAATATGAGACAGGTCCTTCACTTGTTATTGCCTCTAGAGATCGAATTCAGGTATTGGAATTCTGAACTTCCTTCAGAGCTGAAGAGTAAATTATGGGGAGTATAGTTGTTACTGCTATGTGATTCATCTGTACTTTAGTAATGGGAAGGAAGTGAAGCAAACTTTGTGTGAAGTACTTCAGAGTGTCAGTTTATCTGCATTCACGGAAAACTGTGCTTTTCAAACGCAGAAAACATGCATCAGAACAAAACACCCTGAGAAACAAAAAGGAGAGAAGAGAAAGAAAGGAGAGGGAATGAAAGAAAGAGAAAAAGAGCAAAAGTGAAAGGAGAGACTGACTGAAGGAAAAAGAAAGAAAAAATTAAAATAAAAATAAAATAAAGAAAAAAATACAATTAAAAATATCTTTAATTTTAAAATTAAAAAGGAGAGAGAAAAAGCCCTTCACTTCAAGTTCACTGAAGTGAACTTGAAAAACTCTTAAACTTTTTTCCAGTGAAAGAACTAGCTTGTGCCATTTACAACTTTTGCAAAAACGATATCCTTTTAAAGTACTTTAGAGATCTACTATAACAAACTTTATACCGCAGGTTTTACGAACATTTTTATGCTGCTTTTCAAGTCTCAGTTAGCTCCAGCAGGAGCCGAGAGTGCTCACCACCTCCCAGAATCAGGTCCTGATTGCCTATTATTTATTAAAATGCACTCCCTCTTCTCCACCCTCTGACTAGCACAACTTAATGGTATAAAGCAAGCATATGTATGTACAGAAAACAAAGGAAGTGGAGGGAAATGAACTATATTAAAGATGATGGTAGCATTAACAGCTGTTTCTAAATCAGCACTTATGAGCCAGTCTATTGAGCACATCTGCTTACTGGCACGAAAGCACAGTTTCTTTTCCCTTAGTCAACAAGTTGTTTAGCATCTGCATCTCCACATCTGATGATTGGACTGTTACTTAAGATATGAGTAAATGATTTCACATTGCGCATCTCCTGATGTACAACATAAATGTTTTTGCTGTGACCAATTTATCTTAAGGTCTACTCTGTAGGAATCACGGGAGGAGATTCAAAATGAGGAGGCTGCCATTGTTAGTGTCTACATTACTAAAGTAATTATTATATACGTATGATATAAAGGTCCTTAGTAGGCTTAAGGGCCACAGTATGTGCTGTCTTCCATGTATATCATTAATACAACTTCATGATGTGGACATCAACATGTCATTTTGGTTCCAAATGAGCATATCACCTAAACTTCTGATTTAATACTCCTTCTTCAGCAGAGCACTTCAGTCGCATTAACTTTAAGAATAATTGACTTCTACCATGCTCTGTAGAGCTCAGATGCTTCCTTTTGACATGGGATTTTAGCGTTCTGTGCTTACAGAGAAAAACTAAACAGATACCTTCTATAATTAATGAGTATTTCTTAATAAAGACATTCTTGTCTGAAAAATTAAAGCATGACTGATTTCAAACTACCTTAGTTACACTGTCCACTGTCTTTCTTCTTTTAAGAAAAAAGACATTTCTCTTTAAAAAAGCTCTTTTCTGAAATGAAAGATTCTTTCCTAAAATTAGGTTTTCTATTCCAGGTTTTAGTGGCATGAGTCCCAAGTGAGATTAAAATTTGAGGCCTGGTATCTCACAAACCTTAAAAATTAGAAACAAGAGCGCTGTGCCAGTTGAAACCATTATTTTGCTATAAGGGATGCATATTTCTAAGTATGAGTCTTTGAAGTCAGTATCCCAAATTCCATGTTTTATTATACCTAAATGTGTCAGGAAGACCAAATCACCAAGCCTTTTAAGGTTCTGCTCCTGGTCAGCCATTGTCCATTTTCTTTTATTATTATTATTTTTAATCTGTCAATTTACTTTCCTTTAATGCATAACATTATGGACATATGGATAACAAAAAATAACACGGACTTCTCGAAATTAAAAAAATGGAAAAGTTTACTTCTCAACTTTCATTGGCTCTGAAAATGTTCCTGTTATTTTTAGATAGTACACTTATGCTGCCAAGTTTTAAAGAAAGTCAAACTCCTGAACTTTACAGAAATAATTGGTGTTATACAGCTGAAACTTACCTTTTTTGCATATATAGAGATAGTATTTTTGTGACAGTTTATTCAACAAACTAATAAAAGCAAATAGGAATGTAAAACCAGAAAAGTTTATTTTCCTGTTCTAGAGTATGAATAAATATAAGGGTTGGAAGAATCGAATCTATTAGTTTAAAATATTTACAGAAATGGTAGTCAGTTATCAGTTCACTTCCGTAACTAAAGATAACGTGAGGTTTTAAATAGTTCAGCTGTATTTCAGTCATGCTGGATATGTGGGAGAGTAAGTTAACGTAGTTTTATTCAATTAAACTATTTTTCTTCCTTATATGATTTAAAGAAATTCTAATTTCTATTAAAAAAACCCTTTTAAAATCTTAAATGTATTTTGAGCTTAAAACCTGTTTAAATAAATCTGAGTATTAAATGTCATCTTAGCTATTATAAAATAGTACTAAAATACATCAATTGGAGAAAAATAACTTTTCTTTGGAAATTAATGAGTGGTACCAGAACCTTCTGATTAAAATTGCTTAAGTCACCTGCCCACTGATTTAAAGCAATCTGCTCCGTGTTACGTTACAGGACTTCGCGCTGAATGTGCACAAGTACTTTGCAGCAGCTATTGAGAAAAAGGGGAGGTTTTGGCAGGTGCACAAAGGACAGCTGGAGCTTTTGGCACCCAGGAAGGTGTAGGAGTGAGTTCTGGTTTTTCATTACATAGAAGTCAGTTGAGGTTTGGGTACTGCTTAGGTGATACATTCTCCTTTCTACCTCCCACGTTTAGAGAGGGATGGAATAGACATTATATTTCAGAGGAGAGCAGTGATACGAGTATTTCATTCCAGTTTCAGAAGTCTTTGAGAGCACTCTCTTTACCTCCCTCTACTCCATCCAAAGAACTGCCACCTTCTCCACCAGTGATCTTCAAAATTAATTTCATAATCAAACAGCTAACTCTTCCTATTCAAAACCTCTCTTAACTAGGTTTCAGGGTTAACATACCTTAAGCAGCATGGGACACACTATTTCAGGTTCTTTCCTCCTACTGGCTCATACATAACTTAAGGGTGTATTTTTTTATAAAATTAGACTCCCTTTTTTGTCCAGAGGCAAAGAAAGGCAATCTGTGGGGCTGCTGCTAGAACTCCCTCTACCTTATTCTTCTATAACATATCTTTTTAGAGTCTACCTTCCTCCAATTTCTTTGCATATATATAGAAATCTACAAAAGAAACACATGGTGGAAAACTAATTTGTGGGGAAGATCGCCTTTAGCTAAACTTTGTATCTTCTTTGTATAGGCATTTACCTGCATGAATGCCTCACATGTAGAGCATTTTATTTCATGAGAAAAAAATTCTAACATGCATCATTCTGCACCCATTTTGCACAGGTCAGCTGAGTGTGAAAGTTAAAAGATGGTGGGTAATCAAGACTGGCTTTTGCCTGAGTATGTTGGTGCTTTTTTCTGCTACTACTTTAGTACGAAGAAAGGCAAATGTCAAGAAGCAAGACTCAGCAGAAAGCAACCTCTGACTACCAGCCCGTGACAATCCTCCAGGGTTCTATGGCTCTGGAAGCCATCTCCCTGCCCAACAGTCCTGACTGAGTTTTTTGAGAGTAAACTAGCCTCAAAATCAACAACCAGTTTTAAAGCTAGTAAGCCTCAAGAAGCTGCAGCTGGTTTTAGCAGGGCCTGCCTTGAAGAGAAGAAACTAGTGAAACCAGAAAGAGATTCTACATTTTTCAATACCCTGCATAAGAAAATATCTCCTACATGTCTTTCTACATGTTCACTTATACCTCTCCAATACCATTTGTTCCTCACTGATTTCTTCTCTCTGTTTTTTTAAAGTGACCATAAATGACAAACCTAAAAAGCTTCCATCTCCTTAAACAGGCGACATTAGAAGCCACCTATTTCTTGACTTGTGTCTAAGAAAGGGTAGGGGTAGGGGACAGCAGAGCCTTACTCACTTTGTAAAAGCAGCTCTATGAGCTGCTAATATTTCTGTCTGTATCACGTATGCTGCTTGGCACAGACAGAGGTTTCTCCCCACCCAGAACCTCACGGGGTTTCTCTGCAGGTGTAGGGTCCACTCACAACTAACAGCTTGAGGCAGTTGGATCTTTGCACATGGAATTGCTTGTTCGAATTCAATCAATACTGCAAAAGTAAATATGCTGTTTGAAGTTTTGCCATGTACTTTTTTAAAAAGAATTATCATACAAATCAAAATTATGCACAAGTTATAATTAAGTTTGCCAGGAGCATTCTTTCCTAAGAAAGAACAAACTGAATTAGCACAGTAACTCTTACTGCTGGTATTTATATTGCTCAAGACAAATATAAAAGTATTAGTGAGTTTTGTTTTATTAAGAGTGTTACTTTAAATAAAACAAACAATCCAAAGGATTTCAAGCCACACAGGCTCATTATTGTAGTGTATATAGAGAGTGCTTAACACATGGAAGCTTGGAATGAGCAGCTGCCTTTCAGAGAAGACGTGACAGCACAATAAATCAGACAGATATGGTCAAGCTTGTCCTATCAATCCATCGTTTGAATTTGTTTGAAGGTATACAGGGGAATAATTTCACCACCTAACCTTAGAAATCTAGCTTCCTAAAGTAGGAAACTAGTCATGCTGTGTGACACATTTACTCTTCCAGAGGTGGTTCAGAACAAATGCCTAATTGAGGAACATTGAACTCCCTGGTTTCTCACCCAGGTGAGGGGAGCTACTCTTACCTTACCAGTCAAGTCTAAAAAGTGCAGTGATTACCCTCCCTTAAGCTCTGCGATGCTGAAAAGGATTTTAATGAAGTCACTTGTGATGAAGGATTGAGGTAACTGGGTCTGAAGGAAACTTTTCTAATGGAAAACTTAATTTATTATTTGTATAGTTATAACAATGCAGTGCTACAGTGTGGGTTATGGTACTATAGCAACGTTGCCCAAATACATTTAAATAATAATGCTGCTTGCTTCTCTTTCTGGTATAAAAAGCTGTTACAAAGTTTCTTCCTTTGTCACTCATCCCATGTTGGTACCACATACATGGAAGCTAAACACAGATGCAAAAGCACTCTTCATTTTGACAAAATTTTGTCCTTTGTCTATGCAAAATCAATGGCTTCAGGCCTTTTATAATGATTGGTGGCTTCTGGGCGGGTACTGGAAATTAAAGTTAAGAAGAAATAAACCTTCTCATTGCCATCAGCAGAATTTAATCTGACTAGGTGGGATTTTCCGTTTATGTTGGCAAACAGAAGCATTACATATTTGGACTGTTTATTCCGGTAACCTTAGCTAGCCTGCAGAACTGCAACATTACTCTTTTGATTAGCTCCATGCAAAAAGATCTTGCGAGGTGGAAAGATCTCCTACTCTTTCTATATTTGGCAGGACCAACTCCATAAAAATGTCCATTTTGCCACGCCTCTGATACCCCACTGCAGCTGCTTCCTCTCCTCATCCCACAGCGAGATATTAAAAAGTTTGCATGGAACCTTCTCCAAGTTTATCTGGATGTACAAAAAAGCCAAGAATGCGCTTGTCAAGGTTACAAATATCTAGGGAGCTAAGATATTTTTTAGTCTAACTGGCTCTTCAAAATATAATAGAGGCCTGCCAGCTGAAAATTATTAACTGCTGGCTGAGCAGGGATTGTGAGTGCACTCTAAAGGAGATGGAGCAGGAATTATATGTACCTATACTGCTGGAATTCTTACAATACCATAATAGAGCCATCCTACCACCAGATGTGCTTATAATGCTCTCAAAGTGCACTCTTAATATCCAGGCAATTGAGGCACTTATTTCATTTCATCCTCCTGTCTTGTAACTCAGGTTTCCTTTTAGGGAGTGATAGGATTACTTCCTTCTCTTGATCCATATGTTGTGAGAGGTTTTTTTCATTATTATTTTTGTGAAATGGCCTTCCATGAGTCATTTATGTTCGAATTGATCTTGTAAGTTGTTTCAAAAGTCAAATGGAGCCTTACTTTGATGACCGTAGAAAACTTTAATGCCCTTATACAGCTTTTTAAATATGGTCAGACATATGGGTTTTTCTACAGCTTGTTTAAATGCCAGAAGGGTAATTATGAAATGTTAGTTGGTCAGTGCCTCTTTTAAGCTGTGGCGTATGGTTGAAATTATCACTGTAGTCAAGAGGAAGATAGAGCTTTCTTAAGATAATAGGCTCCGTGATTTATCTCACATCTTGGGAAATAACTGAAAGTTGTAACTTTAGGATGACCCAACAATACTCTCCCCAGATTATTTTTTGTTCTTCTGCCCTCTGAATAATAGGATGCTTGTCATTTTTTAAAATCCTGGTAAAAATAATTCTGCTAAACAATTAATTCCATCAGGGGTTAGGTCTGCTCTCAAACCTATTTTCTGAGCAGATAGATCAGTTCACCCAATACCCACTGTTGGTTTTTGTCATTGTATTATCTGAAGCAAGTTTCAATTCTCTTTGTGCAAATTCAATGTTTCTTGAGAGATCAAGAGAGCTTCCAACACAAATAGGTCTAAAGCCTGTGATGAGATAAAGGTTATCACTTCTGTGTTCAATTATTTAAAACAAAGGAACTACTGCCTATCAGGTACCATTTTCTGCAAAGCAGCCTTTAGGGGAAAAATAGTAAAGGAAAACTGTTCTAGAAATAGCAATTTGCTAAAAGTGCTACCTCACTGGAGAGTGGTTTTTTGGAATTCCATCAATATATTTTAATTCAGTCATAATAATTTTAGAGAAAGGAGGGGTTTTTTTGTTGCATCTGTTTAAGATAGCTATCAAATATGATCTCCTCTGTTGAGACAGCTAGTAGAAGAAAGTAATAACAGTAGTAAGTAAACAAATAAGTGATGTTATCCCACTCAAGAATAATCATTCTGCTAACGATGGAAAAACAGATCCTGAATATGAGTTCAGTCTCTCAACTGGAAAAAAAAAGAAATATTAGTGTCACACCACATTCACCCAGGAGTATTTTTTTTAAGCCACTGAAGGAATACCAATGTAAAACAAGTATGCAAGAGTCAAGCCTTTAGATTTACTGCACTCATCTTCTGAAGACTGCCATATACCATGGAAACCCACACCCAGTTCTATACCTATTTACACCATTTTTCCATCCAAGCAATATATTTGATTTAAAAAAGAGACATTTCTAATTGACAACATTGGAAGTGACATCATTACTTGGCTTAGTATGATTCAGAAACTGAAAAATATGTCCAGAATTTCCTCTCAATTTTCTTTTTGTTTTCTATTAACTATATAGTATTTATGCTATCATTTTTTTTTCTCTCAGACCGTTTTTTTGTGGCAAGATACAGAACTGGACTCTATTAAGCTAAAAATCGTAATACTTTCCTTTTCTAAGCAAGGGTGGCTTTAAGGAGGAAGGCAGGGAAGCAGGAAGGAAGGAGGGAAGGGAGTTATGTCTAGCAGCTCAGTTGTCACTCTGATAATCTGGGGAAGCAGAGGAAAATTAGATTACATAATTAGATAGACTAATTATAATTCTATAGAAACTGTCACAATTAGCAGCAGAATGCTTAGAACGAACATTATGTGACACCTAGAAAACAGCAAGTTCTCCCATGGCTTAAATGAATTCTCTGCACTTGTGTAGCACAGGCTGCCTTTTCTCCTCCAGAGACAATATTCAATATTTATCTGTCCCTTCTCTGTATGTTAAATGCTTTTAGTTTAATTATTTCCTTTAGTATAGTGAACTGTCTCTTCATTTAGTTGTACTACTCAACCTGATCTTTGAAAAAAAGAATAAAGAATTTATCAGGGAGAATAGTTAAATTCCAGGCCAAATTCACCATTATTAAATATGGGGATATGTTTTCTGAATTCAGCTGACTGATTCCTGTCAAATTGGCCAGCAGATATTTTTTAGAATTTATTTATCATTGCTCAGTTCCACACCCATTCTACCTTTGTCACTGAGACGAATTCTTTCCTCCTCCCCTTAGCTGTCAAAATCAGGTGTGGAAGTTAATCTAATTGTCTCAGCTTACTTTAGTCAGTGGAAATGAAAAAGGCAAATTTTTATCAAATGTTTGATACAAAATGGTGTGCTTTACAAATATAACAAGCTTATTTAAGTAACTGAAAATGACCCCAGTAGAACCCGGCAATGAGTTCAAGTCAAACAAGAGAAATTACTGGCTTCTCCTTGACAAGCTGGAAGGGACAGCCATTCTCTAGAAGCCTCCAAAGAAAAATACTGTTTCATTTGCTAGTGTGAATAAATGTGTGTTCATATGTATAGAAAAGGCTGATTTTCACTGCGATGTCTACTTATAGCAGGTGTTAATGAAACTCAAAAAAATTGCAAAACTTCTCATATCTAGACTTCAAAAATCATGGTGCTATTTTGATACCTTCCCTTGAATATATCATCATCTTACTGATTGTATCTAAAGCAATCCCTCAATCTAGTATTAATTCCTGAAGAAAGGATGACTGTCTATAAGTGGGCAAAAAGCTTTCAATTTTAATGATAAAACCGTAGGTAATATTTCATCAGATTTGGTGTACTTGAGTCCAGTGTTCTAAACGTCTTACTAAACCACATTTTTTAAATGTTGATGTATGTTGATGTGATTATTATTTGAAATGTGACTTGACTACCTATTTAGTGTTTTGGGATGAGATCCTAAAACACTTCAGTACATGCTTAACATGAATATTTCCATTAGAAATCAATGTGACAACATGCATGATGAAACTTGAGCACATGCAGAAGTGTTTCCCACACCAGGGTTTGGTGAGCAGGAAACCAATAACAGTGATAAGAAATTCCATTGTCTCCTCTGCTTTCACAGTGCAGGGTAAGATAAAGTGGTTAAAAATGCCTGTATTCCAGTTTTGCTGGTGTTCCCATTCTTGCTGCCATCTGGAAACGGGATGTGCAGAAACTCTGGACAAATGGCAACTGCATATATTTAATAGACTAAAACAAGATGCTCGTATTTGTTGCACGCAGGCAAATCAACTGCTTGTGCCTGCAGTATTAGCGACCTACCGCTTCTTCAGCCACATCAGTGTGGACAGATTAGAAAAGATGTGCACCAGTTTAACAGATATATTACTTGTGCTTTTATCTTCCATCTCTGCCTACTAAATGAAACTAATCTGTAGCTGGTCCATATAAAAACATAAATTACTTGTATGGCAGAGAGATAATAAATGTATATCATTTTGCTACAAACATTCAATATGATATATCAACATATCTACTAGTAACATAAACAAGAACTCTACTGTGAGGAGCTACTAACCACTGGTAAATATTGGGCAAACATTGGAAGTCCATTATTTTGCATCAGTACCTGTCTTTCAGTGAGGTCAAGGTTTACTGCTATCTCATATCGCCTCAGCCTGGTCAAATAGTTATGATGAGCAAATTCTGCTTCTAGCTCTCTGATTTGCTCCTTGGTGAAAGCTGTTCTTTCCTTCCGGGGTTTACTGTTGACCTCTGACTTGTAGTTTCCTTCTTGGGAATCTGAAAAAAAAAAAAAAAAAAAAAAATACAAAATGAACATAATGACAAGTGTACAGCTAAACAGTAAACACGCCCAAAGATAACAACATGCTTAAGTTACATTCTTCAGACCTTTTTCTCTCAGAAATACCCTTGCTTTCATACCTATGGATTCTTCACTATAAATAAGGAAAGCAGCAGTAATTCTGACAGACATGAGCTGCTGCTTCCATTCATGCACATCAACCTTTAGCTTAAAACCTTGCAGTTTTTCATTTCCTAACAGTTCTCTCTAGAATTTCTGCAAAGCTTCAACTCCTTGCCACTTCTGGCAACTCACAGTGCATCCAACCAGTACAGGATGTGTATCATTTGATTAGTGTCTTAATGAGTAATACTTCAAGAATCTCTCTCTCCTATCATTTCACTAATACCTTAAGCCAAAGCTTAATTTTAAAGAATACACTTAAGGTGTAGTCCAATTACACTTCCAGGGAAACGTAACAGACAAAGCATAGGAAATTCAACACTCATCAAAAAGAAATCAGTGAGCACGTCACATGTGATAATGGGATCTTCTCCTACTCATGCCATGATGCAGGTAAGGAGGTTAAGCCACAGCTGGTATCAGCATAAGAAATTTGCTACCACTACAGCTTATTATCTAAGGAATACTTTGGCCACAGAGTGGTATTTTTTTTCTGAAAGTTTCATTACCACCCTCCTGATTCCTTTTAATCTCAGAAACAGGTACATTTGGTGCTGAGCCAAACTACTGAACTCAGTGACAGTCATTCTGTTGCTGTCAGTGAAGTCTGTTTAAATAAATGAAAAGAGATCAAACTGTAAAAAAAAAAAAGAAAAAAAAAACAAAACCAAAGAAAACAGAGAGAGAGTGGAAAGGAAAAAAAAAAAAAAAGAAAAAAGGACCAGACATTTATAAGTTTGGGTATGATACAACACCTATAAATCCAAAATTAGCAGGAGATCAGTAGGAGTATCATTAGTCAAATTCTGGCCTCATGAACCATCTTAAAAATGTCACAGATAAATTCACACTTCAGCTCCTGATTTAAATAGAAACCTGCATCAACATCCAAATGAACAGGCCTGCAAGAAATCACTCCCTGGGACTCTGTGTAAGATGAATCATCGACATGCCTCAGACCGTCCAACTGGCCAGTGAGTCTGGTTTCAAAACTACAGTCAACTATCTATATTTTATAAAGGTATAAAAATGTTTTCACTTTTTGTCAGTTACTCTGTTGCTTGGAAGGGAAATTTTTTTTTTTTTTAAATGAGAACTGTTGATGCTTGACTCAGTGCTATAGTCTAATATATTAATTTAAAATATTTTAAAGCTAATGGCTTCAAATCATCAAACCTCTTAACTTTTGCTGATATGACACACAGAACTTTGCTTCAAACGTGCAATGTACTTCTGGTTGTATGACTGAGGGTATCCACCAAAGCTGTTGAGTGGGTTTGGGAAACGTTCAGCCACAACTGGAGCAGGGATTTTCTAGGATAGGACCCCATTAGATGGCACACCCATTGGCTACAGTCTGGGTCCAAGGTCCATTATCCAAACTCAACACAGAAAACTTGACAGATCAAAACCACTTTAAATCTAGAAGTTCACATTTCTTCCTTCATACTAGTTGGCAAGCTAGAGTCACTATAACTTCTCCGCATTTTTCCAATGCAGGAACATGCACGTTGCTTTTGTTCCTGGAAATTTCCTCATCTGCCGCCTCATTATAAGGTCCAAATACTATGTAGATGACCCGAACTTAAATACTTAAGCTCCTATATCAGCGGTCCAATGAGTCACTGAAGAGGGATACCTAAATCATTTTTCTTAGCATTCAAGCTTACCATTCTTATACCACCAGACATGTCTTTCATACATGTTTGAAAGCAGGTGGGTGTGCATACTCCTTATCTGCAGTTCGACACAGAAATGTATTCCATGCAAGTCATTGCTAAAGTCCTTTTAACTGTCTTGGTAAACCTGTGCCTGTGTGAGGCCATGAGCCAAAAAGTCTTCCCATGTCAGTACTTGCTGGTAGAAAGGTCCATGGCTCACTGGTTTCCAAACTAAAGGTTGCAACCTTAAATAAAATAATGCATTTTTTTAAAAGTCAGATGACACTGACACCATATTGAAAATTAAATACTAGAAATGAAGACACAAGCCTGGAAATGCAACAGAAAGTGGGGTCAAGGGTGTAAAACCTTGGTAGCTACTGCTATCGTGAATGGTCAAAGGGGAAAACTTCAGGACTACCCACCCAAATGTCTCTCAAGAGGACACTGATCTCTGTAAGTGACTGAGACTTATAACACAAGCAATTTTTCTGCAAGCAGATGGTTCCATGAGGAAAACAGAATTACTGTACAGCCAGTAAAACCATAAGGAGCTAAGTCATCGTTCAGGTTAATACTCATGGTTCTGAGTTCCCAATTTGCAAATGAGGTTAACATCTAAATTCCAGGTTCCTGGGACACTGATGTAAGGAAAGGGAAATGTAACTGCATGAGTAGTATTTGTCTTTCATCTTTGCCAGCATAGAGGATTCAGCACTGCTAAGAATGTTAGCCCACACAGATCCTGTGCAAATATAAGCATTCTTGGACAATTGGTTATTTAGAGATTTCTGCTATTGCTGGATACTACCTTTTCGTCAATGCTGGATTGTAAGTGCCTGGCAGCCACAGTTTTGTGAGCAGTATGATTTCATCAGCAGACTGACACAGTGGAAAAGTTTTAGGTTTTTATTTATTTGTTGTGAACGTCATTGAATGCATTTGTAATAGTCAAGATACTCTGAAAAACCCACAAGATATATTCAAATATAGCTGACAGAAGGAGTTGGATAGGTACGCAGAAACCTGACACAGGTACACAGAAAGCTGACTCTCTCTCAATATTGAGGTTCATGCAACAGAACAACTGGAATCCTAGAAAATCTGTTTCAGCAAAGATCTGGCCAGCAAGATAATGGCATTTTGCTTAATGCATTTGAGATATTGAAAATATATCTAAAAAGAGACCAGTTAGGTGAACACCAGTTATGAACTCTTGCTGTCATCTGACTTTCTCTGCTGCAGTGTTGCTGTGGTTCATGTAAAGATTCCCTTTTATTTCCTATTGACATCATACTACTTGGAATAATAATTTTAGAAATTTTGGTTGTTTTAATTTCCAAAGTGGTAAATCTAGGTTTTCTGATTGTTTCTTTTTAACAGTCTCTATAAAGCCAGGATTGGGAGCTCCCATCTCTTTCTGATCTTCAGATCTCTGTTCATATCACCTGACTAGCTTCTCTTTGGTGGAAAATGGGTGGGAGACTTGGAAGAGATTTTTGGCAGAACTCATGTCAGCCTACATCTGTTTTGCAGCTGTTGCAACTAAGACAAGAAAAAAGTCCTAACAACCTTAGTTTTCCTCTACTGGCTACATCTTATGCCAAATGGTAGGTGTAGAGGCAGAGAACAAAGCCTAGGGGGATCTAAGTTACACTCCTTGCCTCTCAAAAGGCACACATAAAATATATACAGATGGTACAAACCACTTGATGAAAAATACAGCAATCTATATTGTCTGTCTTCCGCTTTCTCCCAGACAAATTCTGGCACACTCTCAGAACATGTAGCCTACATGCAGGTATTAGTACCTTATCAGTCTCTCTTTTGCAGATCTTTGTTCTTTGGATGGCAAGTAATGTAGGCAGTTAAACACTGCTTTGAGGGATGCAGGTCATACCTCTTTCTCAGAACTGTTTTTATCAGTTTTCAAAAACTCCAGGCAGCATCTTTAATGTCTGCTGTTAGACAAAAATGCTTGTCGGTGACTGATGTAGAAGGTACCATAGGGAAAGACATTCAAAGCTATAAATGACTGTTCTACAGACCTTTGGAGGCTTAGATTTTTCCTAAGTTTAATAATAGCCTAAATTTTTTTTACAAAAAATCATTACTAATTGCACTATTCCCCACCCTCCAAAGTTACTTCTACTTTACTCTAAGGAAAGGATTGCTGGTAATACCAACATTTGTATTGTCCCACCAGAGTTCCTATTTCCTTCTCTCTACATCACTGAGAGATGAAGCGTACCAAACAAACACAGGATCTAACTCCTATGTGTAGAATATGAAAAGTGGTCATTTTGGTATTCTTGCTTTTGCTGCATGCCTAGGAAAAAAAGGACTCATCACAGAATAGGGAAAAGAGACTGGTCAGAATATCCATGATACAAAGATCTGCTGCTAACTGGGTAGGGTCACAATCACAGGCAAAATATGCAAGAAGCACCTGCTATTTTTTCTTAGATTAGTTCAACAGCTGACGTACCGTCATTTCTCAGACAGAAATGAACTTCCAGTTAATACCTGCAATGTAAGATCCCAGACAATAAGTCAGATTGCTAGTGTTCTGCTGGCAGTTGCAGATGGTTTTCAGATCCTGCAATCCATACTGAGAGTGAGTAGTGACAATAACCACTAATGATTTGTGACAAAAAGGCCATCAGAATTTCACCCCGGCAGTTTTTATTCAATGTCCAGGTTTTCAACTTTCACTCACATCTTCTAACACTTATTGTCAGAAAGCCCCTACCATGAACAACCTATTTCTATATTTATTTCACTATAAATTTATAGTGAAGTTGGATAAACTAAATGTTCTTAATTGCATACCTTCCTACAAATGACATTCAGGTGTTTGCAGAGAACAACTACTACATGGTTATTTACTTTAAAATTAAGCAATCTATACAAAGTAATCAATGCAGAATGCTTGTTACTTCTGAGTAATTCAATGTTGCGTGAAAGAACATTTCTTTCAAACTTAATTCCTCTACATTTGTTTAAATCACTAACATGTAAACAAAACCTTCTAAACATCAATAGGACACAACAATGATACATGATTCAGTGCATAATGCTTTTTTTTTTTTCCTTTGAGATGTTAGCAATATGAATTTACGGAAAGTACTTTAGTATCAGGACAATAATCTAGCAAAAATATCATTAATCTGAAATACACATATGAAGAAAATAAGCAACTTTGTACTATTAAGGTTGCAAAGAGAGAACTACTATATTTTTAATGGTCAGAAGTACATACTGATACACAGCTGAATTGCCTAATCTAATTGTTTCTGATGCTTTATAGTTAATTATATTTTCTGACAAAATGAAATAGTTCAGAGACACAGGCAAGGAGCTGGCATAAAGGTCTCCATATGGTTCCTGTTGTTTTGCCAGCAAATACATGTGAGAACAAGATTTACCCAGAAATAGTCACTTTCAAACATTTTTGACATTTAATAGAGAATACGATGAAGTTTTTCCATGACATTTTTTTCCAAATTTTCAATTCAAAGTTGCTCAGAATTAATACATAAATTTATCCTGTGTCCAAAACATTGCCCATGGCTTTGCAGGATCCTAATTTAAATCCTTACTCCCTACTTTTGAGTATAATCTTTGTACCAAAAAAATTACTTCAGTCTACTTAGTTATTCTTACTTTGATGCACCTACTCTTATTTGCACCAGTTGAGACTATGCAACCAAATGCTGCAGAGTTAATTAATCTGTTTTTGTTTCACAATTTTCCTTCTCTTTAAAGTCATTTAAATAATATTCTTATAACTTCTCAGTTAAAAGTACAGTTCCAAATCAGTGAACATATTCAATCTGAGTGGCTCTTTTGAGAATGTCATTAAAAGTATTTCTGGAGCTGCAATTCACTAAATGTATTTAGGGAATCTTTTCTGAAAATTGGAACAAACAGCATCATCATTTCCATAATTCACAACTCTGCATGTGCGAATGGGCAAAGCTGCACAGTAGCACAAGTACGATGTTAAAATTACATGAATCCTTCTTTTCATTCTAATGTAAGCAAACTTTTGTTGGTTATTGAGTTAATGCTTTCTAACCCATTCTGTGACAATTAACAATTTAAAACAGCCTCATATCCAGTCCCCAAAAAAACATGAACTGGCACAGCAAAACCTGTGAGTATTCTGAAACACACTATATACCATCTTAAACCATTACCTACTAGTTGCTGCTGCCAACATTTTGTTATTGCTGCCTCCTGAAAGTACAAGTCTAGGAATTATACTGCAGCATCAGAAACACTGATTCATAACACTGTGATAGCTAATGCTGCAGGTTCTTGAAGATACCTATGCTGGAAAAGATGTGCTTCTGCCAGGTCATCTGATCAATCTAACTATATAGCATGTACATGTCATTTCTTCTTCAAACCATGCAAATATGGAAGACAACATATGAATTCTCTTATATGAATAATTACACTAGTTAGTAGATCTTCATGTGGAAGACACTACTCTCAGTCCCAAATGTTTGTATAATCACAGCTTATGTTAGGAAAGGAGACACAGAATTTCCCTTAAAGAAACTTTACAGGCTGCATTTTAATAGGACTTTATCCAGTGGGACCTCCAATTCCCATTTGGACTTCTGGAGATATATCTCTTACATGCAGCATCGAATAACATACATGTGGTGATTGTTTGCCTATTTACTGAACCATTTTTATAAGTTGCTTTCATGTTGAAGAGTTTCATTAAATGAAGGTGCGAGCTGCCAGCACCATCTCCCCACAGAATAGCAGTGTGAGTCCTCCTGAGTAAGAGTTAACCTACAACATTAAACCAAAAAATTTTCCATGCAGAAGCCTTTTAGAACAAAGACATCCAAGTGGAGAAAACAGTAGCTGACATAGAAGTTTATATAATCTTTCTTTTCTTGAGTCTTGCCTCCTAGACATCTCCCACAGAGGCTCTTTCATACCCAAAGGAAGCAGAATAAAAGTGAAGAGTGACCAAACCCACTCCAAACACTGCACGTGCCTCAGTCATCATCATCGGTCTGATGAAAGCCCTTCCCCGGACAGCAGCTGTATCAGAACTCCAAGGAGGTATTAAAATATTCCTTTTGGCCCTACTTTATTGTATAAAAAACCTTATGAAAATAGGTTTTTTTCCTGCAAAGATGGTACACAAAAGATCTAAAGCACTACAAACTGTAGGGAAGTGGTTGCTTAAGAAGAGAAAAGAGCATATGACACACAGAACTTTGATAATCGTCTCTCAACAAGTCTTATCTCCCTAAAATGATGGGTTGTAGTTTTCATTGTAGCTTTGTGAAGCAGGGAGACCCTTGTCCTGCCAAAAATACTAGAGCAGCCAACATAGGCAGTGTTCTGGGACTCAGGTTTAACAAAAGGCCATATTTAATTCTTGTCTGAAAAAAAGAAAAAAAACTAAAATACTTTAGTGATAAAGAACTCACTCTGGATGTTTTAATCCTTTTGGCCAGTGAGCTTTTTGAGGAGATGCTTTCTCACAAGTATATGTAGATCTGCCTCTTTGTCATAGTTAAAATACAGTTGCGGTTGCTCCACTTCACACAACATAAAATACTAAATATTTAGCTTAAGATAGTGCCAGCAAACACAGAGATGAGGCTAAGGAATGGAAAAATATGTCACAGTGACTTGCTTGCTAAGAAATATATAAAGAAATTATACCGCTATGTATCCTGCATGTGCTATCTAGAATTTAAATATCGTGAAGTTTGTTATATTCTTTTTTTCTCTGTAAAGCCAGAATGCCACTGTTAATATTAAGAATCCAAAGTACAGTGGGGATGGGAACATATATCAAGCAATGCATTTTACAAACCTTGTTTCTCTATTAACTTTTTTATATAAATGGCCATTAGTTTTACGTGCTTTCAAATTTACATTCAAAGTCCCTTACATTTAAAGCAGCAGTACACTCCACCGCATGACTAGCGAAGTTTGCTTCCCAAATGGCAGTCAGCTCTTGCTAATAATTCTGTTGCTTAGAAAGTTCAGACCCTGTGGATATTATTCTTTGAATCTGTGAGTAACACACTTTTAATGAGGTGTTACAAACTTAGTTACTCCAAATAAAGATCTCAGTTATTTAATTTTCATATATCACTACAATAAATCTCCATTGTGAATTTCCAAATATCCTTCTAATAATCAATCATTGTGGTTTATCCACATGCAAACAGACTTCAATTTTTTTACACATAGTCACGTTATCCAAAGTTTGCTGAAATCAAGGTGTAATTGCCAGGCCTCACTGAGTGTATAGCCTTATGCTCTTTCTTCCTTAGCTGATGTGCTGTATACAGACAGTGCCATTGCCCCGATTCCTCCCACACAAGACATTACATTAAAAAAAAGTAAAAGCCAGAATCTATAGTAGTTCTTGTAGATCTTGTAACACACCACATCACTGTGCCACAATATGTACCTTCACTAAAGCAAATGGCCTAGAAAAGAGTGTGCCATTTGGGGCAGTTTCTAAGGATAGGTCAGGTTCTTCCCCAAATCATAGTGGGCAAGCTGGGGCAAGCTCAAGAATTTCAGTGGAATCGCTTCTCAGTCACAACGGTGTCAGAGATGATTTTGATCCCATTAAAAGTCGCAGCTTACTTTGTGTATGATGATGAGAAGTCTTGAGTTGATTAAAGAAAAGTATTTTCTCAGGCTCCTAGGTATATATTTTCTCAAAATATACATGCAGAACTTACAGTCAAAATCTTGCTGACTTCTAAGTTTGCTTTTGAAAAAAAATTTATTGCAGTTGCATGAGCTCCTGTCTGAAAGCCCTTAACAAAAAAATAAATAGTTTGCACATAAGCCAAAGAATCCAGGCTTTTAGTTTTCCATACTTAGCAATAAAAGTTGAAACACTTACAGAAGTTTAATACAGTTGGAGTTTCTTTAGGGCTCCATATTGCCTTAGTCACCCATCTTTCCAAAGCAGGTCTTCAGGATACAGTTACACAAAGGAAAATATAAATGGGTACCAACAATTCTACTTTAACTCTTTCTAAGAATTATTTTGCTGCCACAGGAAACAGGAAGCCATTTCACAGCAGTATTTTTCAGTGTAATTCTTCCACGTGTGTTACACTGGCTAATTTTTTTTTTCCATTCATCATGGAACAGATTTCTTTGGAACTCCTTAATGATGTAGTGACAATTTTATATATGTTGAACATGTGGCAGAAAAAAACAGTGTCTGGAGCAAATCTAACATCCAATATTTCTGTTTAATCCTATGTTAGCATGCCCTTTCTCCCTTTTTTTTTTTCTTTTCAACCGTTCTGCCTCAAATGTTTTTACTCTTTCTAAAACCTGTCCTTTTGAAACACTCATAACTGGCCTCTGCAGTGTATGTCGCACCTTGCAGAACTGCAGCATCACAAATCACCTTCCGTTTCACAGTCTTGGTGAGTGTCACGGTCCTCACAAGCAATTTCACGTGCTCATTCCCTGCCTTGGTGGCTGCCCATGTTGGACATGGCTCAGCTAGTGTGGCATTACAGCTTTCAGCATCAGGCACAAACGTAATCCCTGTCTGGGTCTTTAAGAAATATCATAGATGTCTGTGCAAATGCATATGCCTGCATATGTTTCAGTGACATGTTTTGTAAATCTTATTATCCCTCAGAAAGCATTAAAATGAAGCCAACAGGCCCAGCTGTGCTCATAACATACCTTAGTAGATATCCAGACTTTTTTTCAAGAACAGAAAAACACATACACACACACACACACACACACACACACACACACACACTCCTACCAAACAGGGTTGCTGTTCTGGGTGTATTCTACTATTTCATTCACAGTTTACTTTACAACATTGTGCTGAAGTATAACACTAACTATAAAAATGGAAAAACAGTGGAAAGTACTTTCCCACATGCAATTAAATGGAATTACCTGTCTTTCAGGGGAAAACAAAATAAAAAGGGTTATAAAATAAAATTTTTCAGATGTTTAAACTATTTATACCATTGGCTTTCAGACCAACTCTGAAAGTTTCGTTTTTCACTTAAAACTATTACTTTCTGTTAATACTAGATAGAAAACCTCCTAATGACTACTTTAAAAGTTCTGACTATCAGCTGGTTTTGACTTACAAGTTCTCCAACTTAGTGGCGTGCCACATTTTCCTTTCTTAGTGTTTTCTCAAACAATTATCGTAAATGGCAGAATCCATCAAAAACACCCAGAGGATTTGTCATGTTTGAAGCTAACACAATTTCCTTTCTCAACCTAGAGTACAATTGTTAAGGGATGGAAAAATCCTCACATAATTAAAAGAAAACCCAAAATAGTTCTCTAAATAGTATATTGGCTAAAAGAAATAAATCTGTAAAAGAAATAAAATCTAACTAAGAGTGCAGGTTTAAGTTTGCTGCTAAATCTATTTTACAATTAATTTTACAGTCTAGGAGAGCTTTTTGATAAATAATTTTTCTTGATTGCTAACAATCAAACTTGTTGTACAGTTAAAGTCTGTGACTCATAATGGAAAACTTTGGCAGGGTGCAATAAAAAAAAAACCCTTCAACTTACTTTGATGCGAGCAAAAGGTCGCAACATAATTGTTTGGAGTACTTCCTATTATTTTAAGATTAGAGTGCAAGAAAATATTTACTATATATCTGAGATGAGAGGCCACTTCAGCTATGGGTTCAAGTATAGCTTTTGAGACAACAAATTTTTATGCCATATTTGTACTGTCCCCTTTTATATGTATGATACAGAGACACTATAGTTAAAATAACTAAGGGGTCTAAGCCTCCTTTAAACATCTAAAATTGACTGCTACTTCCAAAGTAGTTGATATTCCTTCCATAGTCTTAATTTTTAGTTTGGAAAGAGAATGTACAGTAATAAGAGCCTGATTTTTCAAACATGTCAGTGTGTACATGAAGTTCAGGTCTCAAGTGAGCACTTTGAGAACAGATATATTTAGAAAAAAAAAAAAGGAAAAAAAAAGAAAAGAATCCCCCAAAACCCAAGAGCATCCAATAATTAAACCACAAGTCCACAGTATGTTAGTCAAATCAAAAGGTCATTTTGTCCCCAGCTTCATTTCCGACTCCTTTTCAGTAATGGAAAGTCTTTCTGTGATCACTGTACTAATACAAAAGTAGAAACTTTTATTTTCCCAAATAAAAGAGGCCATTTGGCACACAAATGTTAAATAATATGGCCTGACTCTTCCATCATTCACCTCACACAACTTGCTGCCTATAAGCTGGAGAAGAAAGGCGTTCCTGGTAAAGTAATGTGCTAGTGAAATAGTCTGACAGTGCATGTCAAAGCATAGTAAATCCTATATATGTTTTATAATCCCAGACAGTATTTGTTTTACTCTTTTAAACAAAGCTCATTTTAAATACCTACCTCTACTGGGATAAGAAAACTAAGAAACATTCATTACACTTGAAGACAAAAGTTGGGTAGGTGTAACTTTTTTCTCCATCCTAAAAGTTGTAGCACCAAAATGAAATACAAAGGTTATTTAATTCTTCTGTAAGACAACCCACACAAGTCCCCACATTCTCTAGTGTGATCAGCTGTCATCTCCCGTAATGGTTGGCAGGCTGGAGGTAAAACATCATCCCCCCTTTTGTCTCTGAAAATGTTTTATTCCATCTTTCTAAGAAATTAAAATTGCTGGTTTATTTATTTGCTCTTCTTCCCATCCATATAATCTAGGGCTGGATGCTCTGCAGTAAGAGTAGACACAGTACTTGAGATTATCAGATCACAGAAACAGGGAAAAAAAGAGCAATAAAATTATTAGCATGACTACTGGAGGATGTAGGAGTGTACCCTAAAAACAGAGACTTGAAGCAACAATGAAATCCCAGCATATACACCAGTAACCAGCAATTCCCGGGCTGGACTTCATGCAACAGCAATGAATGCTGCATTTTCCAGAGCTAATGGGGTGAGGAGGGGGAGGTAGAAAAATCTCCCTCTGAACCTCAAAAAATACCTCCTGAACTCTGGTCTGGCAGCTCTGAAAAAGAGTACGTAGCAGCTCTGAAACGGCACAAATTCAAGAGGTATTTTAAGAAGTGGGATAAAGGTCTGCAGCTTTCCAACAAAATGAGTTACAGCAGTTAGACATGAGCTCTGGGGCGTTACTCTTTTCAATATAAAACTTTATTCCATCTAATTTTAAACTACTCAGTCACTGAGTTTCCGCCCAATTAAATAAGATGATTGGACATGATACTATTTTTATCCAGGGTATCTTATTTTAAAATTGCACAGCTTTGAAAAACCTTAATGCCAAGAAAGGAGCTTTTCCAATCTTTTTTACCCATTGATAACCACCCCAAATACGGGCCTCTCTCATCCCTGCTCGGGATCTTGAGGCAAAGGGGACGCCTACGAATGAGGGACCATTCACTTAGCACAGTCATCGCTATGATATACTGGCTGATAGTTGCTATTGATATAAAACAAAAACTGAAGCATCCGATCTCAATTGTGTATTGTGAGACAAAGTGTCCTGAGGCAGATGTAAAGGTAAGTCCTGAACAACCTCATGCCCTCTCTTACCTGCTCTTCTGCTGAGAGCTCCGTAGCAACACAGCACTTCTAGGATTCATCTGCTTGCTGCCTGGTTATTTAAAATGTCCAACTAGCATGACTTTCATCTCCCTTCCTTTCTGCGGTCCCTTGTGACTCCAGTCAGTAGAGCAAATGTCACTAGGGCTTGGATTTATCGTGGATGCTGGACTGAACATGCTCGGGTTCAGCACAGCCCTATAAAAATGGTACTTGTTGAATAACTGCACTGGGTTGTTTTACATTGTTGCAATGTTTTCCAGGGGATTTATAGGCCTCTGGGGCAATGAAAACATGGAGCAATAGCTTTTTTAGCAGATGTAAACATGGGTTTGAGTAAATAGTTAATTTATGCTGGTGTTAGAGCATTTGGCGGATGTTCCTAGTCATAAACAAGCTTTCTCCATCTTTCAAAACAAAAACAAAACTGGATATCGACATTCTCTATCATCCAAAACCTCAGCTTGCTTCTTAAGCAAAATTGGACCCAGTTCATTTCACAAATCTAAGACAAAATTCAAAAGGAAAGGAGGTTAAAATGTTGGTCTGTTAGGGTTATGACTATGCTGAACTCATATAAAAGATAAAAGAGCATAACATGCTGATATATCTGATGTTTTTATGCAAGACTGCCTTGTTTCCATTAAACAGTGAAAAGACAGCTACTGTTTAACTGAAGAAACTGATGGAAAATCCTCATTACTATATAAACAGTGGTTTAGGCATAGAAAGTGTTTAGTTTATGCATCTGTGCGTTTAGCTGAACACTAAGCTTTTTCTAAACATAATTTGGTGCCTTCCTACTCCCATATATTTTCACTTTCTTTTTGAAAGCCGGAAATCTGTGTCTTCTCATGCCTCAAAATGTAAACAACAAAAAAAAAAATTAATTATTTTTGTACCATATGTTTTACCTAACCCACCAGACAATCCCAGTACATTGCTCCTAGAGTTGTAATTTCCCTTTTAAGGCTGTCTTTTCTTTTGTTATTTTTTTTTACCTTAATTCCAAGAGAGACTTTGGTCTACCATCACAATAAAAGACCTCATTGGTTACATCATCTACGTATTCTATTTTGGGATTTAGACCTCTTGCTTATTTGGTGTTCTGTCACTCAGCTGCTTATCCAGACCTAAAGCTGAAGAAACAGATCTCATAATCATGCAATTACAACAGAATGTTCTCATTTTATTTCCCTTAGCTTTTAAGTCACATCAGTAAAAATGTATACATAACCCATTTTTTTCAATGATGGCTTCAATTCCTCGTTCCACAAATTTTACCTCTTTCAAGCTGGTCTAGTCCCTATTAAAAATCTCAGTATCAACCCCTTTCTCTCTTCATTCACTTTCATGATATCAGCCTTTCAAGACTTTGACGTAATAAAAATTGTCTTGCAGTAACTGTCGTGCAAGTTAATCTTCAGTTTTGTGGACAAAATGAGAAGACTTTGATAAGACAGGGCTGAAAACGTCAAAAAAATCACTGGTCATTCCTTCCTGAATTGCATCAGTGGTGACCAGATAAGAAGTTCAGGTTAACCACTCTCCTTCAACACATTAATGAGCATTAATTCACCCATAGATTAACATGCAAGTCAAACAGGATTGTTTGTGTGGATGGTGCCCTGTTTGTAAATATGACTTGCCCCTAAAAGCTACTGAAAAGATCCACACTTGCTTTTGTGTATCTTAATACATCAAAAATGCCCTTTAATCAGTTAAGAATTATTTCTGATTTAGTTCTATTTGATTTGCTTTAACTTGCACTGAGGGATAATAGGAGCCCATTTCAGACAGTTTGCTACTACTTGAAATTATTCATCATTAATTCTCAGAGAAGTGACACTATCAGGACACTAATGCATGACCCCACTAAGCCTTAAAGGGAAATAAATAAACAAATACATTTTTATAATACTACTTTGAAAAGACTACAATTCAATCAAAGACTGAAAAATACCTGCCTCAGCTAGGAAGGCTAGTTCCCTAGCTAGGAAGACATTTGTTTGGTTCAAAAACTGTGGAAAGAGCCCAGAAGCTCTTTCTTTGAATGAAGACATATTTGCACAAATAGAATGAGACAGAGAAACTTCTAAATATATTATCCTTTAGTATTAGTGTAGCAGTGTTGCTTAAAGGGCCTCCTCATTTTACTGGATACATCATAGTAACAAATGGAAGTCCATGCTCCCAAGAGCTGACAATGCATTTATTGTATGCTGCACCTCACTTCTTCATGGCAGTAACAAACAAGTGAAAGCGCTGATCACTGCATCCCAGCTATCATCGTCCTGGGTATTATGCCAAAGCAGGTTTTAAGGAAAGACTGAGCAAAAACATCACGGTTGTGACATCCTTCAACTTAGTCTCCCAGTTCATCTAACAGAAAACAACAGTTCCTATCCTGAACAAGATTTTGATCTTTATTTGAGTAAGGTGTGGCAATAATTGGCCAAATTTGTATAATGACATATTATTTCGCATATAAATAGTATCACACAGAATTCACATTTTAAATAACAGACCTGGGGGAAAAGGAGGGCAAGGAGGACTCAGATTGTGTATGATTTAGTCAAAGGTATGCAGACAGGGCATAGGATGATGTTCAGGTCATGTCTCACTGACAGCCAACTGCAGAAGGAATGGCAACACAATCTGTTTCTGAGTCAAAATGGTGTTCTTAAGTGGTGCAATTCTGAAATTCATTACAATATGCTTATGACAAAAAAAAGTATGATTTATCTCAAAAGTTGCGGGAAATTAAAGAATCACGGGAAAAGGTCAAAAGGTGCAGTGTCCTCAGACTTGCATTCAGCAAAAGGCTAAGGAAAAGAAATATGTTGGAGTCTCAACCAAGAATGAAAGGACAAAAGCAACATGAAAACGTATATATAGTTCTCAGCAAACCTTTGTAGACTTCTGTGAGAAGGTGAGCAAACCTTTCACGGGAGCTATGTCAATAGATGCTCAGGTCTGCTGAACTATATAGTAATTCAGATGCTTTAACATCTGAAAGCACCAGTTTTTGTGGGTACAAATCAGCATATCTTTTACAAGACAATTGGTAATATGCAATATGGGTATGATCTATTCCTTTTATAAATGAATAATTCAAACAGATGAAGACATCCTTATACATAGAAATGTGACCTAAAACTCCAGAAATATATTTAGGAAGCAGGAATACAAGCCACAATCACCCAAAAGTAGTTTCAGGGTGGAGATAATTTCTGAAATTATATAAGCATCATTGCAAATGTAAGATAGCCATTTATCAGAAAGAGAGCTATGAAAATCAGACATTTCTTTTTAGGCAATTCATATGTCAAGTTGCCCAGGGGTAAAATCACTTATCAGTATTTAGACTTTCATCTTCCTAAGCATATTTAGAAAACAGCCATTTTGAAACTCCCTTTGCACACAGGAGATGTTTAGGGGAACCAAAATAATTTTTAAAACCTGGTGAAAGAACACACATAATGTATGAAAATCATTAGCTCAAATCCAGTTCTGAAAATCTGTTTACAAGTCACAATCCCATGGAGCACTCATACAGGATATGAGCAATAAGTTGTTTCATAGCTCTCGGCAATGTGTGTGTGTGAAAAGAAAGAAGCAGTAGAAAGTGCTCAGAAAGTACACTGCCTTTTGTACACATTTTTCTAAGGAAAATGACCTTCTAAGACCCACAATGCTGTTCTGGATTAGTAATTTCTCTACACCTTCTCCTGGTATTGATCATCAAATTTATCCATCCCATTTTTAATGGGTTATTACACACAGACTTTCCTCTCAGATCCAGAACCTTGTGAATCATTATGAATACAATGTCCTGGAATATCTATACCATTCCTTTCTCAAAGCATTCAATATTTCTACAAAAGTAGTTAAGAACCAGTAAGGCAATAATGTTGAGATGCCAAAAATGATGTTCAGCTCCTCGTTTACTCTAAATCAATATTAAGAAAAATGTAGGAGATGGCAACATTATATCCAGTACAAACCATCACTTGGACAAAGCATAGCTGACTCTAGACAGGACCAAAGTACTTGTCTGAAATGCTTCCTTCTCTCTGAATGCCTTCCGCCTCACGCCCCCTCCTCCTGATGTTAAGACGTGCGGGCAGATGCCCTTGTCACTGCCTAGCCTCTGTGTATGTGCTTGGATTAATTCTCACTGTGCTTAACTCTCACTCCAGATGATGAAGATTATGCCTCGTCCTGCCCGAAACAAAGCAGGCACCAATGAGCAGAATTTGCTAACTGATGTAATGCATATGCAGGTATTAAGTCACGCATCCTGAAAAATTCTGATTTTCATAATACACATAAACACACACATAAACTCACAAGTAGTCTGCTTAGCATGAAGGTTCACATGACATACCACTTTCCTTTCCTGCTCTGTGCACTGGCTCCCCCTTGAAGTAAAGAGTCCACCTCAAGGTCTCTCTCTAGCTGATTAAAGCCTGCCACAGAAATAGCTTGAGCAACTTGGCAGCTTTTTCCTTCCAAGATACAACTTTTCTAAGACAACTGTGTTCCACCAAAACAATTATAAAACTTAGGAGTGTGAGAGGCTCACAAACACAGAGACAGGTCTTTTTTTCCCACCAAGACTGAATCTCTGTTCCCATAAGAAAAGTGTAGCTCCAGAATTTGTGGCTTACAGGAGCAGATACAAAGCTCTCTTAACTCTGATGTAATAAGTTATGCACATACACACAATACAAACAAAAGCTGCGTAGTATGCACAGGAAGAAGTTAATTCTTTTCTGCCATATTAACATACAGAATTCATGAACATGACATCTTTGGTTCTCACAAAGTAGCTTAAAAACTCTTTATTATTTCAATCCATGACACACTAAAAGTACTTGACAAGCATAAATAAAAATAGCGAACCAGCCTTGAAAAACTGGCTGTACCTTTGCTCTGAACAACCCCTGAAATTTTTTGATACTTACCTGGAGCTTGCCCAATTTTTCAAGCCTAGGTTTATGTGACTGGATTAATTCTTAGAAAAGAAGTATCCTTCTGATTGGATTTTACAGTCTGCATGATGCTTTTTTCGGGTCAATTTTTTGTTGGAAGACAAAGTAAACAGGAAACTCCCAAGCATTTAACTGTTACAAAACTAGCCATCAAACCAAAGACAGAAGTTTCAAAGTTTTGAGTTCCAGGATTATTTAAAATGGCTTGAAGATCCCATTTTAGCACTACCTCATCCTACTATTTTTGATCTGGAAAAAAATCTGTTTCTTCACTGCATTCTTTACAACTTCAGAGATATTAAATGAATCAACAGGGAAAGTGATCCCTTATTTGCTCAATAAAATGTAAAAATATTCTTTACAGTTGTCATATAACTAAAATTCCTTGAAGTTCATGTAATGTAGAGCTAAGTGTTTAGTTGCCCTCAACTGTTCCTTCTTCTAATAACAAGGTGCTTTAGCAGTTACATAAATAAATTATCTAAGGACACAGTCCAAGAACCCTTATGCAATTTTTATTCACACACCCTTTAAGGTATACCTGTGCTTATTTAATCTTATGGGGTCTTCCTCTCTATTTCTTTTATAGATAACCTTGAAAGTGGCAAAACCAGGATTCCCATCTATGCAGAAGCCTACATGCTACCTGACTGATACAAAGATACAGGTGTGCAGATGTTTCTTCATGTGAACAACCATCAGCCTTTCACAGAATCATAGAATCATAGAATGGTTTGGGTTGGAAGGGACCTTTAAGATCATCTAGTTCCAACCCCCCTGCCATGGGCAAGGACACCTTCCCCTAGACTGGGTTTCTCAAAGCATTTATTGTTAATGATGGGCCATACATCTCTGGGAAACAAACAAAGAAAAAGATGACAACTGGAGGAGAAACAAAAAAAGATAAGGCATGGCCAAACTTTGTATCTTCTACTTCATATTTCCTACATTCCCACTGGCTGGATTTGGAATATAGCATTTTCAGGAAATTCAACTTTTGTAATCTCTCCTATACTCTCCAATTCTTCCCGCCATTTCATTATTTGTTCCTAATGATGACAGTTTATATCGGTGATACATCAGGACCTAAACAGTTGTGTAGTTTCAACAAATGTGTCTTTTCAGGACTTGAAGCTACCAAACCCACATTTTAAAAAGAATCTCTAAACACTTTTTCAGAGTGTATATGGATTCATTTCAGGATATTTTGGCAAATGTAATTTGGGAATTAATACCAGTTTTATAAATAAGTACTGTATTTTGTAGAAATTGAACTGTCATACGTATGGCAGACAGATACATGCCTTCCTTTTCCTCACTTTTGTTCTGTTATTGACAGAAACACCACTTACATGGGATTAAATATAAGCCAGGAAATATGTATCGTCAGCTGGAGTCCCAAGTTATTTCCAGAAGTTTTCCAAATTAGATCTGGCATCTGGCACCACAGCAAATGCCATATTCCTTTTGGTTTAGTTTTATACCATTTTACCATGGGTCTGTTTTTACGTCTCCCCATCACCAGTGCTATCCAGAGTCCAAAGAATAAGAAAGAAAGGAAGAAGGGCAGCCCCATCCCACCCTCACATGAGCTGGTGTGATGGGGTAAGCTCCTGGCTCAGGAGAGCGTGTGGCAAAGCACATCCCCCTGGATCCGCACAGCACTGTCTTTCTCCCCAATTCCCTTCAACCCTCCCTGTCAAGGTAGAGACACTTCAGCACTGTGGTGGGAGCATGCAAACTCCCCATCCATGGCAGGAAAGGGACAGATACAGGAATGTCGCCTTAAGTCATTGCTGGTAAAAACATGTCAATTTTTTTAGAAGTCCATATTAACTTATAAAACACAGTATATACACAAAGCATCAGAGGACAATCTGAATACAGGGGTTAGAATAAGTATTTGGACAGGATACAACTGAAGCCTGTGTTTATGTTCGCAGTAATTACAAGAATAGTTTCTACCTTATCATGAGTTCAAAATGTGAAGTATTAAATTTGCTAGTAATAAAAAATAGAGTGGAATGTCAGCACAAGTCTGAAAATAAGTCACTTAAAAGGATTTGGATAAGAACAAATTAAATATTTTATTTATACAACTAAAGGCAAAAAAAAAAAAAATTATGGGCTGTGGATCCAAATCCAAGACAGAACTTTTACTAAAACTGTAATAACACTATTTTCCAACAAAGAAAAAAATATCATTGGAAATACTGATCTTAACAAGCATCAAATGATTTAGAAACAAGCATAAAAAATGGAATGGATAAAAAAATACAAAAGGTTTTTCAACACTATTTATAAACTATGTTTTAAAGCTGTCCCATTTAAAAGTTCTCATTAGCTTTTGCTGGGCCAGGGGTCCACCCCTAATGAAGATTCATTAGATTTTCCTTAAAAATGTCATCTTTCTTCTATTATTGATTGTTCCTGTCATAAGTTCAGCTTCCATGAGCAGTTTCTTGTAGTTTTCATTTTCACAGACATTTGTACAAGTCAAAAGTCAGGTTTTATTAGGAAGAAAGCTTAAAGCTACTTTGCTGAAAATAACTGCAAATTTTTAACAGGAACATTTTCCTTCACTTTTATGAAGAAGTAAACTATACTAGTTAACCTAAAAATGAGTTACAGAACCTAAAATCAAGATTTTTTTCCCTTTATAACAACTACACTCGCCTGTCAGAAGCTTAATTTCCACAACCTTTTTCAGCAGTGGAAGTAGTTCAGCAGAGAACAATCAGAATGAATTAAGGACTTTACTGGCTTTTTGAGACTCATTTTTCACATTGAAAAGAGGTAAAAGATAAGACTATGGCCACAGATTCTTGGGAAACAAAGATTGCAACGCAATAAATCCCAGCTCAAGAGTAAAGAAAAAGCAGATGCAAACTTACATGTGAAAACACTCGATGCTAAAGGCAGTCAAGGCACAGAAAAGTACCCTGTGGAATGAAACACCAAGTGCAGCAAGCAGAGGACCATCTAGTTCAAAAAGGGAGCCAGAGAAGTGTGGAGGTCAGAAATATGGTGGCAGGCAAACAATAGATGACTCAATGGATGTCACAGACCTAGAAGAGCTTCCTGGACTCTTTCAAATTTCCTCTGTTCCTGTGAAACTGGCTTTCTTTAAGTATTTTCTAAGGGCCTGCAATTCATTTCTTGGCTAGGCAAGCTCACTTTCACTGAACACCGTGATCTGAGGTTTGTTTGAATTCCTGCTGTGTGGAAATCTACTGTACTTTCTAGCAGGTGTGAGAACACTGAGGCTCCTTCAGTTGCAGCTCATTTCCACTTACTAACTACTTTATCTCCGTGGATGAAGCAAAAGTGACTTTTGTGTTTCCTGGCAGTCTGCTGCTTCAAAGAACCTAACAGTGATTTGTTTATTTCAGAGGAAATGGAGACCAGTCAGTGATGACAGATTTATTGGTTAAATGGACATCACAAAAAAATTTTCATGCAGTACAGGCTGGCTCTAACCACACTATGAGAACTCATAGTAAGGGGTGATGTGCATTCCAGAAATCCAGTCCTATTTAATCCACTCCACTCTAATCTGTACATTTATATAGCACCCTTCACACAATTTCCGAGAGCTCTGTACAGAAATGTAATAACCACTGTACTGAAAAATATCCAGGTATATTGATGGCCTACATTTAGACTTGAAAATACAGCAAAAGGAGCCAGACTGTTGAATATCTCCTGGCAATAAGTCATTCAGTGACAGATAAGAAAAAACTGGGTGTTTGATCTCTTCCAATTAAATCTCAAGATAGAAGAGAAGTCCTTTCCTCTGGAGAGACAATTCACAACATGGCAATAGCTCCTAGTGCTATGGAATGAGACAGAGGAGACTTTTACATTGGAGCAATAAAACATGAAAATTGATATGAAACTTCAGTGGGATCCAATATAAATTGTACAATATGGCTGATCAAACTCAGTTGAACAGGAGGAAAAGGCACAGGGTTTTCAGCATGTGGTAGACTTGCAATGCACAAAGGTTACTCGGAGAACTGCATGGTCTTAATGTGAAAAATAAATAAATAAAACATTCTAGAGCAAGATAGTACCAAATTTATGTTGCTATAGTCTTCAAATGCTAACTGGATGTGACATTTGCATCTGTCAAAGAAGGTAAAATAGATTTATGGATAATATACAGGAGGGACCTGTGTTGAAAATCCCAGATAACCTGGCAACTGCCCGTTTTCTATAAGGGTGAGGAACATTGATCAAGGCAAGCACTGAGATCCAGCCAGTCAGCAAGGCTTTCCATTTGATCTGGATTCAATTTCAGAAAAAAGTCTGGCTGAGGTCGTGCATCAGCCAAACAAACACACCATTTGGAAAGAAGCTGGGATATTTGTTGAGGCAGAGAAATATATCTGAACATCACCTCTATACATATGGTTGGCTAAAGCACATCTGCCAATAATTGGCTCAAAAAAATCATCAAAATTATAAAAATGGCTCTATTTAAGATGATAAAATAAAAAGTGTTATTTATTCTTTGGAGCCACATACCTGCTCAAAAATACCTTGATTGGTAATTCACCCAGCATTTAGGAACTGGAATTATCATTGCATTTTGATTCCACCTACTCCCCAGTCTAGCTTGACATCCTGAATGGTTTAGCTGTCTTTATACATAAGGAACTGTAAGCCAGTTTTGCCCATTTTACAGACTGAAGATCTGAAGTATGGAATAACTACAGCACTGTGTAAAGATTATTGAAATTACTCTGAATGAAATTAAACTAGTGGGTCTACGCAGGGACTCCTGTAGGGAGTATAGTCAGGGTGATTTGCCCCAAATAACGTACTTGCTTCTCAGCAGGGGCAGTTTGCCTGGCAAAGTCATGATGCTGACCTGTATGTGCTAACTGGAGCCTGCTTGGGTGCTTCTGGGTGATGTTCTAGTAGACAAATTCATACAAGAAGTCTATGGCAGAGTTGGAAACTCAACTTTTTTCTCCTTGATTTTTTTCCGGTGTCTTATTTCAAAGCCACCCATCTTCTCTACTTTTCGGGTGCAAGGTAGCATGGTGGCTTATTTATTAAAAATTAGTCTTCTAAGCCCACTAATAGTCCTCTCCTTTTAGTAATTATATCTAAATTTTAAAAACTGTTAATCCAAGAATGAAGTCCAAAGGTGTTTTTGAATCAAATACAACACCTTATACAGTCCACATGTTGAAATGTTATTTTCACTGTGTTTGTATTTGCGAGTGTGTGTATGTATATAGAATTTATGTAAAATCAAGAGCTAATTTTTATTATCTTTTTTTAACTATAAGAAGGCACACTAGATGCCTTGTTTGATCTTGATTTAACCAAATCCTGCAACTACATGTATTATGACAATCTGTATATTATGAACCTTAAAGTATAAGCACAATGATTTGCAAGCATCCTATACGCTAGCCTCACTCAAGAAATTTTCTAGGACTGGGAGCTTACTTTGTAGAAGAAAGTGCACAGTCCTGGTTTCTGTAAAATATGTTATATTTTACAGGATTGCCAGCCTAAAGCAAACAAAAGCATGACCGTACTGCAGTTTTGAGAGAGTCCACACGCTGGTTGAACTCCTTGAAAATGTATTACCAAAGCACTAGATGCAGCGAAGTAGGTCCCCAGTATGAAAGCAACGTGAGGGGGACATATTTTTAAAACTCAGGACACGCTGGAGGGCTTGCAGCCCTGCAATATTAACAATAGATCTCTTAACTATAAGCAAATGCTTGAAGGATATAGATGAGGGACAATTCTGGAATCAAATGTTTACAGTTAAAGTTCTACAGCCAGGAAGAGATAGGCTAAAGCCTAAAAGCTGCCTCAACACAAAAGGATCAGCTTTCAAGCAAGCTGCACACCCGACTGTTACCATTTAGGCACCTAAATGAAGAACAATGGGGGCTGCTGGGTTCTGAGCTCTTTCAAGCATCTGGTCCAAATTCTTTCCTTCCATATGAATCAAAACAAATGTTTAGGCTACCAACTTTCCATTGCCCTTTCAGTTTAATGCCAGCTTTTCTAGCTTTTAAATTCCTTAGTATAATAAGACGAATAAAACACTAACTTAGCAAAATGCCCAGTTAGGGACTATTTGCAATATTTTCTTTTTTATTAGTAGCAGACATAAAGTTTGTATAAAGTCTTTGTAAAAATATATCTGAAAACAGTATCTTTTGGAACAAGATTTTTTGGTTTAATACATTTAAAAAAATATGAATTCTTCTTACTTGGCTATCAAAAAGTGGTCTCAGATTAACTCACAGATTTGAAGACAGAACAGCCTGAAAGTCAGCATAAAACAAAACACAGTAGCAGAAACAGTCAGAAAATTACCAAGTAGATTATATAAGAAAACAAAAAAGAGATCACATCATGATGTGGAAGGAGAACATAAGTCGATGTGTGCTGTGCCACACCATGCTAAGGGAATTTTTAAGGCTACATAATTCCTGCTGCTCAGGACAATTACACCTATTCTACAGCGGTGCGGAGGCTGATACAGGAGCTGCAATGCTCTGCAAGAGCCCAGGATACATCATCGTGCCTGGACCCTGGCACGTCCTAAGATGGTTGAAAGCTGTGCTAAGTAGTCAAAAGACTGTATTTAAATGTTAGAGGGCAACTATTGAGACAGACAGACAAATGTAACTGCATGGTAGTGTCACACCTCTGCAACTAAGACATGACATAGGAAATGCACAGCATTACCTGATACTAACCCTGGGAGAGTAAAGGTCTGTTCCCAGTCCTCTTCCCACTATGGGAAAATCTGTTCTGCAGAAATGTGCAAATTCAAACATTTTAAGAAAGTCTCTGCTTAAGAACACAGAAATTTTGCAGGCTTATCACAGTGAATACTGAAACATTCAACACTATCAAGCAGGTTCACAAATAAGTAGACTCAGCTGGACAAAAGTAAAGAACAACTGGATATCTCATTTTAGTTTTACAACACACACAGCAGCAAAGGAAACAGTGACTAGTGAAAACACAAAACCACGGATGGAAATCTGTGTTTTTTTCTGAGTTGAATGAAAGAAAGCTGCTTCAAGAAGCACATAAACAGAGTTGGCAGGAAACATCTTTACTAATTTACATGAGCTAATTTAATAAAATTTGGGGGATGGAAAGAAACATACAGTCCATTTTCAGCTTTTCCTATACCTTACGAGCATTCTTCTCATCAGATTTTCTTTTCCAAACTATATTCAGGTTTAAGGTTTCTATTGCTTTATGATTCTTACATAAATTATTTTCTATAACTGCTACTATGCTAAACAGCCATTGTGCCAAAGTTCCCTCTGACATTCATTTGTAGAAAAAGTTTTCATTAAGAAAATAAAATGAAAATTTGGAATTAATGACTTGAAGATAAGAAGAAAGACTCATCCCCAATCTAACTAATCCTGCATATAAGGATGCATGAGAATTGCCTTCCAATGTTGGAGGATGAAGAGAAAGGATAGATTACTTAGGACTGTAGTAAAGCATGAGACAAAGTTCAGAAAAAGAAAGTTTGGAGTATTTTAAGATGAGTATCAGGCCAAAATTCCTGCAAGTGAGATTTATTACACCATGGAGTCTGTTTCCTGAGACTGCTAATGAAGGCAAGCTATTTTTTAAAGTCCAAATGAGCATTTAATAAATTAGTACCACACTCACAAACCATATACATAACCCATTTTGTCATACTGAATTGAAAGAAATCAACCCACACTCAAGCCTTTTAGTCATCACTACTTCACTCCATCTGTCACTCGTCTAATAAAAGAATATAAATATAGACTGCTGTTTGGGGGGGGGGGTAGGGGAGGTGGGATGTACCTTTTTCCCTGTAAATAGGCTTCATCTAGGTAAATTTTGTGTGGCTTTTTAGCAAGGTTTCCTTTCCTTCTTTTTTTTTTTTTTTTTTTTTTTTTGTAACCTGTACTGTGTTTTATGTCCTTCCAATCATTCCTAGGTCTGCATAGCTAGACAGCAATGTAATTAATCATGTTGCAATTAATTCTCTCAGGGGGGTTGTTCAGCCACCATCCACTGTACCATCTGACCATCTTCCATATTCATTACACTGGAAATAATGGCATCCCTAATGGACACTGCAGAGTCTGTAGTTACTCTCCCTTTTGGAGCCAGAGAAAGCTTAGTCAGGCATAGAATGGCACAGGAGAAGAGAGAAGGATAGAGGGGAAGAGAGGGAGAGAAGGGTTGTTTTCTCCTCTTTGTGAAGGTTGGAAGTGAGGTGAGGAGGGTAGTGATGAAAGTCAGTATGATTATGACAAAAAATGCTTTCAGCTATGACTGTTTTGCAGCATTTCCTGAAGGGGGGCAGCCTCTTGATCCTTTTTAATATCCTTATTAGTCTCCAGTTCAAGAATTGTGTGTGAGGACATGTTTAACTCCCATTGAAGTCAATGGTTCTTAAGCATATGCTCAAATTTTTTCGCAAATCAGGACTTTAATCTGTTCCTTATGTACATTTAGGATTACAGAGAAGTCTTCAGTTTTTGAAGTTGCTGGAAACACCAGCTTGCTTCTGGGAGGTGGGGGAAGGGAGCAGGACTCCATCACTTTCAGAAGTCTGTATCTTCCTTGTTTAATTTATTTCTAATTTTGACCAGAAAGATATCTGTTTGCCAATTTTTTTAAATCTTCTCAAACACTGCCTATTAGATTCTAATGTGTGCTACAGGAATGCGAGTTACTGACACCACACACTTCTAGGTTTTTGGTAGTTATAAAGTCACAAACACTAAGGTTAGGGTCTCATTCCTCCCTCCTTCCTCTATAAAGTTGATAGAACTCTTACCAAAACCCAAAGAGATTTATTCCTAGCAAGGGGAAAGAAGCATTGAGACAAAAGCTGTAAAACTGTCTCCGTCCTACACTGCAAATGCACCTCAATTCTGGCATCTAGTGCTTTTGGCTATTTCAGTCCTGGAACAGAATCCTCTTCATTGAGCCTGAAGGTTGTGCCAAACTGTATGGTGATTTTTGTGATATGGAAAAAAGCCCACTGGAGACTAGTCGGAAAGCAGCCAATCTTGTGATCTGATCCTCATGTGAATTTATGTCTCCAGAGTTCAAATTTAATATCTTCTGTAATTTTACCATGCACTCTATTTGCTGATATTACACTGAAAAACTCTAGATATTGAAAATAAGTGCAAAATTGCCAAGCCCAAGCATTCAAAAGGTGTCAGCAAGACTCCTCCATTATTTCCTCTCCCTGCCTGCAGCTCCCTCACCCTTCCCAAATTGTTTTTAAAACACATTTAGGAATAAAATAGCACAGTATAACCAAGTGCTGGTCCAGTCAAATCAAGTGGACTATCCCGGGTCCCTGTCTGCTGTTATTTCTTATTTGATACACACATGCATGCACACACTCACACACACCCCAAATGTATATTTATGTCTATTATATCAATGAAATGGAATTAAAAAAAAAAATACTTTGCCACTTTCAAAATTCTTCTTACAGAAAAGCAGAGTGAAAGGACAAATTGCCAATGCTATTTAAAGAGTTTACAGGCTCCTTCAAAATGAGACTTTACTTTCTTTGAAGCACATTCCTTCTGGCACAAGTAATTATTACCTAAAATCTTGGAATTAAAAGAGTGCATTTTAAGAAAGTTAGATTCATTTTTTTTTCACCCCTTCAGCCTAGTTTCAAATACTCCCTTTTTACACAAGGCTCTGCTCGACACTGGGTACATTACTGGTATTAAATATTAACCATCAGCGTTGTCATGGCTGAGTCATGCTTGATTTCCACTATAGCTGTTTACAGAATGTCCTCTGTGGTGCGCACCCTTGTGAAGTTAAAACCTCAAGAAGAGAAGAGACAGCACATGAAACTTTTTTTTTTCCTTTTTTTTGTTTACTCTCAGCCTTACACACTTTTCTGACACACCATAAATAAATGGAAGAGTCATGACTGACCTGCAGTTATCAAAAGTAAGTTCAGAGTAAAACAATTGATGGTTTGGGGCCGATGGGATAATGACACAATATTGCTTCTGGATGTTTCTTGCATATATGTGAGCCGTACAGAAGAGAGAGAAGAGTGTGAATGGAAAAAGGAAGAACACACTTAAGACAGCACAGAGAAGACATTGAGGTAGGTAAGAAACAGGATCCGAAATATCAGCTGAGCAGCAGTTGGGCAACGCCTTGCGGGGAAATAACAGTTTAACTCTGAGCGGATAAGCTGGAACCAGAAGAAGGATTCTAGGAAGGGAATTTCAAAAGAGTGTGATTGAAAGGTAGGATCATTTAATCAGCTTTGGTTTTGGCAGGGTTCAAATAGGAGCCAAGAGAGGGCCAGGGCAGGAAAACAGGATTTGAATTCTGCTAAATGGTATAAAAGTCATCTGCAAAACAGTCTGAAAACATGTTGGAGAGAGAGAAGATTGATAAAAGCAACTTGCAAACTTTGGTAGCAAAATAAGATCTTCTAAACCATAGTTCTCACCCTGTTCAGAATAAGCAGCAGCCTGTGGCCTTGTACTGGGGAAACCAAGGACAAAGTTGTTCTGCCCCTGTGAAAAGACGCTTTGTGCTTACCCCCAGGTCTCTTTTGTGAGCATTTTTTTCCTAAATCTGTGCATTTATGCCCTGGAAAGAAAGGAAATGCTGTCTGCTTTTATAAAGTAACCGACCTTAACTGTACAAAGGTAGCTCTTAGGCTTTATGGAGAGCAGAGATACAGGAGACATTAAATGACATTGCAGGGAACGTGCAAAGGCTGATGAGTGAGACCTTCTTTCAGTGCTTGTTGTGCAATATGCTACACTCATTCCCTGGACTTGCTTCAGTTCCCAAACTTGCAGAAATACTCTTCCAGAGGTATTTAGGGAACATGTACCCTCATCAAATAACTTCTGAACAAGTAAGGCTCCGTGCAGGTCCGTGTGAACACCTCAGATAAGAGCAGTACTTGCATTTCTAGCTCAGTGTGGATTTCACCTCCACCTTTTGTAATAAGAGTCTGCTGATATGTTAACAAGGCCCTTTTAATTAATAAGCCAGCAATAACATGCAGCCAGACTCCTCTATATGAGTAGCATCAAGCTTTCCATTTATCTACATATTCAAGGCAACCATATGTTTCAAGGTTAACATGGATGCAGCTTTTAGTTTGTGTGTGTGTAAATTAAGACTATCAATTAGTTGTGGAAACATGCTTGAAAAACACAAAGCAAGCCAGAGCCTCCATAAATAATATTTTTATGGTATCTACCCATATGTTGTGGAATTACAAACATTTCTTAGCCGCACACCATCGAGCTGGAGGAATCAATGACAGCGTAGGAATGACATGCCTGTGCTTAACTTTTTGAGTGTTATACTGTTAATTCCAAGAGAATTATACACAGTAACCTAAGCTTCAGCAGGATTAGAGCATCAGTACACAGACTGGTAAAGCACTGAGTGACTTTTGCAGGAGGGAAGGAAATGGCTTTCCGGAGAACTTTGAAGGATTGGGTCAGTCTGTAAGTTAATTTCACCAACTATATTTCAAAATGGCTGGATGTGTTTAGCCACTGTACTTGAAACACACAATCTCTATCCAAAAAAACAGTGTTTGTTTGGGTGTCATGTCTGGCAAAGCTCTGGTGATATGTTTGCAAATACAAAAACATTAAATCCCTGATATTTCTCATGCCAGCAGACTGTAAACTCAATTGGTACCTTCTCTGCATGTCTAAATTTCAGTTTGGAACCAGTGAAATAAAGATAGCTTTATAGGGTTCGAATACTGTAGATTTCTGTACATACCCTCATATTAAAGCAATAAAGATGTTTGCCTCATAAAGTTGTAGCAATGTATCAAAGTGTAAAAAGCAAAGGGGTCAGAATGAGTCGAGGGAAAAAAAAAACCCCAAAGCTAAACCAAACCTACAGAAAAGTTTGGCAGCGTATTTCTTCATAATTTAAACCAATCCAAAATATTTGTGACCTTGTCTCCAGCTTTTTCTCCTGTGCTTATTCACATTACTTTTTTTAAATTTAGAATTTTAGTTGTTCTATTTACTACTTTTAATAATAATGTATTATTTCATAAAAACAAAATATGCAAATGGAACAGACACTCTTTTAATTGACCCAATAATAGAATCTATTAGAAAATTATGTAAAATAAAGTGATAATACAAGAAAAGATAATGCTGTGGATTCAAAACACCTTATGGACAACTGCTAATGAAGCCTCCTATTCTTATCTGACTCTGCTCCACTGATCCATAACTGTTTCAGCTTGCATTGCCTAACAGACTTACATCACCTAACAGTACTGTCCTATTTAGCGGATCACTGCGGTTCTTAAGTTATTGTAGGCTAACATCCAATGGAAATGTGATTAAGGTAAAGGGTGATTTTTTTTTTTTTTTTGCAATAAAGGAAGTGTTCATTCTGTGAGGATAAATGGAAATTGAAAGGATATACCTGCATACAGTCCTTCAGAAATGTACTTGTGTAAAAAAAGGAAAGAGAGAAAGGGAGGGAGAGGGAGCCGGGAGGGAGACCATTAGTATGTGTTGTTCTAATGTCCTCAGGAGCGCAAGACTTACTTAACACACGGCTGTGGCTTGAGGTCATTGTGGTACTCACAAAACAAGAACGTAGAAAGAAGAAAAAAAAAGACAAAAAAAAGAGCTTAATACTACTATGTCACATTTGAGTGAATCAAATCAGTAATTCCAAAGTGCAAAGGACTTGCAACATTCTCAGTTCTCCCTAAGCCTTATATAAGGCAAGTATGACTTGCGGACTTTTACTAGATTTTAAAGTCTAGTTCAGAAGATACCAATTCGAAAGGAGTGAACACGCCTTAGCTGTTTTCTTCTGGCAGAAAATACTGTCTGGCATTCTAAGCACAAAGCTTTAAAAGGCATCTTTGAGTGGTCGATGTCACTGTAGCCGCCTGGGCTTCCACTCACACCATTTTTACCAGCTCAGTGTACCAAAGCCTTGCAAAATATGCCGTCATATAGTTTATCAACACATCTGGCTTCAGTTCTTTTTCCTTCACTAAACCAACTGATATTTTCATGAATTTAGGAGACATCTAGTCACTGTTCCTACCATTCTTTTTACAGTAATAAGAACATTTTAACAAGTAGGTTTTGCTTGTCCACATATCCTACGAGGATGAGGCCTACAGCATTCTGGTATTCTGCACCAGCTGGAAGAAAAGGAAAGGCTTGAAAAGCTACTGAGACCCATGTACCTGAGGAGCCCCACTCACCCTGCAAAAACACCCCCTTCCAAGGAAGCCCCCGTGCGCACTCAGGGCACATTGCATTCTTCTGGAATATGCCGGTTTTTACTTGGCAGGTAGAAAACCCCACGGTTCATTCAGCTCTCTTCAGAGCTATATTGTCAGTCCACATATGTCCAACAGATTTTTTAGTATCTATTTATAGAAGGACCAAAGTGGGAAACAGTCTTTCTGCTTGGTAAATGTAAGTGACTAATGCCCCCAATTCGCCAAAATGTGTAAACATCCACTTAACTTCAGGTGTGTTCGTATCAAAGTAATACGACTACTTCTGCTGTGAAGTCCTGGCTCCACTCAATAGTTTTGACTTCAGCACATGCAAGATTTCATTCATCTCCCAACATACAAAATTAAATGCATACTGGCATCATCATGGGATCACAGTCTAAGAATTAAAACTCACAATGGTGGCGGACGCTACTGAAGTGCATCTAACTCAGTTTATGTAAGGCAGCATTTGTTCAGGCTCACTTGCTAAAAATAAAAAATAGCTACTAGAGATCTGAGAGAATGCAGAAGGAAGAAGGACTGTTAAAAGCCTGCAGTAATCTGTTTCAGTTTTAGTTTTTCATATCCTATTTGCTATAAAATAATGTTCAATCAACCAATTTTTCTCTAGCCCAAGAAGCAGCTTCAGAAAGAAAGAAAGAAAGAAAAAAGATTACTTGGCTTCCAGTTAGGGTTTCATAATCCACTGGATTTTATTGGTTTAGTAAAACTATGCTCTTCCATCATAAATGAAAGATTTGACTCATTCCTTTGAGACTTGTTTTTTCTGCTATTTGGTCAATTATTTTGTTTCATTTGTTGAAAAGAAGGATAAAAGGAAACATAGGTTCAAGTACAAAATAACTTTTCTTTCAAATGACCATTAAGTTTTCATGTATGTTTTATTCTGTTTATGTACTTTAGGGGCCTTTTTCCACTACTGCAAGGTTTATTCAGCACAGGTAATTTTCAATATAAACTTTAGACTGCTTTTTTTCTTTGTGTAGAGCAAGAAGCTCCAGTGATTTCAGACTGCGTAGTATTGAATGATTACATTCATCATTAAACAATAAAATATTCAGTAGCCAATTTCGAAATGTGATTTCTGATTTTTCTTTTGATGTATAATCGCGTGCCTATTTAGTAATATGCACAGCTTCTAGTCAAGTAACCTACCCCCAAAACTATTTGTAAAATTCACAATTCCACATGGAAAATAAACTCACATTCTGAATAGGAGGTATGTTACTGTCTTCTGTAGGTCCAAGATCTCAAAATGAAGGACATCCTGCCTAATCTACAATGAATATTATATCTTTAATATCATTGACGTTAACAAGTAGAATTTTGACAGCCTAAGTTGTCTATTTATAATGTTTATTAGAAGACTTCAGAAGCAACTTTTCATGTACAACAGTGAACTGTCTACCACTATATCCCATTATACTACTGATTTTTTTTTCCACTTCGCATCACTCAGTGAATGCTAGGATACAGTGATGCAACTCTGCACTGGTGATAATACATACATACATACATACATACATATATATATATATATATATATATAAAATTAGCAGAGATTGAATAACAGCAGTATGATTTAATTTTTATCTATTAAAATATTATTTTAAAAGGATATGGTTTAGGTAAACTTATCAAAGGACACAGATTTTGTAAAATATATTAATAAATAACAAGGACAACGAACACTAGAAAAGTAAGACCGATGGAAGCGGTGTTTTTTTAAAGTAGCATTCCTTTGCTGTGTTTGCCGCTGGAAGCATGAGAGACAGCGTATCACAAAAAGCATAAGCACTAGCACGGCTAACTGGTCTATGTCCTTCTCCCAAGCTAAGAACTCTTCCTAATTCATAGTGAGAATGCACATCTTAAAATCTGGCACTACCAAAAATCAGTGGGAATTTTGTCATCAATATCTTCCAGGTGAAACTTCCCTTAGCATGTATGTTTAGAAACCATTTATATTAATAACTTTTTTTAGTTATTCAAATACTTAAAATACATACAAGACTAGACTGTGTGCATCCAACGCAATTACTCAGGCTATTTTTTAATTCAGACTTTGATTAAATACAATAGAAAAGCAGCTATCTGGTCATCAAAGACCCCAGACACTCACCCCAGAAGTCAAATGACTTCTTGCTGTGCACACCTATGCAGCCACACAAGCTCATGCTGGTAAAGGTGATGTGATTGCCCTGCTGAGCAGTGGGAGGAAGGCTTTTTCTGCAGGGCAGCTGCGCACCGTCTCGCTCCTACCCTGCCACCAGCGATACTTGAGAAATGGGGATGCAGATCTGTAAGTCTTTAAAGCCTACTAAAAAAAGCGCAAGCACGCGCACACACGCACACAAAGCTTTTCATTAAATAAAAGCTTACAGTACTTTACAAATGGAAGGAAAGCACTGGTATTGTCATTGTATAGGTTGGGGAAACAGACACAAAAGGACAGGGCACAGGCTCGAGGCAGATCATAAGGCTGGGTTCTGTGCCCAGCTGTGCACTGATGTAATGAAGTAGCCTCAAGCACTGTTTATCAAACTTCTCTAACACCACACTATTTTAGTTAGAAACCTTATTAGCGACATATGCAAGTATTTATATTTAAAAAATATGACTTTTCTTTCGTGTCCTTTCAAGTTGCATTCTTAAGTGTATTAGAACAAGGACACAGGATAACATAGGAAAAATAAGGATTGAACCCAACCCCACCATAACTACATTTTACTGATGGATTTAAACTCTGCTCATTCTAGCAGATAAAACCGGATTTATTTTGCTTCCTTTCCAGAGACTAGCAAAACTGCTTGGTAGAATACATTTTGCTACTGAAACATGCTACAGCAACCATTCCTGCTGCCGTGTAACATTGTATTTGCTGAAAGCAATAATCCACTGAGCAATATCAGATTATTAGCAGACATCAGCAAAGATAATGTTGTCACCTTCCTTTGAATTTCAAAACACAGAGTTCAATCTGACTCGAGGACTTCAAAGATACAGCATATCGAGTCATCACATCACTAAAGAATGAGTATTTCCAAACAGCAAACTATATGCAGATTAACAGGCTCAATTAAAAAGCACTTACTAAATAATTAGCATGTCCAAAAAGGGCAACAAGTCTGACAAAAAAAATCCAGAAACGGATTACTTACTGTGCAAAATACTAGAGAAGTTATGCTAGATATGGTAGGACAAATTTTATCCTAGGATGTTAAAACCAATGAAATTAAAATTCAGTTTAGAGAGAGAGAGAGAGAGAGAGAGAGAGAGATAATGCTGAATTGGCAATGCTTAACCAGGCAATCCTAATATTTTATCAATAAATATCTGCAAGAATTATAAAGCATTTTTCTTTCCCTACCACGCAACAGCAGTTTAAAAATCCTGAAAGGTAACTCCAGCCATGATTTTTCTGAGAAGTGTCAGTGAAATTTTCTCCAGATATTGACAGAATGTTTGGATCTTTAATCTCCATGTGTCCATATCTCCTTCTGTGTTTCATTCTACTACCACACTTCTTACTCATCCAGATCCCTTGGTGACTTTGCTTGAAGACTGGGATCCTTGATAGAGCTTAATACCAAATAATAACAGAATATCATGCAATTACATTTCTGTGCCAAAGATTTTAAACAGCGTAACAGAATTAAGCTCCAACAGCTTAAAGAACCTTGCGCACTTCAGTAGTTCCACTAGAATCAATAGACCTTCTCACATAAACATTTGTGCTCCTGTGAACGTCTGCATTGGGACCCCAATGTTTCTAAAAGGGCGGGTTGGGGCAGGGGGAGGAAGTGTAAATCCTACTGAATTTTTTATATATATATATATATATATAAACTTTATATATATATATATGAACAGACAGAAATACATAACTAGAGGCCATACTTATTTCTGTCCACACAAAATTACTCTTTGGCTATGGACAAAAAATTCTGAGAATGTATCAGTAAAATAGTGTTTAAAAATTTTACAGTCCTAGAAAAGTTCTGATTATATTTCCTGAGAGCAAAAGCGAACATTTTGCAAATTTTCATCTAGTAAACAATCCAGCAAGTGGCCCATTACGTAGCCTTAAAAGTCTTCTCCTAAAACTATGATTATTATTCATCAGATTTTGAACTTGTTTCATTTATGAAATCTACAGAGGTGTTTTTTTGTTGGTGGTGGGCTTTTTTTATTGGTAAGTGATGCTTTGATACTGGATACCAAACAAATTAACTCTTTCCAGAAAAACTGTGCTTTATTATGTATTTTTTCTTGCTTCCGTTTACAACCACGCTGAAAAGCACAGACATATTGATGAATCAGTTACACAGTTCTTTTTGACTACAAGTGTGCAGCTCATTTTTCTTACTGATGTGTTTCAGAAACCAATCAGAAGTCCTCAAAACCCATGATTTTGCAGTATTTATAATCATTTATCAAAATGACCTGCTTTTTAGAGACCATTTCAAACAAGTATGTATGATTTATGATATTTAGTTATGTTTAAAATAAGTTCCCTGGAGATGTAACTTTTTACTGCTTGCATGTTGAGAATAGGTAGGTTATAAAAGATGTTAAAACACTGGAAAAAAGAGTATTGTTTTCTTTTCATGTGATTTGTCAATGAACAAAACCCAGCAGAACACCTATTGAAACACTGGATTCCTGAAATGTTTTTGTAGGTTTAACAGCAGTGTTTCTATATGATACTATTGTAAACAGAGTCAAAAATATGAATAGTTGTTATTACCTGCTAGCCTTTCCTTGGAAATCTGTGTCATATAAAAACATTTTTCCATGTCAAACTTTAAAAAAAAAAAAAGTAAAAGGCTTCTCATGCCTGGGCGCATGTGTCTAATTACATTGGACTTTAACTGGAATCAAATTTACTTGTAGCATACATTTATCTATCGCAATTCAATGTTTGAATAGCTGTAGGGCTCAGAACTCCTTCAACAGTACTCAGCCTCCCCCTGGTCTTTTCAGCATAGTACAGATATTTTTTTCGCCATAGCATTTTAGGCTTCCTTAAGGCTACCAGATTCACTTTCTTTTTGTATTTCTCAGTAAACCTGGGTTACAGTTTCTATATAGGCATTAATGTGCTTTTCTCCTGACTGAAGTTTTAAGAAAACTTGGACCTAAGTAAGCCAACTTAGACAACTGCAGTAGTAATTTTGCATTTGATGCGATCTGCATCGTCTGAGAATCAAAACCTACTCTGTAAAAACCAGAAATAAAATGGCCTCAAAAGTCACACGCAAGTAATGAGAAGGGGAGGCATTAGAAAAATCCAAAATATTCCTTATAGAACAACTCGTACCACAAAGCAACAAAGCACTCCAAGAATATGTTTTTTATACACTCAGCATGGTTTTCATCCGCACCTCATTAGCACACAGATAATTCTGACCACTAGTGCACGTTAAAATAAGCGATTTTATTTGTAACCTCTCCTCAAATTTAGTATCGTCTTTTTACTCCTACATCCTTGACATACGTAGAGCTGAGTTACAAAGGCAAGGATGCAGATGCCATTATTCACTGCAAAACATTAACATCTAAAGATTAGTGTGCATCACTCCTCAACTCACAGGCTAGTTTACTGACCCGCTTCTGGGCCTACGCAGGTTGAAAGGAATGTTCAGAAGATAATGAGGGAGCAACTACAAAACCTGGAGACACTGACAGCTGTAGCATGCAGGGGTCGATGACTAAGTAAGCAGTATTTCTCAGTCCTTTACCACAAGAACAGTTGACAATTTCACCCTGTTCTGTAGCAGCCTATTCAATATCTTCAAAGGGAACTTCCCAAACTGCTTAAAACCTGGGTTAGGGCAAAAGAAAACTGTAAGTCAGACAGTTGATGAAACTACCATGAATGCACATCTCACCTTGCTTTCTCAATCCCAAACAAAAGTATTACACAGCATAGCGCAAAATACTTCTATCCTCCCATTCCCTTGCAATATGTGAATTCCAGGGGGAAAGAGCAAGCACAGGGACAAACACACAGTCCGTCGTCCAAAATGTGCTCGCCCTCTAGATTTTTGTTTATGATTTTAAAAAATTACACTCCTGCCATCATAGCAAATAAGTAAAATGAGGTATCTCTGCTGGTAAATTTTCAGAGTATCTATATGGCTGAGCAAGTTACCAGTTTGGGAGATAAATGATACAAGGAATGTTCACATTTTACTTTCTTTATCTATAAACTCAGCTTTACGCATCGACGTTCCTCGTCTTAAACATTCAGAAGTAAAAGCAGAGTAGTGCAAGAAAAGGGTAGCCTAAGGTTAATTCAGCTCTGAAATGCAGAACAGATTCAGGGCTCAAGAAAACACTGAACATTCTGTGGCTTTAAGTGATACGCTTAAGAAGAGGAAATATATCTGTAAATAAGCAAGAGCATTAATAATTGTCTCAGAATGCTGGCACTGAAACTTAAACAGTCTCTCTTCACTTCTTAGTTATTTACTATTAGGATTTTATACAAATGCCTATTGAAGTAGTTCCAAGTGTGATGAATATGTCTCCAAAAAGTGGGGAAGGCATGGATGAAATTCTTTCAAGTATGGTAATTTGTTTAAAAAAACAGATTAATGAGAAATAAAGGGGATGGGTTTTAATCAAATGAGGGGCAATTATGGGTGACAAATATAGAAATACAGTGACTTAAAAATAGTTCTTGCTGCCATACATTAGAAGGGCATTAAATATCTAGCACCAGAGTTCAGGATTAATAAAGGGGTGGGGTTAAATATTCGGTCCAAAACTCAGGCATGTCCTGAAGAAAAACCGAAGATACAGCAGCTACCCGGTTGCTGTCAAAAGATGCCTATTTTCTGTTTGAGAGACTCACAATTGTGTGAACTGCCACAAGATTTTTTTCTTAGGGGAAGGGAGGAGGAAAAGGTTACCTGCCTTGATCTGCAGAAAGTCTTAGAAAGTGAGGTTCGGAGTACAGCGCAAGATAAGCTTAACCATGGCTAAAGGCTCGAACCCTTGTCCACTAAATCCAGTGGAAGACTCCAGTCACTTCAGGGTACAGTTTGGGGCATTCCCCGCTGGTGTTTTTTTGGTTTGCATTGCAAAATGAAATAAACAGAAAGCGAGACAGATACTTCCCTGATGGCGAAAGGGACCAATTTTCTTTTTTCCTTCAGCTTTAAACAGACTGACAATACAATAAATCCTTACACCGACAGGCATCCAGTTATTTTCCCAGTAGCAATGGGGACCCGAATTTTAGTATTGCTCATACACCTCACGAAATCAAAGAATTCCTTTTATCTCATAAAATGTAAGGAATATGCAACAATAGATTTCACCACCAGTGTTTTAACTAAATACGGCTTTTAATCTTGGAAGAGTTTTCAGCCTGTATACCAGCTATGTAAGATGAAATTCAGTTAAACCCATTCTGAATTACTGTAAATGTTTCCTAATGTGACGGACAGTGAAGAAAATGATGGTCTCCTTGAGGGCTGTTTTTTTAAAAAGTTTCTGTTGCTTACCACTTTACCAAGCTCACAACATTTTGAGCGAAAGAGGTCACGGTTTCGGTTGTGAACTTCATAAATATCTGGAAAAGCCTTTCACTTTCTCTTCCTCGATAACAAACAATTTGCTACGCCTGCTCTTGAGTTTTCAAACTGTTGAGCCCTCTCTTTTTCAAGTGCCGCCTGCCTGTCTCAGTATATTTTTGATGACCCCCCGGTTTATGTGTGCCCTGACGGAAGTGCCATCAGTCGCCTTGCCTTCGCCAAGTGGCTTTTGTCAGAGTGGGACTTTGACAGGCTTTGCCGTTTTAAAAAGCGGAGATTATGTCAAGTTTTTTTGCACGCTCAGCGATGCCAAATCATCGCTCTGGAATGACTGCGGGTCTACATGTTTTTACGCTCGTCTTTAAGTAAGAATTGCGGCGATTTTAGAAGAAGTCAGCCAGCTCCTTCCTCCCCTCCACCCCCGCCACCAGCAAACCGAAGTGAGGCAGCTTTCTAAACCTCCCATTCACCCGTTCGCTTTACGGACCCCAGGTTTTGCCCCTTCCACGCCGAGCGTTCGATGCAGGCGCTCCCAGATCCTCCAGGGCAGCAAGGCATCAGCTCCTCGCCCGACTCCCCACTTCCAAGGCAGAGTTTCCAAGCGTTGTGCAATCGCCTGGGCACCGCAGTCCGCTCCGCGGCGAAGGGGCGGAGGGGAAGGAGCGCGCTCTCTTCTGAATTTTGAAGCAGAGGTGGCGTACCGGGCAGGGGGAGGGGGGCGCGGGACCAGATGCTAAAACCCTCACCAAAACTACAAACGTTTCTCTCCTTGACTGTGGGAACCTCTCTGCCCACCACCGCCACCTCGATTTCACGCTCTATCGCGGGCTGGATTTTTCCTTTTTATCCCCCCCCCCCCTCCGCCCCCGTAGCCCTAATAAAGCTTGCTTTAATGATGGAGATCCCGAGAGCGCGTCTGAGGGAAGGAGCGACCCGGCAGCCCGGTGTCAGTGGGCGACGAGAGCACCGCGGCGGCCGGGGCCGGGCCGGGCCGAGCCGGGCCGAGACGGGCCGAGCCGAGCCGAGCCGAGCCGCGCCGCGCCGCGCCGCGCCGCGGCGGGAGACCCGGGGCCCGGCAGCGCAGCTCCCCCCGGCACCCTCCGCCCGGGGGTCCCGCCCCGCAGGGGAAAGCGTGAGCCGTTACCTGAGCTGTCGCTTTTCCTTTTGCCGGACCTCTTCTCTGTTTCCACCGGGGACAGAGCCTGCCTGCCATAGTCCCCTGGCGCACACGCTGCCCCCGTGGGGGTGTTAGTGCCCAGGCTGGAAGAGTTTGAACACAGGACGGGGGGGCTGCTGCCCAGCTCCGGGGGTCCTCCTGAGTCGGGCTGAAGGCAGAGGCTGTGCCTGGCCGCGGCGGGAGGAGACGACATCTGAGGAATGTGCCAGTTCGTCTGCAAAGCCTGGTGCTGCTGTTGCTGGTGGTGGTGGTGGTGGTGATGGTGATGGTGGTGGTGCCCCCTATGATGCTGGCTGGCAAACATGCCCTCCTCATTGGGGTATCCCGCTATTATGCAAGAGGAAGAAGAAGAAGACAGATCAGGGTAGGACATGTGGTCAGATCTTCCATGCAGGGCAAGAGAAGACTGGGAGAAAGGGTGCAAGCTCTGCGCAGTGGCATGGGGGCTGCGCAGGCAGCCAAAGAGTGTGTGATCCATGGCATGCAAGTCTCAGGTTCCAGGCAGGAGAGTTTAGGAAGGATCCAACTTCACCACCCTTTGTCAACTTTCACTGTAAACAGATCGGGGTTGGGTTTTTTTTTTCCAAAAAGGCAACGACAGACTTTGCAGCAGGCAGCTGAGCTCAGATAATCCAGGTCTTTAGCCCTAGTGGCCAGTCTCCGCTGCATAAACACTCGGACCTAGATGAGCCTTTCTCAGAGCTGCTCAGATGTCAAGAAGTGGGAGAGGTTGAAGCCAATAGAAGGTGGTCCCAGAGAACTGCTTGAAGGGGGAAACAGCTCCGAGAGGTTATAAATACAGTAGTGTGTAATGTGAGCTGGGGGCTGGCTTAGCAACACAGCACTGACCACATGCAAACTCCCTCCAAAACGCCAGCGCCGTCCCCGCGCCGAGCCGCTCCGTCAGCGGGCGGCAGCGCTGCGCGCCCGCGCCCCGGGCGCCCGCGGCAGCGGCGGGGGGCGGGGGGGGGCCGGCTCCGCGGGGGCGCAGCCCGCCTCTCCCTGCCCCCGGGCGGGCCGCGGGGAGCGCGCCTCCCCGCCGCGGCGCCCGCCGGGGCTGCCCCGGGGCCGGCGAGGCCGCCCGCGCCCCCCTCCCCCCCCCCGGCCCCAGCCGGAGCGGCGGGGGGGCGGGGGCCGGCGGTGCCCCCCGCAGCCGTGCGGCCCCGGCAGGGCCACCGCCGCCCCGTCGGGGCTGGCGGGGCCGCTCGGGGTGCCCCCGCCCCCCCGGGGAGCGCAATCAAGACGTGAAGGGGGATCCGCCGGGTGTACTGCGGGGTGGCAGGCGGGGGTGCGGGGGCTACCCGCGCCCCTTCCCCCCGCGGGCTGGAGGGCGCTTGGCGGCGCCTCACCTGCGCGCCCAGGTGGGAGGGCGCAGCGCGGCCCCAGCGCGCAGGCGGCCGCGGCGGCGTGCGGGGCCGGGGCCGGGGCCGGGGCCGGGGCCGGGGCCGGCCGCCATCCCCCGCGCCCAGGAGCGCGGTGCGGCCGCGGGTGCGGGGCACTCAGCCCCCCGCCCCGGCTCCCGGGGCGAGCCTCCCGCCCGCACCTCACGCTGGCCCGCCAGCCTCAGGGGGCCGGTTCCGCAGGGAAACCACCGGCGCCCACCGGGCCATCAGAGCTGGCCGGAGAAAGACGAGTTTCCCTGCTTGCCCCCTGCCCCTTCGAAACAAGAACTCGCCTCATTTTTATTCCCCGTATCTTCATTATCTTCGTTGCGGTCTTCAGTGGCTCGAGAGGGACAACCTAGGGAGTCCGGGCTTGGCTTTTTTTTTTTTTTTTTTTTTTTTTTTTTTGTAACAAGCGTGTAGTGGAATTAACAGTAGCCACGGAGGCGGCCGTTAACTGGTTTAAATCAGGATAACGCATCTATTGATCGCTGACCAAAGAGGTGCCTACTGCGGAAACGTTCTGTTCCTTAGCCCTTCCTCCTCCTCGCTGTACCTTCCTCCTCCTCCTCCTCCTCCTCCCCCAAATCAAAATTCTAAATAAATAAATAAATAAATAAATAAAAGGAAAACCATTGCGCTCCTGCAATTTAAGTCTAAATTCTTGGGTCCATGTGCGAAAGATAAAATGAATTTGAATTGCTATTGGGAAAAATCAGGAATTGTATGAGATTTGCAAGAGCGAGTTTCTTAAACGGAAATTGAGTCCTATTTTGTGGGAAATTAGTTTTGCAGACTTTCTAAAAAAAAAAAAAAAATCTAAAACTTTTGTTCAGCAGCTGCTCCACTTTTCCCTGCAGTTTCAGACTGAGCTGGAACCTGCAGCAGTCTTTCGACGGTAAGATTTTCCCCCCTTTTCTGACATCTAATGCTTTTTAAAAAATGTCTTTAGCTTTAACTGTAAGAATGCGGTCTTTAAAAAGAGAGTGGCGTCCAAAGCAGAAGTTGCTGCCTCTGTGCACTGGTCAAAACTTGATATTTCTTCAGAATAAAGGAAATATACAGTTACAACACCGATGAAATATTTTGTGCTTTTCATTGTGTTTATCGTTTCAATATGTGCTCTAATATTAAGAGAGAGGAGTACAAAGAAAACTCGGTGGCTGAACCCCTCTTGGGCTTGCCGACTCGCCGGCCTGCCAGCACAGGGGTGCGTGGCGGGGGTCCCCCAGCAGCAGGCACTGCCATGAGGCGACAGAGTTACCGGCGCGGCGCGGCGCGGCGCGGCGCGGTGCGTCGCGCCCGCCGTGGCCCCGCCGGCCCTGGCCCGTCTCCCCGCCGGCGACGGCCCGAGGGCTGCGGGGGCGGGCGGCGGGCGGCGGGGCCGGGCGCGGGCGGCCCCAGGTGGGAGCGCGGGGAGCGGTGGGGCGGCCCCCCCGGCGGCCGCCCCGCTCCGCTCCGCTGCGCTCCCCGCCGCACCGCTCCCCGCCGCGGCTCGCCAACCTGCTGCTGCTGTCAGTCCGCCCGCCCGCCCGGGCCGCGGGGGCGAGACGCCGTCGGGGGGGCCGGGGCCGGGGCCGGGGCCGGGCGTGGGGGGGCAGGAATGCCAGGACCCCTCCTGCAAGGGCCGCCGCCGCCGCTGAAGCCCTGACACCGCCACAGCTGCGAGGGGGCCGGGGAGGTCCCAAACCCAAGCCAGTGTTAAAAATGCCTCTTTTTTTAATTCTAGGGGATGGCCGCACAGGATTTCTCGCACGGGATTTAAAAAAAAAAAAAAAAAGTGAAAGAAGTGAAGGACAATGAGGAAAGGGAGAGGGTGCGAGGGGGAGGGAGAAAGATTAGGTTTCCAAGAGAAATAAGAGACGGAGCCAAATAGCACTTTTTAGGGAGAGGTAGGACAGGCTCCAAAAGGTGAAGAGGAAAAAAAAAGAAGAACGCAATAGCAAAGTTATAATGGCACGGCTAAGTGTTTGCCATTAGCTTCGTAATCAAACCTCAATATTCGGGACTGTGCTTTCGTGGGCTCCTGAGTCCCCTAGTAAGTACACAAGTCCTGCATCAAGTGTTCTTATTACTTCTTTAGTAAGAGGTTTTAAGCACGCGAGAACTGGAAATACAAACCTCTGTAGAGCTTTATGCTTTCATTTTGAACTATCTAAGGAGAATGCAAATATAGGCAACTAATGTTAAGGCAAATAAACAATTTCAAATGCTTACTGAAATGATTCAAAAAGTTTCTCTGCAGAGTTATCAGATAACTGTGGCTATACGATACCATCCTTTGTAAAAATTTATGACTTTTCAGTCAAAGAAAGCCTCAGTGTAAAGCTTCTCAGTGAAATAATTGCTGAAGAAAGTGTAAGCACTTATTACCTCTCAGTATTAATGATTGAATTCTTGTTCATATTATATCTTTTCAGAATGTGCGTTTGACCTACATGTGGTACAAAAAGCATAACTTAAATCAATGCCAGCAAGTTTGCCCAAAGCTTGTAACATCAAGTGAAAAAATAGAATGTTTTAAATATATGAAAACAGTAAACCGTTTAACTCATAAAAACATCTGGAGCCAACACAGTTTGGAACATCATTTATATTTTCATGTATGGGCTAATATTTGCATTTGCTTTCTGTTTTTCCGGTTTGGTGATGTTTTAATTTTTATTTTTTTTTAAACTTACAATTTATGGGGAAAGAGATCATATAAAATTGACCTGAATGAACCAGTGTACAATGCCTCCTCTTCAGGACTTTTGTAGTCTTGCTTATATTTTTTACGTTGGAGGCTGAAAGAACCATCTTCCTGAATATTTATCAGAATGTAAGTAGGATTCTTGAACAGTTCTTTCTAGTGTGCAGTTTGCATATTGGCAATACGCATACTTCAGGAAAATCAGACAGATAGGCATACTTGGGGACCACCGTTTGAGTGGTATAAATTGCCATAACTTTGTTGAAGTCAGCAAAAAGATGGCAATTTACGCCATTTAAGAATATTTTCCTTACTGTCAAAGAGAAAGCTTACAAATATGAATTCAGTTTATTTTAGCCAAAGATTTTATTGTACTCAAGAGCCTACCAAAGCAAGAGGACGAGGTTTTATTGTACTGTAATTATGATCAGTTCGTATTTTTCCATGGCAATTTGGTGAAGGCAGGCATCATTATTTAACCTTAGAGTCAATCCAGATTCACAACAGATGTATGTTTATTTTCAGGCTTTTCTTTTTTCCCTAAATTTTGCCTGTTTAACTCCCATAGAAGCAATATAATTCGTTTCTCTTGATACCTGTGCTGCAATGGAAACCTACAGATATAAGCAATAATAAAGCCTGAGGATTATGCATCATTTCAGAGATGCTTGAATGCCTTAACTGAAAATCCTTGCACAGAAAATGAATAATTTGTTGACTGACTTGTCAAAAATACTGAATCCCTGACTAGTTAAGAATGACGATAATCACATTTACCATTCATAAACCTACGGTATACCAATATCTTCGCTATACTTCGCCATAAAAACATTTTTTTGTGAGAAATTACGCTACCGCAATGCGTACCACATAACTTTAACATTGCATTTCTGTGGTGTACTTCCATTTCACTCTTTTTAACATTTACATGTGCCATGGTTTAACACTTATCAGACATAATTTTTGCTTTAAAGACTACAACATATGTATAAAAACTTTAAGCCTGAATCCATATTTTCAGCTACTTCTCCCATATACATATGGATTGTGTTCTAATTTTCATGATCTCCAAGTATTACAAATTTTAAAGCTATGCCAGCAATTTAGTATATTACATAAAAGTTGTGCTGAAGTATGAGGCCCTCATTGAAAATGATTTACAAGTTTGCATTACATCATTAAAAGTTATTTGAATTGCCAGCCCACTCTAACCAGTAAAATATCTTATGCTTCCTTTTTAATTTAAATAAACCAATGAAATACTAAAATACTTAATGTACTTGAGGCTTCACACCTGAACTATGATGTTTCAGGAATGCCTTTAGAGTTTAAGCTCTAGGAATCTTGCATTCCACATTAGATACTCAAAAACCCCAGAACAAGTTCTCTTCAAAACTTTGGTGTGTGTTTGTTTTAAATAGATAATTTATTTGCAAACTGAACCATCTTGCACAATACTATTTGTTTCCCAATCTGCATGTTATATTGCAATTTAACAATTGTTTCATTCTTTCTAGTATTATCTCCACTTAAGAACACTGAACTAAAAAACAGTTATGACAAGCCTTGTGGGGTACTTTAGTAATACGTATCTTTCATTTGTATTTAGAAATGTTTTCAAAGTGCATGGTCAGGCAAGCCAACGATGCCTGAAAAATATGTTTTCCATTTTGTTTTCTCCAGATCTTGACAGTTAGACACTACACTCAGTCCATTCTCCTATTAAAATTACTAATGTAATCACAGAGAAAAAAAGAAAAGGGCTTGTATTTTTACATGTTATTCATTTTATTATTTGATACAATTGCATTGTGGATTTTGATCTGTATAGGTATTTGAAAGACATTTTACCAGAGCCCCCATTGAAAATGCAGACACGGTTGTGCACGAAAGAAAGGCAAAGTCTACTTTCAGCACTCTCTATTTTTGACAATCCTTGCTTCTTACTGTGCTGCACAGTTAATATTTTGCTGAATATACTTCGAGTTTTAGTCACCCAGAATAAAAAGTACAGATGATTAAAACCTTTGCGCTTCAAATGTTTTACGCTATGACTTACACCCGTTTACTGGGTAAATACACAATATGCTTACATTACAATGACCGAAATAGAGAAAAAAACCCTACCATTACCTGAAATATTTATTGTTCCCTGGCTGACGTTTCCAGGCCCTTGCAGGACCAGCAGCAGGGGGCATATTTCATAATTCTGCCTCCATCGGGGATGTTAGGAGAGTGATAAGTCACTAATCTTCATCACCTCCTTTACACATTAATGAATAAAATACTATTCACGGTGTGTATTCCTAGTCATTTCTAATTTTCTCTCCTCTGGAGGCAGAAAAAGACATATATGCATATATCTATGCACCAAGGATAACTAACTACAAAATATCTAGGTTTTAATAGCTGCTGGGATTATGTCACTTACTTTGCAGGTGTGTTTGCTTATGATTTACAGTGTGATGAGCTCTAGACTTGGAGCAGAACCCCCTAACTAGCTAGTATTTGGAAAAGAAAGATATTCACTGCCCTGAAGAGCTCCAGCTCTATTCATTTCACCAGTTTCACGTGGGAGTACTCCTGTGTTTTTACAGAGTTCTGTCTGCGTTCATGGCAATTTGCTTGACTAGAAGCATTTGCAGGATTGGAACCTTAATTAATAATAGCTGTAGGAAACAAAGAGCTAAAAATTGCATGTACTTTTTTTATACATAACTGCATCATGCTCCTCAAAGCCTAATATCAGATAACGCTAACAACAGATACTGGATAGGAGAAATTAAATACAATGTAACAATTGTTTGAAATGATCATTTTAGATTAAACTGTTTTTTTTAGATACAGCTATTATGGCTTGTGAAAGAATGAGAAAATTAAAAAAAAAAAAAAAAAAAAGGCAAGCTAAATTTCCCTAAAAAATACATGCCAAGAAGAGCTTTATTTGCAGAGCCATCACCAAAAGACAAACTTGTATCTGTCTCTAAGATTCTGATTTGGGAAACTATTTAAGTTTGCTGGTGTCAATGACACTATTGATATTAAAAAAACATAGGCAAGTTCTTAACTATCTTGAAGAAAGGTCCAAGTGGCATACCTTAAGCAGACTGACACCTTCCAAAAACACATTTGCATAAACTCTTTTTTTTTGTTTTATTTCCCCAAAACAGAATGTAGCTTTATTGATGAGCTATGAATATATTATACGACTTCTTAAAATGAACCTTTCCAAGACATTTGTATTTGTTGTGCTTTATTAGTCATCACACTTGCATGTCCTTTGATACAATGCAGATAGGTCTCAGGATTGGTTCAATAAAGTGTTCCAGTAAGGGACTGTCTTTGATGCACTTTCACTTCATCCAAGTATACAGACCAGACTTTGGCACACTGAATCACTCTCAGAAGCCACCTTCCTCTCTTCATCGATGCCTATCTCATATATTTCATTTAAATTAGATGCCCACAATAAAAGTGTGAAGCCCATTTATTTCTACCCCTTCTTTTCCAAACAAAAAGTGCCTAGCACCATGGGCTCAGTGAAGCTCAGCTGTACAGCAAAGAAGAGGTATATTATTTGGCATACTTTTCAGCTGACTGAGACACAAATGCAAAATACAGCACATGGGGACACTGTCTGGATTTGTGCAATCCCCTCATAGGCATTTTGTCCATGAACTTTACGCATTTGTGCATTTGAGCTGTAGAACGTATCACTTAGGGATTTAGATTTTATTTAATAATCCAAGTATATTTCAATACAAGATGGTTAACTAAAAATATTTTCCATTTAACTGTTTCAAAACGCCATGTGCAAGAGAACACAACAAAACGGAATTAACTCGTAACATATGCAACTCTGATTTGTGCAAGAGCAGTATATGCCCCTAAATCCAGACAGCAGCATCTGGAGGCATAGCATGTCTCTAATGGAAGAGAAAGGCACGAGACATGTCAGCTTCTTGGCTATGTTACACTGAAAGCCGTGCCTTTTTCTTCATGATACCCAATACAACTCTGATTAAAACTAATAAAACAGACACTGTCCAGGTAAACTGCCTTGGAAGCATTTTGGATTTTTCATCTCATTAGCTGTAGGCAGTAGGATTAAGCTGAGATAGATGTTTACAATATAAAAAGAAATCTTATCTAAAGCTCTTTCATTTGAAACCATCAAGTCTGAATGAAAACTAATACCCCATGGTATGAATCATGTGTTCATAGTGCATCCAAACATACAAATTGCAATTTGCAGAAACAAGTTTTGTTGTCACCAAGGAAATTTGTAGTGCCTCTTTCTTATTACTGCTTTTTACCTCTAGTACTATTACAAACAATGTATTCTTCATATACTTTTACAACTGTGATCAGCTTGGTAGAGACTCTGAAAACATTTTAGAGAAACAATTCATCCTTTAAATGTTTTACAACATGAACTGTCTTCAGACTTGACCTTGAGAAGTGCTGAGTCCTTTCTTTTCCCCATCGACCTCGCAGGATCAACTTCATTGTTAGACTGTAACAGCAATTTAAAAAAGTGCAGCTAAAATAAATACTGTTCTTTGTGGTTACAAAAAAAAAAAAACAACCACTGAAAATTGCATTTTGAAACAAACTTGTATGAAAGAGACCTGGTGGATAAAACATTTTACTAATGCATTTTCAAATTTTTACTGCACTAAAATCATTAAGTGATCTGCCATAGAAGTTGAGATGTCTGATTTTAAATTTTCTTTCATTCATTTTTATCAGTTAATCTCCTCTGTTATATTCATAGTAAGCAAGGGAGAAAGTATGCCTGTCTATTGTAGTTATTCTTATTTGCAGAAAATACAAGTAGAAACTGAGAAACTGCATTGCTACAAAGATTTGTTTACTAAACTTCAAAAATCCTACCATGAACAGCATACTGGATGTATAAATACACATATGCATACACTAAAAGAGGGTGTTCAACCATGCAAAAATACGAACATACCTCCAGGCTCAAATCCTTAATGTACGATTAAAATAAATTAGGTTAGTGCCTGCTTTCTTTTAATAATAGTGAGAGTTCTTAGATGCATTACACAAAAATAGAAAGCCTCAACATTAAAGCAAATGAAGGAGCAGAAAAAGCTCTTTGCACAGATTACCAGACAAAGTTCTGATTTTGCTTCCTAGCAGAGTAAAATGTTTGGGAATGTATCTGATCTAACACACCCTATAAAACTGTACAGTAGTCCCTGGTACAACAGTGAGCTGTATGGAAGAAAAGGTCACATCCCAGAGTAAAATTCCAAGATTTCAGCCTGCGATCCAAAAACGCCTGTTTAATTTCTAAACCATGAAGCTCTGTACCCATTTTGGAAAGCAGGTAGGTAGTCTTCACTTATTCATGTACAGTAATCTCATTGTGTATGACCCCCTGCAGCTGTGGTAACGAGGCTTTTTTTAAAACATACCTTGACTTGATGATGAGAATATTTTGCTCTAAAAATAAGTCTTATAGTGTTATATTTAATTTCTAATATGGCAGGCATGGTGTTTATCCAGGGGTGCATGCAGTAAGTTTACCCCGTGCAATTTGTAGTCAATCAGACTTTCCCAAATGAAGTCCCATAAATATGAACATACATTGCTTGTTTGTTTTCTTTTTTTTTTTCCTCCAAGTTTCCTTTATTGGTATCATAATAGTATGACCCAAATATAAGGAAATAACCATATCATATTAAACACAGGAATACGCTTTCACAGTCGTTTATTGTGCATAGCTAGTAAACATTTCCTGGCAAACAATTTAGGGAGTCCATAAATTCCACCCTAACGCTACTTCCGTAGCTAGATGCAATGCACCATACACGAGGGTATTAGCTCAGTCTCTCTCATCCGGAATGGGTGGATTGGAATTGAAAAATCCCCACCCCCCCATTATAGCACCATATGTCTCGAAAGTCTATCCTCTCTCAGGGCAAACGGCTCCTCTAGATCCGCCTGATGGGTCACGACTAAAACGCTGCTGTCCCTCGCTATTTAATCTAACAGCATTTCTGAAGTAGCTATCAGGAGAGCACAACGAGCCAAGCATCCCTTTGGCGTTAGTGGCAGTTCCCCACGCAGAGAATATCAGGGATATGGAAAAGCAGAGGGAAAATCTACCACACCATGCCAATTTGTATGGAAATTTTGATCCTCAAGCTAGGGGTAGGGAAAAGAAGAAAGCCTCTCACTCCAGAAAATTGAGCCGTGCTCATGGTTCCCTGGTTCCTTATGTAACCAGTTAACCAGTGTTAGTAGACCAGCTTTGCAGCATCTTCAGAGGTACTGAGTCTATAAGAATTTCAAACAATTTTCTCTAGATATCTAATTTAGGTGTTTATAGATTGAAGGATTATTAGGGGAACGGTTTACTCACAAAGATTTTTGGTGGATTAGATTTCTGCTCAATCTTTTCCAGTTGTCTTTCTGCCTGTGTGTCAATTTATAATTGGAAAAAAAAATCCTTTAAATGACACTCAAACCATTTGGCATTTGAAAGAATTTGTGTGAGATGATCATGGTAAGGTAAAGTTCATATCGCTAATAGAAGAGAGTAAGATGACATATTTCCACCAGTTTTTGTCTTTATTACAGGTATACATTAATATCATTCCTATTACAGGTATTATTTCCAGATTATTTTGGATTGAAAACAAAGAGTTAGCAAAAATCTGGACTACTTCCAAGTTTCCAAAGACCAGCTCGCAAGCTCAAAGGGGTTCAGTCACCATGTCAATGTTCTGCTTTACGATCTTTAATTTTACGGGTTGTAATATTAAAACCTCTCCCCTGCACCCCTTGAATCAGAATCTGAGGAAGGGTTGTGTGACAACAAAGACGGCTAAAGGGAGAAAGATTTTATTTCACTGGTCGTGGAAGTCTTTTTGGTTTTTAATTCCTTGCTTTTAAAATCATCTTTCATTTATTTATATCAAATGGAACCACTATTAAACAAATAGTCGTCGTCTTAGTTACCAGCTTCATTATATATATTCGATAATCCATGTATATTATCATAGTCTTTCATCAAATGTGCCCTCCGTTGGAAGATTATTACGTGAACAACCAGAGGCTTTGGAGTAAAAAGTACGGTGGATTATTGCACCTTTTGAAACTAATTAACATGACCAGGACTTCAGGGCTCTAGAATTTCAGATTTTTTTCCTGTGTTCTTTGCCTACTGCTCGACAGCAGACTTTGCACAAGCATCCCTCATTTTCTGGCTACTCATCTTTAGACAACCTCCCTGTACTTCCTCCTAGTACTTCTAAGGCACCGAGTTCAGCTACGAGTCCTTCAGCGGTACTCTGAAGAGAAGTAGTTTGTGATCTGCAATTTGCTCAACTTATTGTCTGATGATAAAGCCCCTAATTCCTTTCCTGGACCAGGACCTCCGCCAGCTTCCTTTCATTGTGCACATGAGCAAACAGAGCAAGAAGAAAGATAACGCTCCGCTTGTTCAGCACAACTCCAGCAATCATTTTCTCTTTTATGTTTCCAGTGAATCTGATTGCTGGCAAAAGCTGCCAGAAAAAGACAAGTCTGATGAGAAAGCATGAGCAGAGAAAGTCCAGTTTCCCAGATACGTAGCCACAAGGACTATTTTGTGCTGGTGATAGGGTATATTAGTCACTGGGCCCGGTCAACCTTGGCCTCTCCCAAATCAAACAAGTGTTCCTGCTCATGTGGATGTCCCCTAATAATCATTTTGCTGTGAATACTTGTCTGATTGGCACAATACGCTATCTTCCAATATTTAGCATTATGCTCACGCATGGTTATATGGATTTTTTTCCTGACGCTCCCCATGGTACAGAATACCAATAACAAATTCAATTCATGTGTTTTATGTACATTAAATAGTAGGAAATACATCTGTGTAGAAAATGTAGCTAGTTCCTGTGTTTGCAGAGTCTCTCTGGATTTATTGTATTGAAGCCAAATCTATTGTTAATCCATTTAATACTGATTGTGTTCTTCAAATATGTTTGGTGTTTCCTTTCCAAACTGTCATATACGTAAGTCAGTTATTATACACTTACAAGGTACTGACATAAAATTGCTGAAAACAGGTTATATATTGTGTTCTTGCTGATAAAATACTTACAACCTCACCAATTCATTTTAGATGGTGACCGGCTGAATTATCAGTAATATTTTAATAGGATCTCTGTGGCTACCTTTGCCCTTTTGCATCAGGTGCTGTGCACTGAACGGGACAGCCTTTCATCTAAGTAGGCAAGATAAAGGGTAAAAGAAATGAAACTGGATCATTATAAGGCAACGATACCTAAAATTAGAAAAGTATACTGTAGACATGCAGTTCAGGCCTGTTGTTAAGAATAGTTTGCTTACAACACAAGTAGAAATGCAATATTCCTCTTTAAAAATGTTTCTAGGGAATCATGTAGCAAGAATTAGGAGATGCATTTCCCTGAAAGCATTCTTACTTAATACCATTTTTTAATAGGTTTCACCCTCTTAAAGAATGGGATTAAATCAGGGTGAGGTAATTGGGAGTTATGGTCCAGTTAGTGAATTTTACCATGAAGCTAGTGGCAAGTTAAATCATTATAATATGGAACAGCATTTTGTGAAGAAAACTGCTGGAAGTCTAACAGTTTGAGTGCTACTGACTTCAAAGAGGCTGGATTTCAGACCCAATTTCCAGAATTTTATAATTTGTTATAACTGTAGCTGCATTTCCAGCATGTTATGTATTTCTGCTTAAAGCACTGAAGTGAGCAATCTGCATATGACACTGTAAATAAACAGAGGCTGCGAGAGAACACTGTGAATCCAGGTTCAGACTTTACTCCTACCAAAAAACCCCAAACGATTCCTGTACTTTAAATCTTTCACACCTCTCAGTAACTGTGTCAATATTTTTAAAACCACACTCTATTATGAAGCAATAATTCAAATTGTAGTTGTATAAGACTGACATTTTATATCTCACCTTTTATGCCTCGTTTGAAAGATTCTCATTGCTGTCACATTTAAATAATAATTTTAAAAGTCTGTATTTCTTCCATACAGGTCATGAAATATCTTAACATGGAAAAATGTTTATGGGGTATGGAATAATATTAACATGAGCTGGAAACTTCAGAGTGTCCATAATAAAACATCAGCTACATTAAACAAATAAAAAAATGGCAATTTCCCTAACTGTGTCCAACACGGAGGAATTCTCTGCTAGACTTTGGTGTGACAGAGGAATCAGAGAATTAAAAATTAATTGCTTATGTGCACATAGCTACAACTTGATTATATTTGTTATGAGCAAATGAATTAAAATCCAATATTTATATTTGTTGGTATAAGACAGTCAGCTTTTACAAAGTTGACAGTAAGTGTGAATGAGTTATTTGGAGAAAGTATTAAAGGAAAAAAATTGATTGACAACTTCGATCTGCTAAAGGTACTGTAAAGGACACATCAAAAAAGTCACAATCAAGGAAAAACCTCCTACGCATTTGTTGAAAATAATAAAATTACTTCGTATGTGAAGGCAGCTATGAAAAAAAAACAACAAAAGGGAGGAGCAGAGAAAAATGTAGCAATTAATGTAAATTAGAAGTTGGGAATTATAGAGCATTTTTAAAGAAAGCCAAAGGTCACAAAGATAAAACAGAGATAAGGACAATATAAAGACATTTATAAATTATATTATGAACCAAAATTCCTAACAATTGCCTTGCACCATTATTAAATGGAAATTACTAAGACTTTTTGTAATAACATTTTTTAAAAACAGCATTCTCAAATACTTTTCTTCTGTATTTTGGGAAAAAGTCAAGTGATGTATTCATATCAGATGATTATGATGAAGCTCTATTTCAGTAGTAGTGCAGGAGAACGTTAAATAGCAGCTAATAAAACCAGACATTTTTAAAATCAGTAGACCTGAATAATTTGCATGGAGGTATTTTAATACATTTGGCAGAGAACCTGTCTGCACGGTTAGTGAGGATTTTTAGTATGTCTTGGAGAAGTAGGGAGGTTCAAGAGAACTATGCAAAAATTTTTGTGAATAGTTAAAAAGAATAAATGTGATGACCTAAATATCTACAGGCATTTCAACCTCACATTGATCTCAAGCAAAACAAGGAAGGGCTTCTAGGAATATTAGTTCATTTTAATCAAAGCAGTGAGAACAGAAGTTCATGGAAAATTATCTTGCCAAAGCTAACTAGATATCGTTTAATAAGAGTATATATTTGGTAGGATAAAGGTAATTTTAGTAATATTAAATATGCAGAGGAATTTTAGAAAGGCTTTTAGTTGTTAATCATAATATTTTGATGAAGAAAAAAATTATTAAAATCAATATTGTACCTATTAAATAGAGTCAAATCTCAGTCTCAAGCATATAGTATGTGGGGAAAAATAATCAGTGGTGCTTAATGGTGACCCACAAATGCATGGCCCTGTGATACTTTTTTTCTATCTGTGACTCTTTTATCAATGATAAGAAAACATATTTAGAAAGTTTGCATTTGAAATGATTGGAAGATTAGTAAATATAGAGCAAGCCAAGTCACTGTGGAACCCAGATTACTCAGGAAACTGGCCACAGTTAAACCAATTGTAAATTTTGGTCCAGACAAACATAAGACACTGCTCTAATAACAAAAACTATATGTCACTGCTGCAAGGTAGGGACCCTGCCCACAGATTGAAGTCAGTCTGAAAAAGCCTGTGGAGCAGATAATCAGCAGGGAAGAGCTGTGAGTACAAGAGGGTAGACACGGATCTGATACAACCCATGGGCACATCACCAGAGAAATATATAATATGGTTGTTTTACCTCTGTCCTTGGCACGGATGCAACCAGTTCTGGAAACACTGTGTCCACAATTCAAGAGAGATTGTTGAAAAATTGGAAAAGGTTCAGAGGAAAGCAACAAGAACGATGAAAGGATTGGAAAACATTCCTTGTAATGAAAGATTCAAGGAGCTCAATCTATTTAGGTTATCAGAGAGACGTTTAAAAGGCTACTTGATCACAGCTTATAAATAACTATGTGAGAAACAGAAATTTGGTAACACCGGAGTTTTCAGTCCTGTGACAAAGGTATAACAGAAGCCAGTGGTAAGAAGATGTAGTTGGAGAAACACACTGGAAAGTTTAAATCAAGATCGAATGCTTTTCTACATTAAAATCACACACACACACACACAAAAAAGGGTAATTCAGAAAAGTTCTGGTGCCCCTTACACAGGGGGGGTAGACTGAGTAGATGACCATAATAGCCTTTTAGTTTTATAGGCCATGAATCTACGGCTTCAATTGCAGGCTTCTCTGCTCCGTATTTTCTTACGCCATCACTGGGCAGATCCAACCAGTGCGAAGTTAATCGGAACCAGGTGGAGCCTGCTTTTTGCAGCACAAGGGAGCTTCCCCCTGAAGCTACATTGGATAACACCAGGATTTGACTGGACCGAAGGAATTAATAGAGTACGAAGAGCGCGTGTCTATCGTATTGATGCCTATCCTTTCTAATTATTGCAAAACGTATTGATATTTGAGTGAGCATAAAACTCTGTCTTGAGGGGTGAAATGCGGTAAATTTTATGGCAAAGTGATTTTAACCCACACACACCTTATCGGCTCCAGAGAAATAAAAGGAAATAGAAAATTATGCCAAAAACACAGAGCCCTGTTTAAGTGAGGCAGAGTACAGGAGAGAGAGCTAACTCATTTCGCCTGACTTTTGTGCTCTTGAGAGTAGCATAGGTCCGAAAACTTTCCTTCAACCACAAAAGTTTCTGAATTAACATTGTCGTTAGGAAAGACTGCAGGAGGAGGTGGAGCAACAAAGGAAAGAGAAATGCTAACGGAAAAAACACATATAAACAACATACCATATGTAGGACACTCACCATATGCCAGCCTCACTTTTTTTCTCTCTCTCTAATGTGGTCCAATAATTCCAGTCATGTAGAGGGTTATTCACACTGTCTACTTCAGGCATCTGATTTAGGTGCTTTGAATTGCGGCTGCCCCCCCCTTGCCTACAGCCCCCCGGCACCTCTTGTCTCTCTGCCAGCTATGCAGGGAAGCACAAACACCTAGGTTTAGTTCTTAAAACTGTGCCTAAGTTAGATAGCTAAGTTAGCCTAAAGCTGTTGTATAAATACCACTCTTTCCTATTAAATTTAAAAAAAAAAAATCATTGCTATGGAAAAAATTACTTGTTTAAATTACAGGGATATAAAAGTGCAGGAAAGTTTACAAATTCAAGGCCAGCTCCTTAGCTGGTACAGTTCATCTACTGGCATTCAAATAAACAGACCAATTCCCATTTGCCCTGGCAAAAGTGCAGCCTTCAAGTTGGTTTTACAAACCAAGTCGGCCACCTGATTCTGCTAGGTAAAGCACATACGTTTTCATAAAATACAGAAAAGAACATTTTACAATGTAACTCCATTAAGAAAAAACCTCAGAGGGGAAAAAAAATAAAAGAAAAAGTTGTGTAGGAAATGGCAGCTACTGCAGTCTGCAGAAAGCACTTCTCTTATAAAAGCAGAGAAAAAGTGGTGAGAGATCAGCATCAGGCTCAATAACGATTGAAAATAATGTCTTTTTCTAAGGAAGTCTCTTACTTCCCTTCCTAAATAAATGGTCATTTTATTTAAAAAACATTCTAAATGCTTTGCTGCCTCATATTAGCTCATAGCTTTAGTATATACTTCATTTTTATCGTGTGGTACAGCAGCACACTGAAGTAAGCAAAGTGTGCGGATCTCAGCTCAGTACAAAGCTAGACGTTTCACAACAGCAGAAAGGCAACTTTGCATAAATATTGTTGAAAGACAGTGAAGAGAGAAGAGGAAATTCTGTATCTTTAATGCAAGGTCTTTAATGCTAATATATATCAAAATGCTGTGTATACTCCTGGAACCCTTCTGTTAAAATGTCTCTAACTCTGGGGACACATTGTATGAGGCAGTTATGCACCATTTAAATGTGAAAAATGCACACTTTACTTGGAAAAAGATGTGTGATGTGAAGTGTTTTTAAGAATAATTGAATGATTTTGTGATTCATTAAATGCTTTTTCCTCAGCAAGCAAGTAATGGCTTTTCCACTAAGCACCCAAAGGGTGAAAAGTCAAACAGTTAGAAGGAGTAAAGCGTCCTTAGAAAGAGGATCATTTACAGTGCTTTTTGTTTTATTCCTTATCTCTTTTTTTGTTCCAAGAGGAACAGAAGAAAGAGGGAGCAAAAAAAAAAAGTGAGTAACTGCATGTAGGAAATTAAAAAGATTGAATGCTGGGGACAAAAGGGTATGTGGCAGTTGTCTATTCTTCAGTTTAAGAGGAAATAGAGAAAAATTGTGGCACCTAAGGTTTATTGAATATGGCTTCACGTACATATCCCTGCTGAGACCATGGGATCAGTTCTTTTATGGGAGAGGAAAAAAAAGAGCTGTTTTCATATACCCAATATATCTTTAAGCCAAAGTGTAAATCTTCAGTTTCTTTCCCTTTTTTTTTCCTTTTCTTTATTCTTTTTTTTTTTTTTTTTTTTTTTTTTTTTTTAAATCTAGGGTAACAATACACACCTTGACTCCTGCAAAAAAGATCTCTGGCAAAATCACAAGACGCCTGCTTAAGTAATACCCAAAAGGTAACTCCATGCATTCCACTGGCCAGAAATAATTCACAGCACGATGAATCCACAAGAAAGTCAATAGCATATTATAACGCTCTTAGGGGAGCTGTAGCTGTAAGAGCAATGTGAGGCAATGCCTTAGCATGAGCTATCACTTTATATATGTGCTGTATACATGAGCATGAATTATATTACAACATTTGACACGCTATGGCTTTTGATCTACTGTGACTTATGACCTCTGTCCTATTGTGACCTTTATGCCTAAACCTGTAGAGAATAGTTCAAACAATAGCACACACATGATAGATGACACTTAGATAGGATAAAAGTGTATAAGGAATATAAACACTCCTGCTCAGGGCAATAGCTAGCCAAAAACTGCCAAAGATTAGGAAGATACTTCCCCTGGGTTAAGATATTACGAATTTTCTTGCACCTTCCTCTGAGGCACCTGGAGCCAAGGATACTAGCCTAGATGGACCACTGGTCTGATTAGGTATGGCAGTTCTAATATTTCTGTGAACATATGCTAGTGTGGAAAAATACAGCTTATACAGTTAATAGAAAGTTCTGCATAAGACAGCAAGGAATTTTTGATCAGTGATAAGATCCTTGTGAGCTTTCAGCTGAAAAGCCAGTTGAACTTTGTGTAGATTCTGTTTCCACCCAGGCCAACTGTGATTTTCAGCTGATTTCAGTGGGAGCAGAAGGAAAGCTGCAAAGAAGCCCCATGTACTCTCTTGGATGGGGAGCACTCAGACCCCACAAGCAAATACATTTCAATTAAAAAAAATATAATCCCTGTAGAACTGGGGTCTCGTGAGATTTTCCGGGTAGCCAGGGTTGGCTCTTACTTCCCTCCACAGGAGGGAGAATTTGAAGACAGTCTTTTACAGCTCATCTTTATCAGCCCCTGCTGCTTCTCTGTTTTTTAACAGTTATTTGGTTAGCCCGTTCCAGCAGCTTCCTGCTGCAATCTTGGACTCCAAATATTGGCTTCCTGATCATCAGGTACCTGGCTCCACAGAACAGTCCAGGGACCACGCATTCAAATACAATTAAACTGCTCTCCAGAAGAAAGCTGGAGAGCAAGTAGTGTTGGCATGCTGCAGAAAAGCAGGAAGACAAAGAATCAACTGACAGTCTACATAGCAAGAGACTGGAGTCTTTGGCTAAAATGTGGAATTATATTGCATCTTGGAAAAAAAGTATGGACAAAAAAAGCAGCCATGGAATGAAGGTATCCATAAGGCTTTGGCTGGAAAAGTTTTCAGCATTTTTCAACGGCTGGATATAGGCAAATTAGTAAAACTTTGATCATAAATCATATTTTCAATATTGTTGTCAGAACCTTAAGACCTGAAACTTGCTATCCTTTCATAAAACTTAAAAGCTATAGCTTCTCTGTACCATGTATAAATGTCAATTTATTTAACTAAACTGATTTAAAACCAAACAAACAGAAAACTTTTTCTGGGATAGACTTTGAGCTGTGCTAAAACTAAATTTATTTCAGTACGACCCTCATTGATTAGTTAAAGCAAAACAAGCCACTGAACCTGTAGCCAGGCCTCATATAGCAGGATTTATATTTGTTTGAAAGAAATCTATTTTAAAATCCAGGAAAGATATGCTGATATGGCTAGGTCCTATCACCCTGGTTAGCCCACTTCTCAGCCCTGTGGGAACTCTGCTCTTGCACTGCTCTGTGGAAAGGGTGGAAACCTGTGAGTTCGGCCGGCAAAGTCTGCGGCTGCCACATGCGTGACTGCCCTCTTGGCTGGCTGCAGATCGGGAGGTAATTCTGGAGAAGTATGTGGAATTTACACTGAAGAAAAAACAGTGTAGGACAGAAAGATAATGTATTAAGCAAGGCCTAGAGATTGGCAAACCGCCCTTTCTGGTGGAAAATTTACACATGGGCAAGCTATTAGTACTACCTCCTTCATACAACAAAACAGATGACCCCCAGCTTAAACAAGCCTCAGGTGGTGCCTGCCACCTAAACATGCCTTTGGATATTCCTGATGTGCTGTTCTTGATATGTTGGGGGGGTGATGTGAAGTGGTGTTTGGAAGTGAGACGTTGCAAATGACAAGTTGGATGGACTGGCTTTTGCTGTTGTCCTCTCATGAGAAGTGCTGTTATGGGGGATAGATACAAAGTTTGCCAACTTCCTCTGTCTTAAATCTAGCGAAGGCAATATTACAGAAGCTAGACAAACTGTAAATAAAGCCCATTTGGGAATTTATTAAATTTTTCCTGAAATATTTCTGTTCTCAGAAGTAGAACTAGATATTGTTGTGCTGGCTAAATAACACAGCAGCATTAGTGGTGAAAAGATTAGGCATCCTGAACTGAGATTTATCTCACGTAACTTAAGCCATTTGTAGCCTTAACGACAATACGCAAATTTACAGTTGGCAATGCAGGTACTTTGAAGCACAACTCATCCTTCTTATGGTAGGTATCTACTTTATATAAGATTGAGCCACTCCCTAGGCTCTGCTGACTAAATCTCCAAACAGCTCTTGGTAGCAGAAGAGAGGCCAATTGTTTTCAGTCCATTCAAGGAATACTGCTGTCACCAGAGTCCCTAGAAAAGACAACACTTCTCTCGCTGTTGCACTACCATAAAACAAATCTATAAATACGTGGATTGTCACTACATCCCATCGATAATCTAGCTAAGGGATTGAACTGTACTATTAACTAAATATATAAAAAAGCACATGGGTTGTAAAATAATAGGCTGTCAGCAGTACATGCCAATCTATTTAGCATGAATTGAGACAGAGATGCATTACAGAGAGAAAGCTGACACCACTGGAGTTTCTATTCCCCCTATGACACTGAGCACGAACCTTGCCTCCAGACCCTTTGTCTTCACACTTCTCTGACATTGTTCCTTTCCCTGTGTTCCTTTTGTCTCTCTGCTTGTCAAATTGTTCCTCAGACACCTGGGCTTTTTTTTGATAGATTTCCTAGCCAGTGCTTTGGAACTATGCATTTTTGATCTCACAGATGTATGAACCGAGACATTGTATTTAGTTTAAAGAAAAAAAACATCAAAACTTAGTACATATTCAGAGCAGAATCAAATGTTATAATCTGTTTCCTGGAAAGTAGTTATGCTGTGCAAATAGAGATTTCATTTTTTCAAGACAAACCAGAAAAAAACCCCTGAAAACCACAACGGATTCTGGTTGAACCAAAATGCATTTTTTTTTTGTTTTCTCTTGCCCAATGTGATGCAATGTACACAGCATTCCATTGATGCAAAATAGTTTATTTTCATGGATATGTACCAAAAGCTGAAGAAACAAAGGGTATGATTCACCAAACTGAAGGAGGAACCACACGCTTAATTTTACTCAGAATCAGAGCTGCCATTCGTGCCAGGTGAGAAGCGTGTTTGATTCCCTTTTCATCATGTTAACAGAAGTTAAACCTGTATTAGCCCTCTTCAATGCCCCCTCTTAAAAATGCCTTTGTTACTGATGGACAAGGCAGCAGCTAATGTGATACCAAATACCTAGAAATAACAGATCTGTGGAAGTGCAGGTCAATAAACTGATTTTGTAGCAGGAAAATGACTTAAAGCTATAATAAACAGTAAAACTGTTGGATAAATAAACTTAAATGACATAGGTAATTCCTTAAACAAATATAAGGACAAAGATAACACTTACTTGTTTTTTGACAAGATCTTTTACTAAAACCTCTTAAAAAACCTAAACAGCCTTGTGATAAGTGAGAAGGTCTTCATATCTTAATTTGTTAAAGGGACAAGACAGAACTAAATGGTTAATTTTCAAATTAGAAGGAGGTCCCAGAACAAAGAAGCAGCAGGATAGACAACTATGGAATCATGAATGGTGTGAAAAGGGTAAATAAGGAACCACTTTTTCTCCTCCACTTTAGGAACTAGTGGGAATTAAATGAAGGTAGCAGGTACCAGCTCCAAAATGATCAATGAGAGGTAGTTCTTCATACAAATGGAACAACAGAAGTTGTGGATGCTGTAAGTTTGCCAAGGTCACCAGCTAAACTCATGGCAACAGCCAGTGACTATTAAGCATAAGACAACACTTTGGATGAAAAAGTCCCTGAGCCACAAACTGTTGGCAATGGAGTCGTTTGGGGAAATATCAAATATTTGCTTGTTGGTTTTGGGTTTTTTCCTTCACTTGTCCTTTAACATCTATTTGTTGCTGTCCATTTTCAGTCGTGTGTTACTGGCCTGCAGAATCTCTGGTAGGATCCAGTACCATTTCTCCCTGGGCAGTGCCTAATCTCAGGAGCTTTCCTACTCTCTCTGGATGACACTGCTGCACTCAGTACAGAACACAGAATGTGCAGGAAACTTGACTGAAAGTATAACACCAAGGTTAAAAAAGAAAAGAGCAATGAAGAGTTAAGGTGGGTTTGTTTTTCCTCTTCTCTGCACAAGATGATGAATGAAAGGCTCCTGACTGACTCCTTATATATGTCCAAAGTGTCCATAAGAGTACACCACTATCTGAAGGCAATTATTGTCTGCATAGACACAGACAGACCAGGGCTGGCATGTTTGGATCCGGAAGAGTAATTAGCTCAGGCATATTGCAGGCAAACACTGATATATTACTTGTACGGCCACTTCAAATCCAGAAGCAGTGTTAGCTCATTTCCATAATGCTGCACCCCCAGGGCTACTCAGACCCAACTCAGATGTCTCAGAGATGTATTTCTGTTATGGAGAGTACTCATAAACTATAGCAAGAAAGTGTGCATGTACTGAGTCTAGTCCACACTGAGTATAGCTGACACTGAAGTGGCAATAACAGTGCTTTTAAGACTGAAGGCCTCGAAAGGCTCACCTTCCAAATAACCTGACACTGCACAGAGCAAATAATACCCTGGGGCTGGTGCTGCACCCCAGTGTAAGGAGCCTGGCTGCCGTGCAGCGCACCGGAGAGCACCAGCTCTGCAGGAGACACCTCGGTCACGGGTTTTATTACCGTGGCTCGGAGCTGGGCAAGCTCGGCTTGAGCCATCTTCACAGCTCTCCACTCGATCTTGGCTGTAACATGACTCCCAATGCCCATTTATGTAGGTTTGTGAAAAATTTTTAACATTCCAGCCCTTTTAATCATTATTGTGAGATTATAGGAAGTTGTTGGTTTAGACTTCTCATTTTTCTCGGTCTCATTTATCTTTGAATGCTGATAATCCTAAACTTGTTACAACACTTCTGAAGCAGTTTTCTATGTAGAAGAGAGGGACAAACTCCTTTTCATATAGGTATTTTAGGAGCAGTTGAGACAGGAGTTTATTTTTTAAAATTTTTAGAAAAGCAGTTCCGCTTGTTTGACCAGAGTAGCTGCTCCTAAGCTCACATGTGGGCAAAGAGCAGAGTGCCATCAGCACCACATTTTATTCTATGTAAATGCTCACAAAATGGAGGAAGTGGAAGTGATGAATTAAGTGAGAAGCTTTTGTTATGATTCTTTTAGGTTTTAAGGGTAAAAAAATTGAGAATGGATCTCCTTGGAGAGGAAGGAGAGAGAATGGTATATCTAAAGGACGCAATCTATCATCCTAAACATTGGTAAGTGACATTTCCTTAGGCAGCTGACATCTAAATATGTCTGGTTTTTTCAGCTTGTACTGGTAGAAGAAAGAAGGAGTCTTATGCCCCTCATTTTCAAAAAGGATATCCACAATTCAGTGAGCATAATTTGGTACACAAGCTACTGGTAGAGTTGTATTTAGCATACTCACCTACATAGCATTTTCCTGTGTGGATATTTTGGGAAGAAAGGAATTTGTTTATTTTCATGTGTGTTTTTCATGGTTTTTATTTAAGATGCCTGTGATGTGTTAGAAAGCATCATGTGCATAGAGGAACTGCAGCCCTTCCTGTAAATTCAACAAACTGGTATTTGCTGAAAGCAACCTCTGAATGATTTACTTTTTTCACAAAGGGAGGTGAAGAGTAGGAGAGGGGTGGGAAAACAACAGATTTTTTAAATTATATTAACACTCACTACCTGCAAAAGCATTTGTAGAGAGTTACCCAAATCTCTGGTGGGAATTTCAGTGTAAGTCCAACACAGAAATACACCAGAAAGGAATGACTAGTTGATTGGGCTACAGGCCAATCTCAGCTACAACTGTATGGTATCATAAAACACCTTGGCCCCTTCCACAAGAAGAAATAATCAAGTCTCCATGATACTGTATTCCTGAGGAATGTGGTTTTTCCAGATAATTTTCATTTTCTGAGTCACTGTTAATTTTCTTTAGGCCCATGTACAGTTCACATTCCTGTTAGAAAGGGCAACACCTTAAGAAAGTACTGAGATGGCCAGAAAGCAATAGGAAAAGAATGCTAAAACCAATTACTTCCTCCAAAAGACACCTGCAGTTGTTTGGGTGTTTTAAAAATATGACAGGTTAGATTTAACCAGGAGGCTCTGGGAGCCAACCAACACTCTCTCCTTGTTTGCCTCTCCAGTGTGGAGCCAGAAGATCCCTAGACAAGTCCTGCCAGCAGCTTGCACCACTGCTCCACTCTGTCCTCTTTGAGACTCTGTCCAGCTGGGAGCAAATATAGTGTCTTGTTACTAAAGTTACTGCTTTAAGACTCACCACCATTGACAAGTCAGTAAAGGTCCCTCCCTATGATTATTCTAACCACACAAATTTATGAGAAAAAAAGACCTATATATTACTACATAAAGTTGTTCCAGCAATTACTTTAATTAAGTGATTAAGAATGGGCACAGTATTATCTTCCATATGTTATTAGAATGCACAGTAGTAGTCCAATGCTTACAAAGATTTACATTTGTGTTGGAATAATATTCATGAATTGGGAATTAAAAATCTCACTCAAACGTGCCTTCACACAGTGGGCCAAATAAAGCAAAGTTGTTCAACAAGGGACTTCTGTGTTAGAGACCTTGAAAATAATGACTTAACAGTATGCTAACTTGTTGAAAAGAATCTCATCAGAGGTCTGTCCAGCTATGACATGTTATGGATTTACTTTGGACTGAGCCAATGGGCTGAGGTATGCCATCGAGATGAAGGAATACAACTTGAAAGATATATATGTCTGTTTTAAGTAGGAATGTTCATTCATTAGCTCACTGCTTCATTCACTGAGCTGTGCACAAACTGCTGCACAAATGAATGATTCAATACAGATGCCTTTAATACACCACATAGCAGTAACGAGCAAGGTACTTGCCATCATGACTCTCCTGGTGAGACAAGGAAGCAATTTCTTCATGGCTGTGCTGGGAGGCAGAAGCCTTGAAATGGAAGAATACAGGCTATACTGGGCAAAGTATTCTTTAACCAAAAGTGATCTGTATGTTAATATGCTTACAATCCTCCCTCATGTCCTCAATGTTACGAATTTATTTTGGGGGAGCAAGGGACAGAAGAGATGAGTCCTTTCAAGGTCCAGGCTGAGCAAAACTGTCCAGAACAGCAGCTCCAGGGGCCACTGAAATAATATACAAGCTTTCACGGTGCAAAGTATGCTAAAGTGGGTCACACAGTTTATTTCCAGATGCTCCCACCCTGGGAGTATTTTCTAATGATATAGATGAAAACTTTAAAGACTTTCTGTATGAGGCCAAATCTGTACAGAAATGAGCAAAACTTGTGCAGAATAATTTACTGGGATGTAAAAACAGAACAAGCAAACAAACAAACAAACAAAATCACATAGTCCCTGTATTTAGAAATGAAATTACTAAATTTTCACTGTTAATGAAGTAACTTACCAAAGTTCACAGAAAGCCTTTTTTTCCCCTGGAAAGTTTCCAAGCTCAAGAAATTGTCTAAATAGAGGAGAAAGTTTAACGAATACAAAACATTGGCAGAAGAAGTGTAAGAGGAAGCAGCGAAAAGCCCAAACAATGTAAAGGACAAAAGCTTTCAGGTAAAGAGTTGTGAAGTGGCTGCCTATTTGAAGGAGCTTTCAATTTTAACAGTATCTTTTTGTTGCAGTCGTTAAGTGTCTGTAACTAAGATAGATTGTCAAGAAGTCGTTTTGGTAACCAGCCTGAGAAGGACATATGTGTTTTACTAAGAGGGCTTGAAATATAAACAGGGGCATATTCTCAAAATGAAGCAGAGCATAAAAACATATACGGTTTTGGTAACTAAAGAGAAGCCTGCTTGTTACAGTAGAAATGAAGACAGTGCTTTAGATAACATTATATAAGGACTTGAGCCAACAGAGCTGCATTTTGGCCGTATGTATAGAATACAAAATATAATGCATGTTTGAATCTATGGGCCTTCCCAAAGATTACTAGATAACACTAAAGGATTTATGTTTCTTAAATGAATATACATGCCATTGCCGCAATACAGCACTTTCTCTTCACAGACCTTAACACTTTCTTTTAGGGGAAAAAACAAACAAAAGAACCCCAAAGACTTAATGCCTTTAGTCTTGCAAAATATTGTAGCCATTAATACACCCATTTAACAATAGAGTAGAATGAAGTGCCAGTGGAGAACCTGATTTAAGAAGGACAGAAGACCATAAACACACATGATATATTTGTATACTTTTTTCAGTCAGACCCATCTGCACTCCAGCTCTTTTTAGAATATCTAAAGAGTAACGCTCTGTGCCTCTTAGGTGCATACAACAACCGTATATCAAATCCAGTATTTTTTGTAGTGGTCACTGTGTTTGATTTGCATGCTTTAAACTTATTTCAGACTCATCATTAGCAATTACAAAGCAAATTAGACAAAACTGTACCCAGCAAAAATTACTTGAATTGGACAAAGTAAGGAAGTTAGAGGCAGGCTTAGTGTCAGAAATATGGTCTTTTAATTGTCAGGTATGCCTTAAAAACAGTCATCCTATTTTCTGTCTTTTAACATCATTTTCCCTTTCCACTATTTTTTATTGTGATAGTGGTATTTGGAGTACACATGCTATCTTTTTTACCACAGTGTACCTTAGTTACTTTTTCCTGACTGATTTTATAGCCAGGAGATACCTTTTGGTCTTCTAACTTGACCTGCTATATAAATTAGAGAACAGGACCCAGCAATTTCTGCATCAGCCATAATATCTGTTCTAGACTGGGTGTCTTTCTGAGAGATATGTTACAGCTCAATTTAAGAACTTCAACAGATGGAAAATCCAGCACATTGCTATGTCAGAATTTGTTCCAAACGTTAACTACTATCACTTGATATTTATGCTCTGTTTCCAGCTCAGAATTGTCAAAATTAAATTTCAGTAGTTCCATCTTTATTATTAATTGGATAATGATCAAGTAACAATAATAATTAAAAATTAACAAATAATTTTAAAGACTTTATTAGTTAACTAAACAGAACTGGTCAAGAACATCTTTTCTATGAAAGGTCTTACAGACTGTGATAAACTCCTTCTAACCTTGAGTAAATTGAGCTTCCTTAGTGTCTCAGTGTAAGGCACATTTCCCAGACCTCATACCTTTCTTGCAGTTTTCTTCTGAGCCCATTCCAGTTTGTCAATGTCCTTCTCAAAGTGTAAGTGCTAGAACTGGACAGAATATTCCAGGAATGCTCTCACTAATGACATACACAGAGGGACTATCCCTTGCTTAGACATGAAAGGATTGCATCTGACATTTTAATCATAGCATCATTCTGGTAGCTTACTTTCAAATTATTATTTAAGTCTTTTCTAGAGTACATGCTCTAGAGGATTCAGTTCCCCAATAATAAGTGTTAGGCAAATTCTTTGCCCTTTGTCCTCAGGTTTGGCCATGCAAAAGTATCTTGTTTTAATGGATCTATTGTAATGATCTCCAGATTAGCTCATTCACCTTTCATCATCATTAGTTGTTTCTGAAATAATTTTGTCACCTCTAAGTTTTGCTATCTAACATTTTTCCAGACTTTGCTAAAGGTATTGAATGGCATTGGAGAAAGGACAGATCTTCAGAGGACCACACTAGAAATATTTTTCCCTACATGACTATTTTACATCTATACTTATTTAATCAGTCTTTTGTATGATTTTTAACAGATTTTTAATTGAAAATCTCAGCATTAATTAAGTCTTCTGCAATTTCCCTGGCATTCTGTAATTAAAAAATGATTAGTACACTGAAATAAACTGCCTTAGCTTGCATCAAGGCTATTATCTGATCCTGTCAATTTTGAAAAAAAAAAAACAAAAAAACAACAAGTAATCATATTTTTTCAGCATTGTTTCTAGCTACTGATGAGATAGAAAATACTTTTCATTAGCTTCAAGGTAGAAATAGATCTTCTTGTCTTTTTCTAGAAAAACAGATGTCTATGAGCACATCTGCCTTTTGCACATCATGATCCACATTTTTACTGTCGTTGCTGAGTACTAGATTTAAACCATTACTAAGATCACACTTTTTCTTTATGTACTTAAAGTATTGTTTCTTATTTTCCCCCGTCCTCTACAGAGTTTTTCAAAGATAATTTCAGCTTCCTGTATCAATTGTCCATATTTCCCAATAACAGTTTTAAAATCACTGCTATTGCTCTTGGGTTTAGTTTTGTGAATTTTTATTGCTGCCTTCATTTTCTTCTCAATCAATAGTGTATTTTTAGATTGAAGATGTCTTTTAAGTATTGTGAAGTAGTGTGTCTTTTGACACCGAATTTATCAAATCTGAATTATATTTCATATTTTCATGTTTAAATGTTTCCTGCCACATGATTTTGCTCACAGTTTTTCTCAGCCTTGGGAAACCACTTTTCTGAAAGGCGAAATATATACATTACTAGTAAAGTATTGCCAAGGCAGATATTGGCAAACTACACAGATATTTCTGATGGGAAAAAAATAACAATCATCTCGCTCTTCCCTTCCCCCAAATACACATCAAAATAAGGCTAACTGTAGAAATATTCTGGGTTGTTGGGGGTTTTTTTACTCATGAAATTCAATTAATAATGTTTTTTGTTGTTTTCAAATAAACATTTAGCAGTTTAATTAATTGCTTGCCCTGATTTGTCCTAAGGAAAGATATATAGTAATTTAGAAGTTAATCTTAAATGCAAGATCATTTAGCCTGCTCTGACTCATGTCCTCTGTGATCTGGAAAAAGTCTCTTAGTCTCTCTGTACCTCAACTTCCCATAAGGAAAATGGAAATAACAGTTTTCTAATATAGATAGATGCTATGTACATATGCAAAAAATTATGCGATGACCAGGAAAGTATGCTGAGAGAAGTATATAAGTATCTCTGATTAAAAAACAAAACCACCAGATGCAACTGCATCTAGTCTCCTTTTGTTATTTGCATTTTGGAAAGTACAATTTGGAAAGGACAGTTGTGTCTCTGTTCTACTTCAGAAGTTCAGAACTTGTTATTTTCAAAATTAAATATTGCATACACACACGTAAAGCCAAGAGTACTAAGGATTTTTTAATTTCCTTTCCTTCTGTATGAAGATCTCCAAACATTATGAAAAACTGGTTTAATATATTTGACAGGCTTTTTAAAGGTTGTATTAGTAGCACTGTAATTCATTTACACATCTGTGGATTCTTTGACGTTTTAGTGAGTGTCCCAAAAAGGAATCTTAAGAGTTTGTTGTCTGGATCTTTAACTGAAACATGTGTGAAAGAGTCCATATAGATAGACACATGACAACCTTGCTTAATAGGCTGAAGAGCATAACTTATTCCTTCCAAAATCAACAGTGAACTGGGATTAGATTCTCCCAGAATTAATGGCCCAGAAATAATTTATGTGCTTTGAAAAAAAAAGACCTACTCACTTGGGGCCAAACCCATACTGTCTTTTGGAGATTCACCAGTGGAACTGAGAGAAAATAGAGAGACATGATCTTTCCAGAATCACAGAGAAATGGTGAATGTAAATGTGAAATACTGGCTGCAACGAGCCTTCAAATTCTCAATTTTGTAGCTGACCTGACAAGCAAATTTGTCTTTACATGTTTAATTAAAGCATACATAGGACAAAGACTAACTGTTTTACCCAGGCCACCAAAGACGTTTCCTCTACTGTTGCTTCAGAAGTGACTTGCTCAGTTTTAGCTCTTACGTCATGATCTCTGATTTTTTTTTCCTTTAGAAAGAGAGAACATTTATGGAGACATCTGACACACAAGCATTTCAGTTTTGAAAGGAAAGATTTTGTCTTATTTCCTACCAATTACCACATATTTCAACTCAGATCAGAATACATAACATGTACCTCTAAAGTACACAAAGTTCAAACTCCAAACCCAAACGTCTTAGACCTTAGCATCTGATCGAGATTTTGAATCCTGAAGTGCTAGCACTTCCATTCCAGCTTGAGGTTCTGTGCAACAAAGAACTGAGAACTTCAATGTTCGCAGGTGGTTTTACGTGTGTGCGTGTGTGTACACCTAACCAATATTCACAGATTTAAATAAAAATGAGTTTACAGAATCAGGAACTTGGTTACAAATATCTACATGTATGAATTTGCCTGTTTGGCTGAAAATACCTTATTAATTCTAGTTCACTAAAACATAACCCAGCTGTAACTTGACCTATTTTGAGTAGCTATACTTAAACCTGTGTTATGTTTTCAGTATTAAAGACCGATAACTTGATAGCTCCCCGGGGTTTGTTGGTTACTGTTTAAGTACAGAGTTGACATTACATGCTATTTTTCTGAAAATCCCAGCAGTAATATTACAGATGAGATACTGGTATTTGGAGATATATTCAATGATTAAGTTAGAGTGTGGATATCTTCAAACATACAGCATCATTCACTAACCTGCAATTTTATTCATTTTCAGGTCCCTTTAATCTTATGAAAATGGAACTGTGAAACCTAACAAAAACAGCAGTTCAGAAGTACTATTTGGGCCAAGACAAAACCAGCCTGGATTCTGTCATCCTTACTCATGGTGAATGGTAGGTTACTCTGTAAATAGTCCTCATTATTTCAATATGAATAAAGGTCACCCAATTTGGTGCTTAGGGATTACATAACAATTTTTCATCTACATTTTGCAACATTTTTAGAAAGCATGCATAGCTTATTCATTCTTGTATCACAGTTGGGAAGCTGGTGTAAAGTTAGATCAAATGAGTTATCCTATATTGTTCAACAAGACAAAGGGAGCCAAGAACAGAACCTCATTTATTTTTTTGAACAGATTTCAATAGAACAGGGTAGCATTCTATTAGCATTTCTTTCTGCTGCTTTGCCATTTCCAAAAAGCTACATTTCGAAGAAGACAGAAGCCTGCTGTATCTGTTTTTATTACTGTCATTTCTCAGCCCATCAATGGATGCAAGCAACAATGCTGTCTGATCACAATGGACTCTTATTCCAAATGCAGAAGAAAAAATTACCATAGGTAGCAAATCTATGAATCTGAATGATTTAAGGCTTTCATGCAGATTAATGGAGGGTTTTATTCTATTTCCCAGAATTTATGTGTTTGTTTTCTCATAATAAAGGAAGTTTCTAGCTTCTGGTTGTGAAGATAGCCTTGACAATGTAAACCAACATACTTTCATCTTGTTGAGTCCTCATCCTTAGCAGCTAAAACAATAGCATCAAGCAGAGTTAACTTCCCCCATTCATCTTACAGGAGTGTCAGCCTTGAAGCATAAACATGCACACTTAAGTACGAATACTGTTAACTAATTCACTGCTTATTATCAGATTAGAAATAACTAGTCAGCACAATTAGACGGTGGCTGTATGTTTGTGATGTTCTTGACATGCCGTCACTTGAAAATGTTGAATACACTATTGATATGAAAATAGAGAGCAATCTACTAAGTTTAAGATCTATTTTTCTAAAATAAGTATCTGTGTACTGTTGCACACTTAAGTTTTTGGAATGTTTTTTAAACACCTCCTCCTTCTGCATATCTAGAAATCTCCAAAACAGTGACTCTAAAGATTTCTCACCTACTCCCCACTTCTAATTTTGGTGCTCTGTGACCAATTGCTGCCTGACAGCCAGCTTCCTCTGCCCTGACAGGGACTTCACTTCATACATATGTTCAACTTCTTTGAGAGAATGTTAAGGAAGAAGCATTCAAAATTGGCCCAAAAGCACATGGATACTCATTTACTCTGAACTGATCGAAACAACCAAGCAGAAATTATAAAAAACACACTAACATCATCCTTACAGTATTGCAAGGATGAGGGAGAAGACAATGGGACCACACAAAACCTGCCCTCTCTTCTTAAACATCCCAGGCAAAAATTAATAACGTCCAGTTAGTATACATCACATTTTAACTCTAGAAAGAAAAACACTTTACTGATGGCTTCTGCAATGCTTACTGCATCCATTTTACAGCTGAAGAAACTGAGGCATTAGGGTGAAAAGTTCATTCAGCAGGAGAGCAACAGCAAAGACAGGAAAGGGTGCAAAGTCCCAAGACAGCTCTCAGTTTATTAAATCACTCTGCCTCTGGTGAGGTGGCATCTTAAGCACACATTGCAAATGCTGTTAAGAGCTGCTGAAAAAGCCTATCTGCCCTCTGGCCCCCTTTTACCTTGAATGTCTGAATTATAACACGAACCCAGAGCCACAGCATCAAACACAGAGGCCAAATCCTACCTTTGCTACAAGAACATAAGCAACGCTGCTATCCACGCTTCACCATGCTGCCAGCCTGCCAGAGGACAAGACTGGTGGAGGAAACCAGCCTCTGTGACAAAAACACTTCATAAAGTCCCCCAAAAATGCAAATGGACCATAACAGGAACAAAATACGTATCACTGATTCATCTCACTGTATTGTTCAGTGTACTTTGGTTTGGACCAGGAGTAAATTAATCTAATTAATACACACAGTCAGTACCTGGTTCCTGGAAGTCTATGTATGTTACTGACTAGGGATTTTCCTTTTTTTCTTACCTGCATTCATTTGCTGGACATAAGTTTATTGGCAGCTTTTCTCAAACCTTTTTCCTTCCTACATCTTCCTGCTTCTGCCTCTTTCTTGAAGCCTCTTTCAGATAATTTTTTTTACACTGGAAATGCAGTTAAACACCTAATAACTTTAAAAAAATGCTAAAGTATGAGGAAATGGGATGTATTCTTTACATAATGACAGTGAAAACACTCAGAATGAGCATTTTTCAGATAAAAATGTATTTTCTTTTCTGACATAGTTCTGAGAGAACACCTATGTTGTTCTGTTTATTGAGCAATACTTGACATGCGCTCACTGAGCAGCCATCATGATAGCACTTAATTAAGTCCATGTAGCTTTAAATGATGGGAGGCCTTTAAAAAAAATAAAATTCAAAAACTGTATTGACTTTCCCTGGAAAGTGTTTAGCTATCGCACAAGGATTCTTTCTAACTATTTTTATTTAGAAGGCAGTTTTCACTTTTAAAGCAGTTAACAAAGATTCCGCTAAGTATCACATGAGTTGCACAATTATTTTGTTAATGCATTTATATTTAGGTACCTAGAGGAGCGTGGAGAAGCCGCAGTTTGAATGAAAAGCACGAACGAAGGCAGGAGAAGAAGATACCAGACTGGCAGCGATCCCAAGCGGCTCACACACTGATGTTCAGGACAGCACATGTGGGTGCCACATGAGCAGGTGAAACTGTGATTCTACATGTGTGGAAGGGAGGATAATAATTAAACAATCAGATGTGCTAAGTGTATCATGCTGGGACATCGCTACATTTCAGATGGGTTGTGAGGTTTGAAACCGAAGGCGAGAACTCGGGAAGCGGCCAAGTTACAGCTGTATCCGTCAGGTTTTCTGCGTGGTCCCCGGAGCACCACAGTGCCAGTCTTGGCCTGACACACTCCCCGGTGGCGTGCCAGACACTTCGCAGCCCTAGGCGAGCGTTCCACATATTTCAGCTGCTAAAACTGTGAGATTTTCACTCTGGGTATACTCCAAGGCTCCTCTCCCTGCACGCCTGTGCATACTGCAGCCCTCCCTAGCTACCCTCCGCAGGATTCCCCGCCGCTGCCTGCTCCCGGGGACGGTGACTTTCCCCTTGCAGCGGGGCGAGCCTGGCGGGGCCGGGGACGGTGGGCTGCGGGTCGTGGGTCGTGGGCCAGGGACAGGGCTGAGCTCTGGCCTCTGGCGACGGCGCAGCAGCCCGGAGCACTGCGCTGGCACAGCCCCGTGGCAGCGGCGGTGGAGGGGCGCAGGGAGCCCGGGCAAGGCGTCGTTTCGTTCTGGTTTTAATTGTAGCTACTGCAGTAGCTCCAAATGGTAATGCAGAGGATCATATAAAGCTTGAGGTGTTAAAATCTGCCCTCTCAGGGCTTTACAAGCCATCGAAAGCTTTCATTGCACTTTAGTATGGCCTTCTGCATCCTGATTTGTCCTTCCCTCTCCATTTTGGCTGACCATCTTTGCCTGGATGTTTTTTCAACTATAATGTGATAGTTAAATTATTAGTGGTGTTGTTGTTGTTTTATTATTATTATTATTATTATTATTAATTTCTTTTGAGGTAGAGGCTGTACTATCTGGAGAACATGGATCTAATCTTTGCACTGTAACTGAACTATTAACCTGAACTGCATGGAAACGCTACACCAAATAGCCATACATTTGTTCAGCTGGTTCTGGCCCTTTTTAAAGCAAACCCGGGGTAGTTTCTCAAGAAGAGATACAGCAGGGGGTCACAGAGGGCACCCACCCCTCCGCTCCCAGGCCCTGACCTGAGGAGCGCCGTGGGGCCCTCCCTCTTGTTTCTCCTGTCCAACACACACACAAAGCTGCTGGAGGGACCTGTACTGCTGCATGGTCGTGTCAATGTGCATCTGTCTCTTTCCTTACAGTCTTTCCACGCGTGGAAGTTTGAAGGGAAAGCAAACAAACCCACCCTCCTGTGGACTGGAAGTCACAGCTAGCACTGTGCAGCCTCTGGGACCGCTCCTTCTTCCACTGCTGCCACTGGCTTCCATAAGTTGCTTCTCTTTAGCATCTGCTTCCCTTTTGCCAGCAGGCCTGAGGCATCTGTATTTTAAATTATAAGCTCTTCCGGGTGAGGATGATGCCTATCTGCACACTTGCACAGTGTTTAGCACAGCAGCCCTCATCTCTTGCGTCACTTCCAAGACTGGCAGTCGTACACTACTAGCAGTAAATGCACATCAGTGAATATTTTACTCCACTGTCTCCAGCTGAATACGAAGCAACTCAGAACTTTGCCTCTCATGATAGAAATCTTGCACAGCACAAGCCCAAGCTATTTCACAGACCACCTGCCTCTTCTTAACCATGTGTAGAATTGACTATTAGGAATCCCAATGTGTTTTATATGTTATTAATAAAGTTAACATTTCCATTAAATACTACTCCCTTCTGGGATTCTCACCCAACCTTGAGCATAATAATCAAGAAGAAAACTTTCTGTCACATTATTAAATGTTCAGTTGCAACAGTATAGAAGACTCTAGTAGCATAATGCCGTGTTGGCATCTTTCCAGTATGGGAAATTTTTTCCATAGATCTTTTTTTCCAAGTCATTTTATTGCAAAACAGTTGCTTTCTGTAATATCACAGATTTATCCAGAGTTTACAATGCAATCATTGCTCCTTGCTATTGGAAAAGATTTATTTAGCCAGTTTTGGCCTTCATTCCAAAAGGCTGAATGCCAAATCATTACAGTGTATCTGGTGTTCTGTTGTCAGAAAATATGATCTAGCATTAAGATACTATTCAGAGACTCTAAAAGCCAGAGAAAATAATTGTGGTAAATCAAAACCTCATAAATACTTTATAAAGTTGTTTTTAATGTCTGTCCTCATGTGTGACAAAAAAAGTACCAGTTTACATGCAATGAGAATACATGAGTTTGGAGGCTTCATTTCCTATATCGTCTAAGTTTTAAAACAATATTAAAGTCTATCCCATATAGATGCAAAAGTCAGGCGGTAGTTGTCACATTATATTTTCTGGTACTACTGCATTTTAATAAGCCAAAAGGCAGCAAACTGCTTTTCTAGACTTAATTCCAAATGACGTATTTTCTTTTTTTTTTAAAAAAAAAAGACACTGAGAGGCTAAGAAACATATATATGACTCTGAAGCAGAGGCCACAACTGTGCAAGCACATACACACAGGCAATGCTCAATGTGGTTAAAGAAAAGCACATGCCAAAGACTTAGGAGCAGCTGGCCCCGAATTTTGGCCTCAACACACCATGTGAAATTGAACATATGTGTGGACTAGGTTTGACTCCCTTCAGATGCTTCTGAAACACAATATCTCACTGGGTAAGAAAGCTGTTCTGTCTTCCAAACTACCTATGCCAATAACTTTTTATTTCTCCACCAAAAAATGCAGAACAATTTTCCTGTGTAGCACATCAGTGTGACAGATAACAGTGATTGCCAGAAGCTTGGAGATGGCAGTATATCTGGGATGGATAATAAACTGAGTCTGTCTCAAGGCATGTGAAGCATGGGGGAGCAACAGGCAGAATAATAAACTGAAGCAAAGATCATGTCCAGATCTTACTCTGTAAATATTCCTCTTATTTTTGGAGCACCAGAAATCTATCAATAATTTACCTTTTAAGGTTGTAAAATTACATAACCTGTGGGCCAGGGAATCTGCTACCTCTCATCATCTTGCATACAAATTCAGAAGCAGCTAACCAATGCAATATGGAGAGGTGCTTTTTGCAAAGAGGAAACCACAGAGGCCAGGAGGGAACACTGGGTTGAGAAAAGGGGCTTAGCTTGGAGGTAGCACTCAGCCTGATCTGACTCAGTTGCCTCTGAGCTGCTTAAACCGTGGCCATATTCCAAAGAAGGACAGAACTTATTTAATCACTGTTATGCATCACTGGCGGAAGAAACTGAAGGTAGTGAAATCCTGCCAAGCTCTGATGGTCATGGTAATCTATAGAATAATAGCAGTTTTGCCAGCTGGGGTTTTTTTTGCTAGTGGGGAAGGAGACTGATCTATGTGTGCTGAGGTGACCAGTAATTTTATGGGCCTGGCTCAAAGGAAACGGATTTTCATAAAAGAGGTGTTGAGCACTTTCTGAATATTAGGCAACTTTAACAATGTTTCGTGTTGAACACTCAGAACCTGACAATATTCAGAGTTTTTAATCAACTTTGAAAATTCTGACTGTCATACAGACCTGTTTCTGGTAAGAGTACAGAGGGCATCTCACCAAGAAACCCAAACAGAGGAAGAGGTAATCTGAGAAGCACCATATACAGTGTGTCTACTTATACCCTCCCATCAGAGCTTTTATTCCATCCTAATTCCTATTACATCAATGTGCTTTATGAATGTCAGCTCCTCTGCTGACTCTGCAATGACAGTTTCATTTTTAAAAATCCCACAGAGGCAGTAAACCTTAACAAATCTGGAATCAAACCCCAAAGTTCTAGAAGAGCTTGGTTTTGAGCTGGATATTCCAGTTTAGCAGACTGCAAGTATAATTAAAGTGGATTACTCCCAATTTACTAGAATCATGGAATAAGAATCCTTCATTTGGACATTGTCTTCAACAGTCCTTAAATGCCCTCATAGTTTGATGATAAGGCTGAAGTACAAAAGGAAACTCACAAGGAGTGAAAGAGGGAAAACATGCAACACAGAAGAAATAACGTTTACTCCAGTTATTCAGCTTCTAAGAAATACAAATAAAGCTTTGTACCAAGCACAGTTATTTTTTACTGAAACATCCTAGTCAACATATTACTTACATGCACTTAAATACATCCTTACAGTGAAAGCACGCTGAAGTTTCATAGCAAAGCAATCAAAATACACAACTAATATTGCTGCCTGAGCAATGTTAATTCAGTCCCCTTAAATACATACATGACAATTAGTGTCTTGCACTTGGTGTTCCCATGATGTATTTTCTTAGGGTCTTTGTTTCATTGGGGATATTCTTAGCAAGCATCTAGTGAATATTCCATTTTATCTATGTAATTCAAGGTGTGACTTCACATCACGTTTTGGTACACAGCTCAGTCTTACTCTGAAGAAAGAATCTATGTTGATCCTCTCAGATTCAAAATTGCATTAATTTGTATAGTGTGTCAATCAGCTACAAATTATGATAATATCCCTAGAAGTTCAGGGGAAATCACTATCCACATTCTTATTCAGAAGTAACAGAAATACAGACGCAGCTAGAGCTGGCAAACCAGTTTCACATATGTAGGAATGATTTTTTTAAAGTAATCTATCATGGCAAGTATTCTATAGCTTTTAAAATCACAATTCCCCATTCAGTTTAGCTACAGTTGTGAGTGTTGGGTGGCTCTGCAACTTGGCCCTCCATAGCCTCTGCCATCAGACACCCAGAAAGCAAATAGCACGCAGTTTCTGACTGCCTCTGAGAAGCCAGCTGTAATAGAGTCACCTGGCACCACCTCCCAGGAAGCAGAGGTAGGAAGAGAACCCAGGGCACCAAGGAGCGGCTATACAAGCAAGATGGTCTTTCTACCTTCTGCAGTTCCTGACTCATTCAGCACATCTCCCAACCTCTGCAACAAGCAAGAATGACTCCTGTTGCTACAAAATCCCGATTCACCCCTTAATGTGTTCACCCTGTACGCAGAAATTTTCTCCTTATACAATAGTAGATAATCATGTAAGCAAAGCCTTTTATAATTAGAGAAGCCAAAAGAATTCAGGTTATCTCCTTGTGTTCCATAGACAATTCTGCAGTTAAGATATGTTGAACATGCCCCACAAACGTATAAAAAAAAGAAAGCTCCCTGAAGCTGATCTGCTTGTTTTGATTTCAACTTTTAAAATTGTTTGTAGTTTTTAATATCGTATATAATTCAAAATAAGAAACAAGATGACAGGAAATGTCAAAGCATTTCATTCTGAAAATGGGGAAGCAAAACCATGCAGCAGCATCAAACCACCTTTTCCTCCCCTGCCACCAAAGGAAATCTTTGAAATCAGCAGATACCACTATAAATTATCTGCAGCCTCAGTTCTGATACAACCAAAATTTTGAAAAGTTCAGAACCCCAAAAATATTATTTTATGCTTCTTGTGTATATGTTATTTTCTCTTAAAAATGTAAACCAAACAATCAGAAAAAAATCTGTTGGTATCGTACTATCAACCTCGTGATTAACAACAGGGTTGGGACACAGATCTTTTGCAGAGTTCAGCACTGGGAGTTAGTGGAGGAGATAAGAGCCACAGGAGGATTTGTGTTAGGGTTTTGTTTGCTATCAGAGAAGAAATGGTGACACCCAGGAACTCAAGACTCATTCAAGACCCCGGAAGAAAGAGTTCTCTCACCCCCCCCCCCCCAGCTTCCTTTCCCTTAAGGCTTCATTCCTTCATCTTGCTGCTTTGTCATGCTGCTCCGTTCCTTCATCTGAGTCTTCTCCCTGACTCTGAGGTACCTCTGGCATCCTACATAGCTGTAGTGGGAGTCTTATGTGTGAGCACAATGGCTGTGACCACTGTTCTTGACTGTGAGCAGAAATCCAGTATTATTCCTAAACACACCCTACTCTGTTGTCTCCACCAAAAGCAGACCTTGTGTCAAGTATAGCTCAGTATTTACACTGACACATTTTCAGAGGGCATATAGTGAAAATGCAGAGCTTAATTTATTCAAGTTCAGTGTTGTTAATAGTGTTTACACTAAGAATATTCTCAATATCCCTCTCACAATAGCTACTAAAACTGAAACATTAGCAAAATAAATGAGATTTCCCATTTTACTTTCCAGGAACCCAGGTTAGTTTTGAACAACGTGAATTTTTGGCACCTAAAGATGATACTGTCCTACAGGTAAAGGTCCAAGCAGCAAAGTTTCATAACACCTGCATAAAGGTCAAAATATATTTTCATAGTCTCTAAGTTTTAGAAACTATGAGCAAAATTTATTAAGTATTCTCCTTTTCCTCCTCTTTCATCTACCCCAGTGTCCTGGTTTCAGCTGGGAGAGAGTTAATTGTCTTCCTGGTAGCTGGTACAGTGCTATGTTTTTGAGTTAGGTATGAGAAGAATGTTGATAACACACTGATGTTTTCAGTTGTTGCTAAGTAATGTTTAGTCTAAAGTAAAGGATTTTTCAGCTTCTGATGCCCAGCCAACAAGAACGCTGGAGGGGCACAAGAAGCTGGGAGGGGACACAGTCAGGGCAGCTGACCCAAAGTGGCCAATGGGGTATTCCATACTGTGTGATGTCATGTCTAATATATAAACTGGAGGAGTGGGGGTGAGGGGATTGCTGCTCTGGGACTAACGGGGCGTCAATAGACGGGTGGTGAGCAATTGCATTGTGCATCACTTGTATATTCCAATCCTTTTATTATAAATATTGTCATTTTATTAGTGTTATCATTATCATTATTAGTTTCTTCTTTTCTGTTCTATTAAACTGTTCTTATCCCAACCCATGAGTTTTTACTTCTTTTCCTGATTGTCTCCCCCATCCCACTGGGTAGGGGGGAAGTGAGTGAGCGGCTGCGTGGTGCTTAGTTGCTGGCTGGGGTTAAACCATGACACCCGGTCAATGAGAAATCCTAGGATTAGTAGAGACTTTCACATTACTAGAGTCTACAGTTATTCCACGCTTGGTCGTGTTTTCTTGCTGGTGGCTTCAGAACATGTAATTTCCTTGTGACTTTCCCTTAAAATACTCCTTGACCTGAGAACTATTTTGTGTTTATGAGGAATTAAGATCAAGTTCAATGAACCCACTGTACACTGAATATTTGCAACTGTATGTGAAGTTTTACTCCACTGTACAATCACTGACACAGCACACTGACAGCAACTGGGCTCCAAGAGTAAAAGGCAAATCTATCTTTCACATCCTCTGTGAAAAACATCCATTATGTATAGACATAAATACAGTGGCCAACTGTCAATGTCAAAGATATTTTTTCTAAAGCTGTGAAAGCTTCTAGGTTTTGAAAGTCAGTTTCCATGCTAAAACTCTAGGTGCTAAACCTTAGAAAACAGTTATATTCTTGTCAACCTGCATACAAAATTCACAGTTACATCATTCAGATTTTAGCTGTGAGGAAGCCTATATTTGCCCACAAGGATATCTGCTGTTTCTTAAACCACAGTCCTGTCTAGGACAAAAGAGAATAGTCAACAAACACACCATGCAAAAGTAGCTTTATTTTCTGCCCTGAACTTGTATAATGAGAAGTTTCATGTGGGCAGAATAGTATCAGGACTGGTTACACTTTGTTTCTACTTTAACTACTTTTCATCCAATTTTCAGGTTTAAACCACTCTTTCACGACAAATGTCTGTGTTCAGTGAGTAATTTAATTTTTTTATAAAGAATATTAGACTAAATGGGGAAAAAAACAACCCTCCCCTAAACAACAATTGCCTTGATGCATTATAATAGTAAATTAACACTTTGAGAGGCAACTACTAAGACACCGCACAGTAAATAGTGCTTCACTTGCCACAGTGCACCTGGCCCAAGGCTTTCAGGCAGCACCATTTCATGCCTGCACCCTTCCCTGCTCCACCAAAGAGGTATAATGTGATCATGTATTCTAGCCCTGGGGGGGGAATGGAGACACAAGACGTTATGACAATTATCAATGAAATAATGCAAAACAGATTACATTTTAAAATTTTATTTGTTCTGTGCTACAGAAGGAAATAATAAGATAAGGACCAAATTACAAATTCCCAGCTGAGGGAATTTCCAGTTTCTGTTGCAGTTGTGCTTTTTGAGTTTTGAGTGTTTTACAAAAACTTACAGGAAATGCTGATGAAGATAAAAATTGCTTTCAGTCATTAGCTATCAGTGAATATTTCACGGAGGGGATGGATAGACAGAATGAAGAAAGAATGAAAAAAAAAGTGAAAAAGACATTTTCAATTAGCTCTAATAGTTTTTTCATTTCCGCTGACAATATTTGAACCATTTCTGTACTTTTATGCAAGATGTGATAGGATTATTATTATTACCATGCTTTGAAATACTTAGTTTTGGTCAGGTTCTTGATTTTTAACCTCAGAAAAAAACAGCAACATCCTTCCAAACACAATGGTCTCAATCCAGAAGAAAAACGAGTACTAACACAGTAGGTGGTCTTCCCACTGAATCACTATCAATGCCTGCACCATCTGGGTTTTCCTTGGAGGCCTCCTATCCAAGAACTGACAAGACCCAACCTTACTTAATTTATGAGACGAGATCATAGCCAATGATGATATGAATGCAAGCATGTATAGTAACATTTGTGAGGTTTACAAATATTGCATGAAACAATTGGTGTATAAGTAGGCTTTTAGGGTCATTATAACACCTTTATGGAATTCTGTGTCAGTGAACTTTCATGGCCCATTCAGTTTACACACTATTTTCCTGGGAAAGTACCCAGTAAAGAAAATAAAATTTCATTTTTGTTGGAAAAAATATGAAAACTTTGTTTACTACACATGGATTATGTTTTGAAACTCCAGTATGTACCCAATTTTTTTTCTCCTGCAGAACATCCAAATGCAGTAGTCAAGTAGTAGCATAGTTGCCTACAAAAATTGACTTGAAGAATAAAATAAAGTTTATGCGGAAATTCAACAAAAATTTTGTGTCCAAAATCTTTATTTTATTAAGTAACTTAACTTTTTTTCTGCAATTTCATTTTATCCTATTTAGAATTTAACAGAGAAAAATGTCTATCCATGTTTAAAGGACTCTGAAGAAGAAAATTATATTTTTCAAACCCTGAAACAATACATATAAATTACAAGCAGAAGTATGTAAGTATAAAGAACTACAAATGATAACAGAGCAGCAAGCTTTTCAAATGTCTGAACAGTACAGCTGAGTCATCAATATCCCATATAACTCAGAATTAAACTGATATATTTAATGATTAATAATTTCTTACCAATATCCCAAACCAGAAAGGTAGTGGAAAATCAAGTTCAGAAGTTCATATCCAGGTTTAATACAAACTGAGCTGAATTACAAGTCACTGTAGTTCTGACCTCCTACTCACTCATGAATTTTTCATTGTACCAAAAGTTTTTCTTCCTACCCTTTTATAGTTAGTAATTTGGCTACTTTCCCAAAGAAGGATTTTTCTACTAACCTAAATATTACTCACCAGTTTCTTCTTTTTTCTTCATTATTTTCTAATTTTAATTATTTTGATTTCTTTTTCCCTCTTTTTTAATAAAAAACTCTACTATGCAGACTTTCACAGTTCCCTAGAATATGCAATAAAGAGATAAGAGATGAAACTTTGCAGCCAATGTCCACCAACAATGGGCAAGTTTTCACTTAATTTCCTCTTAAAATCAGAAATACATCTACCTTGTCTAGACAAAGACACAGGATAAAGACCTTAGGCACCGAACTTACAAGCACTAGCTCTGCATGAAGGGAGGATGGGAGAAAGCTTCTGTAGTATCTGCAACTTCATGGTGAGAAGACTTCTTTACAGTTGAACCAGGCCTCAAGCTGTGAGAAACAGCTGTAACACCTACTACTTCAGTGGTGCCAGGGATGATGTTGAAGACGGGGCCTCAGAACTGGGAATCTCCATGAGCAGCACTGCCAGCTGTTCCTGGGCAGCTACTCTCAAGCATGCCCTCTTGAGAGCAGCTGCCCAGTCAGCATGGGTTTATGAAAGGCAGGTCCTGCTTGACTAACCTGATTTTCTTCTGTGACAAGGTGACCCACTTGGTGGATGAGGGAAAGGCTGTGGATGTTGTTTACCTGGACTTTAGTAAAGCCTTTGACACTGTTTCCCACAGCATTCTCCTGGAGAAACTGGCTGCTCATGGCTTGGATGGGTGTATGCTTCGCTGGGTAAAATACTGGCTGGATGGCCGGGTCCAAAGAGTTGTGGTGAATGGAGTTAAATCCGGTTGGCGGCCAGTGACAAGTGATGTTCCCCAGGGCTCAGTAGGGGGGCCAGCTCTGTTTAATATCTTTATTAATGATCTGGACGAGGGGATCGAGTGCACCCTCAGTAAGTTTGCAGATGACACCAAGGTGGGAGGGAGTCTTGATCTGCTTGAGGGTAGGAAGGCTCTACAGAGGGATGTGGACAGGCTGGATCGATGGGCCAAGGCCAATTGTATGAGGTTCAACAAGGCCGAGTGCCGGGTCCTGCACTTGGGTCACAACAACCCCTTGCAGTGCTACAGGCTTGGGGAAGAGTGGCTGGAAAGCTGCCTGGTGGAAAAAGACCTGGGGTTGCTGGTTGACAGCCAGCTGAATATGAGCCGGCAGTGTGCCCAGGTGGCCAAGAAGGCAAACAGCATCCTGGCCTGTATCAGAAATAGTGTGGCCAGCAGGACTGGGGAAGGGATTGTCCCCCTGTATTCGGCACTGGTAAGGCCACACCTCGAGTACTGTGTTCAGTTTTGGGCCCCGCACTACAGGAAAGACATTGAGGTGCTGGAGTGTGTCCAGAGAAGGGCACTGAAGCTGGTGAAGGGTCAAGAGAACAAGTCTTCTGAGGAGCAGCTGAGGGAACTGGGGTTGTTTAGCCTGGAGAAAAGGAGGCCGAGGGGAGACCTTATTGCTCTCTACAACTACCTGAAAGGAGGTTGTAATGAGGTGGGTGTTGGTCTCTTCTCCCAAGTAACAAGTGATAGGACGAGAAGAAATGGCCTCAAGTTGTGGCAGGGGAGGTTTATGTTGGATATTAAGAAAAATTTCTTTACTGAAAGGGTTGTCAGGTATTGGAACAGGCTGCCCAGGGAAGTGGGTGAGTCACAATCCCTGGAGGTATTTAAAAGACGCTAAAGATAAAAGATGTGGCACTTAGGGACATGGTAGTGGTGGGCTTGGCAGTGTTAGGTTAACAGTTGGAGTCGATGATCTTGAAGGTCTTTTCCAACCTAAATGATTCTCATTCTTTATATCTCAAGCTGGTCTCTACATCCTGAATTTAGCAGATCTTATTACACTATTGAAGACCCTCAGTTTAGCTCATGTGTTTCACTCAGTTGTGAAAGCACAATTCTTACCTGTCTGCAGTATACAGGGGCAATTCTAATGACTGCAATAGATACAACTGTTTTCATTCTACTGTTATACAGTACTCAGGATCTACAATAGCCTTCTAAGACTGTTAATGGCTATTGCCTTCCCTTCTCAATGGCAAGAAAAACACAGCAAAACAGATGATACCTTCCTGCAAGCAACTCTTTTCCTATAGGTGAAACCCTGCAGAACAGAACAGACGTCTACAAGAAGATGACAATGTGAGTCATGGACTCATCAGTCATTCTGGGCCCAAGTCAGCCACAGATATCCTCCTAACATATCTGATGTTTTACAAGGTCTGCTTTGTGTGTCTGAATCTTAGCCTTACAGACACGTTTAAATTTGAGCTCTCATACATGAATTTTTGTTCAGATCTAACTCATGCACTTTTCCTTATTACTACCACAGATACTTGCCTGTTCTGTTACATGCTCAGTTATTTACAAAACTGTTTTCAATGATTGGGATTGTCCTGTTTGAAATCCTGCAGTCTATCTCAAATCCTGAGCAGCCTTTTCTAACTCTTAAAGGATTATTAAGAATTCAGGTGCTTACTGGTTTAGGTAAGGGGTCAGAAAAGTACACACAGAGTCCCAGAGAAGCAAAAGTCCATATGATCATTGATAGCAGATGTCACTGGACATTTTGTTCCTGACTGACACAGGCGCTGCACAAAATGCAAGTTCAACTTAAGAATCAAGTTAAGGGTAATAGTATAGGCTAAATAATATTTAAAAGAAATAAATAAAGCACTGTTAGTGCTAGAACACCTTGTATTTTAAACTAATTTTAAGTTATAGAAATAAAATCCATCTGCAAAATATTTCTCTCTGTATTCATACAAGAAAGCAGATAGGAACTCCAACTGAAGTTATGTCTTCTTACAAAGGTACCATGACTGGCATTATTTAAAAGTTATTGGAATAGAATGCAAAGCTCTGCTTCTTTCAGATATTTTCTTTAGCTAAGAATTAATAATCAAGTGTAAATTGTCTAGCTATTTTGAAGTCAATGAGACTTGCAAACACATGGCTAAATACCATACAAATTTAATCATACATTTTCAGGAAGACATCTGAGCAGGAAGGCTGTTCCGTCATTCAGAGAGGAAAGCAATAGATAAATACAGTGTTTACCTTTTCATTTGCAGGTACACAACAGGGTAAGGAAAGAGCATTTTGAAAAACACAGGGTTGTTTTAACACAAAAGTTAAATGCGGCTCCTGTTACTGAAAATACATCTATGCATTATGGGTATCATATCTATGTTGCAGAGAGTTGCATTATGTAAATGCGTAGTCCTTCCTTTTGCTTCAGTCCCAGACTGATTCAGACATATGGTTTGCAGAATGCTTGCAACTGTCTCATTTTTGGCACTTCAAATACAGGAAGCAATACGTTATTTGTATATTCTGTTAGGGACTAATACAATACAAAGCCCACTGAAACAGCTCAACTTTGGATCATACCCTTCAATTCTCTCCTGACGAGTCTACATTGCTTCCTGAAAAGGCATCACTTAGATTTTTTTGTAAAGGTAGTTTGACAGCTGCTCTAGTGGTTATTACTAGTCCTAAGGCTTTTCCTGCATTGTTCTGCATTTACCCTGCAATTTTTTTTCCATTGCTTCTGTGTTAGGCTCCAGACCTGATCTCAGTGAAGACAACAGGAATCTTTCCATTACTTCATGACGAATGGTTTAGATTGGAAATCGAGTTTGCCCTCCGGGGTGAGAAGTGAATTGCATGACTTCCAACTAGAGACACTCCAGTCTGCATCACAACACTTGGCTATCCCCCCACACCCTAGTTTCTGAGTACTTGTAGGAAAGCTACAGATTTGCTGTGTCAGCATGCTAGGCAGCAGTGCTTGTAAAGACAAGACATAAAATATGTTTCTCTGATTCAGTGTCAACAATGCTTATATGTCATTTCCAGTTACATTTTGTTCTAATATGGCTTAAATTAGTGTAATTTAATCACAATTTTATTTTTACTCTCCTTGCATCTCAGTCCTAGTGAAGTTGCCTTTTTAAAAATCTGACTGATCACAGAGAGTACAATGATACTAAATATTACACCTTACTCTTTTTAAGCAGTGCACATGGTCATTAATTTACCCTTTGTAAAAGGACACATTTTTCAGTTCTGTCTTCCAAGATCTACAGTAAGGTCTTTTCTTCTAGGAAGAAAACAGGTTAATAAATAATCCAAAGTCTGAGGTTTATTGGCCTTTTTTGTCATTCACCTCCAGTGGGAATTATAGCAAGGAACAGTTGCCCTTGTTAACCTGCAAACATTTTTCACTCAGTTAGGTCATTGCCTCTGGCTCAAGGGTCCAATTTTCCTTTCATTCATTAAGCACATTGGGAAGCAGAGTTCCTAACCCTTTCCAGTCTAAATGTGGAACAATCACATCCCCTCACAATCAAGTGCCAATGTGCTGGGACCTTTACGTTTCACTGTGATCTCTCAGTGACGCAAGTTTTTAACAATTGAAGGATATTAAGTCAAAAAGTTGTTTTCTAATTGGAGGAGCTCAGGGGATTTCAAATAATGAACTCTTATAAGCTGGAAGCTGGTACATGTGCCTTTCCAATTATTTTTGTTTAAAATCAGGCAAGAGGGCACTGCTAATCTCAGAAAGCAGATTCCAGAAGTTCTGCCTAGGAATTAAGCCCATGAAACATAACATTTGAGCAGGAACAAACCATTAGTGCTTTGGGGAGATGAACTTACATAGTCTCATATGTCATTTTACCGGATGGTGTAATAGCTAAAGAACTGTGTAATTCCTTTTTTTTTTTTTTGGTATGTATTTGGTATAGCTAATTCACTTATTCCTTTTGGAGCATTCATAACGAAAGAAGGGAGAATGACTGTTTCCTATTGGTAAAAGACTTTGCCTCAGAGAGTCTCTGGATGCAGAAATGGATGAATGATGGATGCAGCCTGGTAACTAAGAGCTAAACACTTGAGTCTATATAAATAGACCTCTCTATGCACATCATTGGCTGTGCCAAAATATAACAAAAATCTTATCTCTGTAATAAGTTAGCAGTAGTGTTTAAACAGGGCCAACTCTAGAAGATAAGCAGAAAAATCACTAATCCTTTACAGCAGTATAATTGGAGATTTTGTTAAGTAGAATACTTGAAAATGGGAACGAAATAACTAAAAGGGTAACCTCTGTAAAATTGCTCTGAAGAGGTTTTGGGATATGGCAAAGGAGAAGACAACTGAGTGAGAAAAATGTGGAACATGGAAAATAAGAGCTTGAATTTCACATCTTCATCTGATTTCTACTCCTCCTGAGTGGCTGAGAAAAGTACAGGAAGGATTTCTCAGGACCTATATGTAATGATTTCATGGCATAGTGTGGAGGGGTAAACTGGAAAAGAAATGCAGTTAGGACATGAGATAAGTACAGTATGAACCAGAATCTTGGCAATGTAGGATGAAGGGAAAGGGATGCAGACTGAAGACTGAGCAGAGGGAAACAATACACAAGGGTCTGGATGTGTGGGATGCATGTAAATAGCAACTCAGCTACAGATGGATGAAGAGAAAGGTTGACATTAACACTGGCATTAAACAGAAAAAGGAAAAGACCTGATGGTCAGAGGCTGGCAGAAGAAAATCTGATGTGGATTTTCATCTTGAAAATATTGAGCTTATTGTGGTCTGTATAAAGATTCCCAGAAAAGTTAGCAGACATGTCAGGGGAAGTAGGATATTGTTCAGTGGGGAGAGATGGAAAGGGAAATTTGGGAATTATATCTTGGCCAATTGTTGAAGAAATTGGAACTAAGTCAAATTTTCAGGGAGGATCCCAAGGAGAAGGAAAGGCAAAACTGGTGCTTTTCAAAAAGACACACATCCAGCTTCCTTGTTACTTATACAACTTATGTGTCAAATGTCACCATTTTGTTATTTCTAAAAAAGGAGGGAAGAAACATGCTTTGTTTGAACCATGTGACTGCCTACATGCAGATAGCAGAAATGAAGACTTCAGCTAAAAGAGCGTAGGGTAATTAGACACACACATTTTGATGTCTTTCCAGAATAAGGTACCCGGGCAGGCAGACTGTTTAGCACTTCTTACACTCTTAAAGGCTCAGAGCTAAGTTAGGCAGGAGACTGGTCAGCAAGAGAGTCAGTCACAAAAATCCAGAAACAATTTTTTCCTTCTGTTGGGATTTGTCAAAATTAAATTCTTAAAGTTTGTATGCATAGGTACATTTAAGTATATGTGCAGAGAGAGAGAAAGAGATATCTATATCACTACAGTTACAGGGATATAATTCCCATCTGTCAATATTGTGCCAGATACCAGCTAGATTCTGGGGCAGGCCCTGGTCTCCTGTTTAACTGTGTTTGCATCCAGCCCAGCAGGAGCACCTCCAAGGCGAATCAGGAGCCAGAAGGAGTAGCTGGAGGATACACACTCCTACACTCCCTATCCCATCGGGTCCAGGACAGGCAGACTTCCCTACAAGCTGGAGGTTCCTAAGGCTTCCAGACTACTACTGACTCCAGAACAAATTAATTTTCTTTTTCCTTTTTTTCCTCTTTTTTTTTTTTTTTTTTTTTAACCAAACATGGAAGTCTTTTCCATACTGGAATGAAAACAAAGCTTCTCAAATTTGTATGTGTGTGGCAGATTTATGCTGGAGGAATTCAACTGTCTCTCACATGGTGGTTGTTACAAAAGCCTGGGACATCAGAGGTTCAAATTCTTGCTCTGATACAAAGAATAGTTCTTCATCCATACAACAAAAAAAGCTGAGTGGAACCTATCTCTTTTTTCCAACCTGGACCAAAAATATTTTTTCTCTTATCTTTTGCCCCCCAAAAGCAACTGAACAAACCTGATACATTTCTAAAAGCTTCCATTTTGACAAAACACTGTATTCTTTGGAAACTCCAGTGCAGTGAAGCTTTTCTGACTACTCTACTCAAAGCTCTTTGGAGTGTTTGAAGGACACTATGAGGCCAATGCCATTTTCCAAAGTGCTCCCTCTGAGTATGGACTTCAAGTAAAGCTGTCTGAAATCTAGCACACTATTTAAAAGAGAATGTCTAAATTTGGGGTTACATGAATGAAACTACGTTTAGAAATATCCAAATACTCTGTGAAATAGGATTTCTGCTTTCTCCACAGTTCTCGTCCACACGGGAGTACACACAGGAGTTACTGGAAGCTCAAAGGTCTTAGCTAGAGGATAAACTGAATGATAGAGAAAGAATGATGTTGTCAGCTCTCATCCCAAAACCTGTGATGCTGTTGCTCCAGATTACACACTTTCAATGTCAGCAGTTACTACAATTTTACTGCAAGTCTGCTGTTATATGGTGGTGTTCCTAAAAGCCCAGCTTCTGGAATCTTGTGAAGACACATGAATTTAAGTGCAATTTTCCCCTTTAAAATAGATTTAGGATTGTATTGGCTGCAGAGAAACCTTTTAAATTATGAGTCAAAATGCTCAACCATCACAGAGCAGATGGAAAGACCCTTCTCTTCAATACATTTTTTTTTTTAAGTTCATGAATTTTAAAGCAGTTTTCTGAATTTCTGGAGCCCAATTCATAATGTTTGAGTGCTCAGGCTTGGCAATACTTGATTTTTTCTTTGCCTACACACAAGCTGATGCAAGCAAGTCATGAAAAAGGGCTGAATACGTCTAGTTATAAGGGTCTGCCAAACCTTTGTTTGCTGACAAGAGAAGCATTTTGGAAAGGCCTGAGAAGCACTGAAAATCTTTTTGCCAGCTTTAAAAAAAATCCAAGTTGCACCTCGGTATTCCAGGCCACACAGACTGAAATAATTTCTGAAATGGAGATTACACAGGAAAGAATGTCCTCATATACATTTGTTAAAGCACTGAAATCCAAATGCAGTACTGATTCTTTACATTATAAGTCAATGTTACAAGACAAACTTTAATTCTGTGAGTGTATATGGTAATAACAACAGATTGTACTAGTCTGTTCAGGAAGAAACACTTGTAGGTTAACTTCTTGATCGCATTGAGAAATTATTTAAGAAACACTGTAAAAGCTGTTTACACTTTCCATGTATTATACATAAATATTTGTTTATGGAGCAACTGTGTGGTGCTTTGCCTTTGTCAGCAACTGGAAATTGTTACTAGTAATGACATTTAGGGTTATAAATGCCATAACCCCTATCTGACTCCATGCAGTACTTTCCAAGAAATTGCAAAGTGAGAACTCTGGCCTGGGCTTCAAGGAAAAGTTATGCTGAGATACACAAAAGTGTTCTGTGAGAAACTTGTCAAGTGCTTTCCATACTCCCCATTACCCCCATCTCTACAGCCACATAGAGGACACTCTGTAGCCTTACACAAAAGTGTATTTACAATGTCATTTAGTAAGAAGTTTGAGACCATTCTTAAAATCAGACCTAACCCCTACCATACACTATAATATCACATCATTCTTCTCTGTCATCCAGTTCAAACTTCTCCCTTCACTAAGGACCTAAGTCCCTGAACTAACCAGCTCTGTAGGCACTACTGTCATATAAATATTCTTACTAGCCCCAAACTTTATCCTCCCCTTACATTTCTGTGTTTGAATCTCATTTCACTGCATTGGAATGTTTAATTCCAATTAATACATGTCACATAACAAAGAGCAGAAAGTCTGAAGTGTGTGTTTGAGACATGTTAGCAATCAGTTAAAAGGGTGAGCCAAAATGGAGCATAATCAGAAAAATTCCTTTCTCATATTCCAGATAACAATATCAGACTTTGGCCAGCTATTTGGGTACTAATAGAAAGGCCTAATGAATAAGCATTTTTGTATACTTTTAAGACATTGGGTCTTACTACATTACCTTGCCAGGTGAAAGACCAGTGGTATAGAGAAACGTTATGCATCAGGATAGACAAATAAGCTCAGGAAAGAGTTCTGGGCATTCTGCTGTACGGTAAGGCTCTGCTATCCTCCTTCAATGAGCAAAATTCCCAGATTCCAAAAGTTATCCCATAGAAATTAGTACAGTATTTGGCCCATTGTTAGCATACTATGCTTAGCAATCTCTAGCATAGAACAATACCCAGTGGATTTTGTGGGTTCAGCTTTCTACAAAACTATTTCTTTCCTTCGTACAAAAAAGGACAAAAAAGAAGAAAACACGCAGGCATGGGAAAGTAAGTTAGGCAGGAAATAAGTCTGTATTCACATTTGTTATCCAGAAGAAAAGTACATTTGAAAAAAAAAACCCAAAAACCAAACATATTTTAAAAAGCTGAACATTTTAGCTTAATTTTAATTAGTATTTATTCAGAGTCCTATGGGAAAGAAGAATGAATGCCATATAGCATATCTGATGCTGGAAAGCCCTGAATATCCTAACACTCATGCTGATTAAAGTAGGCACTGGAAACATGGGAACTGAAGGTCCTATTCTATATTTTATTTATAAGTGCAATCTAGGCCACAATTTGATAATAGTTAAGTAAAGCATTAGGGAATTTGTATCATGTAAGAATTCCTAGGAGAAGAATCCTGTGCAAAGAGTTATGTTTAAGGCTCTGGAAGAGATGAACCTCATCTGCTTTAACTGATTGTGTGTGTGGTCAGTATGCTTAAGGTCATCTCTTTTATACCAATTTTGTTGTAAGATTTTTCTAGTTCACATCTACAGGGCCAATAAATGCAAATGCAGGGATTATAGTAGAAGTGTCTCAGTTAATCTTACCTGTCATTAGAAAAGCAGTTTCAGAGTAGTTCTGTGTCAAATATACCACTTAGAAAATTCAAGAAACAAAAGGCAGTTCATAGAGCTTGGGTGCAAAGTAACTCAACTCATTGATGTTCATTTCGTACTTGTTATACTTCATGGGAACCAAGAGTAGTCTGATGAAATCCTTATAAATCAATAAAAAAGCAAATTACATATGAACTGACTATATATGAGAATAAAAGTAAAAAATCACTACTGTTAGACTCATCCATATTTCTTATTGCTTTCTTATTAGTAGGTATATCAAGCTCTAGAACTTTAGAAAGTTCTCCAATGACAAATCATTCAGACTTTTCCTCTCCACCATATAATTACCCCAAAGACTTCTCACTCTAGTATCTGAAATCCCATCTGCTGGCCACTATCATCAAAGGAAAGGTGAAGAAATTCTTGATGGTGACTCCCTCCCTATGTTCTGAAGGCTTCCCTTCAGAAGAGAGGTTATCTTCAACAGTAAGCATCATCCCTATTGGCAAAACCCTGCCATTATTAAAATCTTACCTGCAACACCACATGTCACATTTCTGTTAAGAATGATCACTGTCATCCCTCAAAATCTTTTTTTTCTTTACATTGCACCACATGGGAGGGCATTGCCCAGTGATGGCTGTGGTTTGGACAATTGGTACCACAGAGCGGAGCTCTGGCTTGAATTTACAGAATTCAATCTGGTCTATAAAGTCAGAGACTGTATGAAACAGTCTCTGTTCTTTTTGCACAAGCCAAAGTGTGCAAAGAGACTAAATACTCTGACTTGATCTAATAAAGTGGAGGAAGAATGTTATGCACATACACTCCAAACACACCATTATATTTCTGAGCAGTCTATGCAGTAGACTCTGGCTGGGAGAGGTTACAGCACAGATCCTATGGCAGTGTTCATGAAAGGACTCCAACTAAGAAAAAGACCTTTCTCTGCATATATACCCAAATATATCAGTATATATCTGAAAAGAAAGGAAGAACAGTTCCAGTGAAGATCTGCTTTATGAAACCATGGCAGTGTTGACAAGATATTACTAAAACAGTCTATTTGGTTCTATGAGCACTGGCAATTGTTGATACTTAGTTGGAAATATTTTTTTTTCTTGTATGGTTTTGTCAGTAGGAGGGTAGAACTATAAAGTTCAAAATATTTCCTGAAACACTTTAAAGTTTTTAAAAATTAAAGGCATTTTCAGTGAGTAGGAAACTATTTGATACATATTTCCATTAAAAAAGACTTCAGCTTTGAAAACAACGTAATTATCAACCTACATGCCCATTCTCCAAACCTTTATCAGAGTGAAAGAGTACAGATAGTGATTTTGTTTTTCATACTGCTCAAAATTAAGTTGTCCACCTAATTCTGGACAAGTGGGAGAGAAGAATTTTGCAAATCCAATTTCCTTCAAGTAGAAGGAAAAAAAAAAAAGCAGTTCCAAACCTCTTCTTATGTATAACCCACCAAACTCAATTGCATTAACCATTATCCTGGCTCTCAGATACTTTCTTTTTTTCAGAGAGAAGATGCATCCCTCATTTAAATCTGCCTAACTCACTTGCAGTGAGCCTGCTCTTGGAATAGCAAAATCACCTTTAGCCTGTCCTGGACAGGATGCTTAATTAACTCCTAACTTTTGAATATTTTCTGAACTCACCTAGAACACACACTGAAGACAAGCCCCCAGATGCCTATCTGTACTACCTTGAAAGGTAATTAGGTTTTGTATTCACACAAACTGTATACTTAGCAGGTTTTCCAGTATCAGCTGCTTCAGGATTCCTCTCAAGAAAATTTTTTATTGCTTTGATTCATATAATTCCAAAGGTCTGCATTTTTCCTTATCTTATTTCCCTTTCCAGCAGCTGTTAGCTACCTTTGATCTGGGAACATAACTTGATAGACTAGGTTGCTGTGTTCTGGTTCCTCTCTCCCAGTACCTGAGGGGTCAGTCATCCACATGTGCTTACTTTTCAAATGCCCAAAGGTAAATAGCCGTAATTTTGACAGTCTCTCCTTGTGGTATCTTGCAGCTCTTCAACCACTGGTAAAGCTTTTAGATAATATTCTTAAAATCAGACAATATTCTCCCATTGATGTAACAATGCCCAGAATTTTCTAAATTACTATCACTGTCTGTATTTCACACTAAGTGTCGAGACCTTCTTGAACACTCTAATTTGTGAGTATAGTTTTCTACCCACTGTCAACTGTGACCACAAATGTTCAGATGTGGGAAAAGAGCACAAGTGTCAAACTTCAGTGTGACAATCTTACAATGCTGTCCTTTGGGATCAATCAATCAATCCCAACTGTGAAACACCTGAAGAACAGGTGCCTAGTTTCTGCTCTTTGGAGCATTCTTGTCCTGAACACGTCCCTTTTTCTTTCCTTTCTTTGTTAGGCTAAAACTGAAGTTACCCTTTCTCATTCCTATCCAGTTGCCTTTTGTACAATGTATTTATTTCTTGTCTTTTGTGTTTGCATAAGAATCTCGTAGCACTCAAGTACACACACTGAAAAATAAAGATTAATCACATAAACTGAAAACTCAGAAGAAAAGAATCAACTGAGCTGAAATGTTTAAAGTCCTGCGAGGGTTTAAAAGGTTACAAACTGAAAGGACAAGGGTTTCTGGAAGCAGACTTATGAGTAAACAACCTCACCATGACCTCGTGCTCATACAAGGAGTGAAGAGGAGGAGATGGACCCGTTAGGCAGGAAGTTACAAGAAATCTGCTGAGCTAAAAAACAGCAGAGAAAATAATATATGAAGATCTGCAGTTGAATCTGAAGAGGAGGAATCTCCAAGGACTAACTGGAGGGAAGAAACTACATTACAACATTTTCCTGGCCTATAAGCCTAAGTTAGGAAGTAAGCAAAGCCCAGACCCAGTGCCAGATCACCGGGATTCACTGAAGCTTACTGTGTGCCAGAACATCCTCCAAATTGAACAAGAGGGAACAGAGACAACAATGACCCTTTTTTTCATAAACTTTCTCAACTAGGAGCTGTAAAGCAGCAAGACGTAGGGACTGACCTGGAGATGGTCCACATCAATCTCCTGAGCTGTCCACAGGAAGAAAACTCCCAGAACAATGCACAAGAGGGCTGAGACAGAAGGGATTTGGATGTCTATCTAAATGTAGAGAAAGACGTTCATCTCTCCTACCAGACGGGATACTCAGTAATGTTTGAAAGGGATTTCTTCAAACTGACCTTATTATTTTTCTAGCATGAGAAAACATGCCAGGTACCTAACAAGCAAAGAGACAACACCAGTTCAAAGAGCATCTGACTTTAATATAACATGACACCAGAAGCGATGACTATAGAGAGAAATTACTGAAATGGCAATCTGTACCTATTTATATTCAACTTAACTGGAAAAGGGGGCAAGAGAGATCCTGAGGAAAAGTGGTTAACTGAGAAAGCACTATGCTAAAGTCAAAAGGAAGTATGAGAGCCAGGTTAAGAAAGAATAGGAGCTAGAGGTGAGCAAAAAGCCTACAAGGAAAAAAAAAAGTGTTGTTGCAAGAAACCATCAGGTGTTTATTTTAGAGAAAAAGCAAGGACCCAGGGAATGGAGATCCAGTAACAAATCCAGTTACTGGTTTAGGATGCAAAGTTCATGATGTATGAACTTGTAAATAATTAATATAGTTAAATAAACTCAACCTCCTCAGGGTAATGGATTGTTTTCATATGGTGATCGAGATACATAAAGGTAGCTGTACTGTGTTCTGCTCAGAGTAATACATGGGTTCAAGTAATCTATCCCTTCACAGTTTCAGAGAATTGTACAACAGCTATTAAACTAGGGGGGGACTCATCCAAAATACATGCAATCCCATATATGCCTGTGCTTTCCAAGCTGAGAAAAAAAAACCACTTTGCTACATCTTAATATAATTTAAACTTGTGGAAAAAAAAAAATTGGAACTGACAGAAGCCAATGTGGGATCATACAGGCATTTCACACCACATACCTTAGCCTACTGACCTAGGGTTCTTTCTTCCTCCCTGATATTTCCACAGTAAGTAGAGAGGGACAGGCAGTTATCACGCAGTTTTCAGAAGTGGTCTCTAGATCAGTCTGTATCCTCCATTGAGTACATGTAAGGAGTTTGGAAAGGCTGGTTTTCCAGGCTGGGTGCTTCAGTTGAGTGCCCGAAGTCAGACAGTGTGGCTATCCTCAAATGATCTCTTATCCCAGTGGTTCAGAGATTAAGGCAAGACAAGGCTTCAGGAGTCAACTCTCTATATAAACTAATTCATCCAACTCTAGTCTGTACTTTATAGTATAACTTTAAGGAAGGTTCCTATACATAGAGACTACATAAGGTCAGCATTTATGTCCTGCAAATGAGTCCCTTAAAAATTCTCCTGTGCTCTTGAATTGGTTTATAGAAATATTTGTTCCACATGAACATTTGCCTTACCACACTTGTCCCAGCTTGTTATATATTTCTTTGTTCAAAGGCTTGGCTTCTCATTTCACAGCAATCATTAATATAAAATATAAATATAAAAGCTACAGGGTGTATGACGTATAATTGCATCCCATTCTTGAACTGTCAGGTTTCGCCCCCCACACATAGTCATGGCACTCGTTTAACAAAGAGATAAAGAGAGAAATCATCTTCCTGGAACATTGTAAATGTCACTGAAGCCAGTCAGCAAGACAGAAGGGCCAGTATGAGATAAGAGTGGAAATAATAACCTCACAGAGGCGAAGCATGTGGAAGCTGAATGATGGACTTTCATAGGAGCAAGTTCAGTGAAGCTAATCAGGGTGTGGGTGGGTGAGCAGGTAGGTACAGCATATAAAGGCAGTAGAATGTGTGTGTACACATACACATGTGTTTGTTTATTGTAGATGAAGGAACAGAGTGAATTCAAAGCTCTATAACTCAAAATAAAATGAGCTGAATTCATAACACGTATTTGTGTGGCAGCCTTTACTGCACATGTCATATCTGCAATAATCTGGGGTCCAGATGGCTGGATAATGAGAGCCCACTGGCCTGTCCTGGACGAGGTTCCCAAGTCTCTTCTCACACGTGTTGACTCAGGGAGCTGCAGCTGCTGTGCCAGTAGGCACACCACAGTGCAGGCTAGATACATATATGTTTGAAACAAGTGCAACCTCTGTAAATTAATCCATTAGGGTGGGTAGGACTGCAATAACACAGACTGGCGTAACCTTCTTGACAGTGACATTATGAGGAGGGACTTTTCTAAAGGAAGTATTACACTCTTAGACTAAGAAAATTGTGATACAGTTCACAAGAAAACTACAATCTGAATTTCAATCGTTTGTACTCTGTGAATTACCAATAGTTGACTGCTCAGCAGTCAAAACTATGGGGAACAGCCATAAAAACAGCATATCAGTACTTGGGTACTTTAACCCCATTGATTCTTTTTTAAAAGTGCTGTCAGGCTGTTGGCTCTGCTACAAAAATAGTATGAACTAAAGAAAGACATGTGAACTCAAGCCTGAAGCAGCATTTAAAGGGAAACAGACTATACAAAGTATTAAGGCTTGTGGTGGTGATGGAGACACATACGCACAAATGCTAAGTCTATTGGCTAGTCACAGAGAAGGGATTTTCTGTAGGCGAAATAAACTCCAGTCCTGTTATTAATATTATTAATTCATTCTGGATCATCCTTTGTTCTAGCTCCACCTATCATTCACACTTCATGGGTAGTTCAATTAAAAACACTAACAACTGCCAGCTTTATAATGTTAAAAGAAAACAGTTGTTATTAAAATAGAAAATAGCAGCAAGCCATATCATCAGACCACCATAATATTGCACAGCTTGGCACAAGTCTTGAAGTCTCTGCTCCACTGAGGCCCTGTCCAGACCACACACAGAGCCTGAAATAGAATATAAATCATTAAAAAAAAAAAAAAAAATTAAAATTATAAAAATAAGAAGGTATGTCTTAATCAGAATTTGAAATATAACCATCTGCTTTGCCTAATCTGTAAGTGGCATAGCTGATCAAAAATGAACTTTCCACCCTAGAGGAAGTCTGATTTTCTGATACTTATTTTTATAATTAACTGAGAGAGAAGTTTAAAATTCCTCTTTATTCTTTTTCAGCTTTTTAGCTGAATTATTTCAATATCCCTGAATCAACGTATTTTATCTGATCTGTCAAATCCAAACTGAAATAAAAGGATCTATTCTCTCTGCTAGCATGGGTCCCCAGGGACTGACTGCCATGCAGTATGGAAAACATAGTCCAGATGCACAGCATCTTTTCTATTGGGAAAAAAAAGCATGAAAGATCCAAAACAACAATTTCTAGATGTCATTGCTAAGCTTATGCTGAAGCAGAAATTAAACACTGACAGACCTGAAATATTTCCTTCTCCTGTGAAATCTTCAGAAAAGAAAAAAAAAATGCTTTCTTATGAAAATTTCTATTTTGATAAAGCCACGTTTACTGACATAGAAAATCCTGTTCAAATGTAATCATCTCACACATTAAAATTACTGTCAATTCTATATGAACATAAAGAACAGCCACTCCCAAATGTGTGTACACGTATACCTTACAACAAAATCAAAAAACTACAGGAAAACACCCATTCTGGCAGTTTCAATGTCACGCATGCAAGTTAAGAAATCCGCAAATCAAGTATGTCTTTTCAACTGTACTACAGTTCTCTTGTGCTTGTACTTTATGATACAATCTTTAATTACATAAAGCGCATAATATTTTTTCCACAGACACCCCCCCGTTTCATTCCCTGCACAGAGTGAAAGGTGATGCAGAAATGAATCAGTGTTCTGCAGTGAATGAGCCCATTGTCCGTCGGTCCCTCGCCTCACTTGCTGCACAGCTTAGAAGGTGTCCGGTAAATGAGGCAAAGGGCTGCAGGAAGAGGACTCTTCATCCTGTGCTCAGTGTGCCTCCTAAAAGTGCCGTCTACAATTATGCCATTAAACATACTAATTGCAGTTCTCATGCACAAGCAGACCAAATTGATGTTATCTATAAAAACATAATGATCATTTTCTAACTTTTGAAGAGGTAAATTTGCAATGTTCTTTCATATACAGACCAGTAGGACTTCTGCACTTGAGATCAGACTTCAGCTGGCTCAAGCTTTCTGCAGAGAAAGAGACCATTCACTAACAAACTTTAATTCACAAACACACACACCCCAAAAAAAAAAAAAAAAGTAGGGGGAGGGTTTAAAACAAATTCCTGTAACACTTGAACAAAAGTTACTCAGCCATTAAAGAAAGTGAAATCCAGTTTATACCACTGCTGCTAAGAGGGCAACCATTCATTTCAGTATCAGAAAGCTTGTTATATTGTGTCAAGCTGATGTTGCTGAAGACTACTGAAGTGCTGATATGTGAACCTAATTTGGAGGATTTGCAAGCTGCGGAACTAGTAAGATCACAGATAACAAGGGGATGGATCTATTACACACTTTCTCTGGTTTCATCATGACATAATGCTCCAAAAATCAGAAAGTAAAATACAGAGTTGGCTCCCATCCAAGCATCCCAATATGTTAACTACAAAGCTGGATTCATGGATGCAGTATCCAATTAGTTTATTTTTTAAAAAATCATTTAATTTAAAAAAATAAACATAATCAACAGTACTGAAGGCTAGATGTCCTCATTAAACACACAAAGCAGGCTTCTTCATAGGGGTAGGCTGCAGTGGAAACTCAGGAGGGCTATAGTGCTCTCTCTTTCCTTTTCCCCTCCAGTTAGCATCACTTAGCACACCACAAACTCTGGGTCACATACGGTCATATGGTTTGCAGAGCTCCACTCCTCCTTCCCCTCTCTGCATCGCAACCGTGCTTAGCCCCTGCCTTCTGCTGCAACATACCTCTGGCCTGAACAGAAAAGATAATTTCTACAGTCAAGCAGGATATTCTGGCTCAAAGTCCATTCAGGCTTTGGCTGCTTTAGTAAAACTGTCAAAAACTAATGGAAATGTGTTGCATTTACTGTAATGATTTTTGTGTTGTAAACACCTGGTCTTGATGTCTCAGATGTTTTGTATAGGCTGTATAATGGCAATTTAGATCGCTGCTGGCTTTGAACAAGTTACTAACAGACTATTGAAGCTGGGTGAGAAACAATATTTTCATAGCAAAAAAAAAAAAAATTTTTCTGAAGATTTTCCTATGTAGTGTTTGGATGAAACAGACAACTTTTAGAGTATTTTGACAGAAAACTGCAAGAGAGTGTCACCAGCATAACCATGATGCAAAAGAACCAGGCTCAAATCACCATCCTGAATCGATGCAACACAGACTGAGCCTTTTTTCCCCAAACTGAGGGTAAGCACCCTAACCATTTAGCCGTCATCACATCCAGTGTTTCTGGGTTGAGTTTCTGTAATGAGAAATTCCATCTTGAACCTGCAAAGCCTCTCCTGAGAAAATATTCATTGAAACTAGCATATTTCCCTGCAAAGTTTGATTTGGTTTCTGCACTTTCCAATAAAAATAATCATGCAAAAGTATGAATTGCATTATAATTTATATCTCATTTATTATCTTGGCATCTGAATTACAAACAAATTTACTTGTAAGCATAAGAATCACTGAACTTAACTTACCAGATTCCTCAGCAGCCAAGCTCCTGAGTTTTGTCTGATTTTTAATCTTGAATCGAATGACTTGGACCAAAGGTATGAGAAATAAGACATTTGGCTTCTATTTCCAGTTCTGTCACTGAGTCTCTGTTGCAACTTGGATAAGCCATTTAACCTCTCTGTCCCACAGTTTCTTGATCTACTAGATAGATACATCGGTATGCAATCTGAGTGTGTTATAAACCTAAATTAAAAGCCTTAAACAAAAGGTTCTAAGTGTCATTTCCCCCCCTTTTTTTTTGCTAGTTACAAGATCAAAGAGAGAGAGGGAGTGTATTGTGTTTTTAAGCAGTGAACATCTGATAAGTTTTATAGTCTATGCCAATATCACTGTAATGCCCTCTAAACCTACTGTCCCCAATTACTACTACTACTACTACTACTACTACTAATAATAATAATAATAATAAAAATTCCTATAAGCAAACAGCAGTGCAAAAGACATTCCAAGGTGCAAAGGACAGTTATGTATATTCATATTCCATTAGCTTTGTGGGAGTGTAACAATTACTGCAAGCCACAGCAGGCTTCCCAGTCCCCAAAGTTTTTTGATGATTACCACCACACAAGTTTTCAGTGATTGATGTAGACTCCCTGTTACCGATCAAAATCACTTTGCTTGACTCCATTTTTATATTTCTTAGATTCATTAATCCCTCCTAAAACTTAAGATAAAATGGCAGCAAGAACACACTTTTCTGAAGTTCCAAATGTAATTGATTGTGCCATGCGATGTTGATGCTGCAGTTGTGTATCAGATCTTGTAGCTTTACGCACAGATGGATAATAAGGAACATTAATACCAAATCTGCATGGAGTTATACAATTGAAAATTGTTCCCATACGCACTTCCTTCTCTGATTTAAATGTTTGCCTTATGTCTTTAAAGTGCATGTCAACAGAATCTGGGAGCATACACTTACTCACATTATCATCAAAACACTATCATGTCAGAAATATTCATACCTCCACTGAAATAATTACATGAAATAACCTTAAATGTATTACTCAGAACATTTCTCTCTTATTCAGCACTGCTACCTAGTGAAAAAGCTTACATATTTGTTTCCTGCTGTAGGCACAGTGCATTGGATAGTAGAATAAGTCTTTAATTGGAAAATTCTTCTACAATTTAGTTTTCTGTTCGTTTTCTATTCCCCTTTCATTGTGCTTCCAATGCAGACGCCCAGTCCACACAGAATCATAGATTCATAGAATCATTTAGGTTGGAAAAGACCTTCAAGATCATCAACTTCAACCATCAACCATGCCCACTAAACCATGTTCTGAAGTGCCTCGTCTACGCACTTTTTGAATACTGCCAGGGATGGTGACTCAACCACTTCCCTGGGCAGCCTGTTCCAATACCTGACAACCCTTTCAGTAAAGAAATTTTTCTTAATATCCAACATAAACCTCCCCTGCCACAACTTGAGGCCATTTCTTCTCATCCTATCACTTGTTACTTGGGAGAAGAGACCAACACCCACCTCATTACAACCTCCTTTCAGGTAGTTGTAGAGAGCAATAAGGTCTCCCCTCGGCCTCCTTTTCTCCAGACTAAACAACCCCAGTTCCCTCAGCTGCTCCTCAGAAGACTTGTTCTCTTGACCCTTCACCAGCTTCAGTGCCCTTCTCTGGACACACTCCAGCACCTCAATGTCTTTCCTGTAGTGCGGGGCCCAAAACTGAACACAGTACTCGAGGTGTGGCCTTACCAGTGCCGAATACAGGGGGACAATCCCTTCCCCAGTCCTGCTGGCCACACTATTTCTGATACAGGCCAGGATGCTGTTTGCCTTCTTGGCCACCTGGGCACACTGCCGGCTCATATTCAGCCGGCTGTCAACCAGCAACCCCAGGTCTTTTTCCACCAGGCAGCTTTCCAGCCACTCTTCCCCAAGCCTGTAGCACTGCAAGGGGTTGTTGTGACCCAAGTGCAGGACCCGGCACTTGGCCTTGTTGAACCTCATACAATTGGCCTTGGCCCATCGATCCAGGCTGTCCACATCCCTCTGTAGAGCCTTCCTACCCTTGAGCAGATCAAGACTCCCTCCCACCTTGGTGTCATCTGCAAACTTACTGAGGGTACACTCGATCCCCTCGTCCAGATCATTGATAAAGATATTAAACAGAGCTGGCCCCCCTACTGAGCCCTGGGGAACATCACTTGTCACTGGCCGCCAGCCGGATTTAACTCCATTCACCACAACCCTTTGGGCTTGTCCATCCAGCCAGTTTTTTTACCCAATGAAGAGTACACTTGTCTAAGCCGTGAGCTGCCAGCATCTCAAGGAGCATGCCATGAGAGACAGTGTCAAAGGCCTTACTGAAGTCCAGGTAAACAACACCCACAGCCTTTCCCTCAACCACTAGGTGGGTCACCTGGTCACAGAAGGAGATCAGGTTGGTCAAGCAGGACCTGCCTTTCATGAACCCATGCTGACTGGGCCTGATCCCCTGGTTGTGCTGCACATGCCATGTGAGTGCACTCAAGACAAACTGTTCCATGATCTTCCGTGGCACTGAGGACTAGCTGACAGGACTGTAGTTCCCTGGATCCTCCTTCCGACCCCTCTTGTAAATGGGCGTCACATTGGCAAGCCTCCAGTCATCTGGGACCTCCCTTGTTGACCAAGATTGCTGATAAATGATGGAGAGTGGCTTGGCAAGGACCTCTGCCAGTTCCCTCAGTACTCTTGGATGGATCCCATCTGGTCCCATAGATCTGTGAGTGTCCAGATGGTGTAGTAGGTCACTAACTATTTCCTCCTGGATTAAGGAGGTTATATTCTGCTCTTTGTCCTTGCCTTCTAGCTCAGGAGGCAGAGTACCCTGAGGATAACTGGTCTCCCTATTAAAGACTGAGGCAAGGAAGGCATTAAGTACCTCAGCCTTTTCCTCATCTCTGGTGGCAATGTTCCCCTCTGTGTCCATTAAAGGATAGATATTCTATTGTTAGCATATCTGTAAAAACATTTTTTGTTGTCCTTACAATAGTGGCCAGATTGAGTTCTAGCTGAGCTTTTGCCTTTCTAATTTCCTCTCTGCATGACCTAACAAGATCCCTCTACTCGTCCTGAGTTGCCTGCCTTTTCTTCCAGAGATGATAAACTCTCCTTTTTTCTTGGGTCCTAGCGGAAGATCCCTGTTCAGCCAGGCCAGTCATCTTCCTCAGCAGTTCATCTTGCGGCACATGGAAATAGCCTGGTCCTTAGCCATTAAGATTTCCTTCTTAAAGAATGTCCATCCTTCCTGGACCCCTTTGCCCTTCAGGACTGTCTCCCAAACATGTGTTGTTTCCAAATTTTTTATGCAACCTATACAAATTTATATGTTCTTTGTCTAACCACATCGATCAGTTTGGATCTGGCTAATATGGATCATAATTGCATGATTACTCACAGGTTCTGGCCTAATTACTGTGGTATTTCAATATGATCAACACTTTTTACTGACCTCATTTTTCCAAAGTTTATCTGATTTTTATTTAAAGTCAACCTTCCTAAATTTTCTTGTCACAAGAGCCAACATTTCTGTATTGATACATAAGGACCTCAAATCTATCTTCAATCCAATGCAAATTTGCTTTGACAACCACAAAGTTACTTCCACTTCTGTTATACCCCTATGTTTCCACTTCCTGCAAAAACACAAACTCCAGCTTAACCCATTCCTTGGACCCAAACAATTTATAATACCAAATAGGCCTCCACTTCTTATGATGTCCAATAAGTGAGATGGATACTCTTCCAACTGAAGTCATCATGATGCCATACTTCTTTCCCTATATTTTAGTTCAAAATACCAAGAGCTGTCATCAAATGTAAAAGAAGAAATAAGAATCCAGACTCCAAACATTTATCTTCTGTCCTACCGAGGGAAAAAGAGAGGAATGTTGAAGTCACTACTGACTCATGAAATATCTGTTACCAGGAAAAAAAATACTTCTTCAGGAAAGAGATTTTCCAGTATAGCCTGTATCATTGATGTTTGGTTACATGATAAGAGCCTAAATAGCCTAGACTAAAAAAGTGGAATATGGACAACTAAAACAGGCCAAGAAGAAAGGCACAAATTCATTCATTTTCTCAAACATCAAAACAGTGTTTCAAAGAAGACAATGCTGTTCAAGATGAGAGTAAAATTTCACACACCTTTATGAATGCCTAAAGACTGATAAAGAAATTCACTGATAAGGGTATTTCTGATTTCAGCTAGGTCATATTGGTAGATTACAGTGTAAACTGGAGGGGCCAACAGTGAAAAGCTGTGTAAGTAATCTCTTTGCTCTCCTCGCTAGCATTTTCATGGCATCCATCCAGTCTAACTCCATTCTGCATCCTGTTACATCCCAATCTTTTACCAACAGATCTTCAATCTAAATACACAGTGAAAATGCTGTCTTCATTGGAGCATGAGCTTAAGGCAAGCTTCAGACACAGAATATGAAGTCACCATGAGGAAACTCATTATCACAGATTATTACATCAATCTCAGGCCTTCTCTTCCAACGTCCATGTCTCAGGGCATTTATAAAACTGCTTTAAGTCTGGGGTGAAGACTGTATTTAATAACTGTCTTCCTCTGGAACAGTGCAGCTTTCTACAATAATTAGAGTTTATCTAGGCAAGAGACAAGATTTTCTCACAGACTTTTCAAAACTGTGAAATGGACCCACTCACCAAGTAATAAACTTTAGAAATCTCACCACCTTTTGCTCCAAATGTGTCAAAGCACATTTCTTTTAGATGGATTTGTAAAACCATAACTGTATCTATAAAAAGAGAGGAACAAAACAAAAGAAGCTCTACCAAAACAAATATAAACATACTTCTCCCTATGGGAATGAGATCTGAAAAACAAATACCTCATGTTATTGCTCAGTGTCTTATTGAGGGTGCTTAGATACTGAATTAAGGAATGTGATAAAACAACAGGGTCTGAAAGTATACACATACAAAGGTACTCACACAAGAAGAGTATCTCAAGGTGAAATATCCGTAGACCAGAAATACTCACCATTTAACCATATTTATTGTTTGACCTCTCACCCCTAGGTCAAAGTTCTGAATAGTTACAGATTTAAAAGTTTCCAAACAAAACAATCCAATATTACATGTGGAAATACGTTTTCAAATATTCTTATATACTTTTGCATAAATGCACTCTTAGTCATTTTACTGGGCAAATCATATTCCCTAGGTTTAAGCTATGATCCATCCTTCAGAGCTTTTTTATCTAAACAAACATTGCTTGACTTTTTTTTTTACTGCATCTGGAATTTTCAGGGACCAGACATACCTTTTATTGTAAAAATCCCACATCTAGACTAGAAGAGATCTAGTAAGCAAAATTATTATGTAATTTCTATCTAAAGATTCATATCGACTCTCACTAACATCATAAGCCCATCTGCTTCATTTGACTTTATCCCTTTGATTTTCTCTGATGGTGTTTTAAATCCCCTGTCATTTTCTGTTTTCTGCCACATGTCTACCATATGTATTGCATAAAAATAAAGGTTATTTTTCTACCACCCACCTATAAAGACTATTCAGCTACCAGAGTGTGCTGAAAATTCTGCTTGGGAGTTTACTCTAAACTGAAGATAATCAACCTGTGAAAAGCTAGTCTACAATATACAATAAGAATCCTAGAAGTTGGCAAACGGAAGATAACCACTTGACTAAACAAGCATGTTATTTATTACCTACCCTGGAATGAGAATCAGGTCTCCAGAGATGAAGGGCTAGGGCACTAAGCCCTGATTCAAGAGCTGGAAAAACTATTTGCCTCTGCACGTTGTTTACTGAATTTAATCCTTTCTCTGTTTCCTCATTGTCCAAAATTCAAAGCACAGTTTGGCTGTACTGAAGCTCTAAAAACTTTTGGCTTCAGCTGGAAGGATTCCACTTAATGGGTGTGTCACACTTGTGGAGATTGCCATTTTTTGAGACAGAGGATATCTTCATTCTACAGTGTTCCTACAGCAACCCAAGTTTGGATGGCACAAAACCAGCATTACCCGTGATCTCAGATTTCCTCTCCATTCCTTCCATGAAACATTCATACAAATATGGCATTCAATATTCCATATGAAAGTACAAGTTCTGAGCTTTGTTTCTTAGAGGTGTCTATTGCTCATCTCAAGTGCATTCAGAATACACTACTAAAATGCATGATTTCCATGAGTAAGCCACTAAAGAAATGTTTCTTTGGTTATGTCCTGGACTGCAAGCACAGAAATGTGCAAAACCATAAACAGAGCAAATTCTTTAAACAACAAATGTGTACGGTTTTTTTTATACGTAGCTCTTCATGTCAAAAAATAATCTTCTTGCTTTAGTGAGATAAATCTGATGACACAGTCTTGAAATATATTTTTGTTCTATGCCACTTTTATCTCCTTTGTAACATTCTCTAATGTGACTGCCAGAATGCTGTTCTAATTTGGGGGACAATTTTCTATATGAGAACTGACAGAATGAAAATAAATTCAAAGTTCCAGGAAATAATGAGTTCCCGATTATGCGTCTGATTACTGTCAGCTCAAGGAATATACAGACTTCAAAAATGGAGGAGACCACTTTTCCTTTCACCAATCTGGGAGCCCTGAGTTTATGGCACAGGGAGAAGGCTTTCAAGTACTTCTAATTCCTCCCTAGTTCTACACTAGAGTTATTTTGAGGTCATGTTCACGTTTCTAGACTGAATAAGATTCTCTGGTAGAGACATCTGAGTCTTATCTGCCTTTTTCTGGCTTTGTTTGAGAATGTTTATATTATTCAACGTGGGAGACTTGAACTCATGACAAGGAACATGATAAATTTTCTTAATCAAACTGGGTATCAAGAGGTGGTCTGTCATCATTTCCCTTTTGTTGCACTGTGAAAAAAAGCAAATAAGGAGCATCCAGTCTGATCCCCACTTCTGTTTCAAGTCTCCCCACCAAGTCATTAAACATTCTCTGGCCTTTGTCAACAGCCTGGTAAACATCCAGAGAAAGAATCAGAATAAAATAGTTTATTTAACATTCCTCTCCTCCAACTGCTGATTAGGATAAATAGTTTGGATAAAAAGCCTATCTGCTCCAAAAATCACAAAAAGAAAGGATTCAGCTATCAGCAAAGTTTAGATTTGGTTTCAAATATTTTTAAACAGCAAAAGAGTTTTTTGTGCTCTTTGATATTTTCTCCATCCTCAGCACATCATGTTAGCACCGTGTCAAAGCAAAACATCAACATCAAATGATCACTGGGTAAACTCCAGTGAACTGGAGTGAAAGGCTGGAGGCTGAAATTCCAGGCACAATATAAAATTTGGAAAGATGCCAGAACAGAGTTCTTTTTAAACTGCCTAAACGGCTGAGGAATTGATACCTAGCAAATCCCATCATTGACCTAATAGTTTAGAAATTGCTAATTCTGGTCAGACTGATGAGTCCTTTGAGCCAGGATCATTTCCTCTGACAGGGAAAAGTGTCAAATGATTCAAAGAAAAACAGAATCTTCTTCCGCTGACCACCATTGTGCTCATCCATAATGAAAACAAAGCAACACTATGTCTAACAGAAAGCATGTACCTAGCACGCAGAAACTTGTGGTCAGCTCAGGAAGTGAAACACAAGAATTCAGGACTGGTTTATATTTTATCCTGGACAAAGTGATTTTGTAATCCTAATCTCCTGCCTTAAAATACTGGGGGGCATGATACTCTCCAATAGTTAGTTATGTGCTCTGAAAAGTATTTCTTTTTATCTATAGTAATCTTGTTGCCATTTAACTTTGCCAACTGTCCCATTGCTCTTGTATTATACCACAGCAAACAGAAACAGCCAAATGATCTTAACAGCATTCACAACTATTGTGTCAGATGCTTAGCTGGTGTAGATTAGAATAGCTCTATTGCATTCACCCATCATTTACAATATTGAATGACTACGAAAAGTCTTAAATGCCCATTCTCTGTGTTTGAGCTCTGTAAGAAACAGTCAATCAACAGTTATTTTTTATTGTATGTCTGATATGTTTAATATCCTTTAAACATTGGGTCAGATCATCAGTTAACATAAATCAGCAAAGCTGAAGTTACTGGATCAGTTTACACAACCGAGAATGTTGCCTGTGGCTTTCCCACAGTAATAAAGTTAGACCACATACCCACTTTGGCTGAAATATTTTAAAACATCCAAATGATCTGCATGCTTAGCTCTCTTTAACAGGAATTGGGGATAATCTTATCCATCTATCTGATGGGTAATTTCTATTTGTAAATCAAAGATCCCCATGGTGCACACACATGCCAGAATGATAGAAGACAAGAAAATTCCACAAATGAGTTCTACAAAGGAGTGGTTTTTTATATATATTCTTTTATCAAGAAACTGTAACCACAGAATATGATTACACTTCTCAAGTGAAAACTTCTGCTGAAACTTAAAATGGTGAACTCACTTCTAATTTTAAAAAATATATACCATTAAGTTTCTCTTGAGAAAAAGTTGAACAATATTGGCACATTAAATAAGGTATAGCTTTAGATGTCATGGTTAATATAATAGTAAAACAGGAATAATAGAACAACTTATGAGTCCAGAAGCAGTTAAATATAGGATAATTTTCATTTTTGTTATTGTTTATGAAAAGAAAATAAAGATTAACTTTTTCAAAACCACTTCTAGGAAGTGGCTACATACCTGCAGCAGTTGACTGAAGCAGAGAGTTTATCACTAAATTCACCACTGAAAATAATGTTCCCACAGTACTCTGAATGTGCAGTGCAAAAGTTTTAACATCCCACACCACAGGAGTCACTTTAAAAATCTTACAATTTTATCAATAGTCTCAAAAATATTCATGATTTCCTGAAAGCTACAGCTGGTTTCTCTCTTTTAGTAAGTCCCTCTTTCTTACAGTTTAGGAGAGCTGGCTGAAAAGGTGATCAAAACAAACTGCACAAATGCTGGAACCAGAATCAGAGACAGAGAAATGGACTCTCCCGAAAAGCAATGTTTGAAAGTCAACCATCTTCACGACACCAGGGAGCGCTAGGGAGTATTTCACCGGGACGGAGAGAGCAACGCCTGTTGGCTACTTCATGCAAAGAATTTCATGCGTGTAATTCAAAGTAGGGCCAGTGAAATACATGTATAAGGACAGCGTATTCTCATTGCAGTGAGAATATGTGAAAAGGCCCAATTCCATTATTTTGACATCAATCTGAAGCAGGGTGAAAACAGGAACATTATTCAAGAAATATGAAGTCCGAAACTTCTCACTTCAGAGACACTCTCCTGTACTTCAGCATTTCATAAACTACTGCAAGACTGCTCCAAGGCAGCTCAGCCGCAAGAAAAGAGCCCAACACATCACAGGAGGGTGGTCTGGGCTGGCACAAAGAAAGTGTGAGAACTCCAGCTCATCATTTCAACTCATCCTGGTGAGCTGGGGAAACAAAAATAAATAAATAAGAGAATCAAACAAATAAATCAAATTAATAAAGAAAATAATAAATCAAATCAGTTATCTTCTTCTTACAAACAGGGGAACAAATTAATTTTGACTCAAGTTCAACATTTCTACTTTAACATTTCGGTATTGACTCCTTATATTCACCCTCTTACAATTAAGGAGAAATTTTTGCTGAATTTAAAAAACTTCTTCTGCAGTAGTGTGGTTTGTTTGCATTTTTTCAGCTAGTACCATTCATAATAGTGGATGTAAGAGGAAAGAGAAGCAGCAGCTGTATGCTGCCACTGAAGGTGAGGAATATCATGATACAGCAGTATCATGCAGATAGCAGAAGAGAGAGGAAGCCAGATATCATTTCTTATCTGCAGAAGTCAGACTGGAGCTGGATCTCCTGGAGAGGATTAAAAAAGCGTTTTGTTTGGGTTTGGGGTTTTTTTTGGTTTGGGTTTGGGTTTTTTTGCCAAAAAGGCAATATGATTTGAACAAAGAAAAAGCACTGGAACAGCAACACAGAAAATACTAGTTAAATTTGGTTATCCTAGTTTGGAACTGACAGCCTGGAAAGAGTTTGTTCCAAATCGTTGTATGCCATCTGTAAAATGATTACATATGCATAAAACAACCTTGGGGAAAAAGGAAAAAGGGAGAAGAATTGACCAGTGGAATCCCTTGTGAAAGAATGTTTAAAAATACTGAGGTTTAACACAAACCAAAAAAAAGCCAGGAAATTCTAACTTAAACCTAACAACTCCATCCTGAACCCATGCTGCTGAGAAAAATAAAAGGAACAATGCTGAGATTTCAGAACAGATCTGCAACTTTAACTGAGCTTCCTGGTTCCTCTCCCTTTGTTAAACACTTCTAATGTTAATATTTAAATAATTAGTTAACTGCATTTATCACTGCTCTTAATAAATAATAAACTTTGCAGCCTTACTATAAGGTAGGTTCATTTGTTGCAGCCAAATCACTGGGTTTAAGCACTTTTCGTGATGTTTCTTGTGTAAATAAACATCAGTGAAGCTTTGTTAAGGTTCAGTTTTATTGCAGCTTCTTAATATGGTGCCATACCTAAGCAAATGAGGGTTTTTTCAGGTCCTTGGGATGATGTAGTATTTTTCATTTTGTAGAAATTCATAAAATTATTGAGTAATAATTTTATTTGTATGCCAAAATAATCATCTCTGATCATTATTTCTACTGTTACAGTGATATCTTTTTATTATATGCTGCCATTAGAAATTATGAGTATGTTGGCATTTTCTTTTCAGTTGTTAGTGATTTGCTGTTTAATCTTGGATATGCTGCAGGCATAAATGTGCTTCTGCAATGTGCTTATCTGCAATGTTTAGAAGATATTTATGATAATGGTATTTATTTTGAGCAATATTTGTTTTCCTTTCTAATGATTATTTCACTCACATTCAGCATTCAGAGAAAAGAAAGCTTAAAGCTTGCTCAATCAGATGAAATGTGTATTTTAATGTTGTCCAATAAAAGTGAGACCATTCATGGTCATATTCTGATTTAGCAACAACACCCACCCAATCAGAAGATAGACATAAAACCATGCTATTCTTCTGCCAGTCAACAAGAAGCAATATTACCATGCAATATGAGTTTCCAAATTCAGACAGCACACTGCAGCTTGGATTTTATTTTATCAGCTAAATACATTTACATACATCTACAAAAGTTCACATCATTTTCATTGGTATACTGGAAGCAGGAAATGACCAAACAGTATTAATCTGAATTATCTGCTGAATTTTCCGCTCAACTCCCACCAGTGACTGAGCCCTTCCCACAAGACAAGGACCATTTCAATAGTTCTATTCCCAAAGAACATGTCCATATACACTGATTTTTTGGCTGACTAAATGGACACTGGTTGTATAACAGCCGCAGTTTGATAGGTGCAGAAGATGAGCCTGTGGAAAATGTGGCAATGTGTTTTGCAGACTTAAAAAAAGAAAAAAAATAAGACAGTGCTTTGTTCAAAAGCAGGCACTCACTTGAGATTATTATTATGGTTATTTATGTTTTATTCTGATAGCCAATGTATGAATATTAAGCATAAGAGAGTCCCTTTACTGAAACCAAAGTAGACAAGATATCCCTGAACAGAGCAGAATGCAGCATCGGGGCCACATATCATTTTAGTCCCATGCTTTTAGAAGGACTGAGTAGTTAAGACTTAAGCTAAGTAGGAACATAGAACTGAGCATAGAAAACAAAGCAGATAAGGTACAAATCAAAGACAGCATGGGCATATGTGAAAAGACTGTCAGAGGATGGGAGGAAGCAGGAGAAATTTGGAGCTAACAGTATTTGCTTAGTGAGAGAATCCAGTCAAAACCATGAAAGATTCATCCAAAATCATCATCATTTTTGTTTGTTTAATTAGGTTTTCTCTGTCAGTAAGTATGAGCAAATGCTGCTAAACGGCTATACTGAAGAACAAAAATATTTTCAGATACAGAAGCCTCACATATATATCTTTTATACCTCCAAGTGTGGGATAAATATGATTCAAGGGTGGAACAAAGTTCTGCAGAGAGAAGAGAGAAATTATACATTCCAGAAGTCTTTTAAAATATCATAGTGACATCTAATGAGCAAAGCATCAGTTTCTATTGGGAAGAAATTCAAATGTGGTATTGAACACTGAATTAGCTAGAAAAACAACTCATAGGAGTTAAAAACACCTCTAGTAATTAAAGGATGAATCATGGTTCTGACCAGAAACTACATCACGTGAAAGATTAACATGTAGATTTCACCATAATAAAGAATGTAAGAAATGGAAACGTTCCTGGGCCACATTACTTCTGCTCTGCCAGCAAATTAAAAACAAACAAAAAAACCCCAACCAAACCAAACTCAATCTTCTCCACATTCCCAGTGGCTTGTTTTAGTAACTTCTCTCTGCCTACATAGAGAAAGCAGACCGTATTTTCACAAATGGAAATAAGTGACTCTCCTCTGCCAGGATTTGGCAACTGCTGCCCCATATTGGAAGATATGGGAACTCGTAACTGCAGTAAATTGTGCAAAATGTATGTTATATACAGCATAGTTTGTCTTGTAATGTAGCAAGATATTCAAGTAAAGGGAACTGATTCACCTAACTGTGGAGAAAATTCTACAGCAGCTGCAAGGACTGATTCAGACCTCTTTCTCAAAATGCTAAAATATCAGTACAGACATTTGCACAATCTTATAGCTGAATATGAAACAATGTAGTGAATATGCAGTCTTCCTGAGAATTTTTATTCATCCCTGGACATTTGGAGTCCTGAAGCTGCAGACCCACCCAGTTCTACATGAATATGTAGAATTATTCCATGCTTATGTACTACAGCACACCGAAAATGTGCTTTTCAGTCCCACCATATTGACCATATTATGCCCATTGGGGGATAAAAAAAATAAATTGTAAAACAGGTGCAATAAGAGAGTCTTGCTGTAAAAAAAGTATGAAATTGCTGGTGGGGCTTAGGGCTTGCTTGAGGTCCAGATTACAGCTATATTCCTTTCTGCAATATACTGGAAGGATGTCTTGAAAACAGAGGAATACAGTTATACTGTAGCAAAATTGTGTAAAAAAAATTTCTTTGTGTGTTCTGTCAGTGGTTCTCCAGGTATTTAACAAACAATTGATCAGCTGCCTTTTACACACAGGGAATCTAAGACATACATCAGCTATTTCCTCAGGCTCATTACACAGAGTTTTGGCAAAGCTGGAATCAATTCCCATTTCTGCTTTCTCCCTTTGTACATAAGCATGACAGTGGTTAACCTGGCAGCTCATCCAAACTAGCGCTATCAGCTCTTGATATTGATTATTTTTCTAGCTTTTAGTTTTATGTTTTTCTTGCATCTACTGGGTTCCAGCCCTCCTTTCTTCTTGGAGCGGGAGAAAAGAAAGCAAGCAACTAATTAATACAGAAAAAAGAAGCAAGGAAACTCCAAACGTATCAAGTTACCTTTCTGGTTTACATCACCCAATGTGTTATCATTTTGCTGAAGCCCTGCATGTGAAGGACCCACTTTCCTTCCAGGCCTGGGGCAATGATTGAAATATAACGTATTCCTATGAGCAGAGTGCACCTTTGGAAGTTTTGGAATAGCTATTCTGGAACTTCTCATTTCAATCTACTTTGAACAGATTTCAAACTATAGATAATGAGATTGGCTGTAGTAACAGAAGCTCTAACATTCCCCAGGTGGAACATGGGACTGCAAACCTGGTAAACTGCAGACTTGCCTAATGTCTAAATACTAAGGATGAAGTCTGTGCCTTATTGAGATAGTCAGGAATTTTTTTACCACGAAAGATATTCTGAAGAGCTTAATGTCAGTGCAATGCAATGACAAAAAAAATACTTTATTTGGATGTGTAAAACTAAGAATATTAAGCAATGACAAGGGAGTAATCTAGCTGCTCTTATGCCCAGCACTCATAAGGCAAGTACTTGACCGTACTTGTACCTGCACTTTGGGGAGGATATCAAATCCTGGGATTCAAAGAAAGGTCACAGAAACGATACAGGGCCTGGAAAACAAGTCTTCTCAATCAAGGCTTAAGGAGAGCTGCTTATCAGACATAAGCTTGAGCGCAGACTACAGGCAGACACAGGGAGAAATTCTGTGAAATAACAAGAAGCTTTTCAGCTTTTTGACAAGGATTTTACAAGACTTTTTTTCTGAACACTAACTTAGTAAAATTCAGTCCTCAAACATGACAATAGCTTATCAGTGACAATGATTAAACATAGGGAAAGTCAGGGACTATGGCATCAAGTTGCTAAGGTGAAACTAACTCTCTGTCTAACAAAATTTTTGCTCTCATTGAGCTTTAAGGAAATTTTCTTTGGCCTCTTCTTCCACAGATAAATATGTTGATATAGATGAAGAGGTAGTGAGGAAACTGGGCTAAATGGAGGTGCAGTCCTTGCAGATGTCTAAACTGATGGACCTATATCTCCTACATTCCCTCACCTTAGGTACAACCATAGATATTGCACCTCCATGTTATGGGACACATTTCATGCTTCGAGGTTTCAGTCCTTCACATAAACATTAGGAAAAATTATTTCATTTCTGCTCTACATAGCATAGTTTCTTTCTTTTTTTCCTTTTTTTTATTCCCAGTTGTCACCTTTCTCTTACAAATCAGAGACAAACCACAGCCAGGGAACCGGGGCTAAGACAGCAGAGAAATAAAACCATCTTTCTGGCCCCTGGCTGGTTCATCTCGCTTGCACCCTCATTCTGGTCGCAGACGTGGGTGTCAGGGTACACCGGGGGGCCAGGGACTCCCCCAGGGTCTCTTCAGGGCCTGGCAAGGCTGGGCCTGGGAGCCAGGGCCTGTCCTACCACCACAGCCGGGAGCAGGGCAGTCGGGAGGCAGCAGGGGCAGCCCCAGCCCCGGGCATCAAGCACCTCCCTGGGGCATGGCCTGGGCCTGGATGTAAGCCCCTGGGTGGGCCCAGCAGGGCAGGGCAGTGGGAAGCTGGAGACCAGCCCTGCTGCAGTGTCACTGAGACAGGGACAGATGGCCCCAGGGTGCTGACATGGGGTCCTGGGCCATGGGCAGGGCGGGAGAGCCCTGGGGTAGGCTGGTCAGGGACAGTCATGCCTGGCAGTGCCCGCAGGGCCCTGACATTAGGTCCAGCAGTGTTTTCCTGCAGCACTCAGACCAGACTCAGGGACCTTTATGTGGCACATGGCTGGCCTGCTAGGATCATTTCAGCATTTTTAATCCAAACAATTCTGTACCATTTCAGGGCATTTGCTATTTGTGCAGCTCCTCTTTCACACAGCTTTGCTGCTGACAATCAAAACATTTTATGCAATTGCTGTAAGGGGGTGGGTGAGATCTATGGCAGTCAGCCCTAGCAGTGCAAGACCAAAGGATGCCTTACCCTGATATACTCCCCATCCCTTCTCACACTCCTCTTGTGTCCCACACAATACCAGATACATTTTGAGTAATGACATCATTGAGTTAAACCCTGAAATTTCCTCTCTGGATTAGTCAGATCATGTCCACATAAATGAGTGAAGTGCAATAGGCTTTGTAGTAATTCCCCCATGGATGCTTTTAGCATGGGCTGAATACAAGGTGATTCTGCCATTTTACAAAACAGAGTGTCCATACGTAGCTGTTGCAGAGTAGCGGTGATTAGTAACTGACTTGCGTGATTAGAGAAGTCATCAGGCAAACTTTGCAATGCAACTGTGTTCAGACCAAGTATAGAAAATAAGAAATTTAGTGGGAGAATTGAAAACATAGGCATCCCTGCCAGATGTTTATGGAGAGCCAAGAAAAGAAACAGGATACTAAGCCCCTCCTGTACTAGCCAAAAGAACAGATTCTGGCTGCGAAAAGCAGTTGCTCTCTTTCCTCCATTTGTTGGGTGATGCAACATCCTTGCTCTAAAACTCACTCTGCCAGAATCCCTGTACAATTAACCAAAAAGCTTCTGAGCGCACATCTCATCTCTCAGCTCTAAGTCAGCCAGGTTGTGGACCCCACTTTGCTTCCTATCAGTCAGAGAAACTGGACATGGCAAAGATTAACCGAGTCAGACAGTCTGTGTCTGTGAACAGGAGGCAATAATTCAACAGTTATTGAAAGGAAGTTGAAACAGTAGGGTCTAAACTATTTGATTGTGAAACCAGTGATGGTCTGTCAGTTCTTAGGCCAACTCTGTCCTAGTTTACAATGCCCAGGCAGGTCCAAACCATGCACGCCGATAGCAGTCCCTAGCGGGACCATTTAGCTGTTTAAACTAAAAATAAATTAAAATAAAACTAAATTAAAAAGCCACCACTTTGTGAAATCTCAGCTTTAGCTTTGGCCTTCGGGACCTGAAGCTGCCAAGTGAAGTCCCGTCCAGGCCTCATCCACTGAGGCCAATTTCCAAACCCCTTTAGACATCTGCAGTTTTCCAGGACCTGTTTTGATTCTTCAAAGAGTACCTGAAATCTCAGTAGTATCCCTCTCTTTCCAGCCCAAGGATACAGACCAATGAGCCTGACTGATAGTACTCTGAGAGAGCAACAGGTGGCAAAAAATGCTTGTGCTTCCCTAGCGATCTTTGTGCCAGAGACTTGTTAAAAAGAAAACATACATGAGAAAGTAACTATTAACTAATAAAATAAAAGTCCTTTTCTGTCCTTTGAAACCTTTTTCCAGGCTACTGTTAGGCATCCTACAGGTTTGTGATCTTTGTGCAGAATCAAATACTGTACCACATGGAGTGAATTACTTGGCAAAATGTGACAGATTTCACAGTGGAAATACTGAAGTTATTTTAATTTGTTTTTTATCATCTAATTTCCTTTGTTTCTTTAATAGTCTAAGAAGCCAAAGGAAAAAAATGTCACAATTGAAGTGTGAGAGGGACTCATAATTTATAACTTTTTGACAGCAATCACAGGGAGTCACAGGATGAGAGAAGATTGGAAGCCCTGATACCTGGAAAGATGCATATAAATAACAGCATATGACAAGAGGTATCTCCTTAGGCTCCTACTCATCTTTCAACCTTTTTTATTATTTATTGCATGATAGTCTCACTCCCTAGAACACCTCCCTCCCTCTTACAGTATCAACAGCGTAGACCTCTTAGAAAATGTCAACTGGAAGCCAGGAAGGAGATCACAAGACAGGCCAAGTCTGAGTTCCCTACTTTGTTCAAAGCACAGGATAACACTTTCATTAATAAATGTCTTAGCTACTGAATAGTTTAATGATCCTGCTTTCATCTTGGTCTTTCAAATTTTCCCTCCCTCCTTCATTCTCTCCCTTCTATACCCCTTTTTTTAAAAGGACAGAGAAAAGTTTAAAGAATACCATCCAAACCAAAACTGTTGCTTTACAAAATCAAATTTTAATGAAAAGGCAGGATTTGAGAGGAAAAAAGAGACAAAACCCAATATTTCATAGAAATTAAGTTATTAAAACCGTACCAAAGTTCTCCCTTTTTATTTCATTTCATAGGAAAATCTTGATTTTATTTCCTCCACACTCAAGTTTTCAGTATTGTGCTAGTTTGTAAGCAAAATAATGGGGGGAAAATGAACATGAGCAGAAAATGTCAAACAGTCTTGTGTCCTCATTCAAACATGGAGAGGAAATATCACAGTGACTGATAAGTTCAGTGACCTAAGATCTTATTTATCACACTTACGTACATTACAGGGAGTTTTTTATCTTTAAGAATCAATGCTCCTTTAAGAAGTAAGGGAGTATTTTGATCCTAAGGATAGAATCAGAAAGAAGCCTCCCAGCATAGTATGATTAATTAGCCTTTTTCAAAAAGCAGTGGGTAGAATCAAGATGAGAATCCAGGACCAAACATGAAACAATGGCTTGCTTTATTCCCAGCAGTTTTAATGCATGGAGATGACAGTCTCTTCACAAACGTCTCACTTAGATAGTGCTTCCAAGCCCCAGGTCAGAAATAGTAAAAATTAAAGAATGGGTAACTCAATGGAACTAATATTCATGCTCTTTGATTTCATGGCAGTCACCCAGATTTGCAAATTCTAGGATTGTATAATCTTTTCCATGGATTGTCTCTGTGGTTTCCAGTGACAGCTACAGTCACAGCAATCTCAAATAAAGCTCCTGCTGGAGACCTGGGGTGGACAGAATCCACTGAGTACTATGAAGTCACTGTCTAGTTTTAGTTTCAGAAGCATGTATTTTGCTTTTCAGCAGATTGCACGGTAGACTGGTATCAATGAAGGTGATAATTTAGTTCACTGATCAGAAATAATTGAAGGATATGGAATTCTATGGGTGAAAAACAAGACAAGAACCCAAAAAGGTGATTTAGGAAGAATATCAAAAAGCGCGTTTCAGCAGACACTTAACCCTAGGGAGGAGAGGTTACTACAGCACTGTGCTGGGATCCAGGGAATCTCCAGTTTAGTTCCAGCCACTTATCTGCCAAACAAGTTGGTTTGATTGATCTACAAAATATGTCTCAGGATGGGATATTTCTGTAAAGTGTTTTGAGATTTTTAAGTCAATACTCTATGTAAAAGTGACTTATTTCTGTTAGACACAAAGTCACTAGACATGAAATTTGCATAATGCATAAATGCATAAATGGTGCATAAACCATTCACAGTTTGCCAAACTTTCAGGTTTCTGTATTTGAAATTTACTGTGTACGGAACAATGCTGTATTTGCAAGCTGGCTGAACAAGAGTTCTTTTTCTGGTTTGTAATTTCTATTGCTCACTTCTATTTATTGTAAAGGAAATACATCGTATTGTACCAGGCCCAAAGGTGGTATTAGCTAGTAGGCACCTTTGCTACTGAAGTAGTAAATTATCAAGTTTTTGTATCAACTTTACTAAAGAGGCAACTCTATGTTCAAATGCTGAACAAATGGACCATTGTTTCAGAGAAGAGATTCTGATTCAGAAGGGTTTCCGAATTTCATTTCACTGAACTGATAAAAGAAACACTTTCACCCCTTTACTACATGATAACATAATTGTTATTCTCTGCACACAGAGAAAAAGCACACAGAGCTAGACATTGCCACTAAAGTATTGACCTGAAACAGACAGGAAATGGCTGGAACATCTACATTTATACTGTCAACATCCCTCTACATTTCATCTTAAAATAAATGTTCCTATTGTATTGTATTTAGACCCCTTAGCAAGGCAATGGATGCAAAAAAGATATGCTAAATTGAATTTGCTACAGCCTACACACTGACTATGTGTCTTTTTTCCTCTCACTCTTTGGCCTATGTCATTTTATTTCCATGCGAAGAATTTGGCCCTTTGGTGCATTACAGAGAATCCAAAGGACTAACCTTTTAGTGTTGGGAAACAGCTAATGTTCCTGCCAGTGAGCTAAAGCTGGAGTATCCCTTTGTCATGGCCAAATTTATGACATGGATCAAAAACTATAAAAAGCTGTGTTGCATCCTGCCATTAAGGAGAATTAATATTTTCAGCGGTATGTTAACCAAAGTTTTTCCAGTGTCTCTCGTTAAAAGCAGATTGTTGACTTTTCATCCTGGTGTGCCAAACATTTTCACTGAAACCCTAACAAGACTTTCATCTTACAACCATTATTTCTTAATGGACTTGGATAGGGGCAGTGTACGGGAATGGATTTCCTTTTCAGCTCAGCGCAATGGCCCATCATTAGTGTGCTGGGTCTTGGAGAACCATTACACATGCAAACATTTAAAGTATTTCCAGGGTAACTACTTTTCTTTCCTGAAATGCAATTCATGTTTTATCTATTATATTTAAGCAACATTTGGTCACATTTCACCTTTCAAGTATCTCTACTATGATCACTTCTCATTCTGCTGTATAGTAAAAGTCATAATGAATGAGATCATACACAAAAACATTTTTTTATGGAGTGGATTTTGTAGAACTTTCCCCTCATCTTGGGCAATAAATCTGTCTCTGAAAACCACGAAGCCCAAATGCTGACCATTTGACAAGAATACTATATGACGACATCACTCACCACTTATTTCTTATTATTGGGTAGATTATAGCATTCATATTTGGAAAAAAAAAAATCTACTGTTCGCCTTTTTGGTGCTTCTATTTTTAGTGATTTTCTATTCATTCCTGTTTTCCTACTGGAGATGGCCTGTTATCTGTCACCGAACAGCACTCACTTGCTTTGCAGGAATGTAGGGGTTTTTTCCCAAGCTGACACAAGCGGTGTCAACTGCTTTCAGAAGTTGTCCATTCCTCTTGTTAAGCCCTCTCATTCCTAGTATGTACTTCTAAAGATTCCTCAACAATTACATACACAGATGCAGTTTTGGAAACTTTCAACCTTTGATGGTATTTTGAATCACGGCACTATTGGCAGCAAATGAACTCAAAGTAACAACCCTGGAGTGTGATACCATCAGTTCTAAGAAGCTGTGTAATATTTATATGTCTTCATTCAGACTTTATATCAAATGTAACAGGCTTTGCAACCTTCATTAAGAAAAGCTGGCACCCAGAGGTTACCATATGTTCCTTTTTTTAGGCTAGTGTTTAAGTGCAGATGTATATTTATTTTTCCACTCTACAGTCCTCCCTGAACTGTTCTTACTGCAAAGCTAATGAAACCATTGCTTTAATCCCCACTGGCCTTCAGGGTACATCATATGGTCCTTACTATTTAAGAATTCTTTTTAGTGTGCTTTCTATTTCCTTACTTCTGCAGTATTTATAACGTCCCAGTTCAAGAGGCTTTGCTTTTTCTACAGGCGTCAGGGAAACTAAAACCTTTGGTATCACACTGAAGGTAGAACTGAAGCCAAATCTGCCTAAGTCAGATGCAGAACAGTTCTTCCCCCACCCTTCCCCATTTGCCCCGCATCTTCTGAATTAGCTGAGCTGTCCAGGACGGCCTTCCTTTATTAACAGACTTGTCAGACATTTTTAAGTTGGAATGCTCACCATTCTAATCCAAAGATCCTTCTTGTAGTCCAGCTATTGTTTATTTATACAACATAGTTACTGTAGCCTTCCAAATTCTGAACCCAAGGTTATTACTTAAGGCTTTGCAATAGACACTAGTCACCCTCTTTATAGCAGACGAACACATCTAAAATTTCTATTATTTCTCTTTCTGCATTGTAATGTTTCCACATTTCCTTCAGGCCCGATCCAAACACCATCTGAATTAGTGAAAGCACCACAAATACAGTGGGCAATTTTTAATTATTCTTTCTTTTTTTTTTTATAAGAAACATATTCCAATTCATTTGAACTATGGAACTCATCCCACTGCCTTGATTTGCACATTTGCACATGTAACCTTTAGTCGGAAGAGCAAATGTAGGGCATGCTGGAGGCCTTAAGGCTATTGCTGAAAATAACGGCTACAGATTTGGCCCCATTTTCTTCTTTCCCTTTCTGCAGTGGATGTTTTGCAAGAGATGAATTCCTCTGTGCTTGATACTAGTCTATAAGATTAGACTTTTATACTAGATTTTATACTTCAGCAAATCCCACTGAACTCATTCTGGTTTATGCTTCTTCTTAGAGGAGACTATTATATGTAAGCTGAATCTCTTAACTATATCAAATCCAATATAAACACCCTCTTTATAAGACACACCTCACTCTAAAGCTCAGTGTGGAACTCCTAACAAAAATTATAAATGGAGTGCTTTGTTCAGTCATTTAACTCTTTCATTCCTAATATCAAATCACAATGCTTAAGCTGTTTTTATTTTGCACTTGAAAATAAATATAAAGGGAAGCCATAACTTAACCCATATGATGTGTTTGAGCAAATCTGGGAGAAGATTTTAACAAGAGATGAAAACTTAGGATGTGACTTCGCCAAAGTTTTGAGGTTTTTTAATCTCATTTTTTGGAGGGGTGTCTGGGAAGGAGTGGGGGGAGGGGGAACGTGCTAAAACTTCACTAATTGTTGGAGAATTCAAACCTGTTTTCATTTATTTGAAATTATTACATAATGGAAGCGGGACGCTATAATTCAACCCAAATGGACGACTTCAATAAGCGGGTGGAAATGATTCAGTACATTAAAGAGAAGCTGTTTCAATAACAAATCTTTATTATAATCAGGAGTGAAGTGGTTAATTTAAGTTTTTACTGAAAAACAGGCTGGCAAAAATGTTTCCAGGGATGTGGGGATTTTTTTCCTTTTACTCAGTAGGGGTTTGGAGAGGAGGTTTGGAAGGGAAGGAGGGCTTCAGTTCCAGGATCCCCGCATTCCCACGAGTTCCATTAAGGAAGGGGGAAGGGCTTCCTGCTGAGGCAGCCATCTGCAGCTTTCTGTGAACAGCAGGAACCAAAGGCCTGGTAAAAGGAGAGTAAACCCAGGGTGACAATTTTGTCTGCATTCAAAGTCAGAATGTGGCTGATTTTTTTATTATTAGTCATGTTGTTACTACTATTATTATTAAGGAGGAGGGAGGGTTTCTCTGGCAGAATTAGCAGGTCTTTAATGGAATATTAATTACAAGCAAACAATAGCATTACAGGCAGAAAAGTGTCTAGCACAAACACACCCTGACAGCCTCTCCTGGAATGCACCGCCGACAGCAAGCTGGGATTGTCATCATCCAAGCTACTGTCACTCTGCTACAAACTATCCGGAGTCTGTGGATGCATGTCTGAGGTCCCCTTAAGTTACTGCTTTCTAGGCTAGAGTAAATTAGACCTGGATTTTTGTAAAGTGCTGTCACTTAATACCTATTTTAGTAAGGTTATTTTTATGCCCATAATTTGAGGCTAACACATCTGTTATTTCCTCCACTGCCTGGCTTTGGTGAACGTTGCCTATGGAAAGTAACAAAGAGTGACACTGGAAAAAATAACAAGGGTGTTTTAACTTCCAACATCTGGAGAAAACAATATTAAGGAAACAGGAACAAATAGGTACGGTAGCCTACAAAGCAAAAGTCCACTGTTTAACAACAGTGCATAGTTTATACAGTACAGTAGATTTTTATTATTTTAGTCTGGGCAATCTAATACAAAAAATAAGGTTGAAAAACCTCATTAAAGAAGCAGCAGTTCCAGTTCTTGTTTAGGTCATCCTAATGTCAAAACCCCAGGTACAAAGGGAGAGAGGAAAAAAAAAGTACTAATATCCCTTCCAGAAAAGAGTTTCAAAATTCCATCTCAAAAGCTTCCTGTTATGTAGTTTTCAATAAAGTTTTATCACTGCTACATATATGTCCCTGGCTGCTACCTACAGAGATGCAGAAAATTCTACTGTATCATATGAAACTTCAAAACTGAATTAAGCATTCCTGTGGAGTGATAAATATCAAGATTAAGAGAGCAGTGGTAGTTTTCGGGGGCGGGGGGGGGGGAGACGGAGACAAAAAAAAAAGCTTTTCATATTTGCTTTCACATTATTGAATATAACAAAATCAACCAGAAGATGTATCAAGTAATCCTTTAGGGAAAGGGATGCATTTACCATACAAATATCTATTTGGAATTACCACATTTCAATACTACTATTTTTTCTTTTTAAATTTGATAGATTTATTTTTACAATGTACATTCCTAAACCCTCCCATTTGTTGTCTGAATTCCTGTTTGTGACCTTGGAATTCCAAATTTATGATGTCATCCTCTGCCTTTTTTTCCAAGGGCATTGTATTAGAAAATGAAAACAGTATGAAAATACTTCCCTGTCCCTTCACACCCTCTCCTTTTCTCCTGTTAACAAGTATTGCTTTGGCATCCATTTAAAAAATAAAATATTTTTTTTTAAATGGAAGGTAACTTGTACTTACCATAGTCTGCAAAATAGAAGGCCTATTTTTGTTTCACAAACATTATAGGATGTGTGTAGCAGAAGTTGCTCATTTCTAGGTACTGTTTTGAAATATGGAGATTTCTGCTTTCATTTAATATTTTCTTTTAGAGAAAACACATAATACTGCTGAAGAGTTTCTGCCCTTTTTTTCTTTTAAGTCTACAAAAGGATCTCTGCTTCCAGTGGCATATGATTATTTTAGCAGTTTTCCCATATAAAGGCTACGTGTAAGTAAAGATTGTTTCTCCTGCCAGTAATGAGTAGATAGATGGTGGTTAAGAACAGATGCTCCTAATGGCTGGACCATTGCTTGTGACAGCAAAAGCCAGAGGAAGTCATTACACATCTAAACAGTAGATGTGCTTTTAGTTCCCAGTACAAATAACATGTGCCCCAGGTCGGTAAAGCACTCCTGCATTTGAATAGGTTTGGTTTCCTTGCAAAGCTAAAGGTATGTCTAGGTGCTTTTCTGAGTAGGTTTTCTGTCTGGATACATAAGAGTGACTCCAGGCACAGGTGAGAAACAGCTCCATGTACTGGCTGAATATCCCAGCCAGGCCACAAAGCAACAGGGTGCAGTGCAGGAAAAATTCAGTCATGAGAAACTACACTTCCAAATGATATCTGATTAAACCTTAGTGCAACGTGAAAGCTGACATAATGAATGCCAGCCTAACCCAGAAAATCCTCCTTATTTTAATAGGTGTTACAAATGCCAAGCACCTCACAGGATTAAGTTAAAAGTTACCTTTACAAATAGTCTTTCCTTCACAACCCCAAAGTACTAATTTTTCTAAAGAAACTTTGGGACCCCAAACCACACAAATCAAATTAAAAAAAAAAATTGTCTGCTTTCAACACTACCAACTAAGACCACAATGTTTGCACACTATTAAGAAGAATACGAGAACCTGTTTCTGTCTTTACATCATAAAACATTGTTTTCCTCAGATGAGGCTCAAATGTAACACAGTTTCCCAATGCTAATCAAAAGTGCTGCAGCAACATAGGTGTTGTACCATTTTGCAAACAAACAAACAAACAAAACCCCCAAAACCCAAGAACAACTTTGCCTTAATAGCTTTGCTTTTTAAAAGTTCGGAAGGCCAACATGATTATTATGAAGCAAAAAAATTTTTCTAGTTTTCCCCACTCCGGATCCCCACAGCAACCTCCCCAAAGCTGTGAACCCACGTTCAGAGATGTTTCCCCTCTGGAAACACACCAGACACTCTTACAGAACTTTAGATATTTAATATCACAATGTAGATTGTTTCTTGTATTTATATCATCTTCATCTGTGATTGCTCTATATCACCTAGTGCAGAAAACACCTTTTGTTTCAGTGGATTGGAAACATAGTAGGCATAATTGACGAAAGGTACAACATCTGTTTAAATGGCACCTAGGTTTTTTCAGTTGGTTGATAGCGTAATCGCGTTAGCTATCATCAGAAGAATGTGGTACCTATGGGTAGCACCTCAGAACAACATGCGGGTATAGTATATGCATTCATAAATGAGTAAAATTTATCACTGAATATATAGGTATCAGGAGACCTCTCTATCACTTAAGTCCTCAAAGTAAGGCTTCAGTGGGATTTGAAAAATGTGTGGGATCTTTTCCAACCCTGAAGAGGAAAATGGTGAAACTACAGATATGCCTGTGCAGACAGGTGCAGGCAGTTCCTTTAATTCCTCTGTGTCTCTGGTCCCAGCTGGCTGCAATCTAGCTCCAATGCAAAAGCTACCCAGGCATGTTTAGCCAAGGGGTAGGGTATATGGGCTTGAGCAAGGTCAGACTTCAAAAATGCTAGCTAAGAATCTACCAACTAGTTCATGAAATGAGTTTTTAGTTAAAGTTGTTTTGTAAGCAGAATGCTGCTTAGAAATCAAATTGAAGAAAGTAATGATGTCTTTCTAAAATTCATCCAAACATTTTTAAAAAAACATGTATAGCAATACAAATGGCTTTAAAAATGTATCAAAACTGTTCAGGGAACACTACATTACCATTTTGAAAAAAATGGACTGAGTTAGTTTGTTTTTAAAGATATGCCGTTACATCCAGTCTTCACTGTAAAAGAAATGAGGTCAAGAGGCCAGCATTTCTTTTAAATTCTCATATCCTTCCTCATTTATAATATGTGCCATAAAATGAAGTGGAAGAGGTAAATGAAGCAGTGAGCACCTAACAGCTTTACTGACAGCTTTTGTAGTACCAAAACAAACTACACTGCATTTTTATTTATATACTGGGAATTGACCAGTTCAAACACTGACCAATGACCCTAGTTCAGTAAAGTACCTAAACATGTATTTAAGCATTTTCTGAATGTGTAGAATAAAGCAAAAGCTTAAATTAAAGCATATGCTTAAGTACTTTGTTAAATTGGATCTCTACTGTTCACATAAATTGCAGTTGCAAGGCAAGCGGTTGTTCTACAAATTACTCTGAAATTATTCAAAAGTCTATCACAGAAATCTGAGTAATTCATAATACTGGAAAGTCAACAGGAAGACCAATGTCTGTCAACTGGTGTTTGGAGCAAGATATTGATTGCCAAGTGGAGCAAGGTTAAAATGTTATAGCAACATGATCTGGCATGATTTTTCAAAAACTTACAAGCAAGGGAAATGCACCAGGGAATGCACCCAGGGAGCATTAGGCCGTGCTTCTGAGAAGGCTGGAGTTAAAGGTAGAACTCTGAGGAAATCACAAAGAAAAAAAGTCATATGTCTTTCAGTCCCCAAGGATCTGCCTATGAATTTATAGCGAAGGACGTGAACCTCTAGGTTACTTGTGCTTCAGATCTGTCAGAAAGAAACCTTTCCTTATTCTCTTCTACACCACAGATATCACTCCTCTTCATAAACCAGTGCTCTGTTATTTCTATCAAATCTATAGCAAATAATAAAAAAAGAAAATCAGTCTTTATTCATCAGAAGGAGGCAGGAATAGGGTCAAAATGACTTCATCCCCCTTTGCTTTTCAATTTGTCTTTGAAAGAAAGTGAGATAAACTAAGGGAAAAGAACACTGAAAGGTTTCCGAGCTGAAACTCACAGGCTCAGCAAACTAATCAAGGAGAATTTGCAAGACCTGTGACCCATCTGAAGGAGCTGTACAGTGCAAAAGAAACTGAAAATAATTACTAACCCAAAAGCTGTTGTCCACTAGTATTCTCAGCTAAGATGCAATGACTCCCTTCTCATGTTCCAGTGTGACAACTCAGTTACGGAATAAACCACAGGAAAGGTAGGGGTCATTACTTCTGTGTTTGTATTAGACCTGGCTTCTTCTTAATTTTAACATATGAACCCTGAAACAAATATCCATTTCCTTTGTACCATGGGAAGAGGAGGTCTTTTAAAGCAGAACAAGTAATTGAAAAAAGATATTTTCTGGTTTTAATAAGAACTAAGCCAACATGATATAAAAAACCCCTATGTTTTGCAACACCTGTCACAACTTCAAAGAACATAAAAAGTGGCTATTGCGAAAATAACAGGTGTCAGCCTAGAGATGTGAGGTCCAATATGTGGCAGAAGCACAGCAATTCAAGCAATTGCTGTTAAAAGAACACTCAACTCAACCCCTCCTCAAAAGGCAAAATGGAAAAAAACCCTTACGACCCGCAAGAGTGGATACGTTTAAAACTCTACGTTTTCATATTATCTCATAAGTAATATATCATTGAAGTATGCAAAGTGATTCAAAAATAGATTGGAACAAAACTGAGGCTGAGAAATCAAGCATTCAGGGCCAGGAAAGAGAGAAATGAAGATTAATGTTTAATTTTGTGTTTTAAAATATGGCCTTGCAAATGTTGTAACTGGATAAAAGCAAGGCAAAATGGATCAAAACAATACAAAATGGATCATCAGATAAAAAGTGATAAAGCTTGCATGATCTGGGAGAGATTGGATCTCAGAATAAGAAGTTTCCTGGTCATAAAGGATTTAAGGTATTCAAAAGCCTCTAAATTGATAAATCTCTGATACAGTCCTGAAAACTGGACAGAGCAGTCCAGTTAGTCCAAATGAGAACATATTGAGTGACAGAAGCATTGGAGATATTACAGATCTGGTCCTAAAAACAAATTACAAGTTAACTGCAATTTGCATACGAGGTAATGCCTTACAATACACTGTGGATAAAGGGACCATAGCTGAAATCCCAGAATGGCTCATTTGTTATAATTTGTTTATGATTTCATATCTTTTGAGTCTACTGTCACTAAATCTCTGTTAAGAGCAGAAATTAAATTGCGCGAGGAGGGGGTGGTGGTTAACAATATAAAATTTCCTTTTCTTTCTTTCTAACTACCCAAGAGGGACAGAGAGAGTAACATCCGATTAGTAACCACGCTTCCTCTGTGATGCTAACTGTGAAATATGTAGCTGGCCCAGGGTATTAACAGGGAGTATGTGCTTGAAGCATAGAAACAGACTGGGTTATTTGGAACATAGCAACAGACTGGGTTACAGGGTCCTCCCTCACTGCTACCTAATTTGGCTTATTGAGGGTTATTCATGGTCTGGGTCCCCAGAGGAACTGTCAGGGTGACTCATCTAAACCCCATATCCGGTGTGTTTATCATTATGCTATTGTATATGAGAATAGAACATCTCTTGCTTTAGTGATAGGCAGATGTGCATTTGATGTAAGGTTTTCAGGAGTGCTTAAGTAACTTGGACATTTAGTCTCATTTTTAAAAAATGTACCTGGGGACCCTATCTAATGGTAAAGCAAAGTCACTGAGATGCTTTGGAGAGCCTTACCTTGGATTTCCGAAAATAATTGTTCTTAATTATAAGATTGAAAAGTGTGAATCTGTTCAGCATATGAACAACTGTTTCCTTCCCATGAATAAGAAAGCAACTGAAACAGCATTTGGGAGCAGTTCAAACCACCAAGGGTACATCTCCTAGAATTAAGATAGTTTCTTATTATTTTTAATGAGCTACCTTTTTCTCCTTCAGTGCTATTCCTGCATCTCTTAACATATCTCTTTTTAGTTATCACCTTATTTGAGCCAAAATTCTAAAGATCCTAGTTTACCTGAGTGTTATCTCTTCAGATTGATGGATTCTTATTTTGGGAAAAATGAATGAGGGGCATTCATTGCTTTGGTCGGTTTTGCAGGAGGTACAATGCTGATTGCCAGCTGAATGAATGTGAGAAGAAAGCCTTCCTAAGGTATCACAATCCTGTCAAATGCTTTGCTTTTTTGTTCCATGCAGCTTAGAGCAGCATCCATTCAGACAATGCTTTCTACTGAATAGACAGTGCCAGATGCTCTCAGAACTTAAGGCTGTGCCCAGTTAATCCAAATAATTTTGTCCCAAATATTTAACTGACAACAAAAAATCCCACCTTTGAAATCCACATCCGAGTTGAGATAGATAGAATTTTATCAGTAGTCTGCAGCATGCATGGCAATTCCAAAAGTAGATTTTTATTAAGGTCTTATTTTAACTAATTTAGAAATTCAAATTTTCTATGAAAGCAGAAAGGGTACAGACAACAGCATATTTGTTAAGCACCAGTGGTCAAAATCTTTCTACTTCCTTCAAAACCCCCAGTCAATGTTTTCCTTTAAAGTTATGTTCCATGATTCAAGCTCTTGAGAATTTAAGTTCCTTGCTTCTTGCCTGGCTTAGCCAGCTCAGCCAGGTCTTTGTCAGCAGCTGGGAAGGATTGCAAATACATAGCTACCAGTTCATTTAGGACCAAACTGTGGTACACTTATTCATGAAGATCAGGAACTTACTCTCCCTGCATTAATTTTAATAGGAATTCATTAGGAGGAAATGCTGCAAAAGTCCAGTGCTTAGCTGACAAATCGATACATTTACCAAATATCAAACAGAATTGGAGTCTGCAAAATGGAACTCCAAACCAGAAGTTCCAGGTTTCGTTGCAGTAGCCAAGAAGGTAACATTTCCTGATCTCTTGAGAGGAATTCTCGGCATTGTATACAACTTTAGCTTTTTACCTAACAGTACCCTAGAAACTGTAAAATATTCTAATTTTAATGAACAGGAAAAAAATGGAGCCATGACAAGGGGATAGCTAAAGACTAGCTCTCTTCCCAGCAGAGAAATACCTCTTGTAATTCTATTTTCCTTCAGTAATGACTTCCTAAAAATCTTTTCTGTCTATTTCTCTCATGTGTATAAAGAGGAAGATAGACATAAAGAGAAATGTTTTACAGAAAAATCATTTGACCCAGCTCCTCCATGACACAGACCCCAGAGAACCTCCCTGGCACTGAAACACAGGGAGGAAACAGGTGTGGGAATGAGCCACGCACACACTTCCCTCAGCAGTGGCCACAAAATTCAGACACAACAGCCAAACCCCACTTCTGCAGAAGCAATGTCTGTGACATAACATCAAGTAGCGTTTGTGGTAGAACAGTAATAGTGTGAGGAACCTTTTGAAAAATAAGAGTAGTGGAAGGTGAAGCAATATTTCTCTAGAAGAGAGATGGCTAGGGAGAGAAAACAAGTAAAAGCCTGCAGAACCAAATACCACCTAATAGTTCTCAAACTACTCAAAAATTGGTATCTCATTGCTGAGTGGAAAGTACTTCTCTGTCTAATGCAGAACATCTTTGATGTTATATGTTTGGTAGTCTTCACAGAGCTGCTAAACTCTTAGTCGTGTTCACCTGTAAATTATGGAATGCTTTAAGGATCTTTGATCTGTTGTGTATTTCCACAGCATCTATCAAAATGGAGTCTCGCTTCAAGCCTGGGTCTACAAATAGTAACAAGAGCCAATCTACAGCTTTGCCTGCTGTCACTGATCCCTAGTTTTTCATTACCATATCACAAACTGAAGGGTTTCACTTCCATACATTTCATAAAGGTTGTAAGCAGTTTTTAAAAAATATTCACTTACCGCTTTCTCTTTTGTTGCAGACTGAAACAATGTGCAATATGTTTGTTTTCTAGTTATTCTAATCATTCTATAAAGTTTTTATTTTAGACCCCAAGCTAATTTTTATGAGTGATAGTGTTTTCTTCTTGTCCAGTATGCTGCTTCAAGCAGTATACAGATACATAATCTTCACCTTTTATTTAAAATCATTCCTATCACCTACAGCTCCTAGGAAATCTATGTTCTTTATATATTTTCCTTTACTGAAATCCTCCCGGGAACACACTGCCAGTTTTTAAAATCAGAAAGGAGATGGACCTTCTACACAGATGGTGGTTTCTAAGCCGTAACAATTTAACTGATCAAACTGTGTAATATTCTCTGCATTGCAGTATTCACTCCCTACATGATGATATTCATCACCCACCCTCTTCCTTCCTTCACAGACTCTCAGAAGATTCACACTATATCCATTTCCAGTGGTTCTCTCAGATTCCTCAGGCAAATGCCAATCAAAGCTTCCTTTGTTGGTGATATGTACATTCCTCCATGAGCTATAAAGGGTAAGAATGTCCCAACTTTCTACAGGCTATCATAGGCACGTGCAATATTATTGTCCCATAGTTTATCTTACCATACCCCAGAGAAATCTCATCATCCTGTTTTCTTTATATGGACTACAGATGTCTTAGCCAAGCTTCCTCACCACTGAGTCACCGACCAGGATTGTTTACGTCTTCATAATGAGTCACCTTCAGGATTTGGCTCATTGTCAATAAATGGGCTGACAGCTTCAGCTAGTCTCTGTTTTGTCTCATTCTCCTTCATCTTGTCAATGTAGTTGTACCTGTTGGGAGTATGAACACAAAATGGCTCCCTCCTACTTTTCCTTTTGCTTTTTTTATGCCACTTCATGTTGACTGATGTCACTTTCTATCTCTAGATTGACTACTGTTCCAAAACTTTGACTTTCATGTTGTTCCAAGTTCCTGTGTCATAGGAAATCCAATTCAGATTTCTTTTTTGCATCCAAGAATATCAGTTGACATGCAAAAGTGCCATATCTTTGGTCAGATGTCAAACTACATTTAATATGTGTCTTTCATCCTCCTCATTTATAAATAGGAATATTGTGAATATTGCAAATATCTAGGATGCTTTAGAAGTCATGTTGCCTTTTTCCATATGATACCTTTTCACTTATTGGAATGTGTAAATGACTAGGAATTCTGCTGGCCCAGGAACTTTCCTTTTTGCACTATCCGTCACCATGAAGGTTCATTTTTATGAATGTTCTGTATTTATTAATTCTTTCCTTTTCTAATCACTATGTTTAGTATGTCCACTCAGCACCTAACTCCCCCTTAGATCTAAACTCCTTGCAATCAGTGGTTGGCTGGGCTCCCAGAGTTAGTCATACTCATTTTCTGTTTCACCTTCAGGCTTTCATGTACTACTTCAGAGCTATTATAGTTACATTTCCAAAACAGTAGAGTAATATTAATATTTTCATTATTTCATTATTTTCTAAATTTATATTGTAAATATGTTTTTATATTAGTTCCTTACTTTAAAAGATTATTTTTTTAAAAAAGGATTAAAGTGCTTGATAAAGTCCCTTTAAGAGTCTTTCACATTTCCTCTTTTCTAAAGTGGCATTTGCTTTGTTGCATAAAAAAAACTCACAGCAACTAAATTGGGGTGAGAGGTAAAATACTGCCATGAATTAGAAACAGGCTAAGAAACCAAAAACAAAGACTCAGAATTAATAACCAGTTTTCAAGGGAAAAGGTTAACAGGAAGGTGACCAGAACTGAACCCAGTTTGCCAAGTGGAGATAGAACGTAAAGATGTGAGTAAAAACATTATTGTGTTTAATTATTACTAACAATATAAATAAATCATACCTAAGTGTTTTGCAACTAAATCTGTGGAAATCACACCCAAAAAAATCTCCTTTAAGGATTCAGTCAGTAACTTCCAACATAAACCTGATTTTTATTCAAAACTGCAACTTTTGTGGATAGAAACATGCCCTTATCTTGTTTTTAAATACCAAAGTGGTTGTGTGAAGGGCAGAATATCTTTGAAGATCTCCAAATCCTGTGTATATGAGACACAGCTATTCTAAAAAGTGAATCAGTTATTTTTTTCTTCAACTTTGTCTGCTGATCTCAGCTACAGTTTCTTGGACATACTGAATTTAACCAGACTCACCAACCCAGAAAAAGGTTTTTGTGTTCTCTAGTACCAGATCAGACTAATGGCTAGCCCTATGATCCTGTTTATTTTTAAATCAATCTAGATAAACAAATCTTTCCATTTGTCATTATTGTTTCTCTTTTTGTAATTAATCCTCAGAGAAGTTACAAATTAAACAGCACTTACTCAACCAAAATGGAAACTTTGTATAATAGTTTCTTTCATAAAGCACAAATCAAATATAAATTCACTATTTTTTTGAATATGGAAATACTCATAGTGATGAAAATTATACTTAGTACACGTGGAATGTTTGCTTCATTTTTTAAGCGTGGGTTGTTGGGGTTTTTTAAAATAACAATGATGCCAGTGAACTTCAAGATGATGAAGTTTAACAGGCCCTGGAGCCCGTTCAGATCTAGCTGCCTCAATCCAAATGCTAATGTGCATTCAGAACTGTGAGCAGAAAAACTCAAGAGTCTGAAAGACTCATTGCCCTGGTGGGAAATATTATTTGTGCCAGTGAGAGGAGCTGCTGGCTGGTTTATGTGATTGAAGGATTGAGAACATTGGCTCACATGAGGTGTAACTTGGTTGTAGACAGGATTCCACTATGAAAGTCTCCCTGATATTATGATTGTTTTTAGATGAGGCCAAGAATAGCACTGTTTGTATTGCTTGAGCTGCCTGAGGTACTAATAAAGAGAGCAATAGACACTGTGCTGGATTCCAGAGGTGACGAATGATCTAATAAGAATTTTTTGTTTTCAGATGCTGGACCTCATTTTGATGCTTTTCCCAGTGTGGTTATGGATAAGAGACCTGCAGTTGTAGCCAGCTAGCTGTTTGTACACTCTGACACACACAACTGTAAAAGAAAGCAGACTCATTATGGGTGTGACAGAGCCTATATCCCCAATTCTGGAGGTTTTCTATTAAACAGACATTCAGTGAGGATCTTGATGCACCCCTGCCTTAAAAGAAATGGAAACTTGTGAACTCACACTGTTAACAACCAAAAAACAACACCAAAATTGTATTCAGAGTAAGGAAAACACAATTTACCCTGGACTTGGCTCCTCTGACAGTATAGGACAAGATAGTCTCAGTCTTGCAGTTTAGCCGAGTGTTATGCTATCCATCAATATCTAGGATGATACATGACCAAAATGTGGAACATCTGTATATTGTTGAGAGCCTCAGCATAATTTTTAATTAGAAGATGTGTTTTGAATGTTTTCTCACTTAGTGTGCTAAATAAACCAGCAATTTTAAAAACACAAAACCCAAATTATTTATGAGCAAACCAATGAAATCCCCATTCCAAAACCAAAACCACCCCAGCATGAATACTGACCTCACCTCTGCTACTACAGCTAATAGGAAAACTGATGCACTACTTAGGCTAGGCATAATTAAGAAGATAAAAAGTCTGCTAATGGATTTTTCAATTATTTGCTAGACATCTGCCAGGGAGAAAGATGCGGATCCAGATTCTGTTCCCAAGTCCAGTAACAGAGTGCAGTCTCTAAATAAAGCATATGTTAGCATGAAGCCCCACAAATAAAAATGGAGAGGGTAGTGTGTAAAATTGAAAGAAAGTGTCAGGCTGGAGGTGGGGTTACAAACAGTGTCACAAGGGATTGATTTTGTTTACTATTTTGATTAATGCACTGGCTCTAGAACATGGGAGTACACTGATGGAGTCTGCAGGTGACGCAGAGAGGCGTACATCAGCATACAAGAAGGCAAGGAAAACCCACTGAAAGAACTGGATATCTGTGAACTGAAATGAGATGACACTCAGTAGCGAAAATAACAAAACATGCATTGAAGGCTAAGAACTAAAACTCTCATTTGGAAAAGACTCAATAGATTCTGCTCTGGAACTACCGGATGACTGCAGGAGGCTACAAAAGCAATGCTTTGTTAAGGTAACACTAGAGGAAGAGTAGCAAATTCTTAGTGTCCAACTGTGCAACCTTCAGGAGACCTCATCTGCAATACTGCATACAACTTGTGCTCAAGGAAAATGAATTCATCACTAGAACAGGTGTAAAGGTGGCATACTAGGATAACCAGAGGAATTAATAATCTACCGTGTGAGGAGAAACTAAGAAAGTTCTTCTGGTGTAGCCTTATGAAATTAATTTGGGGTCAGCAAGTAAACATCAGGAAAGCAGAATAGTTATATAAGCCAGCAGACAGGGTTGGCATGATAATAAGTCACCAAGCACCTGCCATAAATTACTTGAGGCTGGAAACTGAAAGATGGTGTCTAGCCATGACGGCAATAACCTTCGGATGGAAGATCTGTTCCAGAGTAAAAAGGCGAAAAGCATAACTGCTCTTCAGAAAAACTTAACAAACTATGAAGATACATGGTAGCTATATTAAAGAACTTGAACAGATAACTCAAGACTTCACTTGTTTCTGTCTGATAAATTCACCTGAAAGGATAAATGCCCAGCTGGACACAATTCTTGGTTCTAGAGGCCCATCAAGCTCTCTGAGGAGAAAAGCTATATTACACAAGCAGCTTTCTCATTGTGACAGTGAAGTCTTCTGTAAATTAGGGGCAGGAGCAAAAGAATAAGTAGACTGACCATTTTTTATGGGGTAAGTATGTAGCCTTGCACATCAAAGGATTCCACTTTGCCATCTGACCCAGCTAAAAGTCCATTATCTGTCAGCAACTTTAACCTGTCAAAAGGAACTCTTATGTAAGGTGTTCCAAGCTGAGGACCACAACCGTCCTCAGGCTGTCTAAAATACTTCTTGACTAGTCTGAAATGAAGGTGAACTCAGCATTAAAGAGTGATATAACTGATATAACTGAAAAAGCTTTTAATTAAGAGTTCAAGTTTTTGTTTTATACACTTTTGAACTCTTAAAAGGCTCCTAAGGTTCCTTTTAAGCTAACATTAGTTTTCTACTTAAGCTCCTCTGACAAACAGGCTTCTCAGGTAATTTAATGTCATATAAATGAATATGGCTATAGTTAAGTAGGCTCAGAGAAAAGTGCTCTAGAAGAATTTTCTTCCAAGTTTACTTGATTCTGCATGGTAGGATATATGCAGGAAATCTCTCTGAAGAAAACAGACTGTAACAGACATCATCTCTACAGAAGAATATTGTTTAATCCAAAAAGATGCAAGAAAAAAGCAACCAGGATAAAATGATGTTTAAAACAGATTGCATTAGTGATAGAAAACATAACACAAGTCCATTTGCTTAACACTGTTAAAGAAGGGAAGAAAGTCATTCTCATTCCATACATTTTAAAATTTTTTCTGTGTCTAATTAATCCATTAAATTTAAGCAATAGGTTCTGGCTGAAAGTTCCATATTTTCATTTGATGTCCTGAAGAAATTCATCACAGAAGAGCCCTTAGATCTTACTTTGCTAAATTCAAGGAAAGTCAGGATTCCTTCAAAACTCACAATTCTTTCATAAGCAGTGAATTAAAAATATAAACATTGGCTTATTTCTGATATTTTACATTGCTAAGATTTTGTCCTACATGCTCAGTTCATTCATTCATTCAAAAAAAAAAACATGCTTAGTAACTGTTCAAAAAGTGGATTAAATCCTTTAACACATTATTACTGCACTGCCTCAATAAGCCCTTAGTTTATCAAAAAGGATATTTACTGTAAATATGGTACTAGAACCAGCTGCATCACATTTACACAAAAAGAAAACATACTGGATTGTTTAGAAAAAGAAGCATAATATAGTGGCGATTGCTTTCCCCTATACTTCTGAATTAAGAGTTTGAAATACTGTGCTTGAAGTCCCATAAAGCTTGGTATGCCTTGGGAACAGCACTTCTAGCTTAATTTGGGCCAGGCTCCTTTTTCCACTTTGAAGGAACAAAATGAGACTTTAACAGTTCCAGGAGCCTCTAGGTAGTTGCAAACTGAGGGCTCTAAAGCAGTCACGTGGGCAGAGCTCAGCCCATAGTATAAAGCATATTTTAGGGAGACTGAATTTTAGAACAAGATTGGACCATCTCCCCTCCTACCAATGCAGAAATAAAAACAGATTACTTTATTGCCCTCTCTCACTGTCTCCTATACATATTTTAAGAATTATGAGACCCTTCTTGAAGTAATATATGCAAGTCAATTGCAGTTGTGAGAATCATATCATTTAGGGATGTCCACCACTCACAACAAGTCAAAGAAGATAAGCATTTGGAAAACACAGTGTAAGACAGTAAGAGTGCAAAGAGTAAGTTTCATCATGAACATTGTGGACTATGTAATATTTAGATACAAGAGTTATTTAGGTACAAAAAGAATAGAAGCCACCCCTCCTCCTCATTCACCCCCCAAAATAATAGGGTTCCAAATCCCAGCATGGAGCAATTTCAGAGATTCATGTCATGCAGAACTATGTAGCTTAGAGCTTTTAGCCAGGAAATTCTGCAAATTTGCCCTCAGATTAAAGGGTGCCATGCAACCCAATCACATTACAGCTTTATTTTGAATGCTTGCACTTGGCAATGCCTCTGGCTGAAGATGTCTTGTATTTTTTGGCTCCTGCAGAGTTTGTACTAGAAAAGCATTTTGGCACAATTGGCATCTACTGTTTAATCTCTTAAAAGGGTATGGAAATAAAATCCCATTAATTCCTCTGAGGTGTGCACGTCTTGAAAGGTTTAAGGCTAATTTTTATAACATGAACTAAATATACAGCCTTAAACTAACTTCCTATCCAGCCAGGATGATCCTTGTAGATCAAAGATGAGGATGCAGAAAGAATGCAATAAAATTGCATCAGAAAAGAAGCTTACTGTCTGGCATTGCTATGCAGGGGTTAAAGACATGTCTACATGGCAGCCAAGAAGTACAATTTAAAGCTTGTTTGAGGATGTGTGCACAAGCTGCAACTAGCTGGTCAAGTGATGATAAACATGTAGCCTTAGCAGAGCAAAGTGTGGACTGAAAACTTAATCTGAAAATTTGGACAAATATTTAGGTGGCTAACCTGCACTGTACTCCAAGCTGCCACAGCTGACACTTTAGTTGTAGGATTTAAATTCCCATCTAGCCATAATGACTAAAAACATTCTGAGAAGACTTTGTTCTATTATAAATTCAAACAGTGGGAGTGAAATGGGGAATGGGGATGTTATGGGACCTTTTCATCTGAAACTCTGTTTCAATAAAACTAAACTGCTAAGTTTCCATGATACTCATGCTTTTAGCAAAATCTCTACCTTCTCTGATTTTTTGTTGCAGTTGCTGAGTGGTATTTGGAAAATGTCCCTGGACTAGGGTTTTTCATGAGAAATTTCAGAGAAGAGTTTAGACGTGCTCTTCCTTAATTGACTGGATCCATAGCCCGAAAAACAACCTTGAAAACCTGGAATAATAGTGCCTGCTTTCTTCAACAGACCCACCCATGATTGTGTGCTTTAATTTTTCAACAAGATGTGGAGGTAGGGCCTGAGGAAACCCATAAAAATGTTTGGTTTGGCTTTCTGGCAGTTTTCCCCAGCTAGAGTCCACGAAAAGCACTGAGGATGCAAGATCCTGCTAAGTTTCCATAGAGCGCCTGACTCGAACACCACAGAACATTCTGTACATCCCAGAGCGGAGGATCGTATTGCTCCGCTCACTCTGGGGACAGCAACAAGCAGCAGCAGCAGCAGGAGGTCATCAGCTGGAAACTGGAAACCTGCCATCTTTTAATTAGTTGCTCTCTACTTCATAGTAATCCTATTTAAAATCCTATAAAGTGCAAGGTGAGGTTTGCTGTACAAGCTCAGATAATGCCAAGCCAAATTTTTCATCATGTAATTAGCCAGAAACACCTTTTTAGATGGAATAAATATCATCTCCTCACTTAAATTAGGGAGTATAATACATGGCCAGGTTCTGTTCTTTCCTGTTCTTAATCATTGTCCAGATGAACAAAAATGTTTCCCAACTGACTCTGGATTCAAGAACCACTTTGTTTTAACTGAAGACAACTGCTTTCTATATAACTTAACTTGGATTTGGTCTCAAATTCCATGTAGACAGTCTTTCAGATACAAGAACCAAATTCTCATTCTTCTTACAACCTATGCAAAGGTATTTTAAGACACTCTAGTTTTCAGTGATTCCAACCAAACTGCTTTGTGAGCAATCACTGGATGCATTTTAAGGGCAAATATATGCTACCTCATACAAACTGTACACAAGACCTTAAAGCGAAGTATATCAAAAGCATCAAAGTCTTACCATCATTTCACAGACTGTTGCAGAACTGCATAAGAAAGATTAAGTGTTACTTAGTCACACAGCAAATCAATTCCTGACTCAGGAGCAGAACATGGGTCTCCTGACTACTAATCCAATAGCATGGAGGAAAATGTTGTCCTCATCTGGATCTAAAAGGAAGATTTCTCACATCTGGTCCCTTCCCCACTTCCACCATCATACCACATCACTACTTGTTCAGGATGCTGGGTTGAAATGTGAAATATGAAAAAGGTTGAAATCCTTGCTGTGGCATTAAAGAAAAAGGAAAAAAAAAAATTTACACTGGGTGGGTTCATATGAATACAAATTAATAAGGTTCTTCTGTAAATATGCTTCAGTATATTGTGTAATATAATATAATCCTGGTAATCTGAGCCCCTTCCTACAGCTCTCTGCTATTAAATCATTGCCAAAAAGTGGGGAAAAACTGCCAACTTTATGTGCAAATTATGAAGTGTGTAGATTCACAAGATTCTGCCTTATTGACAAAAGTAAACTCTTTTTGAAATAGACTGATTTAGATAGCCGATTTCTTTAAATACATTTATTTTACCTTGCAGGCGTCATCCATTTGGGCAGGAAATTAACTTTTCAGCCAGTGATCTTTTTCACAACACCTCTTAAAATGATATTTTTGTATGGAATGCTAGCAAGAATAGCTCTGTATGAACACACCCTGAGAATAAGTTTACAATGCCTGACAATACCCCAAATATTTCAGTAGGTGTAGAGTATACAGGCCCTTGGCATTGAGTCAGAAGTCCAAGTCCCAACTCACAAAACAGCACAGAGCTGCACGCAGAAATTGACGGGTCTGGGGCTTAAACCTCACCCCAGACAGGCAGACAGGCAAGCAGCCAACCTTTCAAGAACTACCTCAGGCTGCCGTAGATCTCCCAGCTCTCAGCCTGGACCTTTTGTCAACCACTGGATCATCCCTCTTCTCCAGTGGTTTCTGTTCTAATGGGATGACTTGGGGGATTCTTCTCAACGCTTTTCTCACTCTTTAAAGCTCATTCTTTAATTCCACTCCTCTCTACAGGATCCAGCTCTCCCTCATTCACCCACTCTGGGGAAAAGAGATGAGTTTGAGACTTCCCAGCCTTACAACAGATTTCTTTCTCAAACTTACAACTTTCAGACCTATTTATCTAACCTACTACAGCTTAACAATCATGACATGTAGCATAAGTGTTGCCAGGGATGAACAGAATTAGTAAATAGGGAGGAAAGGGAGCTTGTTACTTTTTCCTAATGTGTTCTCAGATAGGGGCAAAATAGAAACAGTTCTACACCTGGAAATGATCACACACCAAGCCACTCTCCTAGCTCATCATCATCATCATCTCAACTCTGAGCTCAGTCTAAAGGATATTTCTCACTGCACAGGCTGTGTCTGTGACAGGATCTTCTCAATTTTGTAATGGAAGCATTCTCTGGGAAGAGTTGACTATTATTTTTCCAGTGAAAAGTGACCAAATGGAATACGTTCATGGAAAGTTGTTCTAGTGAAATGCCTGCCCACCCCCCCCACCCCCCCCGCCCCAGCCTCCATTTGCCATAAAACAGTACGGTTTTTGGTAAATGCTGTCAGTTGTTTATTTTAGAAAAAAAAAGTAGTTCTCCACAAGTCATTTGTAAAGCCAAGACACAGTTCAGATTTCAAAATTTGTGGGAAGTTTTTGGTACTTATTTCCACACTTCCCATAAAAGCTCTGATACTCTTATTTCTTATTAATAAGCAAAAGCAATGACATAAGAAATTGTTAAAGATTCAGCACATAAGACCTTAAACACCCTTATACCTGAAGGGAATAGGAATGTAAACACTGACAAAGTGAGAAAGCAGCTATAGCCTGTTTTACCAGTGTCAATCTTAACAGAGTTTTCACTTGTTCCACTGAGAAAAATAGACTTCCTCATCATCCTTTCTTAGTTTTAACACATTTGCCAAGAAGAATCTTTTCATACTAGAAACTCACCTTCATTTTTCTTTTATAGTGTACTGTAAACCCACCTACATTTAGTATCCTGAATTAGTAAGGAACCCTAGTCTCTTGGAAAGGGTTTGCTTTTTTTTTTTTTTTTGGCAGATTCCAAAAGATGTAAGTACATCCTAAAATTTGTCTTACTAACAAGTGCAACAAACATACATGACAACACATCTGAACATGACAACGCATCTGAACCGATGCTGCTTATGCCATGTGGTGACCAGAAGTTACTAGATAAATAAAACAAGCCTAAAACAAACATAAGAATCTGAAAGAAGAGTGAAAAAATGAAATGCATAATATGACTGGCAGGCCAAAAATGAAAAACAATGGCTATATCTGCACTAGTAATTTAAGCACGCCAGAATGATCCTGGCCGTGGTAAACAACTGGCATGTCCTGGACCATGACCATATTATTAAATTGTCTCACCCTCCAAACATGGGGCTGCATGCAACATACAATTTGGAAATGGTCACTGGTGTGTGCCAGCTCCTGCACCGTGCCCAGAAATTGTCTGGCAGTGCCAAGTGGCCCAGGCCTAAAATCATGCTCGGGCAGCTGTAGCAGTTTAACAGTACAGTTGATCAAATCCCAGCACCCAGAAACATTGCCTTGACTTATGACTATGGATGCAGCCAGTGAAGCCACACTGATCATTAATAATATATCACCCTTCTGTTTCTGTGGAAAACACCAGCAACCTTTCAGAGATACAGCCCACTGCATTATTAGCTCTTTATTTTCTCTTTATTTAGTATATTCAAGGAAAAGGCCAAGTCAATGGAAAGTTGTCATTTGAATTGGTGGAATCGTTGGAAAGGAAACAATAAACAAAGGAAGCAGAATTGAAATGTGAGTTAAAGATGTCACTTTTCAGTTTTCTCCAGGGCTGCCCTAGAAAAGGTTATTTTTAGGATTATCTTTGTAGTCCTATGTGGTACTTGCATGCCTTTGCTGCCTTTATGGTTATATATAAAATGTATAAGTGCAAAACCAAAATACAGGTTTCTTAGGCATTCCTTTGCACTCAAGGTCATGAGTTTTCTTAGCTATCTCCAAAACTTGTTTGATTTGGGATTATTATAGGACTTGAGTAGAAATACTTTTTTTCCTTTTAAACTTATATCAAAAGGTAGATTTAGCAAAAGTCATTTTACTGGTTAGCAAAAAAAGTAATGATGGATTTTAACTTATGGTTTTAGCATTAGGAATATATATTTCAGGGCTGCAACCTTTCAGCTGCAAAATATAGAACTAGTTTTACTTCACAAGCATTTGTCCAAACATTTTCTTTCATTTTGATCCAAATAGTTTCACACCCACTGAGTTAGACTTTGACTTTCAGGTTCGAGCAAACTGAAAATTTCGGTCCGCTCCTCAGCTAGAGTAAATTGGTGTAGCTCCACAATGGAGCAAAACACTGACTTCAATGGAGCTACACCGATTAACACCGGGTGAGGATCAGATCCTGATCAAATTGAAACTCAATTGGAATTGCTGTGCTTCACCTGGTGTTTATTCACACCTCACATCAAAACCATGCAAAGCTATGAATTTTGCATTATTCTGATCCAAAGCCACACACCATATTTGCTTAAAATTGAGTTCAGGTCATTCAGGAGTTCCTCAATGCTAAGCAAATCTTTTGATAAATATGGTTTGTGTTACTAGTTTGTAACAAAACTCCACACCAGGTGACTTTTGTGTGGTCTGGTGTTTCATTGTGAACATTTTGCACCGCTCTAATGAAACATGATTTCTAAGACAACCGGGGGATAAAAAAGAGTTTCTATTCAACGTTTTACCCATGAGTTCTGCAATATGCACACAAACTGGGACCACAACATTAAACTCCCAGTGTCTAAACTTTGAAACCTAATTCCCTAACAAAGGACCTAAATAATGCTGGTGTGATCTTCTAGAGGTTCTGTGCAATGGACTGCAGCTCTCATTAGCAGTAGAACTGCAAGTCAAACCCCTTTGCCTTAGGTCTTTACATAGTCTGGGATTTCACCAGAGCTTGCAAAGGGATTGAGACTAGCTTTTCAGGGGTATTTATGCAGAAAAGTACCTGAAAGTGCAGGTGGCCATCTAAGGCTAGATCCAGTGTAGGCACTGGCCTCTTTAGAAAGCAAAGGCAAGGCCCTGTGTGCAGAGCTCACCCAGTATCTGCCAAGAAGTAACACACTGACAGAAGCCCTTTCACTCTCTCTGGAGCTTTGGTGGCAGTCACAGCTCTGGGCATGTGGGATCACGAGCCTGGAACATAAGGTTGCTTAACCTAGACAAAAGTATTTGCATACACTCACACATTTATTGCATGTACATGAGTCTGCTGCCTTGCCTTTTCCATGCAAGAAATGTGTATGCCACATGCACAGTAGGCCAGATGCCTCCAAGAAGCTTTGAACTTATTGTATTTGTCCTGGACAGCTGATTTGTGCATGTGGGGTAGATTTGATACACACAAGCAAAATGCACGTCTGGGATTCCTGGATTGCTCTAGACAAAGTTTTCAGGTAGAAAAAGAAAATAATGTCAAGGGAAACTGACAAATGGCAGACTTATGCTAGTGAGGCTTACAACTTCTTTCGCTGCACTTAGTAGAAAAAGATAAAGACAAGGGCAGGTATTCCCATTCAGATGACTCCACAATGTGGTGGACAGCAATAAATCCCTTCAGGTGAGGTGAGCATAGTATGTGGGTTCTTCCCTGTGGGAGAGTGCTCTAAGCTATATGCTCCTGTATGCAGACCTGCCATGCTGAGCCTTTCCGAAGAGATGAGAGAGGAATGTATTATTTGATACTTCTGATGAAGCTTTGGAGGAAGATGAGTACCCACCTGCTCAGTTAGGCAGGTGCAACAATACAGACAACCAAAATTCTAGCCACATGGAAAAATTAAAGTCTACGGTGAGAGGCTACCTGAACTGAGGTGATTCTAGGGTTAGACGGCCCTAAGGAAGAGACAATCTCCAGGTTTCATGTGGCTCAGTTCCATGCAAGAAATTCCCTAATCTTTTGCTGAATGTAGCCTATGATACATTGTGTAGGATTTAAGAAGAGCTAAGGTACCGACAACTTCAACAGGGAAGTTCCTTACACTCCTGAAGTTTTGCTATTGTGCCTTTCCCAAAATGCCACCATCTTAACATGGCTGAGCCATACAGGATCTGTTTGTACCTGTACCTCACTAAGCCACTTCAACTCAGCATTGCTTTCTAAAACACATAATCTAGCACAAGGCTGATGTCCTCATAAGGCATATAGCCAAGGCCATCTTCTTAAAAATCCTTATTGTGAGAGGAAATGTTATATTTTATATATAGTTCAATGTTTATATCACTCCCAAAGTACAGGATGCCTGAGGAAAACCCTTTCCTAATCTGTAAAACCTTGAATTTATGTATTCCATCTTTTAGCAACGTGACAAGCTATGAAAATTCTGCACATTCCTGTCTCTTCATTTAAAGATGCATCAACATGAGGTTCATCAGATGAGAGCAGATGACCCAACAGCTGCATTACTCCCCTGTTACCAATAAAGATAAACTCCTGGGAAAGGGCAAACCAAGGGAATGAGTCCATGGACTTCTGCTCTCCAATGCCTTTCAAATAACCCTGTGTGGGTCCTTTACTGGCATTTTCAGATATGCTTTCTTGTATCTTTGAGAATCTTGTCCTTAGCACCCTATTTTTATCGCATCCTGGAGTTCAGTGGATTTAAATGTAAGCATTCACATCCTGGCTTATACACCGATTGGTTTCATGTTATTATAATACTCTGAAAATCTCCAATGGTGATCTGACCATTAAACCAAGCTGTAAATTAGACAGATTGGATTAGCATTTTCCTATAGGGAAATAGCATGCTGCTTTATTCAGTATAAGGGCTTACTGCTGGCATGATTCTTTAGGCATGAAGACAAGAATGTATTATACTCAACAATGGTACAGATGCCTGAACAAAACATTATGTCACTCAATTCTCTTGGAAGATTCTCGTGCTCTTTGGATTGTAGCCACACTGGTACTTGACTCTTAACTTCCACTGTCTTCCACAGAAGAAAGTGATGCAGGAACTGGGAGACAACAAGACAAAAATAGCTAAGCTTTCCCCATTGAAATTTCAAAATGTGAGAGAATGGAGAGAACACTTCCTCTGTCTCTTGGGAAAATTAGTCCTGTTATTGCCAGCACCAAAACCAACATCTTCTGTGGTCTAGCGTAAAATAATTCTCTGGGTCAAAATTACTTGAAAAAAATGTTTATTTCCAAAGGATTTCTATTTTGGGTCTTCGGTGTGTCCATTTACAGAACAGGAGAGCACTAAAAGTTTTGCATAGTACAGCATTTAATTTTACTTAGGCTACCATCCCTTCCCAGTCCCGTAAAAAAGTTTACATACAATAGATCACAGAGACCATAAACTAAAGACAAAGATCTACACAATGCTGTTGAGGTAATCCTTTGTGCTCTGCGCATACCGGTGCTGTATAATATTTGAGGAAAAGCATAATAAACTATTATTTCAGACATCTGTTTTTAAGGTTGCAGAACACTACAATGTAAAAAGCAGATGATACAAAGCACTCACATTTCCACCAACTTCAAATGATCCTGGATATTCAGTGGAGAGCACCAAACGGAGTAACTGCTCTCCCAACTGACAACAATAGCATGATGTTAAATGAGACACAATCTCATGCTGCCAGTATGTTGTACTGTCATGATTTCTTTGCTCTCCATATGATGAAAGAGGTGGTAAGCGGACTTTGACAACTGTGCATTTGCCTTATCATATTCTCTGTTAATTCCACTATTAGGTACTATAACAGATTTCAGTGCCCTGTTTCTAAGAGCACAGCATCTGCTTATCAGAATTTACACCACTATCTCTAGTCAACAGACAGTGTAAATTCTAAATAAAACTGCTTACTACAGCTAACTCTGTGATTTCTTCCAATATATTAAATACTTTATCAAAAACCAATTCAGGGATCATGTCATAATGAAGCTGAAACAAAGCAGCTTTCAGGCAGCTGCTCAGCATTCCTCCTTCTGCCTTGTTTTCTTTTCCCTAAATGAAAGGAAACAAAGGTTCCTGTTTGTTCTCTAAACCTCCTGCCCATAGCACAGTGTCCTCCATTGCAAGCCAAAAGCACAGCAGCCATCAGCGACATAGCTGGGCTATGGTGAAAGCAAATGCTTCACTAAAGTACATTATTCCTTTCAGGCAAGTAAAACAAATGCATTATATCACCTCCACAACTTTTAATAGTCACTCAAATTCTCTGTCATCTCAAGTAGGATGTTTAAAAAGCCTTCTCAACTTCCACATCTGCAGATTCTGGAGAACACATCGAGGTGAGGATGACTTGCATCTATTTGATCCAAAGAGGTCTAATTTTCCCTTAGTGAGAAGAACTCTAAGACCCTTCAGATCCAAGAGACTTGCACAGAGTTCAAAAATGCTTTTTTGTCTGCTACCACTTTCTGCCATCTTTTCTATACTGTAGATCCTAAGTACTCAAGTCAAAGACTGCTGCAAAGTACTCCAGGACTTTGTGAAGGCACTCTACCACCTACAAAGCAAAGATATTCTTCAGCTGCTTTGCAGTATATGGCTCAGCAGTGGGCTTCCAGCCAGAGGTCTGCATAGTGATCTTACAGCACTCCAGATTCTAGTATGAAAACATTTGGGGGGTTTGTTGTTAGGTTTTTGAGTTTTTTTCTTAAAGGCTTCTAAAGTATATTCTTGAAAGAGGGTTTGGCTTATGTTTTCTGTACCCACAGGAAGTATATAGAAAAAAGCACCAAAAACTAGCAAAATATAGCAGTAACCACCATATACCTAATCAGATGAAATTATTTTTTTTTCTTTTAGTTATCAAAGAAAACCTGCCAGTGTCTCTGCTTGTGCTATAAGCTGTCAGTCAACAGCTGTTAGCAAGCCAGATTGTGGGAAGCTAAGGCCCTGCATATTGTGTTCCTTCAGCTGAGGATAATAGCATTTAACTACAGCCTGAAATCTTGGTTTGATTCACTCTTGTTCTGGAGCAGGTAAGTGTGAAACTAACATCTAGAATGAGCTCAAGTCATGGCAATACCCTGGGTAATTTGGTAGTGAATAAGAATGTGCTTTACAGCCTGCTTTCAGGGTTTGTCTTCTGGACAATTAAATGACTCGGGAATTTATAAAAGACTTCAGTATGAGTTTTGCTCTGAGAACATGCTTAATCAATCCATATTCTGATGACAGTGCACCAGTATGGGGACAGATCTGGCTGCTGCCCCATTCCCCACCCTTCTTCCCATGTACATACTCCTGATAAATATCAGCTTGTAGGCAAAGGCAGTATAAAAAAGTTTTCTGAGCAAACTTACCACTGGTAAGACCTGGTGTGATGAAAAAGTAAGAATAATCCAGATGTCAGTTTAACACAGGGCTAGTCTGAAAAGGACCCAATGTCTTTATGACCAATTATGGTCAAAGAAGCTTTTGTTTTGATAATAGCGCGTTTGACAATATCTGTCTTCAGAAGGAGGATGTAATGTTTCCTATATGACATACCTTCTGTATTGTGTCTTGTTTTCCTGTGTTCTCTCTTTTCCAGGTTCTATTTGCCTCTCAAATCTTTTCTTGGGTGATATCCCATTTTTGTTTCATTGCTTTTTGTTCTTAGAATAGCAGATCATTTATATTATGTGTTGGAAAAATTTTGGTTTTATGGATGTTCTGTCTGTCTCCTGTGCTAAGTAGCACATGAATGAATTTACTAATCTGACAGAATTGAGACTAAAATATAAAAGACTCTCTTACATATACAATTTAAGTGAAAAAAAAAATCTATTAAAGAAACCTTAGATGTTTGGCACTAGGGTTTTTCTTCCTCAGTATATCTAGCGCTCTGCATGGTTCATCATGAACATTCATTTACATGCTAGACAGGGCATTTGAATCTAGTTTTTTCTTTGTTCTCCATCCTAGGTATTTTATATTCATAGAGGCTATATCCACCCCGAGTAAGGACAGGAGAGAGGGGTGCTCACCGACATATTCTGGAGGGGAAAGTCAAATATGCCCAACTCCTGCCAGCTGAAGCTACCTCTGCTGTGCCCAGAGGAGGTGCTGTAGGTCCATTGTGGCTGCTGAACAATCACTACCAGCTGGAAGGAGTTAGTTACTAGAAGTGGCACATTCAAAGAGCAAAGGTTGTGCCCAGCAGCCGAAATGTGTCTAGCTATCAAAGCATCTCAGGGCAGTTCTGTCTCTGCAGGGTACATTCCAGGTACACAGACACTTCACAGACAATAGAAGAACATCTACATGCTGCCGCATGCCTTTCAAAGTTGATATGTGTCTTTTCCTTGGAAAAGAGCTTGGTTTTTTCTCTACAAGTTCCTCAAAACAGGTTACCCTTTACCACTGTGCAATTATCAGAAGAGATACAGCTTTTATCTGAGTGGAAGAAAGAGAAGGGCTGCACAGCAATGTGGATGCAAACATACCATGAAACAGTTGTGTATGCCATCCAGCCAGAGTTATGGATGGATCTCTCTAAAACATCTCTACCCACGTCATTAAATGTGTGTCCAATTGCACTCGGTATAGTGTGGACTGGTCTGAGTGGGGATCCTCATCTCTACACAGCTGAAATCAGAGATGCTAATTCTTTTGCAGGCAAATATGGATATCTCAGTAAAGAGAATGGCTTATAAACTAGTAAAGGTGAATATAAACCTGTGACAGTAATCATTCTGCCTGCAGCAGACTCACGTGGATGGGAGTTGTTAGCAGTTCATTTCTGTTTGAGAACCTGAATTAGTCAAATGAAGCTACAATAAGGCTTATTGGTGCTCAGGCACCACTTCTTACCATTGCCTCAGGGCCCTGCCCTGACTTTCTTCCCAGCATGGCTAGACTTACCCTGGCATGCTCTCCCTTTTGAATGACTGGCAACTTCTTCCAGATGTTTCCACTACAGCTGTCACAGCCCAGAAACCTGGGCAGCACTGGTAGCAGGTGAGACTCAGGCATGTTTGTACCCAAGTGGCATTCTTTTTTTATTGATTTTATTGAACGCTTCTATATAAAGAACATATTTGTAGGAATCAAGTTTCATTTCTGAATAATTACATATATGAAAATGAACTGAGTAATTGAATTCCAATGAATAATTCAAGCAGCTGTAGTATTTGAATCTATAATCTGCCAGTGTTATATGATCTTATTTCCACTTGATTCCTGAGCGGAAGTGCCTTACAAGCACTGGTACATAAAGTTGTCTCTAAACACAGACACCATCCGTCGTAAATGTTTAATGTCCAATCATGAATTACAGCACCTGTTTTAAGTGATCAGCTACTAAAGGATATATAAAAAAAAGAGGACGGAAATAGGGGTTTCTTTCAAGGAAGATTATTTCCTGCTGTTGAATTTCTACATCTCAATAAAGTGCCAAATTCAGTCTTTGTTCTTGCAACATCTACTGTGCATATAGATGAAAACTGAAACAAAGATCTTAGCATGGGATTTCAGTTACAACACCAAATATTTCAACCTCATTTTGCATGCACAATGATTTAAAGCCTTGGCTATCTGTATACATGTGATATACTACAAAACAGGGCCCACGAAGCATTGTTCACTTTCTCAATGATTTTTTCATCAATCTTGTCTACTATTACAATTGGTTTTAGCATTCCTTATAACTTGTAAAATGTCATTTCTATTACACACACCCATATTCACGTGCAAAAAATATATTCCATGGATCCTCTATGAAAAATTCCTTCTAATCAGGATAATACCTTGAGAGTTGAGTAACATATAATGAATAATGAAAAGTCACCAATAAGTGGCAAAAGTCAGTGCCTTACTAAAAATAAATAAAATACAGAGGGAAGTAAAAATAATAGGATATAACAGAGAAGGGGGGGGGACCTCACAGACTGTTTTGGAATCATTCACATGCAGAAAAATGGGGAAAAATTCACAGTGGATCTGTTTCTCAGGGAGTTTGGTCCAAGTCTCACTGGCAAGAGTGAAGAGGCAGACTTCAGAAATATGAAGCAAGGAGAAAGACATAAAAAAAATGGAGTGAGGGGAAGGACTTCATGCCACTTTTTCCTTTTGGCCTTTATATTCTACACAAATTTTCCTTAACCTTACTCATACTCATTCGTCTGGGGGAAATGTTGGGATTGGGAAGTGATCCATGAGAATGAAGCAGCTTGAAAAGCATTATATTAGTCTGTGGAATAAGTAATACTTCAACCAAGTGAAGTAATGGAAACCGCTTCACCCAAGTCATTTAAAATTGGACTGAATAAGGCACTGGAGATTATGCTGAAGGGAACAATTCTGCATTGGCAGGAGTATGGACAAGATGACTTAATAGATCTAGTGTCCATGTGCCAAATCCTGAGATCCGGATCCAGTTTTTATTACTCTATCGTTACTAAAGTTGAACTTCCATTCACGTTATTGGGAGCTCACCCTGACACAAGGGAAAAATAACCAAGAGCTTCAGGATTTATGCATAAAAACACAAATAAAACTACTCCCGTATCATTTAAAAACTTAACTTGCTACATAATAATTATAAACTTTGAGTGCAAAAATAATAGATCTATATAGAGCACTCCTTGAATTATTCTTAACAGCCTGCCCACAGAAGTTACACAGAGTTTAACCAGTTTAATTGGTTAAGACTCACCAGAACCAGTGACAACCCTACTGCTCACTTGAAATAAGTCTCTGTGTGTATGTTATGCTGTTCCTGAAATGGGTGAAAATATCTCTGAATAAAATATTACAATGAAAATTTAAGTTTAAGTATGCTTTGCCATTTAAGCATGGGAACATTAGAAGCTGTCATTAAAAACCACATAATGTAAATATAAGCAACAGCATTTCTCCCTTTTCTTCATTAAATATCAGTGGGATGTTTCAATGTAAATGACAGAAGACTTCGGCTAAATGGAGTCTGTTTTCCTCAGTGTAGAAATGTGTGTAAAGGAATCAAGGCTCTTCAGAGATAGTGCTAAATTCTGATTTGTTTTAGTTTTAAAACAAAATAGTACTAATTAAAACAAAATTTGTCCAGATATGCTATTAACACATTTAAAATGAGAGATTTGAGGGTGCTCTGGGGACAGAGACGCTTATGTCTTTTTATGCACACAAGGGCTGGTTTAGATGCAGTTAAACAGTTCCAATTTTCACTTCATTCCCTTTCACACCAATACCTGTTGCCTGCTAAGATTATTCCTGACAAGGAAACGGTGAATCAGTTCCCCCTGGCACACTATAGAATGATCATAGACAGAAAAATCAAAGGCCATATTGAGTATATTGGGGAAAAAAACAGTCAGAAAGATAGCTGAGGTAACAAACTCTTTATTTTGTGATATACAGAGATATACATTAGTTACACTAAAGTTAAAGCTTCCCAGCATGGGGGAGAGGATTGGGAACTGTAGGACAGTGGAATTACTTCCCTCCTAACAGAAAAGTTAAAAGTTAGGTGGGGTCTTATTAAAGATTTTTACACTATACTGAAAATTTTAAGAGAAACTTTCTAAAATTTGTCTTTTTAGGAATTCTTATTTGTGCTTATACTGAGCACTAGCGTGCATGAAGGAATGAGATTTTTCTCATATCTTTCTGGAGTAAGGCTATGGCCCAATGCTATAAGGCTATGAAAAGTTACATGTGTTCCCTAAATCGGAAGAACTGAAATCTTCTCTGATTATTTCTTTCTTTTCTGGTTTTTGTTTTTGTTTGTTGGTTTTTTTCTAGATCTACATAGAGGCTGTAGGAAACCTGACATATTATCTTTAAAAATATCACTAAATCAAAGTGAAACTCATTAGTGAGCACATAGGGATATGGAGGAAAGAGCTGCTGCCTTGCAGCAGCCGGAGAAGAGATGATGGTGATGAACTAACCTTGGAGGGATTCGTGGTTGTCCCCTGGGTGTGCAGACAGAACAACATGTAGCCTGATCCTGACCCTACCCCTGTCCAGATGAAGACATAAGCGGGAGGTCCCCTCTTCTAGAAGGTAAGGCTTAGCTGATGCAGCCAGCTCTATGGCTCCTAGCCACACAGGTCAAAGAAGTTTCCAAGGCTAAATAAAAACAGATAGATCTGTCAAGTCCGAGGATTCAGTGGGACTCGGGCACTGGCTCCTCCCTTGCATGCCCCTGCAAGTGAGGACGCATTTCACAGCACAGTGCAATGCTTCTTCCTCTATGGTCCTACACGTCCACCTGGCAAGGGCACAGCATTTTAACTGCAACGTAGAAAGAGGAAGAGAAGGGGATCAATGGCTCCTGCCATGTCCCAAGCTCAGTAGAAGACAGTCCTGAGCTGCAACTTAGCCTCAACCAAGCTAAATTTGCCCACATGGGACACAGTTTCCCCCTTCCACCGGCACAAGCCCATTTTGCCAGGTACTTTAATGGACACATTGAAAAACTGTCACATGACAGAGACAAAAAGGTGTTGAAGAGGCTGAGGAGAAAATACAAGTGGTCTGATACTGTTGCTCTGACAGAAGAAGCACTAGGCAGCTAATATTGATTGCACAATTTTAGAGGAGCACAAGGGCTGCTTTAATTTGCATCACCTACCTAAGCAGCTGTGGTTGACCATGGGTATGGAGAACAAGGACAGAAGACATGCAGAGATAGATATTGTTAATATTGTATTATTGCATTAGTACTTCACAAAGACCAAAGCATGTATCAGGTCTCCCCCCAAGCTGTTCAAGCACAAGACAAAAAGACTAATTGCTGCCTAAAGAGCTTACAGTCTATACAATGACCAGAACTCCTGCAGTCCTCCCCAGCTTCAGCTATGCCCTGTGGATGCACCTGATTGCTTGGACCATTATTATTTTTAAAGCAAATAAAATGTCTTTCTGCTTCTTTGGGGATGGAAGGCATCACTTTCACAGTATGCTTCATCTGGAATTGTATTTAAGTAAACTCAAGAGAGCGTAGTCTATATAGGCAATACAAAATCATGTGTGATTTTTTTGTTGTTGTTTCAATAGACAGGGCTTGAGTAATGTCAGGGTTTATGGCTTTTATTTTATTTGGAGGGACTACTTTTTAACGGAAGCAGGAAGCAGTCCTTGGACACAGTAAGTCACAATGTATAAATAGCTCTACTGAGAGTATAACAAAGGCTCTTTTGTGCTTTTTTACCAGCACAGCCAATCATATATGCAACTTAGTAACATAAAAATACCTCATCCCTACTTATGACACCTCTACCTTATAAAAAATTATTAAGACATCCATTTAGAATTTCTACGAAAAGCACATTGTTTTCTGTGCATTGCTCAGGAGAAATCATACAGAAGTTGAAATTATTTTCTTTAATAATTGTAGAGAAATTCAAGAAATTTGCTGTTTTCTGATTACTAAATAGAGCATACAGTTAATTCATCTTGAATTGGAATACATTTGTGGAAATATGCTTCTCCATATGGTTTCATATTTATTTCTGCAAGGTGAATACAGTGACAGGATTTTTTCAAATCAGACTATACAATTTTTTTATTAAATCAAAACCAGTAGAGTTCCTACTTAGCAAGCATTCTGGACCTCATTTTAAGCCATTTGAAGGAGGTCTGAAGTTTATTGGATTTTAAATACATCCTTTTCTCCATCAAGGGTCTTTTAAAGGATGGTTTAATCTGTCTAATTTACATTCAGGAATTTCATTTTACATGCCAGGCTCTGGGACTGTCAAATCCTTCGGCTTTTCATTCTTATCAAACATAATAAAGCGATCATATATAACCAGTACGATGTCTTTTTTTGATTTTTATCCAAATGCCATTTTCAAATCCAATTTAGGTCATATAGGATGCCAATTTTGTACAGTTAAGAAGTTAGACAGGTTTTCCAAAGAAAGATTATCAGTAGTAAGTATAAACATATGTCAGTTCATTAACTCTTTCAAAATATCCAGCACATCAGACTTCATTCCCTCCTACATTTTCAAATAACACAGTAGGTCCTATTTGAGGGTCTGTAAGGTCCTAATACAAAGACTCCCCAAAACAGTGGAAATCTTTTGCTTTCCTAGCGGGGTTTGTACTTAGGCAAATTCCAATACATCCAAACATTTTATTGAGTGGGATTGATCACAGCTTGAGTTTTGGGACAGGTAAGGGCCCCGTACAGCCTATTCCAGCCACTGGTTAGAATAGTTTCCAGTGAAATATTCTCCAGCTGCTCCATAACTTAAAGAGTTATTATGTCCTACTTACAACCAGAGACGGAAGCTAAATTTGCCTATTGTCAGTCAATCATCCCTTATTCCCCCTCTCTCCTGCAAATGTAATACTCCATTCTTACCTGTCTAATAAAAGAGGCTTTTCCCCATTTTGTTAAAATCAATACAGCTTCTACACAAGGTGTTGACTTGTATTTGTTAATCATGAATATTTTTTTTCCAGTGTTATGATAGAGCTTAGGAAGTATTTTTGTCTCCCTGTGCTTTGAAAAAAAAAACGTTCTTTTATTTCCAACTTTAGGAGCAACCAGATCTAAATCCATGCTAATCCCTGAAGTCAAGTAAATTCTAACAACTCCTTAGAAGTAGTACTAACATTACCAATTACTTTCTTCCTCTGCTTAGTGTGATGCAAATTGATACAGACCAATGAAAGGGGGTTTGATTTCCCTGTGCAAATGAATTAGATGGTACACCAAAAATCAGTAATACACCCAACTTGAATTATGTGCTAAGCATCTTATTCCTTGTACACACAGAATATTTTAAGATTAATAAAGTATTCATATATTTCTTAAGCTTAGTAATAAAGTGAGTGTCTTTAGTGGAGCTTTTTACTCTAATGGGGATAGACAGGGTTTCTGCCAAATCCAGTATGCAACCCTCATTAACATAAGCCATGTGAAGTTTCACCGTTAGCTGTAGTTAAATAAAAGTTATGAGGTAGAATTTCTTATCTCATGTACATGAATACATTTGGACATACAGAAGGAGGACAATCCCTCCTTTCCGCAGTCTTCAAACAGAAGGAAAAAGAGCTTGAGGACTGACTTATTGCTGGTTCTTCAAGCATCTTCTACATCATTAAATCAATCTTTAAGATTTTTTCCAATCCCTTTTTCTGCAGACAGACAGCCATACAGTACCCATTCAGACATGAGCCTGGTGGATACCATGTCTTATGATGATAATGAAAAGTCATTTAAAAGCCTACACCACTTACTTTAAATTCAGGGATAGCATAATTAATAAAACAAATAACAGCACTTCTCAGCACCCTTTCACAAGAATGGAGCACAATTTTCAGTCTTAAATACATTCAGATCCAAACATTCAAAAGCTTTCAAGCAACCACTTCCTTGCTCTTAAAGGAAAATGTGAATAATAACTCGGAGGGTTAAGACTGTCCCACTAGCATGGCCCTATGCGAGAGGCACCTCATAGCAGCCTTCTCCCTAGGGCAACCAAGAAAAGGGAGCAGGATTCAAAACGTCTTCCTGGCTCCTTTCGTGAGCAATTGATCTGCTCCCCCTTGAGCAGTCAACACACTAATCTTCATGCTAGCTGATTTATAGCAGCTGGTCACTATCGTTGTCCACTGAAGCCTTCGTTCACCTCCCATTGCTATAAGCCAACTCCTGCCTCTATTGACAGAGAGAAAAGGAAAGTAGGCACCCAGGTCATGCTCACCTGCTATTGCCTGGGCTTGCACAGAGGTGGAGAAAGCCTCAATATTTTTCCATCTCTGGGTCTATCCCAGTGTAAAGGCTGTTAGGATAGCATAGCATCAAACTCGCTTCAGAGGCTATGGGCCAATATACATCAAAGGTAACATAGTAAGTAAAAATATGACCTGGACTTACATTCAGTGGTATAGAGTCATCAGCAAACATACAGGGTTAGAGAGAAAGCTCTTCCCAAATACATCACCTGGGATTTTTCGTATCGCACCTCCTGGGTATAGAAGTGTTTGACAAGATTTATAAAACTGAATACATCAGAGAAAAAGAACCTATAGCTTTAGTAGCATCCAGTCACGAGTCAGGTCAGAGAGACATGGAGAGTTGCTTGTGGTCTCAGGGTAGGTAGTGTCCGTAGTTCCTGATTGTGTTTCCAACAGCTATCATTTAGAAAGTCTATATCACCTCCAACAGAACAGAAAGTAAATATAAAAAAATTCACTCCAGTATCACACAATATCCACACTTCCACCAGCAAGTAAATAAGATTCATTTTACATTCACACTTGAATTACTGTTGCATGGCCAATAAAAACAAAATATGAAGCCCTACTGAAGAGCAGTTTTAATTTGACAGCATTTCTGAAGCGTCTGGGGAAATCTGCTGTCTATGAATGCTGCATAAATTCTGCCGTTGTTTTCTACTGTACTGCAAAAGGAGAACTTCCAAGTGTCGTTCACAGCAGGAAATGCCTTCAGCCTATTTCTACCCACAACCAATAATTCTTAAGTTAATATCTGGTGGGCCCCTCCAAGCATTTCAAAATAGTATGCTTTCTGCAGTGGTCTGGTAAGTACTGTATGAACTACAAAAATTGGTAGCATGAGTCGTGCCATTTCATAATGATGTGTTCTCATGTGAGTTTTGTTTACTGTATCAGTGATGCAAGTTGTGATTAGCAAAAAAGGCCCACACAGTAATTAAAAGAGATCTTTTCCTTTTTATGATTTTTCCTCTTTCTTTGCAAAAGAAAAAGAAAAAAATCCTAGTCAGATACCTACTATCCTATTCCCATTCCATCCTTCCTCAAATCCCTCAGTCATAAATTGTTGATGGTATTCACTGAGATTTAGAATACAAGAATGGGATTTTCCATTCCGCTTATCACTGCGTTAAACTTGCTTCCCTTTCATAAGAAAGTTTCACCCTACCTGTTTATCTTATTATTTACTATATAAGACCAGACTTTAAACACCCCTGTATTCACAACCTTTTATGCCATATGACTAAAAGAGCTTCTTATACAGCATCAGACCAAAAGTCCATTCATTCTGTTAATAGTAGCTAAGAAGAGATATCTACCAAGAAATATGAAAAACAAGGCATATGTAGCATGTTTATGTATTGAAACTGATATCACGATTCATACAGACGATAATGACAGCTGCACTGATAATCTCATTGTCATCTTGTCCACCAACTTTTGCATCTTTCAAGCTGGCCTATTTCTACTACTCATATAGCTAGAACTTGAAGCAAGCTAGTGGCTGTGACAATTTATGCTAACTGAGGATCTGGTTCTGAACTTCTAGCCACATCTCATTTAAGATTAAAAAATCCACATCCTACCAAATAAATCAATATGATATTATGAAAAGTGTATTAAGAAACTAAATTAGATAATTTCTGAAGTGTTTGGTTTGGTTGGGTTTTTTGTAAGAAAGCTGCATGCTGGAAGATAATTTTACTTATTAAAGTGCATTTTTTTTCTATGAACTTTTAAAAGTTCAAAGTGATAGCAACACAAAAACCGCAGAGTAAAAGATAGAGCATTAAAATCTCATTGTGGTGTACACTGGAGTCATTTGGATGATTATGCGAAAAATGAATTTTCAAGCTACTGTCCTGTTCTTTACATTTTAACATCAGCTTCGGGATTATGCATTTCAGAAGCAGACAATACCCACTCAGTTAGAAAGAGATTACCTTAAGTCTACTTTATGAAAAACCAGGGAGAAGTAGGAACCTTAAGCTCATAGCTATGTCTGTTTTAACAGTGCTGACCCCATTTGTGTTTCACTGCATTGATGCTGAGAGCCTTGCTCTGATTTGAAAGGTCAGAGATTTGAGGAGCTATTCCTTATGGACTGTGTTCTTGTTTCTGGCGATTTGATCATAGTACTTTTAAAATGTTCACCAAGTAGACCTGGGTTTACATTTTTCAAATTCCATTCTTTAGAAAAGAAAAAGTAATCTTCTTTCAATTCATAAAGCTAAAAAAGTCAAGTCAAAGTACAGAAGTACAATTTCTCAGTATGTCTGCTCTATCCTTATTTGTTCCATTTTTGAGTGACTGAGTATTTGATTCAGCTCAGGCAGCCACCACTCCCAGTTCCTGAGCCTCAGCCAGGTCTCTCAGGCCCATTCACAATTCCAGCACTAACTTTCCATAATTATTTTATTTCCTTAATCTTCCCAATGGCTGGTTCAGCCCCAGGTGGGCCTCATTCCTCTCCAAGTTCAATAAGACAGTCTCTTACTCCCTCTGCTCTCCTGTCTCCTCCAATTTTGGTTTTTGCTGGCAGCCTCACAGTATCTCCTCTTCTCTCTCTTTTACACACGCACCACATGCACGCACACACGATAACATGGGAAATACCACAACCATTTGGAGAGAAACAATGGCAAATTGCAATTTTCCACACCTACAGAAGAAAGGAATGAACCAAAGGATGACAAAAAAAAAGAGCATGAGGGAGAAAGGAGGACCACAAAACTTTAAAGAAGGAAAATGGAATGAAAAACTAGAAGAGTTTAAATATAGCAGTAGAAAAACAGTGAAAAAAATGTTACTCACATAGGTAAGGATAAGAAAAAAAATGTAAGATATATTGGAGATGAACAGAAAATGTAAAAACAGAAAAAAACCTTAAGCCCCAAATAACCCAAAGCTCAGTGTAGCTACTGCAATTTCTACCTATCTGCACAAAATACCTATCTCTCGAAGTATTTAAAAAGATGCAGAAAAACCCCAACCAGTCTCATCTTATTGTCTCAGTCTTAGCTTATCAGACGGTATTCCCAAAGTTGAAAATGTTAAATGCTGGATCCTTCCCTCGGCTTTTTCCACAACCTGGAGTTAACCTGGAGTGCAGTATGTATCATTATGCAAGTGCAATGCTGCATGCTACACCCTGGTGTAGCATCTAACTGTAGCCTACAGAGACTAAGTCTGTCGGCTGCAGCTTAATAAACTATTTAAATACATGGCTGATTTAAAGCTATGGCTCTGTCTAACCTGCGGAATCCAGGCGTGCTTCCCAGCTCCTACAGCCGTGTGTGCGTGTGTGTGTGTGCGCGTGTGTGTGCGCCCCAGCTGCACCCTGGCTCCACGCTAACTCCCTTCCACCCTCCGCCCCCACACCCCGGTTTCCGGCGCAGCCAGGTCCCCCCCGGATGATGGGGGACATGGCTACGGCGCACACCCCACAGTTTAAGAGAGTGCCTCTGGGAGTCATCGAGTGTTATGTTTGCAGCAGCCTGAAGCAGAGCTTTGACTCAGGGTAATTATTTTGTGAGCTGAGCCTCGTACGAATATTGTCCGCTAATAGTTTTGCTGTGAAAGAGCATATCTTTTCTCACTCTAAAAAGCAAAACCAAGTTCAGTTCATTTTTTAAAGAAATTACTTTAACAGCTTGTGCCATATTTAGGCAAAGGAATATTGAACACACAGCAGGGCCAATCTGGTAACAAAGGACACGCTGGTTTGGTAAAAGGAACCAGAGCATTCACAAGGCCACATCGCCATGCACTGCACTGGAAGTGTACTCCTAGGTGTCAGTAGTTCATGCTTGGCCATCTGTATTTTGTCAACAATAGCAATTCACTTTTTAATGGATGTTTAAAGTCTCAATTCCCCTGGGAGTAACCGCTATAGAGAGCATCAGCTATTGCTGAAAGAACAGGGATTCTAGGAATAAACAGAATATTGTGGAATGGCAAACGGGAATCAGTGACCTCATTATTCTGGAAAATGTCTCCTTTTGAACCACAAGGAACTCTGACAATTGTAAAGGCTTAGTCTTGAACAATGGGGTTTCGCAGAGATAGAGTGAAAGCAAAATTGAGCCCCCTGTGTACTTATGGCAGTTTTTTATTATGTGCCATATATTATCATGTTGTGTTGTGTTTTGCTTTATCGTTGTTGCATCTTTATTAAAGATGGGCCAGAAATAAAACCCAGATGCAAACATACCTGCCTTTCCAAGGCACTTGGCTTTAGCCAAGAACACGGCAGCTGAAAGCCATCCTCAGCACATTTTTTTCTAGAAGGTTTATATTCTTCTCTTAAAACAAAAAGCAAGGAAAACATTTAAAATAGCAAATAAAATCTCACTGTTGTAAAATAATTATGTATTATGTTGTTTGCTGCAGTTTAAAGGAATCTGGTCATGTAGGTATGGGGAATGACTGACTTTAAAGAGAAATGAAGGAGGATAGCAGTTTTGCTCCCTAGTCTGCAGAATACTAAGAACACAGGACACTTTCTTGTCCTAAAGTCAAGGGATTTCCTTTGTTTAGGCTTATTAGGCGAATTACAGACCGGTGTCTTGCAGTCAGACATTGAGGTCTGCACTGGATTATTGAGCTGTAGGACACAAAACCATATAAAGCAAGAGATGTCATTATTCCAATGACAATGGAGGAGAAAAATATCCACTGCTGACAGGCCTACTCACTCACAAGTCCATTGGTGTCAAAGTACATAGCAGTAGAGACAGAATAGCTTAGGAAAGAGTTTTTTACATCTGGTTCAAAGGGAAGTGTAAGAGCTAAAGGGGAGCAAAATACTGTATGTCAATATTTGCCCTACTGAGGAACAGCAGACACATACTGGAACTGAAGGATACCATACATAAAGAAGTAACCACATGTATTATTTCAGCCCTGTGCCCCAGCTGTAAAACATTATTTGAAGTTATAAGGTTATAATAGTTGCACAGCTGTGGGAAGGTGAGGGTCATCCATTTTACATACATATTCAAATTAAGAATGCAGGGCTGCTGGCACAGAGCAACAGTAATGATATGGCCTCAAAGGTAGGAATGTACACAAAGACAGTCAAAAATCTCTTTTCTTTTTTTCTTTTGGAGATGGATGTGAACTTTTTCACTCTTCTTTTGGTTGTGCATGGTTAGGCCTGAAGATGGAAAATTATGAACAACCTGGGCACTTAAAGTACAGATTCACAGAAAATTAAGGAACCTAAGTAAAAAAAAAATCATCCCAAAAGACCTGATTTACACCTAAATCAGGTGGTGCCTAAATGCCTGAAGTGCTTTCTTTTTTGATATTCGAAAGTCTTTCTTGAATCACACATCTGTTCATGGCTAGAACTGCCCTGGCTAGACTTTCCTTAAGCCCCATCTGGATCCAGAAACTAGATGTTTTCCACATATGAATATGCCTGCACAGCAATACACAGGTCATATGTACCTCAACTAGCTCTTAATGAACTAGTCTGTGTACCAGAAGCTTATAATCTATCACTCCCCACTGAATAATTTTTCTTCTTTTGATATGTCTTCATGACCTTCCACTATGTCAAAGAAAAATGGAATTGCTGAGGTTGGAAGGGGCCTCTGAAGATCGTCTACTATGAATCCCTGCTCAAAGCAAGGTCAACTAGAGCAGGTTTCTCAGGATCATGTTCAGCTGCATTTTGAAATATCTCCAGATATAGAGACTCCACAAACTTTCTGGGCATCCTGTTCTAGTGTTTGACTACCTTGACCTCAGTGAAAGAGCTTTTTCTTATGTTTAAATGGAATTTCTTCTGTTTGAGAGTATTGATTGCCTCTTGTGCTGCTGGGGCTCAGGCTCATCAAGCTCGGGTTCTGCTCTAGGCACAGCTCCCAGTCCCTTGTCTGCAACCAGGGCACTGAACTTTTTCTGTAGCTGCAGAGTGGCAGGCAGAGCAGGAGCCATTTGCCTGATGCCAGAAGTCAGAAGCTTGCAGCCTTCACCATCATGGGAGTCTCTGACACCAGTGGCTCTGCCTGCCTCTCCCTTAGTACAGTTGGAGTTCAGGCTCTTGCAGCTGCAAGGTTTTGGAGAAGATCTCATCAAGCTCCTTTTCTTGCCTCTGATGCTACGTAGCCTGTAGACCTCCTCCTGCAGCTCTTTTACTTGGTGACACAGATCCTCTATCAGTACACACCACCTGCATCTAAGGACACCATCTTCCCCAGCCTCACTGAGGCATCCCTGCACCCACGGACCTGCAGAGCCGCATCCTCTCTTGGGAGCCCAGGTCGAGCTGATGCCAGAGGAAGTTGCTGTAGTTGCTGCCCTGTGACAGGTCACCACCATTGCTGAGCATGTGTACACCATCCTCAACAGACTTTCTGGCCCCCTTCTGTGCACCCATCTGCCCAAATTGGCACAGACTGCTGCATCTCCTGGTTGCCTCCATCAGCTGCACTCTGTCACACATCTGTATCACACAGGTATGCCTAAATCTCCTGAGGGACATAACCCACCTGGTTCTCTGAGTACAAGACCAGCAAGACATATCTCCCTAAAAATACATTAACAGATGCTGTCTTCAACAATGCCAACAGAAACACTGGGGAAGTAATTCTTCTCCCTGGGATTTGACATTATTATTTGCTGCATATTGGTACAGTTCTAGCCATGTTTAAAAAGCAGACATTGCTATCCTCTATTTTTACTCTGGATTGGTTTAAAAGACTCAAGTAAGCTCTGCTCATATCATTGAAAATAGTTTAGAGGCATCCTTTGACCTTCAGGAAATGGGTAATACCTATTCACCTGCTTTGGGCAGTTCAGTTTTCCTTTTGACTTTAGGTGCTTCCTTGATCAACTAGTTAACTATTCTAGATCCTGGTTTGAAGCACCTATCTGCTGGGAATCTAGATACCTAACTTAAGGGACTAGATATTCTCATACAGATCAGAAGAAAAATACTTAAAAGTAATGATAATTTTAACCTATTGAAATTTCTGGATTTTAGATCTGTTGTGGTTTAAGCCCAGCTAGCAACAAAGCACCATGAAGCCGCTCACTCACTCCTTCCGCTCACGGTGGGATGAGGAGGAGAAAATATAAAGAAAAGCTTGTGGGTCGAGACAAGGACAGGGAGGGATCACTCACCACTTATGGTCACAGGTAAAAGACGGGTTCAACTTGGGGAAAAAACAAAATCAATTTCATTTACTACCAATCAAAAACAAAACAAGGATACTGAGAAGTAATGCCAAATCTTAAAACACCTTCCCCACACTCCTCCTTTCTTCCCAGTTCAACTCCACTCCTGATTTTCTCTACCTCCTCCCCCACAGCTGCACAGGGGGACGGGGAATGGGGGTTGGGGTCAGTTCATCACATGTTGTCTCTGCCGCTCCTTCCTCCTCAGGGGGAGGACTCCTCACACTCTTCCCCTGCTCCAGTGTGGGGTCCCTCCCACGGGACACAGTTCTCCATGAATTTCTCTGGTGTGGGTACTTCCCGAGGGCTGCAGTCCTTCAGGCACCAACTGCTCCAGCGCAGGCTTTCCCGTGGAGTCATGGCCATCTTTGGGGGCATCCACCTGCTCCAGTGTGGGGTCCTCCACGGGCTGCAGGTGGGCATCTGCTCCCCCACTCACATCCATGGGGTAGTGGGGGGACAGCCTGCCACCTCACCATGGGCTGCAGGGGCGTCCCCTCCTCCAGTGCACCTCCTCCCGCTCCTTCTTCACTGACCTTGGTGTCTGCAGAGGAGTTTCTCTCACATTCCAATCTCCTCCCTCACTGCAGGTTCCCCTTCTTAAATATGTCATCCCAGAGGTGCTACCACTGTTGTGGATTGGGTCGGCCTTGGCCAGAGGCAGCTATGACTTGGAGCCAAGGAAGTTTCTAGCAGCTTCTCACAGAAGCCACCCCTGCAGTCCCTCCCCGCTACCAAAATCCTGTCACACAAGCCCAAAACAAGATCCAAGAAGAAGAGTGATGTCCCTAAATACTACTGATGGTATAAGGCCCAGGTCCTTAAATCTCCAAGGACTAGACATTCAGATGCTCAACCCATCTGCTCAATGCATGAATGAATGCAGAGTCCATTGCGATGCCAAATGAATAAGAGTTAGGAAGCTAGCTCCTGGTGTTGGATTCATAATTATTCAGCACTCTCCATGAATGTAATTCTCTATCCCTCATTCCTATTCTAGCAAAGATGACGAACCAGTAACTATTAGCTGCAGAGAAGAAGGGTTTAAGACCTTTGAGAAGCAAATTCGACTTTTAATTACAGCGGTGAGAAGTGTAAATGGACCGCCACCATCATGTAATACCCTGTGGTCAACAAGGAGTAAAGATAAACTAAGAGCAGTGTCAAGATCAGAAATTCAGTCATTCCTTCTGTATTGGGAATTGTGAGATTCAAAAAATAAATCCACCAGAAATAAATTATAAAATATTATATTATATATAATAAATTATATAAATTGAGTTGGTTTAGTTCCATTTTGTAAAAGATGTCAAAGTCTGTACAAGTAAAATTTAACAGGCAAATGACCATTCTTTCCCATTAAGGCCAACAATATGGAATTGACTGTGTATATACATTTAAACCCTCTTTAGTTTCCAAAACTGCCTACTGAGAATGAACCATGGCCTCTGCTAGCTTCCAAATCATGCCCAGCTGCTTTATGGGAGATCAGTAATTGTCTCAGGACAAAAACTTGCAGGGGACTATTCCAACACTTGAATAGCAGAGACAACCCATTCGGGCACTCACAGTATTCCCTGGAAATGTCTAATTTTCCAATATACCCATGACCTTAGAAACTGCTAAATCTAATATTGATTTTACACTTGAAAAGAGGAAAAGAAATTTTTTTAAAAATCTAAATTCATTAGTTTCTTTTTATTAGGAAATGGACTTAAAGACATAAATTTTTAAATGGAAAATTAGTATTTTTAGTTTGATTTTCCAAAAATAAAACATCTGTAATAGTGCTGTTTGCCTATCCATCTGTCTGTTCAACCTGCCTGTCAGTTCTCCTCAAAAACTTTCAAGTAAGTGAACATAGAATACTAATCCAAGGAGCCAGACTTTATTAATATTCAGAATAATCTGTATTCCTTAAAGTGAAGTCATTATGTAAGATGTGATCCTCTCTTAAAAGCTTCATTTCAAAGGATAATGCTAGAAGTTGATGTAGGAATTGTAATTACACAACAAGAGATCATTCAAACATTGTACCTGCATTCAAGGCTATAGTAAAAGCAATCACCCTGTAAAAATCACAGGTATCCAGACTGGTAACCTGTTTTGTCTCTTGCAGGACTCTGTGACTCTCAGAGGTGCACAACATGAGGACAAGAAGCAATACGCACAAGTTGGAACACAGGAAATTTGGACTAGATATAGGAAAAATAAAATTTACCATTAGAGTGGTTGCCCAGATGGTCTGTGATGTCTCCATCCTTGGTGATACGCAAAATGTGACTGGACCAGGCCCTGAGCAGCCTGCTTTAACTGGACCTACTCTGAGGAGGAGGTTAGACTACACAATCTCCAGAGGCTCCTTCCATCCCACACAATTTTATGGCTACTTACATGGAGTCTATGAGCAGAAAAGGAAGAGTTGGTGAAAGAAATTAAATCTGGTTCAATTAGCCCACAAAATAAAAACGAATCTTGAAATGGATTCATATTTCATTGGTAACTAACATTTATTCAAGGTTGTCTGTATATCTTACCAGCTTGCTAAGATACTCTTTTGCCTCTGTTCACTGTAGTCATTTAACTCCCCTGTAATGTCTATTTTAGTAAACTCTGAATTTCTGAATAAATCTTAAAAGATGGGAGGCTTTCAAAGCTGTCACCAATAGCCTATCACTGGTCTATACAAAGTCTCTGGATTCAGCAAGTTAAGTGAAAGATATATTTATGTAGGGAGATACCTGGAAACAGCAGAAAACAATACCCAAGGACACAGGAAGGTCTAACCCCAGGCAAAGTCAAATGGACCTAGAGATTCCTTGAATCTAATGCAGGGCTGAACAACCCTTAAGGTCATCAAAACAAATAAGAAGCCAGAAGTCTTTAGAGGAAACAGTCACAAGAGTATAGACTTGAGAAGAAATGTGGAACATTGACCTGAGTGCTGAAAGAAGCTTAGGTACTGCAAGTAAGCTAAAAATGTTATTGGTTTTTTCTACTGTTTTCTTAAGAAACAAGATTTTGTGCACATCCTTTACAAATAAGTAGAATTGTACCAAAATGAGTGTTGTACCTGACTTGTACTACACCTCTGTAAATTGAAACAAATCTGCAGGGCACGGACAATGAGAACCAGAATGAAAGAAATAAGATGTGCAATGCAATTGCCAAACACATGTATTTTGTAGTATTTGAAAATCCTAAAGATACCGAGTCAGCTCACTAGCTGTCACTCCAGAAAGACACAAGTTTTCCTTATCTGCCAGCCCCATATAGTTGTCCCAGGTACACTATTTGTCTCAAATGGCACCCACCATCTATGTTTAGGCAAGTGAATTGAACCCAAGCTGTTCGGACCAAACACAAAATTTGTGTAATCTTGTCCCACTTGCCATTGTGGAAGCTAGAGCTGGCTGGTTTGCAGTCCCATGTTATATTTCTCTTCTTACCCTCCTCACACCTCATGCTGTGGTGGGATGAAGTAAGAGCCTTTCAAAGAAAAAAGCAAAGGAAGGCCTCATCACTTGTTCCAGAGAGAAAGAAATAACCTGGCAATTCAGGCAGCCCAGGCAGTCCTAAGATTTTTCTACTTCCAAGCCAAATGCTTTTGACTACAGAGGTGACCTCAGACACGTCCATCTTTCTCTCTGGGTGTTAAATTATCCTCTTCTTTGTTTTAAATAATATCCATTGAAACACTGGGAGGAAGAGACTACCCACGTGTTCTGTGACTGGAGCATTCACCTTTTCTGAAACCAGAGGGCAGACCTTGCTTCAGTTAATGTGTAAGTCTTTATTCACCCCCCCCAAAAAACAGTAGCCTGAGGTTAGACTATGCACATTTGATAAGGTACAGGCAAGAGACTGTGCTGGAATTGTTTCAGATAAATTTCAGTGAAGGAGAAAGGTGTGGAATATTTTCTGTATGAAGAAGGTTGGGCAGATCAGGACCGTTCTGCTTGGAGAACAGACCACAGAAGTGGTAATAAAGGTCTAAAAAAACATTGAATGGCAAGAAGAAGATGGATAGAAATAACAGTTCATGGATTCTTCCCATACAGAACTAGAGATTATCATATAAAAGTAGTGGCTGGCAAGACCAAAGTAGAGATTTTTCATGCAAGACACTTCATGCAAGGTACATGCAAGCTCTGTGAATCCTTTTTACAGGGTGTTGCAGGTGGCACAATTTTATATTGTGTGAAAAGTGATTAGAAATATTCATGGAAAAATTATCAAGGACTATTAATTACACAGTTAAATGGCACATGACTGACTCCAGTTTGCATTGAGACAGAAAATTTCAGTATATGTTTGGCCTTAAGCAGATGCATTCCTTAAGCATGTACTACTGACTACTGTCAGACAGCTGCTGGGCTGGAGAGGCCTTTGGTCTCTTTGATGTGGCCATTCTTATATTTTTAAATCCCTTACCTGAATGAAGCAGAGCTGCACTTTGCAACAAGGCTGCTTCCAAAGAGAGAATCCGAAGCTAACATATGGCTCTGTGATTTTGAGCAGAAACACCACCCTGCAGTTCCAAAACTCCTTCTGAAACTTGTTCATATATTCCCAGCATTATCTGATGAAAAGAACAATAAAAAAGAACACTTTGCTTAAAAAGTCCCAACCAGCTCCTCTGTTATCCAAACCAAAACTCCACACTTTCCTGAGGCTTCTCTGCCAGAACCACAAAAGACGTTGGCACGTTCGATAGGCTCAGGCACCAGTAAAATCCAATACGTATCTAAAGAAGACTGATTGCCTGTCCTTACTGCAATGATTTTAAGGCCCAGTGCTCCACAGGGGAGAGACACAAGACAGCCAGGAAAGACATTGTGAAAACAGACTGTGAGCATATAAATCACCAGTGCAATTCAGACATGGAAGCTAGGAAGATGACTCCTATTTGGAAGATTAACTACATTGTACATGCTAAGGCAGAGCAAGCAAATCTTTTGATATAGATAAAATGCAGAATACTGCAGGGACAACAAATCCTTCTGCCCCCAGTGAAAACATTGGCTTTATTGAGCCAGGAACTGGAGAGGGTTATTTTTTCTTGTGCTGAAATATAACCTCCAGACCATAGCTGGGAGGAGGACTGGGGCACTTGCCTACGATGATTCAATCTAGTATGGAAAAAATATATGTTCTTACGATGATTTTCTAACACCAACGAATTTGTCTATTTTAATAAGCCCAGAGAACCCAGGTGTCTGGTGATTTCTTGTCATAAATCAGGAGCTCATTAAAAAGAAAAAGTATGAAAAGAAGGCAAAGATTCTGGCAGGAGTCTTGAGAAAACAATTGAAAAGCATTTTTGAAGTTTCATTCATTTTGGTGCAGTATGTGCAAAGGCCACAGCTCTGAGCACTAGTAGGTCTGAAGTGTGCCAACAAAGCCCCTAAAAGCTCCTGAATCTACTGAATTTTAGACCATGGATTGAGTTTTCCGCCTGCGTCTGGATATTGCCTGCTTAGAACGAAGCGCAAAGCTGTGGTTGTGGGAGGGAGGTACAGAAAGTCATGCTACCTGACCAACAGGAAATTCAAAGTGCATCAATTGTAAGAGTCCAAAGAGCTGTTGAAAAGTAAGATAAGGTTCAGAAGGGGATTACTGTGTCCTAAATGTGATATTTTTATTGAGAGGGCAGTGCTTAAATTACATTTTTATGAGCCAGCGTGGCATACCATCACTTTTTCATTTTACTGGGAAGCTTGCTGGGACTTCTCTGGTTCACAGCTGCAGAACGGATTAATTTTATCCTCCCCTGAATGAGACCTTCCGTCCCACCGTAGCTTCTAACTTGGAAGCAGAGTGCAAGGATACTACAAGACCAAAATTATTGCATCATCAGACAGCGTAGAAGAGATACAGGAACAAAAATTGACAAAATATTAAGATTGATTCAGCAAAAATATTTATGTGCATGTTAGCCTTAAGCATCCCTGTTTAGTGAAGCACTAAAGCATGTTCTTGGGCTTAATTGAAGTTAATGGGATTTACACAGGTCCTGAAGGTAATCACATGCTTCACTGCTTCATTAAATCCCAATATATGTATTATAGGGCAAGGTTTATCCTCAGGGAATTCCATTGAAATACAGGGTGATACAAACCTATAAATCATTTTAAGGTTTTTATTATTAAAATGCATGCGCAAAAATGTGCTAAAAGAAGTGCAGGTTGCATGAGAGCTGAGCCTCAGAACAGCACATTGTTTAACAAGATATCTGAGACATAAGACCTGTTTAAGTGTAAAATCAGAAGTAACTACAATGAAGCCAAGGCCGATGCAGCCGAGATCAATATTAAACCTCAGAGAAGGGGATTTTCTAAAAGTATGGGGGGAAGGGAAGAAAAATGGAGAACAGGTCCCCAGAGAACGTGATAAATGATGATGGGTTAGGCAATATAGTTCTGCTTCCAAAAGCCAGGCTTAATCCTCCACTCAGGAGTAGACATTGTGCCACATATTTAATCTATCCCTTAGAGAGAGTCAAAAGGATCAAAAGCATCACACAGATATTTAAAGGGAAAGGTCATATTCCCATTGAGGACTAATGACTATATCCGTTCCTGCAAGCATGGGGATTCTGGTGAGGGAACTAAAACTGCAATGTTTCCAGCATTAACTGTGGCTGTAGGGTGTCTGCTGTCACATCAGCTTCTTGAACCCTTCCCCTTCACTCCAAACTACCCTCACACTGTGAGCTTGCAGCTCCCCGTGTTTCTCCTACAGCTTTTCCATACCTTTCAGCAAAGGGATTTCTTTAACAAAACTGAGCTCTGTGATCAGATCACCCGAAGCCACTGCAATGTCTCAAAACTACCAAAGCCTTTGTGGTTACAGAAGAATTGTAGAGAGCTGCTATAATTTAAGAGCAGGGATTTTTTTTCCACTGTAGTGGTTCAATGTGTGTTGTGCGCACACATGTGCTTCAGCACAGATGGAGATTCAAATGAATATCAGACCCTTTGGTGTGAGTTCAAATTTCCTGAAGGTGTTGGAATGTCTGTAAAACATCAGATGCCCTTTTGGTTGTTTTTTTATAAATACATTTTAATTCTCTGCTGATTTGACATTTCACTTTATTTAGGAAAAATGGGGGAAAAAATGACAACATACTGAAAAAAGTTATTACGGAAAAAAAAAATGGGGAAAGGGAAGGAGGCTTCTATGTCCCTGGCAGCTACCTGCCTTTCTTATACAAAGCCACCTATGATTCTTCTACAACCACAAACAAGCCAGGTTTTCTTTGTGCTCTGTCCAGAAAGGAAGTTCAAAATATGTACATCTACTCCAAAGCTATTAATCTTTTTTACAAGATTATTGAGGGGAGTAGAGAACCATTGTCATCTTTCTTAAAATAAATTTTCCCCGAAGCTTCAGGAATCTTTAAAGTAAGGTTTAAGATATTCTTGCTTTTTTCTTTCCTAACACATTCACCTCCTAAAAAATAGTTACCTTCTGACTGATTTACTTCTGTATTAATGATATCTGTTTCTCTGTTTCTTCTGAAAAAAAAAAAAAAAAAAAGAAGAAGAAATCTTTCCCAGCCTGCTGCATTTAGAGCTCTGCATAGCTGGCTTTAGTTTCAGATTGCTACTGTCAACCCAGACCAACAGGGCTGGAGAGGTTGTGCATCCTCAAAGGCTGAAGGGTGTGTAGCATGAAAGAGTTTCTAAATGGTCAGTAAGACCAAAACCACAACAATCTCTGAACTTTTACATTTTTCAAAATGGTTTCAATTGCATATTGAAAGTAACATAAGGCAAAACAGCAACAAAAATCAGAGTCAGGCCCCTAAACAAATGTCATCACTGCTCAGACTTCAGTGAGGGTGTTAATTATTATCACAAAGTGAGGAAACCACAGAATTGTTGGACCGAACACACGTTTCATGTGGAGAAAGTAGTACAAACAAACCAAAAACATACATCATTTTCTATGGAGCACAGAGAAGATCCATCTATTTATTCAACAAGCCTTAGGGATCCTCCTCCTGTACAAACTATCGAACCTACTACAATACAACTTGCATCCCAAGGCTATTGCAGCCTTCCATATGCCTGTAATTTATTAATTATCTCAGTTATGAGATTACAACTGGAATAATTCTGAGTGCCATTAAGGAGCTTGTTGTGTAAAATCTACGTACACTGAATTATGACACTCACACCAGAGAACCAACCTTCTCCCAAACGCTCACATTTGCAATTCTTTAAGAAGACTTTTAAAGTAAACTTAAGCTACGCAATTATTCTACCTAGCTATAGGACATGGGCTATAACTACAGGAAAGAGTGTATATGCTATACCCTATGGCCATCAGGCACATAGTGAAAAACATGCACTATTCTGTGCAATATGGCATAGGGAACAGTGATGCATATAGTTCAAAAGTTATCCCAGAGAATGACAAATACCAGGGACTTCACATTAAGGCAGTAGAAAGGGCGCAGTAAGTAGTTCTTGAATAATCTGTCTAGAAGGTATCCTCCTTCCCCCTTCATTCTCAAGGTGATTTGTTACCTGAAGCTGAATAAACCATAACATATCCTAGTATGTATCTAATACAGGAACATTATCTAGCCATGCCACAAAGATTTTGTTATTTATGGACCAAGCTAGCAATAAAATTACTTATGATGTTGAGGGAAAAATAGAGATTAGGCAGTTCACTGATCTGTAGTCTCAGAATTAAGAAGGACAGATCCTTTCTTGGTATGCACTCATCACAATGAGCAATTTTTATAGGACCTCTTTGCTATATACTAATGTCATATATAATAAAAAAGCTAAGCTGACAAACTTAGGTTGTGTCTCTATTACCACATTTACCTAGATCATAGCCGCGCTGCCTGATCTTATTTTTAGACTGAAAACCGGCAACATTTTATAGATATGCACAATGGCTGTACACTGGTTCCAACAGGCAAAAACTAGGTTGAGAGAAGGCAAGGGAAAATCTGCAAGTGCCTTACAAAGGTGATAGAACAAATTTCACAAATTGAAACTTCGAGTCAACCTTCTTGAACCCCTAGAAATTCCTAACAACAAAGTCCTAAAACTGGTGTACTGAATACAGTTAAACCACTTTAGTTAAAGTAACTTTTAACTGAGGTCATTCAACATTAGCAATTTGCGCCAACTTACCTAGCTTAAGTTAAACCAGGTTTAACATGGTCTAGTTTTTCAACTGGCCCAAAACAATTCAATTCCTATATTTTCTAACTGATGTACGAATTATTTTTTTAAAAATGTCTCATATTTAAAAATTTGCAAGCAAAGCCAGTGCTGTACAAACCACACCTTTCCTTGAATTTATTGCCATCTTTTTAGAAAGTTTATTTAAAAGAATATAACCCAAATATGTGCTTTTCTATGAAACATACTTTTCAGGTTCATTTTGCCAGAGAAAATACTTATTTTCCAGAATGGCATATTTCATTTGCTACCAAAAAGGACTGACTGTAACATAAAGCTAGTGGCTCCTTTAGAAGAAAGAAACAATTTGACATGGTAGGTCTGGTATCCTTCTGCAATATCAAATGAAGCCCTACATTTTCAAAATGATGCATGGGAATTTAACCACGTGGTGCCCATTAAAGTCAATGCCAGCTCTCATGGTTTATGAGGTCACCAGAAGTCCTTGATGGAATTACACTCCCGTCCTGCACGGCTGATTCTCTTGTATCACAGACGGGGTCTGAATCAAAGCCTATAAAGTCAACAAAAATGCCTGCAGTCAGTTTGGTCAGGTTTGGATCAGGTATTTCCACTGGAAAGAGAGAAACAAGAGAGAAATAAATTACTGAACAATTGCTAGTTTAACAGCATGGCATGGGTCCTATGTTGATACATATTCCTGTATCGTAAGGGGGAAATAATGTCTTCCTGTGGTCGTGCTGGAGGCATCTGATGGAAAAGAGAAACGCTGGGGAATATTCCTTGGAAAAACAAAAGGACATCCTGTGAGAATGCAATTACAAAGTAATTCTTCAAGCATAGCTAACAGCTATCATACAACACACCAAACACAAAAAACTTGAGGAATAAATATTCTGGGCTCTGTGCATCACCTGCATTTTTAGAATTTGCTGTACTGGTGCACATCTGTCAGGTTTGTATTTACTGGACTGAATCTTTCAATATCCATCACACACTAATAACATTCAACTTCCAGAAGTGAAAAGTGGAATCCAGTTTGCACAAAGACTTTGCATGTTGCTGTATTTTAAAAAACTCAGTAGTTAATAAAGGACTATGGTCTATTGGTATATTGATTTTCATATTCTCTCAGTTGGAATATGATCTTGCTTTAGCAATACACTGATATGTTGATTGAATACTTTCCAATTCTCTAGGTTTCAGGTAGTGTTCCTGGGGTTATATCACTAGCAGCACAGTGACTTGGTATAGTCTCCTGAATCTGTGTACATAAGATATAATAATTTTATTTAGAAAGTAGGTGTTTGCCAAGCTGCATGATGATAATCAACATTAAAACACGGACTAGCTAGTTTCCAGGAGTCTGTGTGCCTATCTAACACAGTCAGGATTCCATCCGAGTACGAAGTATCCTAAGCTAGTCAAGAATTTAGGGAGCAATTTGTATGCACACACACACTAATACATGCATACCTTGCAAACAAAGGTCTAGAAAAAAGCAGACATGCTTATTGAAGGGGATTTGCACAGAGCCAATAAATAATCTCTCTGAGAGAAGCAGCAATTTGGAAGCATAACAGCAATGAGATGAGGATTATCACCTGGTCTTTCCATGGGTGCATGGTGTCTGTGGTTTAGTTAGGTGTCTGTTATCCAGGGCCATATAACACATGAGGGAGGTACCCTGGGCAGCCAAAAACAGACAGTGCAACATTTATTTTACAGCAAGCCACAAGACCAGATCAGACAGAGAGCAAAAAAAGCTGATGCTTTAACATGGCACCTCCTGAACTAGGGAATATAGATGATACAAATATAGCTGTACTGCTTCTGGATTCAGGTGTCTTCATACTTACTGCCCCGTCTGTCCACAAGCTGGATAGGTCACCCACCAGATAAGTGTGAATTAACCATACAGGGAATGCAGCACTATATCAAATGAATTTCTGTAGCAGCTGTGGAGGCTGTGGCAAAGTTTCAGAGCCTTTAAATGGCTGATCCCAGTGGTACCATGGCTTTTCATTTTCCAAGAAAGATTTTTTTTAACACAAGCTGGAGTATATTTTCTTCTGTCTTTTGTTTTAGTCTCTGTTATTACTATTCTTCGGAAAGAAAAAAAAATCAGGAAAGTTCAGAGTGGGGCAACTTTTTCATTACAGAGGATTGAATCACCCAGTAAAGGACAAAGTTTACAGCAGGAATCCTGTGAAAGAAGCATTGTGTACGTATGTTCACATCCCAACCTTATGATATAGCCTGTAATACTTTACCTTTTGCAGCCAGACCGCTTCCCTTGCCTTTGCTTAAAAGAGCAGTCAGAATATACACAGCTGGCCTGGGTTCTTCCCTTCTCCCATCATTTCTTCACCCCTCTGAACATCAAGCTCCAGCTAAATGTTACTGATGGAGGCAACACTATGCGGAAGGAAAAATATGCATTCTTCATTCTGCACAGCTGAGCAGGGCTCAATGGCTAATAAAAAGTCCTGGGCATCAACTTAAAAGGGGGAAAGGAAAGGGCTGGTGCTGTGGGTGGAACTGGGAGGGGAGGGAGGCTGACGTGGTGGGCTGCGGAGGGGGACGTGTCAGTCCTTGAGCTGGAGCCAATGCCAGTCATGCTACACGGCTTGAACAGCACTACCTCCACAGCGCGTGTTTATTTCTGCAAAGTGTTTGACTTCCGTCTAGGGCATTTTGTGTGAGCTGAGACGAAAGCTATTTGAAGTCATTCTATAAACAACATAACTTAGGTAAGTATTTGACATGGATAAATACTTTGCAAGCAGCACAGAATTATTAATTAGGAATTTGCAACCTCTCAGCTTACACTTGTACTCCAGTGCCCTATTTCCGAGGAAGTATTCTCAACCTTGCTGCAAAGGCTGGACATGCAATCACAGCGCCCAGGCTTTTAATACGCTTTTTAGAAGGAAATAAGCACTGTGGGGCTGTCACTTAAACGAAACCTTCGGGTTCCTTTAGCCTCACCCTCTAAGGGGCTATTGTCACGACACCCTCGCCGCGCTCGCCGGCGCGCTCGCCCGTGCAGAGCTCCCCTGTTCCTTCCCGTCCTCTCAACCGGCTGGAGCAGCGCAGCATCACGCAAACCCTCAACGCTTCTCCAGCGCAGCTTGGGGGAGAAGCAGGCCCTCGCTGCCCGCAGCAGACGTGCGGCACCCCTGGGCCGAGCGGAGCCTCGGAGGGGCCTCGGAGGAGGCAGCTGAGCCGGCGCCGGTGGCGGCAGGGCCCCTCACGCCCGTGACGCCCCGCTGCCGGCGGGCCGCCGCCTGCCGCCCCGCCTGCCGCCCCGCCTGCGCGGGCGCGGCCGCTAGGGGGCGCCGTGGTGGCCGCCGCCGGGCAGCGCGGGCGCGGGCCGCACGTGGGGCGAGCGCCGGCGCGGAGGGAGGACGGAGGGGGAGCCGGGGGGGTCGGTTTAACGGCGGGTCCTGCTGCAGAGGCGATGTGGAAAGCGTTAGCGAGCCTCAATGTGGAGGGCAGATTGGTTGCCGTTTAAATCGGAGTGATTTCAGGGGAAAATCCAACACTCAGCCGACACGTTTCGGGGGAGAACGCAGAGACTTATGAAAGCCGTTGCCGAGGATATCGCATTTAAAAGCTAATTAAAACAACCCTTTCCGTGCAAAATCTTCAGGTTGCAAATGGAGTGGCTATTAGGAACACTTGCTAGGAATTCAGCAGAGATCTAAAAGCAAAATGTCTTTGTAATTCGCAAGTAAAGGAGAAATAGCTGAGGAAAGGCTTTCTTTTTTTCCTGGTGCTCTAAACCCGTGTTTCTTTCTGAAATGTATCCACCTTTTCTTATTCGGTATTTTTAAATCGGTTTTGTTCTTTTTTTCTGCTTCAAATAATTGATGCAAAATGGATGCATGAAAACAGATTGATGTAATCTCTGAGATGAGGATCCCGGGGCTATAAAATAGGAAAAACTGAATTAATTATCCAGTTAAAAAAAAAAAACAAAAAACAACACAAAACCATAACTCAAAAAGATATGATTTGCTAGGAGGAAAAGTAACTCATGCTTTCCTGTTAAGTTATAATATGAATGGTAGCATTTTGAACTCTTGGCCTAAAATAGTTATATTGAGCTTTGATCCTTAGGACGTTAACAGACGGGAAGCAGAGGAGTGAATTGGGGTGAATTTAATAGTATCCAGAGATAGAATAATTAACTCTTATGGTGCCTATTAGCAGCTAGGGTCTGAAGGAAAAGGATTTAGAAAAATAAAACCAGGAAGGGAAAAGAAGCATTTCTGAATATTGTTGGGTATATAAGTTATTGGAGAGAAAAATATTACATCCTTCCTTAATATAAGTCATGAAATGAAGGCCAAGTTCATCTTCTTTATCAGCCACCAAAGAGGATAACTGTCTGCAAACAGGCTGAAAGGTTGTAGGCCACTGGTTACACTCACTGCTCATTTCTTGAGCTTTTATTCTCTTCTTACATTAGTCAACTTTTCAGTAAATCTACTCTTTTCACAATACATGTATGAGTACATGGAGTAACAAGCCTTCTTATGAATCATAAGATGCTTTTCTTTCTTTCCAGCCTTGTCTGTAAACTAGATATCGAATCCTATTTGGTTAACACAGGGACTAGAGCTGTGCAGGCTAGCCCAGCACAGGACTTAGCACTATTGTACTCCCCGATTTACTTCTAAGTGTCCGCATCAGTTCATACTGCCCAATGTAGCATCTCTTCCTTGTTGTAATAACGACCTGAGCTCAGGCTGTCTATAAATGCAGCACCTTTGTGCCTGTTCAGTGGCATTAAGACCCTTCTACGAAGGACTCTGAAAGTAGCTTTTTCTTTGCCAACAGAACATCAATGGGGCTTGGAAAGGGTGTGTTGACCACAGCACAGATAGGCCTAAGTGCAGGTTCAGACCTGTGCTCGAAACACAGGGTGGCTGAACTCATGTGTTCCTTCCTGTTTAATTGCTATGTTAAGCATTGGTCTGTTCCTACAATAACCATCGAAGTGCCTGAAAACAACATGCAGGACATATTCCGTAGCTAACGGAAAGCCTGTAGACTGAGAGGTAAAATCAAATGATTCCATAAATACCAGAGAGTTGTTCTTTACATCAAAAGAAGCAGCACTTCATTTTTCAAAGGCTAAGACATCAGCACAGGTGACAATGTCTTTCAAAGTGTAGAGTAGATATTAACCCACTTCACTAAAGCTACACAAAACCTCAGAAAGATGTACTTCACATGATTATGTATTATATACCAAAGGGCAAAGGAAGGAAGGAAGAAGAAATCTCCCCAGCCTTTCTGCAAATGCATACAATAGAAGTCATTGAAAAGCCTCTCAGTATTTCGCAGTACTGGACAGTAAATCAATGTAATCTGCATTTCTGCAGTAGCAGGAAACTTTCCAAATGATCGCTATAAATGGAGCACATGTTTTACGTATAGGTTACTATTTTTGGCAGTCCATCAAACCCCTTTGATCTGTAGACAGTGGGGTTTCATCCAGCCAGCAGGACAAGAATAAAAGGCCCATATTCTGCCTTGTGCCAAGATCCACGCTAGAGCAGGAGATGGGGAGCCGCTTACAGTCACACACGTCGGTGGCTGCTCCTGTGTCAGCCTGAGCCACAGCAGAATTTAGATAAGCTTGTGTAGTTCAAGTACACCCTAACTAATCCCAGTTCATTTCAGTCCCCGAGATGTACACGTTAAGAACCGAGAGCACTCTATTCCGCTTCTGTGGGTCTCTCAGTCACTCCCTGTGCCAGCATGGGGAGAAGAATTGGCACAAGAGCTGTTTATACCGCTTGCGCTGGCTGCACAGCTCCCTACGCAGGGAGCATCCCCTGGGGGCCAGTTAAGCCAGAGCTCTGCAACACCTGCACAATACAAAGTGACGGAAACCAGCACAGAGAGTCTGGCCCGTGAGTCCTCAAAATGGAAAACGGCAGATGAAAAAAAAAAACAACATACCAAGGCAAGGGAAACTAGGCAGCACAGGAGGATTAGAAAGAAAAGACCAGAACGAATATTTATAAAATGGAGCAGATCACTTCCTGACTGCAACAGAGCTGAACTTCAAAAAAGATCCACTAAGCCCACAGTGCTGCTGCCCAGGACAGACAGCATGTGAGTGTCCTCCCTCTCCTCTGGTTCCTCATCAGAGATGATGTCAAGATTTATGTCTCCCTCTCTGAACAGTTCTGGGAGTTTAAACTGGGCCTGAGTCCATTACAGCCCCTGTATAAAGGAGCAAGCAGCAAAAAGAAGTGTTTTGTCACACGTGGATAATGCACTATGGGACACGAGTGTCCAATATCCATGATTTCATGGCTCTCCAAGTTGATTCCAACCATAGAGAGAAGTCAGTGTTGAAAAAGAGAATTACAAATATCTAATTTTCCCACTACATTCTTTTTTTTTTACCTCTGAAATTCATTACACTCATGGCACATATATAAAATACATTTTCATTAGCTCGTCATCAAAGCACCCAAATCTTAAAACCCCTCTCCTGTTCTGAGTGACATATTTCAGGAATAACTACTCAGAAATAACTGCTGTAGATGTGTCTGGCTGCTGAACATGAAAGTATGGGTGCTGCTGACTGCCTGGCAGCTGGCCCAGCATTTAACCCTGCTGTTTTAAAATGTCGTAAAATAAGCACAATTTAATCTTTTGAAACCTTTTGGTCAGTGACTGTGATTTCCGCAAAAAATGACTTCAAAGGAAAGACAGGCACCTTTGTTGATGCCTTTTTAAGCAGTCATGAGTTCCAAATTATTTTAAAAAAGGGAAGCAGAAACCTCAAAGTGTGTAACACCTCCTCAGGATTAGATGCTGAAGTGATATGTAAACTGGGCTGTAAAAATCGATCCTCCACTAGCGATGTGGCTCAGAATGATATAATTAAAAGATAATGTCAATGGAAAAAGAATATCATCACAGACTAATGGGCTCCTCCTGACACAGAAATGCTGCAGCAAAGCCCCTATTTTAATGAAAAAATACCACTAAGAAGCCAAGTTATTTTATTTTCAAAGCAGTATGTGTTGAAAATGTTCTATTTCTGTTGCTGTATTTCTATTTTGCCAAATGCCTGACACAGAGTTAACACTTCCACCTTGCAGTGTTCATATAACACACAGCATTCCTCCGTGCCTCGAAAGCACCGTGCTTTACCTGTGCAAAAAGCAACCTACTTCTGCACATAGTGTTCCTTTCTGTTAGTAAGTTGCAATCTTAATATAGACTGAAGGTTTTATTTCTGAACTTAGATGTGGGGAAAAAAAATGTCCATATTTAATCATTTGACATAGATTCCATTCAACTTGATTTAGGGAATGCAGACATTCCTAGCCATGGGACTACGGATAAGGTAACTATTTTTCACCCGTCAAAGCTGAATTTAAAAAGCCCTTTAAACACATAGGAGAGATAAAAGGGGAAGTGAAGATACCTTGAATAATTAAACTTATTTCCAGTCTACATCAAATTACTCTCTTTACCGTCATAAAAAAGTAGCCTTTCTTCTCTTCTTCTCAGATTTGGTTTGGAAGAAATGCCTTTTGGCATTTTAGTATTAAAGCAGAGTGATGTGAAGAGCATTTGATCCATCAGTGTATGCTAGTATCCTCTGAAAACGCCTACCAGATGTGGCCCTCAAAAGTCTTAGGCGTCTTCTGCTTAGCTCCTGGCTTTAAACCAGTCTGAGGAAAGAAAGAGCTGATGAGCTGCTCAGACCAGGCTGATCTGGACACGATCTGGACAACTATTGTCACCTACAGAACTTTAAAATCGAAAAGGGAGGTGCCTTGCAAGACTAGGCGCCTCCAGGATTAGGCAGCAGCCAAGCACGGGTTTCTGGAGAGTACTTTTGGATACTGTTCCACCTACATCCTGCCTTAGGTGCCTAAGTCCTTTACTAGAGCTAGCCAGAAAGGCTAGATTCCCATTGAAGTCAACGAAGGATTTACATTAACTTAAGTGGATTAGTTCAGGCCTTAAAATGAGAACCATGTGTACATCCTTATGAAGAATCTCGTCCCTTCTGTTTACTCATTGTGACTTCTTGCTACATTGTACTGTTCACATGCACTATTCCACAAATAATACGTCAAAAGACGCTTTGGAGAGTAAGAGAGTTGTGGACTTTCATGCCCATAGCCTGTGCTATTCTCAGCAGTTCTGGAAGCACAGCAGCCACCCTGGCTAAGAGGCCAGTCAAGCCACATACACCATTCAGGTCATACATAAGCTCTAATTGTATTACTCCTTTGGCTCGTCAATACTTTTCCATGGAGCTGAAGGAGAGGAGGGCATATGGAATAGAGAAGCAGGAAAACTAATGAATGAGGGAATATAACTTTCAGGGTTCTGGCAATGTTTTCACATCCATTTTTTGCTCCACTCCCCTGAGGTCACGAAAAGCAAATGGCATATTCATTTCCTTCCATCTGTGCTATTCTGAACAGCAAATGGGAACTAATATCTAAACTTTCCTAATAAGCAGGGGTGGGAGGAGAGCCGGGTAATTATTAGCTACTGGCTAGCAATGCCTTGTAGATTATGTGACTCTCAGAATGATGTTCATTGTAGACTTTTTTCTCCTCCCTTTTCCTATTTTGCAATGCAATGACACTTTAAATTAAAAATTAAAAAAAAGCCTGAGTCCTCCCCAAATCCTACACATCCCGCACGAAGCAGCAGGAGCAGACCCGTGCAGAGCCAGGCCAGCACCGTCCCGTTTTCCTTTAAAATACATGCAATTCCTTGTAAACACTGGGACGAGGTGGCTGGCCAGGAAGCCCTGGTGGTGTCGGATGTGTGGCGATGGCCCCCCTTCCCCGGGGAGACGGCTCAGCTCCAGCTGCAGCTGCCTCCCCCCGCTCCGCCGCCGCTGGCTCCGAGGAGGGGGCAGCTGGCAGGGCCTCCCCGCCACCGCGCCGCCCCGGCAGCTCGCTCCCCCGGCCCTGGGCCGCAGAAACCAGAATTTAGTGACCTGGCGATGCAGCAAATAAATAAATGAATGGAGCTGGAGAGCTTTCTGGAGAGGGCTGCGGGCCGTGCTTCCCAGCGCGAAGGAGAGGAAAAGCGCTTCTGTAGGCGTCTGGCTGGCTGGGTTCCTGTCAGAATAATGATTTCAATGTTACCGTGATTTCACCGAGCGGCACGCTGGGGCACCTAGGGTCTTGGTAGGCAATTTTTTACAGTTGTGAATGTAAATAAGGCATTTATTCAAATTAACCCTCTATTATACAGAGAAAACATAAGTTGAGAGGAAGCATTGCCGCTTGAGTACCGGACTGCAATGCATTTATACAGCAGGGAGCAAGATGGGTCCTGCGCATCACCTGGCCAGCGCTGGCCAATATTTGCATTTAAGAATGGGATTCAAGGACAGTAATTCTGCCACTGACCTGGTTAGCGAGGCAGCTCTACACCTTAGCTTTCAGTCTGTAAAATGGGCATAATGACCATGCCCTTGCACAAGCCCCAGAAAAGACGTCTGCGTGATATGAAAGCGCTGGACACACACTGGGCGGGAACTGTATTTCTGCTCCAGGACAATAGTCACACTTCTGAGGAAAAAAGACCACGTAAAAAACCCCAACTTCATATCCTTAGGTATTTCTTTAACTAAACGACTTCTCCTAAGCAGCGTTGTACTTATCTCATCCTAAAAGATTTCATGTGAGAAACTATTTACATTTTTTTATGCTTCAGTTGGTTTGTTTTCCAAAAGGCAAAGTAATTTCAAGCCAGAGAAGCAGGATGCTATTTTTAAAAGAGAATAAAAATGGAAGGTTTTGATCAATGAAAAATTCTTCCAGATCTTTCATGTCAAAAAATGCATCCAAACCCTTTTCTGTGGGGAAGTTTCATTTTCAATCAACTGGCATTTTTATAAAGATCCATTCCATTAAAAGTTTTCCACCTGGCCTGGTCCACTAAGTACCACTTTGTACCCGGGTACTGCCAAACCTCTGCTGGGCTGTACTCTGATGCCCAGTGAGCTGAGGTCAGCTAGAAGGATCTTTCTGAGCTTGATGAGTTTCTGCCAGTTCCCTGATACCTAGGAAACAGCACTTTACCTCTATGGCAAAGCCTGCCCAAGTTTAAAATAAGGGCAGTTCCTGCCTTTGGTTAGGCCACTTTTTTCTTTTTTTTTTTTTTTTTTTTTTTTTAATTTTAAAAACATTTCCCCTTTATTTTCATGGTAAAAGGTATTTTCAATATTTTACAAGAAAATACTGAATGTCCTTATTAGCTTTAGGCCATAAATGCCACAAAACAGATTTAAAAACTGGAATAAGCCCAACATAAATGCTTACTATTGGTGAATATAAGGGCATACAAAACAGGGCAGTAAAGTCACTATACAATATCAGGAAAACCATTAAAAAAATCTGGAAAAGCATCAAGATGGCTGGCCTCTTTGTAGTTTCAGCACAAAAAATTGAGCCTTATTTCTAAATATTTTCCCTGGTGGGAAATAACAGCTTGAAAATAATCCCAGATGTATTCATTTGTGTAACATTTTTCTACTTGCAACATATAGGCATGGAAAAATTATTGAAGGTTTCAATTCTGGACTTGTATTTTAAAAATGTCAAGCTTTTGAAAAACAGCATCATTTTTCCTTAAAAGCTATTCATTTACCTGGAATGTTGGCCAGCAGGCATACATTATGGACTTGGTTTAGTTAAGATTGAAAAATTGCCCAAAGGCAAAAGAGAAGTAGGCAATTTTTGTGGCTCAGACTATATACCAACACAAAATACAGCTGAATTGATTTTTGCACTGGCATATAAAAGGATTTTGCAAGTGTGGGATCTTAAAAGTGATCAAAAGCTATCTGAGGTTTTTAAAAAGCTCAAGGGTTGTTTTATTCCTGTTGTCTTCTTCACAACCAAAATCTGTATCCTGAAGTACAATTAGAAAGCTCTTATTAAATGGCTACTGAAAACAATAAAAATAAAAGCAACCCAAGCCCATAAGTAATAATTTCCAAAGAACAGCAGATGAAAGTATGTTTCTGTTTGCTCTACAAAACAAGTTGTTTACTAAAATGTTCCCATTTTGGGTAGATATTAAAAAAAACCCAACACATACACTCAAAGTTTCAGGAAGTTGTCTTGGTAAAGGAATCACAGTTTTCATTTGTATGGTACAATCTAGATAATCATTTGAAAAGCGATTTGTCTGGATAGTATTTACAGCCCAGTATTTTCTGTGGCTCATTTTCTGTGACATACAGTAGGTGGTGTTATCATGATATAGGTGGCTACATATAATTTTAACAGGTTGGACTTATCAGGGTTTTTTTTTTTCCCTGTATGTATACAAAATCTATTTTTTATGCAGGGAGACACTTTAATAAAAAGAAAGAAAAGTCAGTGGAAATTCAGGGAATTAAATTATCCTTCAAGAACCCAAGGTGCAGATGTGGGAACAGGTATAGTGGTCAAACCAATGCACATCAACCCTATAGGCCTGAAGAAAATGCCTATACTCTGAAAGGAGGAGCCAAACTCATGTTGAACTAACCAGCTCCAAGACCAGACAAACTATTGCTGTGTCAGTGCAATGCTCTATATAAGTTGAGTAAGTGAACAAGGCTGAGTAGTGTGGACATAATGCCATATGGCCAGAGCTCCTCTGGCTTGGCATGAGTATCTTTGCACAGTGCTGCTGTCCTGCAGGGTTGTGCCAGCCTGCCTGGAGCCTGCCTGAGGAGGTCCAGTGCAACACATGTACAGCCATAAGGAGCATGGTGATCCAGGGCCATACAGTCTATCCTGTTCCCACAGGAATCATTGCCAGAACTTCTCTGGTTTTCTATTTGAGAAGAATCAAGTCTTTAGAGAGTGCCATAGAGGGTACCTTTCAGGAAATGTAGCTGTTACATGGCTAGCAATATCCAGCTGGCTGGTTATTCTGTTAAAGTTGGTCCTTTTCCTTCTGGGGTGCAGACTGCTGCTACATGTGCAGACTTCCTCAAATGCAGAGCATTAGGAGGAGCTTCAGACACAACCTGAGCTCAGCTAGAATGACTCAGAGAGCTCCTGGGCTTCTGGTACAAGGTGTAAGCTTTGCCCTGATGGAGTGAATGTCCATGCTCAGGATACACATGATACAGGAACATGGTCCATGTCCTGGGGGAATGGTGGCAGAAGTGCCATAAGTGGTGTATTCTCTCTCTTCTTCACCAGATGCAATATCTCCTCAATGACAGCAATATCTATTTCCTGGATACTTCACACTGCCCCCGGTATTATCCTACTGGCAACAAACAGTGGCTCAGCCATACATCTCCTCTCCCACGTGCTTCAAGAAGTATTTGAAATAGCCAGTCAGACAAAGTGGGAAGAGCGAGTTCAGGGGCAGAGCTTCCATATCTGTAATACTGAATCTAGATTAAATGTGAAAGGAAGGACTTCTGACATTTCTTCTAAATGCTTTTCCTTAACAGAACTACAGTCCTCTCTGAAGAAGAAAATGTGAAGAAGACATGCTGATGTTTCTGTGCTACTGAGCTCTCCACCAGCATGCTGTCAGAGAAGAAAAAAACACTGGAAAAGTACAGTCAACAAGGTCTTATTGTACAGCTGGTGAAGTTGGCAGAGAAGTCCTACTTGATGCCCAGGAGAGCAGTCAGGCCACAAACCTGAGACCTGTAAAAATGCTGGGTGCCCACAGCTCCCAGCTGCAGGTAATTAGCATATCTGAATAGTCGGATCAATAAATATCTCATTGCAAATTAAAGAAAGAGAATTTGTGTAGACATCACTGTTGTCCCCCTGCAGAGCAGTTGCAGATGTCTTGGCAGATCAGGGAAATTAAGATATGAGGCCTCTGGTTATATTCTAAGTATAACTTGTTTTACTTACACATATAAATAAGTCCTGGAACAGAGATAATCAAACAGTGTGCAAGCAATTCCCTTGTTCAGGAATCTCAGCTCATCACTAAATTGGGATTACAAGCAACAATTCCACTTGAAGAACAGAGTTTAATATGAGAACAAGGCAAATACCAAACTTGCCTTCCGATAACTCAGCTCCCTTCACACACAACTGTATATAACACAAATTAAAAAAATGAGTATATCTTCCCATGAATGAATATTTACTTGCACGCTTAAATAAAATAAAAAATAAAAAAAAGAGTCTGGAAGATTGAAATGGCACCACCTGGTGACACCTGCCACACAGTATGAATGGTTGCACATTAGTACTCATGAAGCTACTTTTGTTGTTTGAAGTTTTGTTCAATAGCCTGGTGTATGACTGTAAAAGCCTTTAACAGAAAACTCCTAATTAGACACTGCTTTTTTTCATTCTATTGCCATAGCTTGCTGTAAAGACAATTGTAGACAGGCATGTGGATTCAGATACTTCATTCAGAAATTACCAGAGTAAATCAAGTTATATATAAGACTCACCTCACTCTAATTTATAGTTCAGCTCAGACCATTGAACTTGCAAGTAAAATTTATGGGGGAAGAGCAATAAATTAAATTGGGTAGAAACATAATTTTTGTCCTCCAGTTACTTGTACAGTTCGATTTAACACATAAAAAATGGAGTATAATACTAACTTGTTAATAAAATGTGCACAGCGCTGACATGTAAAAACAGTTTTATAATTGGTTGGTCCACTCCGTTAGCCTTGTTGACAACACTAAATTTTCAAAACCCTACATTAGTAACATTGAGCTAACATTATAAATGCAGAAAGCTCATAAATGCATACAACAGAAATTCATTTGGCCTTTGATTTTTTTGGGGGTGTCTTTAAAGTGAAAACTGTAAAATTACCACATAATAAAAGCCAGTACACTGAACACTAATTGCCCATTTATAAAAAGCTCTTTTCCTCCAATCATGTAGGTGTGAGGCATAAACTTCTTGGGTTTTACGGACCTGCGATTTATACTTTCAGTTCTGTTTCTCTCTGTTGCATTTCATCTTAAGCTTATAAAAGACGAGCTGGATTTTATTAATCTGCATCAGCATTCATTGGACATTAAATGTACGAAGATCCCTACAGGGTTTTAATTGTGGCTGAATTGCCAACAATAATTGGGCCTCCGACTAACCACGGAGAGCAGCCCACCCTCACTGCCGGGCACAACTGCTAGCTCCAACACCAGCCATGATAGCCCACTTTGTCAGCCGCCCGAAGGGAAGTTGTCAAGTCTGGGACCCTGCTGCTTTATTCCTATAACTATGTTTTAGAAACACCTCACAAGTGGAATTGTGGTTGCCTCATCCAGAAAATGTGGAAAGGATTAATGTGGCATGTAAAACAAATCACTCCTGAGCTCAGCTGAGAAAGTGGGTATTAAAAGCACTCCAGTCAAAAGAGCTTTAGTGAAAGGGTCATGGTGATATACAGTCAGCACATGTTGGGCTGGTAAAGCTGCAGGGTGTTTGGAAATGGTAATGGTCCATGGGTGTAAATTCTTTCAAGACCTCTTAAAGGCACATGTGTTTCTTGAGCATGTTCTCCAAACAAGGACCTGTTATAGGTTAGATTCACTGGAGCTTTTAAACTTTATTGATTGGTTTGTGGTATTCCAGGTTCGCTTACTGGTTGTTTTTTTTTTTTAGGGTTTTTTTTTAATGCTGTTGATAAACACAGAAAAAGATCCTAGTTTAATCTAAAACTTATAAATCTATAAACTATGTGGTATGTAGCTTTATTGTAACATATTTCAGAATGTGTTATTTCTTTTCTTTATGCCAGTAATCACTGGCTTCACAAGAGTTAAGGGTCTATCAACATTTCTTTTATGAATGCAGGTTGGTTAAAATGTCTTTAGTTTTGAGGTTAAAAAAGTCAGACCCTTAACTTTGACATAACATTTAGTGTGCCTTTATATATGTTTGTAACATTCGTAACATAATATTTCCTAAAGTTATTAAAAAGATGGCTCATGGCAGCTTTTCTTGTAAAGCTGGGAAGACTTAGAGTGCTTAGCGAAAGCTTTGTTTTACAAGTTACACTATTCCTTGTTCTTTTTTTCATTAGGAGTTTCACTGTGATTTAGCAAAAAGAATAAAAATGTGGTAACATATATGTACCATGTAGCCCTTTTCTACCCAAAGAATTGCCACTACAAGATGGAAACATCCAGAAAGGGTTTTTAAGCAACAACTCACCTTGACTTCCGTCAGAAACATGAGGGTTCAGTAATTTTATAAATTAGGCCTTCTGTGGAGGGATCATTTCACTTACACTTGAAATGGAGCCATTTCTGAGAAGCATGTGTCAGGTGTTGAGCAGAACACAGCCACATCTTTATACAGACTGAGTGGCTGAGAAATGGAACTGAAAAAAAAAAAAATGTATCTAGTTGCTACAGTATTTTCCATGATATAATTAAAATCACTAATAATCACTTCCAACACGCACCATTCAGTTGAGAATGCAGTTGCCCTGCAGCAAGTGGCCTGCATTCGAAAAGCTTATGACAGTCATGGCCCAAAAGCCAGTATTTTAGGATTTGACCAGCAGAATGCTGTTTTGGTTAAGAACACTAGAGATTAGGATTTTTCAGTCTTATTTCTGAATGTATTGAATGTATGAATGAAGGCCACTGTTAATTATTTTATGTGGTCATTTAACCTGTGTTCACTATAATAGACTTGAAAGCAGAAGCACAGATTGCCTTTACATGATGTGGTAGGTGAAAACATTTGTTCTGAATAATTATATTTAATTGAAATCATATTTAAAAGCACCGAGGAGTTTTTTTCTTGCAAACCCACAGGACTGTTATGAACAGGGACCATGGTTAAATGATCAAAACCCTACTTAGTCAAGTTAAAACAAATAAATAAAATAACATGTGACCTTGGAAAAGTTTGGGTTCTATGTAGGTTCTGGTTCAGTGCCTCTGACTTTGGCTCCAGCTACAACCATGACTACAAATATTTTTTCACAGGCTTTAGCAATGACACCATTTGTTACTTTTGCTTAGTACAGCACTGGTGAAAGTCAAGATCAATCGTTCTCCTGCAACGTTCCACCATGCAATGAAGTTCCAGCCATAAAGCAAAGGGACGCACAGTAGATATGATGTCACTGTCTAGCATCTTTATGGAAATCAGAAATCTTTGGCAATGCTGAACTTCAAAATTAAGTTTCCTGTCCTCTTCCCCTTCAGGAAGGTGAAATGTGATGTGCCTGTAACCTATCTTGAAACAGATGTCCTGTAGCTACTTAGGTAAACAGCTGAGGTAACTGGCCAAGACACATTTCAATGTTTTAAGAGACACACAGTCTAAAAAGACAAAAAAAAAAAAAAAAGGTTAATAGCAGACATGGGTTGTTGTAATATCATTGTTCCACATCGCAATAACATGCAGGAAACTGGACAGCACTGTAATCTCTAAACCAAATTATTGGTGTTCTGCCCAAACATTTTAAAACCCAAACACCTGCAAGGAGCAGCCAAATACTCTGAACAGAAGACTAGTCCTTCTGGTTTTTTTTACCTTCAGAAAAAAATTATTAAATTTTAGGCTTAGGAAATGTTTTTCGTTAAGATTGCTAAGCCATGAACAAAGGCTTCTTTTTTTTTTTTTCAAGAGTATACAGTTGCTCTGTTAAACCAAGTAAAAGTTTCCTGTACCTAGGAAAAAAGGCACTGTTTACCTTTTGTTTCAATTCTCATTTTATAACAGTCAGTCTTGCTAGTCTTCATACTAAAACCTCAAATCAGCTGTTTTGCTGAAACACTGAGGTGGTATTAAGTTGAAGTCTTAATAGTACTGGCTTTTTAAGTTAAATTCCTCATAGTATCAGCTCTCAAGTTTTGTTTCATTTTGAGAAGTTTGCTCTATCTCAGATCTAAAGCTGTAGATTCAGATTCAAAGACATTCATTAATACATTCGTCATCAAATCTGCAAGACCATTCAAAGTTGGAGAATAAGCTAGAACAAAAAAAGGAGAATATTACAGAAGCTCTCCTTTTGTTATTTACTTTTCTTCAGTCAGTGAGGCTATAATAATTTGATTTTAATTTAAGTCATTGAAAACCTCAACTTTCCTTTCTGTTAGAAGACAATCCAGAAAATACCCACTAAAATAATAGAAATAGTAAGTAGATTTAATAGAACATCACTCATTTATGTCCTGAAGATGATCTCTTTCTTATTCAGAGCCAAATTTTAACTATGCTGTGTCAGCAACCTGAAGCCCTTTGGGAAGTTGGGATTTATCAGACATTTCACTGCCTAAAAGAGTTAATTTGGACAGAAAAGGAGCTCAGGGTGGAGGGCTAACAAGCTCTGTGCAGCTCATTACTCAGCTGTTCCAGTTCTGACCCACCACCCTCAGCTCCCAAAAATTGGTTTAGTGGAGTAGAGTGAGGTCTAAAGCACCAAGGTCTGCCTAAAATTAACCATCTTCTTACTCTTCTGCAGAATTGCCTCAAACACTAGTAAGGAGCAGGGCCTTGCTATGCTAGGAGATGTATAAACATTAAGAAAGCAAATATTCCTTGCTCTGAAGAGCAGATAAATGTAAGGTCTTCTAACAATAGCAGTCAGTGACCTTATGCCCTCCTAAATAGGAAATCAGGTAAGAAGAGAAAAAAAGAATAAACAATTTTCCTCTCAAGTTAGGAATAAATTGGTGTTTGTTTTGATCTGTACCTAGTGAGCTGCATCCAGCTTGTTCAACAAGGCTTTGATGTGGGCAGACCGATGGTTGGTAGGCCTGTGAGCAACAATGAGTGGTACTCAGAGAAAAATGAAACAAAATACCACAGGGAGTATAACAACAGGGGCAAAAAATTAGCTGGATAGAGAAGGAAAAAATACTTTAGTAAAAATTATTCTAAGTCATTTATGTTTGGAAAAAGGCATATTAGAAAAAAACAAAAATCTACTCTTTGTATAATTTGTCCAAAAATTATCAAAATACCATATTTCAGTAAGGCCTCATGCTTCGTTTTAAACAGAGTCTAGAAAAATATATCAATATTTTATGCATTCTATTTCTTTGAATTTTAAATTTAAGATTTTGGGTTGTATATTTCTTCTTCCTTCTTCTTAATATTTCATATTAATAGAGGAAGAAAATGGCAAACCCAGGGAAGCCTTCATCTGGAACTAAAAAATATCCTGTAATCCTAAAACAACACACTTTTTTCCCCATAAAGTTGAACAAAACTTTTTTCATCTTTTCCAAGAAACAATAAAGGCAAAAAGACAAATTCATATCATCACACAAGCAGTGAAATGTGTAAGTTATCTCACATTTTCTGTTGCTGATGTGGGACTGTCCATGTGTCAGCCATGTCATAAAGGGCATGGACACCACCTAGCAACCTTGTCCAAAGCAAAAGAGAAGGTGAGAAGGAGGAAAATGTCCTCTTTCTTCTCTCTGTTTTTGCTCATAAGCTGCTGCCAGTGCTCACTTTCCAAACAGTTTTTTTGTGTGGTCTTTTCCACACTTTCCATGCACTTGCCACATTTTTCCCACAAAATCTTCTCTCTCCATCTCTGCAAAAAGTGCTACACAAAGGGCATGAGCACACATCACTTTACAAACAGAGTCTGATAATATACATACATATGTGTGCGTACATGTGTGTTGAAAACATTGATCGGCATCTTCCTGTGGTACTGTTTTCTTATTCACAAATGCCATACCAACCCCAGGCATAATATCAAAATAAAGTATTCACAATTGAATTATCTGTATATTGTGCTATTCATACATTAAATACAACAGTACTGAAGCAATCTCAAAATGTTATTCTTCCCCTCTTATTGGCTATGGATTTTGCCATCATAAGAAACAAAAACCTGGTTAAGACCATGAACAGACTAACCAGCTCTGTCTACTAAACAAAAGGGAGCAGATACAGTAGGCAAGTGCCCCCACTAACATCTTTAAGCAGCAATTTTCTGGCAAACAAAAGGAAACGCTTTTCATTACAATGCACAGTTAAATCATGGAACTCATTACCACAGGATGCTGCAGAAGCCAAAAGTATAACAGGGTTCAAAAGGAGATTAGACTAATTCATGAAGGATATGTCTATCAATGGCTATTAAGCATGGTGATCCGGATGCACCTCTGGTGAAGGAAGTCCCTAACCCACTGACTACTGGAAGCTGGGAGGGATACCATGGAAGGACTTTGTGCATAGTTTTTATGTTCATATATAAAAAAAAGATTATTTTAATTGAGCACCTTGGAGAATTGTTTAGTTCTCAGACTCACAGTTCTTATTCCTATTTGACCACTAAAATGTTTGCAATGCTCTTTTTTAAGGGCCCTTTTTCAGCAACTTGAACATTATATTAGCCCTTTAGAGACAAAGCAGTAACCTCTTTTAACAGATTTACCTGATGTTATTCATCCAACTTGTAGAAATCTCTCTACCTTTGTAAAGCTGCAACATCAGTTCCCAGAAACCTGGTAAGTATAACTGAAATAAAATGTGATATGTGCACACCTGTATAGCAGATGACTAAGTTAAAAGTGATTAAACAGCATTTCTTTTGCTTTCTTTTAATTTGAACCTTACTCCCTTATACTTCCACTAAGAAATTGTTAGAGCCAGGACCCCTCTGAGCAAACCAATTTACTGAAGCTGAGGATGCAGCCCTTGATTTTACAAACTGAGGACAGATAATTGTTAAACCTCAAAGAACACATGTCATTGCAAAGCTCTTACAGTAACACTTCTCTTCCCGTGACCTTTCATTTGAAATGTGTTTGTGTCATTTACATTGCAGTTACATTCTAATGCAAGATACGTTTGGGAGTGTAAATATCAAGATTAAATCTACCTTGAAAACTCAGGCTGAATCAGGTTTATAGCCTAGAGGCAAGTTGTGAATCCCATAAAGCATTGTTCGAGGGACCTGGTTAGTGTTCTGTACACCTGCTTAATGTTTTTTTTTTTCATAGTCACAAATGTCAAACTGCTCAGTAACGCATTGGGGTTTGAATGACAGCCATGCACTTGAGCACCAGTTATGTTTTTTCACTACCAAATTGGACTATAAATGATGAAAAAGAGGTCAGAAAGGAAGTATGGAAGCATACAAATTTGAAAGGGGAAACTGCTAATAGTCATAAACCGTGTGCAATCAAAGGACTGGCAAGTCATTGTGAATTACCTGCTCCATGAATTACTGATCTAACTGCATTATGATATGGAATTTTCTAACTCCTTTCATCTGTGGTGCAATGGCTCCTAACAGCTCCCAGATCAAAAGCAAGACTGCCAGCGAAACCATGAAAAAAACCCACAACACTGACTTTCATTATGAGCACTTATTTGTTAAAATTTTCTTAATATGCAGGCTTCATTATTTATTGATTCACTGATTGGATGTACTGTAAGTATGCCACCTACCAAATTTGAGGAAATAGCACAGAAATGATCAGCAGTGTGACACCTCAGTGCAAGTCAAAACTTGTAAGCATGTGCACATAAACACTCATAGCTTGTACATTTCTCCCCAGGTGGTAAAACGCAGAACAAACATTGGATTTATATGACCTCCTTTTTTTTTTTTTTTAACCCAAATCACCCAAAATACTTTACAAACAATTAGTTACATGCTAGTAGTTTTACTGACTGTATAAAGTTAATGAGACAATTAGCTTGCACATGCCAATAACACCAACATGAAGACACAGTCTAAGGCATATATAAGCAATGATGAGACAACTGATTTCTACAGGTGCCTATCATACATGCCCCAAAACAGAATTCTAAGCTCAAGTTATGACCATAACAATGAATTTCAAACCAGCAGACATATTAACCAAAACGTATAAATAGTTCTTTCAGCTGGGCTTAGAAATTCTTATGGTGTGTATTATAATGTTTAAAAGACATTTTTAATCAAACTCTTTTTTTTTTTTAATCTGTTTTCCTAGATTGGATGAGAAAAAATGAGGCTAGTTATCCTCACCTGAGCAATTTTAGGGAAAAAAAAATATTATATATATACACACACACACACACATTTTGACAGACATCTCTTTTGTTTGGTATGTTTCTGCTGGGACAACTCTGACTTCACCCAGAGATGAAATTGTGAATTAATTTCATCATGATGACAGTCTGCACAGTGAATATGTCCTTTTTTGTGCCTATCATAGAGAATAAACACCTCAGGCACTGACAGCTGCATCACTATTTCAGTGTGAACATACCGGATACCTTCTACCTAAGATCATATTTGTAAGTATGTGTGATGCGTAAGCAAAGAGAAAGCAAAGACTGGCAGTATCACCTCACTGGTAGATCAGCCTAGAAGATAGAATTTCTCTCCTGTGGAAAGAATTGATGGCAATTTTTCCTGAAGAATTCATATTTTTGTAAAGGAAAGAAAACTTCCAAAGAAATGCTACTGCAAGGGAGCCTACCTGAGAGTCAGTGCCCCCCCATTTCATGCTTCCCTCCCCCCAGCCACCCCACTCCCAAGGTAGAGGCCTGGTCGGGGTGTCAGGAAGCCGGAGGAGCAGCTTCCTGGGGAGCGGGGAGCCGGGGAGCCCGGGCTGGCATGCGACCAGGAGTGCAGGCTTCCTGGACAGCCTGCATGCCTGCTTTCCATTGAAACTTTCAATGAAATCAACATGTTCCTGTGAAATGTTTCAATTCTGTAAAATCAGCATTTTCCAACAGAGAGGTATTCCACTGGAAACTTTTCAACCAGCTCTAATAAGCAGGGCATCTTTAACATCTCACACAGAGAGTAGAGCTGAAGGACATTAAATTTCCATCTGAGAGACCGTGAGCCAAATGGTCTCCTTGCCTGCATCCTACCGTAGCCAGGGTCTTCACCTGAGCTGTCTGCGACAGTGGGCTGGTGGTTCTCCAATGGCTGTCACCATACAACAGCATATTCTTATTCCATTGTTACAGCTTGACCGAAATGGTCACACAGCAGGCACCACGAATTTGATGTGGCCAAATATAGGGCCACAGCCAAGACCACTTGTGAAATCCTTGGGAAAAGCAAGTATTTTTTGAAGTTTGGAAGAAAGTTTAACAGTTTTAAACTATCATAGGAACCACAAGGAACCCTTCTCAGATCCAGTCATGACCAGAGTTTCTCTTACGCACATATGTATGTTGGAGCATTTGAGTTTAAATCTCTTTTTTATTTTGGTGAGTTTTTTGATTGATTTCCATGTCTTCTTTAGGAGGTGGGTTCATAAACTTGACAAAAATGTATGGATTTTATATTTAAAAAGATTAAATTCAAGGAAAATTTTAGGAAAAGAGCAACAAGAATGTCCAGCAAACACAGAAAATGAATGGTTCCTGGCAGCTGTCAGTCAAACCACTGGTTAGAAACCTCTACTGATGATCACACTTCTTTCTGTAACCTACCTTGTTTTCAGTGAGAGATTTCAGGAGCTTGTTCTATTAAGACGAGTTAAAAATTAGCTAGACAAAGGTCTACAAATATAAGATAAATCACAGTAAAAAATTATTCAACCAAGATTTTAAAGAAGTAAGTGAATCTGGATGACAGGAAACTGATGCTTGATAGAATTTTTTTGCAGTGAGCATAATAGACCCAAAAATGTTTTTTACTGCAAGAAATGGATAAGACAAAGAAAAATGATATCTTTCTGTAGCTGATGTTGGAACTCAAAAAGACAATGCAGAAATTGCTGTCAGCAAGTGTTAAACAAACAAACTACATGATGGCAATCAAATCAAACCAGCTTTTTAAATTCTATTTTATGACTTGTTTTTAAGGATTGGATTTCAAACTACTGATGTCCTTCAATTTCAGTTTTGTGCAGCTGTAATACTTAGGAGCAAGAGTCATCTCTCAGCAAGTCATGCAATAGACCAGATCTTCTAGGGTGCAATTTCTCTTAGTCTAAAATTGGCCAAATAAATCTCAGGAATAATGTGCCTTTTTCACTCTGTTAACTATAAAAGGAGGCTATGGTGACAAGCTTGGGGTAAACATCTACACTGTAGATTATTTAAGCTAGGTGAGATGAAACCAACCCAATTTTCTTTTAAGGTAACTTTTCATGGAATAAATTACTGGTCAAACTTAGGTTGTAGAAGACTAGTGTTTATACTGATTTTAAATTTTGCAAGAGCAAGTTTTAATAAACAGCATAGTGACATCTGTGCTTTAAGATCTTGTCATGATAGAGGAATTTTTAAACAGACCAGGCTCTGAGGCTCAGTAAATATTTTACTAAGTGACCTCAAATTTAGGGTTTAAGTATTAGGAGTCTCACTCATGTACTCATGTCAACCCTTACAGTAGCAAGGCAAAGGAAAAAGAGAAAATGAAAAAGCATGGTAGAAAAGGAAGAGATAGACATACCCCAAAAAAACCCCAAACCAAACCCCAAACAAAACAAAACAAAAAAACCCAATAGAAGAAACCAAAAGACCAGAATAAAAAGAGAAACAGAAACAATCTACTGAATTACCAATCCTTTTTTGTGTCATAGAAAAACATGTATAAACCACAGCAGATAATCTTCCCATCATTACAGGAGGCGGCCCTGAAACAAAATGCCAGATTTAGAAAGCTCAGCCGCTGGGGAAGCTGAACCTGGAGCTGTGCTTTCTGTCTGGCACAGCCCTTGCTGCAGGGCTGTGCCAAGCCCCCAAATGCAAACACTCCCCCATGCCGTGGCAGGGGCACTGGGTACCTGGCCAACCTCCAACCCAGCGCCAGCTTTTCCAAGCACTCCTCGTCCTGCAGACACATAGTCATTTATATGTTGGAAGCCATATGTCATGTCCACATCCAACATATAAAGTCACTTTCCATCCTGCACATTTTGGGGGTTTAAATTATTTTAAATTTCATGAAATTATACATGCTATTCCAAATTTCCCAGCTGATGCCTCTTAGCTACACCCCCCCCCCCCCCCCAACACACACACACAAAAAGTAGGGGCATTTAAAATATATAAAGACAGAGAAACGTAACAGCATTGCTCTCCCTTGGGTACTGTTTAGTGAAAGAGGTGAAAGAGGGGAACGGCACGTGCAGGTCGCTGTAGCTGAATACTGGTGACCACTGCTGTCCCTGCCACACAATAAGAGAGGTTACAGGTCCAAGAGGGACACGTTTTGGGAAGTATACCAGTGCCAGCCATAGAACATGTGAATATACATGTACAGTCAATGCCTAAGTACCTATACATATATATATATTCATACATACATATATGTGTATATATCATGTAAGGTAAGGTGTGGAGAGCTTGGGGAAGATCCCTGGGCACATGCACATGAATTACACGTGAGCATGTTTGTGTATATATGAGAAAGTGGGTAAGCACAGCTGTGCACATGTGCTCCTCATGTGCCCCCAGTATGCCTTGTATTTCTGCTATTTTGGCTTGGTTACCTCAGTGCCTGAGTCTACAATAATGCATGTCACTATTGTGGGTAACATTTTGTTTTAAATCTAAGCATGCAAATATTTGTGTCAAAGCTGTCTACGCATGCAACCAGTTGAGAAGCTGAAATGCCTTCAAGTTATGTAGCAACTGTTTTCATTTTCTCTCAATGGTGTTTCTGTTATTTTCTAACCTCTGCCTTTTTTTATTGTATTTATTCTGCTCTAAAGCTTGACTGCCTTTCTCTTTGCCTAACTTCTGGGCAGTGAGAAGAATGTGTAGGAACCACCTCCGAATTTTAATAGAAGGACAGCTAAAATTCCAGTCTGTATCAAAACAGTCCCTTGCAGAGCTGCTCAGCATTTCCTTTGTCTACACAAACCTTCTCAGAGAAGCCATAACGCAGTCCTAAGAAGCTACCAGTGATCCTGTAATAAGCACTTTCTTTCTAATGTGGCAAGGGCTTTGAAATTTAAGTTATAAATGTGACAGAAGGATTAAATTCAAGTTTGCCCTATAGTTATAGATGTGGTATAGCTGGGTGTGAAGTCTGTGCCTGTGTGCTCCCCTAGTGCACTTAGTAATTGCCTGGGTGGCCCAGCAAAGGTAACAACAACGGGCTCATGGGAGACCATGGACAGGCTGGAGAGATGGTGGTTGACTGAACCCCTTCCCAGCCACGTTCACTACAAAATACTTCCCTGAGCACTCCAGGAACAAATCTGGGGGAGTCCTGAGATCCCCCCAGGCAGCTCCCACTGTGGCTAGACCAACAGATAAGCACTACTGGCATGCTTTAATATTTCAGTAACACCCTGGGTGGAGAACCTGGACACTAAGGAGGCTCCCTCAGGCAATTCCTGCAGCAGAAGTGACCAAACTGTACATAGACAAGATACTTATAAATAGTAGAAACTGCAGCTGCAGAAATGGTCATGTAGGACAGTCTTTTGTACATAGCTAAAGCAATTAGGAGATGTTTTGCAAGTAGCTTAAGATAATCAATACCAATGGATCATGGACATGCTGGAGTGGTCATGTAGGACCACATCCCTCGCAGTCTGGGAATTCTCATCTAATCCAGCTAAAGATGTCATTGCAAGGTACCTTGCAATGCAGACCACAATCACCATCTAGGTAGTGACTGATCATCTTGTTTGAGAGATTTGATTCCCCATGAATACTATTCTATACAGATAACCTAAAATCTTTGGGGTTTGTGGGGTTTGTTGGTTTTTGACTGTTTGTTGTTTTTTTAAATAAACCATCCATGAGTCAATATGCAACACCTCTTAAATGTAGAAAATCCAAAAAAGAGTTACTGGAAAGGGAGGTTTCTGGTAAGCATCTATCTACATGAAGCAACAACAGGAAAATGTGGACTATGGTGGAATTCAAGGAAAATAAATATGAAATTGGCAGGACTCAAAATAAGCCCACCTGTCTAAAGATGACTTCAACTGTAAACACTCTGGGGAACTCAGACAGTTACCACCCACTGTGAAAAGGACTGAAGGAATCAAGATGAACTCATCAAAACAGACCTGACCTTGACTTCCCCCTGTCCTAGCACTCCCCTTGCTTACTCTGTCTTAATCCACTTACGAGGTTTACTGAAGTGAGTGGCCCAAAAGGGCACGTGACCATGGCCTTCTAAGCTTAACTCTATTTACTATAATAATAATAATAATAATAATAGTAATAACAATAACGACAATAATAACAATAATAATAATAATAATAATCAGTTTTTCTTAGCAAGGTTCAATAGCATTCAGTTACCTGAATGTTCATTTAAAATATTTTTCTGCAAGTTAAGGGAGATTGTGCAGAACAGATGACCATCGAAGACAGAATTCTCATCTTCCTTTTACTGCCATAAATTTGAAGTACCTTCATATACCCCCAAGGAATTAAATGAAGTTTACAGTTTCTAAAATGAGGTATGAATTTGGCCCATATCATATACAGTAACAGACTCTTTAACAAACTGACATTAAGAGGACCCAGAGAAAAAAAGCCACAAAAAAAAAGTGAACATCAGTAGTTAAAGGAAGGGTCTTCTATGAGCCTATAGGAAGGGATACCCATTCATAAATCCTTGTCTGTTGCAAAGCGATGGGCCAAATTGTATTTAGCTACATCAGCAGCAGACTCACATAAGGAACAGCAGGAGCAATGAAATTCATATGGCTAGCTTTCATACATATAAAGGTTTCTTGTACCACGTGTCACATATTCAGTTTGTAGGAATAAATATATTAACTATGTTTTTCTAACTGAAAACCTTTTCCACATGGGAACGGACTTAAAAGCACATTTAAAAAGAAGATGCAATAATCAGATTTTAAACTTTAACTTTAAATTCAAAACAGAACTTGAAGTAAGCCTTTGTGGATGTTCCTCTTTTTGAAGGAATGCATAATTCTTGTTACCTACTTTAAGCAATGAATGGCAACACTCAGTCACAAAAATGCAACAGAACTTCTTGGGAGTGGGAGGAGGCTATATAAAACACATTTAAACACCAAGGTTGTAATAGCCAGCAAGATTTGGAAAAGACTGAGGCAAATCTTTACCTATGAACCATTACTTGTTTCCAGAGAAATAAATCATGTCAATTCCCTTTCTCCAGCTACTGCACAAATGGGATAATTATTACTGAAAATAACTTCTCTCAGAACTACAGGATCAGTTATTTTCACCAAAGACATGGCCAATTAGGCTACATGCAGAATGAATGTGGTTGATTGGATCTCTTTGTTAAGGACTGGCAAGAAACAATATACAGTAATGGCTAAACTGTGATCAAACAGTAAAAAAAAATAGCAGTTGTTCATCAGTGTTGTACCCTTGCTTTTTATTTGAGTGTGTGCGTTGGGCCCACGTGGGTGTGGGAGCCAGGCAAACAGCATGAGGAAAGAATGGGAGAAAATGAAGCAAGAAGCCCTGGTGATGAGCTGCACAGCACTTTTCATTCCCTGGAAGATGCCCATGCAGGCCCATCTATGAGTCTCCTCTCATTTTCCATTTGTAGGGTTTAGCTTACACCTTGCTGGCCTTGCTGAGAAGGAGGAATTTTCAGGAAAAATCAGTCTCTGCTCATAGATAGATAGTGTAAAAAATGCAGAGCCTGCTTTGAAGAACAACAGATGTTAAAGAAGTAGTTACTATTGCTAGAGTAGTAGTTTCCACTTGTAAGTAACATTTTGTTCTTCTTTGATGTGGTCTGTGTATATCCCCTGCTGCAGAAGCCCAGCTAGCAATAAAATACCAACAGAGGCAGGTCCAGGAACTGTAATAAGACAGTACAGGTACAAACTGAAAGGAGGTAAATTAAATCTTTTCCATCAGTATACTGTTTGGACTGGTGCCACAGAAAGACTAACTGCCTAGAAGGTCAAGAGACCTTGGTATATCTTACCTAGGAAAATGGGGTGGAAGAACAAGCAGCAAACACATCAAGGACCTTATCATTGAGCTACCAATCAGAGTGCCAACATGCAATGATTTCCCTCTCTTCTCTTTGCACTAATGCTATCGTGCTATTGAGCTTCTTTGGCATTTAGGAACTGTTATACACCACCTCACACCAGTAGCTCTGGGAAGAAGAGCACCCTCCCCTCTCCTGTTCCTGTACAAGAACAGGACAAGCGTGTTGGGATATTTCTCACACAACATTCTTCTTAGATTATGTCTTTAAGGAGATCTTAAGGTAGAGTTTTTACCTTCATGTTTCATAGCCCTTGCTGGACTCTTCCCTGAATTAGCTACTCTCTTTTTCACCTGTGTAAAGTTTTGGCATTCTGTGACAGTGAATCCCACAGACCAATGGTAAAATGAAGTGTTACTTCTTTCACTGATCCAACACAGTCAAAATGTTATGTCATTTATTCTGCCTTCTTTGGCTGACAGTCTTTAAAGGTGAGTGGCTGCTCATTGGCCTCTAAGATAGTTCCAGTTACATGCTGACAGTTTTTAGTAGGACACTCAGAAGTACTACAGGCCTTGTGATTTCTGTTTCTTCTATCTCTTTCCAAACCTAAAGTGAATGAGAAAACTATCACACAGACTTTTCATAGCAATAGAATACAGAATGTTATCATATTCTCTATTTTTTGTTAAATCAGCATTAAAATAGTTTTTGCATCTTTGCTGTGTTATAGCTAAACCAAACTATTGTTACAGTGGTAAGTTGTTTTGTTGGTGCTGGTTGGGGTTTTTTTTTGCTTTTTGCTTTTTTTTTTGGATAATTATTAAATGTAGGTAACAAGCCACAGCTAAAATTCCAGCTAATGTTTTCTTAAAGTAATTATTTATCTTGACTTTTGAGACACTTCTTTTCAAAGCCCTCCTGAACTGCATTGCCCTTAAGTGCACAAAACAGACAACCTGAATGAATACTTAACTGGGGTATAGTGAAAATTAAAATAAAGCAAATGCCCTGTGGGAATACATTCATATCACAAATACCATAACAGCTGGCACTGGTTGATCTAGCTTTTGGCAGTCTCTGTAGCAACGTCAAAGACACAATGTTTCAGAAACAACTGATGAGTCAGCTGCAAAAGGTTGAGAGATTTAGTTCAGAGAAGCCCATTTATTATATAATGAAATATTTCCGTAACATCCCATATTGGACATCCCATAAGAATACCAGTTACAGGCTGAGCTAATAATACTACCTATTACTGAAACTGCAATAACATACCCCAGTATCTGACCCTCTTGCCAGCTGCTTATAGGCTTGTAAATTGTTAACCATTAGGGGCTGTAATTTTCCATTTTTTCTGTTTTCCTATGACCCATTTTTTTTTTTTTTCAAACTAAAAAAATACTGTGCTCCTTTCCAAGAAAAGCTCTTGGGAGGAAAAAAGTTGTTTTGTTCCTGTGAAATAAGGCATATGAACTCTTGTTGAGAATCTCTCCGACATTCATGATTTGAAATAGAAATATGAAATTTGGGCTATAGGGAAGTTTTGAGGAGTTTTTTTGCAACTTTCATTAAGGTCTTTTATAATTGATCCATCAACTGTTTTGAACTTCCAGAACTAGTTCCTGGCACCTGCAAAGTTTTCTTGAGCTTTACACAGACAAAAATAGTGTTTGAAAGAACACAAACCATTTTAAAAAATTTCTCTTTTCACTTCTGGAAAACAAAATAATATACAAAATAAGGAGTCTAAAGATGGTAAAACACTCACCAGCAAGGAATTTAATAACAAAAGGAAGAAGTATTGTTTCACTTTTCATTATCTCTACAATAAAATGGAAACATGTTTGGTCACATATCACATACAATATGCTTCATGGGAATGTTTCCTGGCCTTATACACTATACCCTGTGGAAGTCAGGCATGTTCTCTATTGCTATGACCTCTCAAATTTACTGTATTTTCACTGGCTAGATGTTTTCAGTCCTTTTCCTAAGCTGGCAATTAAAGCCTCATTTGCAGCTGTGCTTGTGAAGCTGAAGCTTCCATTGTATCATTTCTGAAAGCCTGGGATTTATTTGATCTGTGGAATAGTAAAATTCTTCTTTTGAGAACATAAAAAGTACATAAAATATTAAAAACATAAGAAATAACCTCTATCCCTGGACAAAAACTATTGCCCCACAGCAAGATGATGAACACAAGCAGCAAACATAAGGAAAGGAAGAGGAAGAAAAGTAATAGTAGTAGTTTGTCTTTTTCTGGAAAGTCTGGCTTGCTAGCTGAGTGCATGGAAGGAGTTGCAGGGGAAAACGAAACTAGAGAATATGTAAAGCTGGGAGATGAGATCATCCCCCCAAAACAATCCTTCAAATTCATAGACACTTCTGGATTCATGAGGTGAGAATAACCAGCACTGAGGACTGTAAAATTCATTTGTAGCATTTGAATTTGTTAACATGCATTTGCAAGCTGTCTCCTCCTAGAAGGGAAGCGGGAGATGCCCTGGAAACCCAGGGCAGAGAAATGTAACTGTTTAAAAAATACTTCTTACAATGAGAGTGACAATAGCTTGCATCCAGACAGCTTCTTTGCTAACAGTCTACACCAATCCAATCAAGTGTTACAACTACCTTTTAAGTTTTCATCAGCATATTATTTTGCAACAGTCTGAGCTTGCAAATGGTTGTTCCCAGGTGCATAATTATTCACACACGGAACCCACTGAAAACGATGGATGTCAGTGCATGAGTAACTACCTAGAGGGCTCAGAGTCCTGAAATTGTTTCTGCATATGATAGGTAAGTTGCATATTTGCAAGGGGATTTTCTTTCGTATGTGTATTTGGGGTTTTTTGTTTCCAAAACTAAAATGGGGATAGGCCCACGTCAAAATACCCAGACAAAACCTTCTGAACTTTGACTGTGGATACAGTCCAAACCTACAGCAACCTTAAAATTTTGCATGTATAGTGGCTTTTTATAGTGGGTTGGATCCAAACCTCACACTGAAAAAAATCCCCAAGGCAGTAGAACTTGGATCTGTGCTTTCCGGTTTGAACCCAAACTGAAAGTGTTGCAAGAAATGGCTCATTAGTTTATCCTGTAGTATTCGCCTCCAGAAACCTGTCATTGAACAAAGACACATCAACATTTGAAAAAAAAAGATTAGTTATTTTTGGATAATCTGAAGGCCCTCTAAGTGTTCTAGCTCAATATTTTTTGGAAATCAAGGCCTATAGCAGAGCTGTCTTAGATCTCTCTACCAGTGCAGACAAGGCTGACTTTTGCCACAATGAGAACATCAACATCACACAGAGTGGCCAAAGTTTATGAAGACAGCAAAACAGATCGTTCCACGAGGTGAAGGTGGGGGCACGTTGAAAAGAGTCAGTCAGATTTTCGGTGACTATCACTAAAAGCAGTAGCTCTTTTCTTTCTCTTTCAACTCTTCTCCTTTATTTATGGTATGGTATTCCTCTACCCCACCTGCCATGATAGGAAGAGTCCTTCCTCTTCCTCCTGCAACTGTCCATTCCCTCTTGGTCTCAGGGAATGGATAGGGGCTAGGATCAGGGTAGGCTAAGAGGAAAAGCCTGGACAAACCACTTTGTAACACAGAGCTTGCTGTCCTCATATCCCACCCTTACCTTGGTAACAAGCAGCTGTGCATGCAAAAGGTGGGAATTAGCTGAAACAGCCAATCTTTGTCATTTTAAGTATGGGCAAAAGTAGGCCACAAATAAGAGTGATAGGCTGACAAGCCTGTCCTCCTTCCCAGATTTCCTTCCTAGAGCCACAGGATAGAAAGTGAAGCTATTCAGCTAGGTCCTAGCTCCTCAGGGGAAAACAACGAAAGTGAAAAATCAAGTATTTGGCTGATTTCTTTTCTTGCGAAGGCAGTGACAGACATTTAAGTGGTTTATTTTGTCTCTTTCCTTGGTTCAAAAGCTGGTCAATGTCAGAGACAGAAAGGTATCTTAAAGAAGCACCACGTTTCTACAGATGCATGTCTTGAGTCCTCTTAATGGACAAATGCAAGGCTTCCCCTGACTTGATGATCACCTTCAGAGACCAAAACATGGAAAGAAGGAAGGTTTTGTTACCTCATATTTGTGTCTTCTCAGTCCTAAAACAGGTTACAGGTCTGCCTGAACTCCTGCACTGGTCATGGTCTCTGTAGCACTCACTGATGGCTACAGCCTCAAAGTAGTATGTCAGCAGCTTAGTGCTGCAGGGGAAGAAGTCTCGCTCAGCTGTGCCTCTTGATCCATTGAGACCATTCAGAGATTTCTCTTGGCTGTTCAAACCATCACCAGATTTGGTAAATATTTTAAAGATCCACACATGCCAACCAGAGAGCAGTGTCAAGGACTTGGCCAGCCATTTGGCTAGGATTGGGTTGTATATGGCCTGCTGCTAATTAATTTATTTTCCTCCACTAAACTTAACTGAAACAAAGTACAATACTATGCAGCAATGTAGAAGACGTTGTCCTGAATTGACAGCCCTTTGAATTTTACTGGGAGTTTTCCACTAACCTCAGGCAGCTTTGGCCCTCACATTGACCCTCAAGAGCCTCAGCTCTTCTCCACTTCCTTTCTCCATCAGTTGTTATTTCCTTCATTTTCTAGGTGGCTAATATTTGTCTCCCTTCTTCCTATATGGGGCCACATTTGAGAACTAGAAAACAGAAAATAAAGTAGTATCGGGAAATTAAAGCGCATTTGCCTTTTACACTGTTGTGCAATGTTCTAAAAAGAAATGTAGGCCTTATCTTTCAATTCAGTCATCATGCTTTATGAAGGAATGCTGTTTGCAAAAATAGATTTGGTCATATACTGATTACAGAGGGTTGATATTCTGATTCTGAAGACGTGCGTTGTGTGAGGGGTTTGTTTGTTTTCTGTTTTGGGGCTTTTTTTTATTTGAAAGGGAACCTTAAATAAACTTTCATAAAACGCAAATTGCTTTTAAGTTTTGGCGTAATGCCTTCAAGTGTTTATAACTTGTGTAAGGAAGTCATCTATCTTAACCAGTGTAGGTCAAACATATTTTCCATGTTAATTAGATGTATTGGATCTTATATGTCAATGACAGTGCTTCATTTTAATCAGCAAAGATCTTTGCATATACACAATGCAGGTATAGCCTCTCCCAAACTAAATGTAACAAATCTGGAAATTATAAAATCACAGGCACTTGTTCCAAGGCCCTAGAGATGCCGGACACTGGCTTTCTCCATGGGCTCTCACTTGCGGTAATAGAACACTGGAATTCTACAGAGTAATTATCACTAAATTATAATTGCAATAATGGATGTGTTAAGTCACTCTAGCAAGAATCAGTCTCCTGAATATAATCACCTAAAAAGGATGTGTAGTTATTTTTGCTTTCACCCAGTGGAAATGTTCAAAATATCCCCGTGATTTTCGAAAGTTACATGCAATTTTTGGTACTTTCCAGAACAGTGCTGATTAACCCAGTAATAACCAGAAGTTTTTGATATCATGAACTTTTGGAATACGCCTCTGTACACTGTAGTCTCTGCTTTTAAGTCATTTGCTGCCAGATGAAGGGGATTTTTTTTAATATATTTTTGGAAGTAAATTCCCAGTGTTATGACAGCTGTTCTGAAATGTGTTGTGACAAAAATATCCACACAAAATGATTTTTTTTAATACATTTTCCAGTTATTGGGGAATAACTACTGGAATAATTTCTTTGGAGCCTGTACATTTCACATACTAATACACATCTATTACATTTTGGTATATCCATGTTTATACACATAGCCCTTTTCTATGCATACTCTACTGCTGTGGAGATTTAAACTCTATGGACTCAAGACAAAACAGTCTTCTCAGGACTGAGCTGTGGCAAGTTCAGTACTCAGTTCAGCAGCTCAACAAATCCCAGCATGTCAGCTTGGTGTTAGCCTGGTGTCCCAAGCCAATCCACCTCTGGGGCAGCCAGCAGTGCCTGGCTGAGCTCAGCTGTCACCAGCCTGTCCCATCTACAGCCGGTTCACCTTTTGTTCACATTGTCACTCTGTGAGGGTCAGAGCTTATCAAGCTGCGGCAGTGCCTTTGGGCAGTATTAACGGACGTATCATGCTGTGTCCCTGGCACATTCCACACTAAAAACTAGGGGTTTACACTCAAGAGTCCTTAGGGATATGAAATTAACACTACTCCCAAAGGCTCTCATCATAGCATACTCTTCTCCCAACTTTTGAAAGACAGCTGGTGTGTTAGTCAAGAAAGCATCACAGCAAAAGATCCCCAACCATTTTTAAATGAGACGTCACTTATTAAAAGGAGATGGAGACAATGGAGATTATATTAAGCCACTCCAGATGCAGACAGGCCTTCTCCTGGTCCTTCACACCTAGAGGTCTGATTCCATGATGCCTTTGACTTCAGTTGCTTATTGCCATTACTGCTAACTTCTGTTACTTATGTTTTATACTAGTGTGAGCCTAAAGGAGCCAGAGAAACTGAATATTGTTACCAAGGGTAGAAAACCCTCCAACAGATGGGAAAATGATCCCACTTGGCAAGAGGCAATGTTTGGTACTTAAAAAAAGGAAAAAGCTTTTGGATTTCAGCCACCAAATCCAGTCCCCAATCTTGGGCTCTGCAGAGTAATTCCCAGAGCTCAAAAATGTAATGTACTGCTGTGGATCATCCATTAAACTGTCTATTGAATGAGGTATAATGCTAAACAGGCTGAGGAGAGTCTATCATTCAGATTAATGCAAGTCCAACTCACAAAACCTTCAGAAATGTTTTTTGTAGGCAGGGCAACTTGGTGCTAAATAAGTTTGTTTGCTGTGAGAGCCAAGATGTTAGAGCATTAGAAGCCCAGAAGAATATGGCTATTTCTAGGGGTTGAATCATGACACAAGTATGCAACAAAATGGAAACAGAGTAAACACTAAGAAACAAAGAAAACTGCATGAATTTCTACCTCTACAATAAAACCTTAGCAACAACATACGAAGCCTTAAAAAAGTGCCACAGATTCTTGCTTTGAAGGCAATTTTTAAAGAGGTATTTTAGTCCAGTCAGTGGCCCTCTAAGAAGCCCACTCTGATTCTCTAACTCCTTTTGCAATAGTGTGAAATGTGTCATTTTCAGCCACTGTCTGGGTGAAGTTTTAAGCAGCCACTGAATGTGTTTCTACTGTTGTCATCACAGTATGAAACACCATACACACAGTATCATAAAAAAAGCATCCTAAATGATTGTGGAGAATGTGGATTTACTTAAAAATTAAGAAGAATATCATGTTACTCAAGCTTCTTGAACATTTAGGCAATGGGATATTTTTTTAAAAACCACGTTAGTATATTGAAAAGAATATTTTTCCTCCAAAGAACTTGAACTTACTATGATTGGAATAAAAGACCATCATTAATCTGTTTGCCCTCATGCTTCAGTTTCTAGGTGCCATATGTATACAAATGATAAAACATTCATGACATGAAACAACCAAGGGCTACATTTCTCTTTTATTTGCATTGCTCACGCCCTCAAAATAAAAATTTCTTTGTTATTAGGTGAGTCATTTTAAATTTAACTTTAAGTCAAATAGTTATCAATTTGTATATAAATGCTCAAAAATTATTTTGTACTTACTCTTAAGTGTTGACAGTCTGTAGGCAGGGAGCAGAGAGGGACAGGAAGAAGGAAGGAGAATACACAGAACTCTATATAAAGTATTTGCAGTTGCTTTATGCTGAAAACTCAGTTATATTCTTCTTGGTCCACAGACATAATCCATGACCCTCTAATAGCACAGTCTTACTCCTCCATGGTTCTGTTGAACTTAATTATTCAATCCCTCAGTGTCCTGTGGTACCTAAAGCAGAAGGGATGCTGAAACATGTGTCTTAAAGACCTGGTCCATTTCTCTGTAGTGGACAATATAACTATCATTTATTAGAATATTATTTCATGGTTATGCTTGGAAGTGAGAAACATGTGGGACCCAAAGATTTTATGCATATTAATTCAACTTTTCTCTTGCTGGTATTTTAGAGAGATAGCCAGATATGGGCATATACATTAGCTTCCTCAGTCTCTTTGTACCTCATGAGTCTCATTCTATTTTAGGTCAGCCTGAGGTATCTGGATGTTGGGTGTTTGTAAAACATTGAAAACAAGTGTACAGTAAGTGAGAGTTCTGGCCTCAGATTCCTCCCTTGAAAAACAAAATTGTTCTTTTTGGATGATGCCGAGAAGCACTGAGACAAAAATTAGAAGAACTTTGTACCTTTGCCCTAGTTGAAGAAAATAGTAACAAGACAACCTGAACCAAACATGGACATAAGCAGCCTCAACCCCCAGTGGAGATTCACATCAAGGTCATCTGTCAAATAAGCAACAGCGAAGTACGTGTGCAGACTGTTTCTTGTGACATATGCCCTTTTCTGGCACTGAAAGTAAGTAGTCTTCATTAGACTGTGGGACAATTTGTTTTAAATTGCAGCTAAAATAGATACATTGAATTTAAAGTGATAGGCCAAAACCAGAAAGAAAAGGTCTTACAAGCATGATTAGTAGGTTTAGCACAGTGAAGGGCTAATATAAAGACTTTTTCAACCAACATGTGGAATCACTTACTTAAGACTCAGTCATTTGCTTGAATTAGCAAGGACTATCCCTTAGCTTTCTGAATTATATTCAAATAGCAAAAACATGTATAGAGAAAGCAATGAACAATAAATGTATAAAATTTACACTTCTTCTTTCATCAACTTTTAGATGCACACTCCAGTGCAACAAAATTATTCCACTATAAACAACCCAACCAGAGAGTACAGGTAACAAGCACTCTGTCCAGAAGCAAAGAATTTTGCCAAAAAACCTGTCACCCCTCTCGTGCAAGAAGTATAAACCAGTAATTTAGGAGCCATTTGCTCTTGTATGACAATCTCAGGAATCTTCTGTTGTGACTATACAGTTCTGTTTCACACTGTTATCGGATACATAACTTCCCCAGTTATGTAGGAGACACTGAGAAAAAAATTCAGGTTTTGTGATGGTTTTTTTTTTTTTCTTTTTGCCTGTAAAATTACAATGATACAAACATTAATATTGATATTTCATAGCTGCTCCTAAATATCACATTATGAGAAAGAGATCTCCAGGACTCTAACCAAGGAAGACTGAGGGAGTTTTTACTTCCTCTAGGAAAAGGTTTGAATAATGAAATATTTTATTATGTCTATAGAGACATTCTTTTTATAATGCTCTCTCTTAAGAATCTTCCTCACAAAGAATTCAGGATTTCAAATTATTTAAACATCATTAAAGTAATCCCTGAATTTGTAGCTCATTGGGTTCAGGCTGTGCTGTATAAAAATTTCTAGTAGCTCTCCAAACAAAACAATTACCTTCTGTCAGTGAGAGCTATTCAACACTGAGGGAAAAATTCTGATTACTAAAAATAGGTGTCTACTGCCAGCTTAACCCTAAGATGTCAAATACATCCACACTGCAACAGCCTAGATAGCTGAAATGGCATTAGATACCTTTGTTTAGGTGCCTGAATTGCTCCCTATATACCCAAGGTCTCATCCCTACTGAAGATCCATGAAGGAGATGATTATCCACAATCTATTTATAACTGATAGTGTGTAGAAGACTGTGGATGGATGCCTTCTGAGGGGAGGGATTTGGTCTGCCAACCAAAGATGCTCCCAGGAGGTTTGGGGTTCACCAGTGTGAAGCTGCCACTCCTGGGCCCCCTCAGAAGACACCATAGGAGCAATACTTCTTGTCCTTCAGGACATCTTAACAGCTATGGCCCATGCTGGTGGTTTGAACTAGCCCAAACGACCTTGCCCTAGCTAGACTCAGAAACCCAAGTAAAGCCTTGCACAGCTATATGGACAAGGGTCTTCAGTAACATGCTGGCAGCAAACAGCTGGGGGTAGTAACATCTTAAACTAACACAGCTGTCTGCAAATTGAACACCTGTCCACAGGCTAAGTTTTCAGCTATATAATAAATGGAACAAAATAGATACACTTTGGACAACATAAAAATGTGATTCTTACTAGTAGATATTCTCTTAAATCCTACAAATCCCTAAGTATTTCTTGCATTACACATATGGCAACCCTCATTTGCCTACTTTGTGTCACAGTTCTCTGTCAACTTGAAGAAAAAGAAAGGAGATGCAGAAATCCTACAAAGCCACTTGTACAGGATGTTACTTGCTAGTGATTAACACCATTTACTTTCAGAGCAATAATGGTAATGACACACACATGTATATATATGAATATATACATATATCTTCAAATAAGTCCTCTTAAAACTGAGCAGCCTGTGTTAGGCTTCAAATATGCAATAAACAGAAAGTAAATTGAATGGATTGCTCAGTTCCTAAGACATGTTACTGAGACTATCCTAAAGCCTATGGCAACTTTAAATTGTGCCAGGAATTTGTGACATTAGGGTAGTGGAACAATTCTCAAACAGTGTCATATGCCAAGATAAATTACCTATAAAATCAGTAGCATCTTTTAATGAATTCCACTATGGCATGACTGTCTTTATGATGCACTAATATTCTGCTCCTGTCACACTGTGTGACCCTATTACTGAGTGACATCTATTTGAGATTAAATACTAGGAACTAGGCTGATTCCAGCACACGGACCCTGAAAAGTATTTACAAATAAGGCTTTTTGGCAGATGTTCATTAGAACTGGTGATGAAGGGACAAAATGGTTGAATATCCCATTATCAATCCCTGAATCATCAAGTATTCTTATTCTTTGCTATACATGCAAATCCCAATAAAGGATGAAAAGTGTGTACCAACAGAATTTTCAACATACAATAAGCACAAAGAAATGCAGTAATATGTGCAACTATATAAAAATCAGTGACTTAGTCAAATAACAGCAATAGCATTCTTAACTGGACATTTTAAGGCCGTCTTTGATCTGACTACATACATATACATACACACACATAGATATATCTGAGTTAAATTCCTCTTAATGCTACTGAAACTAAATTAATTTAATGACATTTGGGTGCCTTTGTCCCATTCTGATTACTTATTAAATATTCTTAGAGAGGATTTAATAATAAATAATGTGTAATCTTTAAGCTATTACTCATTAGTAATAACAGCACTTGGCAATAGGACTTCTGTCTTCAGAGCAATCTGTACACATCAGCCCTCACAACATCCTTGTGAAATGATTGCTGATGGCAGACTTGGACAAACCTCCTCCTTGAAGACAGAGCTGCATGGGTTTGTGCTGCTGTGTAGAAACAGTCACTTCAACACGGTGAAGGTGCGTCCTTCTCTCACCACTGTGACCAGTCCCATGATGTAAAGGTGCCTTTTCATTTGTCTCCTGTGATGGCAACAGGACCACAGCTAGAGAGCTTCTGTCCTTTAGATCCTTACACACCAAATGCAGAGTGGCTAAAATATCCTCAGCCTTCCTGATGAAATTATGCCTCTAGAAGACTATAAAAGACATCAGATGTGCTCACTTTATGAATATAATCTATTGCCAAAGTATTATTATGCTAAATATGGTGTTTAATCTTCCTGATACTTTGGTGACATATGGAAAAGCTAACCTTATATTAAAGGTGGGAACTGATGATCAAGACAGATAGTGACCTACCTTCAAATCATTCAGAAAAAAACAGTGGTGAAGCAAAAGATTACACCAGGATGTCCTGTGTCCTAGTCCATTTTCATATGCATCAAGCTATCCCAGAGCAGCAGTCAGAATGGTGTTTAAGAAGTCCAAAAGCCCAAATTCACAGGACTAGCTGATGTCCTCTGGAAGAAATGGATTGGATCCATGATTCTGAGTCTGTATGTTATCTCTCCTTTCCTAATGTGTACAAGGAGCACTTTTCTTATGCATTTTTCACACAGGATAGTATGACAGTGAGGGTGCTACATAACAGCAATGCACAGACAGCCATTTTTGTGGTTGTGGCCTGTGAGGGGCTGTATGTTTGTGAGCTGCAAGGTAGTCTTTCTTAAGAGACTCTGTTAAGCAAGTTCCTTGCATTTTGTCAGGATGTCACAACTTTCTGCCCCTCACTGGCTCTGTCCCACTGACTCAAGCTGGCAGTGGAGCTTTCTGTTGTGTCTTTATCTCCCAGCTTCCTACCACCTACCTGGCAGGGCTTTCTGCTTTTCTGGGGAAGAAGCTCTTCAAGACTGCCCTTCAGGGTCTATAGAAAATTAGCTCAACTCAGTCAGAGGAAGCTGTTGTCAGTGTTCTGCTGTCATCCTCTCCCTTCAATGCTGCCCTTCAGAATGGACTCCTGTGCTTTGGGGGCTTCACTTGCTATAATTTTCTTCCAGAAATATTCAGCTTTCTCAAAAAAATATTCAGTCATATCCTTCAGCATTACAGCTGTTTGGTTTTGATTCAAATTACTCCCTGAGTATTCAGAAGGCTGAGACCACCACACAGTTGCTTGTGCAGTTGTGGAAGAAAAAGCTCGTAGTGTGTATTTTCTCCAGTTTGAGTTTCTGTCAACCTTGACAGGCAGGTATGGAAATAGACCTGAAATTTGAGAGCTCAGGAGGAATTCTCCCTCCTAACCCTCTCTCTGAGCATCTATCCGAGGCTCAGGCAGCTACTCCATACAACTTTTGTTACACCATGCAGCAGGTGCCTCCTGCAATAAAATTTCAGCTTTAGCAGTTGGAACCTACATCCTTAGCTGATCTCCAAGGTCAGCCTTGCAAGATGCTCAGAATTAGACTGTACAGTAGACCACAAGGGGAAGAGAGAGTGCTTGCACTGGACAGTAAAGCAGGACTGGGAGATCTATGTTTGCCAAAACAGTGCTTTGGGACAAGTTACTTTGTTCCTTGCTCCTGCATATCCCCATGTGAAAAGTAAGGAGAATAATTGCTTTCCCCACAGAATACTGTAAGGTGGGGCATAAAGTCCATTATATGGTTTATGAGACATAGAAAGATAGACTTAAATATAGGTCGATTTGATAATAGTACTCATCCTGAAAAAGTCCCATGGGCTGGGGTCAGGGAGGCCAGTTCCTGGCAGGATCAAACTCAGACCTTTTTCCAAGGGACCTATCTATACTTTATCTAAAGAAAGGCAGTCAGTAGTGCTAGCTTCCCTGTCAATTAATATCTGCTATGTACTTCCTACATCTTGAGGAGCCCCTGCAGGGAACCCGAAAAAGTAACGAGTTAGAAATACAGAAGGTGAGTCCTTATAATTAATCTCAGAAGTGGCTGAACTAGTTTTCTCATCAGTGCTAGGTTTTTTGTTTGAGCTCTCCAGTGTTAGTTTCTTACTTGTACCCATCGCAGGAATATATCATCAAGAGCAAAGCTTCTGAAGCACATCAGGATAGTGATTCACAATTTCCTATGATAAACACCACATGATTTATTTTTATTAGCTATCTCAGGCGTGTATATTAAAATGCAAGGGCAATGGCCCCCTTTTGCTCTAGTATTATAAAATATATGCTTCCAGTCACATTACAGAGAAAAGATTAGAAAGCTGGACCATTTTCCTTCCCATCCTACCCCTACGTTGCCCATGCAGCATAACTGCCTCCAACCCTGATACCCTGTACTGCTCATTTTTTTCCCCTGTTTTAAAAACAGAACAGATCATCTTTTTAAGCTTATGAGCAGACAGAAAAAAAAGGAGAAAAAAAACCCCAAACAAAAAGAAATCCACAAAAAAACTCCACAAGTCCATCTGTAAATGTAGGGGACAGCATAAGGATGAAGATACAAGTTAGCTGAATCCAGAATCGAGTTACGTTGTTGTCTAGTGCTTTAGGAATTGTAGTTTAAATATGATAGACTGGCTGACTGGAATGTTACTAGATAGAGAACAAAAAGTTCAGCTGATGAAGCCAAATGGTAACTAGAGACCCTTCAAGTTTCTTTTAAGAAACACACAAATATGGTGTCTCAGCGTGCCACATTTTTGCCCTATTTTGGATTTAGCTATTGAGCAAAACTAGCAAATTAAGCATTTTTACCACCAGAAAACAGTATTTGAACAGAAGAATCTTTGACTACCAGCCCAAATTGTCTGAAAGCCTTTCTTGGTTTCCCAAGCATGAATTCCACAGCACTTATTATAAGGAAAAATATTTACAAGCTGGGTGGTAGGAGACACCTGGGTGGAGTGAAATTGATAGTGGGAATAGAAATCTGACTCAACCATAGTTAGAGTGAAAAGCTTACCCAGAAAATACAAACGATAAGCCATTAATAGAAACTGTGCTCTTGAGATTCATTCCACAAGTATGATAGTACAGCAAGGAAATAGCATCAGCAATGCCAACTGGCAGCAAAACAGAAAAACAAACATCAGCAGGGTATTAGAAACTGATCTGGGAGAAAAAATGCCATTTACAGGTAAGATATATTAGGTGAGATTTGTCCTGTGACTGCAGCTCTTTTATGCAGGGAAAAGGCCTGAGTAGTGAAAAAAGCCTATGAAAGCTCCAGATGCAACTGAAGGAGGATTTCCTCCGGCAACCGCTAGGAAGGCTTTTGGCTGTCCCTCTAAAAGTCACCAGCGACCCCAGGCTTCAAATAGGCCCCCAGTGGAGGTGGGGGCCACAGAGCCAAACCACACGCATTTCAGGCACATTGAGCAACACTGTCACCAGCAGAGCATGCAAGGCCTCTGGGCTACTTAAATTCTGCAAAAATCTGAAGACTGCCTCAGTGCTTGCAGCAGCCTGGGCTAGGAGGGAGCAGAAGTGGGCTAAAACTCCCTTTACTTCTCCCTCCTGTGGGGGTGGGAGTCCTGTGCTCTTTGGCAGGTGACCCAGGCCATAACCCCTTATCTTTTCTCACTGACACTGAGATCCGCATAGAGTTGCCTTTAAATTTAAAGACAGGCATATTTTGAGAAAAGAAGAATAATAAAGCCAGAAGTCACACCAGGGGAGACGCGCATGCATACATGCTCTGGTGTCCCACAGGAATGGCATAGCACCCACTGTGCACCTCCTCGCATTCCCATAAGGAGCCAAGCCATGAGGAACTGCTCCTGTTGGGCCAGGCCCCAGCACACAGCTTCTTCCACATGCAGGGTGCTTCAGCCATCGTTGGAATAGCAAACCTCATGGGCATCAGAGCTTTGGCCACAGAAAGGAAAGGAACAATTTATCTGCTACCTTAAAATCTCATATTTTAAGACTTAGTTCATGTCAACTCACTTCCCATGACCATAAAACAAAGCCTAAATGGAACAAGGAGAAGGAGAAATAGAGGGATATTCTTAGTCTAATGAAAAAATTAGTAGGCACATAAGCCTAAAGGGGCACATGGGAAGATGTCATAAGCATTTCTTTGTTCTGACGAACTGCTTTAGCAGTAAGTGCATTAGAGGAGGCTGTCAGTGGCTAAAAAGGAAAAATCCCCAAAGTTGCCACAGCATTCAAGGAAGATTTCAGGTCTGAGTCAGCTGTTAATTAGGTAGCTTGAAATGGGAGAAACCATTTATAGGAAGCCCTGATTTTGAAAAAAAATCCCACGTACTCTATCTGGCATTATGACAGGTCAGTGAATGTTAGATAGAAGAGACAGAAAGAAATGAGGTAAAAGCTTTAAAGGTGGCTAGGAAAAGTCTTTGACTCCTTATCACCTTCTCATTAACATCTGTCTTCTCCATCAGTTTGCAGCTTATCTAGATACATTAGATTGGCTGGTGGGATGACTGACTCATTAAGGTGAATATACTCTTTCCACCAAAAAAGCAGAAGGTGATAAATAAAATGTTTACCTTTGTGGCCATGATAATCATTCTCCCGGTGTTGCAGGGACAGGGCAGAGAATCAGGCGCCATGACAGGCAGTTTTGTGGTGTTAATATTATTTGAAACAAAAGTAAGTAGGGAGAAAAATTCTACCTTCTTATTTCAAATTTAATACTGTTGGTGTGATCTCATAATTCCAAACTACTGTATTAGGTAAATAAACTCCCCTAAAATACAGCTGCTTTGACAGTTCTTGCATTCTGTTGGCTTGTATCTAATTTACTTTATTCCCATTCAATTTGTAGAAGAGACTCTTGCAAGTATTTCCCAATAACTTTTAAATTTCTACAATTGCTGAGATAGTGTCTCAGACAAAGACCTATAGGGCTGAAATAAAAATAGTGAAGGGTTCAAGATGACATCATGTTTTATGAACACAAGACGTGACCACAAATAACCTACAATAACCTTTAAAATTAGTTTTTTCCTGACTTCATAAAACAATATTTTATTTGGCAGGCCCTTATTGGCAAGCACTTTGAACAGTTCTATTTGTTTTCTGTAACCAGGAAGACACAACCAGTGTTTTCACATAGGTTTCCTCAGTACTGTGGTTTTGCCATTTTCTGCCTCTTTATTACTGCCTGCTGCTGTTGAATATTTTTCTTTGGGATGTTTATTAAGAACAAGGATATGAATTAAAAAAACCCCAAACTTTCCTTATAACAGCACCGGTGAGTTTCTCCCACTATAATATTACTGTATCAAAAACACAGAAATAGATCATGGTATCTAGAATGATCTGGTTGCTTTAAGTCTAAAGTTATGTAATAACATACAGCTGGCTACATGTATATTATGAGAAACTGAAGGAAATCAGCCCATATGTCCTTTGATGCATTAACCAAGACCAAGGTTTAGAAATCCACCATAACTTGTAACACCATATGAAATGGAGGAAGGGGCTTAGCCAATCACTGAACTAAATAACAAAATAAAATCTAAGTGTTCCAGTTAGAGTAAATTAGAAATGAACATCACAGAGTGCAAGAAATGCTCCTGATTTCTTATGGGATTTTACCTGGGATTAGTTGCTATTTCGTTTCACCATCACCAGTTGCCCTGGTTGTGAGAGCCACAACTTGAGATGTGTGTTTTTCATAGCACCACCTGTAACTGAATGGGATTGCGCTCTGTATTTGACACTGCTCAGGCTTTTGTTGTTTTCAGTTGTGCTGTTATGGAAAAATGGACCATTTTCCCACCACATCTGTGGGAGTAGTTGTTATGCTGCTCCCGGTGCCTTAAATATGTAATTTGGGGTTTTGCAGGGGTTTTTTTCCTATTCTTAAGGAAAAGTCTCTATAAGATTTTTATTCAGTATATTTTGAATTAAGAAAGAAATTCAGTCTGCAATCCAAATTGCACCATTCAGCAAATCCCATCCCCCCAGTGTTTTGTATATTTGAGCAGGGGCCATGCAATTAAGATGAGCTTTTCAGCTTCTGTAGACAGTTTGGACTTCCTAGTAATCCCTCTTTCTTCTGTACAGTATGAAGCTTGAGTGAATAAGGAAAATTCCAATAATTAAACTTGCTCTATTGACCTAACCAAAATTAACTGGCTATGCAACAATGTAGCTGTCCATGTAAAAACAGGAAGTCAGATTTCCCCAAGTAACCCTTATTCACCATGAGAAAAACAGCTGGTGCTCTCCCTTTACATGTGAGTGTGTGGGGCATGGATAAAAGATGTATACTTCTGATGTCCTCTCTTTTAAAAGGGTGTGGTTTTTTTTCCAGTAGAAGTTTTCCAGCACTCAGTTCCTGAGAGGTAGGGCCCCAAGACAGTCTGGTCAAAATAGTTAGAATCATATCTTTGTAAGGAGAAGTCTGTGAAAACGAACAAAGAAGCCACATTAGTATAACATGAATAATCCTCCCTGACCTCCAAAGAGAAAATAATAAAGGATTTATTACACTTTTTTTTTCTCCCTAAGAACAAGTAATAAGAAAAATCCTCCTTACAACAACAATAATGACTGTTTCAGAATCAGAGCTTTTGTGTCACTGTTTTTCAGTAGTTACGCTACATTTCTCCCAGTACACTGCTGGGAATTTTTATTTTTTATTTTGCTACGCATGCTCGCACATCTGCTCCACATGTGTGATCAGCAACTGGATTTTCTGAGCTGAACGTCCTGTTAAATGGACAGAGTGGGCAGATCATTCCTTAGAGAGCAGAGAATCTGCCTCTGGTGGATTGCCGCCAAATGCAATGGTGTAATAAAGAAAAGAAAGCTGCTCATTCGGATTGCTCTGAAATGAACTGTGTCCTCTCCTAAAATACCATCTGGTTAGGATCCCTGGAGGCACAGTCCAACACACCTAGGTCTGGCAGTCTATATGTTTGATGGCTGTAAATATCTCTGCATAGGTCGACTGGAGGGAAGGCAGGATCATTAAGAATTAGAAGAGGTGAAACAATTGTACTCTCATTCCCTTTCACGCACCCAGACAAAATTACACATGAGGGCTGTGGAGGTGATTGTACTTTCTGTTGCTGAAGCTGACAGCTAATCTTTAAAAGAGCTGTCTTAGGCTTCAACTTTCTATGTATTGTCTAAAAGCTTTGTTTTCAGCCAGTGTAAACCAGCAGCAGTCTGGACTGATCATCTCTCTTCAGATTTGGCCCTCAGTGCATTAATCAAGAATTTATAGTAAACTGTATAAAGGAGATTGAAGTGAGCCTTATGGTACGTGTGCAAGGAAATCCAGCTTCCAAAAATCAAATCACACCGGGGACTGATAACAGATATACAAAGTAAGCGGAGAAATTAACAGATGCTTCCCAGTTTGGGCCATTATCACCAATGAAACCCAACTCATATGGTCCATAGGTCACATTAAAGAGTGTGCTGCAGATGAATTTGGCTCTTTCCTGATGCTGGCAAAATTAAGATTGTGACTGCACAGTGCTGGATCTATCCTGAATACAAGTTGATTTTCTGAAGTACTATCAGTGCTGCTAAAAGGATCCCTCTGTGAATTTAGCAGTTAGTTCTGCAACCAGACAAAAAAATACTATCACACTGCTTTAATCCATCTCTGTAATGGATGTCCTGTAAAGTAGGAAATGTGACAGTTCCATTCTCAAAAAACCAAGTACTTCATTTTAATTTTCTTCTTAGTCTATATCTATCCTGATGAATTAAACAGGGTCTGGGAACATTCCTGGGCACTGCATTATGATCATCTATGGTGTTAAACAGCTAGGCAAGATCCTAGCACCCTCAAGGCTGCTGCCAACTACCCTTCAAACCACTCCCAGGCACAAATCAGAAGCAGGGGATTTCCAGAACCATTCCCAATAGGCAATTTGCAAGCAGCCACCCAGTTTTGAAGGTTAACACTGTTTACTAGAGCTGAGCTGGCTGCTCTGTGCTTGTTGGCATTGGTTCCTGGGAACACTCTGGGAATGTCTCAGCTGCCCATCCATAGCCCTGGACAACTCTCACCAGTGAGACTTTATTTTAAGCAGGGGCAGTTTTTCAGGCAGCTTTTTTCTGCTTGGGGAGACCATTTTCTCTGTAAACAAGCCCAAATTATAAAACTCAGGAGTTATTTCCAGGGCTTCCCTCTGCAGCTACCACTTGACAGGGTTTTGTTTCTGTGATCGCCCTGGAAGCTGTTGGGTGACCAAGCCCCTGAAGTAGTGTCACTGATGGGGTGGATCTCAGCCTCCAGCTAATGCAATCACGCTGCCCTATTGAAACCACCCTAAAAACATTTTGGTTTGTTTTTCCAGAGGTGTTTTAAAATAGCTAGTTGTTGGTTATATTGTGACTTCCTATTGTTCTTGTTTATCCATCTGCTTGTAATTGTGCTGGATTAGGTTCAAGATGATTTTTAACTAATTTGAAATCATTAATTTGATTATTGCTTACCACCCAGCAAAGAAATGGCCAAAACCCAGGATTCTGCTTTTGCAGGGCTTTTCAAGAACTTGGATTCAGCTCAAATATAAATGAATTATTATTATTATTATTTTTCAAATTTCTCTTGACTTAGACATTACAAAAAATTGCATTAGAAACAATGACAGAGGGTGTATCGTAAAGAAATTATTCCTTTGGCTCAAGTTGTATTTTAACTATGAAACTGAGAAAAACATCACTTTCACTAACAGCTGTCCTGGCTTATTGGCTCTCAGACCAGGTATTCTAGGGAAAGTCTCTTGTTTAGTTGGTACTTTCTGAGCTTCCCTGCATGAAGCTGCAACCTGGCAGGAATTCCTGAACTGACCAGCTTCCAGTCCCATGGAGGGCTTTGTCTAAGCCCAGTGCTTCTAGGCTCCAAGTACCAGCTCCAGGGGCACTGGGTGCAAAGAGCCGGACTAAGGGTCAGGACTCAGAGGGCTTCCAGCCAGCTGGGAATAAGCCCTGGTGCACAAACCTGTGAGGCCAGTGGCGTTCAGCCTTGACTTCCCACTGCTCAGGGTCTCAGAAATGCAAGGTCTTTGATGTTCAGCATTTTGGAGTCAGTGAACCAGTTTTCTTCAATTGACAGTTTCTGATAGACCATTTCATGTGATAATTTCTGGTAGAAATTAGTGGAATAGATATAGGGTAGAAAAGAAAGCTGTGAATGGATCTGTTTATTAACTAATGACTATGATTAATTAGTAGCATATAAAAAAGCTGAACTCCTAAACCCAGGAGAAGGTTTTTCAGTTTGGCAGTTGGAGATGGCTGAGGAGGGGGTTTAAATGTTTTCAGCCAGACCTTAGATTAGGTTCAGAATAAGGCAGGATGCATCTAAGGAAATCATACTTGCAAAATAACATTATTTAAGTAATATAAAGAGCTCCCCTACTGTTTCAAATGTAGACCCTATCTTGATCAATTATTGTGTACAAAAAGATGATTCAGTAAATAGCTAGTTGAAATGGGACAGGAGCATTAAGACATATGCTGAAAAAGAAGTTGTCATTCATTATCTAAATCACGGTGACAGGGTAATAACTAACGATGAAGTGAAGACATTTAGGTGATGAACTAGATGACTCAGAGCCCACTATTTGAAATGAACCCATTTTGAACTTTGGTTAAGTTTATTTAGAGGTTTTCAGTATTTTCTGTTTTTCTTCCTGCCTTTTGGGGTTCCCATTGATGCTCAGCCTTCTCCTCTGTTCCCCACAATCTCTAATCTCCCAGGAGTGAGGTTTCCTTGTTAGTGACCACAGCATCACATGGCAGCAACAAGGCTCCTGCCGCAGCTGAGCTGGGCAGAACTGCTCACACCTGCCTGTGCTAGCAGGGTTCTGTAGTACATTCTGCAAAGCTAACTTGGGGAGGATGGCAGCAAAGAATCATTTGGAAGTGTACATGAGAAATACAGAGCTGGTTTGAACAGAAAGGATTCCTTGCTTGAAACTTTCCTTATCAGCTGAGCAAGGCACTTTGTCCGACGTGACAATACTTTTCCTCATTGTAAGACAGCAGAACTGAAAAACAGTGATTGCCTGTACAAAAACACTGAATTTGAGGCTAATCATTTCACCCACCTTGGGAACTGATCTGCTGCCCTCTGAAGACCTGAAAAGTCTTTCTGCTAGCTCAGGTGGGTTTTTGGATTCGGTTCCCTGTATAGGTACAGCAGAAAGCCCATAACCAAGCAAATAAATCTTCATAAAATCAAAGTATTCTATACTTCATAGTTCTGCTATAATACATCTAATAATTCAATTTTTAGCCATTTTATAGGGTCACATAAAGAAGTTCAAAGGGATATGGAGGAAGACATAGAAAGCATAGAGTCCTGCCTGATATATAGACTTGTTTTAGCACACTTGGTGGTACAAAGGCAGAGCTCTTCAGAGCCATGCAATAAGCCATGGCAGCTATCTTACACTCTACCTGGCATATGGCTTTCTAGCTCTCACAAAGCTTAAGAAAAGGACTCAGTAATACAGTACTGTGCCATACCACATCACACACCTCCTCATTTTGCAAATACTATGACAGGATTATGGACTGGTGAGAGAAAAAAAAACTACTACTGGGGAAAAAATGTTTGCGGACTTTGTCTGTTCAGTGTTGTCAATACAGTTTTTAATTGCCTCAGCAAGTAGTCGTTAGGTGAAAGATAACAGCCTGCCAAGTCTAGAGAGTAAATATTTTGTGTTGGTCCACCCACAAAACATTCAAGTAAGAAACTAGAGCTTATTCAGTGTAACTCAGGTTTAACTGTCTCATTTTCAACATAGTTCACTCTTCATGGCATTTCAAATCCTGGTTTCTTCATGTTTGTTCTTGGCCTCCTGAACCTTCCTGCCTGCTCTTTCATGTTTGACATCTGGCTTAATCAGACTTAGGTTATCATTATATTTGTGAACATGTCTGATGAAGGTGGCTCTTTTATTACTCACCTGCAGTCTGGTTTTAAACATTAACATCTTAAATGTTGATAGGTTTTATTCTCATTCCCCAAACTGCATATTGTTTACATGTGTTTCTCCTAGGCATATAATATAGATATTAAAGTGCAAACAAATACACATATGCATATATTTGCATCCACACAACATACATTTTATATATAGATAGATAGATATGTGCATACTATATATAATGTATGCAATCTTTGTGCATATTTTTCTTACTAGGATTTGGCTCTAAATGTGAGTATTTCTTCAATTATCACAGCACCTATTGATGTATCTGTGAGTTTACTTAACAGTCAGAATGGACTTGCATCAACAGTAAAGCAGCCCAGAAGCTCAGGGCACCATGTAATTGATGGCCTTTTCCACATGCAGTTGGTAAGTGAGCTGTACCAGGTGGAAGAGGACAATATAAAAATGAGAAGAAAAAGGTTTGTCTCTGATATTATAGAGTAAGGGAGGAAAAAAATTAAGGGTGCAGACAATATTGTTCTAGGAAATAGAAGAGGGAGTTTCCAGAGGAGGTTTCTGGTCTTCTGTGGAAACTGGGGTCAGTGAGATTTTTCAATTCAAAGAAGATCAGAAAAAGGTAATCTGGGGTAGGAAAGAGTCCTCTCACAGGAGAAGCACACCTGAAGCTCATGAAAGTATGGGGCTGGAGAGGATGGATTTGAGACTGACAATAGCTGCCTATGAAGGGAAGAGGAATTTTGCAGCTGGTGTAGCAGAAGGGAGTTTGGCGAGCAGGACATGCAGCTGAGGCTGAGATACAATCTGGAAATGAGACCAGCTGACCAGGAGTTGCCAGAAGGCTTTCACCATTCTGAGAAGTGTGTGCAGTGGTAAGTGCTGGCAGTGGCCTCTTCATTCTCTCCCTCTCTGATGCATGTCCCTGAAGCTACTGTTAGTTTTTACCCCTGAACTGTGCATAGATCTCTAAAGTATGGAAATCTCTACAGTGTGGTTAAGTCAACCAAAAAAACGTATAAGCCTTTATCTTAAGACTTTTTTTCTTCTTGGAGCAAAGTAACCTGCTTTGAGATTACTGTAGCTTGTACGTGAGAATTCAATCCTGCTCCACTTCAGAAGACAAGAGTGCAATGGTTTTTCTAGCCACTACTGAGCTATATAGTTTCTTCGTCTCCATCCCTCAGGAGAAATCTGATAAAGTATCTTGGACTATTTGTCAAAACTTCTGCTTTTGTTATCCTTTCAGACCTGAGAAACTGGCCAAAATTCAAGGGGTTTGGACTGTTCCAAAGTGGAAAGACTGGTGCAGGAATCAATACTTCTCTCAAACAATTTTGTACATTTACAAGGAATGGACTGACCCTCTTTTCCTAAGGAGAAAAACCACAGTTATTCACCACATCAATGTCCTTCTAAGTTACCTCCCCAGGAGGACCCTCTCCAGGCTTTTCAAGGTTGTGCAACTAGCTATTTGTTGGTTTCTGCTCCTTTCCCTTTTATGCCACGCAAAGGAACATGTTGCAAAGGGATCATGAGTAACAGAAGCCAGGCTAATAGAAGAATCAAATTAACACAGTCGTGTTAGGTCTGTGTTGCATGTGAGCTAATAAGATTTGCAGAAGGTAGGGCCTATGAGTGTGAGCCTAGGCAATACGCAGGAAGCTGATGTGTTTGGGGGATATTGTTTACAGTCTCCACAAGGCAACACCTTGTATAGTATGGCTGGACCACTGGGTTACTGTGTGAGATATCTAGGCATGCCTTCTTTTTGCTTCCATTTATTCTCTCATATATGCAACTGGTAATTTGAATTATACCCTTTTCAGCCCTCCACTCAGAGAGCTGAGATTCCTCACTTGCTTTCAATATGTCCTTGTGTTAGCGTGAAGACCAGTGCCACTCTGTGAACAACTTCTTTACTTGACTCCAAGTGGTCAAAACTGCCTGCTTCAGGGGAGCTTCACTGGACTGTTAGTGACTGAAAGTACTGGAAGAAGCCACAACTTCAGCAGCTGTTTTCTCTTTCTATGAATAGTATATACAAAGAGATAGGTATACCATCTGCTGCTTTACTAGTTCTATCTGTAGTAACCTTCTGATCTTTAATGTGGACACTATGGATTTTAGTTGGGGTACCTGGAATCCAAACTTAGTCAAGTTTTTTTTGTGGGGTTTGGTTTTTTTTTTCAATGTGGCATCTAGCCAAATCCTTTAAAACACCTGGAGTGTCACTGTCTTCTGTAGAAAATAACCAATGAGCTATTATGGAGAGGGGGGTCACAGGAGCAAATTATTGCAAGGAAAGGTGGAGGAAGAGGTAGTAGAAATTCTTCAGCGCGTGCTTCTATCCTGCAGGAGTGGTGTAACTGCATTATCTCGCTGTCGAGGCTGTTGAGTAAATGGAGACTAAGAAATTATGTCTCTCAGCGAAATGGGAACAGCTCTCCCTAGCTATTACACATTGCTTGCTGTTACCTTTAATGAACGTTTATAAAGTACTTGGGGATCTTCCCATGCAAAGCGTTACACATAAGCCACTGATAATTAAATGTTTTATTATGTACTTGTTTAAGCCAATGCTAACAGTAACTAGTGGAAAACTTCAATCTCTATGTCTCAAAAAGGTCAGAATAATTGGAAAGAGCTGACTGGGTAAAATGTGTGAAATCTGAAAAAAGCCTGTCTGAAAAGTGTGGTATGTTCTCACAAATGGGTGGAGAAAGGGAGTCTCTCATTTATCAGCACTTGTATTTAATCTAATATGGGCGATCAAGAATACAGCAAGCTGATACAGCCAGAATATTTTCAGTGTATGTTGCACTGATAGCAGCCAGCACTTAAACTGGATGAAGTATCTAAAAGGACCCAGTATCTATATGATATTCAAACATATTATATGTAAGTGGTCATGAGGCAACTTTAACATTCAGCAAAGGAGTCCAATCAACTTATTAAGAGCTATGAATGTTGTCCGAATGGGTGTGGGGCACTTGTTATCCACACCTCTAGTGTGGTAAAAACTGAGAAACAATACTGACTGGCCCTGGCTTAAACACAGGACCTATAAATTAACATGTGTGCAGGTGCAATTCTGAACGTGCCTTTGTGCATGTGTGCACACATTCAGTGTCTGCCAGACAGAGATCACAGGGAGCTATTGCAGCTCCTTCAATCTCTGCTTGGCCCTGGCAGCAGTTGAGGAGCTGGTAATTGTTTCCCTAAACTATCCACCAGGTGCAGCTCCCTTGGCTCTAGACTGTCATTCACAACACTACACTGCACCCGCTTGGGAAGAGCCCACGCCTTCTGCACACACCATCCTAAAAAAAAGAAGACAAGTGAGAACCAGAGAACAAGTAATTTAGTATTGAACAAGTATGTATCAACGGCCCTTGCTGGCTCTATCCCTAGCCATTAATATGTGATTGTATGACTTTATTTTTAAGATAATAAATTACCACAAATGTAATTTTAAAAAATTTCCTTGTAGGATTGGCTGAACAGTATACTCTACTTGTGTCACCGCGCTTTAAGCTTCACGCAGCTACCTGTGAGCGTGGGACTGACTGACTACATCAGCGGGCAGAGATTTTAGGCTCACGTTCCTCAGCTGGAAGTCTGCATCCTGAACCTTGCTATGTGCCAGGAGGCCGCCTTTTTTTCCCCCTCCTGCCCGTTCACTTCATACTATCATAAACCACTTCACGTTAGCTAAACCCATTAACTAACCTTTATCATAAACAGCATATAGATCATACCTAGTAGGGCTAAGTCTCTAAATAGTTCAATAGATGAAAACGTGTGCTTTACAAATGGAAGTACCGGCTAAGAGGCTACACGCTGTAGAGCACCCGCGGGAGTCCCCCGCGGCCGAGCAGGCCGCCGCCGCCACCGCCAGCCGCTCTCCGCCCGCCATTTCTGGTGTTATACTCCCTCTGCAGGGCGAGCCCGGCCGCCAGCAGCCGCCCCGCCGCCCCCCCGCGGCTCCGCCGCCCCTCGCCCCCTCCTGACTCTCGCCCGCTTTCAGGCATCTTTACTTTCCGTCCGCGGCAGTTACCCACTACTCGCCGGCAGGTTAATCAGAGGAGTATCCCGCTGAAAAGGCTGTTAAGGAGTAACACTGTACGTGTAGCACAGGAACAACCTTAATCCCGTCATCACTTACTTTCTCTCCTCTTGCTCGGTCTTTTAGAGTTTCACCCCATTTCTTTATGGCTCTCAGGTGCTTCCAGGGATCCTGTTTTTCTCCTTCCCTTCCTTTCTGAGTGCCTTGGGGTACAGCCTCCCGCTGCTGCACTGCTGCCCCCGAGCACACCTCTCAGTCATGCCCTCTTGCTACCGGTCTGTGATAAAAGCTGAGGGACGTGGATGATTTTTTTTTTTTTTTTCTTGATCCCTCCATGAATTCTGACATTTGAATATCTTCAACCTAAATCAAAGCCAAAAAGTGGCATTTGTATTTTTTCTTGGTGTGAATAGTGAGAGAAAAAGGGAATTCTGAAACATCTGCTGAAGTACTTTCAATCAAAGTAAAACATAGTTCAGCACCTAAATGCAGCTGGTTTCAAATGCAGTCTTAAACTGGTATTAAACTGCATTTTCCTATAACAGTGTATTGCCTTATGGGAAGAATATTTGGCTGTTTAATGCCACATCTTGCCTATGGAGTAGTCTTCCCGGCCGAACGTCTTTCACAAAGGCTTCAGAGTTGTCCAATTTCCACCCTTTGCTTGCAGCTTGCTTAGAGGAAAGTCTGCGCTGCATTGTGGAAGATGGCGTCCTTCAGGCACCTGGCCAGAGGACAGCTGCAGGAATGGGGATGAGGGCCTGAGCCGCTCTCCTTTGAAATCAGCGTAGTGGTAAAGAAATGCAAGGCAGTGGCTTTGGTGAACTGATTTAAGCCCACATGTTTCAAGTCAGCTAAAAAACCTGAAATATTCCAATTCGGTTCCATGGATCATTTCAACTATGTAGACACTGTGTTTCCTTCCCAAAAAATTCATTCAGGTGGAGGGTTTTCTCTTCCTCGTCCTACCAAATGTCAGTCTCACCCCTGGGCAGAGAGCAGGCAGCTGTGAAGAGGGATGTGGGGACTGTTCCCCGCTGAGGGTCCCTTGGAGGAGCGTGGTCCTGAGCTCAGCTACCGTCCCAGCCAGGGGTCTGCCAGGCCGGGCTGTGGCACCTCCCCAGGGATGGGCCAAGCCGGGGTCAGGGTCGGGCCCTGGGTATAATGTACTTGCAGCAGAGCCCTTGTGGGGATCAAGAAGGAGGCTCGGCCTGGAAATGGCTGCCAGGCAGGGAGCGGGGGGAGCCTGTCCCCCAGCCCTCTCCTCAGGCAGGGAGCAAGCTGGCCTCCAGCAGGCCCCAGCCTCTACTTTGGGAGGCACGGTCCAGGCCTGGCGGGGTTATGCACACCCTGACCGGCCTTGCTCTCCTAGCACTGAACACACAAGTTGGAACTCCAGTTTCCTCTATTAAATGCTTTCAAAAAAACACAGTTCTTAATAATGTAGTCATCAATATGAGTGACAATCCCAGGTCTGTCCAAGAGGGATTTCAGCTCAATGCATGTTGCTGATGCAGAACATAAACAGGGATGAGCATTCATAAATCTATTGCACAAAAATCAAATGAGAAACATGGCTGGATAATTTTAGTACACTGGTAAGTTCTGTGGTCCAAGGCCCTTGCCTGTATTTCAGGTACATAAGTAATACCACCTATTATCTCTAGAGCCACTGAAAAATGAATGCGGGCAAAGAGAGATTTCCATGGTTCAACTGGTTAATCAAGGGTTCCCTGACGCACAGAGTTGTTTTCAGCACTCAAGTATTGTCTCAGCAGTAATAAATTTTAAAAGACAGCACTTTTAAGGTTTTATAGTTTTCAATTTACAAAGGACTTCATAAATATGAATACAATCACTGTACCAAATACTGCTGTGAAGTAGCCATTATTCATATTGCACAGAGGAAGACACTAAAGCATAGTGATGTTTACTAACCTGCCAGTGCTCATCTTTCCCCGACTGGGACTAGCACCCAGCTCTCCTGACTCTCCAGTCTGTACTTTAAACCTGGGACCATGTGTGCCGTATGCACTTTGCTCTTTCATGGGGAGAAAACAAAGCAGCGAGATAACAGTGGGGGCCTGAGGGGTTTCTGCCATCTAGCATTGGCCTCACCATCCTGGCACCTTGTCTTTCATCAGGCAGCCACTGGATTCTTGGCCTTCTCCAAGTCTCTTTCCAGCACCTGTGTTCAGCCTCACTCCTTGTGTTGTTTATTTAGGCTATGAAGTTCCTTGGAGAAGAGGCTGTTTCAAAAGTGGCTGACATATTAATGTCTCAGTCAAGATCAGAAACCCAAAGTAATGTATTCAATTTATAGTGATATATTAGTTTCCTCAGGAATACTTTCATTAGACTAACATCTGGGTGCAAGTGTTGTACCTACCAATGAACATACATGACAGTGACAGCCATAGCCCAGAGAGCTTACAGGAGGTGTTATTGTTTCAGTTACACATATATATGCAGAGAACCTGAGGGCACAGGCATGAAATTACCTGTTCTAGTCCATGCTGGAAGTCCCTGCCAGAATCAGTAACCAGCAGTCGCTCTCCAGAAATGTCACTGGTGGGAAAAATAAGACATCTTTGATGTTTTAAACAGCAGATCATCCTCTCAGCACTGTTTACTTTTTTGCTGCCTCTAATTATTTTTGTTATGATTATTATTATTACTGCTGTTGTTATTGTTGTTATTAATTCTTTGGCTGAATTAGATCATACTTGTTCCTTCCTCCCCAAGAGTCCTCTTCTTTGGTATTTCAGGACTGATCTTTTTCTTCAGTACTTCAGGACTGACCTTCTTTGGCATTGTAGAAATAAGGAAGAACGTATTCTTCAGACTACCTTCCAATAAAACTTTTATTTTCATGCACACGAGGCATCTCCACAGATAATGAATATTGCATGCTTTTTTACATATATGCTAAAATGCTTTGCCAGAGTAGGACCTACAAGAAAGCTATTTACAGTCCTTATTTTTATCTGAGTGAACATTTCTTCTTTCATCCAATGACATTTTTATGCACTCTTGCATATTTGTCTTCAAATGCGAACAAAAGGGGTATGATTCTCTATATACAATTTTATATGTCCAAAAGCTAGACATCTGTGAAATTAGTTGAATGTAATTGAGGTACAATCAATTGAAATAAGACACTAATCCGGTTTTATAACTGTTTTGAGTAGGACGAATCACTTCCTATGTTTCTATGCATAAATGTGATAAGCACTCTCTTAAAGTGATGCAAAAAAAAGTTACATGGAATTATGAGACTCACTATTGTTTTAAATTAGTTCATACAGTCATCTGTACATAACTTCTACCTTACAGCAAATATACATGAAAATCCAAACCTGCATGCATGTAGTGAAACTTAGTGTGCACCAGCAAAAATCTCATTCAGGAGTGCACCTCTCTTTACTTTTGTGCTCTCAACTCTTGCTATAAGCGATATCGCTGTGAAAGCACAGGATCATCTGCTTTACTGTACGTAATGCTTGCTAGATGTCAGTAATAAAAGCCTACAGGCAAACCAAAGAAATTTCCAACAGTATTTACTGCTCTACAGTTTTTCATTAACCTTGGGTACTATGTTCCAGAGCCTTGAAAAACACAATTTGACTGCACAGACACAAAACAGCATTTTAACTGCAGAGGGCATGAAAGAGCTGCTGAATAGCACAGTGGTTTACTTACAAGGCATTATTACTTGCAACATACTTTTCTACAAGTTTTATTTCTTCCACACTCAGTATTTACAACACTGCATTTTAGTCCTGAAAGATCCTCTGAGGATCTACCTGATTGCTTTCTTGAGGAAAAATACAAACTTAAAGAACATAAATTATCACATTCATTCTAGAGGATATTTCTTTATGATAATCATGGACTAGAGATCATTCTGTTATCATCACCGAATCTAATGGATGTCACTTCTTACTGAGATTTTATTTCCCGTTTTACTTCACACTCAAAAGCACTTTTTTATTAATTTGCATACAAGACCGCTAATGTAGGATGAGCTGACATTTACCTGTTTCCCATTTAACACCGCTTTGAAAACCCCCAGCCATTCATTAATGCTTACTAGAGTCACTGACTGTATCCAACATAGTGCAGTGCACTTTTCTATTTTCTAAAACAGTGCTATTTTCTAAAACTTATCTGATGTTTAAAAGGCTTTCATCAAATTGGGTGTAAGATTCAAAAAAATTGATAATAATAATAATAAAGTTGAGATTTTAATTAAATTATCATTCAAAGAAGCAGTTGAAGAGTCATAATTTGAACACAGAGTTGTCCGGAACTCACCCATTTGGGCTGTATTTTAGGGTTTTCCAGAAATCTGAAACAAATCTTACTCAGGGTGTGTTTTCAGAGGAATGAAAAAGGTCTGCAAAAACCGCTACCAAGAATCCAGCCTGAGGCAGGTACATGTTGGCAGGAGAAGTCTCAGCTGATAACAAATGCTTTGCCATCCTCCACCCACACAACCTGATTAGCGTGAATCCCCATTTATCCATTAACCCACATGCTAAGCGTGTTTTCCAGCCTCCTCTTGAAGCTAGTCACATCTTTGTTATTCACTTTGTAGTCACTGGGGCTGATGTGGCGTCAATGGCTGTAGATCCCACCATGCTTGGTGTTTTTTCAGCCCATCTCAGTACCTCAGGTTATCACTGCTGGGAATCAGCAAAGATGGAGAGCAAAATACTGGCTCTTCCTCTATCAATCATCAGCAGTGCTTGTCTTTAGTTAAGTTGGGGAAGATTTTTGATAAAATGTTGATGGACACCACCAGAGGGTGCATTGCTGCCACTGTAATGCCCATTCTTATGCTGTAAGTAACCATAAGAAACCATGCTGTGGTGTAGCAAAGCTTTGGACAAATCCTGCACCTTCCATTTCTGTGGAGCTGCCTACACAAAGGTGCACAATGGAAAGCAGGATTAAATACGGAAGTCAGTGAAGCCAGTTGCTTTAAAGAAGAAAAAACAACAAGGAGAAGTAATATGCCTTTTGTGTTGTGCACTCAAGGCATTTTGCAGCTTTTCTTGAAATATCCATCATAAGAGTACTTCTTTGATCTGCTACAAGCAGCCACTCCCAGAAGGGGTGAGAGACACCTCGTTTCCTTCCTTCCTTTTCTTATCCTGACCTACTGGTCTGGAATGCAGTTCACCTCTGAGCATTTTCAGATGTATCATTTTCAGAGAGGCTTGCATGTCACAACACACAGCCGAGGCTTACTTCACTGCTTACAAAGCCAGCACGTGACAGCCAAACAGAGGAGCCACATACTGCGCCTGACCCTCCCGTGCTTCACCTACATATATGCCCTTGTCTGCAGAAGGGGCATAACAGTGTTAGAATAACGAATGTTCATCTCGCCCTCAACATAGGCAGGACCCGAGACTGCAGAGTTAAAAAAATCATGCCCCATGGTGCAGCTGAGTGGCAGTTCAGGCTGATCTATGCCTGTATTGCTGCAGCTCTATGGTCCCCCGGCACACCGCTTCGGAACAGGAATCATGACATACCTCCTCCCCCAAAGTTGTCCCACCTGGTGACTCTGGGAAACCTAATCACTTCTTGCAGGGTTAGTTTCCAGCCAGATAAAAGTTAGGTTTTCAGCTTCCTCAACTGACTTGCTACACGGCAGCACAACCCTCAATTCTAGTGTACAGGAGAGAGGGATAAAACACTGTGTCCAGAAGAGACCAAGACTTTTTCTAGCCCTGCAGACTAGCTTAAACCAAGCACAAAAATCGTCCTTTTAGGCTTACTGAGCTGTCACTGGATTCAGAGTGAGTCTTCAGAGAGAGATTTTAAACTCTGAATTGCCCTTTAGAAGTGCCCCTGTAACACCACTTACCATAGGCCTGTGGGTGCTTAAGCTGGAGTCACAACTAAACTCCGAAACATAGTTGGCATTAATCAAGACCATAACGTTCCCCCACCAAATGGCAAGGGGGTTGAGCACAGCACAAATACACACTTAAAACTGCAGCACAATAAAAATAATGGTAATAATAATAAAACCCCAGGACAATCAGCATGGTTATGTGTGAGTTAGCTGAAGACGGCCAGAGGGAGGAGATGCCACGCATTCTTGAGCACACTGCAAGGAGCTTTCAGTCCCATTGACTTCAATGGGGCTTCAGTCGGGCTGTGTCTCTGCTGTGGAAAGGAACTGCTTAACACAGCATCGTGGGGTTCCTTGGTTTTTGTCTCTGAGCAACTCCTGGCAAAGCCACTGGTTAGTAAGTGAAAACACACTTTTTCCAGTCGCCAGGGCTGCAAGCTGTACCTGGATTTGGCTTCCTTTCTTTTCACTTTTTGTTGTTGCTGCGATTCTGATAGATTTGCAAATCTGCCTCCTTGACTAGGTGCTGACTTTACAAACCCAAGTTCGGCTACTGAAGCGGGGGGGCAGGGGGGTGGGGGCTGACCTTGGAGCGGATTATTTCCCCTTCAGTGGGACAGCTCTGCTTGCAGCTTGACTCCAGCTAACAAGCAGCATTCAGTGTCAGCCCAGCAGCTGCCGTGCAGGAGGTCTGTCCCTTCGGGCAGCTGCTGCTCATCTGCCTGCAGCTGGCAGCGGAAGTGACATCTGTTCTCGGTCCCAGCTGTGAGCAGCGCGGAGGTGCCAAAGACCAAATGCCTCAGTTCTCGATCCAGGAGCAAGGAAGGGTTTCTGATGCCAGACCACGGCCTGGCTTGCAGAGGCAGGGAGCGGGGGATTGTCTCCTTCAACGATGGTGGGCTGGGAGGAATGGAAAGAGAGTGACAAATAGGGAGAGAAAGAACAAGTAACAGAAGTAGGGGAAAGGATGGGAGAAGAGCGCGGGGGAAGACAGGAATGGCTGAAATGGAAAGGAAACATGAAATTTGAAGTGACAGGGCCAGTCTGAGGCAAGGAAACAAAAGGAAGGAGGCAGAGTAATGAAAAAGAAAGAGATGCAGAAGTAGCAACAAATAACTATCCAAGAGAGCCAGTTATCTAAAATGGCTGCTGAACAGGGAAATGCCTTACTGAGCTGCTGTCTCAGGCGCTACTGAGCCTGGAAGGCTTTCCTGCCTGCAGCCCTTAGCATATCATGCCATTCAAGGGGTCTCCCCTGCAGATTTTGCTGTCTAGAGGAGCTCTGGTATATTCTCTCTTGCCTCCTTGCTTCTTCATCTTATTTAAATTCACATCACTTTTTCTTTGTCCAAGTCTCTTACTCTCTCATTTATCTTTGTAACAGTGTTATAATTCAGTGTTGTGGCTTTTTAACTGAATTATAATTTCAGTTTCTGAGACAGGAATATGTGCAGGATGAGGGACAAGATCCATTTTAATCTAAAGATTGAAAAGCATACATAAATTAACCTGGGAATAAATATATTAAGAAATGCCACTTTGCTTCCCATATGTTCTATCATAAACATATTTTCACAGTTGGGACTGTTTCCTCAGCAAAGGCACTGAAATTGTGTTTTTCAGATCTCAAAAGTAATTGAGTATTTCTGGAAGAAATAACCAAGGAAAATGTATATTCGACAAGTGCTTTACAGCCTTGTCAATCAAAATCAACTTACACCGGGAAAAATGCAGTGTCAGTGACTGCTTCTTTCCCTTGGTGCTTGCCAGAAGCACAAGACAAACTGAATTGTGGTAAACAACCAGGCTGAGGAATGGGCTGAGGGAGATAGACATCATAAAAAAATTACCAGCCTGAAATTGAAAGTGCAGGCATTGGGGGCTCAAAGATTTGAACCCATTTTGACACTTTGCCTTGCTATCTTACCGTAGGCACCCAGAGTGGGGCATTAGTCATTGAACTGGGTGCCGTTACAAATTATTCAAAACCAGGTGCAAAAGATTGGATTGATTGAGTTGGGTATGAATAATGAAAGCAGCTTCTCAGTTTCTCAGAATTCAGCTCTTCAAGATTGGCTTTAATGTAGTTATAGTTGATCTTTTTTATATCACAATCATGTATTTCTATAAGATAAAGATAAGATACATATTTATATTGTAATATTTCATAACAGATTTTACCAATGGGAACCCTTAGAGATATTATTCTTTTTACAAGTCTCAGCAGCTCTCCCTGTTTCAGTGAGAATTATTTGTGGTTTTAATAAGTGATCTTTGAAACAAACAAGAGGAAATTCCTCTGAATACCATTCTTTTGTTACCTACACAAAGAGAAAAATCATCCATCTAATAAACTATGCATCTGAATTAATCAATCTAATAACTAAATACCTTTTTTCCAGTCAGGCAGAAATAAGACTAGTGCATCTGTCATACAGACCAGAGAAAATAGTCAGAAATCTTAAAAAACATAAGGTTGAGACACTACTAATACTCTGAAGGGCTCAATTCATCCTGTAACACACAGTTTTTACAACTACCAGTCATTTGTATGTCCCAATCATCAGAGCAGTCACACTGGGCCAGGTCAAAGGTAGCTCTTGCCCAGAATTCTGGCTCCTGCAGGAACACTGTTAACATGAGCCTATTCCTGAACCCCAAAACCTTCCTTAACAGGAACCAAGGGAAGCAGGCATTGTCTGCACATCTTGGTGGATGCTCGGTAAGATAAACTAGCATTTTTCAGATCAAAGTTATGGATGAAGAGGAAGGAGATATGAGATAAAAAAACTTTTGCACTTCTGGAAGTAAATGTGCTTTTCTTCAGAAGTAAAACCTGTGAAAAAAAAAAAAGTGACCAGTGACCAGTAGCAAGTGTCTGAGACAGAGAGAACAGAGCAAACAAACTATGACCCTTCTCTGGTGGAGTGACTGTCCTGGCTTCAGCTGGGATAGAGTTAATTGTCATCCCAGTAACTGGTATAATGCTATGTTTTTGAGTTAGGTATAAGAAGAATTTTGATAACACTGATGTTTTCAGTTGTTGCTAAGTAATGTTTAGTCTAAAGTCAAGGATTTTTCAGCTTCTCATGCCCAGCCAGCAAGAAGCCTGGAGGGGCACAAGAAGTTGGGAGGGGACACAGCCAGGACAGCTGACCCCAACTGGCCAAAGGGGTATTCCATACCGTGTGACATCACATCTAGTAAATAAACTGGGGGGAGTGGGGGTGGGGGGATCGCTGCTCAGGGACTAATGGGGCGTCGTTTGGCAGGTGGTGAGCAATTGCACTGCGCATCACTTGTATATTCCAGTCCTTTTATTATTACTATTGTAATTTTATCAGTGTTATCATTATTAGTTTCTTCTTTTCTGTTCTATTAAACCGTTCTTATCTCAACCCACGAGTTTTACTTCTTTTCCCAATTCTTTCCCCCATCCCACTGAGGGGGGGGGAGTGAGCGATCGGCTGCGTGGTGCTTAGTTGCTGGCTGGGTTAAACCACGACAGTCCATTTTGGCCTACAGACAGGAAAAGTTGCTGTATCATCAGAAAGTGCTAAGTGGTGATCGGGAACCTTATATGTCTTTGGAAGCTTCTGTTTGGATGGCACCTAGAACAGCATTGTGGAGATGATGAGGCTCTGGTGTCATACAGAAATACAAATCTGAAATGCACTAAAACTTTTTGTTCTGCAGCCTACATTAGTTATCAAGATGAGCTAATACAATACAATATTACAATAGGGTCACATCTCAGTTTGTTTCTCCTTTGATTTTGGGGTGGGTTTTTTGTTTGTTTTTAATTCCACCATCTTCTACCCTTTTCATTTTTCAACCTTTTTTAGAGGACCATCAAGCCACCTTTTTCAAGCTACGTAGCCTGGAAAGCTAAAGAAAAAAAGATTGTAACTAGAAATTCTTCTGCCGACTGATCTAAGACAAATGAAGTAACTTAGTTTTCAGATTTTGCATGAAGTGGATTGGTTTCAATATACAAATCTAATTCACTCAACTTTGCAGTTATGAAAAACATTTCTAGGTCCATATTCTGTATTCTCTTTTCTGATGATCACTACCCAAGGAATACTAATTGGAGTGCTTGAGGAGTAAGGTAAGCAAGGCTGGCAGAGTCTGAGCTTTTATTTACTCTGTGTTATCTCTGTCCAAATGTTCAAAGCAATATGGGTGGTGACTGATTCACTACTTAAATTCAAAACAGCGTGTGTGTACAAAAGGCTGCCAAGTTTCTCATGTATATAGCTATTTGTGAGTAGCTATGCACAGACCAAAACCAATCAACCAGTTTCTTAATTTCATTTTATATCTTTATTCCCATTGTAAGTATTAACAATAATCCAAAAGACCATTTAAATTTGGTTTGGATACACAATAGCACTAATCACAGTCCGGTTTCTTTTTTTTTTTTACTGCAGTTCTAGTATTTTGTGATCTGTTTTAGTGGTTCTGTTGTTTGTGTATTTGCTTCCAGCAAAATACATTTTTTAGTGTTTGTAGATTATTTGAAAAGATTGTTAAAGATAAAAAAATCCATAATGCAATGATTAACAGTACATTAATAATGCTTATCTTAGATTAGTACTAAGCATGTTTGATGACCTGAAACTAAGTCCATAAACAACCATAATAAAATTTTTCATCACAGCAGTTCATTGAAGTAACATTTTTAATTGGATTAAAATAATTTTAAGAGAATGAGGTAAGTAAAACAACCCTACAACATAAAAGGTTTTGTTTAAGCAAATGGTAAGTTACACACAAACCAATGCTAAGGCAGTATCACAATGTATAAATTAGAGTGTATAGAAAACATGAAGGATTTTCTAAATTCACTTGCTTATTATTTGGGGAAAACACATCACAGATTTTATTTTAGTCTTCAAGCAAAGAATCACAAAATACAGTCAAAGAGACTTCTTTCATCACGTCTTTTAAAAGCTTGTGAGACGAATTACTTCATCAAATTTATTAATGTAAAAGCGAATTCAGAAAACTTATTTGTGAAAGCTGTCCTGTTAAATTATGAATACCAATAATAAATTCTTTAGTTCCTCATTTATTTGCATACTCTGCATATGAACAGCCACAAATATATACATGAATAAAATATGCCTATTGTATAGCCATACACAGAGCTAATATGAATGCTTATGTTGTACGATGTCAGAAAAGGACAAATTATTAATCAAAGTAGAGAGGAGAGCAAAGCAAAGAAGAAAGCAGATGATGCATGAGAACTTTGTTAGTCGTCTTAGGATGACTTCTGTGTGCAAGAAAATGTGTGCTTTGGATATAGAACAGTCAGCTAACAACTTTATTTTATCGTGCAATGAAGGAAGTTTGGGATCAATATCAGTTTCTAAAAGGGATTTAAAACAGAGATACAGATAGTCAGCTGAAGGGAAAAAGGGAGGGGACCAAGCATGGATCATGCTATCCTAAGCTTTGTCTGAGCACCAGAGGGAGTGGAACATGGTGGGAGTAAGGGCAGGAATGCTGGTTTCAGAGGGAAACTTGCTGAATCGACAGTGCTCTTGCTCAGGACAGATTGAACGGGGGACTCACTGGACACTTCTGGCGGGGATACTTCTCTAAGACCTTATTCCAATCACAGCAGGTATGCAAGACATTAAACTAGTCCCTTTACAAGTTGCAGGAGAGCTGGAATTCCTGAGTCTGATGCATAAGGAGGGACAGGTGTTTTCAGGGACTGTCCTCTTCCTATATTGCTCTTAGTGGTTGTGATACCTGGAGATACTCCACATAATAACCATTCACCATTTCACCTTCCTGTCCCAACTTTCCACACTTGAATATCAATGTAGCATATATTTGAACTCATAACACTCAGTTCATTACTATTTAATACATACATATGCTAACCAGCAAGAGATGAAAATTGTACACTTGAAGATCAGCTACCAGAATCTTCCTATTTCTCCATTACCTACAGATTGGGTTGCGAAGCATTTCTTTCAGTCTTAACCCTTTTCTCTTCCTTTAAGCATGCATACACACATACATGCATATATGTACACACACGTGCAAACACAAAGAGTACATGTAATACAGTACTCAGTGGAGCTACTGGAGCTAGTTCAGAATGATGGCACATGGGTACTGGAAGAAGTGTAGCACTAAGGAGCGCTACAGCCAGAGTATACTGCATCTGGAAAACTGGGGTTTAGCACCTTGTTGTCCCCATGCACATCTTTTCTTTGTTTCAAGGGTACCTTCATTCCATGGGGGATGGGGACTTGACCTTTCAAACACTTCTTGCAATGTGTGTTTCTGTTCATGTCAGGAAGGCTACACTGTATACTGAACTCTACATTCACTAATAGGTATAGCAGCAATTTTTAAATAATTTCATATAGAGAAGATGATCTGTGCTTTAGGATTATTTTATCTTAAATAAAATTTAATTCATGCAGTCTGAGAGTACAACACACATACATGGGTTAAAGACAATTCTGCATGAATGCTTTGGTGTCCTCTGTGCACCTTTTTACATGACCAGTACCTCACAAAAACATTTCAGTATCATTCCTCACAGTATGTACCCAGTGTATCTCAGAATGATCTGTATTTCATTTTATACTTTATACATAATATCAGACTTGTATTTTAAGTATCAAAAATATGTTGTTAAAAGATCTTAATAGTAAATGTTATAAATCCAGAGTTTTCATCAAAGGGTAAAATGATTCAAGACCTTTGGTGAATGGATGATGAAAAAGAAACATTTCCAAAAGCTACACTTGATTTATGGTCTCATGCTACCAACAGCTGGCCAATCAGCTCCGGGTTTCTGTCCTTTATTAATGCCATGATAAGAGCAGCAGCAGAATTTACTGTCTCCTGAAGCAGCAAATGGTCCTGGGGAAAAAAAAAGGGGGGGGAGCAGGGAAAACAATATGTTAACAAAAGTGGAAAAAGTAAGTATTTAAAATCGCAAAATTACCATATGATTCTTTAAAAAAATTAAAAAATGTATCTGTACTTTCTAGAAGAACTTCTAAAACTTATATTTTAAGCAAACACCATTTCATAGTAATATCAATTTTCCAATCTCCATGATGATTTAAAAAGCAAAATTATTTTTCTAAAAGGAATGTATTTTAACTGCCAGAATTAATGCGATCTATCTAGAGACCAACAAAAAAACCAGAAGCTTGATTCTGTCACTTGCTTCCTAACTGATATTTAAAATTTAAAAAGTAGTAAAAATTTCGGGTTTGAAAACATTGGAACAAAATGGAGGATTTCATTCATTGAGTAGCATAGTTAAAGCCCTGTAGTTAAGCACCCACTGAATCCCATCTGTAGTCTGCAAACTACTTAAAACTCACAAAGGCATTTAAGCACTGGGACTTCAGTCAGTTTTCAGGCTGATCTTTGTATCAAATAACTTTAAAAAGTAGTCTGGTTTTGATAGGCAAGTATAGAGACCAACACAGGAAGAAGTAATAAAATGAGACTTTGATTCTGTGCTTCTAACTGAGCACTCCAGCTCACATTTGAAAGAGTCCTTTGTCTAATTGCCAAGTTTTCTTAATTGTATTGACTATAAAAGGTTAGCCTCTTGCTACCAGTAACCTTTTCATTTGCCACTGGGAGAATATCAGTAGGTGTAGCCAGCCACAGACACATCCCTGGAGAGAGAAATAGGAGGGAACAACTTCTGTGAAGCAACAGAGAAAAAGAAAGGTCTACAAAACTCTAGGGAAAATATAGAAGTTTCAAATACAGAAGGGGAGCTACAAAGAGAACACAAGAGCTCTTCTCCATAGCTATGATGGATAAAACTGGAAGCAATAGGCTTAAGGGAACTTAAACTGGGGTAGAAGTAGTCAGGGAAGTCGTTTTAACAGTAAGGACTGGTATACAATGGAACAGATTATTGGACAGATCAAGGGAACTCATCATTAGGGCCCTGTAACATGAGACCCGCATACCTGTAAAATGGGACGCAGGTACAGCTTCCTGCCTGGGGCAGGAGGATGGAGCAGTTTGATTCCATATTTTTTTCACCACCATTTTTCTAAGATGCTGCATCAGGGAAGAATTTGTAGAGTATGTTTAAGAAACTTGGATTAATGGAGAAAGAGGAAACGGTTCCAACAACTTATACAAAAACATAATGTTAAAAACTGCTTTTTAAGGAATAAGGCTACTGCTGAAGGGACTTAACCTATTCAGCTAGCACAGAGGGGAGCTGGAGACTAAGAAGTTGGGGTTGAAGGAAAAACTGAAAGGGGAAAGGTGTCCCTGGAACACTCTCAATGTTGGAGCGGGTCCAGAGGAGGGTCACAAAAATGATCAGAGGGGTGGAACACCTTTCCTATGAGGAAAGGCTGAGAGACTTGGGGTAGTTCAGCCTGGAGAAGAGAAGGCTCTGCGGAGACCTTATTGTGGCCTTTCAATACTTAAAGAGGGCTTATAATAAAGATGGGGACAGACCTTTTAGTAGGGCCTGTAGCAATAGGACAAAGGGTAATGGTTTTAAACTAAAAGAAGGTAGTTGCAGACTAGATATAAGGAAGAAATTTTTTATGATGAGGGTGGTGAGACACTGGAACAGATTGCCCAAGAGGTGGTAGATGCCCCATCCCTGGAAACATTCAAGGTCAGCTTGGACGGGTCTCTGAGCAACCTGGTCTAGTGGAAGATGTCCCTGCTCATTGCAGGGGGGGTTGGACTAGATGACCTTTAAAGGTCTTTTCCAACCCAAACTATTCTATGATTCTACAATAATGCTCTTATTAACTTTGTGCTTTATGTAAATGACAGGAAACATGCCAGAGAGGTAACTGGATAGAATTAGTTTATACCTGATTCTTTTATCATTCCTGGAAAAATTATGTTTGTATTTGACTAGAATTTTGTCCTAAAAATTATCAAATAAGTAAGCTGTTACAAAAGCCCCAAAAGATTACACTCCTAACAAATTCATGTTATATATTCTAATATGCAGTAAAATTATTTATTAGTGTTCTAAAAAGTTGTCATAGAGTAAAAACGTTCACCACAGCTGTGTCTTGCTGTTTACTGAGTGACACCTCCCATTCAGTTAAGCAAGGAGTGCAGAAGTGTACTCAGGTCCTGCTCCTCCAGTACCTTCTGTCAGGGACCGGGGGTGCAAAGAGGAACTCAGAATCCACTACTCCAGTTTGGTAGGGTTTTCACTTCCTCATTTCCCATAGGTATAAATTGCTGTATAATGTACAAGGAGAGCAGAAGTCATGTGCATACACCCACTCAGATGGCAAACACTGCAGTCGCTTTCAAGATCTAGCAACACATTTCTTGCTATTCAGCAATGCCAATCCCTTTGCACCCCTCATCGCTTTTTGTTCAGTTTGTTTCGAGAAGCACTTCACAATTACAGACACTGTTTTCCAAATGGGCTTCCAGCCATATCTGAAGTTGGCTGAAGGTGTATATTTTTTTTCCCCATTTCACAAAAAAAAGAAATAAAATACACCTGGCCAGGAATGCTCTTAATGTTTCTCCCAATAAATCTTTCCACATCCTCTGTTGGTTACTGGATTCAGTACACATTCCTTTGTAGTAATAAATTATTTAAGTTTTTGAACATAAAAGGAAGCAAGAGAAAGAAATTTAACTTTCACAGGAGAGATTGAAAGTGACACCATAAGATTCCTTTAGACTGGAAAAAGCTTCTTCTAAAGCTAAACTTAAGGCTTTACTGCTGATTTCCATGTTCTGAAGGAAAGACCTGCAAAAAATTGAGTAGCATTTGTAACGCAGGCAATGCGGCACAGTAATGCGTACAGAAAACCTGCATGGAGGAGTGGTCTATAAACCACACTGAAATCGACTGGTGAATTGCAATTTGTTCAAAAAGAGAAACACAAAAAGTAAGCAGCACAAATTAAAATGTGTTTGCAAGTTTTACAATTACTTGACTTCTAATAATCTGATTATTAATACTACTATTATAACTCTTCAGGAAACCTACTGGTTCCTGTCTTTCTTGGAATCAATCAATACAAATGGCAGGAACAATGAACTGTCAGATGTGATTGGCCCCTGTGCAGGATTGTTTTTGGGAAATAACCAGAAGTGTATTCTTTAAGTGAATATACATTATCTTATTTAAGGTAACAAATGTAATAGAAAAGATATTCTTAATTTTATACAGTTACAGTTGATGGTTAAATGACATCGTGAGGCATGTATTGAAGAATTCAACAGGGCTAGGGATTACTAATTTTTAGATTTATGCTGTTGCGCCTTCCCGGTAACACTGTCTCACTCTGATCTCAGGGTCACCTACGCATTGAACAGTGTCCAGCACCTGGGCCTACAAGCCAGCCTCTGAGTGAGGAGAAATCAATGCCACAGAGGTCAAGTATGTGCCAAGTTTAACTTGCCTGATTCTCACAGCCACAGTCTTACTGGAAAGAGGTAGTAAATAATGTGAAGAACTGGACTCTTCCAGGAATTTCAAAATCATTGTATATCCTGTATCTTTCTGAGAATCAAAACTCACTCCTTTGCTAGGAATCATTAGTGTAGTATCCGGTCATACCCTGTGCCTAATTTATAACTTTTGTTGATCATTTCTAGTCCCTATTATCATGAAAAAGAAAACAGAAAAATAAATTCTAGCAACTGAAAGAGAACACATTGTTCAAAGTGTAGGCATAACACTGACTGACACAACGGTTAAGTTATAGCTTAACTATTCTTTCCTGTCCTCTGAATCCTGCTGGGAATTTATTTCATTTTAGGCCATTACTGTGCACGTAAGCGGATATTTTCAATGTGCCACAATGAAACTTAGCTTTTTCCTAAGTAGTTATATGTAATTTGGATGCCAGCAGTGTTTATGAAGAATATTAAAAAGAATTAAAATGACGGAATTCAACAACGACCCAGGAAAGAAAAAGAATCGTGTGGGTCTTTATTAATTTAAAGTTAAACAAATAAGTGAACACTTCAAGTCCCCCGGCTATACCCTTAAAATATCCATATTTCTGACACTGCAATGTTATTTCTGGCAACAGTGCTGATTACAGCTGATAGTGCCTACAGGGAGGCTTCAATAAGGATGCCAGGACAAATTTAATCTACCACACCTAACTCCATTGCACATACAGGCCTCTGATCCTCTTTTATATTCAATGGCATAGCACTAAATCTTTCAAAAATCTCATTATTAGTTGCAGGAAGTCAAATAATCAAGCAGAACCAGGTCTTCACATGTCTAATTGCCTGACGTGTTTGCATATATTGTAACCACGATAAAAAACAGGATGTAAGAACAGAACAATCAATACAAATCCTCATGTAGCCCACAAGAGCTCTCGCATGTTATTGCCCACCCACTGCTCAGTGTTGCAAATTCCAAGTAGAGAACATACTTCAGCACGCTAGTCTGAGTGCACATCCGTGCACGCGCTGGATGGATCAAACACAAATAGTTCTCTTCCTCATCAACAAAATCCTTAAAAAAGACCATGACCTTTAAATAAGACTCAGAGGCAGTAACAACTTTAATGGATTAATAACTGCAGTTCCACATGATCAACTGGTGTGCCATGATCCCCCCTAAACCATTGTGATATTCACTGTCTATTCATTTCATCCAGTTGACTTAAATGAGTCTCTTGTAAAAAAGAAAAAACAAAACCCCCTAACATTTCTTGGCCATTAATAAATAGAAATTTTTATTGTTTGAACAGATGATTAACTACATTTATAAGCTAAAAACAAAACTTTTACCACTTTATATTTATGTACTTTGGAAAAGAAAGTACTCAGAAACACTGCCAACCTTATAAACCATAAATCCACATAACAGCACTTTGATTCCAAAATAAAATATCCACTTTGTCTGTTATTAAATAGTAAAAATATTCCAACATAACCATACTGTGTGATGGTTATAAGTCATACTCAGAATTTATTTGATGTAGAGTTACTGACTGTAGGGGTTTTCTGGACTGCAGAGTAAAACTGGGAATGGATACAGGGACAGAGTTAAAGTTGTGTTTGGAATATGCAATCTGATATTTTACAAATGTGCATTTATTTAAGAAACTGTGAGGATATCTGAATATTTACTGACATTCCCTTAACGACTCATTTCCTTGCTTCAATCTGTTTAGAACAGCCCCCGCCCCCCCGCTGGAACTTCACATACATGCATTTCAATTTACATATGTACTAGTTCAGTTTAAGCATAGCTTGAAAAACACACACTACCCTTTTTAGCTCAAAAAAAAAAGCCTCTGCAGGTATTACCTCTGCCTTGTACTACATCCCTCCAAAAGAATAAAACAGCTGTGTTCCATTATTTGCACTCTGTTTTGCTTTAATATTTGACTTTCCATTTAATACAGTTTTTAAAAATGAATAGAATTGTAATGTTAGCGCTGCTTATACGGCTGACGGGAAACCTGAAAACATGATTTAAAGACGCTGCTAAACTTAGGGAACATCAATATTAATACAGTTATGTTTGTACCAGGAACAGAAAGAGGGCCGGGGCACGCACTGGCATGCCCCTGCCCTTGCTGTTCCATTGTAAGCCCGCTCCCTGGCATAGTTTTGGCTCCTGCCAGCTAACACGTTCCCAGACAATGGCTGGGCACGGTTCAGGGGACAGCGCAGGCCAGGGACTGCTCCCAACGGACAGTCTGAATGAAGCCACCCTCTTTTGGGAAAATGAGAACTTAGCCATATGGACATGAGGCATGCTGTGCCTTTTAGCCCTAGGACAAGAGAACCATCCCTGGCCTGTTTTACTTACCAGTATAGATGTAGCCTAAGTATCACTGGGAAGTGACAGTTGTGCCTTTCTCTCCCTACCCAAATGCATCAAGAATACAGAGGACAACAATCAAATAATCCGGCCCTCCCCCCCCCCGGAATGAGGCACAAATCCCATGTAGCTACCACATAAACACAGTCATTTAAAAAAAGATTAACTGCTCTGTGGACACCTTTCCCAGCAAAACAGAGAAGGAGAGGGGGACGAACCACACTGCAAGACAGCACTTGTGCTGTACTGCAATTCCTGCCACGTTACAGAAAAAGGCTGGAGCCAGCAGAAGGACCCCATGCCCACTGCTCCCTTTTGCAGGGTAGGCCTGCGTGCACACCAGATACACCACAAGGCATGAGCAGAAGAGAAAAGAGCTGAAATAGTCTGCGTTCTGGCAAGCATCTTGCAAAAGACTATGTTGGTGGTACATGAGGAGCTGCTGTTGATTTAAAACTCCATGGGATGCAGCAATTTATACAAAGGCTATAACAGGTGCCTCCAAAACTCACCTGATGTCACACACTGACAGTGTTTTATTTGCACTCAGAGAAACTGAGTAGAGAATCTAGCCTCAGAAACCTCAATACTTGACATTTTCTTCTTCAGTTAGTATTTTTCATTTTAAAAGATGATCTGGAGAGGGACTGAGGTTCTTCCACTACCAGAAATCAATCGTATAACATGGTTTGGAGGAATTCTGTGGTAGATTCACAAAGAAGCATTTTTTCCTATTCAAGATATGTAGTGGCATGCATCTACATATTAAAGCAACCTCCATTTCTGTAGCAGTACAAATTAACCTGCAGTCTCCTTTCTTCTTAAAATGCTTCCACATCACATTTTTGAATCCATGTGCCAAAGGATCTATTGATAAGTGACATCTCATACATAATATCAATGCAGCAGTTTACCTCAATAAGAAGATAGCTATGCAGATCAATCTAAAAGATAAGAAAAGTATTTATCTGAATATTTTTAGGTTTTCTTTCAAGTAATATATAAATAAGTAAGGTAGCATTTGAGTTCAGATAGGTAGCTGGGCTCAAAATTACTCCAGCAGGTTCATAATTGAACCTCTGTATACACAGCCTTGCTTCCTTTCTGAACTAAGAAAATGCAATCAATTCTTCATTAGTGGATACTCCTCAAAATAGAAATAATTTAGAAATCTAGATACTCAGGATGCAATGAGGATTGAGAAAAGAGATGAGTAGCACTGGAAGAACTAAATTGTCACTGTGCTAATGGAACCTAGCAGACCTCTTAGTTAATGAACTCTGATAGATCTGAGTTATTTCACTGCAGTTAAATGGTTGTACATCCATGCTACGATCAACCCAAACCTGGATAAATTGTGAATAAATATGTGATACTCCACTGTATCTTTCTCTCCTGTACCAGTGATCAACCCTGCCTCTTATAGTTTGTCATAAGAAAATGGAGAGCCATCAACATTTAAAATGAATCTGTGGATGCACTGAGGACAGGCAAGTATTTTAAATCTTCCAGAGTCTGTCAGGATTATGTCTCTAATGCTATTGTGTATATCTTTTCACCTAAGATTGACAGATTTAAAACTGAAGGTAAACATTGCTCTTTTGTTAAAAAACCCAACACAACAGCACAAACAAACAAAAACCCAAATAGGATTAATTCCTTTCTCCAGTATGAACAGAATAGACAGAATTCCCCTAAATCAGCAGTTTTAAAACAGTTCCATTATCTACATGTTCTGGAGCATGTAGGTGACCAAGGTTCAGTTCCCTTCTTTGTGTGAGGTGGTTAATCCACCCCCCAGATCACATTTCTTTTGGATTGGGGTTAAAATCCCTGTGGAGGAATACCCATTCTATGTACAGTCACTGTATCACAACAGAAAGATGACAAGATTCCAGCCTAGACACTCCTCCAGACGCCTGGGGAGCAAGTGAAAGCTCTGTTCTAACTTTTGCTCCAAAAGTTTGCTCATTTGATGTAAAATAGACAAACAGTGTTTGGCACAGACATGAGCTCGGTGCCAATGCCTCTGTCATCCACAGACCTAGGCTTTATATTTCCTTGTTCTTGTCCTCTCCAAGTCTTTTTTTTTTTCCCTGTAAGAAAAATTGTTACTGTGATCATACTGAATAATCAATAAAAATTCCTGGACCAAAAAATTCTCTGAAGAGTTTGTTTTAAAGAGCATTTTCAGCACATTCAATCATTGCAGCTTAAGCAAGAGCTTTCATTCAGCACTTACCACTATCTGATCTAAGCTTTTGGCAAGAGTGAGTATGCCAGTAGTGATAGCACAACTGTCTGTCAACCATCTTTCCCTCTAAATTGTTTAAAAAGCTACAAAATGCTTGAGCTAGCAGCCAATTCTGCCACCTGTATGGGACTGGTACAAAAATACTGGCAGAAATAAGCCATTTAACAGATGTGGTTGTCTGCAAAAGTATATTATGTGTTTGAGGTTTCTTAGAGGTGGTCTCTTAATACAGTATGTTACCAAATAAGACTATAATATGAAATGTATTCCTATTAATATATGTTAGTGTACTACCTACAGGCCCTACAACGTATCACTCTGGTAACCTTGTAAAACACACCAAAAGGGTTTTTAGGGGGAAGGAAAAAATGTTTCTTACTATCAATATAGGAAAACTGAAATGCTCCTGAGGCACAGGAGACTTGCTTTCTCCTCTGACAACCAGCTCTGCAAGCTCCTGAAAATCGAAGATTGGGCTGAAGTTGAGTGAAGCTGTGGCAAGTCTTTTCTTCGGTTTCAGAAAGCTTTGGATCAATCTGATAGCACTAACAAATTCACGCAGGAATGGGATTTAAGCCTTCCATGCAGCAGCAGCATGTAACAGCGTTTCCCTCGGCGTGTATGTGTGATGGAACCTCTGCTGCCTGTTCCACTGTGAGAGTCTATAAATACTTTGACAGGCTGCGGCATTAAGTTTTGCAGGCAGCCAGGAAAACATAGCAGACCCACCACACACACATACAGAAAAAACGGGTCAAGGAGCGCTGGCCTCCTGCAAAACATAACACCCCAATCATGCAAATCATTTACAGACTGTTGCAGTACACCAGGCACCAAGCAAAGACGGAGCAGCTACGGATCATGTATGAATGCATCTGACACATGCGGCTAGCAGCAGAGCAAAAGCAGTTAAGCACAGTTTAGCTGTTTTTCTCCTATTATGAGCTGAGAAATACAGCACCTTCAAGCTCAGTTTCACTCAATGACTAGTGTTTTAGCCCTAGTCAGCAGTAAGTAGGAAGGCAAAAATGCATATGTAGGGAAGACAGAGAGATGTGGTGGGGGAACAAGCTAAGAAAAAGGGGAAAAGAAGAAATGACAGAGATAAAAGATTAAGCACACAACCATCTCAATCCTCAAAACATAAAAAGACATGCCATTGCTAAAGATCAGGAGAGATTACTATGCCAGAGGCTCTATCTGATAGGCAAACTGCGTCATATACTGCAGGTAAAAAAAAAATCTTCAAAGAGCAGAGTAGGACGTTTCTACCCAGTGACGTCTGAGGTCATCAGCGTAATCATAAAATTATAAGTAGGTAAGTATCACATATCTGAATGCTTCTCCTTAATTTTAGAGCACTGTGACATCATTACTTAGGATCTGCAAAACCTACCTAATGGGGACAAAGAAAACAATACAGCACTTCTTCATATAAACTTCTAGCAAGAGCAAAAAAGTACATACTTTATGGTAAATTTAACACAGTATATTTCGATATTACAGGTTTTTCCTTTCTGTCCCATATTATACTGACAACATAGATTGGTCATTGCACTTTTCAAGAAATAAATTAACACACTAGTTTGGAAACATCAAAGTTGCTAATATGCAGTACAAGACATGAAATGCTTTAGCTATCACAGGTTACAGAATTTTGCATACAAATATGCAGGATCAGTTTCATATAATTTGTGACATACACTTTGTGATTGTGACTATCAGTGTTATATAGAAAGACTAGGCAACTTTTAATTAGTGATTGTAACAAAACAGGAAGGTCTTTGGAAAGAATGAGTGACGCATTTGAATATCCTGGGGGATGCTGAAAATCAGTGCAAAGGAATTGTGAGCATTTTTTCCATTCTTTCAGTCTAAACTATACTTTTCTCCCCTCCTACAGGTGCTAACTTCATACGGAATATTATGCATAATAGACACCCAGCTCTCCAGAATAAGAAGAGGCATGCTTCCATCCATTTCAATATAAGCATTCTGTTCAGTCATTAAAATCTTCATTATACAACTCCTACAGACTGAATAATCTGAAATACAAGCACACAGCTACAGTAACTAATTGATTAGAAACATTCCTCTTGATTACAGATAATTTATTCGAGATGGTTCAGAGGAAAAACTGTATAGCCTGCTAAAAAACAAAATTAAAACTTCTCCTTTGGGGAAAGAAATAAACAAAACCCAAGAGATTCTGAGGGGCAAAGTATGCGTACACATGTGCTGGGCTATTGTTCACAACCCAGTCCTCTGGCTTCCAAAACTTTTAGGATGATAATATCAGTTCAGTGGGGTAAAGGCCACATTCCAATCCTGGTTACAGAAATACAAAGTAACTACAGTATTACGGGCCCAGTTACTTTGCAGTTGCAGAGACTGAAATTCAACTTTAAATTCTGTGTTTTGCTACAGAAGACCTAATATGTAATTGTTTTTAAACTGCTCTCTCAAAATTTCAAAAGCAGCTTTAAAGTAAGTCAAATGTCAGTGTTCGGGAGTGAGACACAGTGAGAGGGAGTTGCTGTCCAGAAGTTCATTGTTAAGCATTTGATATCACAGATTTCCCTAATTTGATACTCCTAACTGAATCTAGCCAGTTGCTTGCAAGTGGCTCTCAAGTTGCATCATCTCATTATTCTGTGACAAGGGACTGATTGCAGAATAAATCATTAAAACTTCATGTTTAAGTTAGACACTGAAATTTGAAAAAATCCTTGAATCACAACTTAACATTTAAAATTAAATGTCCATCCTACATCTTTCATCTCATCACTCAAATTCCACTTCTTTGACCGCACCTGTGTGATGTTTAGGCATAGTTTATGTCCCATCTCTGAATTCTCTTCCTGTCTACAGCTGAGGGTCCACAGCCTACTAGAAGGCAAAAATTATAAATTCCTTACAATTCAAGATTTTTATGTAAGGCCAAGCTAGTCTACCCCCAAAATAAAAATACCAGACTGATGAAGAAGTATCCAGAAATGAGACAAAAAGTTACAAGGACATGAGGTGACACCTCTCCTTGGAGAGTAAAAGGAGAGGAGTCAGCAGGGTAAAAACAAATTACAGCACAAGTTGTTAATAAAGATTCATTCCCTTTGTCTCTCGCACCAATATGATGTTTTAATACATTAATTTTGTGGTAATTCTGATTGATCTCAACACCCCTTTGCACAGAACACAGACTTGTTCCCTGCTCCAAAGCAGTCTTCATGCAGTGAATGTAATAAGCAGGGAAGTAAATTGCATTTCTTGCAAGCATGAATAATTCTACGAGTAAAGGAGCTTTAAACACAAGTAGACTCAAATATACTCAAAACTGCTATGAATGAAGACAGTCTATTTGCCTCTATCTATTGTTTTCTTTCAGGTATGTTGCCTACACAATGTTTACCTACACACTTAAGACTGGACAGTTTATCTGAGCAGCACCCTAGGAAACTGAATGAATCCCTATCCAGTATGCATGACAAGATAGTAATTTCTAAAAATGTTGATCCAAACTCTCAATTTCTCTATTCTCCATTCCTTTGTCCTCCTTAGTTCATAGCCTAAAGCCAGTGCAAATAGAGCATTTGCCCTTGTTAAAGTGTTCAGCTAAGCAATGGAGGGAGCACACAAATTTTGAAAAATTAATCCTAGAGGAAAGATGGTTCTTGAAGTCTGGTGTGAGCAGAGGTGCTGGGTTCAGAAAGCAGCAGCAAACAGCCCGTGTCCAATCCAACGGACAGGGCAGAGAAGAATCGTAAAAACACACTAGGAAACCACTGTGGCAAAGTGCTCTGTTCTCACTGAGTGGCTGAGAGGAATGGCAAGCACCGGACACACCAGACCTTTCCACGGAAGCATGGGTGGTAGGAACAGATGGACAGGGCTGAGGGGCACAGTGCAAATTTTAAAGATACAGTCAAAATGCCCTCAAGCCAGCTAACTTGCTAGCAGTATGACTGGAACAGCACAAAATGTCAACAGGGAGTAATCACATGCGCGCTTGCGCACTTCCTCAGCTGGCTTCTGCAGCCCCTAGGTAGCTCATGCTGTGATGGCTGCTCTGAGTCTGGGCCCCCACCTGATCATCCCCCCATAGCTGGAGTCGAATGGAGGAATCTCTCCTGCCACTAGCTACTGATTAAACTACCACATAGCTGGAGAGCAAATAGCCAGTTTCAGAAAAACCTTTCGAGTATGAGCCCAGTGATAGGAAGGCAGAAGAGGGCCCAAAACTTGCCTTGTAGCTAAAACACAGCAAACAGCTAAAGCAGATAGTGTCATTCTGCAGGGTTCACCAGTAAATCCTTACCCTTAAACTCAAAATGTACAATCCTTACAATCGTAAGGGGACAGATATACTTGCTTTGAGATTCTAGTTTTCTTTTAGGCTATGAGAGTCCAGCTACACCACAAAGATAGAGCCACAGATGTTCTCTTACATAAAAATCAGGGTTTGCCAAGACAGGCTTCTCTTTCTTTCTGCCAGCTAGTATCAGCCCAAACCATGTAACACAATAGCCTGTCTATATACAAAGGCACTCAAAATGACAATATATCCAAGTGATAAAACTTTTGTAAAACAACAACAAAAAATCTGTGCTTTTAGAAAAATGGCTATTTTAAAACTTTAAAAAGAAACAGAAAGAAATAGAATATAAAGAATAAATAAAGGAATGAGTCTTGCTTTAGCAGATGGATTAATTGTAGTCCATAATTAAGTCCTTTTATTAAAAATAAAACAGATGAAATATTTTGTTAGTTATGAACACATCTCTTTTTATGAGATTAGCATTCAGTGTTAAGCTTATTCTTCAGGTATGTTGTATCTTGCATTGCATAACAGAAGAGTCTATGTTTTATAGCCTTTAACACTTTCAATTAAATTGTTACCAAAGTTTCCTTTCAAAACATCCTAAAATGATCTTGTGCCTACTTGCAACTTTAAATATGTCTGTGACTGTCTGCAAAGATAGGTTTGGTTCTTCCTAGTATCTTTTCATAATAGGCATTTGATAAAGAAACTATTTATGACAGTTTCCAAGAGCATGACTAAACACGATGTGTAAGAGTTTACCACATCACTTACTCCTCACTTTAAAATTTGGGTTATCCAGAGCTATTTGAAATCAATGGGCTGAGAACAAGTGACCAGTGCTATTTTCATGGTGACGGGCACAAGTCTTTTTTACAAGAAAGGGGATTGCCATTCTTCCAAGACGGTAAGGTAAAAGAGGTGATATTAGTGTCTTGTAGACTGCCTGCATGTGGAGTGTTTTTGTTTTTCAGCTTTCCCTATAAAAGCTGAATATTCAGCTAAATATTACAGTTGCCAATATTTAGAAGTGATGCAAGAATCATCAGATTGGATATTAAGTAAATACCCGTATAATTCACTTGCAGGATCTTTAAAGTATTTTAAAATATGTTAATTGGTAATATTTAAAATTAATTTAAAAGAATAATTTTGAGAGCTTAACAAAATTGTTGGATTATTTTCTGAATATAACTGTCAAAAATGAAAGCAAGCAGAACGCTAAGTAGTTTTCAATCTGATAGTAATTTTGACAGCAGTTAATCATTACAGATTCTGGACATAAGACTACAGAGGAATTTTAAATTTATTTTTAAAAGCCATTAGTTTTTTGTAAAAACTGTATTGTAATAACATTTATGTTTAAGGGAAACAGTAGCTTAATTTTGTTGGGCTCTGGTCTCGCTATCCACAGCTGCCAAGGAAGTAACTCCCATGAAATGGTACAGCTACTCAAGTGAGAACACTAGATGGCACAGATATGAATCTGAGCACCCACTGTGTAAGCCCAGCTATTACAGCCTGCAGAGCTGTTCTACCACAGATTTGTTTGGTTAAGAAGAAAAGCAATGTAGCTCTGTTTAAGCCTTATCCAGAATTAAAAACTAGTTCAGCTGCTCAAATGAGTTAGGTGTTATTTAGGAATGAATCTCCTGGTGCTTCAACTAGAAAGCACAACTTTTACTCTTTCTCTGACTTCTACCGACTTTTTTTTTCGTTCCAGCTTCAGTATTTGCTTCCAAGTTCACAGCTGCATTTACGACTGCATGTATCTTTTTACATGGGCAATGATTTCACATTGTTCATCTCCTCAGCCTGTATTGATTAGATGAATGTGTGGTTTGGCTTTTCATGGACATATTTTAAAAGTTTCCTCTGGACAAAAGAAGTAATCTCAAACTCCATTTCCACTAATTCCTCTCTTGACTCAATATCTCTTTTGTCTTCAACAAACTGTAATCCCTTGTGCCTGCTCTTGGCCTCAGCTTTTACCCTGCATGCTCTACTTCCATAAATCTGCTGTCTATTCAGTAAGCAGAACTATGTCTGCAGCAGTACGTACGTGCCACAGCCTCGTCTCCTAACACTCCTAGATGTCTTCAGTCACAATGTCTCCTTCACGTTAACTACCGAGCTTACCTGTCAGGAGCTTTAGCATTAACTTTTGCTGCTGAATAGCCTTTTATATGCTCAAAGTGAGATTCCATTCTCCCAGTCAAACCAATCTGCTAACAAACAGAGCTACACGTTCCCTTCAAGGTCCATTACCAAAACACAGGCTGTCTTGTGCTCAAGACTGTCTGTGGACTTGCTCCAGTCCAAAGATGGGACTTAAAAATCCGTACTCTCTCAGTTACTGCTTTCTGATTATTTCCCATTGGTTGCCCATAGCCTTTCCTTTAACCAGATCTGACACTAGCAGAAAGGATTTCCTGAACTGTTTAGCCTAACCTTCATCTGAAAAAATATTCTTCTCTTCATGCCTGTTATTTTACTCTTCGTATAATATTGATGTTGCAGCACATATTTTTACATAAACTATATAGCATAATAGAAACATGTATTAGAAAAAAACTTCCCGTCTTCCACTCCACTGAAATTTTTGAAATATTTTTCAAATCTTTGCTCTCTTTACCAATACCCTAGACAATATAAGCAACTAGTTCAGGTTTCCCCAAGAATCCAAAACCTACACTTTCAAGACACAGACCTTTTATATAGAGACTCATCAGGTTCAAACCCACTAGTGAAATCTTCCATAGTGGTAATGCATATACAACATATGAAGAGTATTATTCTGACTGATACTAGAATATCTGACTTATTTTTCCTTTTTTTTCCCAAATGTTTTTTATACAATTTATAGGATTATATTAGTAGGATGGAAATTTGAAGTGTCAATTTAAATTTCTGTCTATTTGTTTATGAGCAATCTCAAAGCCTTATGAATATACACTAGAATTAATTTGTTCAAACAAACTCAAAAGAAAAAAGTGGTTGTAAAAGATGGTAATAAATATCAGTTAGGGGCATTATTAATAATTTTGCAATGACATTTAAAATGACTAATCAGGAAGTTTTTTCTCTCTAAAATTCAACCCAAATATCAGAAATAACATATTTTAAAATGCAGAGCTATGTATAAAATAAAATGTAATTAAGCCAAAATCATCTTTCCCAGCACATTTCTAGATTCACTCCATGTCATTAGGCTGCATTTAGGGAAGTAATGAATTTAAAGAGTTTTGTATAGGAATCCTTGCTTCTGCAGCTATCATCACATTGAGTATATATGTATATATATGTGGCAACCAAATTCATATTCTGCACTCAGTAAATACCAGGAGCTCTAAAGCCAAATCAGTCTGTAGAAGCAATCCTTTAATGTGCTTAACTGATAATGCTCTGAGAAGGCTGCCATGGACCTTACAATTTTCCAAGTCCTAGTGTTGGCCACTGTGATGTTACTTTCTGCTGTGACTTTAGTATGTTTAAAGGAACCAATATTGTATTTACACAATAGATAATACATAAACTGTAAGAAGTTATGAGAGGCATTGTATTTCAAGACAATTATAATTTGCCTCTAGTAGCTTTATAAGGCATGAGACTAAATACCTATTGAGTTTTACCACCCAAGAAGTACTGTTTTGCACTGAGATGCCTGGATTATATTACTGATATAAAATAGAAAATAAACTTCAAAATAAGGAAAACAGGCTACATACTGATTTGTGAATGATCTCATTGCACACCAGCTCCAGAACATTAATTTTATCAAGAACCCTGAAGCTATTTATAATGGCAATTGCTGTCAGTTCATTTTCAATTTCTTAATCTGTTAGGCAAAGAAAAACACAGTTCAGCTGAAAAGAACTAGAAAAGATTCTCATAAACAGCATTACAAAGCAGACGTACTACACGATTGTGAGATTCTGCCAGCACCCACTGTTTGTAGATCATGCACTAATATGATCTTATTTGTTAACTTAGAATCTGAAAATAACACTTTAAAAAGTTCAAATTTACAGAACAGTGCTAATTAATGACCAAAGGCTCAAAATTCGAGAAGCGTATTCACATGCATTCATTAAAAAAACAGTCCATGAATCCTTGTATCTAAGTAAGGTAATTCAAACTGCTATGTAATTTGCAATTACAGTTAAGGTTTGTTATTTATGAAATCTTCTAAAGTTTATTTTGGAATCAGTTTCTTCTCTTGCAAGAACTGTAAAAACATAAAAAGCATCACAAGTCACCCAAACAGATTATTTAGTTACTGCCCAGGTTGTCAGTCCCACCTTATGCAGAGACACACATCCAAGATTCAACATCAACAGAACATCAAGACTTTTGGGTGAAACAAAGTACCAACAAAGACTGTTGGTAATAACAAACTCAATCAACCTTACAGTAGGTAGATACATACTCTCTGAAGTTACACATAAAGAAGGTTTCAGTCATGTACTTCAGGTGCAATAACTGAGGATGACTTTTGGCAAGTGCATTGCAAGGCTCTGACGGCATGCCACGAACATCAGCTTTTTTCTTGGAAAAGTGTAAATATTTCTGATATGAATTGCTCATTTGTCACAAACTTGTCCATACTGTACTTAAGCTAGGATTCTAAATCTTACTGGCTTTAAGACACAAAGCATTATTGATAAGTATCTGTACCTCAAAAATATTTTAAGTTAGTCTTGATAAAACATGTAAAACGCATACCTTTGTTTCTACTATAAACAATTTCTACTGCATCTTTGAATGCTAGTCATCAAAAGGAGAAATCAGCATGAACGATGTTGCGTTCACCCAAAGTACATTTTGTTCACCACTTCTGCTAGTTGTCTACTCTGTTCTCTCTTTTGCAAATTCCGCTTTGCAACTGTGGCTTGAGACATCACATGAAAAGTAAAGAATGAAAAACAGAAGGTAGAACACTACTATGCAGCTTAAGCAGGTGAACTGTATAATCCAATTACATAAATCAAAGTAAGAATCAGATTCCAAAGGCAACACGAAAAAGTGAGAAATCTGGTTTGTATACCAGTCAGAGGTACTCTTTCATATTTTATTTAACGTAAAAGGAGTTGAAAGTAACAGTGAACTACAGCCTCCTGGGGTACATCGATACACAGTGATTGAATGACAGCAGAGTTTACTGATAAGGATAATATATCATGTGTATGTGCTTATACATAAAACCAGTTAATAGATGAATTAACTTATAGTAAGAATAAAGTCAACTTTTGCATACAAGACCACCATTATTTCATAAGGATTCTTTTGTTAATATTTATTCCATGTCCAAGATCAGAATTGTTTGTGATAGTATTTAGGAGAGAAGGCAAACAACTGGACAGTTACAGATAAAGGATTAACACTGAGTTGATACAACCTCACAGATAATCCCTAACACACCCTATGTAATAATTTGATCTGACATATACGGAAAAAATGCTTTAAAATAAAGGTTTTTAAAATATCCTTCTGTGTAACAAATAGAGCATTCAGTGTCTGCTGTGATGAAAGCGATATGTGGCTACAAAAGCCTTTTTTAAAATCAGACAACCAGATCAACACAATCCACAAGAAAGTCAGAATTACAAAACTAGGCAATGGGAGAACGGCTCTTAAGATAGTTACTAAAATTCACTACACCAGATGACAGGATCCAAAACCATATCAGATTCAGACACAGATTCACGGAACAGCTTTATGGCTTTCAGTAGATCTTGGACAGGAAAAGGGTGCTCAAGTCCAGAAGTATAACTTTCAAAATCCAGGGATAGCCGCGAGTCAAGTACTTCACATGTTTTCGACACTACGCTCCTGAAATACTCTGGTTTGGAAGCACCAAACTGCTAAAAAGCAGAATAGCTAAACCTAAAATCTGCTAAATCTCTATATACTTTCTCTAAGTTGTCTGACTTACTCTACTCCAACATTGAGTGCAAAAAAATGGATAACTAAATCAGGAAGCCTGTTTCCCCTAGACCCCCTTTACAGGTATAAATGAACCTTTCCTTCCCTATAAAGTGATTCAGATCAGGAGCCTAATGCCTACATCTTGTTTAGATATCATAGCTGAATGCCCTAATCAAGTGATTGTAATATGGAAAGGAATAATTTTTATTATTTTTTCAGATTCCATGCAGAACTTTGCATTTGTTACAAAAACTTGTTTAGCTGAGACAAATTCTTGTGTGGGAGAGGGGCATTTTAAAAAATCTATTCTAAAGGCAAATATAAGATGATATATATATATAAATAAAAGAAGCAAAACACTAAACCAAGTCCCACAGATTCTTATTTTTCATAAAAACTGCACTTAATCTGTCTGTGGTAATAAAAGATAACTTAAGAAATTATTACTTGAATAGTCGCTGAAAGTAAAAGCAATATATTGCAAAAAGTGTTGTTCCATTAGAAAACTATATGCAATTTTGTGCCTGCATTAGTTGTCTCCCATGCACAGAAAATTACAATAGAACGATAGATTTAAATTGCTATAAATGATACCTAAGAAGAGGGTTTTTTTAAAATTTTACTTGTGACCAGTTGTAATACCTCCTCACTAAAATAAGTTTGTATTTTCTGTCCACATTTGCCTTGCAGTTTTGTTTTCAATTTCCCGTTTACTTAGTGTCTGGGTAAAGGTGCTACAGGTTAAGTAACAGATATTTTCTTAAAGACCTGTGATGAATTATTTGTTTTCAATTTTATTTTTTTGTTTCAAAGCTTTGTATAGTATGCAAACATAAGGAAATTCAAGTGCCATGCTACTTGGTTCCAAACATATTTCAGTGTAGCAATGAAAGTTCTGCCACACAAAGTGATAAATTCAAATATACAGTAGTTTATTTTATTAAAAAAATGTTAATTCTTAGAGGAAATTTTATATTCTGACAATTATATTCTATTGTGTTATTTTTACAACTTCCATAGACTATGAATATGTAGAAAATTTTTTAACTGAAAACAGAACTGAGTATTTATATCTGGTAAGAATTCAGCAGAATTTGAAATACCTCAATAATAGGATGGAGATAAAACAAATTAAGAATCTTGAAAGTGGAAAAAGTTTCCTTTCCATTCATCCTTGTGGTCAGTAATAGGGGTGGCACTGCACATTAGAAGTCTCCATTTGCAGTATTTACTACACCAATCCCCCAACATAAAGTAAATCAATAAAACATGAACATTTAAGAGTCCTAACAACTAATTGAGCATAATTGAGATGAAAAGAGAAGTTCCATAAACTCAGCGATAGTCAACGTTATATTAATCTCATTTGCATTTCTTAAATGCCCAGATTTAATAAGTGGAGGACAGAGCATATCAGAAAAATGAAACATGCCTGCCAGATACTGTTGCTTAATTCATTGGAAGGTACACAGCAAAGCAACAGATGAATGACACATACTGTATGTGGTTCACAGATACCGCCAATTCAATCAAAAGTTCATTTTAACAAATGAACAAAAGAGCTCTAAAAATGCCAGCTGCATTATCTGTAACTGCATGAGTTTCAGTCTATTCCCAAGCCATACCTATCACACCCACTCAGGCAAATACAATTGTTAATGAAGAAATATTTTCTAGTTCAATCTATTCAACCCCTGCTACAAATCTGCATTCAGCAGAGCACTTCCAAGTTGCCTAAAGTCAAGTTTCCAAACTGCATGCACACATTCTTCCTGTGCCATACCTTGGCTCCCAATACTTCAAAGTTTGAATCATTTCTCAGTGAAGTTTTCTGAGTACCACCACCTTCCTATACTGGACTTTTAAATTGCTTTGTTTTAAAAAGTGCTTTTTTTTGACAAATCATACCAGGCAGCTGCTGTTATTTTTTTTTTTTTTCCTAGGAGGAGTATTTTCCCCAAAAGTTTAGAAAAATTTTTAGCCAGGCATGTTCTACAAAGCCTACTGTTCCTTAGAGTATAGTATTACTGAAGAAATGCCTTGCTTAAAGTTGTATACGTGTATATGTATGATTCCACTCATCCATTATTGAGATTATTGAGACTACTGAACAATATCAGTATATAAAATACAATGTACAAATATTTAGGACAAAACACATCTGTATACTGACTACAATGTGAGTAAAATCCAAGTATCAAATTCTTGATTTCTTTGATATAAAACCACATACGATGTTAATAAACATATTGACATAGTTTTGTAAATGCACACATATTTATAAAAAGGGACACACTTTAAGCAAATTTCTTGAACTAATAAACTTTTTTCTCTTTCACTGAAAAACCTGTTGAGTGTAAGACTAAAATCTGTATAGAATTCTCCTTTGTTTCGTAGCATCTCTGCTTTTAAGCAATTCAAATATGAGAGTATATCCACCACAGCAACACATAATTTTTAGATGCAAGTAACTATGTGAGGAAGCTCATTACCCATCAGAGAACAGGCTTTCCCATCATCTCTTTCTTGGTAACAATTATGGAAAGAATGCATCTATTGATTTTTCTGTGAATTCATATGCTGTTTCAAATTGTAAACCTGCAGGCTCTAACATGTTCAGATGGTGGGAGGAGAACAGACACACCTCTCTTTTACCATACCCAAGAACTTCTTGTGGGTTTTCACTCTCTAATTTTGGTTGTGGAATTTATTTAAAAAGCACTTTTTAAAAATAACTCTCTACCCTAATTTCTACTCTGTTCCTATGATTTGTTTAGAACACAGGGGGCCTTGGTTGCGCTGCCATTCAGAGGGACCTGGACAGGGTGGAGAATTAACCCAAGAGGACTCTTACAAAGTTCACAACGGGGTAAATGCAAAGTTCTGCACCTGGGGAGGAACAACCCCATGCAGCAGTACATGCTGGGGACTGACTGGCTGGAAAGCAGCTTTGCAGAGAAGGACTTTGGGGTCCTTGTGGACAAGAAGTTGAACAGGAGCCAGCAATGTGCCCTCACAGCAAAGAAGGATGAGCAGTCCCCTCAGATGAATTAGGCAGCACATCACCAGCAGGTCGAGGGAGGTGATCCTTCCCTGCTACTCAGCACTGGTGAGTCCACATCTGGAGTGCTGGGTCCAGTTCTGGGCAACCCAGTACAACAAAGATATGGACTTACTGGAATGAGTATACAGGGATACAAAGATGATTAAGGAAACGGAGCATCTTTCATATAAGGAGAGGCTGAGAGAGCTGGGACTCTTCAGCCTGAAGAAAAGAAAGCTCAAAGGGGCTTTAGCATAGAAATAACTGATGGATGAGAATAAAGAAGAAGCAGTCAGACTCTTCTCAGCAGTGACCACTGAAAGGACAAGAGGCAATGGGCACAAATTTAAGAAAAACCAGGAAACTCAATCTGAGTACAAGAAAACACTTTTTTTTTTTTTTTTTTTTTTTTTACTGTGAAGGTGGTCAACCACTGGAACAGTCTGGCCGGGGAGTCTGTGAAGTTTCCATCTTTGGAGATATTCAAAACCTGACCGGACAGGGTCCTGTACAAGCCCACTGTAGCTGACTCCACTTGTGCAGGGCAGTTAGACTAAAAGATCTCCAGAGGTCCCTTCCAACCTGAACAATTCCATGATTCTTTGACTTGGAACTACAGGGGAATCATTCCTGACAGTGCCGTAACAGGCATCAACCTGCGGGTATGGCTGTCAACATTTACCAGAATATGAAGCAGAACTGGGGGCAAAGAGCCAGTACAAAAACACAGTGCACCTTATTATACTTACTAAGCAGCATCACTCTCAGCTGTATAAAACATCTCGGCGCACTAGTGAAATCACCGCACATATATCCTCACTGTTCTCTTAACAGACTTCTTGCAATTACCTACCTCTCTTTTAATTTTTAGAACGCTATTTTGCATAGATGTTAACTCTGACATTTCATATCAAACTCAGTCCTATTTGTTTATGTTGTTGGCATGTGTGAGTGTTTTAAAAATGTGGTATTTGCAGTGCAAATAAGAGTACTGGTGGAGACACTGTATGTTGCTGAACATACGTCTTCGGTAATTTCATCTTATATTACTACAAAAAGATGTTAAAGTATTAGCTTTCCTGAAGTAGTTGGGTAGTGTGCTTAACCTGGGCACAGTAATATTTTGTAAGGTATAAGCACATTGCAGCACTAACTTAACATTCCAAATGTAAATCTTGGTCTGGCTAGATTTAAAACCAATATTATACCACTGTAACACAGTTTTCAATTGATCATACACTGCTGCAAGAATGGAATCAAGCCCAAAGCCTCAAGTTTAGTGCTACAACTTGATGTGTTTTAAAACTCTGAGCAGTGCTCTCAAAATAACAGCACATGTAGCATTCAACTTCGATGGTAAAGTTAATGTAGATATTGACACACTTCTGTTAACAGTCTCACCTGTGGAGTGCAGTCCCCGCCATCATGAGGTTTCAGGAAACCTTTCAACATGATAGACAGAAACAAAGTTGAAAAGGCATTTATGGAGAAGCCGTTTAACAAACGCCTCATAGAACACATTATTCATAGACAAGGCTTATAATTGTTCATCAAATCAGAAAGTCACCAACCATTTGCCTTGTAAACATTGTGAGATAGGTATTTAAACTTAAAAGAAAAGCTTATTATGAAGTCTTAGCATTAGAATTGACAAACAGGCTGTATAAAACTGTACACAATTGCTATGTTAATATCACTTGGCTTTAACTTTCAGTGCATACTCTGATAAAATGCTTTTTTGCTAAGTACATTCCCATCACTTCCAACATTATCTATTTAATAACCAAAATACTACTTAGCAATAACAATGCTTATTGTTTCCACATTCTTTTCATCTTCAGTCTATCAAAATAAATTGCCATGAAAAAAACAGATGATGAAGTCTGCTCCTACCAAGAGAAGATCCTTATCTACATAAAATTTTTTAATGATGAATTGAACTTTGGGAAGCATTTCCCATCACAGTTTGCTTTGCACTCAGTTTTAGGCACACAATTTTTTTAGGCACAACTTTACTACCTGCAGTGTTGTCCTCCTTGCAACTACACTAGCGAGCACAGCCCCAGATATCCACTGGGCAACTCGGGTCTGTGTAGGCTGCTTGTCTCACTGTAAAAGTATGTGAACAGCACTGAAACAAAGCCACCAGCTCCACTTTGGATCATGCTGCTCTTGAGTATGCTGCAGAACGGCTCAAATTCCCACACATACTCAGTGGAGAGTGCTTACTGCTCTTTGGGATATGTCAGGAAGTATTTCTAATTATCAATATTTGAGCAATACTACCTGTTCAGGCCAGCCTGCTCAGGACTTTTTCTTTTGATGAGAGGCATGAAAAAAATAACACCTGGAGGTCTCTTACAGCCCCCACCCCCTTTTTTTAAAAAAAGATGTCTGACAATGATTCACTGTTGTAATTTTTCTAGTAACTGGCAACTTTGTTGCCAATTATTTAAATATCAAAATAATATATTTGCCTGAAGTAATAAAAAGCAATAAAAATAAGTTGGCAGTTATTACTTCCATTATAAAAATCTTGATCCAAAGAGTTCATCCAATTAGCAAAAGAATAAATTAGCTAAAAGGTACACTAAGCAAAGTGTTCAATGCTGTTTTCATTTAGATTGTATTTGTGTTCAAGTCCAATAGCAAGTAGTGAGAGTGACAGGGATCCATTTTGCAGATCCATCTGGCACAGGATCCCTTGGAAGAGTCACAGAACAACTGTTTAAGCACCAGATGTTGTCGAGGGAGACAGACTACTTCTGTGAGGGTCATGGAGGGTAAAAGAACAGACAGATGGGGTGCTCAAGGGCTGGAAGACATCTTCTCCCAAGCACAGCCTCTAGACTAGCAGCATCCAGGCTTTTTAAGTTTCACTTAATCAAACCACCCATTCCAGACAGCCTCTGCTCCATACCAGTAGCTAGAGGCATAACAGCTGAGTGGAAACTTCTAGGCAGGGGTAAGAAAGTAAGGGAAATTAAGATAATTTAGAGTAAATAATAAACTTAACAGGTAATTCCATTGCTGAATGGAGTAAGGGAAAGGGACTATTTGCTTACAAAAGGGATGCTGCTGCTGCAAGTGAAAGTAAGGAAAAGATGACTACATGTACTGAAAAGATGAGAGGGGGAAGTTGCCTGGCAAGGAAGAAAGGGTGGCAGCTGTTGTAGGGAGAGGAGAGAGTTGCCTGCTGCTTTCCAGTGCAGTAGGGACAGGTAGCTGAAGTCCAGGCATAGGAAGGCTTGGTTTAATATTTTAACCCAAGGAAATCAGGAAAAGAATAGCTCCTGGAGTTTCCTAAATTCAGACTTCTTCACCAAGTAGGGCAGCACAGTAAGAGCAGATCAATACAGTGATGCAGTTGCTGCTGAGGACCTTGCAATTACACAATACACGTTCTGGGGATTTTACTTCAGACTAGTTCAAATCTGAGCCCCAGATCAAGTATTCCCACTTCAGCAGTCCAAAGGAAAGCTATCTCATAAATCTTTGGTTTCCAAAGAGCAAATATTTCAACTAGATACTCCGGGAAGCACTTCATCATCCTTTTGCCTCTCACACAATAACGCTAGGTGGCAAGGGCAGTGAAATGCATCTCCCTTCAGCCTCAGATACGGAGTCAAGCCTTATTTCTGTTTCTCTTCCTGTTTCTGCTCTGTGTCTTTCTGTCCTTGCTTACACAAAAGTGCCACCATAAAGCCATCAGGAGTTTCCTACCCATTTTGACCTCACACCACTATTGTGTCAGTAACCAGTACAGAAGGAACTGTGGCCCTGCTCCTCCATCCATGGCAGTTACTCCATGAGGATACCCCAGATAAACTGACTTCAGACGTCGTGGAGGCACTTTAGTCTGAGGAGGGAATGTCTTCTCGGAGTCTCTAGCACCACTGTTGCTTTGCCTCCGGTCTGACACCACCTGGAGGTGCCAGAACCTCTGGATGGGACTGCATCATCCTGGGACACGGGATAAAGCATACAGTATGTGCAGAACTTCTGGATGCAGAGACACAGTCAACGTCTTCTGCCATGAGCTGGCAGCATGATTTCACCATACTCACCACAAATTTCAAGTTCCTATAATTGTGTTCAGTTACAGTGGGCTAGCCCAGTGTGGGCAAAGTCATAATCAACATCGCTGGGGGCATTTTGCAAACCATGTTCTTTGAACAGTGTATACACAACTCTATATGGAGAACATCCTTTTCTTACATGAAGTAATATGATATGATCAAGTCTTGAAACTAGAGATGTTCACACTACTCATGAAAACTCCAGTGAAATTTGTACTCAAGGGACAGTAATCACTGGCATTGAAGTCAACAGCAAAGACTATGAGATTTTATTAGTCTATGATGGTACGAGCAGGACATTTTGGCAGTATATTCCATATGCAGCAATACAATATATTATGATTCCACAGAGGTTCCTTTTGTTATACTAATGTTAAAACTTAACAAAAGCAAAAAAAGAGGCAAAATACTGTTAACATACTTAACATTTGTCAACTATGCTAATGTACTACAATGCTAGTACCAGTAGATTATTTTGGGAAGATCCGCCTGGGGCTCCACCCTCTATTCTGCTCAAGTGTTGAAGTGGCCTGAAAACATTTACATTTTGCCAGCCTAAAGCAGCAATGAATAACTAAAAAGCTTCTCCAAACCCTGTTCTGGTGTACCACAATATAAAACTAGAATTCTGCAGTAAAAATGTCCAAAAAATATCATCTACGATTCTTAAGGGAGAAGCTTCTTTTTCTCGCAAGTTTTAGCAAACCTGCATATTTATTTTAATGGACTTGGGTTTTAAATTTTACTTTGCAATTTTAAAGGAATAAATAGCCCCCTGCCATTGCTTTATTTAACCTTTATAATCTTGCATTAAAATGTTGTTATCATTAATAATGAACTCTCCATTGTCTTCAAAATTAAGAATTTTACTTTGCTAATCTCAATTCTTACAGTATTAGCAACCAGTCTGCAAGCACAGCGATTTTTTTTCTTTTCAATAGGACATACCAGCATCATTGCAGAACTCAGGTTAATTGACACTGAAATTATTTTTCCCTCAGCATCTCAGATGATAATTGGGTCTACACTGAACATCTTCATCAGTCATTGAGAAATGCTTTTTAACATGCATACACAGTGAAATACTATGAGTAGTCTGGCACAATCATTTTCATAATGGACTAGCTGTTAGGAATTCCATTTTCTTAAACAGCAGCGTAAAACTGGAGGAAATCTCCACAGTTCTCTAGTCCAAACTCTTGCTTCTGAGCTATGCACAAACAAGATTGCTGAAAAACTGAAGTACCATTACTATGGCAACATGGACTGTAATATTAACTAAACCTTGCTTCTTGCAACCAGGCATGCAGACAAACCCTCCATTCTCCTAGAAGGACTCCTGGGTTCCAGCCTTCTACTCAGCCTACCTTAAATTCAGCTTTCTTGAATACAATTAACCAAACCCCACATTGTTTATATACACACATACATACTAGAATAAGGTACCAAAATAAGTTCTGAAATACTGCATAATTAATTTGCATGCCACAAAGAGAATATATTTCAAAATAACAGTATTTTCTTTAAAGACCATGATTGTGGAATATCAAAAGGATGGAATAAATAAAAATAATACAAGGTAAAATAAAAACAAACACAAACCCCCCACTATTAAGCCTAAAAGCTCAGCATGACATAGAACCTTTCCTCTATTTCAAGCTTAAGATGAAGAATTCCTCACCACTTTTTCTTTCTTTCAAATCTGATCCTGTGTGTTCACTCCTCCCAGATCTTCTTAGAAAAGATGACAGAGAGACTAAGATCTGTATCTCCAGATCTGACCAGACACAGCATTCCCTAGAATGTGTTCCCCCACATAGAGCACAGCATCAGTGGTCCTGTCATCAATCACTGATGCAGAGAAAGGAATATAAATATGCTTATTTCTAAACCTGATAGCTTGTTGATACTTGAAAAGAGATAAATCACTCTATGAGTATCTCATAAATAGTGTTCACTGACAATGAAAGCATTACTAATTCCAGTAGTATATATAAAGTTATGCAGAAGGCAATTTACCTATCCCAGTGTATGGAAAAGAAAAAATAATAGCACAAACAGTTCTAAAACTCTGAGAGGCACAATAAACTTAAAAGCTATAAAACGCTGTTGGAGAAAAATGCAGAATCACACTAAGATCTTGTGAACTAAAGCTGCGAATCCATACGCATTTTACTCCTCCACAGATGCTTGCCTCGGGCTACTACATTTCTGAAAGTGTCTGTGTAGAGATTTACAAATTAACTGCACTTGATTTTCAAAAACTGTTATTCATCATTGCATAGTGTTTTCAATGAGGGCAGTCAAAGAAGCTAAAATGCTTCAGCTGAAGCCGCTAAGTATTTGCTAACTTGATACTGATGTAGATTCCAGGGTGGAAAAAAAGCCCAGAAATTAAGGATCATGGTAGGCCAATTTCACAAGAATTTTGAAGAGAACACTATTTTCTTTCTGACTTTTAAAACTCCTTTCTGCTACTTGAATTTCTGCTAGGGCTCCTTCTTCCTCTTTGTTTATACTAAAAACATTGCATCCTAGTTTCTTCTCTACTGAAAGATGCTGATAATCTCTAGTGAGCAGGAAAAATGGAATAACTAGAACATAATCTGCATCACTGGTACTTTTACTTATATCTGACAGCTTGAGCAAAAAAGAACAGTTTTGCAGTTGCTCCCACTTTACCCTTCGATATGTCATGATGAACAGACACTGCTAACAAAAATAAAATATTTTATCCATCTAGGAGATAACTACAGTTTAGGAAGTGAAACGTTCAATCCATTTAAAAAATAATAAGGACATACCATGTTTCTTCGATGTAGTGTGCCCTTGTAAACTCCTGGTAGGCCTTAAGTGTTCCTGCACGCATAAGCATGCGTAGGAATGTCTTGTTTCAAAATAAACATTAGAAACTTGGGTAATAAATATAGAATTATCATCTGGATAAAATCAGATGCCTAAAATCCTATTGCCTCTGAGTATAATTATAGTAATAAAAGTATTGCTGACTGATGAAGAAATGTAGTATTTATGCTGCAGGGATTGCAAATCAACACTTTTTTATACACAGCCAGTTAAAAAATCCAGCCTGCATTATAAAACTTCATTGGTATATAAAATAATTCACCTCTGGACCATAGTGATTAATCCTTCTGGCTTTCTCCTCCTGTATTGTCTCTTTCCTATGATTTATATTATTGTCACGATAATAAATTCATCAATTCAAGATAATACTTCGTCTTTACTGGATAAAACATGTTTATATAAAATGCACGTTCATTGTCCTAAATCACATCTTTAAGATATATTTCATATGTAGTAAAACATTGTCTCAGAAGATTAGAGCAAATATTTCAAAACATGTCTACAAAGCACAACCCTCAGAAACTTCCTATCTTATTTTAAAATCATATCTTTAATCTTATTTTGCTCTCTATATCCCTGGAGTGAATATTAAAAAGAAGGCCTATTTTACAGTTGCCAAGTGGGGATACATCATCTGAACTGCAAATTTAAATTTAAATGCTTTAGATCTTCTAGAAAGATTAAAAACGTGAGTAGTGTTTTCATCTATATTTATGAAGCACTTACTGATAGAGTTCCCAAATTCTGTCAGCAGGGGTAAAAGAGCCTTCTCTCATTCAGAGACGATGTGGATATTGCAGTGGCTTTCCTGTTCTCAGTGGAAAAGTTGTGGGCAGTAGTCTACATTCAATTGAGCCAGCTCATAATTAATTTTACATTAGATCATTTTTTGAGAGAACAGAGGAAATATTTTCTATTTTAAAATACAAAGGTTCACTCAAATGTCAGAACTCCAATAATTCAGGTTTCTCTGTGCAGCCTATTTCAGAATATTTTTGCATAAAGAGTTTTAATATCATATGATTATTCACTTTTTTGCCCCACAAGACCCCTTGGGAACAGCACTGACAAGTGCTACAGACTACTAGGACTGGTAAAATGATTGTGGATGCCATGATCTACTCCACCTGTGCCATAAAAAGCTAAGTTCATTGCTGCTGCCCTGCTCCCAGCCTTTCTTCTTTCCGTCTCCTGCAATGTTCACTCCTGTCTTGCCTTTTTTCTCCCCCTTCAATTCAAGTGTCTGTTTACCCCTTATCCTCTCTTCTTGACACCAGGTGCCCAAGCTGAGGGGGATTGTGAGTGCACGAAAATCATTCTACCCCATCTCAATTATTACACATTGTAGAACAGCACCAAATGGGAACAATAAGCTGCAACGTGTTCCCTGGGAAAAAAATGGGTGGGAAAAAAAAACCCACCAAAACAAAGCCAGTGTGGGGTCTACTCAAGGCTTTGTGGAAGTGTCAGCCATAGGGAAAACTGGAACCCAAGAACAATAAACCATGATGAGTACAGAGGAATGTCTGCAAATTTCAGGGCTGTAGCTTTCACTAGTATCAACAGTGTATGTACAAGAGAGAATGTTTATATAGCTGCATCACTTGGCTAAATCTGGATTAACGCTTACAGGAAAAGAGGAAAAGATATTCCTGATATTATGTTGACTCTCCCTACCAGGATGCAGCTTATCTTCCTCATTAAAGAAAAGTGGGAAAGACGGATTTAAAATAAAACATAATTCATTTACTGTGTCTTCCAGTCCCAGCTTAGCTCATGGCTCAGACTGGAAGGAATCTCCATCAGCACAGACTCTATCAAGGATTCCTATGAGGGGACAGAAGCTAGGAAGCTAGAACACTTCATAGTGGCTGCATAGGAGGTGGTGATAATCTCATACATAAGAAAGTATGTCCAATGAACATAAAAACAGGATTTTGCTCCCTCTTCGCAAAACACAACGTTAGGACAGGCTACAAGTATTTGCTAAGTAAGTGAACAAACTACACAGCTCAAACCACACTGCATACAGTAAATCTGCTTTCATCTGCTAAGAGAACTATACAAACAAGAACATTCCTTTCTTAATTGGAGAACCATCTTTATGCATAGTAAAGAGAGTTTTTCCTAATCTTACCCAACAAAAGCATCCTATGTTTAAGTGAGAAAGTTTTGGGTCAGTTTTACATTCATCTTGTACTTACCTTAGTTACCAAATAAAGTCAAATCCTAGAGATAACAAAAATTTAGACTAAACACAATGTGTAAGGATATCAACTTGCTTACAGGGCTCACTAAAGCTTGTAGAAATAATAATCATGCTGCTACCAATGATAAAATCATAGTAACAAAAAGAGCCCATTGGACTAAAACCATAGGAGTATACTAGCCAAGATTAATTAACACCAAAGTACCCAATGATAAAGCTTATGCCAGAAATTAGCAATCTCTGAGCTATTCTGCCCAATGTTCCCATCCCAAGCGAATATGATCTTTCACATGCCTAATTACCCTGGCAAGTACTACCATAAACACAGCTATACTGCTTCTAGAAAACACTTCTGACTTGTAGCTCTTGCATATTTACATCATGTGGGTACCACTCCCCACCCCCATTCTGAGAAACACTCATACAAGCATTCTGGATAATTCCTTGCACATTTTCCAGTATCTATATCAAATATGGACTATTGATAGAGAAACTCTGAAAAAACACTTTGATGGTTTCACCAGTGCTACTGCTTTTTAAGGAAAAAAACTCTTATTTTAAAATAAATTTCCTGTTCCATTTTTTCTGTGAAGAAAAAGCTATCTTAGGTCTGCCCTGTTGTAGCACTTCAGTCTGTGATGGCCTTTGATCTGAGGCAAGAGCGAACATCATTTTCAAAAGGCAACATGAAGAAAGATCTTGACTTATGAAGTAAGATGTAACTGAACATTAGTGTGATTTGGGCAGATGACTGAAGGGGAAAAAAGGTTGCTTTTCAATAATAACCCTGAACATTTCAGTATGTCTGTGCGTTTGAAAAGATATTGCTTATGTCCCACTTAACCAGGAATATGTAGGCAGTAATTAGGCACTGAGCCAGTGAGCCTCCAAGCAGTTTCTCTTAATACTGTAATATTAATTAGTACAAAATACGTCCTTGCTGAATAGAAGGCGAGAACAGCCTAATTCATACCAGAAAGAATTAGAAGAGGAAAAATAACCAGAGTTAATTACATAACGTTTTTTGCCAAGCAGTGAAAAGCTGAAATAGATGGCTATACAACACAAATACACATTTCAGATGAGCTATATCAAGTCACCTATGCAAGATGGATAAAGGTACTAAAACCAACACAGAAGGAAGTCAAAGACAATAATGTTCACTTAAAGGAACAATCTTGCATGTAGAGTGGAGAAAGCTAGACGATAATTTTTTCTGTCTCTAATTTCTAACTTTCTATGTGTAAAGAAGAAGAAACATTGGCCACTGATTCTGTTCAGCACTGAACATTCAAATCCATCTCTTTTAGAAACAGACCAGTTTCAAGCTCTTACAGACAGAGTTACAAGGAGCTGTTGGCACATGAACTCATACCCGCTCTTCCACTAGACATACAAGCCCTGTTAACAACAAAAGCATGACTACAGCTGACAACAGAACTACCAACTTGCATGCCTTTGCTATTGCTGTGTCTGACACACAACCTGACTATGAAACGGTCTATTAGAATAATTAGAAACTTTCAGCAGCTACTTTCTTACATCACTGAATTTTATCCCCACTCTCATTCTTGGGATGAACTATTTCAGCAAGGAGATTATACTGTTTCAGAAAATGAATTTATCCAAGTGATAGAAAGCCATGTTTTTCCAATTCATGCCTGCAAGAGTGGGGTGGGAAGGTATCTTGTAGCAAAATTTTGACCGGTCAGAGAGATGGAATTAAGGAAAATGAGGAAATCATCTGACTTCACTAGGCCAACTGTTCAATAAGCTCTAGAAAAACAATAATTAACATTTGTTGAATGATTCTAGGTAGTGAAATGCACTTTTCTCAATCATCAGGGGGGAAAAAAAAAACCCCAAACATCAAGTCACCTAAGCTTTCAGTAGAATGTTAAAAAGCTAAGAGGCCGCACCTACGGACAACTATAATTGTTATCTTTTCCAAATTTTGTCTCCTTTGCAAAATTTATGCAAAATTTGCAAAACTACTGTGACATTTGCCTTCCCTTCCTGTGACACACCAGTAAGAGTTACTGGTAAGTTAATCAGCAAAATCTTACATCAACTGGATGTAATAAATGCATGGTTAGCAGCTGTTTAGTAACACAGGTTACTACTTTAAATTTGTTTTGGAGTAAACTTTAGTAAGTGGAATTTTAACATACAAAAAAACATGTTTAATGGAACTTCAGAAGCTCCCAAAGAGTGCAGTAAATCACCCCAAAACATTTTGAAGCTTTATAAACAAAGCAGACTCATGTCCTCTCCAAAAGATTTAGAAACAGGAAATGCAGAAGACATTTTATATTATTCTATAAAAAATTAACTCTCCATGCTATTTCTTCTAGAGAAATCCTAGTTAAAATTATTTTCATGGGAAGAGCGTAGAGGGCATAGAAGCAATACTGCCACTTTCAATATAACTTCTAAACAAGGTTTTGGTGTGGCTTTATGAGAATGGGCTTAAAATTTACTCTTGAGCTACATCGCATCACAAGACACGTCGATAAACCTTTAAAACACCTGAGTCAGATATATAAGGCACTGACAAAATTCTCCTTTAAATCAGGCATGTAACTAGTACCAAGCAGATATTGCTGTTCTGAAGCAGGTTTTCACCAGTAAACTCTCAGTAACAATTTAGCAGTTAAGTCCTGTTGCAGAAATGTTACTATTAAAGCAGTTTTCAAGCTGCCAAAGGTTTACTCTCAGTTCAAAACTAAGCAGGTACTAGTTACAGACTGCAGCTCTCTGAGCATATCCATTAGTTAAAAAGCGGTTACTCTCACTGAAACGTCAACTTTGCTCACTAGAAGTAAAGAGCTTTTAAACCGTGCACCTATCACAGTATCAGAGTAATTATAACTCATTATCTACTCTTATGCACACAGATGGCATGGTTTCTGTCAGACCAAACCTGCCTGGCCAGAGATGAAGTGTGGAATCTGAGAAGTGACCCACAGCCTTATGTGGGTCTCCCATGATGACCGACCTAAAACCATGCTCTGTTTAGAGTTTCATTTACTTCACCCTCTTCTGTGGGATCAAACACCTGTATACAAATTTACTAGATTATACATATAGCATTAATAATCTGCCTTAGCTACCTTTGTGTTCCTGAAAATGCATGTGATAAAGTACTGGCTGGTACACTAAGCTTGTCCTAAAGAGGCATTTGCAGCACAGTATAACAAAATGAACAAGCAGTTTGGGAGAAAATATGTCACAAAATCCTTTTCTATCCTAAAATATTTCCTCCTTTAGAACGCCATTCCTTAATGGGATTCTAATAATATTACGATTTTTTTTCTTTCCTAATGGATAACATAATGCTTAAAGAATGTTTTCAGCATAAAACATTTTATCCATAACATAGTATGCTCCACTTACATAACTTGAAAATACTTTGAATCCAAACTTTTCACTGGAAACTGTTTCCATTCAAATTTTCAGATAACTAGACCCTTCATACCAACCACTGTTGAACGGGTTCTGAAAAATCAAAATCAGTAAAGTTTATTTGCAGTAGTATACATTTATTTGAACCTCAGTATTCAACCTCTTCGCAGGACTGTAACTATTTTAGGCCGTAACCATTTCAGTGTGTTAATTATTTGTCAGGAAGCAAAATAACAGTTACATTCCTGTCTAATGCAAGCATCTGGAATATTTTATGGATGGTTTTAAAAATCCAAGAAATAAATGCAAACTCTGAAACACGAATACATTTGCTTCAGTTTTTCTTCTGCCCAAACACAAAGTACCAAGGGTAGACTCCTCAGCTACTGCCACTACTTTTAGAAACAGAATTCAGGATCTTTCATCTCTACTCTGGGTAGCTGCAACATATTTTGCCCAGCTATCCCATATCTTACATAACAAGGACTTAAACCTCCAAAAGTTATGTCACTATGTAACATATACATCTAGTAGAGGAGGAGGGAAAATGTTTTCATTAAAATTTCTTATCTACAGAACAAGGGAAAGGTGCAAGTGACCAGGAGCCAGCACAAGAAATGGAGCTTCACCCTGACCCAGACAGGGTGGCCCTTGAAAGAAGTAATTTACCTTTTACAGAAGGAAGAAACACCCCCTCTTCCTCCAACAGCAGAATCAAAAGACGGAGGAAGGTTACTCTCAACTTCAGAGGAAAAGGCACATGCTGTCCCTTTTGACAACACCAACAATTCTGGTTCATAAACTCCATGAGCTTGTAATGATAGTTATGCCATAATTTCACAGACTAATCTTTGTGCCTTGAACACTGCAAGCACAGAGCACGCTCTGAGGACAAAAATCAAAAGCTGAAGTATGGAACTGGTATCTGATCTAATCAAAGGAAAGCTCTGAAGCCATTTTACCTCATTTTGGATAATGAAAGATCTCACAGGACAAAGAGAAGCTTCTAAAATTGCACAGCTCAGGGAGTGAGTGGACATAAAAGTTTGTGTGTCGTCAGCCTTACAAAGCATACTTCATTTTACTCCTGTCGCTTAAGTAGAGATCATACATTATCTCTGTCTCTCAGATGTTTTGCTAAAAATTTTGCCTACACAATTCAACACCTGGTCTGATAAATTTAAGCACAGAACACTGGAATTAAATACACAAGTGAGAGATACTTGAGCACATATCTGCATAAGAATGGAAAAACTGAGTCAGGGAAAAAGTTGAAGGCAGAGGCTCTGCCAAAAATGAGCACTCATGCTGCTGCCAGTACCACACAGGTTGAATCAAACTCAGATGTAAACAATCCAATTTTTTGAAAGATTCTGCTTGGTGGAAACTTCAGAGATCAAAACAGTTATAAATCAAGCAGATTTATTTAAGCACATTGTGAAGTAATGGGCTTTGCCTCTCAATAGAAAGTATGACTTCTCTGAGCCGGTGGGAAATTACTATGTAAGGCTTAGAATATACCTAAAATGTTACTTAGGAGGATGAATAAAGATTGGCTTAGAAAACAACAGCTCAAAGAATGTTTTAAAATCAAATCTAATTAGTTCAGACTGCAAATGCTGGAAATTCTATAATGGTGACATTTTCCACCCTTTTTCAATCCAAGCATATGATAGGAAAATAACTTTCAGAAAATACTTCACGATAAAATTCAGATAAAAATCACTAGCCATGGAGGCTTCCTATGATCTACACGTCTTTCTCTGAATGACAGTATTTTTTTTATAAAATATAAGAATACCTCATTCCACCTCTGTTAATCCTAAATTCATGCATTTCCATTTTAACAGAATTTTCACAGTAGAGTTTAATCTAACTTCAAATGCTATGCATCTCACAGTCTTGAGATATGAACATATCTTCATACCCAGATGTTTCAAAACATGTTTAGATGGAAGCCAGCTGAAATGTTTAGATTTAACATTAGTGAGATGAAGTTGCTGCAAGATTTGTTCCTGTTATCTTTAAATATTAAAAAGTAAATAGCTCTCAGCAATCAGAAGCAAGCAGCAGAATGCACTCAGAGATTGTTCTGGCCTTTCCCTTGGTGAAGAGAAACAACACGTATTTATTGGCTGTAAGTGAACTTGTTTGCTTGTCTCTTGCTTGGTGCTTGCTTGGATTAGATGCTGCTTGCAGCAAGGTCTGTGAGCTCTTTGGTGCGAATATGGGTAAGCAACGCTGAATGAGCAAGGGCATATTTGCACCTTTGAATGCAGTAACTGAATAGATAACAGGAGGCAAATGGCTAGATGGGAAGCGATGGCTGACGAGGGCACAAGAGCATGCTAGGAGCTGTTCGTAAACATCAGGGGAGCTTGCATGAGAATGTTCTCTCATCATTTCTATAAAGACAGAGATATACAGGCGATGAAAACAATACTCACATAGCAAAAAGAAACATACATTGAAGCTGAAAGATAGCCAGTATACATGAAATACATTGTGCTAGAAATCTCAGAAGGGAAGATTCAGCTACGACATGAACTTGTGGCTGAAGAAAGAAGAAAAAAGCCTGCCCAGACAAGACAAAATCTGCAAACATCTGCTGAACAACAAATCCAAGGTGACAGGCCACAATAGGAGCAGGAAGATCCACAGAAGCATAGGACAATAAAGACAAAGCAGAAAAAGAAAAAAAGATAATAGAAAAGAAGCAGAACTGAAGGATTGTTTCCTGTTCCAGTAAGCAGGAAAGAAACAGGTCAAATTATAAGAAATCTTGCAACAAGAATCAGGTAGTGCAGCTAGACCTACAAGAAGAGTCAAGATCCTGGCTTCTGAAAGAGCCAGGATCAAAAGCCAAGAAAGAGGAGGCCAACACTGCAGACTGAGGAAGAAAACAGAAGACAGAACAAATTGCAGATGAGTGGAAGAGAGAATAAGGAAATCAAATCAACACAAGAAGAAAGAATGTTTTGTATTATATTTTGAATTCAGGATACAGATCCATCGCAGAATGGATCAAAGCTAAGGCAAAGAGCCTAGATTACATATACTGAATATAAAATGATGAAGGGACAGAAATGAAAACTACATAATGAAAAACTTAGGAAACTTGTTAAAAAGAAGGTAAATAAGCAGCTAAGAGAATTAAATCCTCCCAGGAAATATAGAAGCTCCTAAGGGTGACCATATTGAAAGCACAAAGCCAATGGCTGCTGCCTGGGGGGAAGGCTTGAGGAAGGCCAGAAAGAGGGTGGTATGGTTAAACAGCAGGAGAAGGGAGATTGTAAGAACAAGAAGGCATCCTTCAAAAATATGGAGACATGCCCAGATAGAAAAAATAGAGAACCATAAATTTTGGCATAGTAAACATGAAAGCACAGTAAGGCAAACAAAAAAAAGATTCTGAGGAACAACTAGCAAAAAGAATCAAAACCAATAATAAATCTTTCCTCATACATATCAGAAGCAGGAAGTCTGCCAGAGAGTCTGTAGGGCCAACTGATAATCAATGTGTACAGTGAGCACTCAGGAGAGACAGAGCTATTGCAGGGAAACTAAATTAATTCTTTGAATTGGTGTGGGGAAATTCACATGCTGGCTCCCCTCTTTGTTAATGGCCAAATAACCTGCAAAATTGCAGTTACTGTAGAAGAGGTATGGAAGAAATTAAAAAGAGGAATGTAACGAATCCTTAGGACTATATGGCATTCACCCAACAGTTCTGAAGCTCAGTTCCTAACGGTGGTGCATAATCTCTAGTTTAAAAATCGCCTTAGTAGGCATGACTGGGTGGTAGTAATTGCCAATTTAAAACAAGAAAAATCTGGAAAGATACAGAGAACTATGGTATAGAAAGCTGTAAGCCTGTATCAGGCAATTTAACAAAAAATTAAATACTGGAGAGTGGTAGCAGATGGCAAGTTAAAGATGATGGTAAGGTCAACCTGCCTTTCTTTCGAAGTTTTACTTTGCAGTCTTACTGGATTTCTTCAAAGGAGTGGGTGACAGTTGATTGAATGTACTGGGATTTCCAAGACTTTCAACAAAATTCCTTGCCAAAAGTTTTTAAGAAAACTAAGGTGCCATGATATAAGATGGAAGTCCTGACATGCATACATACTTGCTCAAAAGACAGAGTGGAGAGGGTAGGAGTAAATAGTCAGTTCTCAGAAAAGAACCCGCATAGCTCAGCTGGGACCTGGTATAGGATCTACATTGTTCAACACATTCATAAACAAACTGGAAAAACGAGCAAGCAATAATATGAGTTTGTTTATGATACAAAGTTTATTAGTCTAGGGCTGACTGAAATGAAATGCAGAAAGACCATTATAAGCTGAGTAAATAGGCAATAAAATGATAAATTAAATTCAATATAGATGAATATAAAATAATGTATGGGTATTTTGCATTTTAAATGATGGGATCTCAGCAGACCATTATTACTCAGAAGCAAGATCTTATGATTAGGACACTATTTTGTGAAGAACCCTCTCTCTTTCGTTTTCCAGTCTATGTAGTTGTTCGTTACAGGGTGCAGTGGATGCTGTAAGTTTACGTGGACCTCGGGGGACCAGACAAAAGCATGGAATAGAAATCTATTAAAGGCTAATAATTCCACAGAAAACAGCTCTGTCCTAGGAGACACTTAAGTTAACAATAACTGAGTATAGGGAGAGAATTAGGGGTGTCATATATGCTTTCCCTGATCTGATTCTTTTCTAGGCATTTCTTTACAGCTACTGTTGGACACAAGATAACAGCCTAGACAAACTTCTGATCTGACCCATTGTGGTCATCTTTGATGGCAATATCACAGCATAATAAAGCCCACTCCAACAAAGAAACCCAAACCTGGGATGTATCAGAACAGGTACTTCTAGACGAGACAGGTGACATAGCCGTACAAATCTCAAAAAGGTTCAAGTGCACAAAGGAGCTACTAGGATAGACAGGCTATGACACAAAGGGAGGATGGAAGAGCTTGAATTCTTTATTCCATAAAAATAAGTCTGAGAAGGATATGACTGCACTGTAAATGCAGAAAGAGATAAAACACAGCTCGTCTTCCAGTAAGAATGAGGGATGCAGAAAAACTTAAAGTCATTTTGGAAGAGCACTTGACTGATTAATGAAAAGAATGCAAGACTAGGAAGCAAGGGACTCAACTCAGTGTCAGACACTCTCTTCCAGTTCTGTTTTCTTAATGCTACAGCTTTAGCAATTTTCAGCTGCATTTTTGAATGTAACAAAGGTTATGTTAGTGGTGTTAGTCGTATTAAAAGAAGCATTCTTAACTAGCTGCAGAAATAATAATGTGTGAAAAGGAAAGCTCTCACTCATCCTACTGTGTAAGGATGCATCATCTTTCATTCAAAGAAAAATCCTACTGCAGTCAAGAAACACAGCTGTCATAATAGAAGAAAGTAAATGGGGGACGGATTTATTCACAGCTCTTAAAACAGAGAATCTAAAAGAGAAGCAGTCTCATTTGAAGACAATAGAAAATACATGGTGGGAAAGACCTCGAGTAGCAAAAGTGGGTTTATAATTTGCTGTTGTTCTATCAGTTATGCTGAGAAAACAATCTTTATTTTAAATAAACTACGAAAGTTATTGATTTTCTGATATTTTCAATCAAAAATGTCTGTTATGTTTTATTTCTATCTTCCCAAATAATTTTTAAAAGTTCATTGGGACCTTAAGGCTGTGCACAGGCTGGGGAGTAAAGAGCATTTTTCATTCTTGACATTGAAGGGCTTTTACCATGAAGTGTAATATCACATATTATTTTTATACACTTCAGCACTGGGTATGTTCCATAATGGATGACTTTCATATGAACAATCTGATATAAGCAACAAATAAGGTTTGGGGCTTAGTATCTCAAATCTGTACAGAAATCTCAAGCACAGCTTCCAACCCTTGTAAAGAAATCCCCCAAAGCCAGCCTGGGGCTGGATTACTTGATTCCTGCTTGTAAGTAGTGGGAGAGGGTGAAAGTGGAAGTTAACACTCCCAATACAGATTTGATGGCCACTGCCTCCACTGCACAAATTTTAGCAGCTACCATACCTTGAGGACTGCTGCAAAAGCTGCAGAATGTTTTCAGTTACTAGCAATGTACAGCTTGATGGGGATGTCTTCTTGTGTTTAAATGGCTGAAGTTTGTAGTTTTCCTGGTCAAATACAGTGATGAAAATGTTCTACAAACTGAGGAAGTTATTTGGTTGAAGCGTGAAGTTACATGTCACAGTCAAAAAAAGTTAAAGCACAACCAATATCTTTATCATTGGATACAAGTAAATTCATGGAGAAGAAATACTGATCTTTGCCTGTAGAAGCCCTGAATTCCACAGAAATGTTACATATCTTTGCCATATGATTAAATACAAAACCTATACAGCAACAGAGAACACATCTTTCTGAGATGACTCTACAGTAAAATATTGATCAGCATCTGTATTACCAGCCAAGCTAGCATTAACTCTATAAAATCCTACTGCCAGAGTTGTTTAATACTTCAGCTATAAAACTAAAATTTGCATTGAAACTGGAAAAAGTTACTTGAAAAATTTCAGCCATATTTTTCACTAAAGAAGTGCATCCAAATACAAAAGATTAGGAAACTAACACAACAGCAACCTGGCAACATTTTCAAAATGTCTCTTAACCACACATAACAATTTTAATAAGCTTGGTTTTTATTGTTGTTTTATGTATTCAGACCTAGGCCATAAAAACCATCTCTATATGGTTTGCATACATCTCTATATGTACTCATCTCTATAGGTGAGTATTTTGGTTACCTGCTAAATGATGCTTCTAGGGCATAGCATGGAAGCAAGGTGAGAAGACTAATTTTTGATGCCCAGCTTAGACAGTAAAAGAGTACAAGCGTTGCTTTAAGTTGAGAATTGCAGCACTAACAGTTCGAAAGTGCAACTCTCTGTAAACAGATACAATGGACTTCACAGGTTTCTGTTAGGCAAGCTAGCAGTGGAAAAAAGAAGTTAAAAGCAGTTTGCTTGCAAACAAAATTTCATTGTAAATGTTTATGTGTTTCCACTAAGAGATAGCAGGTCAACATCAAAGCTTTCATAAGATGGAAAAAAAAGTCAGAATATGCATACTAACAGATTTGAAGATGAAACTCAGTTTTTATGCTCATAGTATTTGTTTTTGCAAATGGTTCCAATCCAATGTTTATTTCCTAACAGATTAAAGTATCTAGCATAATTAATACATACACACTTTTCTAAGTTGCTATATTGTATATTACATATTTTCCTTTCCTCTAGAGAGCTCAGCATTTCACCTTTTGAATCCACTTGTTCCCCCCAATTCCACTCCATACTATTAAGCTATTTTAGTGTAATTCATTTTATACAATTAAAATATCCACAATAGAAACAACTGGCAACCTTTATTGTCTAATATTGGCAGAATGGCTGAACTGGGCTATAAATGCAAGGAAGTTTAAAGACCGTTTTATGAAGACATGACTTTTAAGATAAGTCTACATGCCTCAATCATTTTGGCTGACAAAGTGATGGCAGAACTCTGATTTCTCCAATTATAAGTTCAATAGCTGAAGTAAGTCTAAAAAGGTTATGTGTAAAAGGCATAAAACGTTAATCTCATCATTTTCTGTGCAGCTTGTTAAACTCCTAGAAGCTGTAATAGCAGAGACAAATTGAGCAACTTCCTAACCTTTCTCTGATAAAAACCTATAGAGTTATTTAATGAAAACCCCAAAGGTTACCAATTATTTTTCTAAAAAGCTCATCTTCCTCAGACTGGGAATTTGCTACTGCACTGTGAAGTCAGCTTGTGGAAATGCTTCATTTGAGTGTCTTTACTAAAGTTGCACAGTTGTAATAAATCCACTAATTTATTACCTGTTTTGGCTAGGAGAGGAGGAAGATTCAAGGGGAAACAAGGAATGGCAAGGGAGAGAGAACAACAGAGAGAGAAAGCAAGAGAAAATGAGCAAGGAAATATAAAAGCATTTATGCATGCATTCAAGGTAGACACACTAAAACCCTGAAAAAAAGAATAACAATCACAATTTGTTGATCAATAAGATCCAGTATCAGGCTTCAGGATATCTACTAAAATCAGCAGCAGTACAGGCAAGTTTCTGCGCTTTCCACAATGCTACATGTTTCAAGCAAGACAGACTTCTAGAATTGGTGTTAAATAATTTAACACTCAAATGTTTATGTCCCTTCCTGACTCAAAACTGTGCTGGCTTTGTCTGGGGTAGAGTTAATTTTCTTCATAGTAGCTGGTATGGGGCTATGTTTTGGATTTGTGCTGGAAAGAATGTTGATAACACAGGGATGTTTTAGTTACCGCTGAGCAGTGCTCACACAGAGCCAAGGCCTTTTCTGCTCCTCACCCCACCCCACCAGCAAGGAGGCTGGGGGGGCACAAGAAGTTGGGAGGGGACACAGCCGGGACAGCTGACCCAAACTGACCACAGGGATATCCCAGACCATATGGCGTCATGCCCAGCATATAAAGCTGGGGGGGAAGAAGGAGGGGGAGTGATGGTGTTTCTCTCCCCAAGTAACCGTTACACATGATGGAGCCCTGCTTTCCTGGAGATGGCTGAACACCTGCCTGCCGATGGGAAGTGGTGAATGAATTCCTTGTTTCGCTTTGCTTGCGTGCACGGCTTTTGCTTTACCTATTAAACTGTCTTTGTCTCAACCCACGAGTTTTCTCACTTTCACTCTTTCAATTCTCTCCCCCATCCTGACACGGGGGGAGTGAGCGAGCAGCTGTGTGGTGCTTAGTTGCTGGCTGGGGTTAAACCATGACAAAAGCCTAAAGTTTAACCAATACTTTGGTAAACTTGTAATTAATATATTTCTTAATTGACTAATGTTCCAGAGAGGTGACCTTTTTTAATTTCTTGCTTCAAATAGTACGAAAAAAAGATGGAGAAGGTTGGTTTGGTTAAACAGATTTCACTTCAAAGTAAAAAGCCACTTAGGTGGTTTATTATTTCTGTATCTATTACATAGCAGAAAAAAATATTCACACACAGAACTATTTCTTTGGAACTATTTGGCTTTCCATCTTTCAAACATTAAATTTGGAACTGATTTTCTGTAGGTAAGTAATATAAATATTTCATTGACAGAAATCTTAAGAGAACTCTCCATCAATTTTGATACTAAGATGTAAAAATTATAGAAATAAGTTGTGCTAACAGGCAGTTGTTACAAAGAGTATGACTAAATCTATATTTTAAAACTGCGCTATTTTCAGAAGTTCCTGTAAATGTGCTTTCATGTGAACAAGTCTGACAGACAAAAAATTCTGATGATCAAATCAAACAGATGGAACAATGTTTTTTATCATACACTTTTTGAACAAAGCCTGTTAAGATTTCCACACATTCACACAGTAAAATACATGAATGAATGATGAGCTGTTGGAGATTTAAAAAAAAAATCAAAGACAAAATTATCAAGGTGAGTCAGAAAGTTATCTGTAACTGTTTGTGTGTGTGAAAATACTGATGGGGCACAATGATTCTTTCCCATGAAAGTATCATCTTTTTCACCAAAGCAAATTAATCTGTTTCAAATAATCTCCACCCACCTGCAAAATTCAAATATGAAGATAAGCTAAATATTGCTGAAATTACTAAAGATCTGAAAATTGATATATGCAAAATATCACCTATAAACTTTTTATTCCATAAATTCTATTACCAACTTTGGAGGGCATTAAAAGGTGGTATGACCGATTCAGAATATTTTCCTCATGAGGAATCTTACTGGTTTTGTGTGAGCCATTCCCAAGAGAAAAGGATAATTTTATGTTTGATTTCTTGAGTATCATTCATAGAGCCCCCAGTTCTGTATCTTTTATTTACTGCAAATTCCATCAGGAGTGTCTTGTAGTTTTATTTTAAATTCAGTGTCTATAAATCTTTTTCATCATGTCAGTTCTACCTATTGCAAAATACATAGTCGTGACTGATCTCAGACAGTAGTAATAATTAATTATTAAGGATTAAATCATGTCCAGCCTCCATAAATATCAATCTCTAGTTTTACTGGTGAAGGACTTGCTAGGCCTTTGTCTTAATATACTTACAGATGCTGATTTCTATGAGGTTACTAATGTAAAAAGTTTCAAAGTGGACTTGGTTTCCCTCTCTGTTCCACACTCTGCGCAAGCAAGATCACTCTGGCTCATCACTCATTTGCCCAATTTTCCTTGATGAAAGAGTGAACAGTCTGTAGGATCATGCTACTTAATAGTTGGGTTTCTGCCTCTTGAAAATACTAAACAGTAATTACTTGGCCTTAAGGACTTCTATGAATAGATGTAGGCTTCCATATTCATTACAATCCATTATGTCACTGCAGCTGAAATCAAAAAAGTGTCATCTTGAGAAGAGAGAGGTCTCCAGGCAGCATCCCAATCATTCTAATCAGACTGCAATCATTTGACCAATTCTATGCTGATTATTAAATGAATTAAGAAGCACGCAGGGATCATTTCGGGCATGGCTCACTTGTTTTCAACAAGTTATCAGACTTAGTTTGTGATTTTACTTCATTTGCCCTTCAGGCTCATTATCTCAACACTGGTTGCCAAACCACCCTGTGCTTTGCCACTTCGATGATGCCCTTTAGGGTTGTAATCCCTGTTTTGAGAACCACTGCCTCAATGTCTGCACATAATACTATTTTTAAGGGACCTTTGATGAAAAAGAAACTGTAAACGTTTACCTTTTTAGTTTACCAAACCAGACAGAAAACACATTTAGCACTCTAAGTATTTCTTGAGCCATCAAGTACACTGTAGACAGGCCTCTTGTCTTCAAAAAGTCTTAAAGACTACAATAAATGTCCAGTATGTTTGCATAAGAAATCACCCACACTTCAGTTTCTGTTTAGTTTCAAGCAGCTTTGTAACAATTATTCTGTTGCATCATTTGTCTCTTTTTAGGTATGGACTGTGATTTTTCTGGCTGTCAGTGAACAGGTCCTTAATCAAATAGAGGTTTCAGAGGCAAAAGTATTTGGGGGGCCACCTTGCCCCAGGCAAGCCTTAGCATGTATTTGCTGTTCTGACCCAACATTCTGTCAGTGACTCTCTGAAGTAGGGTTATTTAAAATTAATATGGTTCTATAACTAAGATATATTAGTATTACTTTCATATTTTAAAGCTTTCTGTGGCTTCCTATGTCCATCCATGCAGGCTTTATTTTGGATGATAATTGTTCCTTTTTATTCTCTGTGAAAAGTAACAAAGTTATCACCGAAACTTTTAGACCAAGATTTTATTATTGCAACCTTCACAAGCTTCTGAATTTGCACTCACATATTATCAAATGCTGCTTACATTTTCTTTTTATGTGTGTTCACTATTTTTTCTAATTCAGTCATAAGACATTATTATTTTAAAAGGGAGAATAGCAGTAAATAGACAAAATAGTATTTTTTTAAAACATTACTGTCATATTCAAGTATAAAACCATTAACTACTTAGGATATGTTTAAAGATAATAATGCATGTGTTTGTGAGATCAAGGCCCAAGTTCAGTATTATTGCAGCATTGCTCAGAACACAGATCAACAAGTAACTACCACATGCAACTGAGGTTCCGTCCCAAGTCTTATAGTTTGAATAACATAAACCAGTGCTTCCAAGATTAATGTATTTCCAGCCCTGCATGGATGCAATGTCTTGACATTACCTTCTGTATTCTTTGGCTTCTTAGCAATTCTTAACACCTCTTTTAAGTAAAACTTTATTTAAGAGTAACTTGGCTTCTTTTTACAGCTTTTCCTCCTAATATTCAGAATTGGCTGTTCTGCATTATACCCTACTAGACTAACTACTATTAAAAAAAAATTCTTATTCTGACACATAGTAATACCATACAAGTCATTTATATTTTCAAGGTAAAGTAATCATTAAATCAAAACAGCTTTAAAAAGGGATTTTTCTCAAACTTAATTTTGTACTGAAATGCAAATAATGGCAACTACAGAGCTGAAGTACTAACTTTCCTTTCTTTCTAACCCTAAGGAATAACAACAAAATAAAAATCATATCTACTCATAGCATCTACAAACGTGAACATGTATTACTCAGAAAAGTCATGTCAGTTTAAGGAATATGATTCTTCTGGTTATAGCAGATAGGATATTGTTTTGATGCAGACAAATAATTGCATGAAGTTTACCTCTGTGCTTCCTACTTCTCCTGTAACATTAATCTTTCCTTTTCTGCTATGTTCAGATACGGTAGTCCAATTGCTGCTTCGGCTTACAGATGCCACAAAAAACTCCAGTCAGGCACCAGGAATTTTACTAACATTGTCATCAACAAATGCCAGTTATATCTTCCATAAAAAATGGATTTTCATCCCTATTTTTAATTCACCTTGCTTATCAGCTATTTCCTTCAACTCATCTGAAAAACCCCCAAAAGCTAACTCTACAAGTTCAGACTCTGGAATTTACTAAATACCCTTTCCCCCTCTGTGTTTTGAATATGAAAAACCATTTCTAACATTGCAGAACTGTTTTAGAAAAGAACTGCCTTTAAAAATATTTTCATAAGTGAAATTTAAATAAACAATACTTTCAGGATGCAAACTAGAGCTGTTATGAAGTGGATCCAATCTTTGTATCAATATCAGTAATTCAGCATTCCATGCATAATGTTTATGAGAGAAGTAACTGTTGTGTACAAGCCATGAACATGCACTTATTTTGAGCAAATGGAAGGTACAAAGCAGGGAATTTATAAAGCACATTAAAGCCTTTTCCTTTAATTTTCCTGACTAGCTTCTTGGAGTATCAAATATTCATAGAAGTACTTGATATCTTTTTCTAAATACCAAATAAACACTGCATTTAAGAAATTAAAATGAAGACTTATACTTTTTCTTAGGCCTTCATATCTCCTTCAATACTGTCAAAAATGTACTCCTAGGTTTCAAAAGCATTCCACTTTCATTTCCAAAACATAAAACCCAATTATATATCTCAGAAAATATTTATTTCATCAAATTTACTTTTCTAATGCAGAATCTTAAAAAGTGCCCCCATATTCTTTTATATCAACATATCGTCATACCCACTTAATCATACAACCCTTCTAAATGTAAAATAATTTCACCTCAGTATTACCATGGTCATGTGTCTCAATAAATTATTCGTCCCTTACATTTTATCCCTGTTTTTGAATTAGTAAAAGTGTGTATATCAACCATGCATGTCTGGTAGTGATGATATAACCTGTCAGCTAGAGGGAAGCTCCATGAAGTAATCTGTCACCACTTTTTTTGAAATAAACTATAGCTTTTCAGGGACTTCTGGAAAGCGGATACTGATAGAAGTTATTGTGACAACAGGCTGAGTATCCTGCATTACAGCAGCAGGTGCTTTTTGTGTTTCCACTACCTTTGGACCCCCCATCATGCCAGTATGAAACTTACCCTTCCATCCTCAAGCATGCAATTCACCTATGGATTCAACTATTAGCTAATGGGTTGTACTAAAAGTAAATTACCTTGGTGACTCTCAAATCATGCTTTGGAACTAAAAAAACAAACACCCCCCCCACACACACCCATTTTAAAGATGTCTATTCACTTAACAAATTGCTTTTGTTCACAGTGCTCCCTTCTCACTCTCCCCCAGACCAGCAATAAAGTTTGGGTTATGTCATTTCTAGATTCATATGTCAAGTCTTTCCACAGGTCTTCACCTAGAAACAATTCTGTTCTTTGTAGATCTGCAGCCAAAAGAAAACTTGACACATGTATCACATATATACACATGATCCGTATAACCTATTTGTTACTCATCTATCAAAACACTAACAAGCAGGAACTCAGGACTATATCCCCGTCTTTGTGAGCAGGACATGTTTTAAAGCCATTTTAAAACAAGGTAGCTAGTGGTAGTTTACTTACTTTGCAACGTGTTTTACTCTATATAATATTTTTTCCATGCTAATAAATGACAATTCTGCCTGCAGTGATATTACATAATCATTCTAACTTTTTATTTTCAAAAAATGGAGGCAACTATCTGCTGTAATTCTCTTACCACCAAGGATCGAGAATTTCCATTCAGATGTCATATTGTTGTTATACATGCCTGTTATTGATAAAAAGTTTTGGTGCCATGGTCATAAAAATCCACTGAAGATTATAGAAGTTTTCCCTTTTTTCCAGTCAGCGTTACTAACTGTTGTTATCCACATATATATATATATATATTTCCATTTACATATAAAATCATATACACTCCCAATGAAGTTTCAAAGGAAAAAAATGTACTTACACTAAAGCAATACTTGCAATGTTACTTTTTACCATGATAAGGTGCCTCTTAGAGCTACTTTTCAACAGTTATTCGAATTATTTTTACCAAGAGAAGCCAGAATTCACCCAGAAAAAAATGGGGTTTGATAGTACCAGAAAGAAGATTGAAAATAGTTGTATGCCCTTGTGTGTTCTACAAACAAGAGACAAACTGATGTCATATAATAGCATTATTCATATTCTGTTGGCATTAGAGGTCTGTAAAAACATTAACTGATAGGTATTGATACTCATAGCTCTTAATAAAACCATAGAATTTGGAGGGAAAACAAAGTCTTTGGTATACCAGAAAAAGATATATAGTCATGTTTAATCAATTATATATAAACCGAAAAAACCTAACTCAACCTTAAAAAATCAGTTGAGATTACATTTATTCTTATTAAAATTTCCATTGAATAACTTACTTCTTCCTTCACTGTTGACTAAGTTAAGAAGCTGCAAAGACTACATCTGCACTGGAGGCAAGGCAGCCCACTTTTCTGGTTGGCACAACACGTTTCCCAGGCAAAATGGTTTATTTTAAGTAGCTTTTGTGAGTACAAAGGATGCTGGAGGGCTAACCCTTTTTGCCCCCAGCTGAGGCAATTTGCAGCTATTGCAGACATGGACACTTGTTTAAACACTTACATGCCATGCCCTTTCTGTCACCTGAATACCAAACACTATTTTGATGAGGAACGTAAAATTCTGCAGAACCACTGATCAAATGCACTTTTATTATTTTTTACTTTTTCAATGCTGCAAAAAGCAAGCTTCAAAGCAGAAAAGCAAAAAGAAGAAGGGCCCTGACATTTTTGCATGCTTCTAAAAAATCTTTACCATTTATTCTTCTCTAATCACAATGCTTACATTTTTGCCTATAACTACAGGCTCTTCTGAATTTTGAACAAGAACAGGCAACAATCTTCCAAAAAAATATTTTCATGTCATATTTATTTCCTTTTGATTTTGTTTTAAATGAAGATTCTATCATTAATCATATAAATCAGAGATAATTTGCACATAGAAAAAGAATACATACCTTATATTGGATAAGGAGACCATAAACCAAAATATTTTTTTTTTTCACTTCCCTTGCAAATTTCTTGATCCTAGTTAGTTCTTCCATCTCAATGCTGAAAGAAATATTTTCTGAAATATCCAAGTGCACCTGCAGAGGAACAAACAAGAAAAAAAACAAACCCCCCAAAATTCTGCTTTTTCCATAGTATGTTATTCTAGACGTCCAGCTTTTAGTATCTCATTTCTATATGTTAAGCACACGTAAAAATACAGGCTAACAAAGGTTTTTCTTAGTTAGTTTCTATTACTATTGAATTCCAGTACTTATATATTTAGTGACATGAAAATTATTTCTTTTCAAAGCACAGTGAAACCAATACACCAGAAGACATTGGAACACAATGTTCTAACTGCATATTAAAATATTTAATTAAATCAGAAAAAAAACAACCTTATTTTCTAAGCTCTAACTTTCACAGATTTCTTTCTTTTACTATCAGGATACTAGAGAAATACAGGTGTTTTTCTTAAGCATCTTAAAGGTTTTCAAAATGGAACTGTATTATTTAAAGATTTAATTTGAATTTACCACCTTTTCAGTATAGCATATTAGTTGCCTAAATTGGATTAATTTCAAGATAACACTTCAAGTTTAAAAAGCAGAGACTACTACAAAAGAACATAGGGATATGACTGTCCTGAGCTCTTGGGCTGGGAAAGGCAGGTCTCATATCCAGCAGGGATGCTGCACAAACATGGTGGGTCTTATCTCCAGGGATGTATCAACTAGCTCAACCCTTTCCCAAGGCTTATGTGTTCCACAGTTTAATCAGCTTACTTTACAAAGTTTCTATTAACTGTAGAAATCAAAATTAAGGATGATGATTTCTACATATAAAGTTTCAGCATCGATTAATATCAGAAATACTTTTCCCCTTAAAAGAAAGAGAAAATATTTTTCTGGCTGAATGATTCCATCGATATAAAACTTATCTGCAAGTACTACAGAGAGGCAGGAGTATAGAGGTAGCCCCAGAGATCTGTGCTTGGGAAAATTATTTCAAGTTCCCTTTGTACCTTATGTTCAATTTATCCTGACAGATAATAGGTTTCTACTCATTTTCCCTTGCAACACTTTTTAAAAAGCTGTTTATTGTCTAAGTGCATATTCACCAGGAGTAAAGCTGTTGTGTTCTACTACACAGGCAGAGATTAATTTTCACTCACTATTTTGTTATTTTTTACCCAAAACAAGGCAAAGTACAGCTCATTTACAGCTATTTACAAGAAATTTTAAAACCTACTATTTTGAGAGAACACAGCCTAACACCTATTTACCATTAAACTGTTCCACAGCTTTAAAAAGGGATTTTTCTCAAACTTAATTTTGTACTGAAATGCAAATAATGGCAACTACAGAGCTGAAGTACTAACTTTCCTTTCTTTCTAACCCTAAGGAATAACAACAAAATAAAAATCATATCTACTCATAGCATCTACAAACGTGAACATGTATTACTCAGAAAAGTCATGTCAGTTTAAGGAATATGATTCTTCTGGTTATAGCAGATAGGATATTGTTTTGATGCAGACAAATAATTGCATGAAGTTTACCTCTGTGCTTCCTACTTCTCCTGTAACATTAATCTTTCCTTTTCTGCTATGTTCAGATACGGTAGTCCAATTGCTGCTTCGGCTTACAGATGCCACAAAAAACTCCAGTCAGGCACCAGGATAAAGAATAGACTTGGAAATCTGTGGCAATTTACGGGCAGGAATATGGACAGAAGTCTTCATGTCCAGTACAAGCTCATCCTTTTACTGGGATAATTCTCCCCAGGCTAGTTAAAACAGACAGTCTGGCTCAATAATAACACCTGTCATTTTTACAAATAAAGAAGCTGAATATCAGAAGCAAAAAATAAAACTGACTCTCTTAATTATCAGATTGTTACAAAAAATTTACGCATGTCCTGAAATGAAAGAATAGACAAGAACTTTCCAATTACAAAAAAGTCTACATTAGACTGTTCTTGATTATGAGGTTAGAATGGAAGCAGTTAGCTGCTCTCCTCATTTATTCTTTCAATTCTTCACTATCAGGAATAGTTTTACTTCTGAGAGCAGAAAATAATAATGTTTCCCATACAGCTAGTACCTAAAACCTGTGCATTTAAATACCATCATATTGCTTAAAATTCTGAGTCACATTTGCCCGAGAAATATTAATGTGCCCTTTTACATCAAAAGAAAGTATCTTACAGGACTTTTCACCAACAATGCATTCAGGTTTTTTGTTAAATGAAGTATATAGTGAAGAATAAAGCTGAGGAAAAATCCCACTCATAAGCCTTAGTGAGGAGGACACCCAACACCAAATTTAATTAAAGACTGCTGAAGGAAGTTTCCATCCCCCAGCCATGCCATCTGTAATGAGTTTTAGGGATCAGAAGTTTAAAGGACTTATATAGTTCCCACTGATTAATATGAGACAATGATTTGTTTAGCTAATTCTTTAGTCATTTAAAACATACTTTCCAGTCCTCCTATTTTTTCCTTCTTGTATTTCTAAAAGATGGTGTGGTAACTCTATAAAATTTGAAAGTGAAGCATAAAATGCCTTTTTATAGTTAGGGTACTTCATTTTTTTAAAGATACTTTTAACAAATATATGTGTATCTGTGTTTTAAAGGTTAGCAACTGCTCCAACCTAGTTATAAGACTTTTCTCCTACTGTCTAGTTTTAGGAAATTTCAAGTAGTTGTCAGGAACAACGGATGGATCTGGAGTACAGTAAAGGGATTCAATGTATCATTTTCTCCTAAAGCTATTTTAAAAGTTGTCCACCTAAATAATTTATGCATGCTGCAGGCTGCTCAAGCAAGTACACTTTCATTAAAAATGGTGCTGGATTCTACAATGACTTCAAGATCTAGTATCTTAGGGGCAAAACCTAAATTTCATGGTGAGCTTGTGTAAGCATTATTTGCATTCATACCTATTTCTCAGGAAATATTAAGTCCAGAATATTTATAGCTACAATTATTAAAGCAAAGGTCTCACATTCCATGTGTCACACTAAAAAAAGTACTTAATTCAAAGTCCAGAGTAGAGATTAGCTATGAATTGGGCAAAAAATAAGCATGCTTTTAACACCATAGTATTACCTAGTTGATTAACAATTCCAACTTTATCTGCACACCCCCAAAATCTAACACAGACAGAAACATTTTTTTATGTTCTTGATAAAGGACTACTGAAAACATTCTCAGTCTAGAAAAGAGCATTCTGCACATCCAGTAGCCTTGTAAATGGGCAACAGAATTGGAGGTGTGCCATTGCTCTGATTATAAAAGGCAGAAATAATTTATCTTTGACAATTCAGTAAAATTAAGGCCCCACTCTGAACTTCCTCAGAAACAGGGTCAAGAAAAAAAGGTGGTCTAGAAATAAAGTGCTAAATATTGATGTTCATAGAATCACAGTAGCTTACTCCAAGACAACAGCAGACAATAGGTGAGGATATAACTTTTTTCATTTGTAAAAGTAATTGATCTTCACGATATCTCATTTATTAGATCAGTAATGAAATTTCATCACTTAGATTTCAGATTAAGCCTAAAATTGAGAAGCAAGTGCTCAGTTTTACCTCCAGATCACTAGACTATACACCTCAGAAACTATTCAGGCCCCATGTAAAATAACTATTTATTCCTTTTTCAAGAGCTTCATATACGGAATTGTATTTTAAAATCACAACACATTATCTTGTGTTATTGCTGGAGAGTATAATAAATGTAGTCCAGAGGCACAGTCCTTGTGATATATGGCATTAATGACACTCATTCCACCCAATACTTCTCATCCATACCTATTAAGCTAGAAAACATAATGACAGAATTAATTGGATCTGGTTACACTGCACGGAGACTTTCAAATCTACTCCTTTTTAACAGTCTGAGTAAATAAAAGTCATGTACACCTTCAGCTGTCGTCCACGTGAACTGTTAAATTATTCTGGCAGCAATACTCAAATAATGAGAATTTCAGCCAAAAATATACTTTAAAACTTTTGCCACATACCAGAACAGATTTTTCAGTCTTACAACATCTCAATAAGTAAAGTATGTATTAAAGTTATTTTGCAAAGTACTTCAAATTTAGTTTTTAATACTTGGACCAGAAAAGCAATAATAATTTTAAAACTTTGAATGAACCACACAGCACAGAAAAAAATAAAGCCACTTAAATCTGTTTCAACTGAGCATTCAAGAAGGGTACATCATTTGCAGCATCTCCAGCAGAGATGGAGTACAACAGCAAAGCAGGAGTTAACAGTTCAATATGACTAGCCACAACGAATCCTTCACAGAAATACATAACTAATAAATTGTCATTTGCTAGTGTTGGTTTATTTCCTGACAGCATGCAGTACATTTGCAATTTACAATTTTATTCAGAGCTAGCAGCAGTTTAAATCTAGTCTAACATTTAAAAATTATTCATTAGATGCTTTTTACAGTAACTTACAGGAGTTACCTACCAAAATAAGGAGAACTGGATATAACAGAGGAATATTTGATTTTTCCAACATATCTACTAGTTGCTGGGTTTCTTGAATGGCATACTTTTTACCCTAAATGAAAATAAGTGTTTAGAATTACTGAAAACATCAAGCAATGATTTCATAAAAATGGAATTCAAAGAGCTGTTCTTTACAAAAAAAAAGATACAACACTTTTTTTGGTTTTGGGGGTTTTTCTTTGGTTGGTTGGTTAGTTTTAATATATTAGTAATGCTTTTGTCTGGTAAAGTTATAGCTGTTTGAAAAAGACTGAGATTAATAATATTATCCTTAAGAAATATCTATATCTATATCTATATATAGATATATATCACAAGTTTAAAGATCTTGATTGGTCTCAGGTATGGTTCATCTAAAACCTTCCTGTTCCCATACAGGGACCCAAATACACATTGCATGGCATGCATGTGTCCAAAATGGGAAACACTAATTTAGACCATGGTAGCAATGCACAGTTAGATGACTACGCATATGACATACCTCTTCTTGAGACAATTCACTTCAATACAATATCTATGAAAGGAAATTTTAAACTACTTCAGTTGCACCCCTCTTGGGCAAGAATTCATGGCTAGTTTAACAACATACTGATGGAAGTGCAGAACCAGGAGAGAAAGAACAGACCAGTATCTCAAAGTTCTAGTTTGGTGCTCATCAGAAACACCAAACATCGGAATGGATACAGCATTATAGAAATAACAAACAACTTATTATTCAAATATGTAACTATTACTAGTAACTTCTAGTGCAAAAGTAAAAGCATGCATCCTTACTACTTACTTTTACGCAAACAAAATTGTAGCACTGTCCTGAAAAGATGTTTTGTAGATGGCTATCATTTTTGCTTAGAGATATTGATATAGCTTCAACCTGATTAGAAAAAAAAAATGTTACTATGTCACAAATTTGACCTCAGCTTTAACTATCTGCTAAAGCTTCCACCATTATGGCAAAGTTTGTTCATTTAAATGATTTAAAATTGGCATTTGTTACTTACATTATGAGAATTAAAAATTGATCAAATTTTCAGGTGACTCAACAGTGAAGTATGCAGTGCAACACACTGCAGTTTTCTGCAAGTTTTTGCTGAAGCACACTGTTAGAGGAAGCCATTCCAGAAACAGCCCTGCAAGTATCAGACACTACCGCTGATGCCTGGGTTAGGATGTTCAACTGTTCCCAGAGATGAAAACACTGTTCAAAGGATCAAGATGATCTAATGATTTTAGACCTCTGAGAAAGTCTCTATAATATTAAAATATTTTGTCTTCATGCAACTAAAAATAAATTAAGAAGTACTTATGAAAGACCAGGTACACAGGTATTCTAGGATTCTGCATACAAGACTCATTTAGAATTTCTCCTGAAAATAATTTCCTCAATGAATACTTTAAAATACTATCTTAAGCGCAGACATACTTATTTTGCAACCTTTAACTATAACACCAGCTAAGAAATGATCTTATCCTAATTAAAATAAAAAGTAGATTCTACTACATTATTGGCTTCAGGATTGCCTTAAGTAAAAGAGCAAACCAGGTAGTAGAAGGGGAATTTGTTCCCTACAAGAAGATAACACTTTGAAGCCAATAAAAAACCCCATGAAAATAAGGCAAAAAAACTTTCACGTTGCTTCTATTAAACCAGCAAATCTCACTGTTCCACTGCTCAGATGAGCTTTATTTCTGCCCAGAAGACATTATGTGTAGCAGCAAACAACAGAAGCAATACACTGCTGTGTTCCCTTGAAATGTCACTTAATCCACAATCCAACAGAAGTACCAAATACAACATTTAAAAAGGCTTTGTGCTGTTATCTAAAGCTGTATTTGTGTATTTTTTTAATACTTGGGGAGCTAACTTGTTTGCAAAGGAAGGTGGTTTGAAACCCAAAAGTTGGTATTTATGCACTGAAGATTTTAGAAACATTTTGGGCTGAAAATTTGGTAACACAGCCCCAAACAGTTGACATTTACTATTTTAAAGAGATTTAAAACAAAAAATCAAAGAAGGCAAGAATTACTTGAAATATTTTTAAAATGCAATACTCCAAGGCTCTCCTGGCTTGAACTTCTGTAGAAGTAAAATTAGAAATCCCCAGTACCTTTACAACCTTGCACATACTTAGATGAACAGCAGCATACTGCATGCCAGAGTCTTTTCAGAAGGTAAATAGAACATGACTCAAGGGAGAAGGCCTACTTTTTTTTTTCCTTGAGATATTACAATACATGATGCTTAAGTATTCCTGAACATTTAAAACTTAATTGGGTGTACCAGAGTTTTGATTTAACTTGAACAATTTGATAAAGCAGTACACTGAGCCTTTGTTTTATAGCCATATTATCCAACAAGAATTAAATCAGATTTCCCTCTTGGAAAAGTAAGCACAGCTGCCTAACTAGAAGCTTCAATACATCATCAATTAGCTAAAATTAATTCTTATTCTATTTGGCATGTTAGTGTCCTATGCAATTTTTCAATTTTTTTTAATTTTTAAATTTTTAATTAAAATTAGTATTAATCAAAGTTGCCAGCTACTTGAGAGAGCAAAATTTACCTAAAAATACCACCTCAGTAAAAAGTGTTTGTCAGATAATGTTTCAGTGTTTAAATAGAAAAAAGTATATGGATTTGCTTAATCACTTCTGGTCATTGTAGCAATTGTTAATCAGCTAGTATAAAGAAGCAGAGATGGTAAGTTTTTATGAACATGAAGATAGGAATAATAAATATGTTTAATCTAAGGGTTCATAAAATGAATGACTGAGGATGTTTCAAAGAACAAGACAAGACAGGGATCTTGACAGAGTTCTTTCGCAGGTGTCACTGCAGGAATGTTTTGAAAGTGTTGAAGAAAAATTTAACAATCAACTTCATTATGAGGAAAGACAACATGGATCAAAAAGGAGAAGAACGGTGCTAGAAATCATCAAATAAATAAACTGGTTTAATAGAGCCATCAGAAAAATTCAGTCCCATATCAGTAGGAATCCCTTAAATTTATGCCCTCATTACCTTGTTTGTGGTCATTTTATGTGTGTTTTACTCAAATGCACTGTAGGTTCAGGTGCCTGACCAACCCAACAATTAACTGGTTTTGCAATGAAAATTTGAAAACATGTTGTAAATTTTAACTAGTTTTGGTGCCAGTCTGATTTGAGGTTGCTAAGTTTGGAGTTACAGTGCTGGTTGATCAAACATAATGCATTCTTTCACTTTTATTACTGGCTTGGAAGTGTTTCTCATGGTATGATTAAAGTGGTTATATGCAAACATAATATATAGATATAGTTAAGTCAGCACTTAAAGTAGTACTTTTTTTCTATTATGGGTAAGTGATGTATGTCTTCCTAGTAATTGCAGAATAGTTTAAATGGAGAGAAAAAAGGAAAAAATAGCAATGGGTCTGGTATCAGTGAAATGGAAACATACTTCTGCTCCATTATACAGCTGTTCAGACAAGAAAAGACATTATTCAATTCTGCTAATGTTTTGCACTTTTAAATGTAGACATTTAATAGACATAAAGCATGATTTTCCATGCTAAATACAATTCTTTCCAAACAAAAAATCTAAGTACAATGTCAAATGACATTTCTAGATATAAAATAGCAATCGTTTGCTACAGAAGAACATCCTACTATTAACTAAGCACACAATGCAGAAGATCAACAGACATGAATAAAACCATTACAGAAGTAACACTATGCAAATCACGAAAACTGTGTTTTTGAACAGCTATTCCCATCTGCTTCTCTGGGTAATAGAAACATGTGATATCATCACATAAGAAATAATTAAGAATCACCCCAAGATCAGTCAAGATTTAAGCAAATACCAAATATTAATCACCTTTGGGAAAATGAAGATATGTGGTAGTTCTATTAGTAGGAATAATGAAAAAGGAAAAGATAGTTAAATGCCAGTAGAAAATTCCACCAATACCCTACAGCAAAGGTTTCAATGAGCATTCACTATGAGTGAAATGTACCCTTATCTTTGCAAAAAGGCTGATTAATTTGACTTTGTATTCACAGTTCTGCAGGAATACAACTTACTCTTTAATTGGTTCAGACTTTAATTCAGACTTCAAAGTAACAAAAGCATATCCTCTGTAACATATTTGTAACAACTTGGGCTTACTGAATGCATAAAATCTAAAGAAAATGGCCTCTCTGTCTGGATCCAATTTCTCCTCTAATCTAATATATACATTTTAAGAGGATCTGTAAGATCCCCCTCTATAGCATAATTGGGCAGAAGATGCTTCTTTCTTGGTAACTTCCACACCTGGTGTTAATTCCTTGTAATTAATACTACAGTGACAGAGGAGGTCTCAGTTTCTGTATTCACATTATTTAGACCATTTCTTATGAGTTGTGACAACCAGAAACATTAAATTAATTGTACTGTTTACAGCCATAGAGTCGTACTTACTTTTATTTGGCTTTTCAGACATTCATGAAGGAGAAAACCTACTTGTGCAACAGCTTCCTTCACATCAGTAATAACACAAACTTGTTGTGATAGGTTGTCTGTGATCAAGAAGAAGACCTTAGTATTTCATGCAAACATAAATCAGTCAAAATTACTAATCTGCTAAACATTACCTTCAATCCATATACTGCTGTCTTTTGAGAACCTTTTCAACAGCTGTAAGTTTAATTTTAAGATGACTTATTTCAAGGCACAGTAAATATAACTACATAATTTATATAACATATATGTCAAATATAAAATTCTTATTATATTTTATATGATTTTGTACAACATGAAAACATCACATAAGGCCTGTCCCCAAAGCCCATTTAAATAAGGGACTTCTATGAAAAGGTATTTGTTCAGGTCCACATTACCGACACTAGATGACAACCAGGAATGTAACATTTTGAAAACTTCATACCACTTATCACTTCAACAGATCACTAAATGCAGTGTCAGCAATATTGAGAAAAGCAAAAAACCCCAGGAGATAGCATAAATCCTCTTCCCAACAATATATACTACATAATAGCCAAAACCAAAAAAAAAAAGTATTGAAGATACTGTTCAGGGGGACAGCAGATATAACTGTTCACCTCAATATCAAAAAAGTTGTAGAGTCAGTGACATAGATCTTGGCCTGGGGAACTTCTTAGATCTTTTACTGGTGGGGGGAAAAAAATATAATATTTCGTTAATACCAAGAACAATAGTTTCAAATTATTGCCTGATCTGCTCCATAAAGCAAGTATTTCAGAAAGTTGGTATTTTCTCATGTTATTGACTACAGTTTCAAGATTCAGTGAGCATTTTCCTTTCTTTAAGCAAACAAATCAAAATAATTCAAGTCTGGAACTCTCACTTCTAATTCAGAATTTTATGCTTTAGATGCTGAATTAATATGCAGACCAAGTCAAAAGTTTGCAATGTCTTTGGGGTAGGCCTTCCATAAGCAGCTAGAAAATTCATAAACGTAAAGTCATTTATGTTTAAGGCAGACTTCAATGAAACTTCAGGGACAGAAATATACAAAATACAACTACAAAATAAATTAGCAGTGAAAGACAAAAGAAATTATAAAATTATGGCCTAACTGCTCTTCAAACAAGTCTGAATATAAAGATACATATTTGTTGCACGTGGAAAGTTTTTTTGTAATTACATACCACACAACAAGTTCAATCAGATGCATTACTTAAGTAAACATCTCGCTTTCTGTCATAAGCTCAAAGACTTCATTACAAAAATAGACATACAGACCTGAAAATTAATTTTAAAGCTGCTCCAGAGTTAGCATTATTGGAAAGTGACTTGTGATTTTTAAACAATTTTTTGTCAGCAGGAAAAGTGAATTAGCCAGTGAGGATCCCAAAAGATAATTACAATGATTTTATGAATCATGGGCATATATTATGTTCAATATTTATAACGTGACAACGAAAATAGTGGTAGCAACTGGCTTTGTATTAAGTTAGCAAGAATGGGGAGGGGGTAAGAAAGAGAGAGAACAATAAACATCTGCTTATAAATCATCACAACCAGATGAAAGCGAGAATTAAAAAAATGCATGGCCAGTTCTCACAGGACTGGAAATCATGGGATACCACAACTGTGGGAGAAATTATCTTCCCATAGATTCACTGGGCAAAAAAATATACTGAGCATGCATCAAAGTTGGCTTCTACTTAATACAGAATAACTTTACAGTCTAAAAAAGGGGTCAATGGGAAACCATATTGAATTAATTTCTTATCAGCAGAAAGAAACCGGTGGGTAGATTGAAATCAGAGCAAGAGCCACTTGAATTTAGTACTGTACACGGAATGCAGATACACGGCAGATATAAAATAGATACACATAACAAACCAGACTGGCATATCAGATTTCAATAACCCAGATTCTATTGAACTAAGTAATTTAATGAAGAAGGTCAGACTGGAGCTATTACAAAAATCCACATGTGGAAGAAGGCTGTGGAATCCAAAAAGGCACCATAACTTATGCTCAGACAGTTCTTTTTAAAAAGAAGTCAGTTATCAACAAGCGTCAAAAGTAACCTCACAAGAGGCTGCTCAAAGACTGCAACTATAAAAGCCCATCTCACTCCTCTCCCCAGTCCCCTTAAACCTCTGACCTCCTGTAATGTAGATGACAAAGGAGAGACAACTGCCAAAAAAGCAACTAAGATTTGCAGGTTGAATTTAATAAAGAAGAAAGCAAAATTGAATGAAATGTGAAAAAGTGTATTTTCAATCTGGAGGAAGAACTTAAATGTTATAGGGGTAAAGTCTATTAATAAAGTATGAAAAAATTAGAGTAATGATAATATACACATTGAAAAGTTGCTACATGCTTTTAAATGATCAAGAAAAATGAATAAAGGAAGTCTGGGAAATTCATCATTTATAAAATTATCACTGCAAAGCAATAGTTCTGTTCTAGTTGAGGTTTAAAACTCATTTCCATTTAAATCCCAACTGTTTCAAGTGGTCAAAAAGATCTGTATGTTGATTTAGACGGTCTGCACCTTTGTTGTATTGTGGGAAGGAAGGCTGAGTGGAGCCTTCCTCCCCGAGACTGCCTGTGTCCCACCTCTGGTAAACTGATGGAGCTCTCTGTCACTCAGCATAATCACACTGAACCCAGCGAGCGCAGCTGGAGCGCCGGCTCGTAACTCCACGGATTTCATGAGTTCCGCTGACTGCCAGTAAAGCTAATCACGTGCAGCATTTCATTCCTGGTTTTCAGAAGTCTGTCTGGGTGAACAAAACAGTCATTCTGGAAAGCCATGTCATGGCCATGTCACAAAGAATTTTAATAATCAACTAACAGAATTTTGGTTTTCATCAGACCGCTGGATAATTCAGGCTGGAAGGGACCTCAGGAGGTCTCTAAGTGCAAACTCCTGCTCAAAGCAGGGTCACCCATGAGGTCAGGCCTCGTTGCTCAGCCCCTTACCCCCCTGGCACTTGAAAACCTTTCAGGATGGAGTCTGCACAACTTCTCCAGGCAACCTTTTCGCTGCTTGCTTGTCCTCATGGCGAAAGAGTTTTTCCTTTTATTAAGTGGGAACTTCCCTTGGTTCAATTTTTGTCTGTTACCTCTTGTCCTCCCACTATGCACCACTGTTCTACTTTCCTACTTTCGTGCCATACCTTCCTTTTTATTTGCCCAACCTTTTATTTTTTTTTCTCTCGCTATTACATTATCTATCAAAATCTCTTGCTTTGGCCTCCTCTTCCTCTACTTACTTTAAACTTCTTATTTCCCTGGAAACCTCCTCTTCCCAATGCTCATCTCCCATTTACTCTCGGCTTCTTGCCAGCTGCACCTGATTATGGAGTAACCTTCCCCGTACTGCATCACATTTAACATCCACTCAAAGCATATTTTTTGCATAAAATTAAGAATAGTTAAAACTTTACACTGCCAAATTCTGTTAGGTTAAACACTCAATTTCTCTATCAGGAAAGGGGGAGGAATTTTCTTCATTAAAGATAAATTTGATACAGGATTTCAGAATTTGTTCCATTAAACCTTCTCTCTCTCCAGCAGAAAACTTAATTTTCAATTTTTCTGTGCCGTTCTTTGATATCCTGAAAGCTTTAGGTCACATTATTATTCAGTAACACCTGTTACCGTCTTTATCGTACGATCTCACCCAAAATTATAAATTAAAATGTGTGTATGTTTATGGAACTACCTTAGTTAGATAATGTTTTAAGTGTACTCTAACAAATGACTTAGAAGTTTACCCTGAAAAGCATGCCACAAACAAGCAGCAATTAAAATAATACTTTGTTTGAATAAAGATCATAAATATCATATCCTAGGGAATTAATACCATAAGAATAAAAATGCATCTGAATGGTAAATAGGTTTTAGCCTACAGACATAAATTTTTTCTCTTAATTGCACATTTATGTGTATACATACACTTGTTTTTGTAAACATATGTTCATACCATGCCATTCTTGGTCTGTCATTACAATTCCTACTCTTTTGGAGGCACACCCTATTCAACAAAATACTTTTGAAGTTTGCAGTAAATTCAAAATAGTAAATTAATTTATCATAATTCCATTTTCACTTTCTACATAGCAATGGCTTGACTGGTCTGGAAATTCAGTATGATTCTCCCTGGCATTTTTAGTATCTCATAACAGAGATGTTTCTACCACTGTAAACACAGGAAAAATGAAATAAGTACTGCTAAGGATTTAGTTCATTCATGCCCAAGAGAATGAGTTGAAATTGTTATTCATATAACATAGGTAACGAAAAATATCTAACAATTCTTTGTTTACCCATTCCACATTTCTCGGTAGCCACAAAAACCAAAAGCTAAACTTGACACTGTCCCTACCAATACTAGTATACAAAGAAGAGAGGAAGATTTTGTGGAAGAAGACAAGGAAGAGGGTTGTTTTCACCTGACAAGAACTATTCTGAGGAATACCTCCCCACCTCCCAGCCTATTTCTTTGTCTTGCAGCAGAGAACAGCCACTGGTTAATGAGCATGCCCATGAAAATGCAGCCCACCTTGAGTAAGATATCTGTCCTTTGATAAACAAGGCTTATATCAGGTTTGGGGTTTTTTAATAAAAAGTCATGTGGGTTCTTCATATAACACCAAACATAGTATGTAGCTCCCAACCGTCATAAACAGTTTGAAGGCATTACAATATTTTTCTTGGCACTTGCAAAACATAATTGTATCTACATCATCAGATACTTATTTAGCCAAATGTGAGGGCAAAATATCCAATCTGCAAGTGCATGCTCTTGTCATTGCAGAAGAAGGGCCCTTAAGAAAAGAAAAAGGAGGCGGAGAGAGTGTCAAACTCTAAGTTGCAAACTTCTACTGAGAAACACCATTTAAAGTTTACATGTTGGAACTAGAGTTCAAAGATACCTACCCTGAGGGCAGTAGTCCTAATGGAAATTTTTTAGGATGTTTTGTATTAGCCTGATCTTAACTACATTTCTCGATGAGTCACCCTTATTGTAAGATGATGTTTTCTTACTTCAAGACTATTAAAAATAGGCATGTGCCACCTTGTCTGCATACTCTACAAGTTCATACCTGCTTAACTAAAGAAAAGCAATAAATTTACTGTTTATAAAACAAATGATGTTAGGACTCAGACTTTCATAATACAGTTGTAAAAGAGACTTGAGGAAGCAAGCAAATTAATAAGACATGTTTTAAGAAAACAGTCTCAAAAGATAAATAACTCATTAGTCTACTTACATTAGTGAATTGTTTCTTTGTATTGCCTTGAATATGAATGATATGTATATACATATAAATACCTAAAGGACAAAAATGTATGTATGTATGTATGTTTTTCTTACTTCCACCCAAGTCAAGTTTAGCAAGCTGAAATTTGACAGTTATTATGTTTCATTAGGCCAGCAGTTAAAAATCTAGCTGTGCTTCTATGAAACATTTGAGACTTGTTACTTAGGTAGAATTACATTTGTAATATAGCTGACTAAAGAAACAGTCTCATAATTATAATCACATGATTAGCTGTATTTTTTCAGACATCATTTAACTGCCAAACACATATTACTATAATAATTTTTCTTATATTTAATTTGATTAATTACAGAATTATAATTTAATATATGTACAATAGACAGAAATGCAAGAGTACCTTAAAAATAAACAGGGTAGCAAAATAATATGTCAAACTGAACCACAAGGAACCTATTCCTTAGAAAAACTGTCTAGAGGCACAAGTGTAACCTTAATATTCTAGCATAAAAATTTAAGTATTTAAAGATCTTTTGAGGTTCATAATTCAAAGCAAAAGAAAAAAATACTATTTGAAACCAGAAGGGGAACAGTTGGACAAATAATTCTCATCAAAACAAAGACTTTTAATATAGCTTAAATGGATTTTCTAAATAATACTAACAGGTTAACAGAAAAGATAACTGTCATTCTCTGAAGTTGAAGGAAACCAAGTTTCGGTCACTAACAAATATAACTGTATGTGACATGAAATTTGGAACTGTAGTCACAAAACTAAATGTGTACACTCAGAAGTTGTTCATCACTGCTGAATACATCCAGTGATAAAACATGCATCCAGCAAAGTAAATTGGATCACTTAATAATACCAAAATCAGCTGTGAAGCCTGGAAGAGCAGTGGGGAGCTGGTGTAAGGCCAGTGGCCTCAGTACCCTCCACTCTCCCAGCCCATACATTTGGCTTCTGGGACATCTCCAGAGGACCTCGATAGCATGCAAGGTGGCATGCCGAGAGCTGGTACCTTGCGACCTACCTTACAGCCTCATGCAGGACTTCCCCTTCGGGCACTCTAAGTGGTCCAAACCTGGACTCTGAATCCACCTGAGTATGTGATACAGGACTGTACTATCCAGTGCGCAATGCTGCACTTCAGTCCTGCATGCTCTTCAACAACTTGACACAAAGAACCATCATGTGGACTCCCATCCCACAGGTAACACCATTTATACCCGAAGTGATACACAGTGTCAGGAAGAGGCACCCTTTGCTCCACACAGGTAGGAAAGATCACTGCCAGCTGTGCTCAGCAAGGTTACAGACATACTAGGAGCCAGTGCCAAGCAACTCAGTGCTCAACTGTCCACTACAAAAATAAGTCATGTTGTATCAGCCTGAAGATCTGGTAATTGAAGACTTTTGAAAGGCACAGAACAGATAACGCACAACTCTCAAACTGCAGACTTGGAGTGCTAACAGTGTCTATTCAAAACCCCATTAAAGATAACTAATTATGTAAGATAATCTGTTATGGGCTGTCCTAATTAGCTATGGAGGACTCATTATACTGCTCGCATAACGAGTAAACGGCTTCCTGAACTTCCTGAACTCATGCAATGCAGCAAAAAGCAAATCTGAGCTTCAATGTACTTACAGGTTTTCACACAGACCAGGCATAATAAAGACTACTGTGATTCCTGAAGCAGATACATTGCATGCTGCCAGAGTAACAGGTCATTAGATAAGTAAGGGATTAGCCTGATTTACCATGAAGGTCTTCATTTTTACTTTAAGCTACATAAACTTTTTATCACAACCAACAGCTGGAAAAGATTGTATTGGCTTTAGTGAAAAGAAAAAATGTGATAACATGATGAAATACACAAGTAGAATATGCATCTATCAAGAGAATGACTGGTCATTTACAGCGTTTTTGCTCCAGTTACAAACAGAAATTGTTAAACTTAGTGAATGTTCCTTCCATTTGAATAAGCTGCATTCTCTTTTTCTACTCAAGCAGTTTTAGAGAAAGCTGCTTGGAATGGATCTTATTTTTAAAATAAATTATAACTATTCTTCTTTAATGACTTACGAGATTATTGAAGCCCTTGTACACACAGGAACATGGAAATTCATTTGTATGAAGGTTGCAGTATTGTTTCAGGTTTATAAATTTTTTGTATGAAGTAGTAGTGTGTTACATAAAATTAGCGTAAAATACTATAAAAACATTTTTTAAGCAAAATGTCTCAAAATATTACCAATCTACTTGTTTTTCTTCTAAATAATCTATAAAGAAGAAAGGATAGCACTGATTAAAAGAATACAAGGAGTCACCTTTACAAGGATGAGAGGGCAGCAGAGGGACAGCACAGAAACCATTTTTTCACATTGTATTTGTTTCTAGTTTCCCCACAAGAAGCATGATGACTTAGTTCCCACCTTCACAAGAGCTGCTGTGTAACGATGGGGATATGTGGGGAAGGAGGCATAAGCAAACTGGACAGCTGAATGATAGGAGCAGGGTGCTGTCAACTTCTCTGGCTACATAAAGCAACTTATTTTACATAAGGAGTCCATCTGGCTTTCTCCTTGCCCACTGCAGAAGAATGTAGCTAGAAAAGGATCAAATAAACTGCAAGAAGATGAACAAGAACATTTTAAAAATATAAATCAGCACTGGTTTTGATTTTTCTTTTCCTTTAGAGTTTACACACCCTCAGTATGTCCTGAAGGTCCTCTGAACTAAATAATTCTTAAATATTTGAGTAATACTGAATGATATAGTTCAATAAATTGGCCTTTGTATTACAGAAGAAGTACAGTCTACAGTTAAGTTCAAGGAAAATGGAAATGAAAATGGATCTACTTCATTCATGATAAATTGCCATTAGATATTGAGAACATACATGGTAAATACATATGAAAAATACACAGGAAAAAGGAAAATAAGATCAAAGTTAACATAGCACTATGAGTTTGCTGAGATTATTTCCAAGTTGAATATTGAACCTTTTATCAAGATATGACCAACATAGTAGATTCATTGAGCTTGACTCATGGCATTTACATCATTTCATGCTGGCATTATTGGTTTCAGCAAGCTTGACTGACAGAAGTACGACAATTCCTGTTACAGCAAATATTTACAAATATTGTAACAAAACAGCACATCCAAGCAGCTGAATAAGCTTTCTACATTGCCTTATTAACATTACCATCAGAGGGAATTTTTGTCAGTCTCTGCTACATAGATAACACATAAAATTACAGATAATACTTAAAATTAAAAGTAGTCTGCACTGTAAAAGCATGCATACACTCTATTAGAATTACAAATTCAGTGAAAACAGTATAATAGCATCTATATTTAGACTGGAAGAAAAGAACCTTTTTTTTAATGTAATTACTTTTGCACTTCTCAAAGATTGGAAGCTTCCCTTTTTTTCCATTGATCTATCATTCAAGGTAAAGTACTCGTTCCAAATCTTATTCATCAAGAAGATAAAATCATTGCCTAATTTTATATCATACTGTACCATGAAATCCCTCTTTTGCATACCGATTCATTCTATTAACTACTTTTTTTGTCTTATGCGTCATTTTGCTCGTATGACAACCACAATAACAACATTCGAGCTGTTAAATTTCATGAGACTACTGTTCTCCCATTTTTTGAGCCTGTCAAGGTCCTTCTGAATGGCAGCACAACTACCTGTTCTATCAACTACTCCTCCCAATTTCACATCATCTGCAGACTTGCTGAGGGTGTGCTCTGCCTTATCATTCAGATCATTAGTGAAGATATTAACCAGCACTGACCCCTAGCATAGACCACTAGTGACTGGTCTCCAGCTGGACTTTACTGTTTAAGCCTGACAGTTCAGCCAGTTTTCAATCCACCTCACTGTCCACTTTTCTAGTCTGTACTTCATCAGTTTGTCAATGAGAACGCCAAGGGAACTAGTGTCGAAAGCCTTGTTGAAATCAAGTCAAACCATATCCACTGCTCTCCTCTCATCCACCAAGCTAGCCATTTCATTGTAGAAGGCTATCAGGTTGGTCAGGCATAATTTCCCCTTTCTAAATTCAGGCCAACTACTCCCAGCCACCTTCTTGTCCTTAATATGTTTGGAAATCCTAAGCTTGAAAGCTAGAGGAGTGTGGAGCCTCTAAGAATCCTACTCAAAACAAGATTCTCAAAAATTCCAGGCCTCCAGCTATGGAGATGAGAGGCCATTCCCTGTCAAAAACAGAACTTCTAAGGTTTCCCAGCCCTACCTCCTTGATACATGCCTGAAAAATTCAGTCAGGTACTTCTAGCAATGCATATAATATGCAATATTTGCCCCCTGTAACAACCAGAAACTTCGAAGTTGTTGCATTCCTGGAGGTCTAGTGAAGCAGCATGCAGAATACCACAGCAATATCTGAGCTCTGTTTAAGCTTTCTAGCTTGTCTACATTGACAGAGCTGATCTTGGCATAGTACAGTTTACCCAAAGCAGAAACTAAGCCAATACTGGATCTTCTAACAAGACATGAGCCAACAAATTGGACAATTAGCCAGTCACTCACCATGCCCTAAAAGGACATGTGTTTTGCTCTGTTTTTCTTAAATAGGAACCACATTTTTTTCTCTGGAAAGGTATTTTTAATTCAAAGGGAAGTCCCTTTCTCTTCCTCAGTTTCTGGGCTTTTATCCCTCAGTTCTCATCAAGGAGCCAAGCAACAGTCCCCTGAATCAGTGCCTATCCATTTACAATAACCATCAGTGTGTTCATTATACAGTACTTAAGAGTTCTTCCTTTCTACATTGTTTTCAGATTGAGTCGATCTGGATAAAGACTAAATCTAGTCTTTATGTTAAACTGCTATGAAACCACTGTTAACAGCACAGGAAACAGCTAAAAAACAGTTCAACAAAGTATTTCTAAATTAATGGAATACCTCAATATCATATAATTGCTATATCAATTTAGATAACAAGTTGCTGTACGTAAAAAGTGAAGAGCCATAAAGAGTTAATATTTAATTTTCAGTCTACTACTTAGATCAGAAAGATGGAACACATTCAGATTCGAACTGCAAATGAAAGAAGAAAAATGTTTATTCCTTATAAAGCCATTCAAAATTAATCTCTGACTCTGTAATATACACAGCTTTTTATAAGGTTCTCTATTCTAAGAGAAGTAAATAAAGGTAAATAATGCATAATATAAGTATTCCCGTGAACAAGCTAAAACAACTTGCCTAAGCGCATTTTATTCATCATAAAACTTTTCTTAAAGACATTTAAAACTATAGCACACAAGATTCTTAATTAGACTCAGGAATATGCAAACTGATCAGGAATATGTAAACTGACAGCCACAAGGACGAACACATACCCTTAATAATCGATTCAGCTGCATATAGATCCCGCTTGTAGGTCACCTAAAGGACAGACAAGCCTCATTAGATTTAACATAGCAGGAAGGAATGTAAAACCAATAAAACAATGCCCTGAAGGCAATTCTTTACATTTGAAATACCATAAACAAATGATATTGTCAATTCCTTAATTCTAGTAAAATATGACTGGCAAGTCATGAGAACAGAAGTTGCAGAAAATACTGGAGACTCGAGAGAAACGTTTTTTTAAATACTTAGATCTGCTTAGAACTCATTTGAAACGTAAAACTCTTTTTAACCCTTTGAAGAATCAAAAAACCCCATGATATTGCACCTATTTTCACACATCCATTCTATTCTATAATTTTATTGTGAAATAGATTAATTTTTTATAGGACTTATGATCATGAGAATGACAGCCAGGGAGAAGCCTCATTATTTCTTTTACTAATATAGGTGTAGTTTTTCAGTAGTGAAAGACTACTACTGTTAATGAGAGTCCAATTAATCAGTGGGAGTCAGTGAGACTATAATAGGCTTTGTACGAACTTTCAGAGGATTAAAAACCATCAAGATCTTCTTGAAGGCATTCAGATCAAGTTAGATCGACAATAAGATGGACAAATACTTACTTGATACTTGCAAAAAACCACCTTTCATATCTGCCTTTGTACCCTCATGGTGGTTGACAGTCCCAGTATTAGGCTTTGCAAATAAAGTAACAGAAAACTAAAGACAGTGTCTACCCAAGACATTAACAGTCTTCGCTAGCAATGTCTTTGCAATGACATTCAGTGACATGATCTTATATAAGAATAACTCCTAAATACTTGTCTTTGTTTTTACTGCAACTTCCTTTTATGTTAAATAAAATATTACTGGATTTTCTGCATTTGTTTCTCTAGAGTCTGAATAATTTTCTTCTATCTTTTTGAAATGGACTGAATCGGATTCCAAAAGCCTAAGTGCTGCAAAGTAAATCTTACAGCAGAGACATACCATTGTAGGTATTAGCATTTTAGTCTCCAAGTAAATGACTATTTGATTTTAACATAAGGATTCTTGTAACTGCTCTCTTTTCCATCTCATAAATTAAGCTGTGTATTGTACTCAGAAACAGATTAATAATATTACCTTTCTCATTACTCATCATTTCTCCAAGGAATTACATTCTTTTAAAATTAAAAATGAACTTACTTCCCTACAGCTTGTCGTGCAGGAGAAGCAGCCAGAGAGTGAATCTAGCCTGAGAAATCTCAGGTGTCTGAGTTTACATACTGTTAGGAAGAATCAATGTCTTGAATTTAAATTTAAGGATAAAGAGTTATTGAGTGACCAATTTTGTTGCAAGGTTTCTTTCTAATTACCTGTTTCCAGAGGGCTTTTATACTGAACTTTCAGTAAACCTGTATCAGATTACCATCTAAAAAACTTTCAAGAAACAAGACTAAGCTCTGTCAAAAGTGGTTTAACATACTCTAAGGTTCACAATCTCTTTGATATGCAAAAGTATTTTTAAATAGTCTGATTTTAAAAAGAAGTTACTTCATAAAGTAGGCCCAGTCTTCGAGAAAACAACACAGAAGAATAAAAAATTAAGAATGAACCTTTAAAATCACTTCTGAAATTCTGAACCAGACATCAGCAAATACTTTTTAGGATGGTTTCCTAGAGAAATAAATCATCTGAGACCATATCACACTATCCATATATATTTCTTTCATAATCTTTGATCCTATAAGCTAATTTCAGATACAAGCTCCTATAAGTTTTATGAAAATAGTAAAGTTGACAGAGGGAAAAACCCTGCCAGCTACCACAGGTGACCACCACTTACCAGTCAGGGAGGGCGGGATTCTCCACACCTCTTTCAATATTGAATAAGATGCTAAATCCAACCAAAGTTTCATTTTAGATGAAACTTATTCAAAAGGCAGGCAACCACGACAGAGACACCCTTTTGTTTAATTCTAACCATTGATTGGTTTAGTATGAATTTGTTTTAAACAACTTTTAAGGATAGTCAACATGATAGCTCATTGTTCTGAGCAGCTATACTGCTTTATCTCTAGTTTCACTGAAGTGGATTTGCTTTCTAGGCTCACCCCAGCAAAAAGCAATTCAGATCTAGCCAAATCAACCAGGAAGAATACTTTAACTGCCACTCTATACCATAAAGTAAGATGGCACTCTCCACTCTCACAGCCCAGGTGAGGTGCAAAAATCACAGTGGAAAAAGAATAAGTAAGCAAAATGACACACAGGAGGTCTCTCACTTTGCAGAAGAGAGATCTTCTACCTCATCCATTTCTGGGTTTTTTTTTATATCACATTACTAAGCTAAATCTCCTCGGACTTACCAAATCACCATTAATCTTCTTTTTCATGCTCTTCTCTGAACCTTCTCTATTTATCAACAGTTGCACAGAGCTTGAGTCTAGATTTGACTATGGTATTGTAGATGCACTTGTAATACTAGAACATCTCTTTTAATTTCATATTGTTTCTATATCTGTGGCTGACATAAGGTATTTTGCCCACAGTGGAAACTTGCTATCCTCTGTCATTCCTACACCACTTTCAAAGTCACTGCCTTCCTAGAACAATTCTCTAAATATGGCCTATACCTTTTTTTGTTTCTAAAAACACTTCTTTATGTTTCGCTGCAATGAAAAGTAGACCTTTTGTTTAAATTGTTTTCCAAGCAATCCTTATCAATAGTTTACTTCTGATCAACTATATTTTTATTTACAAATCCTTAAATCTTTGTGTTGTCTGCAAACTTTATCAGACAAATGTTAAATAGCTTAGAAAAAATAAGAGTTTCTGCGGAACTGTATGTGGTGACAATTATCTGTTGAAATATATCAGTTATCCAATTTTTAATCTATTTAATGAGGACTAGTCCAATTACAGTCATCCTATTTTTAATTAAGATGTAACAAGTCAAACTTCTGCCAACCGTATATTTTATCAGCACTACCATCTTTATCAGGCAAGACTGTAATCTTGTAAAAAAGGCTTGAGGTCAATTTCACAAAATAAGTAAATTCCATGTTGGTTGACATTAATTACATTAGCCCCTTAACTCTTCATTAATCAAGTTCTGCCTGTGGCAGTGCCCTCTTTTGTTTTGTTGATCAATATCGAACTCACAGGCTTCTGACTACTCAGATTCTCTCTCTTCATGTGACAACATTAATTTTCACTTTGTCCTCTTGAGCATCTAGTGTTCCAAGATTTTCTGAATGTTATTGCTGCAATCCAGAATATCGCTAGGCCAAATACTAAAACTCAACACAAAGACCTCTCTATCACAGAATATTAAACCATCATCTGGGTTTTTTTGGCAGACTAATCTTACTTATTAAACATTTCTCTACTTTTCTATATAATAAACAATCTACTATATCTATTTAGTAAAGCCTCAAAATCATCAGACAAGGGTTGGTTGGTTGGTTGGGTTTTTTCCTGTGTGCCCTTCTCTCAATAGTCAGACTACAACTTTTCACTATCTAGGAAGATGCTCTTTTAAAAGTCTCTCAATGTTCTTTCCATTTAATGATTATAAGTCTTCTTCAAAATTATTTAGCTTGATGAACATTTCAGATTTACAAAACTCTATGTTAAATGCAAAACATAACTCTTTACCAAACAAGCACAATAAAGTTATGATCACACATACACAAAATGCATGGCATTTTAGTTTAATGAAGTACCTCCCTCTGTTCTATTAAGGTATCAAACATATCTTCTTTGTATGGGATATTTTTGTAGGATTAGAAAATAACCTTTCTTTTTAGAAATGGTGAGGATTTTTTGCACTATCAGCATTAAGTCTTTAAATGCATATCAATCTTTTAAAAATGTTCTCAAAATGCATTTTTCATCTGCATTATACACACACATATATATATTAGACTCCAACAATTACATTCTGTTACATGATTTTATACTTTATTTAAGAGGATATTGCCCCAGAATACATAAGGTCATTTTGTTTCTGTCGTGGTTTAACCTCAGCCAGCAACTAAGCACCACGCAGCCGCTCACTCACTTCCCCCCCATCCAGTGGGATGGGGGAGAAAATCGGGAAAAGAAGTAAAATTTGTGGGTTGAGATAAGAACAGTTTAATAGAACAGAAAAGAAGAAACTAATAAGGATAATGATAACACTAATAAAATGACAACAGTAGTAATAAAAGGATTGAAATGTACAAATGATGCGCAGGGCAATTGCTCACCACCCGCCGACCGACACCCAGCCAGTCCCCGAGCCGCGATTCCCTGCCCCCCCACTTCCCAGTTCCTAAACTAGATGGGACGTCCCATGGTATGGAATACACTGTTGGCCAGTTTGGGTCAGGTGCCCTGGCTGGGCATGAGAAGCTGAAAAATCCTTGACTGTAGTCTAAACACTACTGAGCAACAACTGAAAACATCAGTGTTATCAACATTCTTCACATACTGAACTCAAAACATAGCACTGTACCAGCTACTAGGAAGACAGTTAACTCTATCCCAGCTGCAACCAGGACAGTTTCAAAGGTGTCAAGCACAGAGAAACTGAAAATGTGGTGTTGATAGTGTCATTCTGTTTCCTTTTTTGCCATCCTGATCCTAAATATCTTATAAATAGTTATATAGTAACTACATTTGTAATAGAACTTAATAAATATTTATAACACTGAAGTAATTTGAATGTTCCTGTTGTTGTCACTACAAAGAATGATTTTAATTTTGTAATTTGCTACCAGAAAGTAAACAAACTATCTCTTACTTTAGCTTCAATGGTAAGTAACTTTGTAATGTTACTTTTTCTAATGCACTGCAAGTAGACAGTGCTCAGGTGAAATAGAGTTAATTCAAGAAAACAATATATCTGAACACATAAGTAACTTTTTCCCATAGCTCCAAGTCATTTAATGTTATGTAGGTCGTGCACCTAATAAACAAACTGAACTCTTACAAATATCAGATCTGCTCTTTAATGATTTAAGCTCCGCATAGGATGAAACTGGTTTGTAGTACTTGGACTTCAGAAACTGTTCACCAGTTAATAGACTGCAGTTTTTCTGTTACAAATCCTCTGAAGCCTCAACTGAACAATGATTATTTATTTCAGTTTTCATTTATCTGGATGGAATATCTTTTTGTCTCTTTTGAAAAAAATAAGACTGGGGTCATTGGGAGCACATCAGTTCTTGGCATATGAAATATAATTTATGTCAGCATCGAAAAGCCTTCCAGAAAAAACCAACATATTACAAATTACATTATTATGACAGCTAAGAAAAGACAATTCTGCTTCTAAAAGGTGATTAGTAACAAACACTAACAGCTCCTAATGATTTTGTAGGCAAGCATCACTTGAGAAAATTGGCAGTCTTCTGCACTTCATCAAACTGCACAAACCGAGCACGAGTGTTCTCTTCTTTAATGGTACTGCTCCGAGTCACCTGCCAAACACCCCAGTACAGAGTGAACAACACCAGGGTGCTATTCAAGCAGGAAGGAGCTATCTTCCTCTGTGGCCTCTATTCTGATACGAGTATTTGCTGCAGAAGCAATTTACTATTTCACAGACCTCGTCACTTTTATGCCTTTTACTTTCAATGTCTTCACAAGCCACAGAAGACACCAATGACTTTTAGCTACAAAATAAGACACGGAATAGGATGTGAGAAGGTACAGGTACTTTAATGACATGGCACCAGCATCTTTGTGTATACTATATATAGCATATTCGCTGCTTTGCATGGCCTGCAGCACAGTATCTGCATGCAAATGGGTGTGCTGTTGCTACTGTCACACTGCACAGTACTGTCAGCACTGAGATTCTGTGGTGGGTTAACCTTGGCTGGATGCCAGGTGCCCACCAAAGCCACTCTATCACTCCCCTCCTCAGCTGGACAGGGGAGAGAAAATATAACAAAAGGCTCGTGAGTCAAGATAAGGACAGGGAGAGATCACTCACCAATTACCGTCACAGGCAAAACAGACTCGACTTGGGGAAAATTAATTTATTACCAATCAAATCAGAGTAAAGTAACGAGAAATATCTTAAAACACCCTCCCCCCACCCCTCACTTCTTCCCGGGCACAACTCCACTCCCGATTTCTCTACCTCCTCTCCCTGAGCGGCACAGGGGGAAGAGGAATGGGGGTTGCAGCCAGTTCATCACGCATTCTCTCTGCTGCTCCTTCCTCTTTACCCTCTTCCCCTGCTCCAGCGTGGGGTCTCTCCCACAGGAGACAGTCCTCCACAAACTTCTCCAATGTGAGTCCTTCCCATGGGCTGCAGTTCTCCACAAACTGCTCCAGTGTAGGTCCCTTCCATGGGCTGCAGTCCTTCAGGCACAGGCTGCTCCAGCATGGGTCCCCCGCGGGGTCACAAGTCCTGCCAGAAAAACTGCTCCAGCATGGGCTCCTCTCTCCACATGTCCTGCCAGGAGCCTGCTCCAGCACGGGCTTCCCACAGGGTCACAGCCTCCTTCGGGCACCCACCTGCTCTGGCATGGGGTCCTCCCTGGGCTGCAGGTGGATATCTGCTGCACCGTGGACCTCCCTGGGCTGCAGGGGGACAGCCTGCCTCACCATGGTCTTCACCACGGGCTGCAGGGGAATCTCTGCTCCAGCACCTGGAGCACCTCCTCCCCCTCCTTCTTCACTGACCTGGGTGTGTTGCAGAGTTGTTTCTCTCACATGTTCTCACTCCTCTCTCTGGCTGCAGTTGTGCAGTTTTTCTTCCCCCTTCTTAAATATGTTATCTCAGAGGTGCTACCACTGTCACTGATGGGCTCGGCCTTGGCCAGCAGTGGGTCCATCTTGGAGCCGGCTGGCATTGGCTCTATCAGATGAAGGGGAAGCTTCTAGCAGCTTCTCACAGAAGTCACCCCTGTAGCCCTCCCACCACCAAAATCTTGCCACACAAACCCAATACAGACTCTTTCACCTGGTCCACAGTATTTTCAGCTTTTCTACCTGAATCTCCTTCTTCATGATATTCTCCAGTATGCCACCAGCTAAAAAAGTTCTCCGTCCAATATCCGATCACCTACAAGGAATTCACCCTTCACATGTTACCATTTTCCATTTGTTTACAGGCCTCTTTAAAGTCCAGTACTACTACAGTAGGTCCCACATGCTAGAAGGTTAACAGCATCAGGATTTCGTTTCACCAGCAATGCTGGAGTGGCACTAACGCTTCAACAATTCTCTTTTAAAACAGAGATGTGCACAAGCTCAAATCTGAAGTGTAACTGGGGGCTGGTTACTAGTGTTGTTCCTCAGGGGCTGATACTAGGGACAATACTGTCTAATATCTTTATTAATAACCTGGGAAAGGGGAATTACCCTCAGCAAATTAGTAGATGACAACAAATGGGGAAGTATTCAATATGCTCAAGGGTACAACACTCATTTAGAGGGATCCAGAAAGGCTGGAGAAAGGGGCTGACAGAAACCTTGTGAAATATAACAGACACAAATACAGCATCCTGCATCTGGGACAGAATAACACTGTGCAGCAGTCCATACTGATGCCAAAATATAGAAAACAGCTTTGCAGAAAAGGACCTTCTGGACAAACTAAGCATGAGTCAGCAGTGTGTAGCAGTGCAAAAAAGGAGTGCTACTGACTGGGCTGTATTAGTAAGGAAGTAGACTTCATTACAGGGAATATAGGGATTATTCCCCTGTACTCAGCACTTCTGCGAACTCACCAGAGTACAGTTTCTAGTTTTGGGCTCCCCAGTATAACGCAATGAGGAACAGGAGGAAGCCCAGCAAAGGGCTGCTAAGATGGCATGAGAGAACTTGGTTTGTTCAACCCAAAGAACAGAAGATGAAGGGTGGGGAAGGGTCATAATTAATGGCCATAGAGAAGAGTAAACTGGACTTTTCTTGCAGATTTTTCTGTCGGCCTTTCATCCTTTCCCAATGCAAGAGACAGTAAGGGAAATGCTGACCAAATATTATGAAAAAAGTTTCCTCCATATGGGGGGATATGCATTGGAATTGTTTTCCCCAGAGAGTCTGTGAAATCTCCATTCTTGGAGGTACTCAATACTCAACTGGACAAAGCCCTGCACAGCCTAATCTAACTAACCTGGCTCAACTTTCAGCAAGGTGTTGGACCAGATGACATTTCCTTCAGTCTTAATTACTCTGTCATTCTAGGTCAAAAGACTACACTTCATCTGCTGGGCATGAGTAGTATCTACAGATAGTAAAAAACTAAATAAACATTATAAAGAACTGAGTGAACATTATGGGTGTATTTTGTTACCCTTCACGTAAGTACCATGCTTTGCAATGAGAACAATGAAACCATCCAAACAGTGATGCAATGCAAATACACATGACATAATCTGTCCTTTAGAAGACTGAATAAGAAAACAGACAACATACTGTTTAAGAAAGACTATATCCCAGAAAGATATTGAAAGAAGTTGCTGTATGCAACCAACGTGTAAGTAAATTCTGCTGCTAAATTGCACAGGAAATTTGCACTGCAGATTCAGGAAATTACCTTTCTGTGTAAGATTTAGTGTCATATTATTAGAAATCATGTCCCGTTGGAGGAAATTTACTGTCAAAGACAAATGGAGTGATTTGAGCTGCTTCCAGATCCTTCAATGTGGTAATGAATAAAATAAAAAGAAAAAAAAAAAGAAAAAATAAATAAAAAGAAATAGAATAAAAAGAAAAAAAGAAACACTTAAAAATTGCATGACACAACAGCTGCTGAGAAAGAATAATGTTCCACCATCCAAAACAGTGAAATGGGATTCTTTTAAGCAGCAGGAATATATCCTCTGCCACCTGTATACACACCTGCTTTGTCAGTTGTCAGGAACCTACAGATTATCGGACAAGGTGAATGAGGTTTAAAAAATTTTAAAAGACTGAAGAATTCTTAAACATTACAGTGTTACTGAATGTAATGAACTGCTCTAAAAATCAAACTGTTAGCCATGTGTTTGGCATCAGAGAAAAAGTGATGTCCTCATAGAAAAAGTGGAGGAAAATACACAAAAGATATAGAAATAGCAGGAGAAAGCTCATCTCATAAAAGAATGTTCTTAGTTTTAGAGATTATGGAATTATAATTTTACAGATTCTCAGGTTATTCAAGTACCTAGTTGGTTTTTCTACTTCCAGATAAATACTGTCTTCATCAATTATCTTGGGTGACACCTGCCCAACTCTGTCCACAACAATGAGCTCTAAAAAAAGCTCACGATAATCCAAAAACAATTCTGAAATTTGGAAGAGAAAAGCCTAAATACTACAATTGAAAACACATCTGAATTTTTATGGTAGTGTGAAAATTTTATTAATTTTAAAAGATATATAAAAAATAGAGATTATTATTGCCTTTACCTTCCAGAGGTCAGCTGTTCCTTCAACAAGTTTGGCATTTGTTTTACAGTATTTCAGAGCCAGATGTAAACATTCAGTTCCATAATCCAGGTCATAGTCTGTACACTGTAGTAATTTAAAAAAGAATAAATATTCTTAATTAGTCTTAAAGAAATCATACTTTTAAGCAATAACAGATTTTCTTACATTAATTAAACCTTACACCTCAACAGTCCTGTCCAGAATAATACTTGCTGTATTAGATAGGCAGGTTCAGGATGGTTCAGAAATAAAACTCTTCCAAGAAGCTTATGCCAAATTCTAGCTCTCCAGCAAAGTGTTAGAGAAGTAAATAAACACTTCATAACCACAAATTAATTCAGTTAGGTGCTGCAAGTATCTTGCTACACCTTTATGTTGTTAACTAAATCAATGAGAAGTTACATGTATAAAAAAAATTTTGATAGAGTTGAAGCCTCACCAAAAGAAATCATCAACCTTCTAGTGACAAACTTTTAGAGTATGGGAACAAGTTAATAAATTGTAGAAGCATGACTCTTCAAAGTCTTGTCTGGTTTGGTTTTTGCAGCATCAAAAAAGGATGGTATTAACTAAGAACCTCTTTATTCCTTACATGTTTCCCTCTGTATTTTTCTGCAGCTATCTGCACACAAAATAGCAAAGTTTCATGCTGCTCCATGAGCCTTTCAGATTAAAAAAAAAACCCCACCAAAAAACCCCCCAACAAATTGTCCACTTTTTAGTCATTTAGAAGAGGCATTCTTCTGTTAACACACCCTTCCCAAGCAGTTTGGTTTCCTATATTTAGTGATTATAAGAATCCTATTGATGGAAAACCGAGTAGCGCGCAGAATCTCTCAAACCAAAACATAGGTAGGTACAAAAGCAGGAACTGGGAGCTTATCAGGCAGGACTACCTCAAGATAAATTGGCCTGATTAAGATAAAAAAATTCTAGTCTATTTTCATATTGCTAAATTACCAGACCATCCAGAAACATGAATTACATGTAACAAGGAAGGATATTTTAGATAGGGTCTTTCATAAAAATGGATGTATTTGATAAGACCACAGGCTTGCTAGCCCAGTATCCAGTCTCTAGTAGAGGTTGACAGTGGGTAGTCAAGGATAAGTAAATAAGAACACAGCAATCATATTTTCTTACAAATAATATATTCTGGTAAACCCTTACTCTTATCCCAAATCTGTTCAGTTTCCTTAAAAAGCCTTTGGTAAAAGCTTCAGTGAAACATCTTATTATGCAAGTAGGCTGTTATCAGCTTCAGCCACCTCAAACAAGAAGCTGGTTAACTCCTTAAAGAATGACAATTAGCTCTGGAATGCATTTCCTTTACAAAACTTTCCTTTACAAAAGTTGAAATAACCCTTCCACTGTGTCAAATTTAACCATGTGTCTACAAATTCGTGTTTCGAATAAAATGTGACAGTCCAGATACTGTGCTCAGTAATTCACAGTCTCCTCCAGGACTCAAGAATTCAAAATTGTCAAGAATGCAAAAACCTAAGTGGGTTAAAGAAGATCCAAATAAAAATGCTGCAATACAACTTGCTTTTTTCTTTAATAATTTCCTCAAGAAGTTTAATAAAAAGACGAAGAAAATTTTTAGTTTCTATTCTTGTTTTATACTGTATCAGTGAAATTCAAGGAATTCATCAGCATTACACAGCTGAATTGTATTACTAACACACACAGACGTCTTAGAAAAATCATCATTATCACTTTTATATTACTTAAATTAGTAATTTTTGTCATTTTAGTTGGTCATGACTGCAATCAAAAAGAAGATCCTTTTACATAGCCTACTTAGAAAGAAACATAATTTAAGTGTTATACTTCTCTACAGAAGATTTTAAGTGCTTTGAGTAACAAAGCAAAACAGACACAAGAAGATAGAGTAACTTAAAAAGAAAGACTTCTTTCAGAATACTAAAGAAAATAGGGATTTCAAAAAGACACTTTGAAATATTTTTAAATTAACCAGAAATTATTTATATTCCTTAATCGAGATACAAAAAAGGTCAACAGAAAATAGAAAGGAATAGGGAACTCTAGCTCCAAAATATTTAAAATGGAGCAATCTCTCGAGTAAAGAGGTCCAGAGATAAATTGCCAATGAAACCAAAAATGGCCTAGTAACTTTCAATTCCAAATATTTATTACCAAAATGTTTCCTTTTTTGGTTTGGTTTGGTTTTAAGGAAAATTTTCTGGTAGAACGCAAACTATTTTCTACTAATGTGAATAACATACAGATTAAAAAAAATATATCTATATTTATTTTTCCTCAGAAGGGAAGAGAAAATTTCAGAAAAAAATATCTATAAAAGAATTTACTTTGAATTAAAATTAAGTTACATTTTTAAATATATGGGTAATGAATGATACTAGGACAAGACTAAGCAATTCCAACTTTTTAGCAAGGTATTAATTACAGATAATTAGTAAGGAATGGAGAAGTTCCATTAATGGTCTAAAGCATCTTGAGGGTATTGCTGGCTTGAAGGGATGAAATATGACACAAAGCAAAGTAATAATTAAAAACATATTTCACTAATACTTGTACATCATGACACTTACCATTCTAATTATCTGTAATTGTTTAAACCTAAACATATTGTCACAGTGTACTGTTCTGCAAGTCTGATACACTGATGTCAGAGGAGAACAATGAAATGGAACTACCAGCTCAAGACCAGCTTATTTAATATATTATTCATATGCTAAACAGCTCCAGAAGTGAAATTTTAATTCCATATTTCAGGTGTAGAATTTGAAAGCTTCTATATTGCTCTAAGAAATTTAGTTAACAAATTAAGCATTATCAGGGAATGCCTATAATAAAAAGTTGTAGAATATCTATAAGGAAAATTCTTACTGACCCAGGCATGCAAACATTCTCATTCTAAGTCTTCTGTATGCATTTCATTGTACATCTAGAGCCAATTTACATTACAACAATCTGTTTAAAACTCTTACTATTTCTAAAGTCTCTTTTTTGACTGAAAGGCTTTTTTAACATAAAGTTTGACAGAGTACAGTTAACTGAACTTGACATGCACACATAGCTTTGTGAAACAATAGACATAGTTTAAGTTTCAGACCACAGATTTGAAATGGTGGAAACAGCTGGAAATATTGGCACAAAACATATCCACAAAAGAAAGAAAACAGATTAGTTTAGCTCTTTAAATGACACAGAAGGAAATATGTTATTTAGAAATGCTTTTGAACTGTTGAATATTCAAAGGCGTTCTAATAGGTAGTTTGTGGGACTGACTTTTTTGTGGGTGGTTTTTTGTTTGTTTGTTTTCCAAGAGTGGATGTTTGAATAAAGTGCTGTGGGTGGAGTGAGATCCAGATTTTAGCATTACAACAATTCTTCTTCCCCTGCCCCCTAGATTAGTTTGAAAATATTTTGATAAATAATATTACTTCCTAAAATGCAAGCTATACTGTTGCTTAGCTGTAAACATGGAATAAAGGGTTAGAGAAAAAAGCAGCTACATAGCCTGTATCTCCCTGGTACTTACTAATAGTCCATAAACTAACTTGTTTCCAATGTAATACTTTGAAAAAGTAAAATTATAAAAAAGCAGTATTTAACATTAACAATTTATTTTACTGTTAACATGCACTACTTTACTGTATCTTTATACTGATAAAAGATTTTGAATGGATATATGGGAACTGGTAACAATACAGCAGAACAAACACAGATGCAAGAAAGTTTTTCATTACAGCACTGTCATTTTCTTATTTTTCATCATTCCTTGGTTTTATAATAAGGAAACAAAATCAATATTCTTTACGTATTAACTGAAAGAAAATCTTCAGAATTGCTCCTTTACACAGGTACCCTTAAAGCCTGTATAGATGCAGTCTTTTACACTTCTGTAACCATTGGCTGTGTCATCTTTAGTACTTTTTCCATTGTCAGCAGTAAGTGTCTCCATTTTAGTCTCCCATGTAAATCCATTCTATAACAATATCAGAACACTTGCAATTAAAATGCATAACTAATTTACAATAGCAGAGCTTTATGATTTTTCCAGATCCTTGCAAATCAAGTTTCCACTGCTGAAGTGCCAGAGTATATCATGAACATTCATCACGAGGAACATTTTACTAAGTTAAAAAAGAAGCAGACACAAGCTCTTGCTGAACCTGAATTGGCCTACTTTTATCATATCTTATAAAGAATTTTTTTTGCCATGTTCATTACCATGGAATCCAAAAAATGCTGAATCCAACAGCAGATTTGCAGTAAGCACTCAGCCTACAGCAGTACACCACAGCTAAATGAGAAATAACAGAAGCAGCAAACAGAATGAGGAAACACGTGAATGAGGAAACAATGAGTGCAGATAAGCTCATCTCTGAAACAATTTCTGCTGTAGTTAATTATTAAAACTGTTGTGACATACATCCAGATGCAGTAGTGCTTCACAGTGAAGAGAATAAAGATACAGCAATTTACTCTGTAACAGAATTAAGCAAGCCTGTTTTTCTACAGATCTGTATCTATATCCCAATGCCTTTCACTGCAGTAACTGCAAGTGCCCTCTCTGTACATGCCATGATTTCCCTGCACTCTACCATCAGATCCCCTGAAAACTTCCTGACTGCCCATTGAAATATTTTGGTACTCAAGTTGCTTCTGAGTCCACTAAATACCTGTTAAAGAACTTACGCATTGGTTGGCACCAAGATCCCATGTGCTAAAAGGTATATGACCAAGAAAAACAGAAGATAACAGCTGAATTCACATTTCAGCCATGGAGCTGAAGGCCTAAGAGCCTGAAGGCTCTGAGGCTCCAGCCACATCTCAGTGAAGGCATTCATTTGGGTTTCCCTCCTCCTCACACTCACTGATTTTTCAAAAACTATATAGGGACTTAATATCATTGAAGTCTCTATGCCTCCATCAATCTTGATTGAAATCATGATCTTAAGGGTCTTTCCCAACTTAATGAGTCTGTGATTCTATGAAATTGAACAAAATGTGCAATTAAAGGTTTAAAATATTATTGAGACAATGGTTAAAAACACGTAATGCTTTCAAGTATCTTTTCAATAGTAAAAGTTACAAATGAAAGAGTAATGTTGCCTCTTCCCTTTCTGGAATAAATGTCCTGGGTCAGAGAACACAGTCCAGACTGCCATCACCAGCAACCATGTTCTATACTCCTGATGTAGGCATATGAGCTCCCAAGTCAAGTCAGATATGCATTTTCTTTTTATTAGTCTTCTTTGAAAGCAGTTTATAATCTCTCTTTATGTTGAAGCTGACAATTACTGTTCACTGTACACAACTTGCTGCTAGGCAGCAGGAGTCCCATAGGCAAGAATGCGGAACATAAACACACAGCGTGGGCAACATGAAATTTGCTTTCCCTATCACAGTTTAAAGTTTTAGCTACTAGCCAAGGTTGGGAATAACTCCACTCTTTTTTTCTTTAAACACAAATTTGCTTGAAAAACTCACTGTCATAATATGTAAAAGCAGAAACTCAGTGGGATTTAGAAATGCATTGCACTTCTGAGCATAAATTAAACAAAAACATTGTGTAAGATCATGGAACAAAATTTTTATGTGGATATTTCTGTCCATTTTTGGACAGGTTCCTTCAACTTTCTTCCAAGTAACAAATCACACATGATTCTGTGACCACAAGATAGGATCTAGGACTAATGAGCTAGATTGAAATACCCTTGTTTTCAGTGTCCCATTCTGTCAAAACCACTAAGAAAAAGGCATTTACTTTGATTTAGATTAATCAAGAAATCACTACAACAAAAATATTGAAATAAGGTAACCAGACAATTAGAAAAGATATCCGGTTTACTGACTGTCATTTTCCAGCTCTGCCTCAAAATGAAACAGAAGATGAAGTATAATCACAAGACTAGGTCCTAGCGCCAGCATCCTTAAGTGTGGCTCTTGATAAAAGAAACAGAAAGATCCAAGTTTTAAAATTCTTTTGAGAATGCATAAGAGCTATCTTTTCTGCTCTTAAATCCATGCCTTAAGATACTTGCAGATACCCTACACGATTATTACAACAGTGTTTGTATCATTGCCTCAAGTTGCGCCAGGGGAGGTTTAGGTTGCGTATTAGGAAAAATTTCTTCACCGAAAGGGTTGTCAAGCATTGGAACAGGCTGCCCAGGGAAGTGGTTGAGTCACCATCCCTGGAGGTATTTAAAAGATGTGTAGATGTGGTGGTTAGGGACATGGTTTAGTGGTGGACTTGGCAGTGTTAGGTTAACGGTTGGGCTTGATGATCTTAAAGGTCTTTTCCAACCTAAACAATACTATGACTTTGTGATTAAAGCTTACTCTTTAAATCTTAATCTTATTCTGGCTGCTACTGCTTCCATCTCTGCAAAAGGAGAGGTCCAGACAAACCAATCACCCTGTAAAATAAGTACATGTGCTCAACTTTACACCGAAATCATAAAAACACTAATACCTACATTTTGAAAAACCCTAGTTCTGTCTGAAAATTAGATGGACAGCCCTAACCCCTACGTACCCAGAGTAACCCATAATTCAGTCCTTTCAGAGAATGAGGTCTGCTATGTTCTCCTAGACAAATCATGATCAACCTGTAGAGAGAGGGGAAAAAGGGCAGCTTTGCTATTAAGGAATGAAAACTTAATCAAGAATGACTGGAGGTGCTTTGCCGAGGAAAGAAGGGTACCGGTAGGCAAAACTAAGAAATGTCAAGGGTTGTGTCCACATTACCAATTTAGTGTGCACGACAGGTTCTTTTTGGTGCAAGTCTTTCCTGCATCCCTACTCAGAATCTACAAAATGCACTTGACTGCTGCTGGAGAGCTCAAAGTCATTTCCCTTCTAGTGGAATCAAGTTGAAAGTCATATATGAGGGCACCTGCTAAAGCACATCATTTGCAGTGTGGTGCCCTAGCAGCCAGGACTCAGCATGCATTGTGTCCATACGACTGGCAACTGGGATGAATATCACTGCTGGTAAAGTCCCAGTTTACACATACAATCCTGAAACAATAACGGATCACCAAAAATCAAACCTTAGTCTTTCTCTCTTTGTGCCACACCAGTAGATATATTCCTAATGTTACTCCAACGAAGTCCACACAAACTAGCATAATGAAAATGAGAATACAAACGAGGTGAGAATAAACAATGGTACTGGTATGAAGATGAAATACCTGATGCAACTAAGAGCTAGTTATTAATCAGGTTAACTTCACAAAACAAGTCCTGACTAACCATGAGAGTATTGGTTTTTTCGACATCAGAAAAGGACACAGGGGTCATTTTAAACATGCAGCTGAACATGGAATTTCAGACCTCATATACAAGTTCAGCTTTTTAAAAAGCCATATTTTAGTTACAATGTCAAGAAGAAATAAGAAAATGTTAATATTATATGTGCCAACTTAATAGTCAAAACACAAGGTTAGGACTCATTGTTTACACTTTAATAAATTATCTTGTAAATTGGAAAAATACTTGGAAAAGAGTTATATGGACAATACAAAGACAAAAAAATCTTGTCCCAATGCAGTAAACTACAGATTGTTTAGGTTATTCTAAGAAAATGCAAAGAAGTGATTGTTCACATTCTCCCAGTAAAGAGATTTCTAAATATATCAAGTTCTAAAATTAAGCAACCAGCAGAGAATTTAATCGGGCTTAGAAGCAGAGGTGAGCCAAATTCAGGCCAAGTCAAAATGCATGTTTTATTTTTAAATTTTTTTGAACAGATAAGATTATTCACTCTTGGAACAATTTACTTAAGAGAATCACCTCTTGAAATTAAGCAAGATCATAAATGGTCCTTTTCCTTGCCTTTCAGTACACTGAACTGTCAACAGGTAAGAGATTAAAAGCTCTAGCATCACTACCTTGTTTTCTTTTTGCTCTCTCAAAACAAGCAGCAGATGACAATTTAGATGGGTGGTCTCCCATATGCTGAATACAGTGATTCTCACTCAGTATTCAGCATTTTTTGAGCCTGTGCCAAATGGGTGATCCTTGTGGATACAGTACACTTATCACAGTAAATCCAGTAACACTTATAACAATACTCTAATAATCCAGTCTAACTTCCAACTTGAATAATTGCAGTGTGTCTCCCTAGCATACACCCTCCAAATTATATCTGAAGACAAAATGCCTTTTCACTGCTACAGAGATGCCAAACTTCACCCAGGGTGTGGCAGCTTTGCACCACTGCACCAAACAGTTTCAAGAGCTAATATGTGAATTTGCAAAGTGCTTTGAGATCCTACAGGATGAGGAGTGCCATAAAATGGAAGTAATTATCCCATTAGCAAAAAAACTTTTTATTTTTTTCTTATGCAAGGCATTAGAATTTCTCCAAACATTCTTGTGGCAGAAATTAATTAGGGCAAGGTGGGGATTCATACAATATCCTGGCTCCACCATTGTGCCAGAGAACTAATCAAGTACAGAGCTATCTAAACTAGCAGTTTTCTCAATAGACCACCAATCTAGCTTCAGGTTTTGAATAAATGAAAGCATTACTGACAAAATTCATTTAGTACATTAATCTTAAAAAGAATTTGGTATGTTTTAAGGATAAGGAAAGGGGAAAAAATATTTATTCCTCTAAATCTCAGGACAAAGTTGCTAGGGTAAAAAGATGCCAGATGAAGTAACTGTAAAATCTCTTTGGAAAACATCTCAGAACTACAACCTGAAGACTGTACAAATTAGGATATTAATTTAGGTGACCCTGCATTTAAGCAACAGTCTGTGTGCATCAGCCTGAAGATGAATGGAGAAAGGCAGATCAAAATCCTCTGCAAAACTGCATTATTAAAAAATTAGCTCCATTGCAATTTTGCATCAAGCCCAAAAAATTACCAATTTTCAGCAGGAATTAAATGGAACAGAACTCAGGTTCTACTAAGTTCCAAAGAAATTTTTTTTTTTTTAAAGAAGACTAAAACCAGAGATAAAATCCTAGCCGAAATGGACCACAACAATGAAGGGGTGATGTTAATAGGTAAAAACTTCTCATGTAAGGAGAAATGAGATACTAGGCTTTCTTTCAATATTTAGGAGCTACACAGATTTCCTTGTCAAACAATCAGATCTAAAATCCTGATGACCCAAGGACAAATCAGCAGAAAGGCTTCCTTTGTTAGGTTATTTTGTATGCTTAGATTGCACATTGAAAAACTCACAGATATTCCCCATCTTGATACTAGTATACAGCTAATTAAAATCTATATTATTATACTATCAAAGGAACTGGAGCAGAAATTTCAACAAACCGAAATAATCCATGTTACTTTACTATTCAGTCAAGTAGGTTGAATTGGACCAACCAAGTAGGTTGACTTGGACCAACCAAGTAGGTAGTTACACTAAAACTGTAATTACCTATTACATTTCATAAACAGACGGAAATATGCCGCCTTTAGGACCCCATACAAAGAAGAGCATTGGCTTGTACTACTGTCCTCATACAAATCATACAAGTAGTAGATTACTATTAGTTTAGCTAGCTCTTGTCTAATTCACAAATCATTTCTTGATTCAGTATTTCAGAATACAGTTGATGAGAAGGAAGAAAAACCTATAGACATAAACTGGAATGCAGAATTAGGAAAAGCACAACAATGGTTGTGGTATATATTTAGAAGACCTGAACGTATAACTAAAAATACAAAAGCAAAGTGGGTGACCAAAGCTGGGGATGGTGGAAAAGGAAGTGGATCTCCATACACACACACAGAGCATATAGAAACTGCAAAATACATTTGAAGAACAGTGAGGTAAACTGATTATCCTTACAACATAATACACTTAATAAAAGATGTCTGATGCTTTTTTTAAAGGATGAAGGCCAAGAACCAACCCATTACAGCTTAGGATAAAATCTATATATCTATCTACTTTTTGTCATATGTTAAAAACAATGGTGATCTCTTTTTCAGTGTTTTTACGCTACAAAAACGAACAGCTTTCACTCACATCACCAATTCATGATTGAATAGCATCAGGCAAAAATTTTTTTCTCCAAGTGAATGTCTACAGGAGGTCAACATTAAGCTGTTCAGCCTTGCCAACAACTTAGATGCCTTGGAACACAGAAAGTTTCCTATTTGGTGAATGTTAAAAAACAAAAAAGTTGAGGTGCCTTGAAGGTGCCAGATATCTTTAGTCTTAGGAAGAAGGCAAGCAGTGGTTTTTTTCAGGATTCCAACATTAGACTTAAATGCCCAAGTTCTGCCTCACTTACATTTTGACCCTTCGGTCCTTTTTCTGAATCTGACCCTTGCTCCCACAGTTGCCAAGGTTTTAGTCAACAATTTGTCCGCTACTGTTCATTTAATCGCCTGTTGCTCCTGGCAATGTTAATTTGACAGACACTGATTCCTTTAACAAAGAATGAACCCACAGGAAAATCCCCAAATCAGTCTAGACATTTTGCCTCGAAGGACTTGCCTGACCTATGCCAAAATATTACTAAACTGCTACAGCTGACTCCACTTCCCCTGCTACAGAGGATACTAAAATGCTTCACACATGTTTGAAGAAGAATCCCAGTAATACTGTGCCCTTTCAAAAAGCACTTTAGAAGTTTACAAAATCCACATGGAATACACTCCCTATTATTTACATACAGAAAAGACAATACTTTGAGCAAATATTTCTACAATGGGCCTAACAATAACCAACTTCCTTTCTTACTCTGGCAAAATCTTCCCTGAACATTCTCAGGGGTTTGTTAGACAAGAACAATTTTGGGATTTCCTTTTCTTCCACTGAGGACCAGGTTGGACAGTTTGCAGAACATCTCTTCTCCCCATCTCAACCCCATCTGGGGACATCTTGTAATGATTTTTGGGGGGAGTGGAAGAACATCTGCCTCCCAGAATTTAGCATCAAAGTATTTGCATTATTCTCCCTGACACACTATTATTTTGTATCTTGTCATTACTATGCTTATATATAGCAGCTCTCTCCTATGCAGGCAGATGCTGTAACATCCCATAAGTAAATGTGATTGCTTATTAGCCAAAAAGCGGGTAATGTTGGCTATGAACAGATGTATTAATTCAGTGTAGTCCCAAAAAGTACTAATCTCTACATAGTTTCTACACAGACTAGGTAGAATCCCTAAAGTCAGTCTGTTCCGTGTGGATGTCTGTAAGGAGGTTATAGACACATCAGAGAAACATCTCTAAACATGTTGAAGGTCATCCTCCTTCAATGAATATTCCTGTTTCCTGTTCCTATTTTTTTTTATTTTTTTATTTCAACTTCATTGTTCTGATTAGCTGAATATAAATGTCCATAATCTACAAAAGGTCTACTATCAACAGAAGATTAAACTAACTACATATGCAACACAAACACCCCCCAAAAATGGTGTAGCTTTTGTAGTAAATTTTCCCAGGTACAGAAGATCTTGAGGCTACGTATAAAACAATGTATAAAAGATTACCAGAAAAAAAATTGTGTATCAAAATTATTTTTTATATTAAGATTGTTATAAACCTATCACTCTATCTTTAAATAGTCATCAGACTTTGCCATGCCATCCACATGTCAAGGATTCCTGCAGAATCACCTTCTAACATGTCCCATCCCTCCTCCAGCTGTGTGTAGGTAGCTCTTCCCTCTTACAAGGTCCTCGGCTTCACCAGGCTGGTCACATTGGTGAGCAATTCTATTCTATCCCCAGCATTCATGCTGACAATTCTCTAACCATCATATCATCTTCCCTAGGCTTTTTGTTTACATCTCTGACATAGAAGCTAGTCAGGATCTTTTACCACTCCTCTTCTGCTTCCATTTTCAGTTTTTTCTCTGCCAGATCAGGAAAGGCAAAGCTTTTTAACTGTTCCTGCTACCTTCCTCACTTTGGCAGATACATCTCAAAAACACAATGCTTTGTTAAGTTTGGGTATTTCAGCCTTTGTATACTGTGGCTGTGTTATTTTGTACACTAACATGACACAACACAACAAGGTGCTTTGTGTTAAAAGATCTCCAAGATCTCTGTGCATTTCACAATATGTCAGAAACAGGTATTATAGAAATCAGTCTCTGCCTACTCTGATTAAAAGAAAAAGGTAGTCTACCTGACTTCCTGATACTCTAATTCCTTAAAAGACACTGCTCCAGGGGAACACTTGACTTCTAGTAAGTGAAGTCTTCCCTCCACCCTCCTTATCCCAGGCTTACAGGATCATACTTCACATTTGCTACTATTTAATTTAAAGAGCTGAACAGAAACATGAAACTACCTTAAGCAAAAATGAACAAGTCTGGTCTAAGGAATTTATCCTTCATTTGCTATCTTTGGAAAGGGTGGATTTTCAATTAACACTTAAACTTTTCTGATTTCCCTTAGGGCTGATAAGAATAGAAAAAAAACATGCATCTCCAAAGATCAGGAATTTAATTCCTATTAACCTAAAAAAAAAAAAAAAAAAAAAAAATCCAGGTAGGTTAGAATTGAAGTAAATCATGGGGTTTGCAATTTTACAACTTTTCAACAAGTTTTACTAGTTATTAGAGATTTTCATTTTTTATTTTAAAAAGTTTAACTTGTCCACTACTAAAATTTACTGAAAGTTAGTGGTATGGTTCATTACATTGTGCAGGAAACAAGAACTCACAAATTTAGACATACCAGAACTAAGAGCACTGATGCAACATTACGTTTATCCCCTTAACACATTTATACAGCCTTTTACCCAACATCCCAAGGAAAATCCCTGGCTAAGGTAAAGCCTTCTGCCTGCAAGATACCACACGCATTATAAATACAGTTCTTTCTCCCCTTGCAGTTGTTTGCATCTGTCACTTGTTCACCTTGTGTCAAGCATGCATTATATAAATTAAAGCTATAACTTTTATAAATTTTATAAATTTAACAAATTGAAGGGTATGAAACCAGTGCTGTACTTCATAAGAATATGAGGTGAGGAGGGATATATATGATGAGTGACTCAATAACACTCACAGGCATATATAAGGAGGCTTGTATAATTCATCCTTTTCCCTCCTCAGAACCATCCCAACGCCAAATTCCAAAGTCCTACTACAAAGTGGAGGCATCAGAATATTTCACTGAAGTAGAAGTAAACAGCTGTTTTCCCATGCTTCATAGAACCAACTGAACACAGAGATTTGCAACAGAAAGGATTAAGCGGCCTTACATACAGGGATACGTGCCTGTATCTGCCAAAGTCCCATTATGTCTATTCATTTATTATAGTTAAGTGCTCTATCTAATGACACATAAGCCAGAATAGTGAGGCCTTTTAAGATCAAGACATCATTTTAGCTCCACTGGCTGTTGTGGGCTCTGAACAGTTGCTTAACTTCAATATTACTCTTAAATGTTTTTAGTCTGGCTTATGTGATGTCCAATACAGGGGCCAAGAGGTATCCTGAGTTAAAAGTAAAATGTACAACAATGTAACAGAAACTTTATAAAGATGTTTAAATCAGTATCACTGATCCATTCTGAGGTGGAAGGAGTAGCTTATTTCCTGAACAGTGGTCTTCTGATCCTGCTGCATTGGTGCAATTATCATTTGAGGCAGAAGAATACTGAAAAGATTTCCCTTCCCTGTTGCACCTCCACCTACCTGCTGCATCACAAAAAGACAGACACAAAGTACTCCAAATTCTTCTTTTGCCAAGAAACAACAATGGTTCTCAAACTGCTCGAATTCCCCCAGTAAAAAAGAAAAAATATGGGACATCCAAATGTCTGGGGTTTTTTCCTCTCAAGCATATACACAGACATACCAAAAAAAAGCTGCTTCCACCACTAGTTGATGTTAAAATTGATGTTAACTAAAAAAGTTTGAGATTATTTTTAAGGAAATATTTTCATAAATCTATACTATTGTTTCAGTATGGTTAAAAAAAATTATTCAAAATTAACCATCCAAAGACCTAGCAGTATCCAGTACCTCACCAACATTTTTTTGATTGCTCCTCCCATTTCAGATTTTAATCCCCTCTGGGGATTAAAAACAAACCAACCAACCACCCCTACACTGCCGGTAGAAGTCCTTGGCTACCTTACGACAGCAGAGTAGAAAGATGAAATAATTTCCCCATTAGGATCAAGAAATATTATAGAATTGCGAGAGGAGGACCATTCCAAAGAACAGAAGATTTCAAGTTAATACACCTAGCAAAAGGAGATGTGACTAGTGGTGACAAGAAACCTTTTTGAAAATAATATAATGTGTACCTTCTCGCAGAACCTAATTCTCTCACACAACAGGAGCAAAAATTAGAAACACAATGGAAATTATTTCATAGCATACTTCAGAGGTAATGGATTGAATACTTAACCCCATTTCTGGGTAACTGACCAAACAGACTCTAATTTGGTATCACTTCCAGTTCAACATTTTTCCTTTTTTTTGACAAAGTGGTTGTAATAAGGAAAAACCAAAGCCAGAAAAATCACATTAAAAACATAAAAGTACTGGTTTTTAACCTTTGAAAAGCCCTCTTAAAGGGGGCTTAAATATCAGATATGCAAGTGATGAAGAATCTTTGTTTTAACGAGCTCTCAAAGTCATTACAAAGACAACGGAGTGCATGCAATTTTTAAGCAACAAAATTTAAAAGGTTCCAACAGCAGTACTACAAAGCTGAGAAGTTAACAGGATGTCAGAAATCTTGACATCATCACAGTTAAATCAGAAAGCAACATATATCTGAACAAAGAAGATCTGTTTGGAATACGTATGTTGTAGGCAACAGAGAAGAGGTAAGAGTGAAAACTAAATTGAGATCCAGCACAAAAAAACGAGATGCATCGCAATGAAATGCACACAAAATCCTGGCTGAACATCCTCAAAATCTGTGCTGGATTTTTGGCACCAAATGTAAAGGAAATTCACTGTAGTATACATATATTTTAAGACAATATTGTAAAAAAAACAGTCTTTGGCATTTGTTGTATCTACTTCAATTAATTTTATGTACAAGGCATGCCTTTTCCCCCAAATCATTACTATTATTTTTTAATCAAGCAAGAAATAGAAAAAGTTTTCTAAGGAAATTACTTTTAATTTGATGAAGATCATACAAAAGTATTTTTACGTATTTTAATAGTGTTAATAGCTTATTCATTTCTAGTGCTAAATACATTCAAAACAGCAATAAAAGGAGAAGGACCAGTAGTCTGCTCTGCCCAAATTGGTACAAGACAAGAAGAGCAAAAAAGAATATAGATGGCAAACCTGCAAGGATCAGATAACTGACTTTTACTTGAATGTTGCAACTTAGAGATCAAGATACTCAGAGATCTTACATTCATGAAAAAGAACACACATGGAAGTAAACTCTCTGAATCTACCTACTCACATCAGAGGATGCATTTAAATAGAGACAGCGTTTAAAAGCAGTGTTCCACATTATCCACAATGTAACTGAAAAGCCTACGTTATTTGAAGCAATAATTCAAATGGACAGTTTCTTTCTAAGGAATGCATGTTTGACTGTTGTTTTTCCCCACACTGTTGTTGCATAAAGGTCACAACTGTATAAAATACACAGGAGTGGGATCATGATCCCATGCCTAGTCAGCTAAAATGAATTCCACTCCCAGCTTTGTGAATGACTTGCAACATGAGCAACAAAATTATTTTATCTTTTTTTGTTCATCTGTACAATGATACTTACCTACTTCACCAGGTTGTTGTGGGAACTAATGATGGGTACGTAAATATTTAGGAAGCATAAGCTGCATCCATTCCTACAAAAATCTGTCCTACAGTAGCTTGACTAAGTTTTTCAGGACAACGATTATCTATCTTTTTTTATTTGTTTGTACAGTTCCCAGAACAATAGGGTCTTAATCCTGGACTTGGACAGCTAGGCACCATTGAAACATAAATAATTAGCAAACAATATGAGTTGAGAGATTTAGCAAAGTGTTATCCTTCCCAGAGCTCCAAGGCACAGAGCATTTAAATGATCAGAATTTAGCCAATGCAAAGGGAACTGGGGACAAGGAACCATAGCCTTGGTTGCTTGCTAACAACTTTGGTGGCTTGTTCTTGAAAGAGCAGGGATACAAAAAAGAAGACTGATGGAATGCATCTGTGACAAGAGAACACTATTCAGAGGAGCATAGGGACTGCAAATATAGTTCCCTTTTGAGCAAGGCATTTAGGGTAAAAGCTTTTTATGTATTTGCCAGCTCTACTGTATCTCCAAACTAAGAGCAAACACAGTAGGAAAAAATAGGAGTTTGTTTTGATTTTTGGTTTGGTTTTTTTTGAGAAACAACACATAAACATGCAATTTGCCAAAAAGAGATACACATCAACAAGAAAGAAACAGTTGCATAACCAACAGTAGCTGTTGTCTCTTGAGATGTGTTCTATGCACGTATATGCTGCCTTTATCACGAGCATGCCCACCACATTCAAGCTAGAGTCTCACTTAGAAGTATCAGCTGTGTGTTATCATGCACACCAAGAACATCCCCCTGCTTCCTGTCAGAAGTAAAAAGGTTGAAGCTAGTCCAATCACTTGAGTAGCTCTTCATCTTGGACAGCCCTTCATCTTCAGCATCTAAGAACAGCTTCATGTAACAAGCATAAAGGGTATGACCTGGAATTTGCGCCAACATTTCTAAGTAAAACAATTACTGAACAATTAAGCAACTGTTTCTTCTTCATTGCCTGTCCATGCATTTGTTCTGTTGTTGGTGACTTCTAAGCTATGTACTCTCTGAAGGTGGATATCAGTAATTTGGGCTTGTTTACTCTAGAAATGAGACTGATGGGAAGCATGACTGTCAGCATTACTGGAGTGCAAAATAATTCCTTCCAAGTGACAAATGAAGAAATGCTCTGCTTCCAGTCAGTCTGGAAGACACCTGGAGGACAGGCAATTTCCACAAGGTGATGAATGAAAAGGAAGTAGAATGCTGAGACGAAAGCCTGGAGCATTTCCAGTAAACTGTGAATGCAGGGTGGGGCAAACAAAAGCAGTCTTCAAGAGGTATAAAGGCAAAGAGTCAGGGTTTAACACACTACACACAATTTTTATTTTCTTAAATAAAGATCATGGTATTGATCAAGCAATATATTAGGAAAAAAATGGAGAAATACAACAGAGACCAAGTAAATATTATTTTCAGGCACTAATCAAAGTACATACAATACACACACAACACAAAACAAACTAAACACTTATTTACCTAGATGTATCGAGTTAGTATTATCCCAATATTTTAGAACAGCCTGTATCCCATCATTTTATTACATGCCATTATTACACTGTGCATCCAAAACTCTTTGATACCCTCAGTCAACAATACATACTTACTACATACCTAACTTTAAACACATTAACCCACACATTTAAGTAATCTGTTTAATGCACAATAAAAATCAAAGCAAATCTATCTTTCCAATAATTTAGATCCCTCACCCCCTCTTGTATTTGGCAGTTTGATAATCGAAAAACTTGAATAAATTAGAATAATAAAGCATTTTCATCAAAAGACTACAGAGAAGTAATATGCATACAGTTTGATGTGATCTGAAATAGATGCTGGATCTCTATTTTTGAAATAAGAGAAATAAAGATAACTTTTTTTTTTTTTACCTAAAGTAAATGGAAAAAAGTCTTAGAAAGTCTCAAAGTCTTACCTGTCGGTATGCTTCATAGATTATATCAAACAAGAAAGCCTGAGGCATTTCACTTGCTCTGTACCTAGCACGTTCCAATGAGTGGTCTAAACAGCCATCTGCAGCAGAGGCAATAACAGTAGAAACTAGAGGACGAATTGCTCCTGCTGCCTGTGGAACAAAACACAAAGAGAGGCCTAAATGTTATTAATATTAATGTATAACAGATAGCCGCAGTTAAAAAAAGTAAGAGTTTTAAAATACATTTTCTACTTATTTATCTTTTATGTATCTCATAATGGATGTCATACTACTTAGTCTGTATGACACTTTTAATATGAATATAGCAATGGAAGACTGTGTAAGTACAAACTGAGGGCCAATAACAACAAAAAAAATATCTTAAGTCCTTCATAAACATCTACTGCAAAACATGTACAGATCTGAGATGTTCGTTTTTCAGACTTTCTTCTACACACACACATATTAGGTGGTTTCTGTGAGGACAGTTCTAGGCCTATTCAGATATCAAACAGCAGGAGACACACCTGAGACATCTTCACAATTCACAACACCTACTGCTTTCACAGATTTCAATATGGCTAAACTGCTCAGAAATAAGCAACAAGAAAAGTTTCAGAAAATTGAGCTTGTTCCTCCATGTTGAATTCACCCTGTGAAATACTGAGCAACCACACTTACCAGCAAAATCACTGCAAACACACTACATACATCAGAAAGTATTCGATATGTGGCAGCACTGTGCCCCAGAACAGATATTTAAATGCTTATATTTCAGTTTTGGCTTTGCTTAAGATTTTAAACTAATTAAACATGTATCTCTGATCTTTTCATCAATACATAGTATTAAAGATCTATGGCATCTCTGAAACAGAACTCTTCTAGCTGGTTTTAGTCATTTTGATACCAGAAGGTTACCCACACTTCATCAGTCAGTTATCAAATGCTCACATGAACTTTATATGAAGCTAAAGGCAATTGGGACAAGAGTTGTCCATACAATAATGAAGAAAAGGATGCAATGGCAGAACATTGCTTATCAAGTCACAGGGCAAAAAGCATGCTCCCTAACAATGCCAACCACTGAGAATGGCATCCTTACACTATACTGTTTATTATCTATTTTTAAGAGTATTAAAAAAGAATAATTGATACTGTTCCAAAACATCTGGAATTATCCAACATCTTAAATCAGTATACCTAGAAAACTACTCCCAATGGTGAATTCTGACACTTTTCACTGCAGTCACAGAAGATCTTCTGAGGCCTAGTGAGCTTTGACACAGAAAAAAAATAGGTCTCATCACATAAAATAAGAGTACTGTTATTGTTTATCTTCTGTTGGCAAATCCTGCCCTCATACATATGAGTCCTGTCCATTCTTACACTATTTCTGACCTCAGATAAGCATACAGTGGTAGAATGAGACATAAAAAGTGAGCCCAAAGTCTTTTTCTTCTCAGAAGAGAAAGAACTAGTTGTCTTCCCTCCCCCTTTCACACTGCTGAACAATAAAACAAAGAGGAATGCAGTCAGCGTGTTGAGCACTTTATGAGCTCTAAAATACAGCTTCTTAGTTCATTCTTTTACAAAATGAGGACAGAGATGTGAAACAATTTCTAATGTCCAAAGAGTTCTGTTATGCACGAGCTACCAGGGCAGGGAGAAGGGAGAGAAAAGATTCAAAAGATTAATTTGACAAGAGAAATATCTGAACCACTTTCTCAAAATCTGAAAAGCGCTTTTTCTTTCTAATACATGGGAAGAGCTATCTATATAAAACACTACATGGAGCAAAACAGTATCATTCAAAGGCAAAACATGGTACAGAAAGATCAGTGAGAACTATGAAATTGCAGAACTGCCTGTAAAGGATCTCAAGAGGTCATCTAGTCCATCTTCTGTCCTAGGCAGAATCAATTTTACTTCTGTAATAGAAAAGACAAACTGACAAAACTGAACACCACTCTAATTTTAGTAATACATCAATGTATTAAATGAGGAGTAAATTTAACAGATGTACTTTGAGGAAAAGCTGTGCATAAGCAGAAGTAGAGAGACTAAATTATCTGCAACTTGTCCCCTCTCTGTTTCCTATCATTCCAGGACATGGATTATTACCTCTATATCCCAGCTGCTGGGCATTTGGACTATGTTATTTTGCTCTGCCGTCATATTTTAATTGGTCACACACACACACAAAAAATTATAAAATTAGAAGGTCATGGGAAAAGAGACAGAGCAGCATGCTAGCCACAGCTTTTCTGTAATTAGTTAAGTCTATTTGAATTTTTTTTCTGAAACAGTTACAATTCCAGAAAACCAGTTAGCAAAAGAGGATTTCTTAGCCTGATCCAATATTTTATTACAGTTTTTAACAGTCATGTCATGTTACATTTTAAGCATAAAACAGGCCAAGAGAATACAATGTGACTTGCGTAACCAAATCTCACAAGTGAAACACGCACTCTGAGGAACAAAAAACCAAACTGCAATTCTAAATAAAATTGAAATACTCAAAATTATATCTTAAAAGAGCTCTGAAACACATTGTTTTCTTGACATCTGGTTTATTGCACAATAAAAATTCATGAATGTCTGTATCTGTATCTTTGTGACAATACTGAACCACATCTTCTGCTCTGCTGAGGCCTAGCTCTTCCAGAAGATTCAAGAAGATCTAATTTCTAATAAATCCAAACACATCACTTTAGAAAACCCCAATTAACTTCTCAAGTAATTGAAAGCTTCATGGCACCTAAAATTTAACAAATGGCATTTTTTCAAACAACTACACTTTTGCTTTACATTATCCCAGCTCTGAGTCCAGTGTGGCAGGCTGAGAGCTTCTCACCTGTCTTCCCTCCATTTCAATGAGAAATCACAAGTCAGGCAAGTCCACTCAAACTATACCTCACATGGACTGAAAACATGAAGTTTGATACAAAGAATAAGATTTATGGCTGACTTCTGATCATGCAAGGGAAATTTTTTACTACGTATGCAGTAACAGGATAACTAGCAGTCATTTGATTAAAAAAATCAGCTTTTATTTCAAAAAAGGACAACTCAGTCCATGACTGCTCTATGGTCTAAAAGCAGAATGCAGAGCTCTAGTACTTACTAAAGCCAGACAGTTTCTACCGCACAGAAAACCTTCATGTGATGAGCAGCTGGGGTCCAAAAGCCGTGAATCTATGAGCTAGAGCATACTTGCTAAGATGCAGCACTGAGTTGAAACCTTAAAATCCTGAGACAGGATACAGAAACTGGTTGGTTGTTTTGCTCAGTACTGGCTCACCTTTCTGCAAGACCTTCCTCTGTCTCAGTATACACACACGGGCTCCCTCAACCAGATGATGTGACCCAACACAGGGCTGAGTTTACCACCTCAGTGACACAAGAACTACATTAGTTCCTAAGGCCACTTTCAAACTGGGTGAAACTGGGATCAAGCAAAGGAAAATACTGGCTTCTGTATGCCCTGTGCTGTTTTCATATGGGACAAGAGAGCTGAGATCCTAACGCAGGAAACCTTGCATCTGCAGTACTTTTGGCGACATTCTCTAGCTGGCACATGCCGACACAGCTGCCAAACCCAAACTGGCTTACACAGACCTCACCGCACGTGCTTCTACTTCCAAAATTGGCTCATGGCTATCTTCATTCATGGTGTAAACATAATATTTGACATGTAAAATCAGAAGAATTGAGCTGTGAATTTTGTTCTCATATACAGGCCAAAGAGGGGCACAGTTTAAGATGTATGGCTCGTTCTGTGGCATTTCCTTCTGCTTAGTGCAAGCGTCCTCCCTACTCAGCACAAAGCTATTCAGCACAAAGCCTCTTCTGAATTCCACTCCTAGCAGTCTTGCAATGACCTAAACAGGGAATTTAGGTACTTAAGACAGGCTACAAGACCACATTTTTAAGTTCAGAAACTTAAACATTAGGGCACAGTAGGGCAAATAATACAATGAAGGACCACGGTATCAGAAGGAGCTTTTGCCACTGATGACTGTGGAGTGTAAGTGAAGAACACAGTCACCCAGCTAGTCTATGTCTATTCAGCTACACCACCAAATATTTCATTCTTTGCAAGGAATTTCCAAGTTGTTTATCTGGTTATGAATCAATAACAAAGAATTATGTCCATATAAGTAAAGAGGGTATATACTGAGTCTCAGGTATTTGAATTTTATTTGTTCTAATTCAAGAAGCTTTGACTTGCTATTTATGTCAGGAATGTACAGGTATTTGGCCCGGCTGTCAGGCAAGAGGCTCAGACATGAATTTAAAAAAATGAATTAAAAAAAGAAAATCTGTCCTCATTTAAAATTTTAAGTACTTGGTAGTGTCACTATAGTTTTAAAGACCCTTTTTTTTTCACTTTGAACTAGCCTACCACAAAATACACATCCTCTGCATCTAAAGCAAGTGGGTCTTACACTAACATTTCCCAGAGTACTCATCTTCCAATTTCTAATCATTTTGACCCAGATCTCAAGTAGTTTTGCTTTCAAAATCATACACAAAATGCATCCACTTCACATTCAACACAAGGAGAGTAAAATCCAAGCACTATTGATGACATCTTTTATTACAAAATGAAGTACGAATGTTTAGGCCACAGAAGCCTACGCACAACGTAGCAACCTGACTGACACAATGCAGTATAGCTTATTTTCACTGAATATTCATAAAAACTGAAAATCCTCATTTTATTTAAAAAAAAAAACAAAAACCACACACACACAAAACAGAACCCACTAAAATTTCCAAAAGGATTAGGGGGGCAGATGGAGCTTATATGACAAGCAAGAAATTATCCAGATTACAAATACTCCCAACACATAGTGCATTATTCAGCTGAGACCAACACTCCACATCTAGAATACAACCTACCAAGAACAAGTTATCAAAGAGCCAGAAGCTCCAAAAGAGCATGAAAACCAACACACCCACATCACTGATCTGGTAATTTTTTATAGCCAGAGTTGAAACACAACAATGCTAAACAGCTGCTAAGCTCAACAAGTTGAGTGATATGGACTAGAAAGAGAAAAAAAAACAATGCAGTGGCACAAAATCCTTAAGAAAAATACCGTAAGTACAATTCCTTTTGTTTTACAACAGTGTGGTAACAAGCTCAGACAACCACAGATCCTGCAAGCTGGCATACTAAAAAAAAAGTATGCTACATCTTTGGCATGCCCCTGTCCCCAGTAGGCCCCAAGTACTGATGACGACCCAAAAAGTTCACTTACATAGCCAATGTGCAACCCTAAATTTCAAGTGAGTGGGAATCACAGTCTAAAACTTTACGGAGTCTAGTCCTAAATGAGCAGACTCTCCCATCCTTCTAGCATGACTCCCTTCTACATTTAATTACACCAACAATACTTTTCTTCTCCATTCACAGCCTCCATCTCCCCTGAAATTCATTTTCCCTGTGCTTTCTACCTTCTCAGCTGTCTAGCAGCATTAAGTAAATGTACATTTTATATCTCACTCACCCTAACTGCATTAGACTTCATGTTTTAAATTTACTTAGGAATAGACCTGATGTCAAACACATACAAGCATAGCTTATGAGTGCTATCTTTAAAAGAATGTCCCTATTCTCATGTTTTTAATGTTTTCTCAATATTCATATTTATTAATTCTTTAATCAGAGTTGGTTTCAACTGTGACAAGCAAAATAGTACTGAACCAAGACTCCCAGATAATTTAGTCACCCTGCCTTAGAAAAAATAAACTTGTCTTGCATATATACACTGGAAATAGAAGTATATTAGAATATATTTTCATCACTTCAAAGCAGCTGACTTCGTCAAAACTGTACGCTGGAGATTGTGTGGCTAGTCACACTTAGTAAGACAAATACATCCATCTTGGAACGCCATTAAAGTCAATTTTGTAGAGGTGAATTTGGTAAATACACAAACAATTTTATCTTGCTTTTACATGAAGGCAGGGATTGCATTAGGACACTGTTCAACTATGTAACAATAATAATCGATGTTTATTTAGACAAGCTAGGTATCTAACAGTTTACAAATATGTCCTGGAATGTTTTTTATTAGGTGAAAGATTATTTATATGTTACCAAACACTACCATCTCCTAAGGATTTCAGTCTAAATTAGGGCTGGCTATGTACCAGTGAAAGAAGCTCAGAATAACTATGATTAATTTCTTCTCATTTTATTCCATCAAATTGTTTCCACATGTTACTACAGCGAAAGTATTCTTTTACACAGATCAAACTACTTGCCATGAAGGGCATTCACAGCCAACTACAGTATGAAAAAATACAGAAATAAACACAGTATCTGTGATGCATTGAACAGGTAGAAACATGCATTTCTATTCAGACATCTGCACTCAAACTAATTGTATCTGTAGTAATCAACATGCTTCAGCCAGACTCAGTAATTACCATTTAAGTTAGAAGAATTGTCTCTACTGAAAGATTTCTTATTCCAAATTTATCAAACAGAATCTTCAAAGCAAAATTCAAAAACTCAATTATAAGATTAAAATAGTTCACATATTTAAGAGGATGTTCTTTTCAAATCTTTTATATTGTAAATCTGAAGGGGAGAATATCTACTTAAACAAAGTCATATAACTATCTTTGTAAAATAAAGCAATAAGAGAATTTCTTCCAATGCACATTCAAGGTATCACATTGAAATATGGCGCTTTTTTTTCCTTATGTTTCTTTTTTTCTTTTCCTTTTCTGCATTTTGTATCCAGCTGTTGTCTAGGGTCACATTTTATCTTCTCTATAACCAAAAGTTGTAATCTATGATAAGTTTTACGATTCCACTGCAGAGGTGGAAGACTTGGAGTATTTCCTCCTCCAGCCTACAAAAATCCTGACAAAAGAATTCTATTTAGATGGAAAAGATCAGGACATAGATGAAGTAACAACACAAACTATCAGCTACCACTCCTATACAGAAGTATAGTTGATAACTACAATTTGGCTATATGTGCAAAGTTTTCTAAACTTAGGTGTGAACACATGTTCAAGCCCAAACTAGCCAAACTTCCAAACTGAACCAATCCAAGACTGCACATAGTCCACAGAGTTCATAACCTCCTTCTGCACCCAGAAGCCACCTACTTGCTGTACAGCAAGGCAAGGCAGCAGTCTGGCTGCATGGGTTCAACTCAAACCTGTCACAATCTGCCCCCATAACTCCTTCTGTTAATGTCATGTCCAAAAGACACACACACCCCCCCCAAACCAGTACCTCAGCTGCACGCTTCTTTTGAAGGACCAGATATGGCATACAGTCAAGACTACAGGACAACCAGGATGACTCACTCAGTCAAGAATAGCAGACCACAATAAAGGTAGAGGTACTCTCATTATCATGCAGAAACACAAATTTGAGTCCAGGGCACATCATACTTTCACCCACACTCACACCCAGACTCTACCATGTAGCAGAGACATAATTTGTGTGGTAGTGCTGTGGTGGGGACAGGATTCCTTCTACCGACAAACAAGTACAATCCGCAACCTGGGCTGTGTATCCATTGGAGATTAAGGCTGAAGAAAAAAGGTTACCTTCTTTCTGCCAGGTATCTTCCTTTTATTAAACAACAAGAATAATTCTTAAATTACCTTATTTTGAATTTTGTTGGAAAAAACCCCCAACAAAATTCATAGTCATTATGAGCACACGATCTTTGATTCTCATTAGTGAGATACCCACTAAAATGTCTTCTATGTAGGCAGTATCACAAATGAGTCAAATTCCAGCTATCTTGACATATTTGTACTGGCAGCTTTTAATTGCCCAAGGAGAGCACTGGTTGAAATGTTAAACAAGCCTGGAGTAACACAGATATTAAACCTAAAAAGAAGGTTAATTAGAACAGATGTAAGGAGTTTTGAACACTATGAAAAAAGGTTTGTATGCTAAACTTCACCTCATTTCCTTAAAGTCTGTTTACCCAGCTGGCTAGGAGCAACAGTCAAACTCACTAAAATTGGGCACATGTTAATCTTAAACCAACACCAGGAAGGAAGAAGTTATAATTGTGTTTATTCCTAGCTGCAAAAGAGGGGATGTTTAATCAGAAATTTAATATACACTTTGATCCAATGTTAATGAGCTGACACTATGTTGTACATTGAACTGACTTCAAAGACAGAGGATGCCTTAAACAAATGTAATGTATATTTATGACACTGTTTAAGAAAAAGAAAACATTTCTTCTAATGAGGTCACCTTTATCAGAACATACTATCTGAGTAACTGGGGATAGTACATGTACATCAAGACACGTCAGAGCCTCAATTAGCTATAGCAAACTAAAGAAGATTACCAATAACAGAAACTGTTGCTCAAAAATTAAGACTGCAAATGTTCTTTTTTACTTTACATAATTTTTGTTCTTTTGTATTTAAAGCATTTACCTCTAAGCGTCAGATCTAATCGACAACATGCTAAATTCTAAATGTTATTCTGTGGAAAAAATAAGATTTCTCAAAGAAAATCAGGAGGATTCCCCTCAAAAAGACAGGATGATAGGAATATGCAACTGAAAATATATATGAGGTGGAGGAAGAAAGCAGAACTAGGCATATCACAGGCCGCAATTCTTCAACACACAGCACTGAAAACAAGCTCAAGAACATACTGAAAGTGGAAAAGAAGAAAAACCAAGAACATACATATATACTAAGAAAAAGCAAAGAGTGGTACTGCAAACAACAATGATACAACTAGTTTATGTAAACATTTGATTTCATATTAAAATTGTATTTTTTTTAAAAAAACAGATTGAAAATAAGTCTTAAGAATGTCATTTATGTGGCTCTTATATCATGAGTTACTGCCATAAATCAGATGTAGTATTTTTAATACAATAAAGAATAAAATTACAAAAGTTAGCAGGATTAAACCAATACATACATTTATAATGGTGTCATACAAATTATATAGCATTTCTTCTCATGCATTCCTTATCTGTGCATTCTTTGTGAGAAATAAAAGAATGGTAGAGGAAGTTCATGTTTTCCATAAATACAGTAGTACTGTATATTCAATAAAATATATTTTATCATATTATTAGCCAAATAAGGTCTTATTACCTTAGTCAACATATTCAGCTAATTTTTGTCACAGTGCCAATAACTGGTAATGTTTAACAACCTGTTCTCATTTATTAAGGTTTTGTTTTCTTCTTGATAGATTTTTTTAAAGTACTTCAAAGTTTGTATAAAGCCTGCATAATGCTACCAAAGATCCATACTAAGTATATGATCCAGACGACACATAGCATCCCCCACCTGAAGAGCAGCACATGCTGGTATACTGCTTCAAGACTTTCTTAGGACGTATTTAATCTTTTCAGTTGTCAGCAATAGTTGTATATGATACACAATTATGATGGATTCTATAACATGTAAAATTCAGTCTAAGCAATTTAAACATTCCAAAGCAAACCATGTGGCCAGTATGCTACCAATACTTTTCAAAATTTTTAGAAATATTGTAAAGTATACTTACAGCTTCAAATTTTGGCATTCATTCAACATAAGATGACAATAAGATGAGCTACCAGCACTCTCTAGTTCTAACTAGTACTATACTGCAAATCTAGGTGGCAAAAATTAAACAGAATATTTGCTATAAAAATTAATGAATCAAGAAAACAATCATTTTTGCCTCTAAAATTAACAAGACTGTTTATTTTACTTTGACTGCACAGTATCATCTTGCATTAACAAGTAACAAAACACATCTTACAGTCAGCAAGCCATCTTTCATAACCTAATTACTGATTTACATTGCAAAAAGCTATCAGAGTGCACTGTGCCACAAAGGATTTTGCATATTAGACTAAGTCAATAAAAAGAAGAGTTAACATTTGTATTCAGTGGAGTAGAAATCTTGAAGCTACTGCCACAGGAGTTACAATTACAGTTAAGAAGTTATATTTTACCACCAGAAAGTCTACATCATTACAAAATCAGCAATATCATGTTGTGAAGTCTACTGATCCACTGCATATCATTAAACACATAATTTGCATCATATTACGAAGAAAGATGAAAAAAAATCTTCAGGTATTGTAGGAGGACTCTTGCACAATTTAATCAACCAAATGCAAAACTGCAACGTTTAATTAATAACTCTTTCCCACACACACAGTCCTGAGCAACCAAAACCACAGGCACTATAGTTTGTGGTCATGCAGTTCCCTAAGCAACTCTGCACCTGCTTATCAAATGTCTTTGCCTTCTGAATTTGCTCAGCTGCCTCCCTCAGAACTGCTTGTGTCCTCTCCTTGCAGGAAACCTTGCACCCAAGCTTCTTTCTCTCACAGCCCACTAGATTCAAAATTTCAAGTCATCTTTCTATACGAGCTTCATCCAAGACCTTTTCTGTTATCAAGGGCCTCATAAAATGGATCATTATACCTTAGTATGCAAGTTTGGCTCAAATAGTGACTCTAATACTTGTATGTATGAATTTGATACCTCATGAATTCTCTCCTACATGCTCCAATGCTCCTCAAGGCAGTTTTAGTTCTATCTGTACCACAACCCACTTACCTTCTTGGAAACAGAAGGATAAGCATAGAACCAGTCCAGCAAACTATTACAGTGTATGAAACAGGCCAAGTTGGCTTTCAGAAGTTCACCTAACCTGCAGGGCTGGTGTTGTCCTTGCCACAACCACCCGGAACACCAACTCAGCCAAAATGCAGCTGGGGGCATTTCTGGATGAAAACTCAGATTTCTTTTCAGTGCAATATTTGGTGAAAAAGGGAAAAACTTGGGGAGGTGCGCATGCCTAATCCTTAGCCAGAGAGATATGGCTAAGAATCTCTTCCTGATCTTGCCATGTAGAAAGTGGCTAGAATGATCCAAGGCCTTTACTCAGCTCCTCACACATGCTAGACAAGCTGAGATTTCCCTTATTTTACTTTCTTTACTCCTTTGATTTGCTGCAGGAAGGACAAATCTGAGTACTAAGTAGATGCATCTTCGCTAAAGGCTGCTTCATTTTCCAAAGTCACATTGTTTTCTCAGATGAAGCATACAGATTTTAATTAGCCTAAAATCAACAGCAGTGTCATATTTGTAGTTTCTCTAAATTTAAAGGAGATACATTTTATAGACATTACATAAAAATGACCTCAGCAACCATTTATGTACAGGAAGCTATGCTCGAAATTTATTTCCAGGATAACCTAATCTTACCCCCAAAAAAGTAAGGTAAAAATTACTGTATGTGTAGACTTTCCAGAAGCTAAAAAACGTGGGATTAAGTCACCTTTTTAAAAAGAATGAAATACTACTATTAGGCACAGCTGACTCTGTTAGTACAACACAGAAATACAGCAAAGAAGAAAGGGAGATTATAATTTAAGTTTCTGTCTATGATTTATGTATTTCAGTTGGTTGAGTTGCATCCTTCCTAATGAATGCAATGAATCATCTAAATCACTTAAATTGAGACTGAGAAATGACAGAGCTGTTTCTCTCCTTACCAGTGCTTTCCTACCACCAAACACTGCATCTTGTTAGGACAAAGACTTCAAGTATTTGCTAACAATACATTAGTTCTCCATTCAACACAGAAAAGAATTAACAACTTGGGTGAGAAGGTTATAACTTTCTATGGGACCAATAATGCCATAAGCTATGGAAACATCAGTATGTTTCCAATAGTTATCCGTTACTACAGAGTTGAAAAAGGAATAATGCATTGTATAACTATTTTCCATACAGCAGCAAAACCACACTTGAGTTCTTCACACATTCAGAAAAGTTTCAGGTCTACTGAACAGATTCTGCTCTACCCAATAATGTAGCTCTTCAAATGTTGTTTTCTTCTAAAATTGCTATATAACGCCCCTACAATTCATTAGTATGTATTTTTACATTGACATAAGTCAGAGTCTACTAAACTACAGAACTAATTCCACCAGTGGAATAAAAATCATGTCAAGATGGTAATATGTCATCAGTTCTTGATTCTGCTTTTGCACAAGTGTCTGACAGGACAGCAGGAGTCCCCCAAAGTATCAAGCTTACAATGAAAGCGGAACCTCTAAGAACACAGGCACAGGATGACTTCAGATGACCCAATGTATAAATATGAATCAAAAATGGCCTGTTACTAATGCAGCCACTACAGCTGGCTAAAATCAATCTTTGAGTATAACAAAGAGGACAAAGATCATGTGTAAAATATTCCACATATGGCAAAAAAACAGAGGAGATAATAAGAAAACATAAAAAGATAACTGCTTCTAAGAGAAAAAGAACAAAGAAAGGACAGAGTGAGCAGAACTGCTCCAGCATTGCCATCCCCACTCAAGTATACGACACCAGATCAGCTATTTATCCACCCAAGTCCTCCTTCATCTTCAGTGGAGAAAAAGAGGTGGGTTTTGATTTGCCACCCACCATATTTTGCTAATGCAACTCAACAATCATACATAAAGTATTTTATTTTGCTATCTATCTGGGTGAAAGAACAGCATGTGTATGGGTGCATGTTTTCTGCTCCAGCATTCCGATACAGTAAGACTGATAACCGCATCACTGAGTCTGAGTAAACTCAGAGACAGGAACAGACTGAGCATAATATGGAGTGTTTTTTGTCTGGGGGTATTATTTTGACTGATTGTGTATGTGAACAAGAGTCCACGAGACTGAGTAGCACTGTACATCTGTATTGGCATGTATGCTTTGTTCAGATCCTTGCTAAAGCCGAGAATAAAGTAATGATGTTAGACAGCTTCCAGAAATCAGCTTTTAAGAATGCCATTTTGATTCAGCCCTTTCAAAGAAATAAACTATACTTTCAAATCTAGTTTATGTTAACTACAGAATGATAGAGAGTCTTTGACTGTATGTGACTTTTTTTTTTTAACTCTCAACAGCAGAACTGACAAGTTCCCCCCCCACCTTCCTGATTTTTTTTCTTGTAAGCATTTTTCTTTTTAGTTACGTTGTTTAAAATGCAATGTTGGCAATGAGATATTGCTAGAGGCTTTGGACTGATGCCTTCTGAAGCTTCCACTTTTCCCAACTTTTACTAGCAATAAAGAATTTGTTTCTAGAAACATGTAATTTTAATTACAAAATTACCCCCAAACATAAATGGAATTTAATTGGTTACAAAGTAATATTTTCACATAATCAAGGGATTGTTTGGGGGATTTAAGGCATAATTTATTAGTTCTGGATAAGGTGCACATTTTGATTCCTACAGGCAAATAACAAACTGATTAGTAAGTGTAATAACGCAGTTTATTTGTCTGACAGTTGGCAGCTATAAGTGCAATAACTTACTTGATCAATTGCCATTTTAAAGAACATTAAAGCTTCTCATACTTATGCTATCTATATGGTATGCAGATGAACAACAATACAGCATTACCCCTATTACACCAGTGATTTAATATGGTGTTTCTGCCAGGTTTTGTACCTTTCTATATAATGCAAAAGGAAGTAATTACTTTTTGTACTGAAAGATTGAAGAATTTACTCCCTTTTAGACATGCAAAGAATTTTACTATAGGAAGAACTAAAGATGATAGCTTCTCTTGATCAATTTTTTTTCTGATATTCAAAATCATGCGTATCAGTTTTGAGAAAGAGTCTAAGCTTTCCAGTCACTTAGTTCTGCAGAATTCTGTAGTTGTCAAGTGAAGATAGCCACCTCTCTCTGGCAGGAAGCTTTTCCTATTTGTTACATAAAACGAAGTTCTTCTCATGTTCCTTAATTCAATTACTTTGTCAGGTAACATCAATAGCTAACAGCTTTTGGAGTCCAGTTCCCTGATAGCCTAGCCTCACTGAATTCAGTGGATCTAAGCCAACACAGGAAGCCACCACAGAGCCAATAAATACCACGCACATTTCAGACAGACATTATACAATGGAAAAGACTATGACAAATGTATAAGATCACCTTTTTGAGATCAAATGATACCTCAGTGATCTAGGTAAGAAAATATTTACCAGTCAGAAGTTCAGATGAACTAGAGTACACTGCCTTGCGAAGGTCAGTGGAGATTGCCTTGGTTCCCTACTGTTTTACTGAAAATGTCTTACACCCAATTAAAAAGAAAACCAGGAAAAAATATTACATTAAAATCACACAAGTTTCAAGAAAAAGTGAACAAGTTAAAAAACTTAAACACAAAGACAAATGAAATGTGATAAACCTTAACATGCAGGACATGTAAACACAAATACATTGAGAAAACAGTTATTCTCATTTCAACTCAACATCAGTACAATTAACCCCATTCTTCTTCTACTCTCAAAGAATCTCATTTAAAACAGATTTACAAAGCAGATCTATTTTAAAGTCTTTGGCAGACAATCAATTCTGGAAAGCTATTTTGTGCTATACGAGAAAGGTCAAAAACCTTGTTAAAATTCTAACAGAATTTAAGTTTTAATGACTGGAAACTTATGTTCTGTATCACTGAAAACTATAGAGCAGAGTTTCTATTTATTGCCATTTTTTATTAAGCCAATCTACAAAAGTACAGCCCTACTAGTAAGAAGCTCAATATATTTAGATTTCTAACACAATATTCTGAGAGACCTTACATAATTTAATTTTCATAATGAATATTTTAACAAGTGGTACATTCCCCTTTTACACTACAAGCTTTCAAAAAAAGGTGGAGGAGCGCTAAGGAAATACCACAACTCATTCTTTGGACTCTTTATTCCACTGTCGAAGTTGTGAATTATCTGTCAATTAACTTATGTTTTACCTCATTTCCTGAAAAAGTGGTAGATTTTCCTAGCTTTCTACTACCCAAACAATCTGCTGTCACTAATGACTTCTACCTCAAATCATCTCCTTGAAGTAGAGAAGCATTCTACAATGGAGAACTGAAGTACAAGGTAAAGATAGCAAATTGTACAATAATAACTCTACCATTCTACTTGCATAATACAACTTCTACCAACACTTCCCCTTCACATATCACTTACTTTCTGAGAAATCTTTCAGGTTCCTGTGAATATTCCTAGTCCTCAGATGCAGTGATGACCAGGAGGATCTCCAACCTATGGTTGGAGGCTTACTGCTTCCCCTTTTTCCCAGCAGTTTGCAATGCTTATGGATTCTAGAAAAATTTAGATTAATACAGAGATAGCTCTCTTGCCACTTATTCAGGATTTGCATATAAGTTTGAGATGAAAACACATAAAGTTTGCAAGTCAACCAATGCAGTACTCTCTTTAGCTATTATTAGTAATCACCAGCTGAACTACTCTAGCATTAGGCAAGAATTCTGCATGGACAAAAAGGTAAACTATCATTATGTAATATACCTTTCAACTAACAAATTGCTGATTAATTCAATCTCTTACTGATAGTCTCTATGACAATAATTATTCCCCATAGCAAATAACGCATGCAGCATTTAAAAATGTCTCCCTCTCCCATCTGACCTCTCTGTATAACAGGGATTCTGAATCTGTTCTACTTAAAAATCAAGATAATACATTAATAAAATTGCTAGGAAAATCCTTATTTATCAATTATGATTTTACACTGTACAGTATAAAAAACACTTCAGAGTTGCATTGCTGTATAGTACATACCCCATGTTCTTTAGCAGCCATAACCACTTTTGAAAGAATATCTTCTTCAACAAATGGCCTCACAGCATCATGGATAATCACTACTTCTGGTTTCTGGAGCAGATGGTTGGAAAATTCATTCTCTGCAAATACTTTCAGTCCATTGAAAATTGACCGATGACGAGTTATTCCACCTTTTACTATCGTAACTCTTTTGTGGCCATATCTTTCAATGATAGACTTCATTATTTCAATATTTTCAGGAGAGACCACCACAATAATGTCGGCTATCCAACTTATCCTAGAAGAAACAGCACAAAACCAGAGAAAGTAGATATGAATGACTAAATAAAAGTACAGATATCTCCATGAAACAAAGAAATTAATATAAAAAGAAATTCAAGCTGGCTGAATAAAGCATTTCGCAATATACTCAAGTCCATGTTTTTGTGTGTGTATTAGCACTCCACCCCTAAAGGGAGAGCTACGTGAGAGGATCTCTACCAATACATGGATGTTGACCAAAATAACTGGAATTCTGGGAAGGGACTTGCTTCCAACAACCAGTTTGCAGAAGGAAAAGAAAAAAAAAAAGCGCACCTTCTGATAACCCTTCGAAAAGCCTTCAAAACATTTCTTACTCCAGCCTCATTCCTAACTTCGAACACAACTTCTAAATCAATAGGCTACAGTCTGTTATTTTAGCCTTCTCTAAATGCAGTCTCCAATAAATTGGTAAATCCTGGGACCTGGAATACTCCATGTTCTACTCTGCAGTACACTGTGTTCAAGTGAATAAGAGGATCAAGAAAAATTCTGAAACAAAGATCACAATGTAAAACCATAGCTATGCTAGGTAAAATTACCATAATATGAAAAGTATATTGTTAGAGAACTTCAAGCTTTTACTGTTGGTATCAGCCTAGCTCTACAATTGAGGGGTGGTGTGGGGGGAGAATGACCCACAATTCACAAGATTAAAACCAGTCATAAATGAAGTTAGGCTGAAGTCATACTTGTGTCAAAGGACCTAGGAATACAAACTATAGTCACATGTGGCATACTGTACTTCAAAATAATAGAAATACCATAATTGAAATCCAACTATTTGAGTGCCTTATTTCCTAAACACTATCTAGAGAGCATAAAAAAGGATTTAAAATTGTTTTATTTCCTTTCTGTGTCTCCACAGATGACAGGAGGGTTTTTTTAGCATGACAGACAAGAAACTCATCAGATGAGCAATGAGTACAAAAACAGTTTACTATTTACTATAGTAAAATTACTCATGTGTAGCCTACATATCCAGCTAGGAAGGGAGACAGACAAGTATGGTATATTCTGTCAACTAAAACTAGTAAAACTATTGAATTGAAACCAATTTTGCAGACACAAGACAAAGGTACTAAATACTTCCAGTTGGAAAAACGAGAGTAAGAAATATACAGTTCAGAAATATGCAGGCTCAAGGTATTCGTTTCTGCAATAACTCATGAGAAGGCATTGCCTAGGAACTATTCTTACTCCAAAAGCAGTCATCTGTGATACAAACCAATCCCCTAGAACTATGTGAAACAACAGAGCATCTTCCACCTTCTGTATGTTTTTTTTGTAATTAATAGAACTCCATGGAAAATTATTTCAATGAATTTTAAAATAACTATTAAAAATAAAATAAATGGAAGTGCTATTAGCATTCTTCAAAAGAAAAATATTTGTCCTTATGTTCATTATATTATTAACAAAGGGAGAAAATACAGCCAAACCAACATATTCTCACCATTTTTTTAAGTATTGAAGTTGTTCAAATGTAAAATCTGAAGTCATATGGTTTCAAGTTTCATTTCAACTTGTCACTCACCACAGGTTCATGAAAAGGTTTTCAAATTAGTCCTGGCATAGTCCTATATTTAGCCACAAAACTTAGCACCTCTGTATGACTTCAACTCACAACTAGGGCAAACTAATTGGATTCATCTCGGTTCTTCTTTTGAATATTGAGAGCCAGTCATTTAAATAAAGCAAAATTTTGGAAGAGCTATTTCACACTAAATAAGAGCTCTGCACTTCTATTTGCAGAAAGACTATAGCCTTACACAGTTCCCAGAAACAGTGGACAGTCTGCACATTCACTGGTGACTGTGTAAGAAGAGCACTGACATTTCCCATTCTGGAGTCAAAGGAAACAGATGATGAGGCAACTCGGTAGTATACAGCATCTTCTGAGAAGAAGGGAAGAGAACAGAAGCACTGGCCAGCCTATGATAAATCTCTGCACAGGCAGGGTGGAATGGCTCAAGGCCTTCAGTGATAGAATACACCAAAAAGTGACAGGATGCGGTCACAGCTCCACCCTGTGTCTGGATAAACACATTTATAAACTTGAGTATGTCCTCCTTAAACTCATTCTGGACTAATGTCTATAATTAGAGCTGGGATTTAGAGATGCAAACTATTCATGTAAGAGTATAAAGGTATCCTCTAGACTGATTAGGTCCAAGAACAGCTTAGGCTTTGAAGCCTAACATGTCCCACCAAAACTCATGAAAAGTACTAATTCAGTAAAGTATACGACAAATTCTCATGAATGAGAACTGTGCACCACACAGGTGCTTACTCTTTTAAAGACCTGCTTATGGCAATGTTTCAAAGGGTTTTAATGAAGTAGAAAGATATCAATATACACTCAATCTGGCAGTAAATGGATCTTTTTTTTTTTCCTCCCTCAATTTGTCACCCCCTTTTCTTCAGAAAGATTTCATACTAAAATAATAAGAAGCTCAGGACCTGCTCGAAACAAGTTTAAAAATAGTAAACACCTGTGCCGGTTTTGTCTGTGACAGAGTTAATTTTCTTGATAGTAGCTAGTGCAGGGCTATGTTTCGGATTTGTGCTGAAATAGTGTTGATAACACAGGGATGTTTTAGTTACTGCTGAGCAGTGCTCACACACAGCCAAGGCCTTTTCTGCTCCTCACCCCACCCCACCAGCAAGGAGGCTGGGGGAGCACAAGAAGTTGGGAGGGGACATAACCAGGACAGCTGACCCCAGCTGACCAAAGGCATATCCCAGACCATATGGCATCATGCCCAGTATATAAACTGGGGGGACCTTCAGAGTGATGGTGTTTCTCTTCCCAAGTAACCATTACGCGTGATGGAGCCCTGCTTTCCTGGAGATGGCTGAACACCTGCCTGCCAATGGGAAGCGGTGAATGAATTCCCTGTTTTCCTTTGCTTGTGTGCACGGCTTTTGCTTTACCTATTAAACTGTCTTTATCTCAACCCACGAGCTTTCACACTTTTACTCTTCTGATTCTCTCCCTCATCCCACTGGGGGGGGGGGGGGGGATGGGGAGTGAGCGAGCAGCTGTGTGGTGTTTAGTTGCCAGCTAGGGTTAAACCACAACAACACCCTTTCGATTTTATAACTGTAATATTAGATGAAGATAATGCAAGCTTCAGAAAGAATCAGCACAAGGCATGAAAAATACTGTACCCCAATGTGCTTTAACAAGCACTAAATACAGAACTCTAGTGCTTCCATAGAACATAGGCTGTAGTTCTAAAGCGGAAAATCAGGTCTGATCAAATGAAACAAAAGTAACCTCAGTTGTAATCACTCTACAACTGCCTTGGGAAGACCTCAGTATTAGTAGAAGGAAAACAATGAGGCAGAAAAGGACTACATGTTTGTTTCCTGTAGCTGTCCTCATCATTACCTACAGACAGGCAGACCAGCTGCCTAGTAGAAAATAGCATTGTTTTATTAAATTTCAAACAAAAGTACATACATTTATATTAGCTGAGCTAGAACTCAAAGTAAGGAGCTCATTAACTCAGTAACAGATTAAGCTATTAAATAACTTCACAACACAGATGGCAGAGGAAATGAAATAACCCATGAGTTATGCTCTGAGACTGTACCACCTAAATGGCATGCTCAGGTACAAACGTGAATGAGGTTAACCCTCTATCCGTTCACTTACATACAAACCAGTGCTGAGCCCGAAATCTGACATAAGGCTTAAATACTCACACTTAGTTTCTTGCAACTCTTACTCAGACTAGTAACAATCTATTTAACATATAACCTACTGAAATCAGCAGTTGTACCAGCAAAACAAGGCCAGAACCAGGCAGTCACTGCTGAGATGGCTTCAGTAGTGTAAGACATGATCTTTCACTGCCACAGAAACTCTTCAGAGGTACAAAATAAATCATTATATTACTTTTGCTGATCTTATTATTCAAGCACCAAACGAGAAAAGAACTGTCAAGAACAAAATGCATTTGTAGAATGCAAGCATAACTTCCTTTTGCTCCATAACAGTTTTGTTATGACTTTATTGATATATGAATACATATGTATCTTATACATTACAAAAGTAGACCCAGGGAGCTTTTAAGTCTGAAAAGCTTCACAGGTACATTAAGAAAGTTTTAAGCATCTCACGTACAGAAGCCATTCATTTTTTTCCTGAAAGATGATGTTCCTTATTAGTCAGACAAGATAACAAAGATACCTTCATAAAGTTAAAACAATTGGATTGTTTGCTATGATTATTTTTAGCTCATAAGCAATATCAACAACAAGCTAATGCTAACTGGACAAAAAGAACTACCACAATAGATACATTTAACAAAACTGTAATTGTGTGACCTGTAGAGGTAGTGAACATGCATCAGTCAATGGGGAAAAATACCTGGCAAATAAACTACACAAGACACTTCCGAAGAGGCAATTCTTTGGAAGCTTCCCCCAGGTGATGTTTTTTTTATATCAGGCCACCTGTTTTAAGAGACTACATTACAGTAAACAAAGTAAACAAAGCTGTCTGAAACCTTTATGGAAAATTTTTATTCTGCCAGTAAACATATTAACTCTGCTTTCCTCTTTCATAACTTCTCACTGTACTTTCAACAACTGGTGGAATATGAGCACAGCAAGAATAGCAGCAGTTTATTTGTCCCACAATGATTTTAAAAATCAACCTTTACCTTGGTCTGTTTTCCTCTCTACAGCTTTAGTAAAATATGTGTGCACATGTACACAGAGCTGAGATTTCTCCATCTTAGAAAAGGAACTGGAAAGGTTCTATTCTAAACAAACATACACAAAAAAAAAATAAAATTAAGGAAGAACCCTACTAGTTTGCACAGAAGCAAAAAGGAGGAATGCCATTCTAGTTCTGTTGAACTTGATGCAAAAGCCTTGCATAGGTCAACAAAAGCAGAAACAAATTCAATGAGAAAAACCAGACATTTAAGTACTGTAACACATGTTAATTTTAGCCCCAGGATAGGACCTGACCTTCCTATCTGTGCCACTGTACTGGCAATAAAAACCAATCATTTCTCCTCACCCTATTTTTTTTCTCACCTTCTCTTCCTAAGGGCATCATCTTTGATTATTATTGGCAGGCCAACGTTCTACATACTGTCATCCTATGCAACAGGATGCACTGCTTATTCATTCATGTCTGCTCTTGTCTTGTCTGCCAGTTTTTCCACATCAATATTTAAAATTCTCACTACTTTCAGCTGAACAGTGTAAAAATCTTTTTATCCTCATTTTTAAAAAGCACATGCAAAGCAGCTGCAAATTCTTGATTTGCTCATGTATTTCTGTCTATATGTTGCTACATATTTTCCAGATTAAAAAAAGCTCAAAACCAGCTGCATTAGCTGAGATAACCAGTTCAATATAAGTTATTACAGGTTAATGAGTCAATGATTCATTCAATTAGAGCAGATAAACAATAGACATCAGAAGATAGTATCAAGCTAAACACAGAAAATCTGCCACTTCTGGGTGATATATATGACAAACTGCAGTTCCTCAACATTACATTTTTGCGCGTACATTCGCACAAAAAAGAACAAGGTACCTCCTTTGCAGTTTCAGAGTCAGAAGTGTTGAGATGAAAATGAAAGCCATTCCAAGCTTTAGAGTACATCTGTTCCCAACTCCCCATACACATACATACCAACCAACACTCCAATTCAGTACAGAGATGGTAGAAAGCTCTGCCTGTGAGAGCACTGGCACCAGTTATTGCACTTCTAAATTTAAGCGGAAGCACTAGGTTGTTACTCTCACAATCAACTTGGGATCACGCGCCTGGTTGGACTGTACAATTAGAATTCAACCTTCTAATTTTCTGCAGCTTTAGGACATAAATATAATACTGTTGCTCAAATAACTGTTATTTTCCCAGAGCTTACTGGCAGCAAAAATGAAAGATTTTTTTTTTAAATGAATAATGTTTTATTTTCCTATGAATATCATTTCCTCCCCAAACCTCACTCTGTTCTCTTTTCCAGGTCTCCAATACACTAAGTGAGGATATTATTCTTCTCTGTAGATTCCCATGACATTTTGGCAGAAATTACAGCTATGACAAGCTTTGGATTGGAGGTTTTGCTCAGTGATGTGTTTAGCTTTGTGACTGGCTGTTGAAAACTAAATAAAGAAAACAAGCAATATTTCTTTCATAAAGTAACAAGTGACCTGAGGGAAGCTTCTCTGGGTGGTAATGGAAAAAGAGTCCCAATTCTGATGTTGTACAAGTTTCCATCAGTTAAGAACTTTGGGAGATGTTGGCAATTCCATTTCTTTTCACTACCCTCCACGCCTCCCATTTATTCTCTCTAAAATCTAAAGGTTTGCTTTTCTACAAGTTACTGCAAAACATCCAGATCTGACACTCCACTCCTACTTGCAGTGTTTCAAATGACACTAGATACAAGACTTACATTATGTTAACATTTGACAATAATATATTAACTGTCAGTCACATGCCTAGAACTCAACGGTCTTATGAAAAGGAAAAACCCGACTGCTAAGATATCCTATTACTTAAATTCTTTGCTCCAATGTAAACAAAGAAAATTTACGCATGCCGCTAACGCGAGCTATCAGCTTCTAGCCCAGTAACCATATCTTAAACAAAACCAAGGGGGCATTTAAGCTTCTTGCTGCAGCGGGGCGTTTCACCATGGACTATAACGGCGAAGCCTAAGGCAGCGCTGTAGACCACCGAGTTCACCCCGCTATGAAGAGTGGATTCTTGTTCGAGGCCTCTGGACACCATTAAGACCGCCTCCGATGGCCACGGCCGACTAGATCTTTCTTTCGGGGCCTCCGGATAGTATTATGACTGTCTCCAACGGCTACGGCGGGCATGTAGCTCACCAAACCAGCCACTGCAGCTACAGAAACCCTCGAGCTTCGAGGCCGAGGGCCTCGAACAGGTCTCCAGCAGTCATGGAAAGCGACACAGCTTCAAGGCGCCGGCGGCGCTGGGGAAGGAGGAGAGCCGCCGGGGGCGGCGGTGACAGAGCCAGGCTGGGACGGGGGAGAGCGCCCAGCTCCCGCCCGGTGCCTCTCCCCAGCCGAGCCTGCCCAGTCACAGCCGAGAGCACCCCGGGTCCGCACCGGGCCTACGCGCTCCCGGCCGCCCTGTAGCTTATCGCCCGTTGACTGGGCGCGGCGGGAAGGAGATCCCCCCCCGCAACGCAGAACCAAACCCTCCGAGGGGCGGCCGCGCCGGGGGGCGCCCGGGGCCGGAGGCGAGGGCGGCGGGCGGCTGCCAGCGGCTTTCTGGGGACTGAGAGCACGGGGAGGGCCGGCAAGAGCCGGCGGCCGGGTCTGAAGGCGGCGGGGGGCCGGGGGCGGAGGGGAAGGCCCGCAGGGCGCGGAGGGGGAGCCGAGCGGCGCCTGCCTCGTTACCTCTCCATCGCCCGCACCGTGTAGCTGACGAGCGGCCTCCCTTGCACGGCGCAGAACTGCTTGGGGGTGGCGCCACCCAGGCGCTCCCCGCTCCCGCCCGCCGGCAGCACCGCCGCCACCGGCGTAACGCCGGGCCTGGCGTCGCGGCTCCCGGGGCTGGGCTCCATCTGCGCGGGCCGCCGCGGCTGCTCCGCTCCTCGCCCTCCCCGCCCCCAGCAGCAGGAACGCGGCCGGGACGGCGCAACCGCCCGCCCGCCCGCGTGTTTTATTTGCCCGCGACGTCCGCAATCCAAAGAATCAAGCGCCCGCCCGCCCCCAGCGGGGACCGGGCCCTACTCCTCGCCCACCCCACGCTACGCCAGGCCCCGCAGAGGCGTAGCAGAGGCGTAGCCCAGGCGCTGCCGGGCAGCCCCGCAGCATGCACCTAGACCCCAGAGGGAGGGCCGCCCGGCCCGCCCAGAGCACCCCGGTACGCAGACAGCAAGCACACAGCACCTCAAGCAGCATACTGCAGCCGCTGGCCCTTTAAATGCCCGGCGCGCGAGTGGTCCCCCACGGCGCATGCGCGACCGAGGCGGCCTGCTGCCACCTGCGGCGAGCCGGGGTGGGTGGTGCCGGCCGCGGGGAGTGCGCGCGGCTCAGGAGCCGTCAGGCGGGGCGGCCACGCGGGGCGGGGCGGGGCGCCCCGCTGAGGGGGCGGCGGGAGGCCGGCGGGCGGCCCGCAGGCTGTGCCGACGCCGCGGGGCGCCGGCCCGCCCGGTCCCGTCCCCGTCCCCGTCCCCGCAGGGAAAGGCGGGGGAGCCGCTGCCTCTGCGTGGCCCGTGTCGGGCTCCGCTGATAGGGGCGGGATGCCCTGTGCGCCCGTGAGGAAATGGATCGCTCCAATTCATTGGAGCCGGGGGGAAGGCGGACCGACCTGCCGCCCTGCGCCTTCGTGCGAGCCTCGGCCGTGAGAGGGCTGCTTCTCGCCGGCTGGCTGGGGGCGCCTGCCAAAATCCGGTGTGCGTTGCCCGTAGACCCCGGAGGGGGAGGTCGAAATAGCAGCAGTCGATTCACTGGGAGAGGCTGGGATGTTCCGGCTCGTCTTGCGGCGTTACTGTGGGCAGTAGCTGAGACGGGTTGATTGGAAAACTCCCAGGGCTGATACCCGTTAGGTGGCAGAGGAGGCTTGCTAAGCGTGACATCAGGGCACACATTTGTAATCGGCAAAACAGGCCTCGGGTTGGTATGCCTGGCTTCTCTGTACATCTTAGGCTGTAACTTGAGTGTATTTGAACACTGTTGCTATGCTCTGTCCTCATCTGAAAGTTTTGGACATCTCGCTCTAAAGGTAGCCTTGCAGATTTGAAGGAACTCTTGTGAGCTTGTTGCTGCATATCGGGGAGCAGCGAGGGCCAGCCACCCCAAAAGGGAGGGGGAGCCTGGAGCAGAGCGCAGTATCAAGGCGGGCGAGAACAGTAGCCTCACCAACAAGGAGCCAGGATGCTAAGCATGAGTGACGGTCAGGATCGGACCCTCAGGGTCGGGCATAGTTCAGACATCGCCCGGCAAGGTCTCAGGTGGCAGGTCGCAGGGCAAGCCGGGAAGCCGAGCCAGTGGGTGCGGGTCAAGGTCGGGGAGGCACCAGACCAGGTGCAGACATAGGGGGCCAACAATAAAGACTCTGCTTAAAAGTATCTCTCAAGGGAAAAGGAGGAAAGGACGGTTAGGCCCTTGCTTCTAGCTTTCTTCATAACAGCTCTTATGAGTGGAAGAGCTGCCTTTGGGCTTGGCAAGCTAAACTCCTTAACTCAGCCAGCTAAACTGCTTCAAGGTGGGTGCACCCAGGGCCCTAACGCTGTCCTCTTTGACATTATTTTTAGGAAAAAAATCAGTGTCTTATATGCAGGGTGTCCTAAAATGACCAGAGCCTTTAGAGTCTGTAGGATTTTTTGATCTATTCTTTATATCTTTGAGAAGCTAACTTATTTACAGCTTTTCACGTTTCTTTTAGTTGTGTTAAGAGGAACCTTAGTATGGAGACTTTTTTGAGGAGTAGTTCTGACTGAAAAAGCAGCATGGAAGGAAGTTTGTTATGTCCCAGCTGGGCTGCTTTGTCAGTGCTAGCTGTGGACTGGGGTAAAATGAGTAGGAGTCATACAAACAGGAGTGAAGTGATTCCTGCCAGCAAAGGCAGGGTTCACAGATATCCTTGATACCTGCAATAGCAGGAAAGTCCTGGAAAATTGGACAGTACAGTGGAGAACAAAGGCATTTTACATGCAGAGGTGTCTTGACAGTTAAAGCAATGAACTGAAATTATGTCAGCTCATACCATGCAGTGAAATATGAGAGGGACTGATGGCAAACAAAGGAAAACCTTTTAAATGAAGGTATACAGATGCGCCTTCTAGATAGTGATGTCTCCAAAAGCTTCTGTAAGGAACAAATGTATTATCATGGGCATTGAAGGAAATGGGTATGTGAAGAAGAGGAAAGAAGAGGAGTTATACAGATGGCTGAAAAACTTCTGGAATTGAGACCCTTTTCACCAGTGAAAGCATTATCTAGAAGTTGAACTGCCTTCCTCCCGACAAGTGTTGGTCTCATTGTCTTCAAGACTTTATCATGTGGGATTTTTTTTTAGAAAATCCATTGCCTCAGAAACTGTGTTTACCTGATTCTTTACCTTTGTAGTGGGTCTTATATTTTCTTGTCTTGGAAAGTATTTCTCTACACCTAATTCCTGACTGATGACATACATTTGTCTGTTGTGTCTTTTCAGGACTTCCAAGTTTTCCCTGACTCATCCCTTCTGTGCAGATTTCCGTCCATTCAGCATCACTTCTCTGTTATCAGATGCCCAAAATGATTTTTTCTTCTTAAGGTAGGCACCTCCAGTATCCACAATCATCTTGGATCGCATAAGTGACATTATTCTGACTTTTTCTTGCAGCAGTTCATTCGTGGCAGGTTGTTCTGCCACATTCCCACTTTTTTTAAGTGTAATAGACATTCTGAATTCCTGACTTAGGTCTTTATACTTCCATTCATAAAGAGCACAGACATTAATCTAGTCAGCTGTAGCTAATTTTCCAGACTTTTTTCTTGTTTGCATTATTATAAGGAGCAAAATAAGGTCTTTTTACTTCCTAGGGCTCCTCCCACTGTACATTGGTTCTGAGCGGTAGGTAAGTAGGATGTTCACAAACACAACCTTCAGAACTATTTTCACCTTCCTTCTTGACATTGTTTTTACACTTAGAATCATAGAATCATTTAGGTTGGAGAAGACCTTTAAGATCATTGAGTCCAACTGTCAACACAACACCACCATGCCCACTAAACCATGTCCTGAAGTGCCACATCTATGTGTTTTTTGAATACCTCCAGGGAAGGCGACTCCACCACTTCCCTGGGCAGCCTGTTCCAATGCCTGACAACCCTTTCAGTAAAGAAATTTTTTCTACTATCCAATCTAAACCTCCCCTGGTGCAACTTGAGGCCATTTCCTCTCGTCCTATCCCTAGTTACTTGATAGAAAAGACCAGTACCCCCCTCACTACAACCTCCTTTCAGGTAGTTGTAGAGAGTGATAAGGTCTCCCCTCAGCCTCCTTTTCTCCAGGCTAAACAACCCCAGTTCCCTCAGCCACTCCTCATATGACTTGTGCTCCAGGCCCTTCAACAGCTTTGTTGCCCTTCTCTGGACACGCTCCAACACTTCAATGTCTTTCCTGTAGTGAACACAGTACTTAAGGTGCAGCCTCAGTAGTGCCGAGTACAGAGGGACAATCACTTCCCTGCTCCTGCTGGCCACACTATTTCTGATGCAGGCCAGGATGCCATTGGCCTTCTTGGCCACCTGGGCACACTGCTGGCTCATATTCAGCTGGCTGTCAGCCAGCACACCCAGGTCTTTTTCTGGCGGGTGGCTTTCCAGCCACTCTTCCCCAGGCCTGTAGTGTTGCATGGGGTTGTTGTGACCCAAGTGCAGGACCCGGCACTTGGCTTTGTTGAACCTCATACAATCAGCCTTGGCCCGTAGATCCAGCCTGTCCAGATCCATCTGTAGAGCCTTCTTCCCCTACTCCAACAGACTGTTGTGCCTAGTACCTTCTCTCTCACCCAGCCATGTTTCCCCACTTCGTTTCTTTCATGCATATTAATTTCTTCTGTGAAGGATAAAAAGGCAAGAGAGATCTCAGAAAGAGGATCACATGCCAAAATTAGTTCTGTTCTTGTTCTGAAGCCCGTTTTCCTTATTATGCTAGGTGGACGAGGCTTGATCTGTCCAGAAGAAATTATGTTTCATAATAACTTTGATGGATGCAGACTTCAGTGTCATCAAATATGTTGTATCTTTATGGTGAGATTTGATGATCCAGCCAAACAGCACTTTGAAGCTGCTTTTGACTGCACTTGAATGTCAGATGCTTCAGAAGTTTTCATGCTTTCCACAGCCCCTATGGAGTCAAAAGATTCTTGTCTTGTGTTGGTGGCACCTGTTAGTTCTTCAAGAAGCCCTTCAGTATAAGTTCTTGGAGTCTTTGTTAGACTGAGCTTGTTACTGATATTTCTCCTTTTATTTTCTGTTTTCTTAGACAATGATGCGGAAGGAAGAGCATATTTAACATCATTATCAATTTATGCTGTGTCTTAGCATGAGTTAAGAAAATTGGGATTTTTTTTTTTTTACATCTTTTTAATATTCATTTGATAGTAACATGCAATAAAACACAGTGGCATTTTTTGAATACATAATTTGCTTCAGTTCCATTCCATTTTGCATTTCTTATTGAATCAATCTAATAATTTGGTTACTGTGCATATACGTGCATGTTCATATATAAACATTTGAAGTAGGGTAGAAAGTAAATTCACACATATTGGAAGAAGAATTTTACATGGTTTTTAGTTAGGTAAAGAGGGACAGAGGCAACATTTTTGCCTCAAAGCAAATAAAGAGCCAGCTAATCCATCATTTCTGTGCAGGGGTATAACATCTGAAACTACAGTAGTAGTTTGCAATTATGCAGTAAATATGCCAATCATATGTTTGAAAAGAAAAGTGGGGGTTTTTCTTTTTTCTTGAAGAAGATATGTACAAATTGGTATCAAATTACAGAAGTGAAATTCACCTGAAAATTTAACTGCTGAGAAAAAAAAAAAAATCTCTTTCTATAACTGAAACTCATAATAGTGTTTCCAGATAACATTAAGTTATTGGAGTGGTAGAAATCATACTGAAAGGTTTCTGTGAAAAATGAGTAAAAGAGTAAAATTTCTTAATTTAAAGTTGCAATAGAGTCTTCTGCAGATGACTGAGAAATTGTCTGTCCCTTTTTCAAAATAATTTCTAAGCTCCTGAAGCATTTTGTTTTTAATGCAGGCAATATAAGATGAATTTACCTTTTGACTAGCAGCAAGGTTTGCTATTATGTGTTTTAAAGGCAAATGCATGCAGTCAAGGAACATTTTGCAAATTAAAGTGAATTGTAAAAGCAAAATTACAAAAAAATACAATACTTCCTACTGTGGAAGTGCAAGATCTGTAAAACACAATATAAAGCTAAAAATATTTAAAATCTGAGAGCCATTTTTGCAGCTAACAAAGTATGTGCAGCATTCTGAGCAGTGAGGCAGGCTTTTAGCCAGAACCTTGTGTTTGCAGGATTGTATTTCACTAATTTTATCCAGATATATAAGTTATTACTTCAGTGGTGGCAAGCCATAAAATGAACACCCAGAGCTGTAAGTAAGCACGTGGAATATCTGTTCTCTTTAGAGAGTTTTTCTGTTCAAGTAGGATAGCAGACTTGGCTTTCTTTAAGTCACCAATAACTGTCTCTAATTGCTGAAGTCACTGTTTACAGAGACAGACACAGGTTCTTTGCATATTTAAAGAGATTAGAAAGTCCCCAAAAAGAGAGTATTTCAGGTTTTAGCTTGGATGTCTGTTGCTATTTATAGCAGTTTACACGAGATCTCAAAGTCTTAGGCTTCATCATAATTTCTACATCTATGGAAAAAAAAAAAAAAAAAGAGAAAGCATAGTCTGGGTAGGCATTTTGTTTCCAGATATTTTATTTCAGTTCTGATTGATCACTAGAGAAAGTAATTGTGTGATAGGGGGTTTTTATGCTCTTCACAATCTTTTACTTGTTGCCTGCAAGTGAGACCTCATCAACCCTCCATGCAGTTCTTTTGGACTGACTTACATCTTTGCTGTTTCAGTCTTTGTTGCACAGCAGCTGCCGCAGCGTATTTGCTCCGTGGTGACAGTGGTTCCCAAGTCAATATCATGTCATAAGGAACATACAGCTTGAGGCAGTGTAATAGATAGTGGAATGTTGGAAAAGGCGAAACTATTTGCCCTCTAAATTGTAATTAACACCTTCAGGGAAATCTTATCTTATTTCATATTAGCATATTTTTATGTTTGTATTTTTACAAATATGATTGCAAAGGGTTATTTCTTGCTCTGAGATTCTTTGATGAAAGATGCTATAGATGTGTGGAATATTTACATAAAGTATTGTGTTATTGATTTGCTCCTATTGCTGTGTGGAACAGAGATCAAAACAGCATGTATTCAGCAAGGGAGTTATGCACATGCATAACTTAAATGATGTAAATAGTTTACTATCAAATATCAAAGAGTCCTTACAGGCCTAATATACAGTGTGCATAGAATCACCTATGGAACAGGTCCCTAAGGGGAATTCTAAATGCTATTGCCTTCATATGCAGTTCTGCAAAATATTTCTGAAGTATGGTTTTGATTTTTGACAAAATGGTGTAAGGAGACACAAATTTTAGTTAATGAGGTAGAAGTGTTACATGATTTTTAGGTTGTTAATAGTTGAAGTGTAAATAGAGAGTATGAATGCTACAAATGTAATGGAAATGTGGTCTCTGAACACAGTGGAGTGTTTCCATGCTTGCACATCATTGTAGGTAAGTGTTGAAAAACATATGTTGAGTTTCACCTGTTGCATCAATGTGTTTTATGTCACACCTTTGGTATTGTTTTATATGGTTCTGGTAGATAATTTTTTTTCTAGAGTCTGTGAATACTTGATACACAGAGGAATCATCTTGCTTATGTTCTGTTCAAGTGCTAGAGAAAAAATGGACAGAGATTTCGTTTGATGTTTGAGAAAAAATGGACAGAGATTTCGTTTGATGTTTGACACACATTTTAAAGCTTCACCCTAAAATGTTATATTCAGCCTAGAGTGTTCATCCGTTCTCTACTTGATAATCCTTTAGGCTATTTCTCTGGGGTATGGAAGGTTAGTTAGCTCAAGAGCTAAGGAGTACTTTGTGTACACAAAGTAAAAGAATTTAAAGATAAGAGAATTACTCCATAGTATCTAATCCAATAATTCATGAGACCGAGCCCTGACTGCAGGAGTTTTTGTGAAATTCAGAAACGTTAAAGACTTGAAGAAAGTCTTCTACTACTTTGGGGAGTGCTTTGGCAAGTAGGTGATGAGGTGGAGGCCTCGTAATTTTTCATTGGAAATGATTGATTAGTCTTAAACACTTGGCTCTGACAGGGTCTTCGTAGATTCTAGATAGGTTGGTCAGATGTTAAGTAATGCCACAGTTGGGTAGGGCTATCTGCTCAGCTTTAACATCACCACTTATTGTGCTGGTTTATAGGAATTGTGTTTTAGGGTGTTCAACTGTCAGAGTACATTGTATGGTGACCCTAACAAAGATTAAGACATGCAAGTTGAGGGATGGAAATCCCAGAGGCTGTTTTCCACTGTCATTGTGACTTAACAGCAGGCACCAGCCATTAGAATAGTGCCCTATCTTCTCAGTAAAAAAAGAAATGTTTAATTTATTCTTTTTTGACAGGCATCCAGTTATTGACTGGAAAAACAGTTACCTCTGAGGAAAGGCTAATGCTAGTTTCCTTTTCCAAAAATGATTCAAAGCAGAGATAGTATATGAACTGGTTAAATATGTGGTATTAAGCCATAGATGCCAGTGATACAGAATGATGTAGTGAAACATTAGAGAATACTTAAAAGCTGAAGTTAGATTTGCAATAGAGTTGGGATTTTCACTGCTCTAAATCTTGTTTGTTTTAATTTTGGTGTGTGCATGTTATCATGTCATGTTTTATTGCTTTACCATGTTCTGTGTTATCTCCATGGAATGTTTATGAAGCAATGTGAAACAGTTCACCAAATTTGAAATGATGGAGAGAATCAAACACAAGCAATGAAAATTTGCAGGCTTGGTATGAATAGGAGTACAAGTTTTACTATTTATTACTACACTGAAAGTATTGCTTCTGCATCTCTCGTCATGTTGATAATGGTCCTTACTCTTAGAATGCCAGGAATGTCATTCATTAGTCCCATGTCTGGAGAACCTAGATGAGCTCAGTCTGACAGAGTTCATATAGGAGGGATTCCATCCATGTTAAGTTTTTACTTAACAAATGAAGACTGGTCCTAGCTATACCAGCAGGGACTGAAACTGGAGCAGGTAAGACAAGATACTATCCAAAACAAAAAATTGGACTTTGCCTTCATTGTGGATTTGTATGGTACACATTAGACAAAACAATCATGTGGAGCTAGTTCATTTTTTCTCCTCTTCTTTTGAATTTTTATTGTTACATTCTAACATTTTTCGCAGTTTGTAAAGGAAGTGCCTTAAAATGCAGCCTGACTTGTGGAAAGGTTTGTGAATATTTTTTTCTCTTTCTACACAGTTGCTTTATAGTGAGCAAAACCTGCAGGATGACAGTCCCTAAAAAGAGTAGTCCTGTCCTAATCCTTTGCCTCATCCTTTGCTGGCTTGTCCAGTTCTAGTATGAAAATGTCAGATTAGAAAGGGTCAGTCCTTTGATCCTGTTCAGTTTTTTGAAAGATTAAGGTTACAGATTTTTCCCAACTGCAGCAATGTGGCTACCTGTCATCCAGCAATTATAGAGGCTCAGCCTGCTTAACATATACCACTGAGCAACCATCAAAGGTTAACCATTTTCCAACATACTAATCTAGCTGGATACAAACCAACTACTTAATGAAAAATGTTCTGTATCCTGTTACTGTTTTTCTGAGTAATGCAGTCCAACTCTTCTTACTTTAAAAATTCTTCCTGACACTTACCTGTGCCAGTACATTTGTGTTTCCACATACATTGTTTTCTTCAGTACTGAACACTTCAGAAAATGGATTAAGTGATGCTTCCTTTTTTTTTTTTTTTTTTTTTTTTTTTTGTGTGTCTGTGTGTGTGTTGGAACAGAATTATGGGACAAGTAACCTGACTACTAGAAAGAAAAGAGTTTGGTCATTGAGACACCGTGGGAAAGAGGATTTACATTTTGCCAGAGCCAGAAGTTTCAAAGTGGAGGGCAGAAGCAGGCAGAGTTGCAAGGAGCTGCAGTATTTGAGTAGATAAAGACTACCACAAAGTACTGCATTCTTAAGTTAAGATTCAGACAGTGGCTTGAATGGTCTGCCTAATGAGGGCTTTTATGGAAGAAGTATGCAAAAAAGTATTTAATTAAGCAAATAAAAATGGAAATCCATCTTAATATTTACTTTATTTGTGGCAAAGGATGTTGCAAACATTTTCTTCTGGCAGAAGTGTCAAGATTCAAAACTGATTACAAAAAGTTCAAAAGAAAATACCGGGACAATAGTTGCAGAGAACCTAAAAGAGGTTTTATGGATAACTCACTACCTATATTCTTAATGGTCTTGTTCACAAAATCAGATTACTGTAATTTTATAAGGGTAACACTGAGAGGGAATCTACTGATAGATTTTATGTAGGTTGTAAGCAAGATTTTGAGCCAAATTCTTCAACAAGGACGTCCAGGTGTGTGGTAGACCGATAGCTTTCTAGGAAACTTGTTTGTGAACCTTTTCAGCTCAGGCAGTATTTTTTCTCCTCAGAAAGAGGAGGCTGTGGTTGCCTACCAGAAGATATGACCAATGCAGTGAAACATGAGTTTCTGTGAAGATGTCAGATTCCAAAGTCTCCCTGACTTGCCCTGGTTCACTATGGAATGTGTGGATGGTACAGGCGCACAGAGCTGTGCATTCTTCCCTTTGCATGGGAAGAGAGGACACAGAGACAGTCAGAAATGGTTATCTACCATGTGAATTTAGACTTGGCAGTCTATTAAATCCCAAGGGTAGCATGTGCATTGGCTAATGTTTGGCTTGGCAATCTGCAGGTAGAGCAAGTCTTTTGGAAGTCTCATGAAAAGTTGCAATGATCAGAAGAAAATGAAGGACATGCAGCACATGCTGTCCTCCACATGTCATTTTGTTCCACTTTTTTTTTTTATCCATTTTCTCTTCTTTCTCCTCTTCTAGACACACCCAGATTCAGACATTTCAATATCTGAAAACAAAAGATGCAGTGCAGCAATACAACCTGTTCCCTGCTGCTATAAGCTGTTCTGGCTACCGTCCTAAAAATTGCAATAAAGACGTACAAAAGCAAAAGTTTCAGCAGGCTTTTTCAGTGGGAAAAAAGTGCAAGTGATGCTTGCTAAAACCAAAATTTTTGCAGCTTTACATTTTAGAAACACTCAGACCTCTGTTCTCCATCCCAGCTTAATGGCCATAGGGAATCTAAAAGAGCTTTCTTCAACCCATCCCAAAAATAAATGAATAAATAAATAAGTAAATAAATAAAATAATAATCTAACAAGCAACAGATGTTTAAACTTGCTTCAGCTGCAATTAAAACAAAGTCTTTGTGCTACAGAGTCTGTTTTAAAGCTCTGCATAGTCCCTCCATTTCTCAGTGGCTGTTCTTGTGGTAGGGCTAGACAAGTACTTTTCTCCTTAGGCCCTCTCCCTCATCTCTCCACTGTTTCATATAAAAGAACTTTAATGAATGTGGCTGGCTAGCTCTTCTTTAGCCCACCAAAGCATCGGACTTCAGACTGGTTTATGCTTTTACTAAGTTTCTTTGCAATTTCCTCACTAAGTCACTTTTCACTGGGGCTAACAAAACAAATCAAATGTGGAACTCCTAGATCAAGTCAGAGCATGACTTTTCCTCTCAGTAGTCAAAATTAAAAAATGATGCTTCCAGTCATTCTAAAAAGATATTTTAAATATTTCTGTATCAAAAAGCAAGTGTGCCATAGTAAGTACAGTTCAGAACAGCTAAAGGTTTAAACAATGAGACAATAATATACTATTGTACAACTACTAAAATGGGGCAGGGGACAAGAAATAGACAAAGTGTTCAACAAAACATTTTTAGGTGATTTAATATTTTGTGCTTAAGTAGATGTAACAAATGTCACTTTTTGACAGCAGTTTTTTGGGGGGCTTAGTAAACAGAACTATATTATTGTTGCAGTGTATTCTGATTTAGGACTCTTTTCCAGGGAGCTGAATTTTTTTATTTTCCTTTACATTCATGAAGTACCATATTCCACAAACAGCCCTATTAAAGTGAGTGGTCCTGATTTTCATTTATATTAAGACATCCTCTGTATTTCTTTGTGGTTGTATTGAGGCGTTAAGAAGGCCTGAACTCCAGCTAGGTAATATAACACTACCTCATTTGCTATAATAGGTTGTCAAACCAAAGTTAGTTAAGGAAAAACAAACTCCCGAAATGGAGTTACAGCTCAGTGTTTGTAGAGATTTTTCTCAGCAATTACTAGAGACTAGTTAGTTTCTGGCATTTAGTTTGATGAGCATTAATTAAGAATGAAGAGTATTTTCTTGTCATGGAAGTACTGAGGAAGGTAGATGTTGGAATATTAACTTGGTGGTAGGCAATATCACTTGTAAATCACATTTTTCTAGTGTGTCACTCCATATAATTCATACAATAAGTGAGCTGAAAGGCTGGATGTCTTTCAGAAAGATGCATGGGCAGGCTTTTTGTTGTGGGGGCGACGTTCAGGCAAAATTAACAAATCCAGTGACAGAATGTCTGCTTAACTCATAAATCTCTAGAGAATTTTCAGTTTTAGCCTGGAGCGATGTTTATATGCATGTCACTGAACTTAAAATCAAAGCCCCTTGCCTGACCTATGGGAAAGGAAATGCATCATGAGAATAGGATACCTTCCAACACTAAGGATTCCTTATAATTTTCCACTGAACACCTCCAGGTTAATACTGTAGCAACAAGAGTCTCACAGTGGAATGTACTGAACAGTCCTTTCTTGATTAATGCTGTACTTCATCAGGAAGGATATAAAGGTCAAGGTTGGGAGGACTACAGTGATTTACTAGCAGGAATCTGTGAGGTATTTTGAAGGGTGTTATTCAAATGTCTGCTTTATTTCCAAACAAATGACTGAACTTGGATTGGGTGGTTTTGACTCCAAGGCTGCTGGAAAGGAGAGAGCAACAGATTTGTTACTATTACTAAAAAACTGAATAAATAAGCTTCTCAAGGGCTTTTCTACTCTAGACTGCAAGTGTCAGGCCCTTCTGACTTCTGCAGTTGATTATGTCTTAATGACACATACTATCTACCACTGCCTCTACGAAGTGTGCCTCTGAGTGCTACATGCTATCAAAACAATCAGCATCTGGCTAAGTTTGTTTCTAGTGATGTCTAAGGAAAATTGATTTCCATTCATTATAAAACAGTTTACCCCTTAGCTGGGGGCAGTTTTCATCAACTCAAAAGTAATGAAATAATGATGGCAGATTAACAGATTATTTCTAATTTATTCACTTTTAGTTTTATAAAGAAGCAAGTATGAGAATTTATAAAATTATTAGGTTCTTTTTCAGATGTTTGAAACACTTTTTAAGAAGCCGCTGGACTTAGTGATCTGCCCATATGGTAGGATATTATTGAGAAAGTCAACTTCTGTATATTCTTAGTGTAATAAATCTGGACTATTTAGTGGTCTAATTTGCATAAACTTACCTGATCTCTACATTGTACTTTTTCAAAACATTTACATGCTTCTTGTGTCTATGTGGCTTAATATTTCAGGTGAAAATGAAGAAAATTCTAGTAAGTTTGTCTTTCCTTTTTAACTCTGAAACAAACATAAGAAGATGTATCCTATTTAAAATTATTTCAGTTTAAGCAGTACTATTTTTTTCATTGAATCTTTGAGAAACTTTGGCATGATTCTCCACTGTAGGTACAAGAGAAATGGCCCATATCCTATCCACTGCAGCTTTACATGTTGGAAAGTCTCCATATAGAAAAAACTAATTGGATGTACTTGTATAATGCCTTTTGTCTGGATCCTTGGATAGACCCCTGTGAGTTCACATGTAACGGGATGAAACAGAAGGCAGATTGTATAGGCTAGATTGAAGCATTCAGAGCTAGGAGATGAGTCACGAAGAGTAATGTTATTCCTTAAGAAAATGCAAGATTAACATATTTCTAACACTGCTTTCCTGCAGATCTCCCCCACAAAAGGCCAAACTCATGGCCAAAGAAGAGACCATAGCTAACTCGGGTGGCACTTCAAAGTTAAGTCACTGCTGATGGACAAAGCTCCTACTGGCTTCCCTCATGTTCCCTCAAATATGCTAGACTTAGAGATGGGCTCCATGGTCTTTCTACAGCATATCCAGCAAAATATCATTAAGTCATCTTAATGGAAGTGTGTCAAATTATTCCCCTTCAGGTAGTTCTGCATGAAAAGACAAACTAGGAGTTATTATCTCTATTGCTAAATGCAAACGCCTTTTAAATGTGCATATTATTCCTACAGTCCAGTTTCACTGACTGTAGAAGAGTCATGAGCAAGATGTGTGGTTTTTTTCACAATCTTATTCCTGGTAGTCAAACACAGAACAGGCAGGGCAACTTTACTGATGTGTGGTGACTATCGGCTTTGAAAATATTTTTGGTTAAATGTTGGTCCATTATCTAATCTTTTGTGCTTTCTCATCTTGAGGAAGTAGCTGGAGAACAGTCTAAAAAGGGATAGGTATTTGGCATTTGGGAATAATCTTTCCCTCATAAAATGGATTGAATGAGATTATAATGTCTGTTAAAATAAAAAACTATGATATCTGTAGGTCCACTGGACTGATGATATGTCTAGGAGCAACGTCATGACACCTCTCTCCCTAACTCCTTTATACATCATCTATCCTCTTAGGCTTAAAAGAAGCACCTTTGAGATCAGAGAATTTATGTATAAATGGTCTCTCATCTCATTGTTCTGATATTTTCATGATCACAGAACTAAACTCGAAACAACTATGTCATTAATGCAATGTTTTTTAACTGCCACCATGTAGAACATTTAAAAGGGGAGGGGGGGGCATATATATCTTTCTTATATATAGCAGATTTTAAAGAGAATTCTTGAAAGTAGCTTTGAGGAAAAATCATTAAATTTTGTCAATAAAATTTAGGATTCAGTAAGTCAAGAAGTAGCAATGATTTTCAAACAGTTCTACGTTAATGACCAAGGAAGATCTCTGCCAAGAGCTTTGTGATGAATCTTTTGGAATTAAAATGCAAAATAGAATGAGATAAAGAGAAGGTCAGAGAGCTTGTGTGAGACCTTATCAGGCAAGAATTTTCATTACTCTCTTCTTGTGTAATCTTTTCTTTGGGTGCAGATGGGTTGTAAAAGTTAATGATTTAAGAACAGCAGAATCCCATGATGAAATCTTGCCCATAGTATTTCAGTATAGTTTGAAAGATTAAGAGCAGGTGATTCATGGACTATGTGTTGAAAGATAGATTCCTTACTATATATTTCCTGATGCATTCTATAAGAATTTGTGGATAATGTGCAGGGCTCTATTGGCACTATGGGGAAGATGAAACTGCATGTTATTTTTACCATTAGTCTTTGACTTGATCATCACTAATGAAAAGGAAAAAGAAATGGTGGTGTCTTACTAGCTTGTAAAACTTCCCAAATATACACTTCTTCTGCAATGTACAACTTGAGAATTGTTAAATAAGAACCTGGTTTGAACCATTAATAAGCACCATCTGTTAAACGGCCATATAAGTTTTTTGCATCCAAAAAGACTCCACAGAAAGATTGTTTTAATGTTAAATATAATGGGTAGATTTTTTTCACCAAATAACGTTCTCCCACTTTTTAAGATTAAATGTTGTGACTGATTAAAATGTGTGCATTTTCATACATAGAGCCAGACAATACAGTTTTTTAGCAGTGTTTATTTTTGTAAAAAAAAAAAAAAAAGGAAACCAATGAATTTGAAAGGAAGTCATCATATCTGTCTTTTGATTGCACACTTTTAAACAAAAATAATACAGAGTGGAGAGTGAAAAAAACAATTTTTATGTTGCTACTTCAAAATAACACCTAAGTCTATGAATGTTCAAAATGAAAATATATATACCTAGAATGCTAAAATGTCTATTTTACATTATCTACAAAATGTATGTTCTAATCCAGCCAGAAATCATAGGGAAATACTTTGATACATGAGGAAAGCTATAAACATAAGAACATTTTGGAGGGAAATAACACACATAAAAGCTCATTAAATAATTACAACAACAAATAAATAGTTTGTTCAGCTTTACTTTTTGATTGCTGCCATGCATATTTTAATTTTTGGTATACTGAGATAAGAGAAAGGTCAGCATGCAAGGCATTTTTTTTAGAATTAATCTGAAAGCAGATACTAGGTGTATTTTTAAGCTGTTGTCAGAAGTTCATAAGACATGATATAGAAGGCAATAGACTTGATAACTGTTCTCATGAAAACACACAACAAAGCATCTTTTTACAAAATAGACTTCAGTGAATATTTATGGCAAATTTTCTTTGCCTCCATGGCTGGAGAAAATGTAAAAGTTTATAGTGTAGGTTTGGAAAGCTTGTGTTATTCCCCATCTTGAGCATTTGGAAAATCACCCAAAAGGTCCACATGCTGAGAATGCCCCTTTTGATTTTGGTCAAAGCAATAAGCATGTAGTGTCAGCTGAGAACATAGCAATGGCAGACTTGTCTTTAAGCAGTCAGAATGGTAAAGCAAATGATTACAGGCGAGTTCAGTTTTGGCACGAGGAGAGGGAGATGAGAGAGGAGAGAATGTCTGACTTCTAACTTGTACTATGTTTGCTGGATTTACTGGCTCTTTTCCTCTCTTTGTGGTGCTGGATGGGTTTTGCTTGAGAGGTTCCCTCAAAGTTGTGGCTGGACTCATTGTGCTGTCTGGTGTATCGCTTGCACTTGCAGGCTGTGACCACAGTTATTTTGTAGGTTCTTATACTTCCATCCTGGCACTGAAGCTGGATCCTCTGGGTGCGAGTTTTGTCATTGACACATCTCCACTCTTGCGAGCTCCGCCTGCTCCAGTACTTGGTTCCATAACCTCCTCCAATCCAGTTGGGGAGCAGTGGCAAAGGGAGGCATTCACCAGCACACACCAGCTCCTTCAGTGGATTGATGCTGGTGCACTGGCCGTCTGAAATGTATTTGGTGGATCTCAGTTCCCGACAGCCAACTTGAACACGATCTGCAGAATGCACAGAATAATAAACACTGAGATTCAGAATGAAGAGATTTCCTTAACCAGTCATTTTTGCATTAACAAGCTATGTTTTGCAGAAGTTAAAGTAGGCTGTAATCTTTACAGGACATCTCTTTACTGTTGTGTCCCCCAACACAAGGGCCCCAAGCGCTGATGGTATCTCTGGGTATTACCACAGCATAAAGAAATCATAATGATATGCACTTCAGCAGTTGTGGTAGAAGAGGCAATTTTATTCTCTATCCTTCTTCTCAGGGACATACCTTTTAGAAGAGAAAAAATGCCCCAAGGGAAGAAATGTTTCCTGCTTGTTCTCAGTCTAGGGAATCTGCTCTGTGATGTTTACAACAATTATGTGGGATCATTAGCAAGGGGGAAAATAGTGCTTTGGAAACTGTTTATATGCTTTTAAATGGATTTCAAATAGTGCGTTTCTTCTCATTCCACAGTTACAGTGCACTGAGTCTCCCATGAGCGCTGCTGCTCTGAACACAGATGCTGCAGAAGCGATAACAGCTGGAATTACCAGGGAATGGTGTTCTGCATATAAAGTTTGAATGATTAGCAGTAACGATTTCAGAGTGGTCGTTTTGCCTTCAGGGTAACACCATCTTTGTATCTGTAGTAGTCTTTATATTATGTGTAACATAGAGGATCCTGCAAATTCTCTCAGGCAACTGACATAGAATCAACATGCAGAGCTTCTCATACAGGCATGTTTGTACCCGTCTGTATGTGCAGCTCTGCACCCTGCAATAAACACAACTGTTTATTTCAGTAATTACACTTTGAAATAAACGCCCACAGTGCGCTTAATTTTAATAAGCAATCTTTACTGGCTGTGCTCTCCCTCTTTCTGAAGGACAATTACGGCGCAGATTCTACACACAATGCAATTAACTAACGCCTTTAAAATAGAAGTAATTACTAGAAACATTTTTAGAGTGAATCATAAAAGGCTTTGAAGGTACATCTACATATCACAGCTACAGGCTGCTTCTGTTTCTACTTGGATTTTTGGAAGCAAGTCCTGAACAGAGGCACTGGGTTAAGATTACTTCACCCTGTCCCCTGTGTCTCAGGATGGGCAGTCAGAGGGACTGTAAATCTGCAGGCTGATCCGAGGGACTGTTTACGGGGCTGTTTTCCTGCCTGCCTTGCAGAAAAGCTTCAAGCTTGCCTTCCTGCAGCTGCACTCAGGAATGTACCTGGAAGCAGCTGGTCACAGATTTGTCTCTCCTTCTGTTTTTGTGTCTTTCCTGGCTCATCTTTCCTCCAGTGACAGCTCATTGACAACGAATACCTACTGGGCTGCTCCAGTAATCTCATAATGATGAGATGTTTCCTGTGCACTTAAACCCCTTAGCGTTCATAGAAGCTGACACACCTGGCTTAGCTGAAAGGTACCGGTGTCACTTTTTGCCTTCACTTTCCAGGGATGAGCCTATTTTTATGGAATTGTTGTGGGTGGGTTGGGGGCACGTTTCGCTATTTGGATTTCTTTCATTTTAAGGAGGCGGGCAGGGGAGGGAGCAGATAAAGTCAGCGGAAGGTTTCCAGATCCCCATGTATCTGACATACGTACATAAAACTCAGCAGGAAAAGACTAGCTATGAAAAGGCAAGTTAGAGCAGAGATCGTAGGAAAATTACGAGCTGATTTGTTTACTTTTGCTGGAGGTGTTAAGCAGGTAAGTGCTACAGCAGGAAGTAAAACTAAAGAGCGGGAACAGAATTCAGCGTTTTTTATTGCATTTGAAAAGTAGCCCAGACACCTCCCCTGCCCGCAGTGGGAGGGCGAGTTCGGAAAGCGAGGGCTTTGGCAATGCCTCTCACTCCCGTTCCTTTACCGTGCTTCCCTGCCGGATAACCCGTAGAACCCGGCGTTCCTGGGTGAACCTCCCTCGGGAAGTAACCTGCCCGAGAGAGCCGGTCCTACAGGACTCGCACGGGGGAGGGAGGCTTGCCTGGGGGCCGCCCGGCGAGGCCGGTCCCAGCCGGGAACCAGCGGCATCTTCCCTCGCCCCGGCTTCCCCGAGGCGCCGGTCCGCTGCAGCGCTGGACGCGGGGCGGCGGCGGGGGGGCGAAGCGCGCTGCAGCGGGGCGCCGCGGCTGCGGCGGCGGCTCCGGCGGCGGCTCCGGCGGCGGCTGCGGCCGCGGCCGGGGGGGGCTCCGCTCCCGGGGCCGGGCCGGGAGGGGCTGCCGCCGGGGCGCCCCGCCGGCGGAGGGCCGAGGGCTGCGGGACGCGGCGGGAGCGCCGCCGGTAGGATACTCACTGTTGCGGTCGGATCCAGCGCTGGTGTAGTGCCTGCCTCCGTTCCTGGCTTGGTTCATCGTGCTATTGCTGCTTGGGCTCGCTGCGGCAGGTTTGACGACGTGTGAATAAAGTATCTCTGTGGCATCGTTCTTGAAAGCCAAGTAGCTTTTCGTGAAGATGCAAGCTAGGAGAAAGCCATAGAAGTGAATGGCAGGGAGAAGCATGGTCGGTTCAGCCTCTGTCTGGCAGAGCTGGATGAAATCTTTTTCTTCTGCTGCTTCTGGGTCACTCTGCAATTGCTCTTGAAGGTTTCCTTTATATATTCAGAGAGGCTTGGCATTCATTCAGGTGTAAAGTTGTGGATAGCTTCAGAATGAAAACCCACAAAAGGGGTGGGATCCCTACATGAGCCTGCGAAGACCTTTTACCAATAGGAGGGAAGACTGCAGTAAAGGAGGAGTTAGATGCACTAATTGCAGGATTCCTATTTGGGGCTTTTGAGGGTATCAGAAAACTCTTCGGCACCACGCAGCAGATGTAGAGGCTGCCGGCTCTGCCCTGCCATTCCGTATGGCCCTGCATGCCTGGCATTTTTGTGTGATGTGACTAACAGTGTCAGTATGAGTCTCTCTTGCTCCTGTTAGGCAAAGTTACGTCCCCTCTTCTCGAATGCGACTTTCAGAAAACTTGGCAGCTCTGTAAGGATGCAAAAGTTTATAGAACTTACAGAAGACTGCTAGTTACACAAATACTGTCTGCAATACACCAAGATCACTTACAAAAAAAATACTGTGAATAATTTAAAGCTGCCTCTAGATGCTTTAAATTATGCAGCTTTGATCAACAAGGAGCACTGCTAGAGAAACTACTTGTTTTAGGGGAATATTCTCTCCCTGGTGTGCAGAGTTACAAGTATGTATTTCTGTATCACCACACATAAAAAGTATCTCCTCTAGGCTCCTTAGTACAAGCATCCATATTCATAGCCTCACACTATGCTCATTCACCAAACTAGTCTTTTTTAGTTTTGTACATTGCCTAGAGCATTCTTCTATTTTTAATGTATTATTTCATGCGATAAAGAAAACAAAGAGGAAAGAGTAATCCTTATTTTTTCATACTATTTATCTCACACACTTAATTGATTTTACATAAAATTACATTGCCCAAATCCAAATGCTAGTGTAAATTGAGATGCTTTTGGTAGGGCAATGCTTGGCTGCATCATGGTGAATGCTCTGTAGATTTTCATTATAAATAAAACAACAGTGATCAACACTGAAATCTATAGTGTTCTAATTAAAAGGAAACCTTTTTCTGGGGAAAAAGCACAACCACGCAGGAGGCCATATAATGTAAAGGTTAGACTCTAATCTCACTTACACTCCTTGTAACTGAGTTGAAATCTATAGTCATCCTGGATTTTATTTGCTGTAACGGAAGCAGAAGTGGAACACAGGCCAGTTACCTCTACTGTCAGGGTCAAAATCTCAGTCATTCAGAGAAGACAACTTCCTTTCATCCTAGTCGCAAGCAGTCATTTGTCTGTATCAGCAACACTTTCCTCTTGCATCACTAAGAAAGTTACCCTGGATTTCAGCAGCAGTAAGGACAGATCCACAGTCAGTGCCAAATTGATAGCCTTTGCTTAAAAGACACAGGAAAAACAGGAGTGTTGCAAGGTGACGTGAGTTTTACTGGCAGAGCTGTGTGTGGGGAAGTTGAGTTGATTGCCTGCATCTATTATGACTAGCCCAACCCAGTTCTGGAATAACAAGAATGTTGCAAGGCAGAGTGAGATCTTTCAGCAATGTATGGAGGAGTGGGATCACTGCTAACCCCTGACAAGCTCCAAGTTCCACTCTCATAGAACATCTTTAACCACAAAAGCAAAGATGTTCATTTTACCTTCCTTTTAAAAATAAGTAGAAAGTTTTCTTAAGCAAATTATCACTGATATGTACATTACAGATCATTAATATTTGAGCATTATTTTTCTTCAACAGCAGCTAACCAAAGGTCTACTTTGTTGATGTTCAAGTCCTACTTCATTTTTTCTCATATTCACAGATCATACAGATCTTCACACATCTCACCTTCCCTGCAGGATAGTCTCTGTGGTGAACTGAGCCAATATAATTAAAAGCATGGAACCCATTTTCCAGTTATCCACAGTACCTGTGGATACCAGTCAGGGGACCTCTTCCCAGTAGAAAGATTTCCCCACATTAGACAAGACTTGTGAAAGTCAGAAGTTTCCTTGAGAGCTCTTTTCTTTGAAATAAGGCATATAATCTTCTCACAGGAAAAGTGAGTGGGACCTTGGAGTAGCTATAGGACTGGGTCTGCAAGGAGCTTGCTATAAGCCTCAACCTCTTCAGCTTTCAATGAAAGCTAAAAGTCATCCTTTCAAATTTGGACTATTTGAAACCACGTTTGTCACATACTTCTTTTGGTCTTCTCACTTAGAGAAGGAAGACCTCAAGACAAGCCTCTTACAGCCTTTGTAAAGGAAAAGTTTGCCCCTGAATTTGCCACAGGAAAGATAATTTGGATTGCCTCATTTTTCTGTGCACTAGACACAGAGTAGACATTATTTTAATTTCATTTGTATTGTGCGCTTGTTACAAATACTGTACAAACATTTCATGATTTCAGTTCCTTGGTCAGTACTGTCAGCCTCCATGCTTTGAGAGGTAAGCAGGCTTTTGAGGAGTTTGTCAGTTAATTTGATTTATACTTTTGTTTGTCAAACCTAGAGCATGCGGACTTTTACTTTTTCTGAGTCTTTCTGAGAGAGATTAGAAGTCGCGTGAGGGGAAGCGTTGCTGATCAGTCAAATCTGGTTATTCTCCCTGAGTGATCTTCATAATCAAAAAGTGTTTCTTGATGCTTAGCTCAGAATATTTTTTGCTATCATTAGTTAGATGACTGTGATAAGTTCTCAAAGGTGAAGGCTATAAGTTACTTGCGTAGCCTCCAAAATAGACTTATACAACATACAGTCTGTCCTTATTCTAGTCAGATTTGATGGTTTGTGTAGAACATTGCTCTGTGCTTAATCTGTAATATTGGCCATAAGGAATATATTACACAAGGTCTTTGAAGTCTGTACTGGCTTCCTTTTTGCCTCTGGGCATAACTTGGGATGTTCTGATTGATCTATAAAAGCCTATATGCTTTGAGTCCTAGGCAATAAATTCTCTCTCCTTTATCTTCCATTATGATGCTTAAGATCAGCCAGGGCATACTGACTATACCTGAGTGTCTGGAGAGGTTGAATGCTCAGCATGAAAGGCCCAGGAGACTGGATTTCACTGCTCCTACGGATCCACGAGAACTCCTTTCTGTTGCTTGGCATGGCATAAAGGCCATTGTTTAGTCAGATCCTTGAAAGATGACTGTGAGGAAGGTTCAGGGAAGAAACCCGTTAACCAGATTAATTTAAATGTTTGTACATTTACCTGGGTAAAAAGTGCTACATTTAACTACACACTTTTTTCAGCTTAACTGCTTCTTGTATCTTAACAGCCTTGCTTCTGAATGAACCTAAACATAGTGGTAAAGCCATCCATCACTCTTCAGAGAGAATGGTATCCAGAGTTATCCACACCTTAAATCTTTCTTTCTTCATTTTCTGTGATGGAAAAACTACGTTTCTCTCCATAGTCACAGAATAATACAAGGCATATGTTCTGTAAAGATCCCAAAAGAGAACTCCCTTCTTCATGGTCATTTATAAGTCTGTCAGGATCCTATCCTCCATGTTTCTTAGACACTATAATGATGTCCAAAGGGCAAAGTTTTGTGTGGAGTGCACACACCTGTCTAGCAGCACAAAACAGCCACAGGGAATAGAAGGGTATGCACTGACAAGTACAAATGACTGCCAGAGAGCCTTGTCTTTGCAAACCACATGATCATTGAACATGCACAAAATAAGAAGGAATTCCAAATTTTTCATAAAACTTGGCCTGCCCAGTTTTAAAAATGACAGGGAAAGGCCAGAATTAGAATGAAGGCTGCATGGAAAGAAAGGTTCAAAATTCATTTTTATATTTTTATTGTTAGTCCCAAAGAGAAGACCATTAGAGCATTGCACTTCTGACTTGTTTCCAAAGGCAGATACTTTAAGTACAGGCTCAGATAAATGACTGCAAAAAAAAGAAACTGACATTTATTACTTTGCACCTTAAAACAGAAATGACTGTCAGGCTATTTTCTGTTAAGCAATAAGCATATTAGTAATGTACTTCAAAGCAGCATGAAATGTGATTTGGAGCATGATAAGAGAACTTGTCTGAAAGTGAGGTAAAATGGTAATAAATGCAACTGTTGAGAAGTTGTAAGCTGTTGTGCAACAAGTTAGCATAGTTTTAAAGCTCATACAGATAACATGTTAGAGAACCAAGATACTGTCCCCACCCCTCGCAAATTCTCAAACTAGATTTTTTGAATACTGAGGTTTTTCTGTACTAAGTGGTACTTTTTAATTTTCTCAGTAAATTACATTTGAGAGATTCAATGGAAAACATAACATATATTCTCATTAATGAGAATGACTAATTAGTTCTGATTTATGTCTTCTTCATCTCCTTAAGATTTCTTATTACAATTTTTTTTTTTCTACTTGCTCTTATACATAATGTAGACAGAATAATTTAGGTCAGGCTGTGGCTTCAAAGGAGGCAATTTATCACTTTTATCAAAAAAAGACATTAAATAGACTGAAAAGGGGGAAATATTTAAGTTTATTTTGAAATTCTAGGAACATTTACAGTAGAGTGAAGAACTGTCTGCACTAATTATAATTGCCACATCTTCTTGAACATTTGCAGTAAGATTTTAAGACCAGATGGAAGACAATATGGCTTATTATCATCCAAAACACATTTTATGATTTCTGCATATATTGAAGAAGAAAGAAAACCAAAACGGGGTTTTACAAATGAAAAAATATGAGAATAACAGCATGTTTATTTGCGGTAACATTTTTGGAAGTTCTTAGGCGACACTGAAATCTAATACTTCTATTTTAAAGAGATTTAAGGCAATAAAGTAGGATTTTTTAATATACATAGACACTGATGTCAACTGGACTTCGGTATCTACATACTTTCTAAAATGTTGCCCTAAGGAGTGAAAGTCCTATTGATTTTCAGTGAGCCAGTTGCTTAAAAGCTTTTGAAAATTTTACCCTCAGGTTAAAATTCTGAAACTCCTACTCAATGTTAAGCAGGCAAAGTCCCATCAACATGCCCCAGTTGCAAATAAAATGGAAACTGAGTAAAGGTTTTGAAGTCTGACTTGTTTCTTTACATGTAATTAACTGAACTCTTAATATATCACTATGTTTCAGTAAACTGCTTTGTGTTTCTAATTATGTGGTCTGAAATGATTACAGTGTATTTAAAAAATGCACACTCTACAACAAACCAGCTAAGAAAATCTGGCATAGTGTCAGGATTTCCTAGGCAAACACTTGCCAAACCTGTTGTTAGATCCGAAGTCGTAATTTAAAAACAAGCCTACAAGGTATCTGGAAGAAGATCCCTCTTTCCTTCCTTCTACTCTGCCTCCCACTCCCTTACAAGGAAATCGTTTTACCTTATCAAAACAGAACAGTTACTGACATTTGTCTTCTGGTAAGAAACCTATCCCTGCTACGTTCAGGTTTTAGATTTGGCTAGTGCATATTCTTGTTAAGGAAAAAAAGTTACCTTCACCAAGAATGTTAGTGTCCAAATTCTTCAATCAGATAAACATGCACAACTCCCTACTGAAATTAAGGAAGTACCTGAGGGCAAAACCTGGCCCCAAATTAGAATTTTAATAATTGTAATACTGTGTAATCTTTTCCCTGCCAAGAGACAGAAATGGCCCATCCTGCACAACAAATTCACAGACTTACCACACACTTGGTATCAGGGTTTCACTTATAACCTGTGAATCAGGATATAATTGAACAAAGTGTATACAGCTTATTTTATTAAAATTAATCTGTCCAATATTACGGCACATTTGTAATAATGTTATTATATATATATATATAAAATATATATGATATATATAAACCAGCAAATGTTTCCACATTATCACCCCAAACACAGTTTTAAACACTGGGAACCTTAATTAAAATGGAGATCTGTCTCTTTCTCAAAGGATCTGTAAGAATATCTTCATGGGTTGGTTTTTACTCAGCTACTGATATTTCCTTCCTACCTGAAGTTAGTTGCCTAGTTCTCTTTTAAGTCCCAAACTGTTTCATGCAATCAATGAATGAGTCAGGCTGAATGAAATTAAGACACAGAACCAAATATCATCTGCCTACGCAGACGCTACAGCCCATTCCAGACTTCCTTTCCAGCAATTGTAATTACCTTGAATTCACATGTAAAAGAAAATGTAACAGAAGGAGCTGATAGATCCCTGCCAGTTGAAGATCTCCTCACTGGAATGCTCTAGGATCTCTTTTAAGACAAAAAAATTACTAAACTAAAGCTTAGTAAAACTGACTACAGTACAGCCTTAACTAATAAAGTGGCAAAATGCACAGCAAGAGTCAAGTTTCCAAAATCCTAGGGCTAAGGGCTTAACAGTTTTTTAGGCATTTTTACAGTGAGAACATTTTGTTGTTGCTGCTGACTCACGTACACAAATATAATCTATAGAAACACATGCACGCTCAGTTTGGCTAAGAATGTGAAAAATGCTATTGCCATAAAACTGAGAGGTGGGAATGAATATTTAGTACATTCCACCCATTCTCTGGGTTGTATGTAAAATTTAATATCAAAACACTTCAAGGAAGACCAAAGAATGGAAATTCTTTGCAGCAGTAGGTGTCAAGATTTCAAAATCTTTTCTTCAAGTCAGAAAAAATTCCTCACATTCTGAGACTCCTTACAGAAAAAATTTCAGGGAAAAAAGAAAATCTAACCAGATGTTACATTTTGATTTTTTTTCTTTGATTAATCTTGACTTTTAATAATGGAGCTTCAACAGCAGCAGCATAATCCCTGCCTTAAGCATGACATTAGGTTTTAAAGGATTATTTATCTTATCTTATCTTATCTTATCTTAGCTTAGCTTAGCTTAGCTTAGCTTAGCTTAGCTTAGTTTAGCTTAGTTTAGCTTAGTTTAGCTTGGAAGTCTCTCAGTATACCTTTATGGTAATAAACAAATATTAGCTGTACTTGCTTAATCACAGAGTTTTAAGCAAAACCATCCTCTAGCCTGAAGTGCAGTGGGATTTCAGTCTTCAGCTAATGTTCTATATTTCTATATGATCACAACAGATTAGCATTTAGAATTAAAATGTAGTTAAAGTAATATGGTTACAAAACAACTTAACAATGGGGCTGCTGTTATCAGAGAAAATCAGCAGTGATGAATTTAAAACGACTACTTCTCCAAAGATTAAACTTTGTCCATACTGTTTGTAACTGACTGTAACAGTAGTTCTTGTCACTATTGCACCTGACATCAGTGTCCAGAAACTGAACAGGCTCCATAATGAATGTGTATTACCCCATATTCAAAACCTTGTCACTATTTACTTCTGTAATCTTCAGGCAATGAAGACATTCTTTTTCCAATGCAAAACATGGTTGTTGTGAGACACGTTTATTTTGGGACTTCAGTCTTAAGTCCATTTGGAATTACAAACTGGTTTAGATGGCATATAAACAGTATTCAAGAAAGGAAATTTCAGAACATTCTGTTTGTTCACTTGGCCTTTCTGCAATTCTTCAAAGCATTTCACAGGCTTGTTTTTCTAAAGTGTATCCTAACATGGAAACATTATACAAATAAAGCTTTCATAACTGTCAACATATGAATTTGTTTTTCAGGAGGAATATTTCCAATAAATTTTCACTCTGAGGAAAAACAGAATAGTGTCCTCCCTTCTGGTATTTTTCATCTAAAATGTAGCTCTCATCTCACACATTCATGCCTGCCTGATTAGAACAACATAACAATTTTTACTGTAAATGGAAAATCCTGCAGGTGAAAATCCCTGGCGTGATTCTTCCCTGATGGTAACCAGACTGGCCTCCTGTAAGTCCAGGAGATACATGTTTCCTTTTAAGGTTGGATGTAGCAAGACACCATTGTATAACCAGCCAGTAAGAGATGGTGTTTTGCATAATTTTACTTTTTCTCTTGACTTGCTACCTTTGCTACTTCTTAGGAGGGTAGCATCATGAAATCTTGCCTTCCAGCTTCCCTTCAGAGTTTTACATCACAGATGCTCATTTCCATCCACTTGTTGTGTAGCCGAACAGAATTAGCATCCCATACTGACTCCCTCCTTTACTTTTTCCATTGCAAACTCTGGAAAGCTGTTGGAGTGTAAGAGGTGTGATAATGACTGCCTGGCATTTCCATGTCTGTCCACCTGGTTCCTCTGTGCAGGAAGCAGCTTTAGCAACCAACAGAGGAGACAGAGGATTGGGAGGGTATCTGCAGAGATTTTTTTGCACAGTGGAAGCTTCAAGAGAGAAAAAACATTTGAGATAGATATACTTATTAAGGCTGCATACTTGCACAATGTCAGAAAGAGCCAGTACATCAGGCAGGTCCAGGGGGCAATCTGGGGACAAATTTTATAAAACAGGTATTCTGAGGAGATTCTGTTAACTGGTAGGTGGCAATGCTTTTTGCACACATTTATGCCAAAGGTGAGTGGAAAAGAATCTTGAAAGAAAAAGAAAGTTGTTTCTACAACAGATGGAAGTATCTGTTGCTGTAGAGCTCCTTACAATAGTAAAGAACCATATCTGTGAGGGTTTTTTTCCTTTAAAGAAATTACTTAAAAATTACTTCTTCTCTATGTACAAGAAGTTATGCATAATTTCTGTTTTATAGCTGTAGAGAATGTCGGTAAATGCTGTTATATCACAAAAGCCTACATGAACTTTTAGGTTGTGCCCACTCTAGCCTATATCCAGTTTTACATCTGCTGCTTACTTGAACTGTACCACATTTACCTACGTAGCATGTTATAAATTGTGCATAGAATAGATATTTTGTGGTCCTTCTAAAAAATAATACAGAGAACATAAAAGAAGGCTATCTTACTCAGAATAAAATATTTCATTCTGGCCAACCCAATACATAATTCTTGTCAACACTCAGTATCATTATAAGGTCTGTTAAAAAAGCACTAAAACTGAACTACTGGAACTAATTTACTCAGTAAGACTTTAATGACTTTCTCTGTTCTTAAGTGAAGTGCGGAAAGTGGTTATTTTATTACTATTCATTTAGTCAACAAGTATAAACAAAAATGAATGGATGTGATGGTTACTAAGGACAGAGGTATATATGGCCATGAAATACTTCATTTTATTTTACCTTCTAGAAAACCCTTACTGTCAAGAAAAAATTGTTTATGATAGATCATTTATTTTATAAATTGTCAGAAGGAAGAACTATGCATGCTTTTGCTGCAGCATTAACTTTATTTAAGGGTCCAATTCAAACCTTGCTGAAGTCAATAGAAATCCTTCAATTGTCTTAAAGGAAGTTGGGTTTAGAGCCTCCATGCAGTAAACAATCACCAGGAGACTAGCTGGCAGTGTTCCGATAATATGCGTTCAGTGTGCACATTAAAATAATTTAAAACATCTGTCCAGTAGGTGGCATATGAGATCTCGTAGTCTGAAATGTAACTAAAGCAATGGCATGTCACCATCAACACAGGAAAATGATATTTCACCAGTTAGGTCTGAAAGGCCAATATGAACTATAACTGTCTATATGCAGCAGCTAATGTGGTCTTTTTATTAGCTTTTATTTAATTAGCATTATTAGATTCACATTTCCATGTTAAAAGGAACTCATCATATTTATGAATAGCATGGTTATAAAGTATTTGATTTATCCAGCTAGTTAAAAATAGTTTACATTTTTCAGTTTTTCCATTACTTAATGTATATTACTAATGTCAGCACACTTGCGCTTATAATGTGATGGCAGTCTTTCCCAAGTCCTCGTTCCAAACCTCTGAGAGAGGACTTTTCCTCATTCTTCCCGACAGGAGTTTAGTCTGCTTAGAGATCATTAGTGAATGCATCATTTCCCTCCTATATGCATTGCTTCCTATGGACATTCAGCACTGAGACTCCAATTTCAACCTCATGCCACATGCAGTAATGCCACTGTAAGAAATCTGGGATTGTCCTTGGAAGGGAGTCTTGGGAATCCTCCGTTCCCATTTGAGTCCTCTATGTATCACTAACTGTTCTTTATTTTGATAAAATAGGTAATGTAGCAGTGACTTAATACCACATCACCACATAAGACTAAACACCACTTTGTGAAATTACAATACCTGAAAGAACTTCAAAATATCTTAATTACCCCACACACAAAGATTAAAGGAAGGAAGACAGTACCAGGAATACAGAAACTGCTTAATGTAATCATACTTCAGGATTACTCTTGGTTATTAAGGTCCTTTTTGGCTAGGGATGTTGCAGAGTATTGAAGTCGCTCATTGTTTGCCTTATTACCTTCAGCAAAACATCTGAGGAGCAGGAACACTGAGTTTGCTCTCCAAATCTAGCCTTCAGCTTTGTGGCACACATAATCTTGGCATGGTAAAAGTTCAGGCTGTATCCCGAACCCTAATTGGTTTGGGCTCCAGCATCAAAAGTTGGCGGTGTACTTGAAAATACCTCATTAATCTAATCTTGTGATTTTGGGGCCATTACAATGTTTTTTATGTCTAGGATTTGCATCTATACTGTCAAGCATGTGTGGATCTCCGAATATTCTCAAGACCTGACTCTCCCATAATTCACACCACAAACCCTTAAACTAATACCAAGGCGTTATTCTAGCACGAGTGCCAGGAGGTGGAAAAACTCTCGCTATACTCAGAAACACCAATTATACTCAGTGGCTTGTGTGGGCCAAGCTTTTGTTCAGGCAGTCTGCCTGGCCTGCACCCAGGCAAAATCAATCATAGTAATGGTTCATCAGCTAGTAGTGGGAGGTGGTTTTTCTTTATAACAGTGTAGATTATTTAAAACCAAGCTGTGAGTGGGCTATGTACAAAAGTATAGATGGAAAATTTGCGGGACAAGTGGCTTAGTGTGCGCATGTGTGCAGTCAAACCCACTTTTCAGTTTGTAGTCTAGACGTGGCCTTATGGCTTGGATTTGGAAATACTGAACCTCACAGAGATGAAAGTAGGGTTTAATACCCTAAGGCAGATGGATTGGAATGTGGAGAAAACCTAATAATGCAGGTTACTTTAAAGTCTGCAGTATGACTGTGGTCAATCCCGCTCTTTTAAATTGGGAGGGGGAAATTTAATCTCATCAAAATTTGGCAGGTACAATTCAAGATAAATAGTTTGAATCTCTAGTGACTGTGGTTTGGAAACAAAATTAAGCTTCTAATAAATTTCTGTAAATTTTCTTTCCGAGTGTTCTGCTAAACACAACTTCTCTCTTGGAGGCAGCTGTAATAATACGGTATTTTACATTTATAAAGTGCTTTTCATCCTGAAAATTCCCAACAGACTTTGCAAACTGCATTTGTTCAAAATCACCTAAATGTGACTAAACTGCATGGGGAGCAACAACCAGACATGGAGGCACAATACATACCTTGGACCACTGAAGTTTTGGCCAAAAACACTAGACTAAAATTCTATCGCTATTGAAAGGATAATAATATTTTTTATCTACATGAAATGACCAGGACCCCGGATTTTTCAAAATACTCAGTGGATTGTAAACTTTACCAGCCCACTAAGTACCTGGGAAGGTAGAAACAGTGAAATGATTTGGTTGGGACTGGAATAGCAATAGCCATCTTAAAACTAATGCTTAGAGTGTTAGGCTTTCCTTGCCAGATGTATCTGGATATTAGTTCCAGCTCCCTATGTTTTGCATGCAGATGAGACAGTTTTGGGGTACAAAGCCTTAATGAGGCTGCAGACAAGCAAAAGCAGTTTCCTACAAGAGGGTGATGAACTGAATGTTACTAGCAATCATTTGCCAGACTAGTATGCTCTGTTAAAAATAGAAAATACTAAACATAGCAGTAATTTAGAAAGAAAAGAAGTACTGCGTGCAAACAACTAATGCAAGTAATACTATTAGGTGAATGTATATGTTAAGATCATGAGCTTTCTCATTACAATGGAAATAAAATGGAGGATATAGTGAGTGTTCATTTTTTTAGCTTACAAAACTGTCATACAGCATTGTATTTTGGCATCAAGCATGTTGAAAGATCCAAAAACGCTCGATACAAGTTAGAACGCAAATGTCTACTTCTTTAGAAGAAAGAACTCTCACGGAGTTCAGCTGAAATTGTACATAAGTGAGGCAGGATCTAGCTTGCTGAAGAATAGCTGCACCATTCACTGAAATGCTGTTAGTTAAGACTGGAAGAGTAATGGACTTAGTACATGGCATTAGAAATATTAAATCAAATTGAAACTACATTTTTGTACATTGAGACAGAAGTCTCAACAAAATAAAAAAGTATTTCACCAGAGGAAACAGATTACACTGATTCTTGGTTTATGTACTCCATGCTACCTCACTCCTGCCAAAGGGCCAGTCCTTATCCAAGCATTTTAAGTAAATTATCAATAGAACACTTATGGACAAAGCACAACTCATATGGTACAGATAATAAACATGTATATAAAACATTTTTAAATGTACATTTTATTTTTCCCTTTCTAATTGTAAACTATAATCTACATACTTTCCCCTTTTTTTGGTATGAGTTTTTGGAAGAATTCCTTAAAATTGGACCATTTTAATTTTAAAAGAAAGTAATGATAACAATTGATGTTGTTTCTTGGGACCTATTGTTCATTAAAATTGTTTTTTTCTTTTCCACAAAAGGTCTACTGGCCAAGTTGTGTGTTGTTCTGTACCACAGGCTGTGAAGTCTTTTATACAGTATTTCTTTGTTTCAAGGACAACTGTTTAGAAAAACAGAAGGAATGTATTTATTTTTAAGCATATGGAATGCAATTTTTTCTTGTTTCTGAGATTGTATTTGCAGAAGAAACATAAAAAAAGGAAAACTGATTTTGGCTGAAGTCTTTAAAAGAGCCAAAGAAAATCAGCTGTCCACTTCAGTTGGTTCATGAGGATGGTTTAGTTTCTATCAGTTTTACATTTGTCTGAAAGAGACAGCCACTAAGACAAGGTGCTATTTTTCACTAGAGCCCAAGAGAATATGGAAGCCACAAAAAATTATGCAAATTACTCATTCTAAAGGCTACAGATATGGCAAAATATTTGACGCACGCATGAAAAGTATTTAAATGTTATTTGTTACTCTTTTTTAAATGGAAGAGTAAACAGAGCATGGATCCAGTTTTACTGCATTTCCCAAAGCTTTTTTAATATTGGAAGGCCAGGGGAGATTGCTAGATGATTATATACAATACATCCAGGTACTTTTTGTACTGAACTTCATAACCTGCATTTGACTAAAGAATGTGTTTCAGAAAGGCACTGAAATGTGAAGGAAGACTACAGCAGATGCAGAATCCATCTCCTCTGGTAATTTGGACATTCACCTTTGCTATTAACAATGTATGCCTTATCTGTAGTCTGAAGGTTTGGGATTTCATTTTCTGGCTGCAGAAAGATTTGTCATCTATAATACTACCCAGTACTTTCCCTTGTAAAGGTACAGGCACACTAGGTTTCAGTAATCTCTAAGTTGTCTTTTATTTCTCTCTCATTTATCACTGTTCAGTGTGTCCGACAGCTACCAAGCTACTCAGCTGAACACAAAGGAGTTGTTTTTGTCTCTAAGAATATGGTATGAGGCCTACTATACACAGAGTACAAAACATCAAGGCATTCATGACAAAAATCTCATGTAAGAACAGTGCTGTCAAATTCTCAGCAGTATCAAAGTGAAGAATACCTTAATAAGAACAGTTATATGTGTCCCCACCTTTTACAAGCTTTGCTTCATCATGCAAATAGACAGCTGGAAAATTAGTTAGTTGAGGCAGACCCCCCCTCCCCCTGTTTTTTTGACATATAAAGATCATATGACAAGAACTGTGCCTGTTTCGGGCTGGCTGATGATTTTTCATTGGATGCTGGCCATTTGTACCTCTGCACAGTCCAATTATGCATTCTCCCTAGAAACCTTACAGTAGAAATTCCAGAATCATTGGACTGATTTCATTGAAATGTACTGGTTTATGAATAAGTAATACAGACATTGTCTTTGATTCTAAAGCTAGACACAAATCAAGACATTGGTGCTTTCATGGACATGAAACTCGTGTTCCTAGAACTTGTGGGATGAAGGTTGGTGTCATTTGCTGTGAACTGGGGGCAAGGTTACGTGTTCAGGCGAGTACTGTGGTTTCAGACCAGAATTTCCATCCCCTAGAGGTATATTTCTTCTGTATTTCATCAGGGCAAACTCCTGAATCTGCAGAAGGCCTTAGCAATTATACTGATGCCCCACATACCAGCAGAGTGCTACAGTCCAGGTGCATACCAAGGAATAAAGGCAGTGAATGCTGACATCTTAAACCACTTAAGGGTACATATAGTTGCTCCTCACATTTCATAAGTGCTGTAGAAATCACTGAGAAGTAAAAAAAAAAATAACTTTTACAAATAAACAAGGATTAAATACAAAGATTGGAAACTAATTAGAAAATTGGAGACAGAATATAGTGAATAAAATGATGAAGCATACTATTAAATAGGGTTCCAAATAGCTGCACATCATTACTGATCACTTTTATATCAAATTATGAGCTCTACCTCAACGATTTCATAGAAATCTCTCGCTTAAAGCCAAAAGAAGCCTGAGTTCTTGGGGTTTTTTGCTGTTTGTGTAACTGTTACTTATTTGTCATTCCGGGCCAGTTCTCCACATAGAAGGTCACTCCTCATGAATCACGCTGCTTGAAAAGTGGCTAAAAGATGGATGAGGCCAAGGCACAGAACTGTGCTGAGGGAATGTCTGCTGGGAGAAGGACTGATACGCACAGGGCAGGAGCAGAGGGAGGCCATGGAGCAGTGGAGCCACCTCCTGAACCGTGGTAGCTCCAGAACCTTCCTCCTCATCCAAAGCAGATGCTGGAAAGGACACCAGGAAAAGAAACATTGACACTCTTTGAAGTTAACTGAATCAGTCACAACTGTGAGTGTTGGATCTACATGGTATGGGGTCAACCTTTCTTTACCCATGATTATGTATCTACTTGTCCAACAGGGGAATTGCCTGTTGGCAACAATTCTCATACTGCAGAGGAAAGAGGAAACAGCAGGGGAGAATATCTTGGTGAGAGCAGAGGCAAAGGTGAGGGGAAAAGTTAGCAAACCTATGTAAGTCATATTAAAATGTTAAGCACTGTAGTTCTTACTGACTCAGCAGATATGGTTGGGCACTTGGTACAACTGAGAATCAGACCATTGATTTAAGAACCAGCTTTAGACTCCTAATTTTGAAAAAGTATTGGAAGTGTTGGCTTAAATATCAAGAATTGATGAAGCATTCTGTACAGATAGTAATAGAGCCTATTGCCATGAGCTCTTTCAGTTTAGTTAAGAGATACATAATGAATGACACACTACAGGAACCATAGATTCTATTTTTATTTTCTATTTGTTTTTTTCCTGTCTTACTGTTCTGCTAGTAGAGAATTTAAACTGTTATTGTATACTTTTGTAAATACAGAACCGGATTCCACTCAAATACACACCTGTAGCCCTGTTCAGTAAGAAAACTTAAATTCTCCTCTTCTGGCTTTCTGTGAGACTTTTTTAGTCTGTCATGTTTCCTTTCCCTATTGTTACTACAGACTCCATGGGGTACCATAAGTGAAGATTCACCAGAATTCTCCATTGTAAGATCTTCCTTTTGTGCTGGCTTTTGTCTTGGCAGGAGATAAACCATCTCTTTCACTTTGTCTGGGACACAGATTGGTATGGCCAACATTCTTCCGCTACTGAGTAATTAATCAAAAGGATCTATTTTTCCAAAGTGGTGTCCCTTTTTCAAAATTTTGTCATTGAGTAGACTGTTGAATATTTTCTATTTATACAAGCCCAACCTTTTCCTAAACCAGCTTGAAATGGTTAGTTTAGTGTCAATATTCTCTAAACCATGCAGTTTTTGTACACGTTTAATAAAATATGGACACTTGAGAGCTTCATGCCTTTGTGGCTCATTGAAAGCCAAAAATGGGCAAAATGTAATGCAGCAATAAAGAGCACGGTTTACCATTATTTTTTCCAGATACAGCATTTTCATAAAATTTGAATTTGTCCTTGAGCATTCAAATATTAAAAAATATTTGTGAGTTTCAAAAATCCAGTGTTGGTATCTGTGAAATAGATGTAGATCCATTCCTCGTTCTTTCAGGCAGCTCCTAAAGGATATGTTGGGGGGCACCATCTGGTGGATAAATGTAGTTAAAGCAAATATTTATATTTGCAAACAAGTTCTTTTTTTTGTTCCATGAAATTCATATTTGCTCAGATATCTTACAGTTTCCCTAGCCTTATCTATTCTCATACTAAAGGAAGGTTAGAAGTACTATTCTGATGAAAATCCTTCACAAGCATGGCCTCTAAGTAACCCAGCCCATGAAAGAGCTTTGTGCTTGAAGTACTGAAATGTAACTAAGTTTGAACGTTGATGATACCCATGGCTGTATTTCACCATTAGCATTTTAGTATGTGCTTCTGTACTATTTATCATGCTTTTATTCACATCATGAAGCAATCTCAAAGCACAGGAACTAGGTTGCTTTTGGATGAGATCAAGCTAGGAGATATTCCACACTAGAAGGTGTTCCAGAAGCACACACCTAATGCCACACTCCAGTCACAGGACCAAGCTAGAAGTACCCCTAAGTAACCCTTCCTGAAATGTGCAGTGTGGATGTTAAGCTCTCGGCACTAACTCTTTCATGTCACAAATCCTTTCCCACTAGCCTGCTCTACTTTACTAATGTAGACATCATTCGTATGGCTCACCTGACCCTACCTGCAGAGTAGAGACTACCTATATGGGCTGGGTGAATCTGACTGGAAACTTCATCCAGCAAAGTGAAGTTCAAAATGGAAACACAGATGGGGCAGGCTCCTGTATGCTTGAAGATTTGTCACATGGATCTAAGGTATGTAATGTAGTAGCTAAGTAAAAAGCCCTGGATCAAAACTTTTCTCCTTAGTCAAGCAGAGTCCAGAACAATTACTTTTCAGAACATGCTTTTTTTTTTCCCTTCCCCTTGGTGTGATAGGATGAATGTTTTGTGACATTTCCTTAAAAGCAGGGTATTCTACCAAATTTCTTCCCATTTTGAAGACAGCATTACTGATATGTATGTTATACATTTGCTTGAAAAACGCATTTTGTCTGCTACTTTCATATTTCTCACAAAGCATGCAAATAGAGAGATAGGGTGTCTTTTTTAAATTAAAAAAAAATGGTGACAGAGAATCACATCTGTGTGTAATTATAGCTAATGTGCTGAAAATTTACAGATCTTTTGTGAGCTCATCCTCCACAAAACCTCACACAATCATCCCCTTTTTATGCCAACAAAATGAGTTTTATAGCCTGGACTTTTCTACACCATAAATGCAAAAATAAAGCAGTATGTTCAGAAATATTATTGGCACCACTATATTTCTAATGAGCTATAATACATTGCTCTGTGCTGGTTTCCAGGTTAAGCCTGGCTGTAAATTTGTAAGCACATACAACCATGTAGTACTTTCACCTTATATGATACAATATAGAATCTTAAAATATAGACGCTGTATATTTAAAACAAAGTAACCACAAATTCTTACAATTCAGAAAGCAGCAGTATTCCTGTAAAAAGAGGACATAATTTACTGAAATTGTTTTTACTAGGCACACCCAGTTTTGACTTTTATGAGGCCGAGATAAGTAACACTGGTTTCTTAAGTTGTTTTAACAACAAACTAAACTATTCAAACTTTACATTCACGTTTAGGATTAGTAATGCCTATCAGATTGATGCTTGCGTTTAAATAGAGCTCTTAATTTTATTTTAAGAATGTAAGAAAGGCTTTACTGGGTCAGAGCAATGGTCTATCCAGCCCAGTTTTCTGTCTGCAGCAGTGGCAATCAGAGAGGCTATTCACAGAGAATAACAAGCCCAGCTGTTTTCAGAAGTCCATTCCTCTTTCACTTCCCACAATACACCATTGTTGTGTTAGGGATGCCAGAGGTACCCCCCTACCCTATGACAATGCTGCCCACCGATTTTTCTAATCCCTTTTTGAACCTGTTGACACAGTTTGCCTCTACAATCTCATGTGCTAGCGAGTGCCAGAAGTCCACTACCTTGTGTTTAAAGAAACACTTTATCTGTTTCAAGCTGATGTTCTATTGTTTTTATTAAGTTCTCATATTACAGGATAGAGTGAACAGAAGTTCTGCCTTCACCTTATCTGCTATTTTCATGACTTTGTTACCCTTCATCACGTTTCTTCCCAGCCTTCTCCTTTCACTGCTGAAGACCCCCAACCTTTTTAGTCTCTTCTCATAAGGTAGCTGCTCAACCCCTTAATTATTTAAGCTGCCCTTAGAGCTACATGTTGTTACACAGAATGCCAAGATATTTTTAAATTTTTTTGAGAGCTTCTCAGCAAATTCTGGGATCCAGTTGCCATACTGGTGAAAAGAAAACTGAAGGTTTCCATATTATCAATCTGATAGTTGCTTTTCTAGTAAGACAGATTACTTTTCCTCATTGCTTATTCCTAAGGGTTCAAAAAAATTAATTCTGAGGCATACAGTTTGATTTTCATCCTCACTGATTTCAACCTACTATTTTATATGTAATGCTATTCATTAACTTCAAATTTAAAATTTTGAGGAGTACCTTATTTTTGCTATATATATTAATATATTTAGCTGTGCTTCAGTAATACTTACACTTTCCTCTAATGTGCTATTTGGTTATTCCTTTAATGCGCTTATCTATCTACAGGTCTTTTAATTATGTTAGGCTCTTTTGGAATGTCTTTAAAGTTTTCCTCAAACACTGTGAATCATATATATTCATTGCCTTCTCTGACATTCAGTATTTCTCCTGCCCTAGCAACTTAGGCTGAACACTGGTTTTGAAAACTTTCCTTTTTGCTTTCATTTGAGGGGTATTTTTTCCACCTCATATGTTACAGGTTTAATTTTATATTAGTAACAAGTATTATGTACAAGTACAGAAGTTTATGACCACAGGTAGCTATCTTCTTTTCTCTCAGGAGAAAAATACAAGCATTGTGCTGACTGTTACTGATTTATAGAACACAAAGGCCTTATTCATTCTCATTTCAAGGTCATCGCTATGTGATCTTCTTTGAACAACTTGCAGATAAACATCAAGAAGTCCTCATGAATAACAATGACTAAACTGTCAAGACAGTAATAGTATGATTGAAGAGAGCATCCTCTAAACGTGACATATACTAAGGAATGTGGACAAAACTTCCATGCCTTACAGTTGTGATAAAATGGGATGTGCCATTTTTAATGTAATGGTGAACTGGATTACTGATTGGAATCAAGTCTTAAACGAATGGCTTATTTAGCCAAGAAGAGAGGGATTTTGACATTTTTTTAATAAAGCAGAGTGATGTGCAGGAAGCTCAGAGAATATAATATCTTTCTCTGGCTCTTTTGTTTCTCTGTGGGAGGCCAATGTATAGCATTCAAGAAAATTTCTTGATGCTGCTGACTTTCATATGAGCAGATTGACAGGATGTACAGTTTGTCACAATTGTGTATTTCTGATCAGGATTGCAAATAGCAGGGGTGGCAAAGATCCAAACTGGCCTATACTGGTGGAATAATTCAAGTAATTATTCAGGGAACCGTACTGCAAACACATTTAGTCCTTTACTTTCACATGGAATTCAAAATGCTGCAAAAATCTCATGGCATGCCACACAATTGTGAGTTCCATGCTGCACAGGTTGATTAATAACATGGTGAGGTACCACAAGAGACTGAGACAAGAAGATACATACGACAAGGTTCTAAAGTGTGGTAAACTAGGTTTATTTAATTCCAAGATAAATTTCATAGAAGTAGGACACATATGTGAAAATTGGATGGTAAAGATTCCCATGCCCAGTACGACTAGGAATGTCATGTATACTAATTAAGCAAACAGAAACAAGAAAATAGTTTGTATGTATTTTTGAGGTGCATACAATTCACAATAGAACAGGTTTCCCATCTCAGTGCCAGATAAGCCTAGCCAAAAAGGATAATTGATTGGTTTTATGCACCATTGCACAGTGTCTAAAGGCATTCATAATCTATGGTTGATTGCATTTTGAATATTGCCAAAAGGAATACAATCCCCTCACTGTTGAACAAGATCATAATATTTATATTGACAATTGAGAACTTTGAATAATAATAGTCCCATCACGTCTTTTCTATAAAATTAAGACTCTTTTATGTCCGAAATCAAAAACAGATTGCACAGTCCAAATAGTTAGGATTTTGTCAGCATTTTTTAATTAAAACTGCTTATTTGTATAAGCTGTGTCTTTGTCATATAAATATGAAAATACATTCTCACAGTATGGACTTGGATTCAATTCAACTTCCAGTTTTTCTTGTATGTTCTTATAGTAAGCTATCTGCCCTCTCAAAATGAGATGTAAAGGAAGTTCTTAGTTTGTGAGGCTGAGAGAATAAAACAATGTTCCCATTTAAAAATTCTTTGTCTCAAAAGTTGCTATTAAATACGGAGACATGTTTCAAGAAGAGTGACCAGATTCACATTGACAAAGCACAGGCTGAGGGCGAGTATGTTTTCTCTCTCTGAAAAACATCCCGCTTTTCAGCCAAAATTTGGAATAAAAAGTTATTTCAAAATTTCTGAAGGAACATGGAAACAATCACTATATTCTGTGGGTGACCCAGTCAAGCAAGAATGTAGGTTCACTTTTAACATACCAGTTTTCAGGCGCTTCAGAAAATTCTTCTCAGACTAAAACTTCACTGCATGCATTTAAGTATTTTGAAAGTTAAAAACTATTTTATTAAAATATCTTTAAATCCACTTTCTTTTTTTTTTTAGCAGTGCCCTGCTATTTGGGCATAGAGTTGAGAGTCAGTAGATCTTAATTTTATTTCCATCACTGCCATTCTGTGCTTTTAGAATTCTGTGCTTTTAGAATTCTCCATGAGTAAAACATGGATAAAAATAATTTCCTTGGTACAAAGCTTCAGGATTTATTGATCAAAGTGTCTTTTCACACAGACCAATGAGATTAATTTTGGCTGCTGGGCTTACAAAAAAGATATAAGTTAGAACAATTTTAAGACCTAAAATGACTGATCTTTCTTTAAGGGAAGAGTTTAATAAGCTTTCACCTGCATGGAAGGCAAACAGGCTATCCCAGGCCAAGGCAAAGTCAGCACCAGCCACAGTCATCTTTTTTTAAGGGAAGTTTTTGTTGTCAACAAAACTTAAGCAAAAAAAAAAAGTAAGTGGAATAGCCTCACCATTGCAGTGTATCCAGTGGACCAGCAGTTACATTTTGCTCATGGAAGACTTAGATTGAAATTCCTGCTGCAAATCTGGCAGAGGAGTGATTTGGGGCCCTCTATACTCATTGAATTTGGGGCACAGAAGAACTTCTCAGAAGAAAGTGCACACAGAAGGATTGATGCAACTGGCATGTTGTACTGGATAGTCTCTGGGACAAGGGGAGTCCCTTTGAGTACAGTGCCCCTGCCCAAAAATGACCTCTGAATGTTCTCTTCATTCTTTACAGGCAGAGGAAAAGGGCACTGGGCTGCTTTGGGCACCTAACTCCCACAGAAGCTGCAAGTTGCATTTTCTGTTGGCTAGCTTAGTTTACAATCTGCCCTGGAAACTGATTTCAATTAATTCCCTTCTAGACACCTAATTTTTCCAGGGCATTGAGCGTGGCAAGTTCACTCAAAATTCTGAATTTCTGTAAGCGAGAGGGTTTCCAGGAGTCAGGCACAGCAATACTAAGTTTTATAACTCATATGTCTCCCTTTTAAATCTAGATAAAGGTCTTCTGCTTGTGAGTGTTAGATAAAAAGGAGATAATCTTTCCTGTGTCAAGAATGCCACTGAAGCGAGGCACTGCTTTCCCCTAATTTTCACACAGTTATATTTCATAACCAGATTGTTAAGACAAGGGCACTTATTTCTGTTTTTTTCATCCTACCTTTATGTCTCTATGATTCCACAACTTAAACTTTTTCTTTCTTCTTGTCTACTGTTCCTCCACTACCCTTGTGACACAAAATGGCATGGGCTATACAACCTAAGTATACTGGATCGCTGATGTAAATGCATCTGCTGAGAGTCAGAGTATAATGAGAAGCTGCACAATTAAGAACTTTAAAGACCAACAGTGAGGTTCTGAAGGCAATCAGAGCATTGAGGATAGAGGTATTGCACTGTGCTGTTGTCAGGGGGCTGCAAAGGCACTTGGTCATGCTGGCTGTTCTGCAAGGGCCATGAGGTCTGACTGCCTTGCTGAGGGGACTGAGGATGCTTTGAGGTTATGGAGCACCATTTTGGAATTTTACTGTGTGATGTCTCAGGTACCAGTTCCAAACACTCATTTGTATAATTTTTGAAGTTCTGTGAGGATTCTGCAGAACTGCTTTCTACCTTTGTTGAACCTATTTCTAAAACATTAATTGGGACTTCTTTGGTTGTTTTAGGCAGTATGGGAGAAGATCAGAGAAAATTGTTCAGGATGTGCTGTTTAATTTTAGCACACACATTGTATGCCAAAGTTGCTTATGTATGTGGTTAGAACAGTAATAGAAAGGGGGGAAAAAACAACAACAACAAAAAAACAAAACCAGAAAGCCAGTTGCAATGAATGGCAGTTTAGCTTGTTCTTGTGGTGGGGTTTTTTTGCTAGTGCTTATTTGGGAAAAAAGAGTATTTAACTATAATCCCATCTACCCTGGAGTTAAATATTCAGCACTGCTTACTTAGTGACTAGCATTAGCATTAAAAAAAAGTAAGATTTACTGGCAGTTATTGTTCTAATGTTCTAATAGTACGTGTTTTAGACTGTTCTGGGAGTTAAGATGGTACTGTATAAAAAGCTTGCAGATACACATCCAACTCCAGTAAATTCCCAGCAATGCACTGGCAGACACAGGAAATCTTGTAGAAAACGATCCCAGTCCAGACTAGGGAATATTTCATTCCTGGCCCTACAGAATTCACCTCAAAATACTGTGTTTCACCTCAAGTACTGTGTTCAGTTTTGGGCACCTCACTACAAGAAAGACATTGAGGTGCTGGAGTGTGTCCAGAGAAGGGCAACAAAGCGTGCACCATGCAGCTGCTCGCTCACTCCTCTCCCCACCCCCGGTGGAATGGGGAGGAGAATTGAAAACAAGTAAAACTCGTGGGTTGAGATAAGAACAGTTTAATAGGTAAAGCGAAAGCCACGCGTGCAAGCAAAGCAAAATAAAGAATTCATTCACCACTTCGCATTGTCAGGCAGGTGTTCAGCCACCTCCAGGAAAGCAGGGCTCCATCATGTGTAATGGTTACTTGCGAAGAGAAACACCATCACTCTGAAGGTCCCCCCAGTTTATATACTGGGCATGACGCCGTATGGTCTGGGATATCCCTTTGGTCAGCTGGGGTCAGCTGTCCCGGCTGTGTCCCCTCCCAACTTCTTGTGCCCCCCCAGCCTCCTTGCTGGTGGGGTGGGGTGAGGAGCAGAAAAGGCCTTGGCTCTGTGTGAGCACTGCTCAGCGGTAACAAAAACATCCCTGTGTTATCAACACTGTTTTCAGCACAAATCCAAAACATAGCCCTGTACTAACTACTATCAAGAAAATTAACTTTACTCCGGCCAAAATCAGGACAGTTACTTTCTGAAAATCTGAAAAATTGAAGTACATTAAATTGTGTAAATATAGTAACAGAAAGTTTGGCATGAATTTCATGGAATATATGTTCTTTGCTTAGATTTAAAAAATTGGGGAAATCGAAGATTAAGGTTATCCTTTTAGATACACTAATTTCTTCTTGATTATGTGGACTAGTTTAACTGGGGTGTTTTTTATATATCTTACACAGTTAAACTGAATCAATACTAAATACTACAGTATTCCACCTTAAATTTAATCTATGATTTTTTGTTGTAACCAGGGAAAAGAATTTTGAGATAGAATAATTTGAAGGCAAATAAACCCCAGCTGTATTCTGAACTGCCTGACAAAATGGTGATGGTACTGGAAAACAGAACTACAATAAGCAAGATCAAACTTATGTCATTACTGAAAGACAGTAAGGAAACAAAGAAATAACTAGAATGCATCCACTCCATTTTGCGAAAGTATTTCAAAATTCTGAACTATGTCCTTGTTGAATAGAATATTTTAAACATTTATGTGAAATGCTTTGTTTCAAAGTGGTATTTTTTAAATCCAAAAGTTCAGCTCTTACAATTCTCCTTGCCATTCTGAAGTTACTTAAGTTTGCTGGATCACTAGAACTTCCTAAAAATGTTTGGCTTTAACAAAACAGTATATTTGAGTAATATTTTTTAGGTGAAAATCTTATCACCTTGAATGAGCTAAAATAACAAAAGCCAATGCTATGTATATATGTGTGTGTGTGTGTGACTAGAAGTTTTTTATCACATCAGAAATACACCTTTTAATGGAAAGTTATTCCTACTCATCAATAAGCAGAGACACAAACCAGGGAGGGAGCTTCCTTATATCAATAACCTTTAACTAACAGCAAATCTGTTTCCTCAAGGCAAGCAATCTGGTAGCTCTGACACCTGCAACTACTGGAAACATTTGTCTAAGAAGGAATCAAACTAGTGGGAGCCTGGGGAAATATAAATACAGTAAATGGATTGAAAATACTTCAGCTGGTGCTTAGAGATTGTACAATCATGAAGTACTACTCTTTGGTAACATAAAAACCCCTAGAAATCACCAGAAGTTAGCTTACTGTGGTGTTGGAGCAATTATCAAATATATTTAGAAGGGGAGAAAACTGTATTATGAATTAAGGCACCGTTTATATACCAAACTATATGAAGGTAGAACAGCTCTCTAAGATGACAATTCCTTTTAAGGTCTGCTGGTATACTTTACAGAACACATCTATCACTTTTTTAAAAATACAGATATTTCTGTAGAAGTGGAAGTGGGCTCTACCCATATATGATTTTATAACTGTACACATCTTTTTAAAAAGAAGTCACAAACTCAGCCTGACAGGCATAAAAGCCAAATTCTTAAAGGTACCAGTGTACCTGGAAGTCCAAGTAGGTAGTTGTCTAAAAGCTCTTTATAATTCATGCAGTTTGAGTAATTCCTTTGTGTTTGACCATTCCAAAGAGTCCATACTGGAGTCAAATTATGCTCTGCTACAATGACTGTTACTTGTTTGAGTTCCTTACCACTTTTACAAACGTACTCTCAAGTATTTTTCTCCCTGGTACAGTTTTGTAAACTTGAACAAAACTGATCTTTGTTAGTCATGGGCCTAAATAATGCCAATACATATCAATATACATACCATGCCTCTACATATCATTGCAAGATAATACTATGAAAAATGAGAACATGGGCATAAGAAAACTTTAATCTAAATTTATTAAACTGTTCCTACGTGACAGTGAAATCATCATGCCTACCAGCTGTAGAAAAAACTCTAAAGTCAATCACGACTACATAGTCTGTGAGAATCTTGCAGTTCATGAAGGTGCTCTTCAAGTGCCTTCTCCAGCCCTTCATCATTCAATGTTACCTGCTCCCTTTTTCTCAAACATGAAGGCAAGAAAGAATGAACACAATCAGAAACAGTTGTGAAATGTAATTATGCTATTTTCTTTCTGCTGCTAATTGGCAATAACATAACAAATTTATGAATGTGATTATATGAACATAAGAGGAAAATAGTGGACTTGATCTAGAAGGTCTGTTGCCTGCCTATTTTCTGTGCAGGACAGTACTGTAATGGTGGTTTTTGCCATGTACATAGATTCAAAAGACAACTGAGAATTAATCCATTAATTGCCTTTGATACACTGCTACAGTGTGCAGATGTCATTTGATCCTAACTCTTTTACTAGCTTTAGCTACTTTTCAGTACTGAGGTTAGGTACAGTACTGAGTATATGGTAATAATGGAAAATAAGAATAGTAGTAGTAATGTAGCATGTAATTAATTCATTCACACAGCTTAGATCAGTAGAGCTTTGACAGACTAAGGAGAAGTTACAGGATCCCAAAATACCAAATCAGTGAGACAGATGAGTCAGGTTTTTCTCAGGGCAGAAGGCATGAAGAAACTATTTCAGTGCCAGGTAACCAATAAACATAATTTATCCCATATTTAGATTAAGATGTGTAATCGGTATTATATAAATTAAGACTTTCTGTAGGATTAAGATAATAATTTTAAGAGTTCTGGTATTGTCATCTCACTCCTTTTCCTTTGAATCAATGTACATGCAAGTTCTTACACATATAAACTTAAACTCTTGTTCAGACTTTAGTTTTATTTTGTATTTGCATATAATCATTTGTATGTATTTCATATTACAGTATGAATTCACCACAGAACATGTATTTGCCATGTTATATCTTCATGGCATTAATTGAACAATTAAGTTATTACACTTTTTGTTATTGTTGTTACTGGGAACGCCTGTGCTCTCTGAACACATTTCCTGAACCCTCACGGTTCCACAGACAGTGTTTAGGGGCCAGCAATGGATACAGACCTTCCAATACCCAAGGTAATTAATTTAGAACTGCTTCTGTGCATCTCTGCCATGTAAACATAGCCTCACTGCCAACATATTAATAAGACAGAATACCAGAAGTTTACATCTAAAAATTACTTTGGCAGCCATCACAATTAAAAAATTATTTGAAAACAAAAAGTTAAGGGCTTTTTCCAATATCTGCACATTATGAAACCAGCCCAGTAACAAAGAATTCTCTGAATTAATAGGCACACTGGCATCAGACATCAGTAAGAACAGTATTGACTTTTACATGTAGAGAGCTCAGCAGACATTATCCTTTTAGAAACAGTTATTACTTACAGGCTAAGGTGGTCAATTTTGTTAGGAAGCAGTATTAAAAGTTTTAAACATGCATAATATGTTTTTATGAAAAATACCAACAATGTTGGTAACTTGATTACAAGTACTGAATACAAAAGTTTTACTTACATGATTAACAGCGACACTTTTATAATAACTTCCCTATTAAAATATCTCCCCATGAAGCCTCAGGCATTCCGAGCTCGTACATTATAGAGGACCAAAAAATTCCAGTTATCATGTTCTGGAAAGCATATGTGATCATAGCAATGGAGATTATTTTTTTATATATATATATGTTAGGATAGATACAAACCATTGTGGAAGTGCACATACAACATTTTGAAACATTAGGATGTAAATTTCTGAGACTGGAGTAGTAGGATCATTTGACATAATGTTGTTTACATACCCAGCAAAGAGCTGCAGCAGACAATTCTTTTCTGACTGTCAATCAGACTTGGAAGCTGAACTGGAGGAACAGTCCAGCATGCAGAATGGGCTGAGAACAAGTTAAGAGTTGGTTATGTTGAAATGAATAATACATCCAAATTGTGCTGACAGAAAAGTAAGACTGAGTGAGCATTTATGTAGCTGTTGGAACTCTTTTCCATCAGGCCTGTTGCATTTGTGGTGGTGGTGGCCTTTATTCTCCAGGGTAGTATTCAGATCTCAAGTCAGGCTGAAGCTGGATGTGAATGAGCTTGTTCATCCATATGATGTAGTCTGCTGGGCCAATATTGCCATAGGCTGCATGTGGACTGTTTTGCCTTCTTCCCTTACGCTTGTAACATACATTAATTTATATTACACATAATACTAGAAAAAAGAAAGAATTCAAATCTCTCATTTCACAGGCAATAGTCTAACCATTCTAGTTAATCATTACCTTTAAATTGAAAATAGTCTGAACTGTTTAAATATAGGGTCAAGCTTGCATTATTTATTGGAAAAAACCCCATTCTCCCAAAATTCTGCTCCTGAACTTGTTAGAGTCACTGTAATGTCGTCAGTGCCATCAGCAAGATTAATAGTATGAGTGAGAGAAGTAATTCAGATGCCTGAATGCTTCAGACAGCGTGGAGTATTTGAAACATCTGTATAGGGCTTGCAGCTACTGGACCTACAGGAGACCTGCACTCTTCTGGAGCAATAGCTGGAATGCAGGTGGGATATCCTACTGATCTTTCCTCAGGCTTCTGGGTTTCACCTGATAAACACTGATAAAATATTTCCGGTAAGAAGAAGATAAAAGGAAATATGCATTCATCTACATATTTTGCATTTACTTCACACCTTTCCAAAAGCAAGTTAATTGTACTAGTTTCTGTGTAGCATTAGTGTAACACAGGCAATTTTAAATTTGTCCTAGATAATTCTCTTATTTTTGATGGATGTTCTGTAACTATGCAGAACTGTACAGACATGAGATGGAAAATAATTCTGTAGTAGGATCTGCTTTCTTTGGGGGGTTGGACTGGATGACCTCCAGCAGTCCCTTCCAACATAAATTAGTCGATTTTATAAAATAAAGATGCAGGTTTTAAAAATAGCTTCTGTGAAAAAGCCATGGAGCACAGTACCTACGATGATAAGTATTTAATTATAGAAGATAGTAAAGAACTGTGCAAGCACCATACTCTGTTGGTGACTATTGTATCCATGTCTTAAAAAAAGTGGTGAGTGCAATCTTACTATTTTGTTTTTCATTATTAAATATTTTTCTTTTTATACTAAATAAATACGCTGTAAAAATGCAGGCCTTGTCAGGGAGATGCATTGAAACACACTCAACATTAAACTGGAGTCAGTAAGACTACAAAGGTGAGACTAATATGCAAGTAGTTTCAATTATCTGTATGAAAATGAAAATAGATTTTACTTAAAGTATTTGGGACACTGCATGAAACAAAAATCTTACTAGTATAATATATAGAGAAATTGAGATCTTCAAAACTGTAATTTTTAGAAATTATGCAGGACTTGAAAAACAGAAATCAAATATAAACCCTGAAAAATAAAGAACAGTTCTAATATCGTAGGCAAAGAACAACCGAATTTTGAAGATTATAAACTTTGGTGATTAAAAATATCACATATTAGACATTGGTTTTAGCACGTTGCATCTTTCACAGCTATTGAACAATAGGTTAAGTTACAAAGAGCTATTGTGCTATCGATTTTTCAGTAAAGCCCTACTGAAATCATTGGGAAGTCAAAAAACCCCAAAATAAAACATGGTAAAACTGATTTAGCCCATCACCTAATTATTGTCCAAGTGTCACTTATTGTGATAAAACTCTTCCCACCATATTTTCCCCAGAAAGGATGGAGAAAGTGGGAGACTGGCCTAGAGAGCATCCAAGCCCATATACAGGGGCTCAGCAATGTGGACAGAGACAGGTTACGTTTTAAACCAGGTTTAATCTGAACTTTATTATCCAGAGCAAATACATGTTTCTCTAATGTGGTCTCTAAAGTGATACAATGACAATCCCCTCTACCCATGGTGTGCAGCTGAAGCACAGACATACTCAAAGGCACTCGGAGGCCTCTGAAGTACCTTAGAGAATAAAAGGCGTTACTTTGTGGGTCAGATGAACTCCGTTAGGCATCTGCAGTCCTGGTGGCTTACAAAGTGAATAATCTCCTGTTCTGTCCTACCACCTTTTTCAGTAAAAACAGAAGATGTGTGCTTTCCCCTATTTTTATGTTCATTGTCTTGTTGCAACTGCATATCCATGTATAAGCAAATTAAGTATTTTTAGCACAGAAGTATAATGAGAACTTTCTGGAAAAACATATATAGCAAGTAAGTCATTATTCTGAATATCCCAAAGGACAAGTGATCATTTATTCATTAATGCACAGCAGTCCAGGAATAGGATTAAATAGGTGATAGGTTACGTGTTTTGGAAAAGGACAAGACCTAGTCAGTATAAAATATGGTGATGGTTCAGTCTGAATAAAAAAATATTCATTTTCTGCCCAAGTTCCTTTAAACTTAGTGGGGATTTTAATTGTCAACTTGCAGAGGCAGAAAGAAGAGATTAACTTCACTGAATTTTAAACAGTCTCTATTTAGGCATCCAGAGTAAGTCTACAGCTACCAGTTATTAATGAAGCACCTCAAAAAACCAAAACATATCGAAACAAACCTCAGCCCATGTATGTCACACCTCTGTGTTGGAATGCAACAAAATATCTTCTAGAGGTTCCCCCTCTCTCCACACTTTAGATTACTGAATTTGTTTGTCATACCATGTTAATTGGACTAATTTGTAATTTTATTATTAAAGTTGACTTTTTCTTTAATAACCATCTTGCCTTTCACAATTCTGAAGTGATAGCTTTATTTTGTTGATTGAAAACACAGAATTCAAATGTAAAATGAAAAAAATACGGATTTCTGCACCAGTTTCTTATTCTCCAGTACATTTCCTCTTTTTATGTTTTTTAATACCCTAGAGATATTTTTAGAAGCTAAAATAAGTGATTAAAGACATTTCTGTTGTCAGTTTTATACTTTTAAGATGCCTAGTCTTTCTACTTGAGGTTTCTATTTGTTTAAAGCTATCTAGCTGAAATGGAAGCCACCCACACAATTTTTCTGTGAAAATTATATATTTGCAATATAATACTTGTACTGTAGTTCCATTCCTCCATCATACACACTACATATAGTTTCAGTGGTCTGAACAAGCAAAGGCATGTACATAATTAATTCCATGAGGGACAGCTTATTCATATATTTGTGCACACACACAACTCTTGCTCTTTGTGTATCAGTTGCACATAATTTAAAATGACTCTTTCTTCTAACTTGAGTACTCTGTGTAAATTAAATTCTAAATAAAGCTCCAAGTTTTCAGACATATTTTTTTTGTAGCTTGATCAAACATTTTCTATTGTCCTACATACACATAAGAGTGCACACCACACACACACACACACTGGAAATGTTTTTTTCTGTGTTTCAGCTTGTGCTATGCAGTAAAACGGTTATAAAAATAACATGGCAACACATGTGGATGTCATAAACATTTTGTGTTACTTTACAACCAAACTCAACCAAATGCACTGTCGCAGCAGCGGGCCCATTCCAGGAGTGGGCATGGAAGACGTTTCCTCAGGCACCAAGGTGATTTGCAAGTTGCAAATGAGCAATACATACGGTGTAGATTAGGTGTAAATTAAAGTCACAAGTGTTTTCTTCGTAAGTGACATATATACATACCTGCGTATAGGATCTGTACTTTTAAAAAAAAAACCAAAACTAACAAAAACCCAAATCCACACAGGATTTTATTTTTTTTTTTAAAAGGCAGCACACTTTTTCAGGATTGTGAGGGAATACGACCCAGAAGACTTCCCCGAGGTAAAGCAGGTCTCCCTCCATTTCCCTCAGCCGTTGCCGTACCGGCATCTCCCGCAGGGACACCCCGCCTCCGACCCCCGGGCCCCGCTCTCCGGGGAGGGGCCCCTCGCTCGCCACCCACCTTCTTCCCCCGACACGAAGCCCCGTCTGTCTTAACGCCCAGGGTCGGGCGGCCCAGCCCCCGTTTCGGTGTTAAAATGGTGCCACCGTCTCTAAGGGAGCGCCGAGACAGCGCTGTCTCCGCCACGCCAGGCTACCCTCTGTCATCCCCGCGGGGCGGCCCGCCTGCCGGCCCCCCGCGGCTCGCGCTCCTTCCCCCCGGCCGCCTAGGAACGGGACTCTAAGATGGCGGCGGCCGCCACCGCCGGCGGGCAGGTGAGCGGAGCGGCGGCCTCTCCCCACACCCCGCCCCGGCGCGCCGCCAGGGCCCGCGCTGCTCTCCCGCCCGGCGCCCGCCGCCGCTCTCAACGGCGGCCGCCCCCTGGCGCGGCCCCTCGCATCCCGCCCGCCCCCGCAGCGCCCCCGGCCCGGCCCCACAGGCGGGCGGCGCCGGCCTCGCCCCCTCGCTCTGCCGGGCGCGAAGGAGACGGGAAAGCTCGCTACCGCATACCGAAGGAAGGCGTGCTCAGGTCCTCCCGCGGCGGCGGAAGGAGCTAACCTCCCCCGCTCGCCCTGGCAGCGCGGGCCGGCCCCGGCACCCCCCCCCCCCGCCCCGCGTCCACCCCGGGGCGGCAGCGGGCGGTTCGGCTCCTCCGAGAGAGCCGGCCCCAAGCCCTGCGCGACAGCCTGCCCTGCCTGGGAGCGGTTTGGCCGGGAAAAGCCGCGCACCTGAGCTCTGCCGGAGCAGCTGCGGGCGCTGCCGGGGCCGCGGGCTGCTGTGGTGGAGAGCTGGGCCTGACTGGGAAGGGGGCTCCCGGCGTGGGGAGGGCGCGAGACCCCAGAGAATGGAGTTGGAGGAATGCAGATCTCGGGGCACGGTCTCCTTGACTATCTGGCGTAGCATCGGGGATTTCTGTTCTCCGAAGTAGGTGTGCCTTCCCCATTGGTAACGCTTGGCAGCCGTGCGCCTTCTGCAGTCCCAGGGACAGGCGTCAACGCGCTTGGGGTTGTCGCACAGCTGCTTTTCTCCAGATTGCACTTCTTGTTCCATCTGCAGATTTTGCCTGTGTAGAAAGAACGATACAGCCATTTGTCCCAGATTTTTCACCTACTTGGCAGCTGCAGTCAGGCTGCCGGCCATATCGAGTTCCTGGGCAAATGGCCACTGTCCCAACATCAGCTGTGTGGAGTAAGCGGCTAGTACGCGTGCTGCAAGTCCCTGAGCAACTTGCTTCCTCTGTTCAGACAGGTCTGGCACATTTGCAAGTGCGCCCACAGTTGTTTTACGTATGTTCAATACACCCAGAACGCGCTGGAGTGATTGTGCAGCCAATAACAGGCCGCTCTAGGCATGCCTGTTGGTGATTCCAAGACATTTTGTAGTTGCAAAGTCGCATCAGTTTTGTGTTTTAAACAACGGTGATCTTTATGATGTTGGGCATAATAACTCGTGTAGTAAAACCTTTTTTTTCTGATAGATATTTTACTTTTTATCAACCACTGGTAACTGAGATCCATAATCCTTATGTTACTAGGATTCATCGATTTTACAAATTATAGCACATCAGTAATATACGTTGAAAAATCAAAATTGTGCCTACATTTTTCAACATTAAATGTACAAGCAGAGTTTCTGGCTGCACTGTTTTGTCATGTGCATGAAGTAAAGTTGCATAAAATAAAGTTGCAACTGTATTGCAAGGTAAGCAGCTTTCTTGTTGATCGCTTGTACTGGGTTGGCTGACCTGAGTGAGAAGCCCATTCTCCAGTCAACATACTTTTTCACTTCATGTCTATGAGCTATGACTCTCCACTAGAAAAGAATATTAGTGTAACATAATTGTTGGAGTATTTTTATCAATGTAAAATAGAGACTGCTAATTTAATATCTCTTTGTCTCTCTTAGACTATGTTATAGTTTGTGAGATGCTGTGATGCATATATTAATTTTGGTGTGTGTATTAATTTAGACACTGAATATGTATATGTTGTAATGAATCTGTAATTATGCAGTATATTATGCTGACAAATGTACTGTATACTGTCAGGCAGTAGAAAAACAGCTGAAGATCTGTGGCTTTAAGAGGAATGTGGATGTCTTGGTATTGTATCTGGCTCGACAGTAAGTAAAATATGTTTCGTGGTTTGGCTTTTACTAAAAGTAGAGCACACAGTAAATTGTAAACTTTCATAGTGCTTTCTGTATCAGATACTCTCTGAGCATCATTTATATGTGAAATATCAGCAAATCATATTTATACCTAGTCCATACATGGTGTGAAGGAAGAAATGGTGAAGATAGACCAGCATACACAGCAGAGCTATACTCACAGTGAAGTAGTTAGCTGCCTCAGCCCTAGATACACAATCCTTCTCCAGCAACCCAGAATTGCTTGAGGGTCTGTAAGTTCACAATGTTGTGCATGAACTTCTACCACAGGGAGCAGAGGAGTGAGGCTTAATGGGCTGATCTCTACCTGTTCTAACTGGCTTGTAAGGCTGGGTGGAAAGAGTATCAAGAAGGCAAATGAAAAAACACAGGACCTGCCCAGTCTAAGAACTGCCAAATTTCTGACCTCCCTGAAGAAATCTGTTATTGCAACAGTAAAACTCCTTGGTAGCACCTTTGAAATTACCTGCATCTCTACTATTAAGAATTGAAGGGAGGGCAGGGCAACATGAAGTGAGTACAAGAACAGTTGTTTGGGGCTGGCAGTACTGATCAGAGAACTGATCTCCTCTGAGAGCTTTATGAAACAGCTTAAGATGTAGGGCAGATGAGGAGAATAAACCATGCTAAGTGAAGGAAGGCAAAGCTTTCATGAACCTGTGGGTGATCTAGGTTGATAGAGGTGTATGTTGTAGGATGAACATTCTGAGAGGCTACCATAGGACGATGGATACGTGACAGGGCATACTTCAAAGTTTTTGGAAAGCATACTTTGAATTTCTGGCCAGGGCATAATTCCAAGTGTTGCATACCTGCCTGCAGCCTCACAACTGCATCTACTCTTTGTATGGCTGATACCATATATAAAGAACTAATGTAGTTTAATAATTCAGGGTCAAGGTTTTCAAGGTCTCTAGGCCCTATGAATGCAAAAAAAAAAAAAAAAAAAGGTGTTAAGGGATTTCAGTGTTGTCTAGCTGGTTTTAGTGGAAATCAAGTGGTCTTGAAAATTTAAATGTACCCACTAGTATCTTTAAATTCCTTAGCACATCTCTTGATTTACATCAAGAAAGTATTTGACGCTTTGTGAAAAGAAAATGTAAAACATATAGTTACTGTCAAAATTATTAAAATTTGTATTTTAGAAAGAAGAAAACATACATAAAATCTAAGGGAGAACTGTAAATAATGAGAAAATTATAAGATGCACATGTATATTTTCTAAACAATACAAGAAAATTATAATATGTATGTGTAAAAGAATTAAATGTGTATAGAATGTGTATACAGTCTTAATAGGCACATTTTCTGATTTTAAATACTTAAATGTGTGCTCTCACTGGCTTTGAAATATTTTTTGGTATGGAATAAAAAGAAATGTTCAGATGGCAGATATAGAAGTGATCTGTCTTCCCATGAAAACATTTTGAGAAAGATGATGCAAGCTGGCTTCTCTGATGATTGGAGAGAAGTGAATTCCTTTTATTCTATACCAATTTATATAAACCTTGAACCTCAGCCAATCTCAGTATCAGATCATGCCTCCTTGACTGTTGGTCTGACATAATTTTCTGCTGGCTGAAATAAGAAAATGAAAAAATAATAATTAAAGTCAATCAAATGAGAGGGAATGAGTTTATATTTTTAAACCACTACTATTAAAGGGACATGAAAAAAATGTACTTTTGGACACTGAAAGCTGTCATCCTGATTAACTTAGCAGTAGGTAAGAAAAGAGTGCTGCAGGCCAAAAAGGATCAGTTTGTAAGGGACATGCAAAGTCTGGAAGGCATATAGAAAGGGACAGGCTCTTTTAAAATGTTAGGGGAATTAAGCTCTACCCGGGGCAAATTAAATGCCTTAATACTACAAAAAACCAAAACAGATCAAGGCTTGGAGATAGTCAAGATGAGGCTGTTTCTAGAGAGGGAGTAAAGCCAATTAAAATGTAAACCTGTAAACTAGGTATAGAACAGCAGTGACAAAGAATATGGGGGTAATTTTGGCTTTGCTGCCTGAAAAATAGTTCAGGGGTGTACAGATAGAATTATACAGAATAATTAGATAGTAGCTCTGTAAGAGCTCTCTATGTCCTGTCAACACACATCTGCTTGTGTTTACTACTTGCAGTAATGTATTTTCTTGTTACTTGTGACAATAGACACATAAATATGTATCTTCAGAGTTTGTTTTTATGGCTTATTTGAGGAAGCCAAATAAACAGTTTAACAAAGTAGCAGCATGGGATAATCTGGTTTTCAGAAATACAGGAGAATAAAAGTACAGCACCTCAGCTTTGTAGGGTTTGCTCTTGACAGATTTTTTTTCAAATGCAAGATCAGAAAAGGTGTCCACTCCCCCTTTGTCTGTATCTGGAGAGTTTGTTGAAAAAAAACGAACCATGGGAAATTAGAGACTAAACTTCATAGTTGGAAAACAAGCAGATCATTTTAGACTGATGCTGTGAGGTTAATTTTTATCAATCCCGTTAGTTCTTTCTGAAACACCGTCCCTAGTCTTACAACATGTTAAAATCCACGAGGAAAGTTTTATGTCAATTAAAATTTGTCATCTAAAGGTCATCTATAATTGTTCTAATGTAAATCAAGAACATTTATTTAAAGCAATGGATAATAAGGAGGAGCAATTAGTGAAGATTACTTGGCAGCTCACTAATATTCCCTGTTTACTAGGTAATTTGTTATTTATAGTACACTAGCAAGCTCAAAGTGCTAGATACACAATTAAGCAAAAAACCCTACCAGCACATAGGAGATAGTTCCAGCCTCAGTGGATGTGCAGTTTGATTTAAAACAAGAGTGTTAATGAAAATGAGTAAATACTAAGTTTATATGAGCACATGAGAGAAGAAGGGTGAAAAAAGGGCAAAAGATTTCACAATATGCACTAATATGAAAAATAGTAGGAAATCTACATTCATGTGCTTGGTGTCTGTCTTCTGTTGGCTTCTCTGGCACTGTGGCTGAACAATCCACACTGTACCTTCAAAGCAAATTTCCTTTTAGGTTTGTGTCCCCAGGGTGCCAAACTTCCCCCCCCCATGTTTTGAGCAGGATTTCTACAAACTGCAAAGTACATGGGACTCATAGTCCTTGGGAAAATAAATGCTGTTATGGAAAAAAAAAAAAAGTATCAGTTTGTTCCCATTTCTTTGCCACCTGCTGCTTTATTATGTTTTCAGGTGTGTAAAATGCTTACACTGTCTCTGCCATCTTGTTCTTTATGTCTTTCTCTGCTATGGTTTCTACAGAAGTGTGGCTTTTTAGTGCTTGTATAATATTATTTATAAAAAATTCAACTGTTTATATAAGCTCCATTAATGCTAAGAAATTTGTTACTCTTTTTTTTTTTTTCTTCCACTAGAGGACTAAGAAGTGTCCCAAGTCTTTCACGGTTTCATAGGTTAAGGTATTTGTGGATTAACAACAATAAGGTAATAAGGTATTCCTTTAAAGAGCAGAACAATGCATCTGGACTCTCTGACTATTATTTCATAATTTCTCTAACATGAAGTATTATATAATTGTCAAGAAAATAAATTATTTTTAATTTCCAGGCAGATTTAACTGATTTAAATATGACAGATTTGAAGAAACAGTATTTTTTTACATTACAGAGTATGCACTGATATCTTTTCCTTTAGATTCACACCACATTTATAAATTTTGTGTGTTTAAGAAGCTGAGGTTTTGCAATGATACCTTAGCAATAAAAAGAAAGATTGAGTGTATTTAGAACTGAGTTATTGGCAAAATTGCCTGATAGTGTACTGATACCTGAGGTCTGGGATAGCAGTTTCCAGTGTAGCTCATAGCAAGTATACCCTGCCCACCAGAGTGGGCAGCTCTTGGAACAGACCAAGGGGTGATAACGGCTGTAAGGTATTCTTAGAACAACTTCCGGGCTTCCTAGTTTTTCAAGAAAGGAGTGGACTTCAGGAAATGCGTAGCTCTTTTTTTATGCCCTTCCAGACATGCATAGTTTATTTTCTGGCAGGCTGGTGGTTGAGGTGAGACTCCTTTTTGCCCTCATGAACACAGGTGACACATAACTCTTTCAAAGGTGCTTTTCCCTGTGCACAGGGAGTAGCACTGCAATGCTAGGGTTGATGGGGTATCTTCTGCCATTATGCAGGCCATTGTGTCACCTACACTTGTTTGACGTAAGAGAGATTTCCAGGAGAGTGATTAGAGTATGGCATTGGGCCACATTAATTTATCTTGTTTCCAGTGCATTGTGTGGTCCTAAATCAATTACACAAACCACATGCCTTACTTTCTCCATCTGTGCAAATCTAGATTATAGTATTTATTATATCCTGTAGGGGTTTTAAGACAATGCTCTGTCAAAATCTCCGGACACTACAGCTTCCAGCCAAATCTAAGCACATTGTGTCTCACACAAAATCATCTACTTGGCAGCAGAATTACCTGATTTAGCAATCTCCAAATACATAGCCAACCATTATTAAATGTTTGAATTGAATCCAAACCTTCACCATTAGCCACTGGTAATTAAAAAGCAAGAAAAGTGATAAAACCCACAAATTTCTAACCTGCTTTTAAATATCTTGCTGTACAGTAGTTTACCTGCCTTTCACAATGGGCTCAAATTCTTAAAACACCAGAATCGTTTGCTCAGGTAAATAAGTAGCTCTGTGAGCAGCAGAAAAAATAAATTTACATTCCATGTCACTTAGGAGTGTATGTGTATCTGCTGCCCCAGGCTAATATCAATTATATAGCATCTTATGTTGACTTCACTAAAAGACCTGTGGTTATCCAACTATTTTCAAAAAAAGCAAAAATATGGATACATTGAAAGGTTGAACAAAAATCACAGGTATAATAAGGCTTTCTCTTGTATTTCTAAAGGACACTAAAGAATAAGAAGAAATGGCGTGATGACTAAGCAGAACTGATCTTGCTGACCATAAAAGATAAATCTGATTTTTGCACAGATCTCACTTTCCTACCTAAGCAGTGACAAAGAGCATTCTTCTGTTGTTCTATATAAATTGTGTGGAAATGTTATTTTCTGTATAACTTGTGTGGAGAAGCCACTCAGTGGCTTTTCTTAGGAGAAGTCCCAGCTCAATGCTCTAATATGGGGAGCATATTTTTCTGAACTCAGAAGATCTGAGATTTTTTTGTTGTTGTTCTTAAAAATGCATCACAATAATTTTATCACCAAAAAAAGTAAATTTCAGATGATCCTAAAAAACCCAATCTCATCAAGGAAGGAGAAACACCACTATATACAATAGGTATGTGTGGGCTTTACACTATACAAGATACAGTAATCACTGTGAAGTGTAGGATGTTTTTATTTGTAGAATACTGCTGTTTTCACTGAACCAGGTTTTTCTGAGGTGAAGCAAGACTCAGAGAATGGCATTAATTTGAACTTTGAAGTATCTTTTCTCAGAGGATTTCAGCGAACTTTAGCAATGGAAAAACCTCTGTCTTATTCTCCTCCTTCCAACTTTCAGATACTGTTAATACACAGAGCAAAGCACATTTATTTTAAAATCAGTGGCACAATTCAAGGACTGAAATCATTCCCCCACTAACAAATGGCTTTGCATCACATAAATTAAAGTAGTGTCAGGAATAAAATTCTGTTTGCTGTTCTTGCATTTGAACTGTAGAATAAATACTTAGGCACCTTTAGTACTCCCAGTTCTCAACTATTATAATGGTCAACTTGGTATCCCATTGCATATACTTTACCTTGTGCTGAAGTCAAGACAATATTAGAACTGAGCTTCTCCAAGCAAGGGGATGAGATTTCATAGGGACTGAAGATAACTATTGGGAATATACCCCTACATACTTTTTTTTTTTTTGTCATTGTAATTGATTCTGTATATCTGAGTAAATGTCATTTTTGGAAATTTAGGACAAATATATGCTCTTTGGACCTGCTGATGAAGAAATACTTTTAAAACTAGATGCGGGGCTTATTCCAAGGATATATTTCAGGAGTATTCTTAAATCAACATAGAATTATTACATCCTACAAGGGTGTTCTCACAATAAAAAATATTTCAAATGTGAATAGAAGTAAAAGAAAATGTGAAGAGAAGTAATTCAATAAAATCTGTTTCCAAATATATATATTAAATTTGTAGTTCAAAAAATTAGGTAAGGCTGTATTTGATGTGTAATTAGTATTTCTAATGAACGTTCAGCTATCAAGAGAATCCTTAAACCAAGAGTCTTAAACAGAAATAGAAGAAACTACCTATATTTAAACAGTTTTCAAGAGGCCATGTTTATACTTCTCCAAAATTAAATTTGGGCTGACATATAACAGTTTTCCTAACTCTAATTTCAGATCCAAGATTTAACTTTCTTGAGCAAAAACTATTGCTTGACTGAACTCTATCTCAACAATAATGAACTAACAGATATATCAGGTACCAGTCTTCCCTTTTTATACTGTTGAGCAGAGGCCTATACTTTCTTTTCTGTGTATTGGCATTCACATTTACAAAAGTGGACAACAGCAAGTAACATGGTTAAAAGCTCCTATGTGTGCATAACAATACATGTTAATTATTAGAGATTTAATTGTTCCAGAATACTTGAGTGGCAATAAGGTGATATGTTTATCCTGGTCAAAGGGATGAAATGTCATTCACTTTAATGTCAGGCAATTGTAAAGTATTTTTGAACTTACATGACCATATTTCATATTGAAAGTGAACATGCAAAGCTCTTTTTACGTGATGATTTGTAGTCCTCTTGCCGGCCAGGTTCTCTGTAAGCAGACAGAAATACCTTTTGAGAGCCATTTATGTTTATATGATGAAAAACTGATAGCAATGCTGACAGACGTAACATGAAAATAAAAAGGTAATAAATTAATAAGTTATCCTGCTTGTAACGTAGTCACTAAGGTTCTGCAGTTTCTTCATGAAATAGTTACATTTATAATCAGAAGTATTTTGCAAAGTTACTGCAAAACTGCTTTATTGTAAAATTGCATCTGTCTTATACTTCTATTTCAGTTTTGCTTGCTCTTGTAGATTAAAGTGGCAGTACAGACTAGTGAATTTGTGAATGAAGAGGCCAAAGCATAATAAATGTATATTGTGTATATTTTAGGCATTTTAAATGTTAATATTTTACTTTTCTCTATCCCTATAAAATGTGGGGATGCAAAATGATCTTGATTAGTTTCTTTGAGATTTTGACAAAAATGAATGTTTGAAAGAAAGAAAATGAGCACAAGAGACAATACAGAAGATAACAAAATATGGGTGAACAGAAGGGCAAGTATCATTGGTAGAGAAATGTGGACGAGAAATACTGTATAGAATTTGGAAAACGAAATGTCTAAGCCTGATGTCATGTGAGGATGTGAACACATAGTCTAGGTCAGCCACAACAATATTTTCTAATAACATTTTCATACATTAATAATTATTTGAAATTGAACTATTTTCTGAGGAATTCACTATTGTTTGTGAGGCAAAGGTAATATTAAGTCAGGGTAAAAGGAAGTGAAGATTAATTAATCAAAGATTACTGGGATATAGGAGGAAGAAAGGGAGGAAGAAGGGAGGATGCAGTTGATGATTTGTTGAGGCAAGGGCGATGGGGACAAATGGAAGGAACTGGAATGAAAAAAGTTAGGCATATGTTCAAAGGAGGGACTAGAAAGATGAAAGTGATATTGAAATCTCAGATAATTTTTTTTTTACTAATTTCATGCAAGGTGATACCAAAAGGCAGGCATAGATGGATAACTAGTGTATCAAATTCAGTGTGCAGCATAACAAAATAATTATTTATTAAAGGCAGCCATGTGTGGTGAGAATAATTAATTCTTTGTCATTTTATTTCAGGTGCTCTGAAACACCTATGTGCGTTACAGATTCTGTTGCTTCACAACAACCAGTTAAAAAAACTTGGCAAAACAGTGAAGGAATTGAAAGGAATTATAAGCTTGCAGACCCTAAGTAATACCTTATTTTTATTTTGCAGAACAGTGAGCAGTAGTTCTTCAGTGTTTCTTATCAGGATGTTTCTTGTCCGTTTCCGCATCATTTGCCAATAGCTTTTGAAGCTAATTGTCAATTTCAACCAAATTTGACAGAAGAAAGAGATCTCTAAGACATGAAAATTCCACAGAGAGTACCTCAACTAAGAAAAAACTACCAAATGAGTTCAGAAGTTAACTCTTTTTGGCTGCTGGCTAGCTAATCTCCTGGATGAGTAGCTTGGAGGCAGTCAAAGCAGTTTACTGCTGCCTTTTTGTAAGGGAACATGGGAGCACAATGACATTTATCATAGAGATGAAGGGAGCGGAGAAATGGGTGTTACTGCTGTTGAGCGTGAGTGATAAGTTATAGAACCCAAATTCCTGCCTTGTGAATTCTATTGCTCATAGAACTTACTTTCTGCATCTTTTTGGCAGACTGAATTTCTGGAGTCTAAGAATAAATATACTTTAGATATTAAGTGTAGAGTACTTTCTGATATACTGGCTGGAAATTAAAGTAGCATAGGCTCTGAAATTTCAAATTAAGTTATACAAGATGGTGCTGGCACCACTAAGTTACAATGTGGGAAGTAGCCTCCAGGGAAGGTAGGATTATATGCTATTAACCTATTGAAAGTAAAAAAGCAAGCAGTCTTTTTCCTTGGTTCCTAAAGGAATGTCATCATAGGTCCTGCCAAACGCTCAGTACTTTGAGAAAACAGGAAACAAGTTTTGCGTCTTAGTGACACAGTTAATGGAGGTGAAAGTCATCAAACCATACCTCCTTATGCATTCAGAAAACTGAATGTCTGATTGTGGGAAAAGAAAATATGGCTTGAAAAATACACTTTTAATTGAACTTGACACTGTGCCAGAATTAAAAACCAAATCAAGTGTTTAGGAAGACAACATCCCAGCCAAATTATTGTAATTTTTTTCATTATATGCAAGATTGAAAAAATAGTCCATTTAAGAAAGCAGTTGTTTGAAGTGATTAGGCAAAGTCTGGATACACATCCTATATATGAATGGTCCAATTACCTGAATTTAGTGTTACAGCCCTACAAATTAATAAGGAGCTTCAACACAAGCAGGGATTTTGTTGTACTTGTTGCAACAGCCTGTGGGAAATAAAGACAAAGAGCAGATACTCAAAGTGCTGCCAAACTTTTATGAATGGCTATCACAATGACATAGTGAAAATTGGGTACATATTGGACTGGCCACCACCATAGAAGAGCAAGTGTTTAAGAGAAGTATCAAACAATGTATAGAATATACCAGCCTACCCTGATAAAAAAATTGTTCTTTAGTTTAAAGATATGAAAGTAAATGCTAATCAGTGGAAGAAACTTAACCTTAATAACCTTACCTTTACAGTTATTCCTTTTTGACCTTTGCAGTCATGAAAAAAATTGTCAATGTGTTTGTTTCAAAGAGATTTCATAATAATGAGTTCTCAAATTAACAGGACTTTATTGGTTTAACAAAATGTGCAGCTTCTGAAGATTTACTGGATGGGTTGATCACGAGTGCAGCCTTTTGAGAAATATGGAGGGTTTCTTTATGGGCTCACCTTGTGCTCACATCTCCCTTTTGGAATCCAGAATTTTTGTTATGTACTCTGTAAATGGCCTCAACTGATTTATTATCTGCAGCTGATAACGTCTTGCTGCTAGACCTCAGAAAACTCTTTTTGTTCTTCACTATGTTTCTACTGCAGTAGTTCCTTTCTGCCCCATGTGGGATAGGCACACTGTTTTCCTATGTTCCAAATAAAGAAAACAGACAAAACTGTGGAGGAAGAAAGCATTATCCCTAATTTGTAGAAATTGCATGACCTTGACAAGAAAGTAGATAGCAGAGCCAAGAATTGATCCCAGATGTTTTGTAAAATAAGACCATCTTGATCCATACAATGGTTGGATTTATTCTAAGAATGAGCAGTAGAAAAATTCATATACTCTAAAACAAACCTGCGCATCAGTGTTGATGAGGAGGGATGTGCTCCAAGTAGCATCCAGATTCAGAAATACTTAGTATCAACCCCGGTTTGTGCCTTGGGAAAATCTCTCTTGAATCTTCATTCCATTCCACTACTAAACATACCTGCTTTTAGAGATTTTTCTGAAACATTTTTTCTCTCTGGAACGCTATCACATATTTTCTTGACTCAAGAACAGACTTACCATATATATATACCTAATATTCTTTCTGATGAGCACTTTCTAGAAAAAATAGCTATATACTACTTTGGTAAAAATGGAACTTTCTTTTGCTGCCACCTTGTGGGTCTCTTAGCTACTTCGAAGTACAGTGATTTTTTAAAAATTTGTTAAAGAATTAAAATATTTTAAGTTCTCCTCTGTATACATGAACAAGTGTTTTCTGTGTAAGAGATACCACATGCCCATTCTAGCCTTACTGCACCCTCAAAATAACTGCTACATTGCATCAAGCAGTGAGCCCTTTGGCTGTCATACTTATCCTGAAGAACATGAAATGGCATCTTGTAGTTTACAAATCTGTGTGGAATATTTCAAGACCTTTTTCTTCTTCTAGTATCTCTTACTTGCTTCTGTAATACCATCTTTCCCTCCCTAACTGCTAAAATTACATATAACAGGATTTTTTACCCTAGAGTGAATATTAGCCACAGCCTTTCTTCAAAAAGAGAAAAACAGACCAGTGTAGACCTTGGTAGAAGTTGTCAGAATTATTAAGACTTTTTTTAATCTGCTCTGATCTCAAGGTAGCAGCCTCTTGATTATTTTTACTGTCTCTGAAGAACAGCATTTGTATAAGGATAAAAATAGCATTATTATGTTTTTAATTTATTTAAAAAACCCCCACCCAACAACACTTTGTTTGTTTGTTAGCTGATTTGGGAATGAGCCAGTTTCTATTTTAATCAACCTTAGATATCACTCTCGTGAAACAAACTGCTCTGGCTAGGCAAATGTTCCACATCTGGCAAAGCAGCAGCACAGGACTGATACCTGTCTGTGTTGCAAAGGTTTGGTTATTCAGGTAATGTGAACTTGAACGTAAGTATTTTAGTCAGGTTGCTAATGGGCTTTTGGAGCTTAGTTCTCAGGAACTTAGGCCCTTTTAAACATTTCACTCTTTAAGTTTCTTGAGTTTTCAAACTCATCAGAAGACTGGGTATTTACGTTTTATATTGTGTCTATGGGATAAAATCTTTATATCAGCTATGATAAAGCCTTAGGTGTCTTAAAGCTCATCTGATTTTAATCACTCCCCCTACAAATTTTGTGTCTTACCTTTAAGCTGTCACACCTAAAAGACTAGTGTTTTTTTAAAGTAGGCTTCACCTAACAATACATAAAAATATCAATGGCAAACACTTAGTGGTTTTGCCTGTATATCATAAAAAATAGAAAAAAAAACTTCAAAGGTTTGAAGTGCATGATGGAACCTTTACTCAGTTCTTGCCTGTGGTATTTTGCATACCCTGCAATAAGCCAATTCTTGCAGTCCATGTTTAGTTGAGTAATTTTTCATGTGTAAGGAGACTATGCTTTGTTTACCCAGCAGAAGAACAATTTGAATTTGATAATATTTTGTACAAAATCTTTGGCTGCTATTGATCTTTAATTTTCCTGCCTTGCTAAGTTAGTTGTTTTTCTTTTGCTGGGTTTGTTTTTTTGTGATGTTGTTTGTTTTTTCTGTATACATTTTGCAGACCTATTCCATAACCCTCTGGCACAAGACCCAGACTACCGGCTTTATGTGATATACTTCCTTCCTTCAGTACAGCTCCTTGACAGGAAGTGTAAGGATTTTGTTCCTCTTCTCAGAAAGCATTGACAGTTGCTTTTGATTTTAATCAGTTTGGAAAAATAGGTGAATTAATCTTGCCTGTTCTTTTATATGCATTTGTTGATATAGCAAAAGATCTAATGAACAGATACCCATTTTTTTGCAAGATTTGTCAAACAAATAGAGTTTGCATGGCATAAACAGTTAACTTTGCCAAATGCTTTTGATTTCTTTTTAAATTGTCTATGTTTATCTTGTATCTTGGTCTATATAATTTGGGGTAAGACAGATAAAAGCCTGTGCTTAGAAACGTATACCTACATTTGTGCATTCAAACTGGTATATTCACATGGGTGAGCATGTTTACTTAGATATGGATAATATCCTCAGCTATCTACATGTTTCTGTACACTTTAAATATGTATATGCATATACCTCTTGATGAGGTACATGCTGACCAAGCTTTCAAATATAAATCTTCATAAATCATCAAGAGAGCTTCCACAGCTTGTCTACTGTAAATTCTACAGAAAAAAAAAAAATTGTCTTAAGAATAGCCAGATAATAAATCAGTCAATCCATAAACATGCCACAGTGGACTCAGAAAATCAACTTTGGTGATTTTTGTCTCTAGTGTTTGGAGAGCTATGTGATTAGCAGGAGGACTGAAAATTACTGGAGAGCACTGAGAAAGGCGTTGATTCCTACCCCAGCTCTACCTTACAAGAAAGTAGTCAGGAAAAAACAATGTCACCTTGAAAACCTGCTCCCAGTCTCTAGGAGAATTAGGATGCAGGACTTGAGCACGGCAGCCACAGGACATCTGCAGGGGCTGGCAGACTGTGTAGCTCTGTCATGAAGGAAGGCTGGTGGTTGGGCCACAGCATGTGTCAGGGGTTGGTGAGGAGCTGCTGGATCCGACCACATGGCCATTTGCTTACACATTCATTTTGCACTGGTACCTCCAGCCTCTTGAATATTTCGTCTTGTGTTACACCTGTGCTTAGCACATCTGTCAGACTGTTTTATTAATGATAATTTTTGACTAAGAAGCAATGACTGAAGCTTAATGTGCTGGAAAATACATGTTGCACTTACAACTTTAGAAACACTTCCGTAAAAGTTCCTGGACTTAATCTCCTAAATACAGTTATACTGTAATCAGTCCTGGATTAAGACTTGAGGCCCTAATTTGTATCAAGCTGTACCCTGGACTTTCTCTTTAGTGAACTGTTTCTCTAACATTACAAAGCTTCTTCACCATCTGTGGAACATTACCACAGCATAGTCCTGGCTGTCTCCTTTACACAAGACGTGCTTATACTTCTGTTACCTCCAGGCATGGCTACTGCAGTTCCTTCCTAATTGTTCCCCTAGACACCATGACTTAAAAACTTCCCTGAATTCAAAATGCTTCTGCTAGCGTTACTTGTGCTAAACCTCTAGCTCACTTCTGTTCCATGGCTGAAGTACTAGATTAGTATGCAGTTTGTATAATTGAAGTTAACATCCCCTATTTGACTTAACAGTCTCAAACTCTTTGTTTAAAACTTATTTTTTTAATTAAAGTGCAAAACAGGAAAATTTGAAGCTTTTCTTTTGATTTGAGAGCACTCCTACAGTTTTCTCTGTAATTGAGCAATGGGAATTGAACTGGCCTTCAACCAGGACTTGGTTTTGCTATTCCTAAAAGAAACTTGCCAGTCTTCACTGACTTGCAGTAGATCTCACTTAAATGGCATGAAAAGTCTTGCTTTCTAGTTTCTTGGTTTAAAACTTCTGATCCTACTGCACTCAAGAGAAAAAACCCTTTATTTTATTGGACAGGGCTTCACCCAAAGCCTTTGGAAGTATCACTCCATGTTCCCATTTTTAATTGTTGTGAAATTATGCAGATTTACACTGCTGTTGTTACAAAACTGCACAAAAAAAGTGAATCACCTTCTGCATGCAGATAGATAATACCAGCATATTCAGTTGATAGAAAAATTAAAATTTTTATATCCCTTTTAACAGCAGTTACACAAAGAGAAAGGGAGTCAGCGCTTCATCTTTATAACCGTGAAAGGTCTTGTGCCGTGCAGTCAATAGCTTTTGGAAGGAGAGTAAATACACCCCTGGGAGCTACAGTGGGATCTAGCAGGTGCAGTCAACCAGCCAGAAGACTGATGATGCCCTCAGGTATTTATAATAATGTACGGAAAGCATACATTTTTAGGTGATTTGAATTAAAGGAGTTCTTTTCATTCACCTGATAAAAAGTTACCAATTTTAGTAATAAAGTATAAATGCATCAGGAACTCAACCAAATTGCTTCATAAAAGGAGGAGTAGTAGCAGCAACAGGCAACAAATTAATCCTTCTCCTAGGAGTATTGTGGCAAATAAGTTCTAGTCACTCCCTGTAGTTACAGAATTCTCTTTAAAGATAGCTGAACAAACAAAATTTCATTTTTTTCAATATGTGTCTTGTGAGTGTTTAGTTTTACTTTTATTTAATTAAAAACATCTCAGTACACTTCTAGCCTCAGACAGTGATCAGCATCATAGAGTTTTGATGCCCTCTAGTGCTTTTACAAAATAATCTCTTGAAGAAAGTATTTTCTTCCAAATGCTGTTTTAAATTTTGTTATGTTGCCTAGTTTTGTAAGCAGATTCCTTTTTATGCTTTCCAAGCTGAGAATATTTTTATGATGTCTTATAATAGCATATAAATAATTTTTAGAGTTCTTAAAACTTTCAGATCTGGAAGACAGCATGATCCTGGCACAAGAAAGCAGGTGAATACCACCTGGAACCTTGTGACTTGTACCGTATGACAATCCAGAACAAGCCTTGAAATCCCACACAATCTCATCTGCTTTTTTGATGTTTTAACGATAAGAAAAACAATATTGTGCATAGATGACTGAAATGGTAGTGTGTTAAACAGTAGTGTAGATGAAGTTTGGAACAGTAATAAAATACCTGCAATTTTTTTTTTATATATATATATATATATATCTCATAATAGTAAACCTGAGAGCAGTGTATTTAACAATAATTTTGAAAAGGCTGGGAAAAAAAGGATAGTTAATCATATTTAATGATTTATTTGTTTTGCTGATAATTAGCAAGGTAGGCATATAATTGTCTTTATCACTACCATGCAATCATTCACATATATAGGCAGTGGCATCATTTTTCTGTGAAAGAAAAAAAAAAAATGCATGAAACTGTATGTCTAGGGGAGATAAAATATAAGAAATACAGGAACTACATAAACTTAAAAAAAAACACCCAACAGATACTTGTTTTCACAGTAATTTAATAAAAGATGATCTTGAACATTTCAAGTCTTCTGCTAGTTTTCAGTTCATTTGAACAAGTAATTTAGGATCAGGATGGTAATCCTCAGCTAGTCAAAATGCTGTACAGCCATTAATGTCTTTTAATTTGAACTTTTTGTTATAGGTTGTGAATTTGGAAATCACACAAATAAGTAAGTAATTTTTTTAAATTAGTTTTCTTTTGCATCTCTGAAGCATTTACTTAATTTCCTCTTCTCGTGCCTAAAAAATACCCTAACCAGAAAAAAAATCCAGTAAAATGAGCTTTTGAAAAAATTTCTGGTCTTTATATTTAACATAGTTGCAACTCTATACTATTCTGATGAGACACCCTACCCGCTGCTGTCTGAAATTTAATAATGAAAGATAGTCCACATTTGGAAATGGGTATATAAAAATGTTATTTATTTATAAGATCCAATACTGATCACTAGAAAAAAGCATGCTTTAAGTCTTAGAGCATCAGAATAGCTGTTCTGTATTATGGCCCAGAAAACTTTCTCCTGACTGGCTGTTCAAAAATACATATTCTCTGGAAAATATTATGACTTGTAGAATGAAACTTTTTTAGTCTGTACTTGAAGTTACTTTTATTCTGTTCGGTTTCAAAATCATAGAAATAAATGTAAAACATCTCTCTTATCTCTGTGTGTGGATTGAGGCAGTATAAAGGTTGCATTTCAATGTGATGACATTTTAGATGCTATCTTTATAAGAGTAAATTTACAAACTTCAGATATCAGGCTTGTTTTTACTTTCTAGCTTTACACATGAAAATATTTGAAAAATGTATTAAAGGAAATAATAAAAGCCTACGTATGATGATATCCTTTAGCAATTTGATTTTATTTAGCTACTCACTTTGAGTACAGCTCTTTAAGTTAATTTCTGTTTAAAAATTCTTACCTGCTTTCAGTGGAGTTAGCTGTCTTTATTGATAGAATGGACGTACAGCTTCCTCTCCATCTTATTTATGTAGATGCTTAGGCTTTATACCTTCTCATGACAAAGTGTGTTATACTTGGCGGAGATAGTCCCATGGTTTGTATTAGGTGTGTGTTACTGCAGGTACGTCTTTAAGAAATAAGTTCTTGTAAGATCAGGTTTTAATATTGTATCTATCTGAGTTAAAAAGTTTTGGTCTAAAATGCAGTCCTTGTCAATTCTGCATTGAAGTTGTGAGTCTGCCACTTTTCTCTGCCAGACTGCAGCTCTGGCAGGATACATGAACGACACAAGCTCAGAGTGTTCTAGATTCAGAGCTTGGAGAAGTGATATTTGCATGGTGGTTAGTTAAAAGATCCACAGTGAAATAAATATGCATTTGAATTAATGGGTATCATATCACTATGAAATCATAAAATTAGTTTTATGATTTCCATTGAGTCAGAGCATTAAAAGTGTACAACAATTATAATTTTTGTGGAAAAAAAAGCAGTGAGAACAAAAGAACATCTTTAAGTCTACTATAAATGTATTTTAAATAATTTATAGGATGATTTTTTCCTTAGAATCCTGTGATTCTGACCTTTTCTCATTTAGTTTAGCTTTCTTAAATATGGTAAAAAAAGGAAACCACCTGAAAATTTTAAATTTTCAAATCCTCACTGCTGGTGTCATCATGACTTCTAACTTCACTTTCTACAGAGTGTGTGTAGTAAATTAGCTCCAAAGTAGTTTGGAAACATTCAGATAATGCGCATTTGCTTTGTTCTTTTTGCAGAGTACCATTTGAGAACCCCGAAGATGCCGTTTTACTACGGGCAATGACAAGATCTCTAATGGAATTTTCTTCTGTTGACTGGAACAAAGTAGCCACCTGTCAAGAAAGACGGCTTGAAAACAAAGCAGAAGCAGCCCATGAGAAGCTGACAGTCCAATTTAGATGAGTGCTTTCTTCCTTAAGAAAAAAATTATTCCTCTCTCTAGTGTGAAGATAAGCCCCTTAAGTAAGTTAATACCTATAAAACAAGTACACTAAAACATGCATCCAATTAAATGAACTTCCAGCAAAAAAAGTATTAGTGTACCTTCCCTTTTATCATCAGATGTGTAATATGGAGAGTGAAGAAATTAAGAAAACAAATGATAAATAGTGGCAATGTTACAATATAAGTTGCTTGAAACGCAATTCTTAACATACTTTTTAATCAGAATTTATTAAAGCTAAACTGCAAGTTAATTTTTAAGAAACTAAGGAAAAAGAATTTCATTCTTTATAGTTTCTACTGGGGAATTAGACTTACCGTGTTCATTACCAGTAATTTGTCTTCCTCCATCAAAATAAAGATAGGAGAAAGCAACCATTAAGCTTTTCTCACATCTGAGAGGGATTAAAGTTTCAGTTTGCTAATTTGTGTGCTGCATGAATGCACTGAAAACGCTTAGTTTTATGAGGATACTCATTTGGTCTCAATACAGTGGAACCAAGAGCTCTTAAGCATGCTGATACCTAGCTCTTTTCTGTGGCTGCTAATGTTCTCCCAGGATGCAGGCCTCTGCTTATTGGTCCTTTTGGAGAGACATACACAATGCCCTGCCCCAAGACTGCTGACTGGTTTTAACACACTGTCTTTTATAACCACATGGATCACACAATGCTGTAGCACTACACCTGACACTTTAGGCTTCTAAAGCGTGTTACCACTAAGGGAGCTAGTGGGAAGTGTGCATATAGATGGAAAATAATACATTTCTTCACATCTTTCTCCCTCCATTCTGCCAAAGGCTTAAAGTCAATGCTATCTGATGTATCAAAGCCCTTCTTCAGCCTGTGGCTTGCCTTCTGAGTTCCTTCTTTCTCTCCTAAGCACAGAGTCACAGGACCGTCTAGGTTGGCAGGGGTGTCTGGAGCTTATCTAGTCCAGCTTTCCGGTTGAAAGCAGGTCTGAGTTCAGGTTATCCAGTGCCCTGTCAAGGTGAGTCAAATATTTCCAATGAGGGAGGTACCACCACTTGGCAATCTCTTTCAGTGTTTAATTGCACTCCAGAGCACTTTTCTTGTAGTCAGATGGAATTTCACCTGCAACAACTTGGGCCTGTTGTCTATTGTCCCGTGACAGTGCATCCCTCTTCTTCTCTATAACTACCTCTAGGTATTGTAAGACGGTGATTGGATCTCTCTGAGTCATCTTTTCTCTGGGCTGAACAAACCAAATTCCTCCAACCCTCTGATCATCATGGTGGCACCCTCACTGGACCTCTCCATCTTTTTAATGTCTCTGTTGAACTGAGTTGACCAAAACTGGACACCGTATTCCAGATGAGGCTTAGCAACTGCCAAGTCAAGTGGCATAATTACACCTTTGATCTGCTGGCTGTACTATACTTTTGTCTTCACCAATGGCACCATTTACCTTTGGTGCTGCCAGGGCATAATGCTGGTTCCAGGGGAGCTTCCGGCCCACCAGGACCCTCGGGTCCTTTTCAGCAGACCCAGACAGATCCCAGTTTGTACTGCTGCTTCGGATTACTCCATCCCAGATACAGGACTTTATCTTTGTTAAATCTTATAATTCCTGTCACCTTTTTGATGTTTTGATGATAGATTCCTTCCTTTTTGCTTTCAACTTCCCTATTTTTCTTGCTTAAAGTTCCGTGCATTTTGTAAATGCCCTTGAATTAGCCTCGTCTTTTTAGTTTAAAAGGAAGATCAACACCTTGGTTTCAATTAGGTTTCAAGAATGTTTAATTTCTCAAATTGAATTATAGAGAAGCTAGACCAAACTAAGCTTCGGCTAACATGTTTTCTTAAAGAGGTCCTCTCTAAGTAGCTGTCCATTAGGATTTAGTAAGTATGCTCATGGACGTAGTCTATGATGTAATCACTTCATAGCAACAATTTCATAATCCAAGGATCTGTAAATTTTACGTGTCATAACAGACAGGGAAAAGGCTGAATTTAACAGATTTTCTCTGAAAGCAAACTGTATCCCACTTGGAACTTGGAGCTAGACTAAGGTAGTAAGCAATGTCATTTCAGAGTAAATTTCATTGATTTCAAATTTTTGGATCAAATTAGAGGCACAGTGTGTCTGGCCTGGAATATTTTCTGCCCCTGTCTTCTTTTGATTGAAAAAAAATTAAAGTTAAGAGTTGTTTCAGTTTTCTGCTCAGAGAATGCTGCAATGCAATGTTTCTACATGAAGAATTTTATTACAGAATCTTTTTTAACAACTACTTTAACATTTTCCCCAAAGAATATAGATTTTGAAAAGAAAATACACATTTTACAGGAGTAACTGTTAAAGGATTTTAATATGACTTCTTTTAATCTTTTTGAGCATAATAGATGGGGTCAGACAAGACAATGAGTTAATTTGTACATATATAATCTTTGATAGTGACAAGTCCATCAAAACCTTAGATTTTTTGGCCCTCTCACTGTTGCACACAAGTGTCCCAGGAATACATAGATTAAACAAAAAAAACCTACCATGGCGTCCAGAAGCTCTTTATTACCTGTTCACATTTGTAGTTTGTTGGATGTTGGATGCTGTCCAACAAGCCACAAGTCAGTAGAATCACCAACTGCCAACATGTCCACCTTACTTAAAGGCAATGCTTTCCATATATTTGTCCATTTGAGCTTTGTCAAAAGGTTTGAGTCTGTTTTAGAGCCATTAGTGAAAAAGGAATGTTAGCTATTTATATGCAAAGAAATACTCAAATTACAAAGGTAATTTCAAATTTTGCTGACAATTCCCTTTAGTTAAATGAAGAAAAAACCTTAAAAATCTACCTGCATCAAAAATCTTAAGTGATTTGAACATGCAACATTTAGTTCACTAGAAGATATGCTCAGATAGTTTCAGAAGCTTTTATATATTCTAAATTCAATAAGATTTCCCAGGGTGAAGAGATGATAGTCAATATTAAAAATCACAGCCTAAAAGTAAACTAGGGAGCAAGAACTGTGATGAAGCCAGCTAGACAGATTCACAGCTGCTATGTTCTTATATCTAGCAAACAGCTAGAGAAGAAGTGAGAATTCCATTTTTCCTAGTGGCAGGGAGAAAAATCATTTGAACCACGCACCCTTGAAGGAGTGAGAGTGTGTCTGTTGGCTTTGCGCTCCACAGCTGTCTTCTCACTTAAAACCTTGCTTAAGGAATCAGTAAATTGCCTATGAATTTTCATTCTACTTTAAGTTCTTTAGAAGTAACACATCACAAGATGTTTTCTCCAATTCATGATTATGCAAGAGCTAGTCATTATCCCAAGTTTATGCAGGACCTATCAACCATGATCTTCCAGCAGAAGAGCTGTCACCAGCTCAAGCTGAGGAAGGCAGAGGTAGCTCTGGAGCATCAGTGCGCACTGGGACCCTAACTCGGATTGCGGTTGCTCTCCTCTGAGACTTGCTGCAAGAGAGGGACATGTGGCAGCCTCTGCTCATAATGACTTTGAAGCCTTTTCAAGTTAGAATGAGAACAACTGCAACTCTATAATCTGCATCAACAATCCCACACTTCACAAGTATTTCCAATGTTCACACCTTCTCCTATTGCTTGGGCTTTTCTTCTTTATTGAGAAAAAACATTGGCTGGCAGAATGAAAGCAGGATTTGTGCTGTGGATTTTACCATACTTCTGAAATCCTGAATCGTTTGTCCTAAATGGTTTGCATTTTCAGAGAAACCTTAAAGAGCAATATGTCCCTGTGAGTCCCAAATGCTACGTGTAGAATAGGGAACCAGCAGCACTTCTGCATTCCCAGATCCATGAGAGGATGGTGACTACATTGTGACTCAGCATATCTAAGTTCCAGGCATATGTCTCTTGCCTGGCAACTGTCATGAAATTAAACTCGTACCCCCGAGCTACAGGGGGCACATGCATGTCCAATGAGAATGTCACCCTATGTCCCAACAGGCGTTACAGATGCAGTAAAGAGAATTGCCACACAGCTCCCTTCTTTTAAAAAACTTCCCTTTATTCTTCGCCATTTACTAATCCTTGAAATTAAAACACAGGTACATTCCCCGCACAGGTGCATTTATGTATCCTCACTCTTACAGTTTTCAGAATATTAAACAAAAACTGTCAATATATTAAATAGTAAAAAATTAATAGCATTTTTCCTCTGTTTTGAGGATGGTCCTTATTCCTCTAAATTGAAGGATATTGCCATGTTCAAAACACCAGTAATTCATCCAACAATTACAGAATCTCAACTTTTGCCATCCTTATGCAGCAAGCGGTATTTTCGGTTGTCACATTCCCATTGATTTCATGAGACACAGTACTAAATCTGAGTGAAACCAGCATAGTTAAGGGAAGCTATTTTCTAGATACAGTATTTAGTTGAAAGCCTAAGTGAAATCCCAGTTGTATCAATGCACACATGAATTTTCCCATCTAATTCACTGTGACCAAGTTCAGCATGAACAATATTAAGCACCTTTTATGTTTATGAAATAATTCATAAGCAACATCCCATTGTGCTCTAAGGCATCTTTACCTGAAAGCTGAGATTTAGAAACCATTATTCTTGTCAGTCAAATTATTTTAAGTCATTCTGGTCTTCCCTTCATTAGACTTCGATAAACTTAGAATATTTTTGACCAAACCAATAGTGAAATAACTCTGTTGAAACACACATTTCACAGTCAGCTTGAGACATCTGAAACAGCAGTATCATTTAATAAAATTGCCACAAAATAGACACTATTGTTGTGCACTCACTAGTCAAAAATATTTACAGTAATGTCATGAAAAGTTGAGAACTCAGATGAATATCTTCAGAAACTTAACTGCTATTGAATTCCTTCAGATAAAGCTTCATAAAGTGGTATAAAAAAGCAATTTAGCAGCTGGCTTCCCAGTGCTTCTAACTACAGTTCTGCGTACTTGCAGAAAAAAATATTTAAATTACAATTAAAATAAATTTTAGGTTCTGAAAACATGAATAATCCAAATAAAATGCTTTTTATTTTTCACTAAGTGGCTGATTAACCACAGATACTCATAGATTTTTACTATACTTACTGTTGGTATACATACAGATGGATCTATGCCACTCTAGTTTTTATCAGATAGTAAATACCTATTTTGACAATCTACAACAGAACCTGAAGTACTTATAAGACAAATTAGACAGTATTTCATCTCATGATGAAGAGACATGCTGTCTTTCGAAGGGAGTCTTGCATAAGCCATGCTATAAGAACTTGGACATGGTCAGCCTAAAAAATTCTTTAGGACCCTTGAGGTACAGGGACATAGCCAGAACTCTTAGTCCCCTCCTACCCTCTTCTTACTCCTCAGAATCTTGAATTTTTTGAAGAGCAATGTCGGCTAAGCCAGTCTCACTTTCCAGTGGACTTTCAGGGTGCAGGGCTAGTGCCTCCATCTCTTTGGTAAATTCAGGTTCTTCCGTTTGGTCAGTAGCATGATTTAGATCCATATCTTTGGTAGCATCTGGACGAGGATCTGACTGTTCTTCACTTGTAGAACTACCCTCTACTAGTTGCACTTCATCTGAACAAAAGAGAAATCGCATAATCAGTAAACACTGAACTCATCTGCAAGCAAACATTTTTATTATTGAATAAACGCTAGGAAACTTTGCATCAATTACAAATGATTAATTTAACCAAGTTATGTCAAAAAAGACCTAAGACACTAGAGTTCTGCTTAAATTGGTGTAAGATTACTCTGAACTAACCATACACAAAGCTCTCATTAATTTATCTTCAATTTTGCCATACTTCTTTTTAATATGTAGAGGAGCAGAGTAGGACACTACAGTTATTTTAACTTCCAATTCAAGCTTGTTTTATTGACAATATTCTTACAGTTAGCTTTTCAAAGAATGGCTGCAGGCCAGTTAAACATAGAGTACAGTTGGGTTTCTGTTTTTCTTAGAGGCATGTATGTGATTACGTAGGAAGCTTTTTTGCATATAACAGACTGAAGAAATTATTTGCTAATGAGCAGTTGACCACAGTGAACTTTGGTTGAAGTGAATCATCTTAAAATTTATAACCTGACTGCATGGAATGGAATTAGCTATTGCACCTTTACTTTTCAAGCAATGTTTTCAGAGAAAAAAAATGGTTAAATAACTTTTTGCCCTGATTCTGCTAAGTAGGGGTTGTGTACTAGCAATTCTGAAAAGAAAGAGGAGAAAGCCTAATTGGGGGCCCAGGCACCTTCAGAAGTAGTTAATCTTGGTTTCTTATGCTCTGTTATGATTGATAGCCAGCTAAAAACACAGTCACAGCTAGCCACAACACTGCCAAAGACCTGCCAAAGGCCTCATTTGGCTATGGAGCTAACTGCCTTAAGCACAGGCTGAAGCACAGACTTCCTTAACACTCACCCTTGTACAGTGGAAACTCTTAAACTCTTGGTTTTGCTTGTAGTTGCAGCGGTGGGATTTTTTTTTCCCTTTTTTTTGGTAGCGGGTATTACTAGCTTTTTAAAATAAAACTGCTGTTCATATGAAAAGCTTTGATACCCCACTATTCACAAGGTGACTTGAAGCTACGACAAATTCACTGTCTTGCTAACAATGCATAATCTGATAAGGTCTATAGCATGTTGGCCATCTATCTGAAGAATTTAATGAAGATTAACATGTAGATAGTGCAGTAGTAACATGTCAAAAGATGTTAGCTTCCCTTTTTAGGGAGGGAGGGAGAAGAGCCATCCACCAAGATCCTGTCTCTCCCTCTGAAGAGGACAGCACCCGGTCACTGACTTGTTCAGTTAATATGAACCTGCAAGTGTGTGTATTTGCCACCATTGTGAGGCATCACACTGCTCACAGCTCATTATGTTTTGCTGTATTGGTATGCAATATATTCAGGGATTTCTAGTATCCTTGCCTCCAATTTCCACAGTCATTTTGATCCCACGCAACAGCAGCTCTTGTTGTAACAAGATCATCACAGGAAGCTGTTGAAAACTTCAATAAATACTAATTTATATCCAGCTATAGTTTCTAGAGTCCAGCTGAAGTAAAGAATACTACCATTGTTAAGACAAACGTGATTTGTCCAGTGCACTTCTACAATCCTTAAAACAAGGGAGGGGGAATCTACTAAGTTGTAAAAGAGAAAAAGTGATTTCATCCCCAATTTTCCTATTATTTCACTTACAGAAACATTGTAGCAGAGTAAGTTAAAGGGGGGTGATACGGTGTTTTTTCTGTTATTATGCATTAATTATTTGCTTATTGAAGGGAGAAAAACACCGTTAACAGTTTAAAGACTAATGTTTTCTTTCTTCACATTCAAAGTACACAACACAATTAACTTAATATTGTGATTATGAAGAAGACAGTATCACAGGAGAGTTATCATCTACATTAACCTTTGCAGCTGGAAGGAGTGGACTGCTTGCTTATTATCCAACTTGTCCTAACACCTCCAATGAAAGGTAGAGTAACATGAAACTTCTGCATGATTTTGATTAAAGATTTGGATTTTGAAACAGTGCAGTGCAATTCAGAATGCTTTAGTTGTAGAAACCTGTGTAACTCTAGCATTAAAAACCAGATTTTAGAAAGTACACAGTATTTGTAAATTGAAAGACTAGAATTCCAACAAATGCAGGTATGCTTTTATGTTACAACAAAGATTCTTCTTTCAACCTCAGCTGTTCCAGATTTTAAGACCTGTTACTGTTGTTCCTTGTGGTGCGGTTAATGCAGCATTCGCTTCAGTAAGCAAACTATAGATCCTAACCTTTCTTTTGCTTTTTTTCTTGTTTCCTTTTTTCTTTGGCAGCTTCTAGTTCTTGTTTCTCATGAATTTCCTTCAGGGTCTTGCAGACTTTTTTGTGGGTAAACCAGTGTATTTTCTGGCAGTTCTGGTCGCAGTACATCACCTGAAAGTTACCAGAGCTATCAATTCATCTTCATGTACTAAAAAAATATACAATATTCTTGCATTTCTTAGTGTACCAAGTTAAATCTCTCTATGTATAGTACTTAATGGTATTTTTAAGCAATTTGTAAGGTCACATGGAGTGATTCTAACCTATATAAAAATCCATAAAGAATAGTTTGTTTTGTTAACGCTGAACATACAGAAATTTTACTCTTTCTTCACTCTTAAACATACACAGTTGGAAATCCAAGTACTCGTGAATTTCAGGCATCTCTCCCAGAAGTAGATGGCTTGCACATTTTCAGTGTAGGCATACATGCCATTCCTCCTAAGTCTACACAGTAAATAGTGAAGCATTCAAAATCCTCAGCACCTCAGTGGCACTACTTCTTGTGATTCATTATAACTATTTATGGTTTCTTACCATTTTACATACTGAACATCTTTTGTCCGCTCCCTTTCCCCCACAAGTTGTACAGAATTCAGCATCCACAAAACCCACTTGGCCAGTAATAGCTTGTGTAAGTACAGAAAAAGCTGTAGGATCAGAACCCTGAAAGGTAAGACAAACAGCGGGAATGGGATTAAAAACCAACACTATCATGAAGAGGGACATGCAAGAGAATAACAAAACAAGCAATGCAAGCTTCCAGCTGGCCAGCTGCAGTCTCACTGAAGATGCTATAGCAGCAAGAACATAAACTAAATCATAGAACTTCAACTAACATGCAAAATTTAACATGTATATGGTTAGATAAATTTTTGTATATAAAGTTAACTTAGTCCTTAAGTTCTGTAGAAGGGAGGATAAAAATTATCATTTTTTTACTCTGTAAATTATTAATACTACTATTAATGAACTCAGTGTTCTTTACACACAGTCACCCAGTTGTAGGTCATATGCAGCAGGTTTTTGCAGATTAGTCTGTGCTGGCACACAGAAAGATATTTTACTTGTCACTGATATACTACTGTGCTCAGTGTACTCAGATGCTACAGACCAAATGGTCAGAACTTGAAATCTTCAAAACAACTATTTGCATATTATTATTTAGATATTGTTTGCAGTATCTTTCCCATGCAATACAAGCAGTAAGATTTAGTATATTTTACTGGTAACCATAAATTAAGACTATTCTTTTGGGCAATGATGTAAACATTAGAGGAAAAAAATGCCAAGTTGCTCCAGCTCTAAGTAAATCCTTAAACTGTTGGAGTACCATGGAATATGCACGATCGTAACTACTACAACAATGCTGAGGTGCCGAGACTGAAGCCAAGTAATTGTATATGCCAAAGGTCAAAGGCTTCCAGACAAATAAAAATTTATAGCATCTCCTCCTTTCCAGTTCTGCATAATGGACAGAAATCCAATGTAACAAACCATATTTCTTTAAAGGCAGAAAAGACTGCAAGCTCTTCTAAGAAAAAAGGGACAGGAAGGAAAATGTTTACTCTAAAGCAAGTCTTAATGCATCATGATGGCTTATGTTTTCACACTGTATTTATTTTTCTGGCTTAGACAAACAGTAGGGATTGCACTAAGCCTCAGGACATTTTAGTAGACTTGGAGCCACTTAAGATGGAGGCTATTTTTAATTCACTCAGCATAATCCAAACACGTCACAAAATTGTTCCACTTCCCCAGTGTTAGTGCATGTAACATCTAGCTCTCAGAGACTAGAAAGAACATTCTTAAAAAAGAATAGTAACTCTTGTGTAAGATTTATTATGAAGTAATTAATACTGTTATAATAAGAGTGTGTTAGCAAAGGCATGTGAGGAAAACTGAAGTTAGATCTTTTACTTGTAATTTTGATTTCCTAATTTAGATACACATTTTGCTCTACATTGCATCATCTTGCCTCTCTCTGTGATAAAAGGAGCGTCACAGAATATTTTTTCTTTTTCTACCATCATATTACCAACTTTTCATGTACACTAGAAATAATGAATGCATTAAATCTAGGAAAGGATCTGATCTTAAATTGAATTTAGACTGTGAAAAAAGAGCACAAAATGAGTTTCACCTATGTCTGAATCTATAATTTGTAAAAGTGAATTGGCAAAGAAAAACTGACTAGACATCCCAGAGAAGGAAAAGAAAGCTCTGAGACAAAAAAACCAAATTATTTCAGTTTTCTTTAAAAGCTGAGGTATTTAAGCACTCATCATGGGCACAGGAAAAAACTACTAATTGAAGTATTTAGAGCATTTTCCTGCAATACGCAAAATAAAATTCCAGTTTGCCAGAGGGTTCAGGGACATCAAAAACCTTTGCTTAATGTAACACATGGCAGAAGCTGAGAAACAGAAAGATGGCTTAGTTTAAACTGAATTTACTATGCAAGTTGCTTAGGAAGTATTTTCTTGATAGGAAAAACTTACTATTTCAACAGGAGCAATGCTTCGCACAAGCTGCTGGAGCAACGTAGCTTCACAGTAAGGAAACTTTCGGATACTTTCTCGAATTAGCTTCTCTTGATATACAGGGAAACCATCTTTATCTCTCCCTTTCAAGAGACTAAATTTTTAAAAACCAACGTCAAATAAGAAATCACATAGTACATGATCAAGAACAAATACACAGCATGCTGTACTCTGTCCTCTTTCAAATTATAGAGAATTATAAATTAAAATAATTTGGCAACTTCATATATAAACGTGTTTAAATGCAAATGAAATTATTTTTATTCTAATGCACAATCATTATGAAATATAAAATAACTAAATGTACACTCTGAAACCACTACTTACTATTTCAACCACACAGAGAAAAATAATCATCTACAGGTAGACTAGTATCTACATCTGACTAAAGTAGTGAAATGCTTTGTTGTGTTTAAAAATGAGCATTGTAAAAATAAATACTGAAGAATGCATAATACTTTACATACAAATTCTGCTTTACTTACTTTAATAACTTGTTATAATCCTGTCCTGATGCCTCTATATCTATCTGGTTGGCTCCTACTTTTTTATATGGATCACTGATGAACTATTTGATGTCAGTATGTGAAAGCTGACTTCATTTATTTTCAGTGTCATGTAGAAATCCATGGAGGTCTATGGGGAATGCGATCCTTCTAAAAGCCACGCCACTTACTTTGATACTTAAGATCAGGCAGCTGGTTTTGTAACTCTGAGTGGGTTCTGAAGATCTAAGTGATTTAAGAGTCCCAGTCTCATCCAAAGCCAGCGGGATCTGCAGTTGTCAGTTGCTTTAAGTGTTTTTGGAAAAAAAAATCTCACCCTGTATGACTGCTGGAGAGCAAAATGGCAAGAGAAGCGTTCCCAGATGATCCATATCGGACATTGAGAAATTCTTTTTTCAAGCCTATCATTCCCCCTTTTCTCCACCACATGTTGCTCTCTGCTGCTTCATAGTGTACGTGTGATTGCCAAGCTCTAACCAGTTCCAGCAGGGAGCTGAAACTCTAGGAATGCTTCCTTTGTACCCCCGGAAAGGACAATGCCACTTCAGACAGAGAAAAGGGAGTCAATGCCACCCTGAAGTGACTGCAGCTGGGACTGTTTTGAAATTTACTTGGCATAGGCTTTATCCAAGACAATCTAATCTATTATTACAGTTGTCTTTTTCTGGTATCTGTAAAGCTGGTTCATACACATACCTTTTGATAAATCCATCTAGTTTATCCTCTCGCTCTTTTAAAAATGTAATACATTTCTGGAAGATGCAACTGATGTAGTGCATTTTCATAGCAAGTACTTCATTCATATCTTTCTGCTTCATACATTTCTCACAAATTAGATCCAGAACCCTGTAACATTTCTGCAGTGCTTCTACTTCAGCCAATAGAGGGTTCTCTTTTACCAGCAACACAATCTATGAGAAAGATTGAAGAAAATGTAATCCAATTAGGAACTAGTATTTTTAAACTTGTGCATTGGCATTAAAAGTTATATAGCTCATTGTAACTAAATTTCAGTGGAGTTTCTAATATTCTTTTACTTCCACCTTATGCAGTCTTCCCCTTCTTTTTTCCGTTGTAATTCACAGTTCCCATACAAGAAACATTTAAATTAAGACTGGTATTAAAAATAATAAGGATTTTTTTCAGAATAAGAACCTGAAGAATCAAAACCATTTCAAAAGAAACAGTTACAGAAACTACCATACACTGTCCTAGAATCTCTTTGCTTTTGAACACCTAAAATAAAGTGGACTTGTATGATTTAAGCAATTTCACAGAACACATCAACCTCACATAATCTTGGAGTACTTCAGGTGGACTAGTAAAGCACTGAACTAGCCATTTTAAGAGGAAACTGTATACTCTACTCACTGAATTAGCTGCCACTGGTGCATTACTCTTTGTATGTACTGCAGATACCTGGTTGGCAACTGCTGACAGATTCCTGACTTTGGATGGCAAGCCCAAGGAACTTGACTTTGAATTTAAGTGTATTAATTTCTCTGAACTACACTGGAGGATCAAACCATAGAAGACATTATTTTCAGCAAATATACTGGGAAGTAAAAATAAATCTCTCCTGCACATACTTTCAGAAACAGCAGCAGCAGCAGTTACTATGGTGAACCAGTGATGAAGGTAGGAAGATACATGCCGAGACAAGCATTGAGAGAACAATGAGATTTTGTTAAGGTAGGAAATTGTTTTATGCTTCCACTTCAAGTGGGGCTAGGAAAAAAAGAAAGCCAAAAAAGAAAGCTATTTATGGTTACTGATGTAAAAAATAAGAATCTCTCCACTTAGGGGTGTTAGTTCAAGATTCTGGTGTATATAGACACTGGAATAGCTTCATTTTTTAATCACATCTAAATGTTGAGCCTGATTCCTTCTCATTTTCAAAAACATCTGAATTAGTGGATAATGCTTTTGATCTCAGTTGGACTCTCAGAAGAGCTGAATGCTTTCTGACATAAAGAAACAGTTCCCATGCCACAAACACATAAAATTTTCATATTACTCCACCTTAACAGGATGCATGTTAGTAGTAGTAATAATTTTATGCAGAGGCCCCGCTAATTTTATTGGCAGTTTTGGTTCTTTATCTAAGCCTTGTGGTTTAGTATAGTAGTCCAGCCTTTCACGTGGAAAGAAGTTGTTGATGACGGTCACACAGTCATGTTGACCTAAAGGCACACAAGAAAAAAAATCACCAATGAAATAATAATAATAATAATAATAATAATAATAATAATAATAATACCTAAACCCAAATCTAATCTAAGCAATACAGATGAGAATTACCCACAAAGGAGCTTAGCATGATACGCTTTGCACTGGTAACAGGCAACTCTTGCTGTTCTTTTGTGTGTAACTTTTATGTTCAGTAAGTGTAACTTACTGACTCCCAGCAGGGAATGACTTAATGAAATCTCATTTTGAGAACTCTGTCCCCTTCCTGCATGCTCTTTCCCTGGTAAGCCAAAACTAAGAGAATAGGTATTTCTCCCCAAAGTTATACTACACTAGTAGTCTCATACTAGTGTTAAAATTTTTCAAGGTAAGTTCTCTCCACTTTGTACTTTCAAAAATTAATGCCATTTGCATTGAGACTTGTAAAATTTCAGACCTGAAACAGATAGTAGCGTATTAACCTAAAGTGGGAGAAATTATAAGAACAGAACATGATTAAAATTTACCAAAAAAAAAAAGGGACTGTGATTAAAGTAACAAGATGAGAGAAGTTACACCCCCTTCTTGTTTTCTACATCTGACAATATGATGGATTACTTGGCTAAAGGGAAAGTAAAATTTAGCTTCTCTAGTTCAGGACCACATTCTTTAAATTGATTGATTTATCTTGGCACTAATCCTATTAATCAGTAGAAGATGACACAGCCAACCAAATTCCAGCATTTAAAACCCTCCACTGTTTTAGAAGAGACTGTTCTAAGCTAATAGACCACAGTTTAAGACAAATGGCAGGGGAAGAAGTATCCTCACTTCCCACACACAGACAGATGAATTAATGTTGATTGGACAGAGAATAAAAAAGAAAACAGGAATGGATTCCAATGTTCAGACTTTTACAGAGTAGCATATCTCAGTATGCCTGAAAATATTTATTCTATCTTGGTGACGTGATGAGATTTTAAACAAGAATTCTCCAAAATTACATTGGAGATAATATTCCCCATTCACTAATAATTCAATTCAGCATCACATTGGAAAAGACTCTCCAAATCCAAAGTATAATTAATAGGAGTGGACTTCTCTGACATATTAAGTGAATAGTTAAGGTTTTACTGCTTGAACCTGAAGTCAGCTATGTCAATCTTTTCCTCTTTAAAAGACCAGAATGAGATATGATTGAAATTGAGACTGCACTAACTCACTATTCAAGGAAGTAAATCTAAATGGCAAGGTAGGCTCTTGAATCTGGAACACCTAATGGACTTGTAAGGGAGTTCTCAGACATTTAAACAATATGAGAAGGTTGTGTTGAAGTGAAAATAATACAGGTCCTCATTTTTGGTTGTTGGGAAAGTCATCTGGACAGCAATAGCTGAGTCATTAAAATGACTCTACTTTTTCTGGTAATATTTTATCACACATTCTTGCTAGAAATAGGGAAAAAGTGGTATATTTGGGAATGTTAATCCAGGAATCTCCCAGCACTGTCAAGATGGGTAAAGAAGTAAAAAGGGTTTATAAAATAAAGACAAGAAACATAACAACAGAAAAAAACCCGGTTTCATGTTTTGCCCAGGATCACACAGCATACTGGAATGACAAATCTTTTCTCTTTTTCTAGTCGAGTTCAGGTCAGTAAGTACTGACTACCTCAGAACAGGTGCCGAGACTTCTCCCCCTCCCAAATGCGGAGGGAGAAGGGCAGGAGGTGACTCACCACTAGCACACAGCATGCTCACGGCAAAGCTCAGATGAGAGTTCCTGACTCCTAGTGCTACGTTTGTTCCTTCCCACAAAGGAAGCTCCAGTTATGCACTTTGTACTGCAGAAGCACTTACCTGCACTTCAGACACCTCAGATGTTACCAGCTTCCTCTCACAATTTGAAAAGGGATGACATTGCAAAAACTTGCACACTTAGAGAACAGCAGCATCTGTTCTTACAGATAAGATCATTTGTGCTTTTATGAAACAAAGCATGGGAATAGAACACAAATTGACTCTGTTACAGGATGAGATGTGGAAAAAAAAGCTGAACAACTGTGTCAGTTCAGAACAGGTCATTAAATAACGTTTCTCCAATAAAAAGCATCAGAATCTAACTTTTTACTTCTTTAGGCATTTAGGAAATGATAATAGACTTTCACTTTACCCACAAAAGCAGCCATCTGAGCTGCTGTCCTTCCCACAGAGTTGACAACGTCAGTCTCTGCTCCAGCCTCTAACATCATCCAGGTGATTTCTTTGTTTCCTGAATTTGGGGAGAAGATATGGGGAATGAGAGAGAACAAACCAGAACTTGTAATTCTTTATGCTGTAGAAAAACAAGGAGTGAATTTCTTAAAGACTAGGAATAATACTGAGGGAAATGAATGTTCTTAATGTTATTGAGAATGGATTAAGAGAAAGGCATGGTGCTGCCTCCTTATTTATGGTTCCAGAGGGTCAAATCAAAATAAAAACTAAATTCAGGCAGGGTATAACTCTGCTCTCTGTAATGCACATTCAGCTCCCCGTGGAGCTTATGGGAGTCATATGCATGTAACTACACTAGAGCTTGGTCCCTGTGGATAGCAGTATCGAAGGAAATTCTACTAATCTAGTTTGACAGCTCAACTATAACATTTGCTATTCTAAGAAGAAAAACAAATCCAGTACTATTATGTAGCAGGAGCATAAAGAAGAGAACAGATTGTTCCTTTCTCCACAGCAGGAACTGGGTGTTCAGACTGGGCTAAATACCAAGTAAAATGAAGCTAAAATTTGATGGGAAGATTAGATGACTTAATTGGTCCCCTTCAGAGACTAATAAGGGCACTTGCCACCACTCGTGCTGGTTCTGCTTTCAAAGGTATTCTTACTTTATCAGGTTTTGTGCATATGCTAAATACAGAAAAGTGAATATAAAAAAAGGAGATAGTGTATGGAAATGAATGTTTCTGATTTAAAACAAAGGCATTGCATCGGTAGTGCTCATGTACCTTTTGCACTCACAGATAACAGACCTTGAAGTCAACATTCAGAAGCATTCAAACCCAGGATGTTAAAAGCTCAGCTGTGAGAAAATGGTAAAAATTCAGCATACTCCATAAAGCTGCAGTCATTTAACAACCTCTAAGAGTTCGTTCCCACCTATCTGCTGCAGCTCTGATATTGCTCAATGCCACAGAATGCTGAAGTTTCCCAAATCTTTTTACCAAAGTTTTAGCTGAAAAGCGATCTGATCCAGTTAAAGTTCATATACACGCACATGCCTTTCTTTTCTTATGATGAAAGAAGGCAGAGTTTAAACTCTACCTGCCAAGAAATCTTACTTCCCTAGAATCTACTTTTTGGGAAGATATAAGTGGCCTAGTAAAGAAGATACTTAAAATAACCTAATATTCCCAAATGTAATCTTTTCCCCAGAAGAAACAATGTTTTTAAAGTAGTGTCTCTTTCTCACTCAAGGACATAATTGTTCCTTTCATCAGGGAAAAAGAATAGCAAGAGGAAAGCTGCAAACTACTACTTGAGACAGGAGAAGATATATACAGCTATAAGCACTCTCATGAAAAAAAAATAGCGTAAGAGAGGAGGGAAAATTAAGCTGAGAAAACATGTTTTTAAAACTTATTAGATATATTTTTAAAAGCCCACAACATAACTGCAAAAATAATGTAGAAGAAAGGCAAAATTTCAAAAGTACTGGATTGATTTGCCTCAAATACTACTAAAAGCGACTGATTTGTAGTCCTAAAAGAAGCAATTTGGTGCAGCGTCTTTTTCAGTATAACACAGTATAGTTAAACAGAATGTATCCCACTGCACAAGAAAACTGTCACAGGAGGCTGCATTTTGAGATCTGTAACAAACAGGACAAAGTACAGATAGACTCTATGCCTCCAAACGCTGAACAAAATCAATTTTTATATGAAAAAAGTTCCCAAGCCTAAACAGTAGCTCTCCTGTTCCAATGTCCTGATGATTCTACTGTCTTGACATATTTGCATGGTTCACGTAAGTAGCAGTAAACCTGAATAATAAAAACATGTCATCATTTTCCTTTAAATTATTAATTTATGGCAAATTGTACCCATCAATGTCATAAAAATCAGTGATCTAAGTTTAGTAAGTTACCTGAAAGTCCAGCAAACATCAAGGCAGTATATCCATGCTCATGTTCATTGCAGTTAACATCAGCTCCGTGTCGCAAGAGCAACCTGCACATGTCTACTTTCCCTTTGTACGCTGCATGCATTAGAGGGGTCATGCCATGCTAACAAAAGAAAGAGGAAGGAAGTGGCATACAAAAAAGAATTAGTTACATCTCTTGATCTTCATACCATTGATAATTTTTACTTGTACATACATATTCAGTATAACTACCAAAGCCTCACGTAATATTTAAGTTAGCAACAACAAAAAAGCTCACAAAATCTTCATGAAAAAATATGGTTACTAACATGCAGTAGATTTTCCAATTCCATGTCACTTTTCCAATTATGCTGTGCTATATATTTGAAAACAGACCAGTGCTGAATAAATGAAAGCCATTTACCACTGATTTGTCATTGGCCTTTTGTATAAGACATTAGCGTTAAACTAATGCTTCTGCTAGCGGGAAAAGCTTGTTTTAGAAAATTTGTTAGGTTCCTAAGTTACCTCTTTTCTCCCCAGCATTATATGATAAGCAACAAGAAAATCAGGAATAGCGTCTTGTTGGTTTTGCCATTACAAAGATTTGCAGTTTCTGAAACCCATCTTGCTCGTTTTTAGTCATGATTACCGGTAATTGTGCTACCCTCCTCTCTCCCATTTATCCATCCTTTTGGTATTATGTCTGTGATCTTACATCAGCCAGAGCTCTGAAAGTCCTTGTAAAGATACACAGCTCTAACTAGACTTTAACAACCACACAGTCTCAAACCTTGCCTTCTGATAAACTGCACCAGTACAAAAAGGATTAGCTTCAGCAAGGAAGGCATTGAGTTTTTATTAGAGTTGCACTGATGTAATTATAAATGCAAACCTGGGCAAAGCCTAGGGGAAATTTTCAGAACTAGGGTAAATTGTTAGTGCAGGTTCCCTCCCTCTCAAAGGGCAGGGAGAAGCACATTTCTGTTTGAGAAAATTGCATGACATTCCGTTTTTAGAATTTGATATGCTTTTTCCAATATGCCGTTTATTTTCACTTAACTTAAAGTCAGGATTCATGTTATCAGCCAAGACATAGTAATTGCCCAGGAACATTCTCCAACAGCTAATACAAGGGGGTGAGCTTTAGTTTGTACCTGAAGGAAATCAAAATGGCATTTTCTTCTCTTTTTTTTTTTTTTTTTTTGCAGGTTAAGGCTGTGTGCACAAATACGCTCATGTACACCATTACTGCAGCTCTGTAAACATATGGCAATGTGATAGTCTGAAATAATGTAACTGTCAGTTTGAGCCTCGATATATTTCTTGTTTCAATTTATGATAGAATAAAACCCAACTGAGTTAAATTTATCAGTTTCATTTTCAAAAAATTCCTAAAGGTGAGGGAAATTGGGAAAGTCAAAATTATAATAACAATTTTAAAGTATTATATTTTCATTATTTCCCATACTAACTGAAAACAATAAAAAACTATTACTTCATGCGTTATATTTTAGTAACCTGAAATATTTTGGTAAACTGCAATATGAACTGCCATTAAAGAAACAAAAGACCTGAAGAGATCCCTTCACAGACATGAAACAAATTTGTGATTGTTTTTGTTAGGTTTCATTTGTGGTCCTATAAAGGTTAAGTAAAGGCTTTCCATCCTAATATATAAAATATGTTACATTACGTTACATTACATTACATTGACAGCAATTTTTATGGGCCAATCCCAGTCTGGAGTCATAGTATAGATTTGCCTCCTTCAGCAGCGCAGAAGAGTACTGCTGTAGGGGATAAGAACACAGTAAGGTTTTTGACTGGAGAAGGAAGTTTAAGAAAACAATGACTTTAAGTTTGGTTACATCTTGAATGCCAGCTGTTTCAATTACAAAATCTGTCTGAAGATTATAGGACAAAGGAATGGATTGGGGTTTTGGGGGTTTTTTTTTTGATTTTTTTTTTTTTTTTGTCATCCCCTCCTCCTGGGAAGCTTTTTTTAAAAGCCTTTGATTAAATTTTGAAAGTGTCAGGCTGTGGTGTGGATCAAAAAAACGTATCAGGCAGAAAACATGTGGACAGTTGTTAGAAAATTGGATTTAAAGTCACACTGATATCAGCCTTTCACATTCACAGCAAACAAAAAATGGACAGGCTAGACACAAGCTTATCTGGAAAAGCTTGGTATCCTGTATTATGTCCCTATGCAGAAACTGAAATGACTGCAAATACTCTTCTCAGCCTGAATATCAAAGACAGGTCCAGCAACAGTCTGTTTTCTGACAGATGACATTTGGATTGTCAATACAACATACTTAAAAGACTAAACTAGCAGTCAGTTTATTAAACATACAGATGAAACAAAGTATGGAACATAGGATGAAGAATCCATATCCTAGCAGCTACTGTGTAACATTGTTCTGATCAAAAATCCAGTCTTTTAACCTCATTTCCTAGGACAAAAATGAATCATTCCCAGTTTCTTGTTTACTTTGCAGGATTGTTACATGGTTTACAGGGAGCAAAATTAACATCTCCTGTCTTCTGCAGGGCTAAAAGTACTCCCCGTATGTCTGACTGTACCAGGGGAATAGAGTTTGCAGTGCCTCTAGAAATAGCGTGGCACCTCCCTTGACCAGGTTCTTCAGCTCATCAACCAACAAGGACCCCTGGCACAACGGGGCTATGCCTCATGGCACAGTCAGCCCAGCCATTACACACCACCCTTCCCAGTTCCTGATGTTGAAAATATACTAGAAGTGGACTGAAGGATGGGATTCCAAGAGCTAAGGTGACTTAATACTGCCATGGTGGGGGAGCTAACTGAAGAAAAAAAAAAATACTACAGGGTCAGTGGGCTGAATCAGCTAACAAGGGAAGAAAAGGACACATGGGGAGGCAGGAGGAGCAGATGACTACCAGATCCAGGAAGGGGTTGGACTCCATCGCCAGAAGCAGGGGAAGAAGCAAGCAGGTCAGTCTATCTCTTTTCAGCACCTGGGAGAGGTGTACGTCCACAGGATGAATAAAAACAAATTTATAAAGATAATAAACTCAAAAAGCAACCTTCTGCCTACTAGGAACTAAGGAGGAAGTTTTCAACAACACTGTTTCTCAACCTTTGTTGACCACAGGAATTGGGGAGTGTGGGGTGGCCAGGGAACAAGAGTCGGGACAAACAACAACAAAAAAAATCACACACCATCTCACATGCCGGTGACCTGCGCATATTTAGCAGAAAAACTGACTATGTTGTGAGCATTTAAACACTCATGCTGACTGTGTAAGAAAACAAACATGATACCTGTATATTTTTAAAAGCCATTGTTTTGTGGATAACATGCTGACGATTTGCTACTAAGTAGCCACATAGACTTGTGTTACTATGAGAAAAGAGGAATCCAAGTGGTCCCAACATTCCCAGTGTTTTACACTTCTCATGCTCACTTCACCCTTCTTCTCAATCATGGAAACTTGGCCAAGATTGGCACACATAGGCTGGATCACACTGGAGCAGCTCCCTCAGCAGGCATTGGGCCACACCGCGACATTGCCTGCGTGAATACTGTGCCATTGTGAATACTAGCTACCTAGAGAGGGAGAGGGCTGTAAAAACCCCAGCTGAAAAACTGCTGTAGACACTTGTATGCTGACAATGTTAAAGCACCCACGTCTCCTTTGCCCAGCTCATTTTGCAATGAGGAACCCAGCCCCACGTACACATGGAAAGAGTACCTTATTTTATTCTTTAGATTCAGGCAACTATACCAGTTCTATTAATTCAGAAAATTACAAACTAAACGCATAGACTGTAGGTTTGGCTTTTATTTGAGACAATATTTGGGAAGTTACTAAAAAAGAAACAAATGATGCAAAAAGAGCAGGTGCCACAGGGAATACAGAAATACTAGTTGATGTATGTCTTCAAAATCAACTCTCCTAAATAAAAAAGACCACCACCACTGAAATTAGACCAACTCATTAAGACTGGTTCAGGTAGGTATTTGGAATTGGATTGTAAAAATGTCTCCGACTTTTAACAGAAATGGTACTGAATGCTGCTAGTCTAGAAATACATGACTTGAATTTTCATCAGACAAAAGCCTTTAGAAATTTCACCCTTAAAGCTTTTGAATAAGATTGCCTTTACATATCTTAAACTTACTGCAAGCAGGACAGGATTTGGAAGGTAGTCAACAGATACATGCACAAATAATTCTAGCTATAGCTAAGTATGAACTAACTAGAATATGAAATACTGTTCAGCGAGTGTTGATCATAGCTACAGTCCTCCTTTATAGTCATCTTGCTGAGCTGTTGGTTTCACATATGTAACACATTAGATTCCTCTGAAGATCTTTCTGTTCATCTGCAGTGGTGAAAAGTTAAAGTCTACATCAGTCAGCAACCTGAACTGAAACCAGATAATTCTTAATAGCTGTTGAATTTTATTTGGTTTGTGTATTTTGAAATACTATGTAAAAAGACAAAACTCTTTCTCCTCAATAAAGGCCAAGGATCTGGGCATTTTCTGCTACCATAGGAAGTTCACACTAGAATAGCGTAGATAACTATCCAAATAGCTTAACTGAAGAACCCTCTGCTGAACACAATCAGTATGAGTAAAGCTACACATACCTCATACACTAATAAGCAGGCTGCTGCTGTAATTCCTAGAAAGTATTCAGTGCTGTAATTAGCATATAGAAGTGGACTGTTTCTAAAAGATGTATTTTATTACAGAAGTGAACAGCTGAATTATGAAACCAGAGGAAAAAAGTAATGCTGCTAATGCCAAATGATAGTTCTGTACATAAGAAGATTATGAATGACCTTAATATTATTTTAAATACAGAAAAACTGTGAAGCCTTTTCAGGGCAAGTCTCTCTGTTTAATCTGCAGAAAATATGGGATTGTAGTACTACAGTGCTCCTTTGCAACCTTAACTACCAACATGACTGGAAGAAACTTCCACAGCTAGAACATCCATATGCTTCCTCTAAACCTCCTTGCCGTAACAATCTGAAAGATGTTAGCCACACCCTGCAAATGGATGGAGTTAAAGTCAGCAAACTGCCAACATGAAGTCACAACACTATTTACAAGCTCTGTACTCCCAGGGGAAAGAAAATTCCTGAACATTTTCTTCCATACTACATTTCCAAATTAGCAACGACTCCATCTAAAATAGGACAAAACCTGACTAAGCAGCATGCATTTAAAAGAAATATATTTGTGTTTATTTTGCATCCCTTTCCATAGCCCACCTATTTGTCCTAATATTTTGGGACACCTGAGCTTAAAGGTTCCTGAGGAAAACCTGAAGTTTTGAAGTTGCCAGAGTCAAACTGTTAAAGACAAGTTTTGTGGAAAAGCTATGTATTTCTTTGTTTTCATAAAGACAGTGATTAAGCCTAAACACTTTTCCTTTCTTTGACTACCTAAATCCACAAAGAACAACAAAAAAACTGATCTGGTCAGAAATGATGCTGGGAAGAAAACAGGACTGTATCTGCTGGATACCTACAACCTTCTGGAAGATGGGCATCTGTGAAACTGATTTGAATAAAGGGGTCTTACTCTGCTTTCATGTGACCTACTGCTCCCGGTAGAGCACTGCAGATAGGAGGTGGTGAAGGGTGAGCAAGTCTTGGCACGTGGGCAGGAAAAGCAAATAGACTTAGAGGAGCAATTTTTTATTTTTTTAAATACATGTAACAACAGCAGAAGCAATGCTGAAATACTGTGTCCAGCTCAGGCCCACATTTTTGGAGGAAGAAGCTGAAACAACTGGAAAGGATTCAGAAGAGAGCCATAATTATAGGTCAATTGCTGAAGAAACATAACTTTAGGCAAGATACTTAAAAAGTCAATGCATTTGGAAGATGTTAAAATGTGACTTGGTCCTTGTCTAAAGGTACGTAGAGAAAAGATTGCTAACTGTCAGTAGTTTTTAACCTAGAAGAAAGCAGATCTAAGCAGTTAGAATACATGGTCAAACCAAAAATCAAAGGGACATCTTATATGTTTATTTTTTTTTAAATCAGCAAGTGCAATATATAACAGCCTGCTTCTGGATGCTGCGGATTCTCCAGCCTGTGGAAATTATTAAATTGTGACTGCATGTTTGCTGTACAACAACTAGAAGAGAGAATTACATAAAACCTGTGCTCATTCTGTGGATTCTCTCATGTAAAAAGGACTTTAAGGAAGGAAATGAGTGCTTGGTTCCCAACTGAATTGTGCTGCCATTTCAATATCTAAGCATTCAATTTTCAGGGCTGTTTCCTCATTTCTTAACATCAATAAAATAAGTAACAGTTGTAATATAAATAATAATGTGAATTTCAGGATAAACAGCTAAGGCAGCAGGGGAAGAAAGTAAGACCCGATGCATTCAAATCAGTCTCCAGTTGTGGTGACGCTGAAAAACAGATGAAGCTAATGTTTAACCGGGTTTTCACATACTCTATTTATGTATAGATATTAGAATAATACATTAGAGGGAAAAAGGTTTATAATAGAAAAGTTCTAAAAGTTGAGATGACTGATGGATTAAGAATCCTAAACAAATCTGAACCCTCTTCTGTTCAATATGCATCATTACACACCACTCTTGGGGATAAAAAGGAGACTGCAAGTAGTCCATTCCATGAACTTGTCTTATGTGCCTTGGCTGTATTTAGTCAGATATGAGCATTAGGCAAGTATTGCTAATACTATTTCTTCTTTAACAATAGGCTGAGGCATAACTCAGTTATGGTTGCTATTAATAAACCATATCCTTTCAACAGTAGTCCTGCATGTTGCACTAATACTGCATCAAGGGTGCAGTCGTTCAGCACTAATTCAGCAATTACACTAAAAGAAAAGCTTTTAAAGCCCATACAATAAAGCACACTTGCAAACATACTCACCTTGCATCTTGGGTTCCCAAAGATTCCTGTAAAGCTTAGTTTGACTAGTTTGTCAGAAGCTTGTTGAAATTCATACATTAGAAATTAAGGTTTAAATCATAGAATCATTTGGGTTGGAAGGGACCTTAGAGATCACCTAGTTCCAACCTCCATGCCATGGGCAGGGAGAACTTCCACTAGACCAGGTTGCTCAAAGCCCCATCCAACCTGGCCTTGAACACTTACAGGGATGGGGCATCCACAGTCTCTCTGGGCAACCTGTTCCAGTGTCTCACCACCCTCATAGTAAAGAACTTCATCCTTACATCTAATCTAAATCTACCCTCTTTCAGTTTAAAGCCATCACCCCTTGTCCTATCACTACCTCCCCTTGTAAAAAGTCCCTAGAAGTCCCTAAATATTTAACTGTATTTAAGAACAATCAGAAAATGGATCTGTTGGCAGCACAAAAAAGGCTAACAATATTCCATGAAGATAACCAGTAGATGAAGTGATAATTTTCCTCCATTCAGCATTCACAAGACCACATCTGCAATACCCTGTCCAATTTTAGGCCTTCCAGTACAACAAAGACATGGATAAACTGCAGCAAGTTCAGCAGAGTACCACCAAGACACAGTGGGAACTTGAGCACTTGTGCAGTAAAGAGAGGCTGCAGGAAATGGGCTTGTTCAGCCTGTAGAAGAGATGGTTTTGATGGGACCCAACAGCAGCCTGCCAGTGCCTACAGGAAGATCATTGAGAAGATAGAGCCAAACTCTTCGGTTATGGTGGCAGGAGGGCAAGAGACAATGAGAGTTGAAACAGAGGTTCAGACATAAGGGAAAAATATTTTCACCATAAGCATATTAAGGCAGTGGAGCAAGCTGCCCAGAAACATTGTGCAGTCTCCATCCTTGGAGGTTTACAAGGCCAGACAGTATAAAGCTCAGAGCAACCTCATCTGACCTCGAAGCTGAAGCTGCTTTGAGTAAGAGGCTGAACCTTCTGAGGTCCCTTCTAGCCTGAATTTCCCAGTGATCCTATGAAATGATAAAGTTGAGAAAAACCACAAACTGACATTTAAAGTGATAAATTACACAAGGTTCCTTTAACCTTGTGTGATGTTCGTATCTGTTTCCTCTTCTTTTTCCTTTTACAATGTTTTTCTAAAGTGTGCAACATTAATACGAAGTGTAATGTGGAAGCAAAACTGTAATTGCCCACCATGCATGTTAGATCAATGTGTAATTTGTCAATTTAAATGTCCACAAACTTCCTCCCATCTTCAGGTACCACTTACGGATTTTATCTTCTACATGTCTGTCACATCTGCCTCTGCAAGACAGTGTGTTTTCCACTTCTAACTGCTCACTCTCCAAGCCTGTTTACTGTTCTGTAAAGATAAGGCTTTGGGTGATGAGATGCAAGCATGAGATGGGGACAGGTATTCTTTATCCCCACTGTCTGCTGCTATCTAAGTGGAGGCACTACAGTTTGGTGGAGGTGACAAGAAGTCAGGGAGCACCCCCCATGTGTGTTGCTGCAGTGTTCATCTTACCTTACAGACACCAAAGTTCATGCTGGAACTTGAGAGAAAATATAAACAGTGTAGTACTTTAAGTAACATTAATCTTTAAACTTTCTTCAAAAAAATTAGGAGTTCTTCACTTCAAAGGTTCATTATTCAGCTGCAGGCTGGAAATATGTTCAGAATAACTCCGATTTCCAGGAGTCTGTGTAGCAATGTTAATTAACAACAAGAAGGCCTTCAAACCTAGTATTTTCCTTGCTAAACCAAGCATAATGCTTGCACAGTTTCACTGTACCTCATCCAAGCAATTGACACGGACATTCTTGCTGCCCAGTAGCCTTCCAGCCTCCTCGGTGTTTCCTTTAATTAAAGAGAAAAAAAAAAGAAAAAAAAAGACACAAAGAGAAAGAAAAGAGGGTGAGAAAGGGAATAAATTGAGAATCAAGAAGAGGAAAAAGATCAGTTCCATTCCTGATTGCAATCAACACCTTTGTAGATTAACCACTTGGGATGGTAGATTAACCACCAATAAATCCATCACACTTAGTAAAACAAGGCTTAGGAACAGTGTTCTGCTCTAGAAGCTAAAAGCCAAGAAGTCACAACATCAAAGAGTAGTCTGAGAGCATGCACTAGAAGTAAACTTCCATCTTTTTTTAAGTAACTGATCTACACACACACAAGGACAGAACACTAATACATCTCTTCATAAACAGCACCAGTACAATTCTGAATGAGTATAACAATACTGAGCATTTTAACACATTCCGTACTTTGACCTCTTTTGGAGCATCTTATGTCTAAAGGAGCTGTCTAAATTATCACAAAAGGAAATTATGCCATTTCAAAGACTTTTCTAGTCCGAATTAAACATGCTTTATCATTTACTCCCATCTCCTTTCCTGTTTAAATTTGAAATTTGTAACATTCCACTTCCCACATCCACAAAAGTAAAAGGAATTTGCTTTTGGTAATAGAGAATAGAGGTGGAAAGGACAAGGACCAAGGTAGCTTGATCACTGACATTTCTAAAAATTGCCAAATGCATAAGGAGACTGAAGTCTGAAAGAAATCTGTGCAAGGAAAATTGGGCCATAACTTTGTATTTTTCAATTTGCTAAAGGAAACCTTTCAGTTAAGCCACAGATCTAAGAACCTGATTTAAAGCCCATTGAAGGACTATTCACTACTGTCAATACAGCTTCAACAGGCATGCAAACAAATAGAAATAAAACAACATTCAAAGAGTCTAAGTTTGGGGAATTAAATTTTTTGCAAATTAACAGAAACTTCTGATCATGGATTCAATCATAAGCAAAGCTCTTTCAGCAATGATATGCTTAATAAAAATAAGCATTACATGCTCATTTTAATCACAGGCTTCATGTTTATATTCACTATATCACAAGGAGGTGCTCATCCAGCAAATTCTCAGCAAAGCAGCACTTGAAACTTCAGTTCTGGCTCACTTTCTTTAAAAAAACAAAACAAAACAAAACATTGCAAATACTGGAAATAATTTCTTTTCATAAGCTTTTGGTGTGGTTTAACTATACTAAACAGGTTTCTTTTCTTTTTTTTTTTAATTAATTACTTTATGGGAAAAAAGCCAGACACCCGAGTCATCTCACACACTTGATAAAGACTCAGTAAAATACACCAACTGACAGTCAGGGCACTGTCAACTAGCCTACTCCCCCAAATACACATATTTTTATTGGTTTTGGTTTGTTTTTGTTTATTTGTTGGGGTTTATTTGTTTGTTTTATACATGTGAGAAGCTTCCTAGGACCTGGAGTAGTTTTCAGAAGAACATCCCAGCAAAAGAACAAACATTAGAAAGAGCAAGCCTTCGAGCGGTGATCTTCAAAGTAAATTTTAATGCAAGTAAAGCAAAGCAAAGTTGCATTTACAAGTTCAGAGTTCTGTATGACAAAACATTGAAGGATTTCCAAACAAGACACTAAACTGACTAGTCAGACTTCTAGAACAGGCTAGAGCTTAAAGCTGGAGCCAGGCTGTTCACAGTGGTGCATGGTAGGAGGCCAAGAGACAACAGGCAGAAGTTGAAAGTAAAAGAAGCTTCAGACTGGATATAAGGAAAAACTTTTTCACCACAAGCCCAGTAAGGCAGCAGAACAGGTTGCCCAGAGACACTGTGCAGTCTCCATCCTTGGAGGTTTTCAAGGCCTGATAGGATAAAGCCCTAAGCTATCTTGTTTGACCTCACAGCTGACCTGTTTTGAGCAGGGGGGTTGGCCTAGAGACCTCCTGAGGTCCCTTCCAAACTGAATTATCCCATACCCTTAATCATAAGCATCAGGTAGGTTAGACGGAAGCATCTGCAAGACGAAGGCCTGAAACTCTGATTAAAGTGAGTTAATCAAACTGATTCTGATCCACAACAAATTCATTGCTGACTGTCCTATGCTTGTGTCTGATACAGAGGAATGTTTTAATACAATTGAGAGTGAAGCCCCAAAACTATAAATAAAATTTCTTATGGGTTCAAATTGCCTCAAAACTACATAGAGAAACACATGGAGCATATCAAGTGTTTTTAGTTTACCTCCAACTAACAAACACCGCTCACAATTTTCAAAATACTGTTTGGAGTATAACTATTCAGGTAGGGCTGTGAAATTCACATTGCCAGACCATGAAACCCAACTGTTACAGCAAGCAAGACAGAAAGCCCCCCTTTAATAAGCATATGTGCCACATAACGTGGTGAAACTGCAGCACTTGGATGAAATGCAAAATAAAACAGTGTAAGGGACCAGAGGTGCACAATACCCTGGACAAGCTCAAGCTCTGTTGATTTAAGATCATCCTGTCTGCAAGGACGCGCTGGTGTGGCAACAGCACCTAGGGAAACCTGTAACAGGCTAAAGAACTGGATTATCCCCAAGAAAACATTTTTTTGCAGCGCGCGTCGATACAAGTCATTAGATAAACGTCAACGTACATTACTAATATGAACAGACCTAAGAAAGATGTAAGCTTTCCTCGGCAAGAGTTCGACCCTCACAGCTGGGCTTCCCCAGCCCGAAGGGTACAGCAACGCGCACCCCCTCCACGCCCGGCAAGCAGCCGGGCCCCTTGGCACTCCCCGGATGACCCAGGCCTGCCCCACGTAACGCCCAGTGCGAGAGAACCGCAGGGAGAAGGGGGACGGGGCCCACAGGCGGTGGCTGGAAGGCGGGCGGGCGGGCCGGCCCCTACCACGGGCCCCCGAGATCGGCGACCCCAGGAGCCCGGCCGGGCCCGTCGCCCGCGGCCCGCGCCAGCGCGGCCGGTAACGGCCGCCGAGGGCCGGCGGTCTGCCCTTCGCCCGCCGCCACTGACGCCGCCGGCGGCGGCGGATGTGAGAGCAACCCCTCCCGGCGAGCGACCGGCGGGGCCGGTGCGGCGGGGAGCCGCCCGGGCTCTACGAGGCCCGCCGGAGCCGCGACGCGGCCCGGCCCGCGGAGGCAGGGGAAGGGCAGAGCGCCGCCCAGCACTGCGCCGAGAGGGGCGGCGGCGGCAGCCCGGCCGGCCCGCGGCGAGGAGGTGGAGAGGCCGGGAGCGGGGCCGGGCACGCCGGGGCGGCGCTACCGCCCACCGCCGCGGAGGGGCGAGGGCCGGGCCGGGCTCACCTGCGGCGATCACTCCCAGCAGGTCCTTCTCCTCCGGGCTCAGGTCGCCTCTCCTGGGGGGAGCCATCGCGGCCGCCCTGCCTCCCGCAGACGGTAAGGCGGACTCGGGACGGTGCCGCCCGGCGAGGCGAGGCGAGCTCAGCCCGGCCGCGGCGACAGCCCAGGCCCGGCAGGTCCCCCCGAACACCCCCGCCCCGCGGCCGGCCCGGCGGCGCCCCCGCCCCGCTCCTCATGGCGACTTCCTCCCACAGCTCCGCCCTGCCAGGGGCCGGCCGCGGGACAAACCATTCCCTCCCAGGTGTGGGGGGGATTGGGTGCCGGCAGTCCCCCTCCGCCGACCTCCCAGCTCGGCGCTGCCGGGCAGGAGGGGGCTGTTCCTCTCTCGCCCCTCGCTCTGAAGCTGAGAAACGGGTCTTGCTTTTCCTTTGCCCTCCTTTATTGCCTTCCCTGAGGCTCCTCCTCCGTGCCCCCCCCCCCGGGGAGGCGCCGGGAGTGGGGCGGCCGGGCGGAGGGGGCGGCCGCAGAGCCGCCCGTGTGTCAATGTGTCTGTCCTTCACTCCTCCATTGTCTGCCGCCGCCGCTGCCGTGCCTGCCCTCCCCTCCCCGGACCGCGCAACCACCCGACAGGTGCGGCGGGCGGGCGGGCGCCCCTCGCGGCCGGGCCGCCCCGCCCCGCCCCGCGGAGAGCGCGGCCGCCGCCGGGCGCGAGCGGCGCCTCAGCCCCGCGGCGGCTCTGCCCGGGCGGGCGGGCGGCGTCCGCGGGCTGCGGCGGGGCAGCTCCGGGCGGGCGGGGCGCGGGGCCTGTGCGCGGCGGCCGTCGCGGGTCCGGGCGGGCGCCGCGGCGGCGTTGCCCGTGTGCCCGCGGAGGAAGCCCGCCGTGCGCGGGTTTGCGCGCCCCGGCCGGCCTCGCCTCCCCGGCCGCTGCCGGGGACGCGGCCTCCCTGGCGTTCGGCGGGCGCGGGGGTCGGCTGGGCGCCTGCTGCGGGCGCGGGGGAGCCCGCTGGAAGCCCCGAGGCCCCCGGGGCGGGCGGCGGTGGGCGTCTGCTGGCGGGAGGGCGGCGGTGCGGGCCGGCTGGCTCCCGCGGCAGGGCAGCCCCGGTGCCCGGCGGCCCTTCCTTCCGCGGGGGCCGCTTTCTTTCTTGCCTTTTTATGGCATCGGTCTGTGGGGTGTTTTCTTCCAGGCAGGAAAAGCTGTTTATTCGGCCAAAGCGGCGGAATAAAGCCCTGCTCGTGTCACGGCATCGCGTCTCCGAAAGGAAGCGGGCTTTGATGAATTGGGAAGGGAAACAAGGCGTTCGGGGTGTTCAGAGCGGTGCCTTTTGTTAGCGCCTTTCTAAAATTAAACCGTCGGTGGAAAAATGATCTTTGTTACGGATCCAACTTTCCGCTCCTCCAGTTGAAGCTCGGTAGGCACAGGGATGATCCTGCGGATCCCCGGCAGGGGACAGAGGCAGAGGTTTAACATCCTTGATTTCTGCGTGTGCTTGTAGGAGAGAGAAAAGCAGAACCCTAGTACTTGGTGCTGACTTTTACCCTCCTTTGTCCAAGTCTTCAGTGTATATTTTTTGTATCCTTTCTTTTAAGAAACCTATTTTCCCCTGTAACTAATTTTTTGAAGGCATAGCTTTATCAGCAACCTGATTTTTTTTTCTTAGGACTTGCAGGTCATCTCGTTGCTACTTATATATCGGAATCTCTCTCTCAAATACTAATCTCGTTCTCTGTTTTCACGTTTGTTAATTGCTTGACTCACTTTCAGGTATCGTGAAACCCTGTTGTTTCCTTCCTGGCTCATAGAAGAGCATGCTCTCTGAATGTAGTGTATCTTCATAACTATTGGGGTATGAAACCAAAATGTGATGCAATTTTATTTTAACAAAACAGCCAAGCTCTGTATGTTTTCCTGATTTTAAAAATCATGGAAATACAGGGATGTACCACCATCTAGTTTTACTTGAATCAACAAGTGTAAACAAGAGAGATTGCTTTGGACTTCAGATTATAACAGATTCCCTTGACTTTTTTTTGTGGGAAACCAAAAATGCCTTGAAGGAAATGCCCTCAAGACAAAAGTGCTTTTTATATTCTGGTCCAGAAATATATCCCCGTGTAGTGCTACCAGAAGTCTGTCACTGGCTCAACTGTGAAGGCCGAATTTAGAGTTTAAGTGGCCTTTTGTTGGTTCACTGTAGGGTCTGAATTTTACCCGCTGTGAACAAATTTTGTGATATTATAGTACGCTGATAATCTCTGTGGCACTATTAAATAACAAGAGCCTACAAGCTTCCTTTCATATTCCAAAAAAAACCTGTGAGGCATTCAGTGTACGAAAGCATGCATATTACGTTCCTTTTTTTTTTTTTTGATGTGAGAATGTCAGTACTGTCATTGCACCCTAGTTCACAGAGTAAACAGGCAAACACAATTTTTCCTTGGCAGCCTCACTGGAGCTCACTTGGTGACTAAGGCTGCAGGAGTGCTTCATCTGCAAGGGTAATAAAATACTTTAACACTAGTTAAAAGTGTTTCTTACTCTTACCTATGGAAGGCTTCTGTATGACCTTCAATCCTGTAGTATGCGGACATTTCACAATCTTTGGTTTATCCTTGTGAGAATGCGATGAGGTAATGAAATGGCATTGCCTCCATTTTATGTATGGAATTTGAAGCATGGAGGCAGCAAATGATTTTTCCAAGGCGGCGTAGGGACTCTGTGGCAGGCTGTTATTCTGTACCTTTGTGTCTTGCCCCTTAATACATTTTCTTTTATCTGCTGTATCTGTTTGTTTCATGTGTTTGAGTTGTGGTTATTACTGTGTGGTAATTAGTAATTTAAGTTTCGCGTATTACAGAGGGAGAAGGAAATGTTAACCTCACTGTGATTCAATATATTGTTTAGATTTCAAATGATAAGTATTACATAAAAAAAAATTCCCTATTTCCTCATCAGGTGATACGTCTGATACTTTTGATTTGTGAAGCAGGTACCAGGGGTGACATTTTTCCCCCGCCGTTTGCTGGTTCTTGTGTGTGCAGGTGTGCTCCTGGGAATATATGATGGCTCTTGTAATCAATGTATAGGTGATCCTAAACACCTGATGTTTTCTGCAGTTGTTGAGAGCAAGATTCAGCAAGAAAATAACAAGTATTTCTTTAATTGAGTAATACTCAGTTTTGGTGAATGTACAAAACAATAAGCTTTTTCTTGGGTCAAGCTGGGGGAAAGAGAGTGCCTTATGCCTTGGAGAGTGCACCATGAAACTCTCAGTCTTTGGACATGGAAGAGTGGAAAAGGAGACGCCGAACTGGTTTCAGGCTGTTTTCTCTCAAATGACTAACCTTCACTTCTGGAGGCTTGCCTGAATTATGGCCATGTACTCTGCTGCTCTGCTAATGGTAGCATGGGTCAAAGATCCTATAGCCTCTTTCTGTGCCTGGGCTTGGCATGATCAGAAACTTGGTCTGACCCACTACATTTTATCTAGGGAAAAATAAAAGAATAGGTCAAACAAGTACTGATATTCCTATGACTTACTCTCCTAGCTCCCATCTCACTGGTTCACAGCTAAGGACTTCCTCAGCAGAAGGTGGTATCTTTGTGTTTGCCTATGTATTTGATAGCCTGCGGTGGGATTTTCAACTTTAGGTAAACTTTGTGTCTGCAGCATCCTGTGATTATAACTTTCACAGCTGCTTGAAAAAGGACCTCTTTTTATTTGTTTTTGAACCTGCTACTTCATGGTTTCATTTGATTCCCCACCCCCAACCCCCAGTTCCTGTTTTGGGAGACGATGAAGAATTGTTTCCTGTTCACCCTTGACGTGCAGTCATGCCTTGACAGACCTGTGTTATCCCCTGCCGCTGTCTTTTTGTCAAGCTGAAGTCTTAGGTCTATTTAGTCATTCCTATATAAAAGCCATTTCATATGGTTCTCAAGCGTGGTTTTGTAAAATGGTTCTTTCTTCTGCATGGCTTGGGCTGTGGAAAATCTCCTTCACGTGGAGCTGAGTCTTTCAGGCAGACCTCCACTGGGTTTTGGTCCTGCTGTCTCCAATCCTTATAGTTATATGCTGGCTAATGTGAGGAATATCAAATAGGATTATTAATTTAGATCAATTCAAGTTCATGCAAGTTCAAGGGGTTTTTTTATTGCTAGAAACATCCTCTGTTTTTTCCTCTCAGATCTCACAGATGCTCCTCTGTGGATAGGTTACTCCCTCCCTCAGTTAATGGGCATTGCATAACTCTTTGACTTCCTTAAATATTTTTATTTTATTCTAAGTGGGTTTTTTTTAGGTTTCATCTGTTTTTGGATCTTGGGACAGCCGCTGGATCTGTGATATGATCTGTCAACATTGCTAAGTCTTGTTTTGTACCAGAAGGTAGATTATAAAAAGACCACAAAAGAATAACTGAAAGCAGCCAGGGACTGACAACCACGATACATGTTTGAACACAATAGGTACATGTTTGAATGACAAGGTATTCCTATAGCCAAGGTGCTCATCTGAGACATGGATAGAGATCTCCATCTGCTACCAATTCCCTGTTGGGACCTTGCACAAAGTTAGGCTTTCTCTACACTTTGAAATTTAGGAGCAAATCCCAGCACTTGACTCTAGCTGTATCCGAAGTCTGGCAAGATGAGACCTGTGCTCACTTCATCTTCTCTTGAACCCTGACTTGAAGGATTCTCAAGCATATGGGACAGAAGGACACCAAAGTATCCTCCAAAAGATTGTCTAGTCCAGACTATTGGGTAAGCAGGGTTGAGGTGAGCAGTGTCCTCCAGTGGGAAATAACAGGACAGAGCTGTGCGAAAGTACGGGTTTGGGACCTGAAGGTCCTCCTGACAGGGTTTATTAGTCTGATTTAGCACGAGTGTTGGTGGTTTGCTCCTAGACGTGATCTGACTGAGCAGAACCAGCTTTGGTGTTTTTGCACCCAGAACATAGCCAGCATAGCAGCCCTCAGTAGAGGGTTCTTTAGAGAAAACTGCTTGCAGGTTTTTTTGTATAGGCTGTAAAGTGCATTTTTGAGTATATGCTTTTATATTTGTGTATGTCTTTAACTGCTAATTGTGCAAGGGCAACCCGCGTAATCTTTCCACAGACAGTGAGGGTTAATGGTGCAAAGAAGGAATGTTGAGGCACTTGGGTATTGTGATGATGAGGGCAACGTGAGTGCCTTAGATAAATGTGCATTTGTACTACCTGGTTAAAAGCTTCTTTTCAAAAAACCCCCAGCATTACTGTCATAACAAAAGCAGATATGTATACCCCTTGCTCCATTTATATACTCAACATTGGATCTGTAATTTAGGGAAAAAAAATTAAATTGGTCCTTTGCAGGTTGATTTCATATTCTTTTAATTGTTCTAGATGGTCCTAGTATGAACAACTTGCTCAGACAATACATCTTTTTTGCTTTTCATATGAGGCCTTAAGTCATTACTGTTCTTTTTGATTAAGAGAAATCCAAGCTTTAAACAAATTGTTTTCATGCATATGAATTCCATGTAGGTAGGTACTTTAATTTTTTGTAAGTGTAATAGAAGAAATGGCATACAAGCAGCTTTTTGCTGATAAAGGACTGAGATGTGTTTAGTGACCGCAGAGCAATATGTGTCAGAGGGCTGGCTGAGCACCTTTGCAAGTCTAAGTTCTTTCCCACTTAAGCCTTGCAAGTGTTACTGTAAGAGTTGATTTGCGATGGCTTTTCAGACAGGTGTTGCTAAAATAAATTAAAAACTTCAGAGACGTAAAGTAAATAAAATTACATAAAGCTGCAAGGGAAATACATCTCTGCGTAGAAGGACATTAAAAAACTTCACAGCACATGTAGACCCTGCACCAACTTTGGGGAATCATGAGTGCGGTACCGGGAAAAATGAAGACCCTGGGAGTATCAGCAGCAGTTAGTGACAGTTAAACCTTTTCTCTGGTGAAGAATGGTGGAGGCAGTTAGGTTAAACATATCTAATTAGATCTAATTTGTGACTAATTTTTTAACCTAAGGCAAGTTTATTTAAGCTCTGCTTACAGTCATCTACAGATATATGTACGTGTTTGCAGGCTTAAGGTGATTGTTTAGGACAGAGGAATGAGATGATGTGTTGAATGGGTATGTGCTGTTAAATTCAGATTGCTTTAAGAGACATCATCTTTCACTCCTCAGCTTATTTTCTGTCCTCATTCCTCCTGTTCAAATTCAAGAATTCTTACGGCTGTGTTGCACATAAGGCAATAGGCTGTCACATCTGTCTTGCTGCCTGAGTCTACAGGTAAAGTAATTCCATTCTGATACCTCATGTGCAATAAATTTCAGCTGCGAGCTGCTGTGGTTGCCCATTAAACTGTGTATTTGATTTCTGATACTGTATCTTTTTCCATGTGATCTGTTGTTGATTAAATATGAGTCTTCCCCTCAACTGCAGCAGTACTTACTTGTTAATTTAAAATGGTAATTATCTGTTGAAAGATAGCTAAAATACTCAAGGATCACTCAGAGGTGATGCTGGTGTGTGAGAGGAAAATTGACAAATGGAAAAAATCTATTGCTTCTCCCTAGAGAGAAGTCTGTGGAGTCCAGTAATATTCTGCTGTGCCTGAAAACCCTTTTGAACTTGCTGAACCATACTTCTTAAATCTAGCTGTAGATCTTGTAAGATACTGCAAAAGTCAAAAGCTATTCCAAAATAAAGAGAGTCCAGTGACCGAAGGGGTGGGTACAGTGGTGTGGTGGCCATATTTATGGCACTGTAGTGCTCCTCAAGATTCTTACATGCTGTGAAGCTGAGAGCAGAACAAAACACTTGAGTTTCAGGGTTTAACAGCTTTGGTCTTCTGTAAAGTGTGGTTGTGTAGTGCAAGCACAATAAAGGGAAGTCATTTATTTGTAACATACTGCTGGTAAACCTTCCGACTTGGATCACAGTTTTGCAATGGGGTTGGAGAAATGCAAGTGGCAGCTCATGTAGATCAGACTGCAAGACTAGGATGTGCTTGGTGCATACTTCCTAGGCAAAGGGAAAGTAGTTAAGGGGTAATAAGCTAGTCATGAGTCAGTATGGAAGCTGAAAACCTGGCTAGTGGCTGATACACATGGTAAGAGCTTTTTTTTCCTTTTGTTCAGTCTCGTTCCCAGTCCATCTTTATCACTAAGTACATTTTAATATAGTAAAAAAACTTCCTCACTTGCCATAGAAAACAAATAATCTTTTGTTGAGTTACGTATTTTGGTTTTTAACTTCCCAGAAGTCAGGAAAATTTTTCCAGGAAGTATATCAGTAATAAGTCCTACCATAATAGGGACTTTGTAGGAGCTGTTAGTTGCTGTGTCTAAGAACTTTTGAAATTAGAAATGTGTTTTTTCCTAGTATGGAAGCTGTAGAATTTTCTGTAGGAATTTTAAAATTCATTGAGTACTTCATACATAGGCATGTTTTTGAGTCCTGTATAAGGATTTGCTCTTGCAAAATCTGAGTTATTCTTAGGTCAGGTGGAGAAGTTTTGTACAGAGGTTGCTTGCAGTTACTGCAGACTCATAGTAGCAGACAAAGATTATTGCTTTTAGTCGGCCTCTAAGAAGGATGGATTACCTCTCGTGAGAATTAGAATTGAGGGCAGACAGGTCAGACAAAGAAAATGCTAGACACAGTCTGGGACAGAGAGGTTGGTCAGGGACACAGGAAGGAAGCATCTCCTGTGATGTCTTGAATCCCGCGTTACACCCTTCTACAACTCGTTCAACTACTGCAGGCAGAACAATTAAATATGGCTTTGGGGTGGTACTTCATTGTAATAACCGCTATTTCATGTGTTTTCCTTAAATGTGTTTTCTTTTCATGCAGAAAAAGAAGTCTAAGCAGTTCAAGAGTTTGTAATTTGCAAGCTTAAGTGATCCTTTCATTTTAGGTCTTGTTTCCATAAGTCCTCTACTTCTCTAGAAATGTTTTTAAGAGGGAAAATTCATTCAGTGCATTCAAGTTATACGTTAGTCATTTTTCTTCTGATAAGGCACAGGGGTGAAATCTTAGGAATGTGTTACTGAGTATTAACATATACAGGCCTCGTCATTTATTCTCACTACCATTTCATGCCTCGAGTGATAAAAAATTAGAAAAACGAAGTATGTTATTTGTTTTAAATACTCAAGGACTAGTAAGCCCTTTAGAAAGAAGAGGGGATGGTGAGTTTCTTTTCAATCTACAACCTTCTCTGTATGCACCAACATTGATAGGAGTTTGGTTAGGGTCTTGTTGCTGGTTTTGTCCCATGTCTCTGCACCTCTCTGAGGGTGCTCCTGAAGCCTGTGCTGTTAAGTCTCTGACTTAGGTGTGCTTTGACTATATTAATCTTAATGCATGGTTTCCTGTGACCAAGACCTAAGGATCCCCAAACCATCAGCCAGTGCTATGGAGGAAGCTTAGTGTTGTGCTGTTGAATGCCATGTTCTGCCTGAGATGGTTTTTTTCCTACATTTTGTGGCAAAAAGAGGCCCCAGTCAGCAGGTCCCTAGGGCCGCCTGCATCCTTGGCTCTGCCCTTGAGATTCATCGATCGTCCTGTGTGTCAGTCTCAGCTCCCTTCCCAGCATAGGGAAACACCTGCTCCTCCTGTGCTTAAGTACATGGATGAGGTCTTTTGTGAGGTTTTGAGTTTAGCTATCTTGTTTTGTGGAACTTTATTAGAAGACTTTTCCTGGAATTAGAGAAAGGAAAACGTACTCATAATTTACTTTTCCAAAGGAGCCAAGGGAAGGGCTTCATATTTTCAGTTGGTTTATTCCTGTTAAAATGTTGATTTGTGTATGCTGAAAAGTGCCTTCTTCCCAGTGTGCCCTGCTATCAATATGTCAGTTTGTTTGCATTGCTGTTGTGCCTCCAAGATCCTTCGTTATGATAGTGGACTGGTTGTTTAGTGACCTACACTGCTAAATCAACTAGGCTTCAGACTGTCAGGGCTCTCCTGTGATGAAGTTGTGAGATTCTTGAACTTTCATCTGCAAGCAGTGGTCCACAGCTCCCTGAAGCCAAATGTTTCAAGCCAAAGCATTTCATGGGCAGCCTGTTTGATGCTAGGATTAGTTAGTTAGGTTCCTGGATATAGGAAGGCCTGATTCTTTCCCCATTTTCCTTTGTCTTGTCTTGTTAGTTTTAACAGTTGTTGACCTTTTCAGTCTGACCTGGCAGGTATCAGTGCAGTGTTATGGTATGAGGAGACAACACAAAAAAATCTTTTGAAGCCAAGGGGGAGCAAGATGTCCATGATGGGGAAAAGGGCACTGTCTTCCCAGTGTAGACCAAGATGTTCCCCACTTATTCAACATCCTTGTTACTTTTTTTTTTTTTGTAATCCCAGTATAAATTACTTGGTTCCTGTTAATAACTAGTTTGGTTATTAGATTACTTGATACCTACCTTAATTAGTGTTCTCAACAGTTGGTTAATAAAGGTGCATATCAACATATTCTTAATCTGAAATATCAATTCTGTTTTTGCAGCATTGTCAAGAATAGAGGAAAAATACCACCTATTGCAGTGCCCCTCATTGAGAGTCATGTTGAATATCTGCTTTCTTTTATTTTAGATTTTTAAAAAAATAAATTTAGATTGGTGCTTCTGCTACATTTGCATTTTATCTTCCATTAGCAAAGAACATATGCCAGGTTTTCTAGTTTTGCAACTCTACAGAGTGTATCAAACTAGGCAGAGCAACATTTGAGGTAGGATGGAAATGTGTTGGTCTGTGTGGGCTTTAACAGTCAGTTCATTGACTTTGAGAATTTGTCTGTATCCATGATTGAACAGATCTACATTCTGAGATTTAGCATCACTTCTCTTCTTAAAATTAGAAATAATTAATTTTTTAATTTTCCTCGTTGTGTGATAGATGCAGTAGCTGCTCTTTGGCTACTGAAGAGCTTCTGTTTCTTTCAAAAAGACAGGAGGTGTAGCACTGAAAGGTGTATGCCTGTTTTCACTGAAAGTTAATGTATTTTGTACAATCCTTTTCTAGATCCACATTAAAGAGCCCTAGGTTAACTGGCATGTCTTTCTGAAGTCCTCAGAGAAGCCTTTCATTGTGTTTTCTCAGTCCAGAAAAAAAAAAATCCTTTAGCTGTCTCATTAGTAAACCTTTTAAATTCTTCATATCTTGCATCCTCATAGGAAGTGAGTTGTAGAAATCTGACATTTTATTGGCATTCTTACTCTCTTGTATGTACATATGTATGCATACGCCTACAGATATACATCCAGCAGAACCTTTATTAGGTTATCTGCAGAAGTAGGTTGCTGATATTGGCCTTTCCAGTGCATGAACAATGATGCTGTAAACAAGAAAATAGATTTCCCTATTAATAGTGTCAAATATCATTGTGCCAAGCTGACATTGATACAGCCCAAACAACTGCAAAGCGGATGTGTGCTTCTGCCGAAAGAAGCCAGACTGGCTGGCATAGTGATGTCTTATGCCCATTTGAAAAGTTGTTAAACCTATTCCAGCTAGAAATCCATAACTCCTGCAGTAATGCTTGGCTTCAGAAACTGGGTTGGGTGTGGGTGGGTGGTTGTGGTCTGATGCTGAGCCTATTCTTTTAGCATATTTGTGGTACGCTGGATTTTGAAACGTCTCTGCCAACAATGGAAATTCTGTGAATCATTTCAGAAAAGATAAACAAGCAGGTCTACTGTATTAACTATAGAACTGAATAATATGCCATTAGTTATTGTCCTGTACTCTTAACTATGCCTGAGATGTTTTTAGGTGTCACTAAGCTATAGACTTTCACACAGGTTGCCACCCTACAGGTATGAATTTCTGTTGTAGAAGCTGATGGAGGAAGTTTGATCTAGTTCAAATACCTAAAAAGTGCCTAAAGCTGAAGCTGTGAAGCTGTGCACAGGAGACTCCCGTAAGATCTCACCCTAAAATGAGCAAGCAGAATGTTTTAGATAAGCTGTTTTCTGGAAAAGTTTATGTTTCTCCATTGATGGTGAAAAGAGGCAGGGATTGCAGGGTCAGACTTAGGTGTCTGTTGTCATTCATTTTAAAGTTAGGTCAAATGCACCCCATTTTTGGGTTCTGGCAGTTGACTGTTTGGTTAAGGAAAGTGGATATTGGTTTCAGCTTAGCTGATTGCCTCCTAAAATGGTCAACAGTGAAATAGGTAGTAGTCCTCACAACCAATAGCATCACTTAAATTGTTGGGGTTTGCACTGAGCTGAGCTTACCGACAGCTCTCCGTGCTTCCATTTCCAGTGCATGGGCACAAAGCGCTTCAGGAGCTGCTGCAGTGTAAACTGTACTGCCCGCAGGTGGGATTTGCTGTCTCTGTGATGGAGAGGGGTAAAATGTTATATACCTGCTCTGGTCTACATCTGGGTGAAGCGGATGTCTCTCACTCAATAACTGCTTTGAGCTTTTTGTGATGTGATTATGCTGTTAGCACATGACACTAATACTGGAAAATAGATACAAATTAGCAACAGGCTAATTACTCTTTTTTTTTTTTTCTTTTTTTTTTTTTTTTTTCCTAGCTTGGGTGATTTATATTGCTACTTTATTTGACTTCCTTTTGTGGCAATGTTTCTTAATTCTGAGATTCTGACCACCTGTGTATATAAACGCATTTTTGAGAACTGAGTTTTCATCTGATTGCAATTATGTTCAAAATTGCTTGTAAATATATCTTTTTGAGGAGCAAAACTATCGGGATGCATTCATAGCATTTGTAACAGCTATTGCTTGCAATGCTGTATTTATAGATAGACTCTGAATTCTTTGGGTTAGTTCGATGGACTTCAAAGTCTACTGAATCTGGATTACCAACAAAGACATACTCTTGGGTTTATGCATTTATATTTTCAGATAAGTGTTGTGTTTAGTGTCATTTCTGTCCAGATAGAGCATGGAAGCAGACTAAGAAAAGGGAAACTGAACTGTTGAAATTGAGAGAAGATGTGGTGTTTTGAGCAATTCTGTGACTGTGTCTGTGTATGGTATATCAAAAAAGAGGAAACTTTGCCATACATGATTGCTTAGCATTTCAGCTTTTTGGTTACCAAACAGAGACTGATTTCCCAGTTTGTTCTGATGTGTGAATAGTCTTGGAGTCCAATACTCTCTGACCAGCTTCTTTTAGATATTCCACACATGGAGGGTGTGATGTTTAATATCTTACTTACTTATGTGAAGATAGTTGATGTTACATGGGATTTCTGATTTAGCAGAGTGATACAAAATATACTGAAAACACAATACAAATGTAAGTTACACCTAACAAAGTAAAGCAGTTGCAATGCACAGTTCAATCACAATACCAATGTGATTCCTATTACCAGCCTCAACAATATGCTCGTCGTCACGATGCTGGGCATCCCCAGTCACTGGGAAGAAATCCGTGGGCTGAATCACAATATTCTGTACAGACTGGCTCAAAGCTTTTTGTTTTCATCACTGAAGACATCTAGTTTGAATGTTTTCCCTCATCTTAAAAGAAGCAACCTAAAGTCCTCCTACAAAATTAGTAATACAACATGCTGACCCAGGTCAGTCTTCTCCTCACCTGGCCTTACTGAATTGCCGCCCAGCTCTCAGTGCTGTTGTCGTCATACTCCCAAGTGGAGTATGCTGTCATGGGTGAGTAATGCTTGTCTTGTGTGTTTGTGGATTTAAGAGACAGCCTTTCCTGAAGTACAGAGCGAGAAGGAGCGACATGGGATACATGATGCCTATAAGTTATCTGACCTCATAGCAAAGCTTGACTTACTGGAGAAATTGGCTTTTGTTCCAGACCCTGGTCTCTGAAAGCGGCCTGTAGAGTTGGATAGGTGTGGAAAAAAAACCAAACCAAAAACCAAACAAAAAAACCCAACAAAAAAACCCCAAACAAAAAAAAAACCCAACAACGAAAAAAAAGAGGGGAGGTGTTTGAGGTGGGTGGTAGAAAGGAAAGGATGTGGTGGTGTAAAAATATAGATAGATGGGAGTGCTACATTTCTTTCTTTCATGCTCTTGTCATACTTACAGCAATTTTCAGCTTAGAAGGTTGTATTATCCTTGTGCTTATTAGCCCCTGATAGACTCTTCTTCCATGAATTCATCTAAGAGCTTTCAGGCTTCCACACAGTGGTGAAGAAATGCCTTTCTGAAGTAAGGCTGAGAGTGCTGGTATGTGAGCTGCCAAGCAGTGGGTAGGATAACAAGTGTGTGCCCCCTCTCTGCGTGTTCAATCTGTAAATGCTATTTTTCTGACTCACCTAGGATAATAGTTGATTGTGTAGGCACCCCATGCCATACACTGTTGGGTGGGTTTTGGGTTTGGTTTTTTTTCAACACTCAACTTGTGGATGTGAATCAATTTCTATTGCTATAGAATTATTTTGGCTTGGTTTGAGAGGAATTGTATCCATCACTGCCTAGAAAATAACTATTTGCAGGTTGGAGCAATCCGAGTGTTGACTACTTTTATCCCCCACGCCAGGAATTTGTTCACCAAAACTAGTGTGTTCTGTCAAAATGTTCAACCTGCTCTGAGGAGGAGAAAGCAGCTGTAAGGAACATGGGACTGGTTTTGGGATGCAGAGTGGTACAAGTCAGTTATGGACTCGTTTTTGATCCAAGTGAATGCTGCTAACAGCATAATCAGTGTTCACTGGTATGTTTGGAATAGTTGACATGGTGCAAAGCGTTGTGCATTTCCACTGCTTGCTTTTTGTGCCACCTCTTTTTAGCCAGAAATGTCACAATTCAGGTATCTAGAAGCTGCTTCACTGTCCTGCAGGTAAAAAGCCATGTCTTAGCTTGGTGAACTCCTTTCCCTTGCACATGATTTGAAGAAATAATTAGGGAGTTCTAAGCTAAAACTTGCTTTACTGCTTACAGCAGTTGTCGTTTTATTAAAGCCAAGGCCTTCACCACTTGCAAGTGTGTAGGAGGTGCTGGCTATTAATACATCCCTCCTCCGATTACTGTTTTTAGTTCATGAAATAATAAACTGTTAGCAACTGGGAGGCATTGCTTTCTGGAGAATGCACACTTTGTATTTATTTTTTTTAATTTTAAGCTTAGCCCTTGTAATTTTGAGGACAATTTATGGATTTTTAAATGCTGCAGTGCTGTGTCCTGGAGGCACTGGTGATCTCCTGTGCTTTTGCTGCTGCTCAGAACTTTGAGGTAGCTAGAAAAATGGAAGTGGCACATCTTCTGATTTTATTATTTGAGTTGTATGAGTAGGGTCAACACTGAGCAGAGGAGTGGTACTCTACACAGGAAAGCTGCTCTTTCTGCATTGGCCTTCATTACTGAGCTGTTCTTGTGTTGTCCTGTGCCTGACAGACTTAATTGCTGGGAATGAAGCTTCTGGTAATTTTTTTAGCACATTTTCTTCCAAATACTTGCATTTATTGGTTTATTGAAGACCTGGTTCAGGGGGACCTTATAAAGTAACTCCATTAATGATTTCTTCCAAGCGTACTGTGAACAGTGTCTAGTACAACAGTCTGCCAAACATTAATGAAGGATTGAACTAAATTGCAGCAGTACCTTTATAATCAAGTTTTTGCTGAATTTCGGCTACACCATTTTTCCTTTAGCAACATCATCTCTTACAGCAATTGCTGAGGTGGTTATATTTTTCAGGATAAACAGTGCATCCAGTGTCCCTCCAAATTCAAGAACCCTGTTCTAACATCTGCACAGTCCATTGAAAGTGGCGTTGTACAAGTAAAAAACCTTGTTAGCTTTGGAAGAGTGCTTTTTTCTAAGTTCACCCAACCCTGATCTCTACCAATCCTTTTTATCCCCTTCTTTTTCTAAGAGATTTTCCTGCTGGCAAGGCATGCAATCTTGGAGTTGGATGACTTGCCATCACCTTAAAATAAATGTTAATTGGGTATGAACTGATCTGTAGCAATACACCGTCTCCATTATCTCAGGGTACTCCAGTGAGGGGCACAGCAGCCTAAGAGAGCTTTCAACAGTCTGAGAAAAGCTCCTACTAATACCTTGTCCTTGAAGAATTACATCTAATTCTTCCTCTTAGTTGCTGAAAGAAACCTTGTTACTGAAAGATAAGTTTTGTGTGTGTCAACCCAAGTGTACGATTTCATTTTCTTGACTTGTATTTTCACCTGTTAATGATTAAGAATTCTTTTCTCAGGTTTTTGTTTTCACTGACTGTGCCATGACTCATGCGTTTTTCATATGGTTGCTGATTATGAGACAGAGAGGTCTGTTGCCTTGGTGGTTCAATTTACAGTTTTCTTGACCTTGTGAAGTGCATCTGGAGTGCTTTGGTCATGGAAGGTTTCTGTCTTTCTTTTACCTTGTTATTCAGCTGAGCTGCTTCTGCAGAAGTTCTTGGTTAGTGACCTAAGAAATACCCGCTCTCCTGAAATACGTACAGTGATTTAGATCTCTAATTCAGTGTGTGATTGTATATTAATTGGTGGCAGTGGGGTTTTTTTGACTATTTTTCAAGAAATGTCTTCATATTTAGCAGTTAGGTGATGAGATTTATGGTGCAAATTTTGGTGAGTTTGTCTTCTCATTTTTTTCTGGGCTTACTTATTTCTCAGCTGGATAACTACTCACAGGTTTTATGCACAATTCTTGGCTCGAGAATCTTGCATGAGCACAATTTTTTAATTTTTTTATTTAATGTGTGGTAAGTTTCATTCTCTTGTGGTATTTGTTTGTACTTGCTGCAGAATGACACCAATTCCACTTGCTTTGTCTGTCCCACTAGGCATACTAATAAAGGACAGGTACTTTTATTGGAGTGGACACTTACTCCTTACTGTGGAAAAACACTGTCCTGTGATTAAAAAAAAAAAAAAAAAGAAGATTAAGTGCCTTAAGAGCTTCTGGAAGGCTCTTTTGGGAAAGACAGGGCATTCAGTGCGTGTCGAAAACCTGCTACAACACTATCTTAAGGTACTACACATGGTAGCCAGTGGTGACTAGGGCATGCTTCCAAGTATGAAATCAGAGGTCAGTATCTAGTTGCTTCGTGTACTGTAATGCCATAAGCAAAATTAATCCATAACAGAAGATGTATTTTTCAGCAATAAACACATGGATTAGCAGTATCCTTTTTTCATGTAAATATTAAAACATGCATTTGATTGTATTTACCCTGTGCATCGTTATGTGACTGCTTAGTCCTTGCATGTTGCCATTGAGGTCATTTGTGCGATAAAATCAGTGAGGGGATTTTAACGTGGCAAGAACCTGGCTCTGGCTTTACTGTTTGTAATGAATGGGACTTTTGGGATAAAGGTTTCATAAACATTGTAACTCTGCTTGTGGCTTCTATGGGCAAAATAGAAGGATAAACCTGGCTGCCAGTGCTGCTCTTCCTGCTGATTTGTACCATGGTTGAAGTTACAGACCTCCAGGTTATTAGTCACTTCTTAAAAAAACCTATGTTTTAGGAACAAAGGGCAAGCGTCGGAAAATGGTGATGAAATAGCACAAGTCAGCCTACATAAAGAAAACCTGGCATGTCTCACTAAGTGTAGGGGCTTGGTCTTGCCGACTCCCCAGATGTGCAATGAAGGAGAAAGGAAAAGCAGCTTCTTAGCACCTCTCTGGTCCCCATCCTCAGCACTTGGCACCCTGGGAAGCAGCAAACAGAGCTTATTTCCTTATTTTTCAACAGTACCAAAGTGAGCTTTAGCAGGAGGTAGGGAGCGTTGCTGCTGCTCTTCATGTTGCAGGCTGGCCATCATACTGCCTCAGTATAAATATAAGTAAATAAAGCGCTTTTCCTTCACACTGACCGAACCTGGGACACGTTGGCAGCCAAGGTGGATTTCATAGCCTTATGAAGGTGCGAAAACTGTGTTAAAGCAGAAGGCGTTTCACAGCAGTCGCGGCAGTGAACGCTGCAGCAACGGTGCGGGCTGCATGACCAATGTGCATTGCGGTCACTCGCCCCTTGCAGCGTCCAGGCGTTGGGAAGTGCCTGTGGAAAAGGAGGAGCTGCCAGAGTCCCCACAGGGTGGGGGTGGAAAGTGGGAAGCCTGATGACGATTTGGTGAGAACCAGCGGCTGCATTGCATCCGCTCTGTCCTGTTGTCCCCTTACATCGTTCTGTTCCTCTGTACTGGTAATGATTTATGAGTTTTCCACCTACAGATTTTGTTAGCTCATAATCTAGCTGCCTGCTGCCTTCCTGGGGAGTGGAGACAGCTGCTGGCTGTGTGCTGACATGTTTCCTCTCCAGCAGAAGTGCAGGGGCAGCTCTTCCTCCATGCTGCTCAAGTTTGGTAATTTGCTTTTAACATAACTCCTTGGCTTGCTGCTGAAAGAAGAGGAAAACCCTCTTTAGGTTTTCATCCTAAGCCTAGAACTGTAACAGTGAGAGGATGAAAATGCCTAGTAACATTGCTGGATGAAAAAGACCCAATAAAGCCTTTTAACGTCCTGGATATTCCACTTCTTGTGGGGAAAAAAAGATCGACCTTGATATTTGAGTTGGGTTTTTTTCCTTCATAGAAACTCTCCCTATCTATGCTTTTATTTTAATTGACTTTGTGATGAGTGCTCCTGTCTTGCATGATGTCTGAGCAAAGGAATGAGATGGAAATAATTCCTGCCAAGCATCTGTTTGTGTGAAAGCTGGTGGTGCTGTGTTGGTGCTGCTCTGGCAGCTCTCTCCAGCACCCTGTCAATCAAACGCCACCGGCGCAAGTCCCGTGGGGCAGTGCCGCTGGAGCCCACTGTTGGGCTGCCCAAAGGGTCATTGCCTGCTCCCGTGGGCTCCCTCGCTGTTATAGTGCCCTGCGTACATAGAGCCATAAAGTCTTCATAGGGAGTTTTATTAAACAGTTGTTCTTTTTTTCGATGTTGTCTGGCATTGATTTCCCTCTCCAACTAAGGCATTGACGTTTCGCTGCTGTGAAGCAACTGTTCTTGAATTCATCGTGAGCATGTTAATGTTTGAAGAATCTCAGATGATTCTGAGATTTCAGTTAAAAGAAGTGTAAAATGATGCTTAGAGAAATAGTATTGGTTTGGATAAAGGTTTTCAGGTTTGGGGTTTTGTTTGTTTGTTTTTTGTTTTTTTTGACCAATGTGTTTCCAAGAACAAATGTTTCCAGTATTTTAGCTTGGTAGAAACTTCAGCTTTGTCAAGACTTTAAATAATTTAGGAGTTAATCATTGTAAGAATTTCCCTGTGGTATGGATAAAAGACTGCATTTTTCTAACTTGTTAAGCAAGTTCAAACTTGCAGAAGCTCTGAAGTAACTTTTACTTCATCTGTTGCTGGTTTTATAAATTAATTTTATTAATTAATGCTGGTTTTATTAATTAAATCTATTACAAATAAATTTTCATTTATTGTTTGAGAAGGATTGGTCAATTATATAAACTGCTATATCATATATGTCTAAATATCTACAACTGTAGATGTATCTCAGCTTTATTTTAACTGTTTAAGGTTTTCAGCATGTAAGTGAGAAGCAGCTGTAGAGAAAGCTGAACTTTTGGACTTCAAGCAGTTTTAGGAGACTTTACCAACTCAACAACTTACATATATTTTAAGTGTGAATTGGTTTTGTAGAAGCCTATTAACAAGAGTGGGAGTGGAATTTGGTAAACTGGTTTAAGTCATGCATTTTTTTAATTTTTCTGATGAATTTTGTATCTGCAAGTTAGTTATCAGCAGGCTTAGACGTTTTGAGGTTTGTGCAGAAAATGAGCCCCTTCTGGAGTGTGGTGCCTGGTTCTGTACTGCTTTCTGACATCTCCCGCTTGAGTCAGCCCAGCCCAGCTTCTGACTTACCTGCTTATAAAATAAAAAGTATTTGGGTGTGGAATTTGAACACAGGAGTTTTCTGCAAGAGGTTTTCTGGATACTAAAGGTAGAATCAAGAGTAAAGCATCTGTTGCTGAACTTCTCCCATCTTCTGCAGAAGAGTGGGGTCTGTGGAGGGAGTATGCTAAGGAGCGATCATTTCCACATCTCTTTCTCTCTTTCCTGCTGGCAATTCCTGTGAATCCTGGAGGATGTTGGGCCACACAATATAAGTTTGACTGGTGGTTTGAGTTTTCTTTTTGAGGCTATTTCCTTCCTACCTATACCCATACCTATCCTTAAGATCTTTACTTCCCTGAAACCATTATGACTTCTCTAGCTGGCATTTCAAAATTTGCCTTTGGCTTTGACCTACCCAGATCCTGTACCTTTCAAAATGGAGACTATATGTAATAGTTCAAGGTCTTTTATGATTTCAAGGCTTTATAGATACATGACACCTGAGAAGCAGGCTGCACTGTGATGCAATCAAATGTACTGTGCAAGTTTATATGCTGCCACCCTGAATATGCAACCTTCAGCCATCACTTTTGTGCTGTGGTTGGTGTGTTCTTGATAAAAACAAAAGTAGTTTTTGCATTACATTCATTTTTTTAAATTTTAAACTATCATCCAGGCACCTGTTATGGTGGCAACAGCACATTTGCAGTTGCTAGTGTCATTTGTAGTAGAAATACATCCTGGGCTGGCATATAGATCACTGGGTTGGTTTTGCTCAGGGTCATGCTGCAGTTTTTTGATGAAAGTGCCTGTGTTCTCCCTGGGCCAGTGCTTGAGGGAGTGCCTTATAAAGCCTGACCCTCACTCGAGCAGATTAGAGTGCAGAGCATTTAAAGCTAAATATAGAAGAAGGCAGATCCTGTGTTCCTAGTAATTAACTATTCAAGAGTCTCTTCTGTTGCACTGAACTTCTGGTCATTAAATCTGCCACAAGTGGTGAGTCTTACTTTAACTGCTTTTTTCATCTTTTTCTGAGCTGTCTTAAAGGGCATATTTTATATTCACAGGGAACAGTTTTAAAATCTGATAGTCAAGCTTCAGGTGCGTGCAACTCTTCTCACAATTTAAAAAGACACTGCATCAAAGGAAAGGAGAAGTCTAGTGCTAGAAACTTAGCATATGCGTTTATATCTTTTATAGCAACTGGGAAACTGTACCAGTATGGCTGGGTTGAAGGTCAGGTGTCATTCATTTCATTGCCCCCAAGGCTTCTATGTGTTCATTAAGGAAGTAGGCAGTGTCGATCCCAGCCTGGTGGCATGTCTGTGCTCTGAAAGAGCTGTGACAAGAGGATTAATTCTTACCTGCTGCGTGGCTTGCTTGACACTTTCTTCCAGACCTCATGGGCTCCTCCTGCAATCTCCTGAAATGAACATTTTTAGACCCCGAAAAAGGCATAAGGTATCAGGGCCAAGCATAAAACCAATCAAAAATACCTGGGCAGATATTATATATTGTAGATCAGTCTCTTACAAATAACTGAAGGTCGGAAAGACAAACCAGATAAATATGTCTAATCTAGCTGGTCACTGGCTAGAGGCTGGGCTGTTGCTTATCCCTGTTGACTGCTAGATTATCTGCCGAATTAACTTGTAAAGCACCTCCTGTTCCTCTGCCATCTACACAGCTAAGTGGGGGAAAGAGACTTTTGAGCTCTGCTGTGAAGGGAAGCTTGGATCCTACAGTGCTTTAAAAGATCCTGTGATATGATGGTTTGCCATTTTTAACTCTCTTTGCAGATGGGCAAATCGTTTTTCCAGAAGTCTATTTAGTGTTGCAGTTGTTTTGAAATGCTCCTTGGTCTGTTAAAACCGTAGCTTTAAATCTCAGTGATGAATGTGAACCTCTCGGTTTAACTGCTTGTTGCATCTTTGTATTTTTTATGACTTGCAGAAACGAAAACCAGTCATGACTCTGAACTTTCCTGTCTGTTTCCAGTGCATGTGGGCGGTTTTTGACTGCGGATAAGTGGGAGACCTAGACTAGATGCAGTGGTTTGCCAAGTTAAACATTTGACATGCTGCAGAAGCGGCCAGCTGGCCATGCTGCAACTAGAAGAGGTAGTCTGGTGAATGGGAATATATTGTATAGCTGGAGCATTGTTAACAGAGTGGTTAAATGAACTTGCAGGGGTAGAGAGAGCATTACTAGGATAGTACCGTGTGATTGACGGCATCTTTCTAGCCATAGAGCTTGAGTTTCTCCTCGCTCGTGGTAGGAAGAAGTGTTGGCAAATGTATGTACTTTTAAACTAGATGTGCAGAGTCCACAATGAAGAAATACAAATAATACAATTTTTTTAAAAACTAAAGTTATTAGAAGAACATCCCCAAAGGACAAAGCTTGCATGGTAAGGCTTAATTCTGGATGAGCAAATCATATGTAACAGTGACCTAATGACCTGCAGGGTATGAAGTAGGTGGCCTGTCTTAGCGCTGGCACTTGCTGTTGGCAGGACAGGGGAATGACCTGTGATGATTGCCACATGCTCCAGAGCTTCCTTGTGTTCACTGCTGTTTGCATTCAGCTGTCGGTTCAGCCGAATTAGCTGCTCATTGCGCAAGTTGTGTCTTGTGTGATTAAAGTAATTATATCCGAAACTGAAAAATAGTTTTGTTTTCTTTGGATAAAATGGTATTAATATATGATCGCTTCCCCAATTTTTTAACATTGCATTGAGATTCGCTGTTAAGATTTGAAGGAGTATGAGCCCAATATTTTTTACTGTTGTTTTTACTATATGATGTGCCATGTAGGTCCTTAACTATGTGTTTATGCACAAAGTTGATAGGGGTAGGGATTTGTTTATCTTCTATTATTTTTACAACACCTACATGTTTTTAGGAACTAAAAGTTATTAAGATATAGTGATGCTTGGAAGAAACATTTGAGTGGGATTTGATGGTTGAAACATTGTCTTTGTGGTTAGACTGCAGTCCTGTCTTCAGCAAGACGGTGTGTAGCCCTGGGAGTCCATCTGCACGGTGAACTTGCTGGGGGGCAACACCTGTGCCGCGCGGAGCCCCACCAGGATGGTTCCCAGTCCTGTGCCCTGCTGGCTTCTGTGCCCCCAGCATCCCCGTGAGCTGTGCGGGCAGCGCTGCTGTACCCCTGCCCCAGCAGTGAGGGCAGAGGCTTCATCACCTTCCTGCTCGGCTTTGAACCTTCAGGGTTTTTTACAGGGATGCTAAGAGCCAGGTTTTGAGAAGCACATCTTATCAAATTTATTCTTAGATCGTAGTGCTCTTCATCTTTAATTCACATCATCTTATTCTTTAAGTATACATCAGGAACTATCTTTCCCTTTCACATGTTGGGATTTTACTACACTGAATGTTTATTTTGCCTTTAGGTTAAACTGTTGCCTGTAAATGCCATAGTAAAAATATATCTTTATCTTTTTTTTTCCCCTCCAGAAATTTTATGAATAAGAATCAGAAGCCGGTGCTAACAGGCCAGCGGTTCAAAACTAGGAAGAGGGGTAGGTTACGTTACGTTTTTTACTTTACTTTCCTCTTTGTTAAAATGACTAGAAACAGGGCAGGTGGAATAGCTGAAAGTTCAATAGGATTACGGTTTTTCTCCCCTTCTTTTCAGCCATGTTAAGAGTGCAGATGTTATTTTTAACTAAGCTCTAAAATTTTTATTATTTTCGCTGTATATCTTAGGACTTTCTGTAAAATTTGGGTTCTGTAAAATTGGGTTTATTAGCTGTTAAGTCTTGTAGAAGCCTCAGGTAAAAAAAATAGATTCTAACTGAGTTTATAGTATTTTTACATACAAGGAAGATAACTTATGTTTGTTTCAGGTGTTTCTTAAAATGTCTTTTCAACTAAGAAAGCAAAATATGAGCTTTTATTTAAAGGTTGTGTAAAGAAAATTATCTCACTTTCTTGGTTTTGATTTTTGTTTTTATTTCTTTGACTCAAATCAATGCCATCTCTATAAATTAACTTTTCACATCTAAAAAGGAATTCTCTCATCTTCTTTCTCCATGAGATGGTCAGATCATCTCACTGGCCCTGCTTTCTGCAACAACAGAGGTCAGAAAGCTCCTTTTTCACAAATATTTATTTCTGCTGTGTTAGTGTAGTTTGATTTTTTTATTGTTAAAATAAAACAGTTACTGTTGTGCAAGTCCCATTTTATTCATTGTGATACTGGTTTTCTGTAAACATAACCAATACTCTCTTTCCTTATGTACAATATTGCATCGATTTTTAAAGAAAGCTAAGTGGTGCTAATTATACTGATCATCCAGGTATTCTGTACAGCAAGTGTCATCCTAACATGCTCGCTCATACTGTACTCAGAGTTCATTTGTCATGGTTTAGGTGTCTGAAATGAATGCCCAACACTTGGAAGCAGAGAACAAAAATACATGTAATAAATTATTTTTGTTGTTATTATTATTATTGTTATTTTTTCTGAAAAAATAGTCTTGTTTGTGAAAAAGAAGGCTTAGATTTTTTGCTGTTGCAATAGCAGATTATTATAGCACACACAGGTGGGGTTCCTGTCTGTCGTGTAACAGACTTTTTCCATCTTGACTTTCCTGTTTCTGATCAATAGCTAACACCTGGTCTTAAACTCTTGTGACAGAAAATGTACATAAGAACATTTTCTCAGTGTGAATGAGAGAAACAAAAAGAGTTGATGACCTTTCTCAGAAAATTACAAATTCTATCACGAGTCTGAAGAGCTGAGTGAGCGTCTTAAGATCTAGGATGATCGTGAAGCTTGGATGAGAATTGCAAAATAGTTTGTTTTCAGTCATGTTAAAAAGCAGTGCCAGCTTTCTCTCATCTTTCCTCCCTTGCACACATCACTTCCTCAGATCGTTTGACTGCTGTGGTCTCTTAAATGGAAAATGTCCTTTCTATGATGCACATACAACATTTGTAGGTAAACTAATTAAAAAAAGAAACCTATATTGTCTGTGATTACATGTCACAATGCTCCAGTAATTAGTTGGATTAACTTTCTATCAGCATGGTCCAGAACATTATGCAGTAGGAGCTGTACACTGCATTAATTACCAACAGTATAGATGTAGCTAGAGGAGTGGAATTAACAATACTTAAAGAAATACCTCTGTCAGATCAACCAATAAAAGCAATCAGATATGCATACTGCTGGCTTGATCCAAAGTATTATTCAGTCTAGGTCAGTTAGTTATGGTACATATGTTGTTTGATTAAATTGTCTTAGAAAACGTTCTCGCTCTCATAAAGACTTTCTTTTCTGTGCATGTTTTACACTGTATTTGGCATAATGGGTCCTGATACAGATTTGGTCTTCGACTCCTATTCAACAGAGGTAATAATTAGAATAAATAAAGAGGTTGTATTTGTAATTCTGTGCCTGTCTCTTGAATTTCTGTTACAGTGATTGGAAGTGGCACTAGATAACTCGACTACATGGAAGAAGGAAAAGGCTTGGGGGCAGCCTGGAAGATTAGGGGGGTGGGGTTTTTGAGAGATTACTTAAATGGGATTGGGGATATTAAATGGCTTTAATATAGAAATTTTAACATGCAAACACTTCTTTATGTGCTTAAAGCATAAAATCTCTTCTTCAAATATGGTTGGATCCTGGTTGCCTTACAGATACCTGTTTTCTTTCTAGAGGCAGAGGGCCTGAGGAAGAGAAATAGCTTCCTAGCATGTTTATTCCCTTCTGTTTGTATATACTTTTTGTATCATAGCAGTGTCACAGACTGTTGTCTGGGACTTAAACTAGAAGATATTATTAGGGTTTTTTTATGCTGACTTTCAGTGTATCAGGGAGTTATGAAATTTCACCTAGGTAAGACAGAATGCAGTGGCTGTGGTTTGACCATGGCATTTCAGTGGTCGAGACTATTCTTCTGTGGGTAACAGGCAGGCAGGTAGGGGGTCTGAAACACGCAAATGCTGGGGGGAGTCAGCTGGTTGAGAGATGACTGCTTGTTCTTACCAGTTGATTTATGTCCCACAATACTCTTTTTCCCCTTCTGCAGCTCCCAGGAGCACTGCCATCTGAGGAGACAGCAAGGTGTGACATGGCAGTCAGGCATCTAATAAAAATAATTGTCCATGTGAACTCTTATCACTGGTCAGCTAGCTGCAACTAATCTCTGAAGGTCAACAATTTCTGAGCTTTCAGAGAGAAAAAAAGGAGGAAGACAAAAAATGTTGTTTTTTTTTCTTTAAAGTTTGAAAGTGTGCTTAGTGTCTAAAATATTTTTGAGAGAGGACTATGAAAGAGGAGCTTGTAAATCCCACTCCTTCCAGTTCTATTAGCTGACCTAATAAAAGGTATAAACCTTGCCTCCAGCATATATAGCAGCAGGCATTAAAATCAATTTTAAAATATCTGAAGGAAGAAAAATGATGTTGTAAAGGGAAGAACCTTCTGAGAGAAGGGGGCATCTCACAGTTCTATATCAAGTTTTTAGCAATCTGGGCAAAGAAAATAGTTTGGTTAGTTCTTAGTATAGTCTCTGTACCTGTTGAATACAGCTTTTTTGCATCTGGCCAGTAATTGTGCTTATGGTACAGATACACAGGATGTGGATTGTATTGACTCCATGCATACAAATTGATGTCTTTGTGTGTTCTGAAATGGAAGAGGAAGAAATAGGAGTAGCAAAAATGCTATTAGGTAGTAAGGAAAAATTATGTATCCAGACAGTTGACAAATACCTACAGGACAAAAAGCTTCCTGAAGCATTAATAGGAACAGTGTGTATTGTTTAAAGTAAGCTGACAGGCAATACCTGAGACCCAAGTTTGTTCCCATGGTATAGATAACATAGAGTTAATATCTGCTAAAAAACTGGTGCAAAAAGGTAAATGGCAGCATAAAAAGAAGCTAAGCAAAACGATGCATATTACTTTCAGGAAGAAAATTATCTAGTAAAATGTCAGTTTTAACACCTTTACATTAACATGATGTCAGAAGAGGGGCCAAACAGGGCATCTCATTTTTGTTCCACAGAAATACAGTTGTGGGCCTTCTTTTGAGGAGTTATAATTAATTCTTAAGGAGAGGGGTACAAACCTACTTCGTGATTTCCTTAGAAGCAAAAGAAAGGAAGTAAGGATCTGGGAACATGATGAAAATTAAAGCTCTGTATAGCACTACTGCATTGGATATTGTGTGCATCACATCTGCAAGCTACACCTGCCTCCACTAGCCTGTGATTGATACTGTGCTTGTTTAGTAATAGTGTACTTGACAGCTCAACGTACTGTCACCACTTCTTGATGATGGCTTCTTACTCACCCTGTTGTACTACATCAGCATATTCCTCTTCAGTACACTAGCTTGGTAGGAAAATGTTTCAATACAATTATAAATAATTTTTCATCAGTGAGTTCACTTCCTCTTCCTGTGTAAATTTTTAGTTTGTGATAGACAAGAAAATAGTAGGGTACTGCAGATGAGAGGAGGACTTCTGGGGCAGGAGAAGAATCTCTTTAAAATAGCTAAGAAATACTAATCATAGTGTTTGTTTGTACTGAGCACTGTGTACCCATGATACCAAGCATATAACACCTTTCAGTTTAGACATAAACATCTTAAATTTTTAGACAAAATACATTTGAAAAGGTAAAATAGGATTGCTTTTTTTAACTCCTCTCTTAAGACAGAACTCTGTCTTCTTACTGGTTAATGAGTCATCAACCATGTTTTTTACCCTGCAAATAATACATACTTATCTAGTAACCCGAAAGAGAATAATTATACTCAGATACTTGTTTATGGGTGGAGCTGGGTTTCTTGTGCGCAAATAAAACTGCCTGAAGTACACATACTGAAGTACTTATGCTTTCTTCAGTAAAAAGCTTGTTTGTCTGTGGGTTGGTTGGTTTGGTTTTTTGTTTCGGGTTGTTTTAATACTTCAAGTTGGAAGAGAGCTGAAACTGGGTATTTGGTAACCAATCTGATAGCTCAGATGGGATTTCAGTAGTATGCTTCTCTGTAGGCATTCCCCCAAAGGCATGTTCTTCAGTTTTCCCACTTGACCCTCTCAGGCATGCCCTGCAGATAGGAGAGATGGTTACTCAAACAGCAGATTCCAGACCTTCATCACAGCTGAAAGTTGAGGTAACACAGCTGAGACCCTGAATATCTCCAAGGTCTGGGGTGAAGTAAAAGCCTGGGAAGAAGATGCCTGCAGTCCAGAGAAGGGGCATATTGAGTAGTTTATTGGATTACAGGAGCACAGTAGGGGAGAAGCTAGGTTGGCACTATGGGGTTGTGTCCATTGCTTCAGGACGAGCTGGGGTTGGGAGCAGGTGGTTTCATGAGCATATATATGGGTATCCATGGAGTTGAGTAATCCTCAGCTTTGGTCTGAGGTCAGTTTTGGGGGATGGGGCAGCAAGCCATGTGGAGATGGGTCATAACATCAACAAGCCACTAAAAGCTAGGTGTAGCATGGGATTTCTGAAAATAAGATGATGCTTCATTTTTCCAGTGCTTCTGAGTGCTTGACAGCCAGCCCTGGAGCTGCTGTTGTCTGCGTGCTGCCAGGCTCTTTGGAAGGACCAGCTGACTAGTCCCCTGAGCTTCCCAGTGACACTGAGTGGAAGGGACTGCTTTGTGCCTTTCAGATACGATTGTTATGGGGGAAGGGGGTGCATTGGAAGAGGAGGAGAATGTACAAGTGATGCACTGAAGATGGTAGAATGAGTGCACCCCAGGTACATGCAGGGGAGCAAGAAGAGAGAGAAACTTTTCTATATTAGAAATAATAAAGCCAATAAAAGTAGGCATTGTGTGTAAAATAGTTATTTAATTGCCATAAGACTATTGTGGCAGGAGGAAAGAGATTGGAGGAAGAAAGGCTATCAGAAACCAAGGTCCTCTGGTTAATGACTGGGATAAAAAGCTGCACTATGAGTTCCAGGGAAAGAAAACTTGCAGCCAGAGGATGTGTAAATTCCAGAACCTCTTCTCCCAAAAAGTCTGCAAGAGTTGCAGCTGGCCTGTTTCAGACTGCATTAGCACATGTTTAGACAGGAATTTTACCAGTCCTCATTCATCTTAGTAACTAAAAATCTCCAGATTTATCCTCTTGATAATATAATATGTGCAGGTTTTTTAAGAACTTGTATCAACATTTGTGTCAGCAGGTGATAACAAACTAGCTTTGCTTTTTGAGCGCCACAGAACAGCTCACAGTTCTGTTTCTGAAGTTCAGAGTTATTTTGATGGTAACAAGCATTTTGTATATGCCCTTGTACAAAGCCAGGACTTGTTTTGTTAAGAAGCTTCAAGTGTCTGTGGTAAGCTGTTAACAGCCTGCAAGAAGAAGCAGCAGGAGGTATGGGTAAATCTATCTAGCTTTATGTGGAGGTTGTAGTTACATCTGTTGTGGCTAATGGCCTTGACATACATAGGGATGTTGTCTGGGGGTCAGACTGTACCTTAATTGAGTTCAACCAGGGACAGCTGTAGAAAATGCAATGTGAGCACTGCTTTTCCATGTTCCTAGTGCTGCTTAGGTCTGTGAATGTGAAAGATAAAATTCTTGGTTACACGATGTTGCCTGGTCCTAGATGTTTATGCAAAAACTATTTTTATTAATACCGTGATCTTATCCTTTCCTGAAGACTTGTCTTTTTGAAAACATTTTAGATACGTGACCATAGTTCTTTAAGGAAAAAATATCAAGAAATGAAAAATGGAGTGTTCCTACAGTGAGATTATGTACACATAACTGACATTCCCTTTACTGTGCTATCAGATTTAGCAATGTATAATGATACACACATCCAATAATATCTTCAACAAGAGAAGTAAGAGTATGAAATTTGAAAACAATTTCAACAGTTGCTTTTCCTCCCCTTTATTTATTCCCGTATGTTTCTGTGTCTTTTGGTGTTTGGGGGATGAGGAGGAGAGGGAAGTGAGGGTAAACACTGCAAAATTTCCAGAGGTAATAAAAGCCAAACAAACAAACTTTCAGTGTGTTGACCACAATGGGAAGAATATGTTTAGGTGCCATGATCATTTCAATTGCTGGCTGATACGGGATTTTAACAGAAAGTTTAAAAACTGACTCTCTCTCCTTTTCCTTATTTATCTCTGTTCTAGATGAAAAGGAGAAATTTGAACCCACAGTCTTCAGGGATACAATTGTCCAAGGCCTCAATGAAGCTGGGAGTGACCTGGAGGCTATAGCCAAGTTTCTGGATGCAACAGGCTCACGTCTTGATTATCGCCGCTATGCTGACACACTCTTTGATATTTTGGTAGCTGGCAGCATGCTAGGTAACCTGCAGTGTACCTGATACAGAATTTTGATGATCAGCCTTGCTTCTTTTAAGATGCTGTTTTTTCCTTTACAAAATGGAAATTATAAACTGTATTACAATTTTCCTTATCTAGATACTTGTTGCATCTCAAATCATAGCATTGTTTATTGTTTGTAGTGTAGTAATATCTAGGGACTTGATTGTGTGAGGCATTCTGCAAATATTACAAAAAATGGATGCTACTCTGAGAAGCCTTCAGTCTGAGCTGAAACAGCATATAAATGCAACCGCAAAGAAAAGAAGAGAGATGCTAACTAGGGGAAACAGAGGAATTTATTAGCATAAAAAAGTGTAATACAGCACTCCAGGTCATTAGGTGTTGCAAAGCTTGCTTTGTAGACATTGCAACAAAGGCTAGCAAAGAGGAGAAGTGAAGTATAATGAGGAATGCTTTGTGGATGTTCATGGGGCATTTCCTCCAGGTATCAGTGGCAGCTTAGGCAAAAACATGCCTTTCACCTTCCTCTGTGTTTTGAATAAATTGACTCTTTTTACTGGTCACATTGGTTTGATTTCTGCTTCCTGCTCTTTGGCATGTAAGAAGAAAAGATGTTTCTGTAAGACTTGAGGTAATGCAGGAAACAAAAGCCAGTGGAAATATCTAGGAAAAAAGCTCTCAACAAAATAAGCCAGGAGAAAACTTTTGCAGCAGTGTTTTGAACATTTACGTGGGCCTGGTAAGCATTAGAAGGGGTTAGGAGGATGTTCCAAGTCCTCAAATTGCTAACAGAGTGCTAATACTTTTCTCTTTGGAAAGGATTTATATTATTGTGGTGTTTAAAGTAGTAGTTAAAATATGCGCAAGGGTTATGCTCGTACCCATATTTATTTGATCACACTCAGTGCTCTCAACACCAGCTAAGATTCCTTAGTGTGAACTGAATCTCTCAGTCCTGTGAGGTCTGTGTGATCTAAGGTGCAGCGTATCAGCCAGCCGTCCCTTCTGACAGTTGCCACCACAGCCTCGCAAAGCTCCGTCTCTCTCTGTAACCCCTTCTCCCCTGCTAACTAACCCTTGCCTTTTGCCTCCGTGATACTAAAATAAGACTTATTAGACTTATTAAAGCTTGTAATTATAGAACATTCTCTAAAGTGAGAAATTGTTTCTTCCGTTCCCTCCCCCCGCCCCCCTCCTTTCTTTTAGCTCCTGGAGGCACACGCATAGATGACAATGACAAGACCAAGATGACCAACCACTGTGTATTTTTTGCAGATGAAGATCATGATGCCATTCGAAATTACGCTCAGGTCAGTAAAGGCGTGGTTGATTACTGTTTTCCATTTGTGTATCAAAAGGGATTACAGTGGAACATGTGCAGACTGTCTAGGCTGCAGTAGGCTAGTTAAGGACAGTTGAAATTCCAGTTAACCAGTAGTCTGCCCTAACCTATAAATTTTAGGTAAGAAAATAGGATATCTAAGATAATCTGATCACAGCTGGCAATGCTTTCTTTTACAGAAAGCAGTCTTACTTATTTCAGTCTGCTGTTGGTTCAGCATATTTTTAGACACCATCCTCATTTTTTGTTGACCTTTTCTGTATGCAGCCTGAAAGATTTGTATGAACATATTTTTAGAAACACATGAAGTATATGAATGACAAAAAATATAAAGCTCATGCCTCTAACCTTTAGTTGTGTAACTAGCTAGGAATTGGGCATATAGTCCAAGAGGTTTAATTTCTCCTACGTATGTGATATATAATTTCTTTTTTCAGGAATAAGGCTTGCACAAATAGGCCTATGTGAAATTAACAGAAAAAAGCAATGAAGCCTAAAACATTATTGAAGAGAAGCTAACATTGCATAACTCCTTAATGGAAGATAATAATTATATGAGAAAATACAATAAGAATTCTATTGAAAGTTCAAAGCCACCATGCAATTCTGGATACAAGTAGGATTGCATAAAAATGCAATACCATTGAAACTCCCATATGTCAAAAGTCTGTTGTTAATTAAGTAACATATTTATCTTTTAAAATAACTAGTTATTATTGGGATGCTGGAGACAGTAAGTGAAAGCACAGAAGTCGCTGTCCCTGCTAAGGTGTTGAGGGTGGTCAGTTGCTGAAAAGGTGCATGGCTGATTTAAAGGGTGCTGGGATCAGAGTCTGCGTCGGTAACAAATGTTTGCTAAATAGCAGAAAGCTCCTTTAAAAACACATCTTTGATAATCTGAAGAAGTGAAATATACTTATTGCTGGAAAGGAAGTCAATATATCTTGTGTATCAACTTTATTATCTTTTAAAAACAGGGTGTTCTACTTAAGGAAAATCTCTGTTATTGGTAAAAGCATTGATTCTGTCATCTTGAATTTTAATATTTTACTGGTTTGATAATAAGAATTGGCAGTACCAGTCCTCCAAGGAGAAATTTAACTTTAAAGTAAAAGGTTGCATGTTGGAAAATGGAAATGAAAGCTTCAGGATTTGAAGCAGTGGAATTCTCAATGTATTCTCTGTATTTCAAACCAAAAGCCACCAAAATAAGTCAAGATTTTGTAGTTAATGCCTGAAAAGATGTATCCTTTTATAGACCTCACCAGTTTTTTTCATGCATAATGGGAAATAGAGCACTTACTGTATTATGAAAAAGTGGAGTTAGGCTAAAATAGTGTTTAGAGGTTCCTTATTTTCTAGGTAATTTCTTAACTTTGACTCCCAAATGAACCAGTAGTGTGGCTATTTTTGTGGTTTTAGTCATGGAAACAATTCAAAGAGTGAAAAGTCTTCAAGAAAAAAGGCTAAAGCTAGTGTTGTATTTTAGCAGATTATTTGCTTATGAAGTGTACTTCTGTCATTTACAGGGACTTACAAAATATACAAAATTTTGTTTGGAAATATGAACAAGATGCTAGCTTACATTTTCATCTTAGACCTTATTTTACACCTTATTTTATTGGAATTCTGTGTGTGTCTGCCTCTCAGCGTGGCCACAATTTGTTTTTGCACTTGTTCTGAGCCAAAATACTACCATTTAGGGTGTTTGGGTGTAGTTTATGTTCTCTGAAAAGTGAATTGAAACTTTCTAAACTTAATTTCTCTCCCCACCACTATCCAGCCTGACAATAATGTCATTTGTTCCCCATATAAACCTTTTTACCTGTGACAGTGAGTCGTATGTTTTGTGCCCTTTGTCCAGTAGTGAGAGCAGTGATTTGTTTATTTAATTTCTTCTCTCTCCCTTCTTCCATCTGAATGCACCCTGCACCTGTGCTGCTTCTGCTTTCATAATCTGTGGTCACATGATGGGAAACAAACGGTGAAAAGTGGAGAACAAGTGCTTCCAAGAACATACTTGTTGTAAAAGCTTGTCAAATGTTCTTTCTCTTTCCCTGGCAGTAGTGTGTTTTGTAAGCATTCCTGTTAGTGGATTTGACAAAGATCCTGCATCTACTGAAGATGCCCAGCAGTGCTACCTGACTGCCTCACTCCATCGGCTTACACCTGACAACGTCCCCAGAGAGCTGCTTTACCAGGGGAAGGGTGCGGAGTCAACCTCCTGCTTCTCCTCCCCTTTCCCCTGCTTTTATCTATGGATAGGGTGAAAAGTAGAGTAGGAATAAAATTTTGAGAAATATGAAAAAGACGACTCAAACTGCAGTAAATTCTCTGATTCAAACATTGCACTATGAAGCAAGAATTGCAAAACTTGTATTTTTCCACTTGTGAACAGACTAATAGAGAAGGATGTTTCATGGTCTGCCATGAGGCAGAAAACACAACAGATAACTGCAGAAATATCATTCTGCTGGCTGCTTATTTCCTGGAAACAATGTCTAAGGAAAAACTGTGCAGTGGAATATTAGAGTGTGAGAAGCCAGCAGTGCTTCCTACTTTTTATTTCCTGCTGTGGAGATACTAAAAAGAAAAAATTGTCTTATCACGGATTAGTCAAAGATATATTTTTATGGATTCAGTAGTGGCAGTCTTGTTTCCCTTTGCCTTTTTTGTAAAGAAGGGTGGCTGCAATTGTTACATTTTTTAAGTTAATCTGTGTTTATCTTTAGGTCTTCAATAAACTTATCAGGAGATACAAATATCTGGAGAAGGCATTTGAAGATGAAATCAAAAAGGTAATGTTGGTGGCAGTCTCCTCTTGAGCATTAATATTTTTTACCCTATGTCTAATATAATTGTATATGTATAAATGTGGTGCTGTTATGTATTTTATTTAGCTCTACTGGCAAAGAGGATGGAACCTACAGGTGGCACCTTTAGTCTGCAAATCTAGCTCTTTGGGAATGCTGCTGGCAGCACTTGATGTAGCATAATTCTGAATTAATGCTTCCTTTGGTTTCTTTGGCCAAACTCGCCTTCTGTCCCAGGCTTTTTTGTGCAGAACTTTGATATGCTTTGGGGAGTAGTTCTTAATGAGAGGTGGTTTTACTATCCTGCTAATAGAACAGCTCTCTGTGTTTTTTCCATAGAATAAATGCAAATCTGCTGTGCAGAATGTCACTTGATGTATGACTATTAAACTACTCTTGCATTGTGGAATGAATCCTAACCACAAGTTTTTGTATTTGAGGCCATAGATATGTGCAAGAGAAAGTCATCACCACTGGCAGAGTGCTCAGGATTTGCCTGTTAGACTGTAGTGGATATTTGTGGGTACTGTTTTGCATTGTGATACTGAATTCTAAGGAGACAGGAGAAAACTGGGTAGAAATTTTTGAAAAACAAAATACTGATTTATTTTGTCTATTTTGAGTTCCTAGTAACAGATGTAAATATCTTTTTCTAATGGCCTGAATAAGTAATAAGCGCTGTGCTGTAAGTTAACAGGCATGCTGATAATGGCAAAACCTGTCCTATGACTAAAATACAATGTTTGTTAAAAGTGTGTTTCTGTATTATTTAAACATTAGAAAGATTGCTGCAAGGGTCAAATGAGGGTAAGTCTGGAGTATGATGCTTCACCACCACCTCTTGTGGCTGAATAAATTTGGCTCCGATTTATACATTCTTGCTCATATAGGAAATTATTTTTGCACTTGTGGCCAGCATGCCTATTAACTGATGCTGATTGCTCAATACATCATTCTAAAGACCTAAATTTACCTCTATTCCCACACAAATCTAATGTTCTTGCTGTTAATTACTATAATCATTGACATGAGAAGCGCTGACTCATAGCATTCAAGTTTCAAAGAGTGTTCAGCATATTGAGCAAATGCCATGTCAATTCAAGCCGCCTCCTCTCTCTTCTGTAACTTGCTTTATTTTGACTTCTCTAAGTCTCTAAGAATTCACTTTGCACGCTTAGTGACAAAATGAGACTATGGTTAATATATAGTAATTTAACCCTTCAGTTGAGGAACAAGTGCCTCTGATGTGAAGTTTAGCCATACGTTAGCTTGAGAGAAAGCAGTAATTTGAGGTACGGTGTGACTGGAGTCATGCTACTCATTTAAAGCCATTGGAAGCATCCTAGCCATGGCAGTGTGGGGTCAGAGTGGGCTAGTTCACCTTGCAGACTGCAGATCTCAATTTTTTATGTACATGCTCTTTGTATAGTTTTCAGTGTCAGATTGCATCTTTTATGACAAATCACGAGATTAGTTTTGCATAGTGGTCCTAGGTTGAGGGGATATTTTTCCAACTACCCTTCTATTGCCACCCTTAGCGCTGGTGCAAATCTTGGTGTGGCTCCTGGGGACCTGGCCTTTTGCTGTGGGTGCCAGGTGTGCTCTCTTCTTCAGTTAATGCACTTTTTCTGAGAATTAGAAACTAGGAAGGTGATTGTGAAGGTGTTTGGGCCTGTGTATTGCACCTGCACTGTCATTACCTTAAAACCCTTGAGGACTATTCATAGATGCCTTTTGCTTACCTTCTCCCTCCCCTTGCGTGTGTGAACCCACCAAGTAACTGTCTTCTAGCCGATGAGGCTGCTGGGTTCTTAACTATTTAATGCTTTTATCCCTGTGTGCAGTAACTTGTATGAGAGCAGCTGCTGATAGAGGGTCAGATGATAGATGCGTTAGTATTTCTAGGTTTTTATGAAAGATTTAGTAGTTCAAAGACTACTGCAGTTAGTCGGTGGTTAGAAGAGCAAGAGAGTGACTCCTTGATGTTGTTTCACGTGTCACTGTCCCGGCAATGGAAGTGATTTTTCTGGCAGATTCATTAGGCAGCTAGAGCACTTGGAGAAAATTAGCTCTTCTCACAGAAAAAGTTGTGCTAAGAAAACCAAGGCAATACCAGCAGTTTCACTCTAAAGAACCAGATGGTGTCAGTGGGACTTCTCTTTCAAGAGGGATTGTCTTAAATGGCAGTATTTGTACAAGTACTTGCTTTATGTCTTCTAGTTCATAACTTTGTCATTAGGACTTCATTATTTCCCAACACCTTTCCCTTTTTCGTCTGCTTCTAGCTTTCAAATGTTTTATTTCTTAATTCTCTCCCACCAAAATCGCCAATTATTCTTTCTTCTAGTGACATAAGCAAACCATACATCTAAAGTTTTACATCTACGTTGTTTTGTGCAGGCAATTTAACAGAAGACAAAGATGTTTAAGTGCATTGCTCACCTGCTGTTTTTTGATATAAGCAGTTTAAGTTCATATGAGCACTGCCCACTGTACTGGCATAGACCTATGACAACATTTTGCAATAATTGCAGTAAAATTCTCAGTTCCAACTTTGTGTTCATCTTTCTTACGTATGTATTTCTGTTCAGGTCAATGGATGAAGAATGCAATATTAGCTGTCTATATAGTGTGTTTGCATGTTTAAGTAGCATTCTATGTAGGTTTTTTTAATTATCAAAATTGGGATAAAGTACAAGTAAGTATATTTTTGGTCTTAACAGTGGTAAATATTACTGAGTCATATGAGGATGTCTGAAGTACTGGGATATGTTATAAGGTCCTTTGTTTGTGTTCCAATTTTCCTAATGAAAGAACCCCAAATCAAGCTGGGAATTATAAAATAAGAGGAGACTAACATTCTGAGATCAAATGGGGAGTAAACAGAGATGCTTTAAGTCAACTAAATAAAAGGCAAGAATCAGTCAGTGGGTATCTGTTGTTATGCTAGCTGCCTCTTCCATTGATGATAATTCAGTGCTGTCTACAGATGTGACAAACTGTCAGATGCTAAAGCAACAGACCATTTCAGATAATGAAGATATAAAAAGACACCACACTCCCTGTGTGGATAAAATTCCCTAATTTTTGCTATTAAGGTTTCCAGATCTCAAGAGGAGAGCAGAAGCACTTGATTTTCTTGTATGCTTTTTAATGTTGCATTCCTGTCTTTACTTTGTGAGTATCTTTTCTGCCCAGAATTTGTGCCTGAAAGACTTTTTCTTTAAAGACAAAAATAGCATGGAACAGCACATTAGGTCTGGTCTTGTGCTTATTAGGCATTCTGAACTCCCACTTAAATAGGTGGGAGTTCTTATAGCTGTGAGAGAAATACAAAATTGTGAGCCAGAACTGCGCATTTTATGCCTGGAATTGGTCTGTATCTGTAACAAAGGCAGTAATGCCAGTGCTTGGCTAACAGCAGGGAAGCATCAGCTTGGAGAACTTTCTGTGGGTGGTTTGGTACTATTCTGAAGTGACTTGGACATTTTGTGACTTCCCTGCTGAGGTTTGTAATCGTGATGGTAAAAGAAGAGCTCTTAAAATAATCAACAATAAAAATCTGAAACAACAGCTTTGAACTGAATGTTTTGTTCTTTTTGATTGTTTTTAAGAGGGTTTATTAAAGGTTTTAATTCTTCCTATCGCCCAGTCTCCCCCTAAATTAGGCTATGTTTCACAATTGCTTGAAAGTATGGAATAATATCCTTGAACAGCAGAAAATGACATGTATAAGTTTATTTGAGCTGCTTTTAAAAAATATTAGTAAAATAAAAATTATGCTAGTAGCATCAACAGTACTTTAAGTAGTGAGAGACGTGTAGAAGATGAGGTTCCTGCTCAAAACGTACTGCAGTGGGGTACAGTTCAAGAACGCCATAATTCAGATTCAAGCTAAGAGACTTGCAAAAAGCATGTTTCAAGGGAAAGGGAAGAGGATGAGGCTGTGAACTTCATAGATATGTGATTTCAGACCTTCCAAAACATTTGAACAAATACAGATTTCTCAAAACTAGAGTTGATAAATATTTAGATGTCTTTCTTTTAGAATCCTTCTCTACTTTGGACTGCATAACTCTGGCTTTTCAGCTGGATTTCCTGCCGTTGTTGCTTTCAAGACTCAAATCTGACATGAATGATTATAACTGCTCATGATCTACTCATTACTGACAAAACCCAATGGAAGTTACAGCTCAGAAGTATGTCAAAACCTGGTTGGTCATGTTAAAGTAGTCAGTGTGACCACTTTCTAATCAGACTCCTCATCTGTTGCTTATATGGGAGCAGAAGGAAAAAGAATTAAGTAGGCTACACAGAAATCTAAAGCTGTTTCCTCTTTGTTAACAGTCTCAGTCTCCGTACTTGCAGTGAAGAGCAAAAGGTCTAATTTAAAATTTTTTCTTGTGCAGATCTCATTTTGTTACAGTATTGTTGATAAAGCTTGTATAAAGAAAGGTTTAAATCCCCAGGCCTCCATTTTACACTAGGCTTATATTGAAATTCTGTAAAAATGTTTTCAGTTTTCCCATTAAATGTGGCCCTGGAGTTCCTTTACCTGCACCGTTATATATACACCAGTTAATTGCTGCATTTGGAAATACAGCACGCCATTTGTTTCTCATCCATATGTTTAGAAATAATAATTCCATTCATCTGTATCCCAAATTTTCATACATTTTTTGGTTGAGTCACAGTTTGTTGAAACAAAATTACACCTTGAGACTTTATAGTTTCATAATTTTTCTTTTAAGCTAGAACTGCATGTTGCAATCATTTGGCTGAAGCCCACTAAAAAAAACCCAAATGGTTTGTTTGTGGTTGAATCATTCAGGCCTGTGTAAGCTGTAATTTAAAGCTGATGTTGTTATGTAAGTACTACTGTATAAATGAGGTTTTTTCAGCTCTATTCACTGATACAGAGCAGAGTTATTCATAAAACACTGCATGAATTTTAATGACTTAGTTATCTGGATTTTTAAAATATTACTACATCTGGAAAGCTTTACAGTTAATGATGAGCTGTTTAGATATCTTGGAGAAGAGCTCTCACTGTCCATGGTAACAAACAAGCACAGGGACATATGTGATATTCTGTCCCTTTGTATGGGTAAGATTCGGTAATTAAGAAATACCCTTAATTTGGAAATGGGGTGGGAATTTTCCATCAGAATGAGCTGTTCTGCTTTAATTGCACTTATTGCTCATTCAGAGAAGGAAAAAGGGTGTCATGACAGCAGAAGGTAGCTGAGTAAAGTGCTGGTAGCTGAAGAAGTAAATGAGAATTCCTTTTTAACTCCAGCAATGGATGTCTGCAGTCTTTTTTTTATTTTTCCTCTCTTTTTTTTCTTCTTTTTTTCTTTTTCTTTTTTTTTTTTCCAGTGATGATAAATTTGTAAGCTAGCTTCTGATGGAATCACCAGCTTTTTGCAATGAATGAAGCTGCCCTTTGCTGTTTAGCCTCCTTTTTCCCATCACCCCTATTGTGATTGCTAACAACATGTTAAGAATACATTATTAACAGTAATGCTATTGACAAAATCTCATTTTGCACTTTTTTTCCTGGTGTAAAGAGGTGTAATGTACTTCTTCAATATGCTTTCAAGTCATTCATTTTAACATACGAAATTAAGATATTTAAAATAGACTTAATTGCCATTTTTAGACTTCTAAGAGGTAAATATGTAGTTCAGATCAACTAGCACTCAAGATGATGAGATCTGTAATTTCTTCTCAAGCTGTTTGTTTCCTCTTGTAGTTAGTAGTGGGAATGGTGAGGTCTTAAAGCAGCTTCTGTTCCTGTCTGTCCTTTGTCAGCTTTATCAAAAATGTCTGAACTTGAAATATGTTATTTTAGCCAACAGAAAATCTGTTGTAATTGTGCTGTGTTCCCTTCCGCAAAAGGAAAACAGGAAGCTTTCTCATCCTTTTATTGTTTGCATGAGTAATAGTTTTTGTAAGCTAGAAAATGAAAGGCAACTGCGTGGGGCTTAGTCTGAACTCAGAAGATGTGAATGAGCAGGCTCCTGTCAGCCTGTTGAAATCAGCAAGTCTGTGATTCTAAAATTTCTGTGGGTCTCAGGCCTTTAACAAACACTTTTATTTTCACACATATATACATATATTTGGGGAACACAAGCCCTGTCTCCCTGAGTAAGGCCATATTCCACACGCTTGTGTCCTTATGGAAAGTGAAATTATAAGCAATCAGTGAAATGTCACTGCCATGCTTCAGGACAGATTTTGACGTATTTCCTATTAATTAGAATAGGACTTCTTCAGAAATAAGAAACTAAAATGTCTGCTAATATTCGTCTCTACCTGTTACCATTGTCTGGCTCAAATTTTTTTTTTTTTTTTTTTTCCTTCCCCTTTCTTGTCTGACCCACAGCTTCTGCTGTTTCTTAAAGCCTTTACTGAGACGGAACAGACAAAGCTGGCAATGCTTTCTGGCATCCTGTTAGCCAATGGGACTCTTCCTGCTACAATTTTAACAAGCCTCTTCACTGACAATATAGTCAAAGAAGGTAAATTTCTATATATGATCTTTTTTCTTACCTTAGTTTTAATAGGAGATGTATTTTATTGCAATATATTTTATATGTTGAAAGCCTGTAACTGTACAACAGAAATGGGTATTTTAAAGCAGAAGCATATACAGACAGCAATGGCCAACATACTTCATGAAATCTAATAAAAGGGCAGTCAAACATAGGAAAAAAGCAACAAAAAAGCAAGAACAAACTCCAAAGGATTTATGTTTTTTGGAAGTTATACATGTGTGCAAATTGTAGAATATATGTAGCATTGCGATACTATAAAAGTGTGAAGTATAGCATCTATTCCTGAGACATGTCTACTAGCATTTTTTCAAGTGTTGCCAGTATCTTGTGCATGTGAGTGTGAAGTAGGACAGAGAGCACATGCAGGCCAACTGGATATTGCAGAAGAAAAAAAAAATTCAAACCCTCATTCTGCCTTCATACCAGTAGTGATCAGTGATTGATACACTTTCCCATGGACTTGTATTTACCATATGCTGAGTAACTGTTCTTTCAGTCTTAGGGTAGAATGCCTTTTTGAGATTACTTTTTTCCTCTTTTTCTGAGGGTTTTTATTTATTTATTTATTTATAGCCATCTACTTGGAGTCCTGATTTTCCAAATGCTTGCTCAACAATGTCTTTCTCTGCCAGTTACTGACTACCTGGAATAATTGCAAATAAACTGTCAGTGTTGAACAGTTTTCGTGAAATCTTTTTGGTTTTGTTAAAGACTTATATTTTAGCTAAAATGTATTGTAACTTTCATTAAAAAAAAAGTATTCTAACTTCATGTTCTCATTTGCAGCATGCTAACCATTAGATTTGTTTTCTAAATGCTGCAGAAAGAAAAGCCACAGCTGCAGCTTTGCTCTGTCATCACCCACAGCTTTCGGAATCAGAATTAAACTAGGAGAAAATTCAAACAAAAGCACTAATCCATGTCTTAGGGTGATTGCCTGAAATGTGTTTAAATCAAAGTCTGTTCCTAGTTATGGGAAGACAAAAGGCATCTGAAAACTCAAATTTTTAAAACTCAAGTAATTTGTTATATTTTAAGTTTAACACTTTAGGAATACAATTGTTATGTACAAATTCTAGAACAAGTTCCACTTGCATTATGAACTTCTGTTTCTAGGAGCCCTAAGCTTTTGTCAGGAGCTTACATATACTTTTGGTTCTTGGTTTATATGTATTAAAAGTGTACCTGTATCAACATTTGGGGAAATGGTTGTTCAATCAGTGTTCTGGAATAGATCTTTTATGGAAGAATAATTACAGATGTGAAGGTAATTGCAAAACAGGAAAAAGAGCAAGGCTTAAAACAGGTAGATCATATAAGAATAAGCTTGATACTTTCCTTGATTTACAAAAAACAATGCTGCAGGCAGGTGAGGTTAAAATACATGAGGAAACAATTAGGTGGCCTGAGGGAGTTGTTGATCGGCATGTTTGTATTGAATTGTAGCATTGGCAAAGAATCGACTGAAAGTGAGATAAGGGTAGATTGTATGGTCAGGAGATCTGTCAAGTTTGAGGGCAAATACCTTACTTTAAGATTACCCTTTTTCAGTGTTGTCATTACTTTTACAGTGATGTATAGATGGAAAAAAAATGTCTTTTGGGGATGGCTGATGTATTTCTAGCAGAGACAGAGAAAGGTCTAGGCAGTGGTGGAACCTCATCAGGGTTAAGTGTACCCTTCTTGTCACCCATGCTGAAAAACCAGTGCAAATGCAAAGAGCAGCTAACAGGTTAATCAGTAAAATGAATGGCTGAAGTTACTTTCTGCAAATAGGGGGGAAAAAAACCCCAGAAAAATAGAAGAACTATTTAAAGGAAAAGACAGCGGTAGCACATGAATAGAGTATAGGAAGTGGCCGATGATAAACTTGGGCTGTAAATTAGAAGTAAGTTTGAAAACATATGCGGTTAGTGAAGCCCTAGAACAACCTCCCTCTAATATTTGTATTGGCATAAAACTTCTTTTATTTTAAGCTAAAACTTGAAAAAGGGTTTAGGACATGGGTATTGGGACAGTGCTTGGTGACAACAGAGACCAATCCATTCAATTTTGGTATTGAACACATAAGCACGTGTTGGATATGCTGAACTTTGTTTGCAGGTTCAGAAATGACAGGTGGAAGTTATGCCTAGCTTCCCTGTTGGTTGACCAGGCTTTGTCAGCCTTGACTAGTCAACCTGCAGTACTTAAGACTGCTGCATCACGCTGGTTTCACTTGGAACCTGCTGTACAACATGTAAAACAAGCCCAAAGTAGTATTTGCAGGCCTGTCTTAGTGTGGCATTGCGCATCCATGGTTCCATGTAGTACTTCACTAAGGATCGTGCCTTACGACTAAGCTCTTGAAATAAGGTTGCCAAAACTGTCATAACAGTCAAGATCTGTAATGAATGTTAAAGAAGTTTACACTGCTCTGGGAATAATCTCTTCTGTTCTTGTTTGATGACTCATTTAGTCAATGTATCCTAGAAATAAAAAGAATGGATATCTATCTATAAAGTGACTAAGAATGACGAAGCTACTTCCTCCCAGTAGGTCCCATCTAGCTCTCAGAGCTTCAGGACTGTTTGGAGGTGAAGCAGAAAATTATAATGACTGGCTGTAGCATAGTATACCATTATCATTGTCACCACCCTCAACAGCACTGTAAATGTTGATATGAGAGTAGCACGGACAAGCATAACTGGCCTGCTGGCCACAAGGATGAGCTGGGTCTCCATCTCTGAGACCTTTCAGCTTCCTTCAGCTCCCTGCACTTGCCACTTGCAGCCAAGAAGCTGCAGCAGAGCTGTGGTGGTGCTGCTCTAGGAGATAGGTGTGGGGCTAATGGTTTCTTAGCTCCCCTGGGAAAGCTACAGCTAGCAGAGGTAGAGTTTGTTTGATTTAACGCACAAAATACTAAGTTGTGCCTTGAAGGAATTTTTCCCCTTAAAATAGTATTTGTGCCTGGTCCTGCCAGCTACTAAATGCCTCCTGGGAGGATGGGGTACCATCAGTTACCTTGAAGTTGAAAAGTTATTTCACCCTATTCCAGGACTTGCTAAAAAGCCCTCTGAAGATACACTTTTTCGGGTCTTATTCCTGACTATCCTTTATTATTTTGTGCCTTCATCTCCTAACTGATTTAACGCATAATTTTTTTCCTTTTGCATTGGACTTGCTCTGTAAATTGGGGAGGTAGGAAAAATAATTGCAAAGAAAATCTTTGAACAATTGAATGGAGATGGTTGACACAGAATGAAAAGATTTTCAAACAATCTAGCATACTTCAGAAAATTAATACTGCATTAAAGAAAAAAAATGAGCATTTCAGCTCTACGTGTTTGGTCCTGTTGCCATAAATGTGTTTTCGTTCCATATTCTTGTAACCATTTTGTAACCTTGAAATTCTTATAGCTATCTCTAATTCATGTTGAAAATTGCTGAAGCATGTTTTGTGTTTTTTGTCAACAGGGATTGCAGCCTCTTTTGCTGTAAAGCTTTTTAAAGCATGGATGGCAGAGAAAGATGCCAATTCTGTTACCTCTGCTTTAAGAAAAGCCAACCTTGATAAGAGATTGCTAGTAAGTACAATATATTTTCAATAATCCTTTTCTCTCCTTGGGAAAGAGAAGGAAATAAAATGTAGATGGTAGTTTGTTGTAAGCATGTTACTCCCCCTCAGACTGTCTTAGCATTTTTTGAATATTTTGAATCACAGCAATAGTTATGGCCGTAGCATTGATATGGGTTCAGGAATATTAAATATCACATGTTTTCACATTCTGTCTCTATTTTTCCTGTAGTTAAATGCCTTCTGAAAGACTGTATATAGGGGGCTTGGGAATTACTTAAACGTTTGGTTTTTTTCTAACCACTAACAAAACACACACCACCAGCAACTGTGCGTCAGGACTTTTATTTTTTTGAAATCTGGTTTACTTTTGTAAATAATAAATAAAGTATAAAGGGTTATGATTAGAATGTAATTTTCCAAAGCAACAGTGTTTAAATAGTACAGCGAAAGCACAGTAAGCTAATTTTCTGCAGCAATAGCCATCTGGGTAGCATAAATGGTCCTGCAGTGGTGACGGCAGACCTGGTAGGAGCAATGCAGGAAGGCTTTTCAGCCTTTGGACTCAAAACTTGTGTTCTGAGTTTGTAGCAATGGCCTGAGGTAATTACAGTATATATGAATGTGCAGCAATGTCATGTGCCTTTCTTTCCCAGTGTCTTTCTGAAGATCAATAGGTTTTTTTTAATCCTCAAAAAGATCGCTGCTGTGATAATCCAATCAAATGCACTACATCATGTGTATTGCTGTCTGGAGAATTTCGGCAGTATTTCCTGTTTCTACCTCAATAATTTATCATTAGGCAAGAATCTTTCCAAAGTGGAGCAACCTCCCACACCCCTTCATCTCTTCAATTTGTATTTGATTTTAAGAGTCCAAGTCATAAATAATTTGCCATAAAGCTGGGAAATGGGCTAATAACACTTTTTATTAGAGGGGAAAAAAGCAAACTGCATCTTACTTCTATTTCAAACTTGACTGACTTAAGCTTTCAGCTGTTGGCTGTCATGATGCTGCTGTATTAAAGAACTATTAAGTATCAGATAATGTTGCCTAGTTTAGATGCCTTCATGATAGTTTCCTCTTAATCTCATTTTCAGTAAGTAAACAGATTGAGGGTCTCTAGCTGCTTTGTAAAAAAAAAAAAAAAAAAAAGTGCTATCCATCCCACAAATCATTGTTAGATACCAAGAACTGGATGGTAAGCAAATGCCACTCAGTCCTTGCCAAGACAGGGCATTTGCTCTAGCAATTTTTAAAAATAATTTTGACTTTTCTAAATAGCTGGACTTTCATAAATCATAGATTGACTGTGTCTTTGAATTAGAAATGCCTACAGGAGCTAATGTTAACAGTACATAGTGGATTTTGTGATTTTTGTTGAATGATGCATTAGTGGTAATCATTGCTCAGCAGAGTAGCAACATCAGGGCAGGGTGCCTGGGCCGTATATGTATTGCTACGTGTATTTTTCTTAAGACGTAAATGTGTGGATGCACTGTGAGGGCATGGTGAATGTGCTTTGCATATAATGGCTTTACCATCTATTCCTTTGTACTTTACCTACAAGACTCTTGGAATCTGGAAAAGGTATAGTTTCTCTGAGGACTATTTTGAGCGACATGTTAAGCTCATAGCTGTTCATAAGTACATGCACTTCATGTGGAGAGGGTGTTAGGATTTTTGCGTAACTGGCCATGATTTTGCCCTCCACTATAATAAAACACAACATTGTGAATGAAGGGTTGACTTTCCCAGTGTTAATAGAAGCATTGACTTTTTTTTTTTTAAGTGCAGTACTAGGTAATTCCCACTGTTCATTCTTAAAAAAAGTTCTTTCCATTCTGTCAAGAGTCACAGTTGATTATTTATTTAATGGAGAGCATTCCTGTCTTTTTAGGAACTATTTCCAGCCAACCGGCAGAATGTGGACCATTTTGCCAAATATTTTACTGAAGCAGGTCTAAAAGAGCTCTCAGATTTCCTTAGAGTTCAGCAGTCACTGGGGACTCGTAAAGAACTTCAAAAAGAGCTACAAGAACGCCTCTCTCAGGAATGCCCAATTAAAGAGGTAAAGAGTGCAGTATTTACGACTTCTGTTTATATAATAATAGTCAAAGACTTAAATCAACAGTAGGTACAAAGGAACACATAAGCACCTCAAAGATTTCCTCTGTTTTTCTTTAAATTATTTTAATTTATTCATCAGTTCGCTCGGTGCTTAAGACTAAAGCAACAAAACATCCTCTGGATTTGCAATTGCAGCTGACTATGGGGTTTGGGGTTTTTTGTTCAGTTATACTTGATGAGAATGTATTTCATTTAACTGCATTAACTGCTAGGTTGGAGGGGAAGGACAAAATTTGTAGTCAAGTAATACTAATGTCACTAGATAAAAACATGCTATATGATTCCTTTTTATTATTCTTGTTCTGATTTTGTTTCTTATTACTTCAATACCGTGGTGTTATTTGTAAATGACTGCAAGTATTTGGTAAGTCAGCATCATTTCTGTTTGATTGCAAATGTTGCTTAAGACAGCAGTTTATTTCCTGCTCCAGGTAGTGCTTTATGTAAAAGAGGAAATGAAAAGAAATGAGCTACCAGAGCCAGCAGTGATCGGTCTCCTGTGGACCTGTGTCATGAATGCTGTGGAATGGAACAAGAAAGAAGAGCTTGTTGCAGAGCAAGCCCTCAAACATCTAAAGGTGCGTGCATGGGTGAAGAGGGGAAGGGCTGCTGTGAATTGACAGAATACATTCTACAGCTGTCAAGTTTTTCCCTGTTTAAATCCAGGAGATTTAGAGTTTTGAGGGCTGACACTGAGCACACCAAGCATTGTGCATAGTCCCTTCTACTTCAGGCAAATGAATGCAAAATTGAGGTAGTTCAGATTATCGAATGCCCTGAGGCTTACAGTGCAGAGAGCCAGAGCAAACTGAGGCGATCATAGCCCGAGCGCCTCTGTGTTGTGCTTTCTCAGTGCACCGGATCCTGAGAGACTCCTTGCATTGGGGACAATGGTAAGCAAATGCTTAGACTCAGCTCTGCTCAGACCTGACTAGTAAGCCTGCAGGGAGTGCCTTTGCAATGTCTTTGCCAGAAGCAAAGAAATTTTGGGAGCATGGTGAGGCAGCATCTGTGCTGGCTTTACACAGAGCTGATTAGATCCAGGTAGGACTGCTGAGCTCAGAATCTGTGAAATGGTTATTGCCGATGTTGACTGTGGGAGCTGGATACTCAGCAACTTGTCAACTAATAAGCCAGGAGCCGGCTTGAGAGCATGTGCACTGTATAGTGTGGTTACTCTCTGATCCAGGTACTGTCCTTGTGGATGAGAGAACTGAATGCATAGAAAGACAGGCTGTAGTTTGCGAAGTGATGACAGATTGCAGTATAACAGTTGCATGTTGGTACAAAAACTCTTATGACTTTGAAGTGGGAAGAAAACCCAAAACCTAAAAACAATGCAGAGGCATCGGAGCCGTTACTGCGGTTGGTATTCCTCATCTAAGTCTAAAGGAATTGTGCAGTGCAGGACACTTGAACTGAGAACAGAGGCAGAGAGGCTTTCCAGCAGAATTAGTCCTTTTAAGCTGGTAAACCATGAGCAAGAGAATACTCCCGTATAGCCAGGGCTGCGAAGATTTGCCCTAAGACAGAAGAATATCTTTACGGTAAATTCAATCTTAAGCTTCATCGAATTCCTTTCTTCTTCATATTGGATGCCTCTCCATACTTGGAGTTCCCACATTGGTTTAGCTCCTACTTCTGCTGTCCTTTCATCTGAATTTGGTTTCCCAATCAGTCATCCTAGAAATGTAGCTGCTTGGGATCTTGTGTAGTCTTTGATGGTAAAACTGAATGCCTTGAAGTCTTCTCAAGCAACCCAAATAGCAGTAGAAAGATGAGATAGTTTCCAGAAGGAGGAGAGAAATTGTTTTTCTTGTTCTTTTGATGGAAAAATTGATCATATCTCTTTGACTTGTAACAGAGTATCCATTGACATTTATTGCCTAGTACTGCAGGGCAAGTTAACAAACACTTTTTGGAATGTTTGAACATTGGGAAAAGAGAAACATAGCTGGCTTTGTGCAAATATTGTTGACTGGATGCTCAGGTCCATGCATCTCACTGACCAAAGCCATCAGTTATGTATGTAGCCCCACTAAATTAGGTAAGGTATCTTGCCTATGTAAAATGGGCATCTTTCTAGCTACATCCACTGTCTAAAAACAGGACAAATTTGTATGGGGTATTTACTATTTGCCCTTACAGGTAAGATTTTAACAGAAGCAGTAGGAATAGAAATTTAGACTTTGCTAGCTGCTGCTTTACATTTCAGTGTTCAAAAATGAACAGCATTTGTTTCACATCCTTCCTCTATGGATAGGTAGAGACAGATCTTGGATTCCTCTCTTTGGTCTCTCAGCTGACGCAATGTGTGAGCCAACTCCAGAAATCAGATTAATGCTGTTAGCATGACGCAGAGTGTAGTTCCTGTGCCCTCCTGTGTGTCGACATGCCCTGAAACAATCATGGATTTGTTTCGCCCTAGTGGCATGAGTCAGGATGCGTATGAATACATACGTGACATGGGACATGCCAGGGGGTGGGATTTATTCTTGTATGGCTGTACCTGACAGGTAACTTTCACAAAGCACACTTCCCAAAGCTTTGACATCTGGGTACCAGTCTCTTGAATTTATTAGATTTCTTTTGGTAAGCTGTATACAAGAGACCCCTGAAAAGACATGTCAAGGCACAGAATATTGACCTAGTTTACAGTTCTTAATGAGCTTAACTGGATGAGCGGCTTCCCAATGGATGTGGTCGGCAGGCATGGACCAGTAAATGCCACGTGTGCCATCCGCGCGGCAGGACTGGCAGGAGCTGAGCTCTGGAGGAGACAGGGCGAGCTGTTGAACGCTGAATCTTACAAGATAAGCTCTTCATTGTCCCAGTGACCTCACTCTGACACTGGGGCTTAGCCCCTGGGCCACCTCCAGCCCAGAGCCGAGACTGCCCTGGGAGGGGAGGATCCTCCAGACAATTTGCACCACAGGCAAGGCTGTGGTGTGAGCTTTATGACACTGCGGCTGCTGACCTGCTGCTACCAAACCTGAGGCAAATGGAAAATAATGCCACTTAGCTCAGCCAGCAGTGAGAGGAAGCTAATTTTATGGTTCCTTAGTCAGACAGACACTTGTGAAACTTATGACTGTAAGACTGTACCAGTTGAGGAGTGAGAGGGGAATGGGAAGGGAGTCAGTCAGATGTGGCAAAATGAAGGTATCTTACTTCTAAACCGAACAGATAGGGGGTTTATTATAAATTACTTAACGCTTACAGACCGCAGCACTTGACAAACCTGTGGATGGGAGTGGGTTCTGCTGAGGCTATTAAATAAACGAGCTGCAATGTATATTGCCCTGCCTCCCTGCAACTTGCCTAGATACCAGCAGCATGCCTTTAAGGGCCAAAAGGGGAAAAAGAGGGAGCCTTGCGACCCAACGCCTGCACAAGTTTTGCAGTGTTTTTACCAAAACAGTAACGTTGTTTCTAAAGATGTGGCTATACTTGCCAGAAGTGGAAAACCTCAACCTCTGGTGTTAGCTACATCTAGTAATTTCGCATAGTTACTTTGTAAGGGAGTTTCTTCCAAAAGTAACAATACTGTCTGCCTGCCTAGCTGCTCTTGTTACAGTTGCTGTGCGGTTTCTTGCTCTTTCTTTGAATTAATAGCTGATAATTCTTTTGGAAAAGAGATTCTGGACCAACCTTTCAAATTTCAGTTGATTTTCATGCTTTTTAACGGTTTTTTTTGCATGGATCATGTTGAATAAAAACCTCAGGATTTAGCCTCTTGTAGAGAAGTCCTGAAGTGTATGTGCTTTTGAACGTGTCCTTCAGTGCTGCTGGTGATGGATGGTTGGTTACCTGGCTGCGTCTGTTGGCAGCCCTGGTCGCACAGACCAGAACTCTGCAATATGAGGCCATTGCAAATCCAGATGAAAAATGCCAAACTGAGAGCATTGCTGAAAATGATGAAGAAAGGCTGAACTGATCAGTGCAAGAACAATTTAAATAGCAACCTTAATGTACATTTGGCTGGGGGCTCTGAAGATCAAGAGTAATTTGTCTTCCCTTCAGCTCTGAAAAATGCTCTTAATATTACCTTAAATTTAAGATTGCAGTCTTAGCTGAACTTGTCACAGGCTAAGAAGAAAGGAAATTGGAGAGATATGGATACAAACACTGTAGGTTTTTAAGGAGAGAGTGAACAGGATATGGTTCCATAATGTAATTTTTAATGTGAAGATCTGAACTAAGAGGAAAAAAATTGCATAACAAAAAAGTTTTTGCTTTATCTTTTATTATATTAATAAATTCCAGGAAAAGACAATGAAATGTACTGCTACTGTCTTGTCAGAATAACATTAGTAGTTAATGCTGTGCTTTGAAGACATTGCTGTTTACCAAAGCAAAGGTTGTCATGATACTCTGATGGTGATAATGAGAAAAAATAATGATGATTGATCACAGTTAACCTGAAATAATTAAATTTAATTCAATTTCCTGGGACTTCTGAAACCTCTGTGAAACTAGAGATTTGTATTTTCATGCACTTCATCCTTGGGTGTCTTATGTTATGAACATCCATAAAGCATCACTCATGAATCAGCAGCATACTACCTTGTGAAATGTATGAACAGCAGTATTCTAAGATATGGACTTCATAAATTGATTTTACAAAATCCAGTATCTATAAGTGGTACTGAATTTTAGCTCACAGCATGCAGCACATCTTACAAAAGCGCATAGACATTTATGTATATGCATTGTATGTGTTTAAATACAAGCAGCAAGTAAATCTAAGGTTTCAGTGAAACAGATTTTCAGGGGTGAAATTCATGATGCATACATTAAAAAATGTTATTTATTTTCAGTATACTGACATGCATTTTGTTTTTTGCCCTCTCTTCCTTTCAGCAATATGCCCCCCTGCTTGCTGTGTTCAGCACTCAAGGCCAGTCAGAATTGATTCTTCTCCAGAAGGTGCAGGAGTACTGTTATGACAACATCCACTTCATGAAAGCCTTTCAGAAGATAGTGGTGCTCTTTTATAAAGGTAAAAGTCTCTATCCACTGTTGTATATTATGCGTGGATTCTCTATGCCAACCACTCACCTATGATGTAATAGGAAACAGACATTCTCTGGGTATTGCATATGAGAAAGTTGTGTTGGGATTGAACTCTGAAATACCTTATGCTTTGATAGTTCAAAGGAGCATGTGGCAGCAGTAAAAGCCGAAACAAGCCCTTCTCTCTCTGTTGCATTTATCCTGTAGTCAAGAAGCACGAGCAGGATCCAGGCACCATCCACAGTCTGTTCAAGTGCAGTTTAGTCCTTGTATAAAACCAGTTCTAGGAAGACATTTCTATAAATTGCCACCAGATTTGAAAAGTAGAGTAGAGCTTAGTTTTAAGAAACCTTGGAAGTGCAAACCCTCTTGGCAGGAAGATTTTTCAGGGTTGGTTTGGTTTTGGGTTTTTTTGTTACTCCCTCCCTGCCAGAAGGAGCTTTCCTTATTCTTCTTTCCCTTTTCCTTTCCCTGCCAATTTCTTGCAGGTGCCATAGTTTGAGGGATTTAATTTTATTGTGAAGTTGACTCCTTTGCAAGTTTATTCTGATTGGGTTGTCATAGAGACTAATGGTCTTGCACTGTGTGTGATGGGTGGGTGCCAAACAGTTTGTTCTGACATTCTTGCTATAAATAGTTGAAAGACAAAAATCAGCAGGAGTAGAAACCCAATAGTGATCTTTGTTCACCCTGTTGTGCCCAGGTACATGTTCAAGGCAAACAAGTTCAGACTGTTAAAATAATTTCATGGCTTCAGAAGGCAGAAGTAAGTGAATCATGTGGATTTATTTCCATCCTTGTGTCAATGTAGTGTGGCCTCAGTGATTAAACGCAAAAGCAATACACCTTGTCCCTCTGTCCTCAAATTCTGCAATTTGTAAATGCTATTAATGACTGAGGACAAACTTGAAACTTCAACCTGCAGCAAGCACTTCATTCACTTTTCTTTGGAAAAGAAAATTCACTTTGGACATGGTGAATGAGTGCCGTAACTGCTGTGCACTCAGACCATAAGTGACGGTTAAACCGGAAATACTCTTGTGTAGGCCTCCCTTCAAAATTTTTGTAAATTCATTACTGTGTTAGCCTGCAAGAGCAACCCTGACATTCCAAATATTACAAAAAAGAAAATAAATCACTAAATTGTATATTAAACTTAATGTGCTCCAAGAACCCAGTTCCCATCTACTCTGCTCACCCCACATGCTCTTGTTCTGACTCTGGAGATGTACTCGGGCAGGCTTGTTAGGAAGGATGAGAAGCCTCAGCACTACAGGTGCTGCAATATCGTTTAGGATTTGCATGATGTCTAGAAGAGTGTTTGGAGCTACCATATGGCCTGTTGGTGGAAGCCGTGAGTTCAGCATGTCCAGCATGTGCAATACTCACCATGCCCGTATTCCTGCCTGGAATATCTCGGGCAGGCGTGCTGGAGCACCTGCCTCTGCCATCTGATGCAGTCAAGCGGTGGCACAGCTGCCAGCCCTTCCTGGCCCTGTTTAGGCTAAAGCTGGATCTGCCCTCTTTGGCAGGCTTACTGCTGCCTACTAACAACTGCTCGCCTAACTTTACAGCTGCTAGCTACAGGGCCCTTCTGAGTGCTGGACGCAGTAACGACGTCATCAGCTCCATCTATTTAAGGCAGCTTTGGAGCTGAACAGTGTCTGTTAGGTGAGGACATGCTGCTGTGTCAACCAGCGAAGATTCTGGGAGTGCTAGTCCTCCAATTCCTGTTTCTCCCACATGATGTTAACATGCTTTAACAGCTCATGGCTTTGGCTTGTCCAGAGCCATGCTGCCTGCCTCTGCTTCGTTTCAGTGCTGGTAGATCCCACCCTCTCCTTCTCCCTAGTTCATACCTATCCACTAGAAACAAACCATCAAGGCTTTTTAGAGACATACACTTTATTGTAGATAAGTTGCAGATGACAGCATTATCTTCTGTTTCCTAATAGTCAAGGAAAACAGCCCCCCAAAGCTATTAATGACTGTGTCGGTGGTGAAGGAACAGCAGATGCCCATGTTCCCCTTTCTGTTGTGCTTCAAGTGTAACCTGCACAGGATCTGGGGAGGTTTCAGGGTACCTGATAAACTTTTTCTAGTGACAAATAAAGGCATGTGAATTATCTGTGGATGGGCAGACAGAAATCCAGCTAGCTACCAGCATGAATGTGGACAGTTTATTGCTTATTACTCATGATGAGGGAGTGCTTCCTGGGCATGAAGATAGTCATCAGTGATGATAGGCACCAAATGCCACTCATGCTTTGACAAATTTAGTTCTATGACTACTCTCATCAGCATGTCCAACATCTTGCATTTAAATCCTTCCCATATTTCCACCATAAAATAGTCCTTGGATTACTTTCCTGGGAATTACCTAGAAATACCTAAACTTATTAACAGGAACGGTGGGGCTTATTAGCACCTAGACTGTCTTGAAAGTCTGTGTTCTTTTTTTAATTTTTTTCTTATTCTGTCTCTAAACAAGGAGGAATATCCACTTTTCCCCCAGTGAAAGCCCAAGCCCTGGTTTCCCTTACATGGTAGCAGCTTCTTACCGGCTTGTAGGTATAATCTGCAAAAGCAGTTCTGTAGTCAGTTAAAGCTTGTTGAAATTATTATTATTACTATTATTATATCATCTTTGTGTTCCTGGTACAGTATAGAGAAAAGTAAGCTGTACAGTTCTTTTCTGATTCCTGGCTATGATGTTGCTTCTCTGGTTATCACTTAAAGCCAGTGCAATTGTAAATCCGCCAGCTGCATTTTGACCAACAATCTAAAGGCCAATTGCAGAATAAGAATTACTGAATTCTTCTGAGTGACACGTAATAAGTTTGCCAGCCTCCTTGCTAGTTATGCTTGCACTGTAAGATGTATGTTGGTTTTTAGTCCATTACATGTTGCAGTGTGTCCCTTAACTGTGGGTAAAATAAGCATTATTAGATTACATGCAGTATATCATATTCACTTGCAGAATCTCTTTTCTTTTAGTTTGGGTCCAACCTGGAAATTTCAAATGGGAAAACTTGATGCTATTGAAATTAACAACCATTCCTTTCATAAGGATCAGAATTTCACCCTTTGAACAGCAAACACCCTTAGCAGGCACAAAGCTTCTGTGTACTTTTGCATTAGAATTCAAGACAACATTTACAAAATACTAAAAAAAAAAATAAATCACAAGTACATATGTAGTAGTACTCTGGTTTGCAGCAGCATAATTAGGCCTCAGAGATACTCTTCTGCAGTACAGAGATGTTGTAACCAAACAATGCAGACTGTCTTCTCAAACACTGCAGGAATCCTACGCTTACGAGAACTGAATCTTCAAGTTCCACTCGATACACAGGTTTTGTTTTTTGATGGAACACAATTATCTTTAAATATCTTCATTATTCAAGTACTTTCTTTTGGTACTGGATGCAAAATTTTCCCAGAAATACAAACAAACAAACAAAACCAAACCATGAAGACCGTAACTGTACTGTGGGTGATATTCCTTGCATTGAAAGAGCCCTTGCCTTAAGGCTCTTTCCTCCCAACAGTTAGCTGCAATAGAGTTGAATTTTGCAGATTGATGGACTGTGATGGCAGCTGACAGGGTGTACTTTTTTTTCCCTTTACTGCTGATGGCTATGCAGTTTGAGTTGAAAGCAGAAATTCATTCGAACTGGGTGATTTGGTACAAAGCTGAGACCAGAACTTCAAGTAACTTTCTAGTCAACCCTGTAGTAAAGGCACTGGGTTCTTCAGTCTCTCTGCTCTGCAGCTTCTCCCTTTCATGAGGGACGTCCCTGGAGGCTCTCACCGTGGGTGGTTTGAGTGGCAGTTGGCTGCACCTGCAGGAAAACCAACTCTCTCAGGCTAATGTCACCTGGGACTGCAGTGAAAATGATGTGCACATGCCCACAAACCACAGTGTTCAGCTTCAGCTGTTAAAATATATCTATAATCAACTTTAATGAGGAATAACTATATATATATACAAAATGAATCATTCCTTACCTCCTGCGGTCCCCCCCCCAGTGTTCCCATTGCTTCAAAGCAACCTAGAGGTATGATTAACTACACCCTGTCCTGCATGATTGTTTAATTGAGCATGTCTGTGCTGACAGGAGAATATCATCTCTTATGAGCACTGGAGGCATGAATGTATTACAAATAATATTGCTTATAAATGAAAGGAGAGTCGCAGTTGTCCTTTTTGTAGTTGAATGCATTTTGTTCTTCTCTGTTAGTGTAGGAGGCTTATTGCTATGGAGTTATATACAGGCAAATTTTTCATCTACCTAACTTGAGAATGTTTTAATCTTCAAGGCATACAGTGAGATTACATGCTGCTATTACCAGGTTTGGGGTTTTGGGGAGGGATTGAGAAGTTCCCCCTTCCTCTTTGGCAATAAACCCACTGAGCTTACAGTCTGCAAATCAAAAAAAAGAAACTTAAATCCTATTACTCTTGGACTGAGATATGCACCTACCTGGAGGCACTTCCTTGTACAGTGGACTGTAATGCAGCAACAGGCAGCTGCTTCTATACAGCAACTTCGTATTTTTAAAAGTCCACAATGCCCAAGAGCTAGCTTGAGTCCTGGGAGGGGATTGCTCTACTCTTCCTCCCTGCCCCCAAAATCTTTCCTGATTTTCTTTGCCTGTCCCTAAGGATCATCATAAGTGTCACACCCTGAGTAGTTCTGCAGATGTAGTCATGTGAACTTCAGGACTCTGTGGTGAATGTAAGCTTTTTACATGCAAGGATTAAACTGCAGTTTTGTGAGAGTCCGTGTGAAATATTTTCATGTTTGCTAAATGAAAATCCTGATTTGTTAAATGCTGTAATGTGTTTGAGCTGCTGCTAAAGACTACTGGCAAGTATTTAATAACATGTTTGAAACCTCTTCCTAAGCTCCAGTGCTTCTGTTACATTGGAGGAAAAGTTCATTGTGGTGGGTTGTGATTTCAGGGAGATACGGCTTTATGTGCCACTTGTAGGGTTCACTAAGTGCAATTTTAGGTGTACTGAAAAAAGCCCAGAGCCAGTGCAGTCCTGTTTTCCCTGCGTTTTCAGCTTACCAGGAGTTGCAGAAAACTGCAGAAGAGGTTTTATTTTGGAAAAGTGCCTGAGACAAGGTAACTTCCAGTCACACGCACTCACTAAATTCCAAATTTTCAGGGAGACTTCATATTCAGTTACTGTTGGATGTCTTGGGATAGTTTTGATTAAGTTCAAATGTATCCCTGATTGCTTCCATCTGTTTATTATTCAACAGCATATGTGAAATGTGTCTACTCTCTCATTTGATCAGATGCTTTGGGGTTTTGGTGCCATTTATTTCAGTTTGCCTTCTTCCCTGCCACATCTGCTATAAACTTTAGGCTGAAGTGAAGGTGGTGGTCAGGGTTGGCACTTCAGCCACCCAGTGGGTGAGAAGGCACTGAGGAGCTCAAGGAAGCAGTGAAGAACTCAACATAAATGTGTTGATTTTGCAGAACAAGGGAGAGTGGTTTGTTCAAAGACAAAAAGAATGGAAATTTTAATGGGATGTAGGAAGTTGTCTTTAGTCTTTTTATAGAACAAATATAGAAGATTTTATTTTTTTTGTTCTTGCCTCTTGCATTATGTAACTGCCAAAATGCTGTTGTGGATCCCAGATTTTGCCTCCACAGCCATCAATTACTGAGATACTTGGCTTGGCTGGATCGCAGGAGCTTTGTTCCTGGGGCTAGAGATCTGTTGCTAGACCTCAATTTGCATCTGTTGGAAACAATAAGTGTCCTTGCTGTTTATTAGGATTTCTTTATTCTGAATCATACTCAGCCTTATGTTCCCTCACTGACAGTTATTTTGTTCTTGATGCTTGACATAAAAATGTCAGCCGTGCTGTCCATCTGAGCCGGTCCCTTAAAATGGGTGGTCAGAATAGTGACCTTAAAACTTATTAGCTAAAACCAATATAAAACTCTAGGGACAACTGATTGCAAAAAATCCCTACTGGCTGTCTTTTAACTGTTCAATCAGGAGGTGTCTGTCACTTCAGATTTCTAGAACCATGCACAGTTCTGTGATCCAACAGCAAGAAAAAACATGGTATTTCTTATTGGGGTAATTTCTAAGATGTGCAGACCAATTTTTTTATCCAACCACCTTATGTGGTGTATTTAAAGCAGATGAATAGAGAACTGTCCTTTACAGAAGCACAATATTTGGTACTTTATTTTAAGTTTAATGCATTACACATTTTATTGCATCTGGAATCCCTTATATGCATCAGATATTCTGTAGTTATAGCCTAATACAGTTCATGCAAAGCTTGTTCCACTGCGATCATATTAACTTACTTAATGCTGCCTTTAAAAAAAATCTTTCTTCTCTCATGTTTAAAATTTGCTAACCTCTAAAAAATACATTGATTTTTTTACAAACACTGATCTGTATTTCAGCTGATGTTCTGAGTGAAGAAGCTATCCTCAAGTGGTATAAAGAAGCGCATGTTGCTAAAGGCAAAAGTGTTTTTCTTGACCAGATGAAGAAATTTGTGGAGTGGCTGCAAAACGCTGAAGAAGGTAAAGGTTCATTTAAAGAACTATGGTAGTGTCTTTGCAAATCAAATTTTTTTTTTTCAGATTTTAGTTGTAATAGGCATATGAAGTGTACAGACTTAGAATAGAAAACAGCAGGTGTGACTGCTCCAAATTGTTTCCATCCATGCCCAAGCCTAACAACACTTGCTGCTTTTTAACGTTTGTGGTGTCCTTATGAAGTCCTTAAGCCATCAGGTACCACTTGTCTGTAGATAAATTCTTTAAGCTTCTGCAGGGAGGAATGCTGCGCTGATGACAGCGTGAAGTACCTTGGTGTTAGCATATGCAACCTAACAGTTTTCTGTATCAGTGCCTTTTCTGCTATTATCATCTGTACCAGTGACATGAACTGACTTGAACATAGCAGTAAGCCTTCCTGTGCTACTGCAGTTGAAATTGCTTTTAGCTGAATGATCAGGCTAAGATATCTGGTCTGTATTTGCTGCTTTAAGACCATTACTGGGGATGGAAACTAGTTTCTTTAGTCCCTAACTGGTTTTTTCTTACATTCTGCATAGAAAATTAGTTTGGTTTGTACTGAATATATAAGTTATCTTTTTTGGCTTGAAAAGGAGTTCTAAATCAGTTGGAAAGATCAATCCATGTGTAATAGATACGGACATAATTATTAGTGTTCATTTGCATCCATTTAATGTAATTGATTTTAGAAATTTGGAGGGAACACATAGTAATGCCAAGGAGCAGATAAGACTTTGCAGCAATTCACATATGCAGGTAGCAGCATAAAAATGGTAGCTAATTTCATACTTGAGACTGGACTAGCAATCTTGGTCTAATTAAGCATTTTTTTCCCCTTTTAATCTTCTGCTTGTATGCCTTTCTGTTGCTCTTTATTTTTATCCTTTCCTGCCTGTCCCCTCTGCCAGATGTCCTTAATTACAAAGTCCAGTACAAATGGAGACAAAATGTTGCTGTAAGAACACGCAGATCATGTTTGCTCTGAGAAATCTGATCTAATGTGTAATATTTGTTGGCAGCAAGCCCTTTCCTGTCAGGTGAACACAGAGAGAAATACAACATGATGCAAAGTAGCTTTAGGTGACAAAAACACCATGTATGTTCCTATTTCTAAATTACTTCTGCTTCTACTTCAAAATTACTTTTATTGTATGCTATACAAATCATAAAAAAATTTGTACGGACTTTATACCTGCTGTAGGGATATGCCTTTCTAGATAGGCTGTATGATGCTGATGATTGGTATTTGCAGAGCAAATAGTTTAAAGGGTGCTTCCTGGATGATAGCAGCACAGCCTATTCATAGAGATTAGAAGAGAGAGCAAATAATGCTGATCCTCAGCTCAGATACGCATTGCATGCCTGTGCAGATGAGGACCAGAATAATTCATAGTGATCTGGTTAAAATTCTAGTGACAGATCTGTAAATGAAGACCTCCACCAAGGAGAGTAGCAGAGTAGATCTTTGTCTTCTGAAGCACTGTATTTCTTTCCAGCTAACTATTTAATCTGCCAACCTTTCCTAGGAAATACTAGGTGTGATGAAAATTTTCATTTGAATTTTGGAAGGATATCTTGTTATTTTTATAGAATTGCTTGCATCACTGTCCTTGTGCAACCTACATGAAGTGTTTTACTTTCTTTTTCTTCTAGAGTCGGAGTCTGAAGGAGAGGAGAACTGAGACGGTTTAACAAAGCACAGTCTCAATCTAGGTTAATGCCAAATGCGCTTGGGAATGCTGTACTGTTCAAGCAAAGAGGCTTTACTTCAGTGTCATACAGAAAACTATAGGCTAGGCTTTCCTTTTGTTTAGAAGAATAAAGGTTTTTAATGGAGCCCTGAGGCATTAGATGCTTTACTTGGGACTCTACCTCTGGCTCATTGTACACTAACTTAGGCAAAGACATTCAGCAAGGAGCCATATAGAAAAAGTGAAATGAAATACTTATGGACTCCTTTTTATTAACGGTCTTTTTCAGGTACTATGGTATATGAACACTCCAATTTCTGTTTATAGAACCGTTTGGTCTGTGTTTGTAGCTCAATATTGGCTTGTGTATGTGATTTGACACCACCACATTTTTTTGAATAAATGGCTTTTATATCTTAGTTTCATGGTGTTAGTGTGTATCTTTTCTAAATTTGGTCTGCCAAAGTTTTTATGATTCTTCAAGTGAAAATTACACAAGAATGTCAAGAGACTGTTTTCATACTTCTTAATCACAAAATCGGCATCCATAGTTAATTGGATCACTGTTAATCTTTATTCCCATATTTCTGTATAACTTTGGACAGATTAACCAGATTCCGTAGCAAATGTTGATTCATTCAATTTATTAAGTCAAAGAAAATGTACAGCAACAAATCTGTAGAGTCCCAGTTTTGAATGTACAAAATTGATGCAAACGGTAAGTAGAATAATATGCTGTTCTTAGTTCAGACTACACTCAGTTATTGGTGATGACTAAATTTTGCAAGAAAAAAAATCTCATTTTAGAAGCATTAGCTTCAAAACACGCATGACTAGAAGTCATTACATGTGAAATCTGAAATTTATTTACATCAGCATGATGTTACAATTAGATATTTGACTGAAATACATAAATGAATATATAAACTTCTCAAGACTCATCCTACTTTCTTTAGTATTCCCCTTGTGCCTTGATGTGATGCCATTTACAATTCCAGTGCCTGGGACCTGGTTAGGATGTTGCATAAATAGAGCCAGTGTGCAGGTTTGTACATGCATGCAAGTCTCAAAACCCAAGCCGGGTGCTAGAGGTCTGATGTTGTGGGAATACTCAGCCAGCACTCGGGATCAGAGTTCCTGGAATCCTGTGTTGTGCCTCATGGATGTGAACTCAACAGCAAAGGTCCAGTGCAGCACCATCTCCCAGCTTGCACTTTTTTTCACACAGCAGTTGATCAGGTAACAGTTGCTGCCATTTTATTTCTCATAGGTCTGGTTACTTTGGAAGTAGTCTTCTCCTGCCCCACTCTCCTCTTTGCTGTCCATGCCTCTGACCATGCTGGTGGCCCTGAATGACTAGGGCAGCGAGTCAGCTTGCTGATACATCGCACCACTCCAGTTCATCTTCTCTTTAAGAATATGTTACTTAAAACACTCTGCGTCCTTCCCTTAAGAGTTAAATCCACATGAAATATGGGTGATTGGATGAGTAAGGTTTAGAAAAGACAGGCTTGTATTCTTACGGGGGAAAAGCATGAAACAGTATAATTAACTAAAGGGGTATATTTTGTCACTAGAAACCAGTAAGTTAACAGACAGTACAGATTTTTCTATGGAAAAGTCAACACTTCAGGCAAGCCACAGATCATATGGTTGTAAATGTCTTGTCTCAATATGTATCTAGCTTTACTGGAAACAGCACAGAGCAAGTGGAAATCAAGTGCTGTTGAATGCCAGCTTTCCATCTAGAACAGCATTTATTTTTGTAACAGGTATTGATCTTTGGAAGGGGAAATACGTCATGTGGGTATTTCCAGTAACTTAGAGGAGACAGTAAGATAGTCATACTAAAAAGCAGAATTGATGCATTAGCTGCATGGTTTCCATTTCAGTCTTTGTTACTACAGAAAATAAATTTGCCAGGCACCACTGACCTGGGACCCTCTGTTCACAAACTCTGCAGCTGTGAAGTGGTAGTATTGAGTTGTCATTGATACAGAGCCACTATTGCTGGAAACATTTCAAATTCAAAATAGCGGTTTTCTAAGGTACTAATGAATATTCAGTTGGGTGTACGTAAAACTCAGGCTGATTTCAAAGGTGCTGATCTAGAACACCATGAACTGCGTCCGCGGTGAGACTGCCAGGCCATCTGCTGGAGAGAGAAATCATCGTCAGCAGCAGGCACTTTGCGGCAAAAGGCAGCAAGTCTTGGATGCTGGATACCTCTGTGTCCTCAGCATACAGCAGATATAAGCAAAGCTCTCTCATGCTCAGTGGGATCCCCTTCACTGAAGTTCAGGTACCTACAAGCCAGGCACCCCTCGAGTTGGGCTCAATGATTCTTATGGGTCCCTTCCAACCGGAGATAGTCTATGATTGCTGATGCGGTTGTCCCAGGTTCCATTTTATAGGTGATGTGTTGGAGAGAAATTCTGCGTTCGTATCATGTCTGATGTTTAGCTCCTGGGAGCCCCTCTTGGCTTGCCCTCCCCCAGCAAAAGGACTTGTTATTTTGCTTAGGCACTAAGTGTTTCTAAATGTAGTTTTCAGGAATTTTCCACACTTAATCTTTGAGATCAGTTCAGATGGGGACTTTTCATGCACGCTTGTATTTTCACCCAGCATTTCACATACATGCTGGTAACTGAACTAGGTGGGGGCATGAATACAAATAGACCCAGTCTGCATCAGACAATTTCAGTACAAACACATGTAATGATGAGGCTTTTCAAGAAATCCATAGTTTAGAAGCTGGGCAGGTCTTTTTTTATATGACTTTCTTCAGGCAAAGTACCCTTCCCTGGAAGCGTTCACAGAGTCTGCATTTCAGTTAAAAAATGTCCCCAACCCAAAGCATTTCTTTAACACTGTATTGGTTTTATGTGGCAAGGTTTTGGTAGCGGGGGGGGGTTACAGGGGTGGCTCCTGTAAGAAGCTGCTGGAAGCTTCCCCTGTGTTCGAGAGAGAGCGAGCCTATACCAGCTGGCTCTAAGACGGACCCGCCGCCGGCCAAGGCCGAGCCAATCAGTGATAGTGGTAACGCCTCTGGGATAACATTTTTAAGAAGGAAAAAAAAAAAGTTGGGACACGGTAAACAGCCACCGGAGAGAGGAGTGAGAACATGTAAGAGAAACAAGCCTGCGGACACCAAGGTCAGTGCAGAAGGAGGGGGAGGAGATGCTCCAGGCGCCGGAGCGAAGATTCCCCTGCAGCCCGTGGTGAAGACCCTGGTGAGGCAGGCTGTCCCCCTGCAGTCCAGGGAGGTCCATGGTGGGGCAGATATCCACCTGCAGCCCATAAAGGACCCCACGCCGGAGCAGGTGGGTTCCCGAAGGAGGCTGTGACCCCGTGGGAACCCTGCGCTGGAGCAGGTTCCTGGCAGGACCTGCGGATCTGTGGAGAGAGGAGCCCACGGAGCAGGTTTTCTGGCAGGACTTGTGACCCCATGGGGGACCCACGCTGGAGCAGTCTGTGCCTGAAGGACTGCACACCATGGAAAGGACCCTATGCTGGAGCAGTTCGTGAAGAACTGCAGCCCGTGGGAATGGCCCACGTTGGAGAACGTTCGTGGAGGACTGTCTCCCGTGGGTGGGACCCCACGTTGGAGCAGGGGAAGAGTGTGATGAGCCCTCGCCCTGAGGAGGTGAAGCGGCAGAAAATAACACGTGATGACCGTAAACCCCATCCCTGTCCCCCTTGTGCCGCTGGGGGGGCTTGGTGGAGAAATCCGGGAGTGAAGTTGTGCCCGGGAAGAAGGGAGGGGTGGAGGGAAGGTGTTCTGAGATTTCGTTTTATTTCTCATTTACCTTACTCTGGCTGATTTGTAATAAAAAGTGAGCTAATTTTCCCTAAGCTGAGTCTGTTTTGCCCGTGATGGTAATTAGTGAATGATCTCTCCTGTCCTTATCTCAACCCGCAAGTTTTTTGTTATATTTTTCTCTCCCCTGTCCAGCTGAGGATGGGGGAGTGATAGAACGGCTTTGGTGGGCACCTGGCGTCCAGCCAGGGTCAACCCATCACAAACTTTGAATTAGTGTTTCTGTGTGAGAGAAATGAAAGTTACAGTCAACACCAAATATATTCTTCAAACATAGAATCAGTTGTTTTATAAAAATACAAAGGTACTTCATAGAAAATGTGCTTCACATAACATATTGCATTTAATTTTGAAACATCAGTGGAATCTAAATGTCAGGCCTGTATGTATCTCTTTCACTCAACAATAAATTGCAATAGGATGCACTTCAAAATGGGGATTATTGAATTTGAAGGTGATTCTTCCCTTCCGGCCTCTCCCTTCTGAAATCATGCTGTGGTGTTAACTAAGAGAACCATTTATATTGCTTTAAAACATTCTTCTAGCATGCAGGTGCTCTCCAGGAGAGGTACAGCATCTTCCTTGGGATGCAACAGCGAGTTTTACATTCTCCTTGGTTATAGCACTGGTTAGAAATCTGAAAGATGTTGATATAGTTCCTATTTCTTACTGCTTCCATTACCTAATTGTGTTGCAGGCTTGTCTATCAGGGTCAGGCCCTATACAAAGGGGGTTCCTACCCTGCAGCAGTTGTTAGTAATCCTACAGATAACAAACCACCATCAAGCTGACACTCCTTTCAAGTGTTTTCAGCAGCAATCCTGCTTTCACCCTTACCGTGTTTTGGGCAATAGAGATTCACCCACAGGACGTGTGGTGATGACCTTCCACGCCAGCACCCCTCTTACCTGCTCGGCCAGCACATCCCAAACCCAGTGGCCAGACCTGTGCCAAAAGTCCCTGAGCTCATCCCTGGGGCAGCTCCAGGCTGGCTGAGTGAGGAGGGCACTTACTACCTGGAAAAAACAGTTTCTACCAGGTGAGACCCTCTGCTGGGTCCCAGGGTCAGGTCCATGACCATGCTTGGGAGAGGGAGGGATACATCGGGGGTGGGGGTGGGGGTGTGGAGGTGTGTATGTGTGCGCACACGAGCTCTTCTCTTTGTTTACTCTTCTAGTGTTTAAAAATTTCAGATGCTGGTGACCCGAGGCATATTTTCATTCCACAAAGAACCTTGAGCTGTAGTAATGACTTCTTTCTGATTAAGGCCCTGTCCATTGTCAAAACAGATTTAAAAATGAAAAACTATTTTTGAATATTCTTTCTGAATTATAAATAAAATTATTAAAATGCTTGCTATAGTATATTCAATATAAATAACATTTATAAATATGTAATATTAGTAAACATCATACATATTTAGAATTATTACATTATTCAGGCATTATATTTAAACATTAAAATATCTTTAATATACAAATACAATTTTATAAAATGTTAGACTATTTTTTAAGAAAACTATTGAAAATGTACACGTGCGAGAAAGTCAGTGCACTAGTACAAGATATGTGTGTAATCCTAAAGGGAAGATAATTTGACAACAACTCAGTTTCAGTCCATGAGAGAAGTTATTTGTAAATGAATAAACTACTTCGTAACTTAAAACTTTTAGAATATATTTTAGTTTTGTTGAAAGTATTATTGGCCTTACTCAAAAAGTTTGTTTTTAATAAAAATGTTCAGAAAATTCAGAACACCAGGATTTTGAAGCATTGTTTATACATAATGCTTTTAGCCTGAATGCAATCCCTTGCTGCTTGGAATTTACCCTAATCTGTACCAGTAACTGAAGTGAAAACTGGACAAACAAGTGATTCGTCCTTCTCCCTTCCTGTGCTGTAAGAAACGGCTGGGCAACTACTTTAAGAAAACACACACAATTGATCATCTAGCTGCTAAAATTGCTTTTAGATTCCTTTTAGTACCTCTAAGGTATGCATTATTCTACCCCTGCAGCTTTCTTAATGAAAAGATTCAAAGGCTATTCAAAATCCCTTAAAAGATCAATTCTTACCTCAGGCATAATTCAGGACATGTTATTTATTAACAACTTTCTTTGTAATGTAGGAATGCCTTGAAACCCTAGTCATGGCCCAGAACGAACTGTGCCATATGGATGCACATATGTGCAGGAGAAGCATCTACACTTACCATCTTTTGGGGGCTTGAGAAACACCTTCCAGAAGGTCTCCGATTCTTCATTAAGAGATACAAGGTAGTGGGTTCTCTTATGACTTACTTACCTAGCCAAGCTCCTGGGTAGGACTTTTAAGTATCAAACACTTCATGCCTGTTGCTTGGCATATAACGGAGAGCTGGGCACGTAAACAGAAAAAAGTGAGCAACTTGCATCATCATTTTCCAACTCTTGAGAGCAGGCCAAAAGGGGTTAGCAAGCTTAAGTATAAATACAGGGAAGTGGTTTAATGTAAAAAGCAAACTACGCTAAACAGTGCTACAACATAAGCTCTCAGCACTACCCGCACCCGCTCTCGCTATAGCATCTTTAAGCCACACGCACTCCTTGGCAATAGTGGAGTTCAGCTTTTCCCACTCTCCCTGAGTGATTGTCATAATTTTCACAAAAGCTACGTTTTGGTTTTTCTTGAGTCCCATGCAGTTACGAAAATTTTTTGCTGAAAATGCTGAAACCCTTTTGTTTCTCAAATCATCACTTGGCAGGCAAATCAAGGGTTCAAGTGACAAGGAGCCATTTTCTCAAATCTTTAAAAGCCCCCCCAGGGTCCATTTAGAGGCATAAAGTAGTGTTAAACAAGGTCTCGTAAGTGGGTGGGTGGGGGAGTCATTTCGTGTTTACCTGCCACGCAGCCATAATTCACAGTTTAAGATGCAGAACTTCTTTGTTCAAACACCCTGAGTGGCACTGGTGGGACTGGAGAGGGATGGAGGCCCTTCCTCCCCTCCCTGGTACAGCCCCATCGTGGGCTCCAGCTCCCAGCACAGCTCCCAGGTGGTGGTGCCTGGGGCAGGGCACTGACAAGCAACTGTGGTACTACATCAGCAGCAAGAAGCAGGCTTCTTAGCATCTAATATTTGAGCGGCACGATTTTATTTCAGGACAGCTTGTGCACTTACGCAATGGCAGACCAGCACTTCAAGGCAAGCAAAGAGAGCAAGAAAACGCGGCCCAATCCCTTGCTTTCGGTGTTGTAAGGGTGCAGGGTTGCTGAACTCTGGTTTCTGTTTTGAACACCTTCCTCAAAACATGCGCTTTCAGAACCAGCGGGTTCAGCCCTAGTGCGGTGGTGGCTGTAGGGCACGTGATGATTCAGCCTCGCTGGGTTTGTCTGAACAGTGCATGGAAAACAACAAAACCTGTCACTCTCAAACATGCCGCCCTTACTGAGGCACTGGTAAACTGCCTGGTAATTGTAACGGGTCTCCTCTGGCATCTCAAAGGCTTTGCTTTAAGTTCCCATCATGTTCACGGACAAGAATAACTACCTTTAAAAATCACATTTGCACTTAAAAATTAGGCTTTTTACTATCTACAATAAGGCTTGCGGGCTAAGACAAACCAGTCCTTTCACAAAAAGAATCACAAATAATATTACACAGGTTAATTGCAGGCAACCATTCAGTGCTGGCTGAGCTGTGCTGGTTATTAAGGACCGAAACAAGGACAAATTACATAAGTATATCTCTTCCAAAAAGAGCCACATCTTTCGATTTTGGAGGGGAAAAAAAGGCAAATCTTCAGGGCTGACTTCTTCCACTTCTCCACCAGGCTTTTGGTTTTGTGCTATGATATTTAAGGAAAAATTAATTCCTGCTCCTTACCAGCCACATGGGCCTTTACTGCTTCATGTAAACAGAAACAAACCCAGGGAGGGGAAGTTATGCCAACACCTGCAGAAGACAGGATTCAGGCCGGCGAGCGCTCCCAGGCTGTGCACGTACCTATATTTGGCCCTTGGCACAGAGCTGCTGTGCTGGCGTCCCGGATGACCTGCTCTCACTTGCTATTTTTTCCTGGCAGGAATCTGATTCCCAGCATGACTGCGGCCGCAGTTTCCTCCCACGGAGGCCTGGCAGCTCACATCACCCCACGCACTAGCCGGGGTTTCAGCTTGGCCCCTTCTGGGTTTCTCCTTTCCAGTTTACCCACGTTAGTTATTCTCCGATGAGAAAGAAGTCCCAAGCTTACGGGGACCTCAGGAGCTTTGGTGGGAGCTGCGTAGGTTGGAGTCTCACCTCGTCACTGCTCCCTGCTGCCCTGGGGCACCAGGGGCCATGCTGGGAGAGCAGTGTCTTTAGTAGCCACCTGAGGCGGTCCAGACAAGGAGGAGAGTGAAGAGTATGTGCTTGCTTTCCCACTGCCTCTCCCACAAGGGACGCAAGAGAGAAATGCCCTTGTTGGTCTCGGCCATCACTGAGCAGGACCGCACGGATGGCTCTGTTTTGCAGGCATACAGGACACGTCCCCTACCCACTGGAGAGGGTTGCTGGGCTGTATATGCCAAGGTTCACCATCTTCTCCCAGTCAGCAAAAGGAAAGAGGCCAGTGCTGGAACTGCTAATATGACACAGCTGCAGACTGACAGGTAACATTTTGGTACTTGGATCTGTCGCTCTCATGGCTGCTGGCTGCCAGAAACCCAATTACCTCAGTCCAAGTGCCCAATTTAACAGTTCAACATTAACGACTGCCACAGCGTCCTACACTCATCACTAGCACTTCTACTGATGGCGCTACAAGACTCAAGTGCCTGCTTCCATACTGTCCAGCACCTCTCACCCTACGGGTCTGCAGGGAAAGTGCAAACTGCTCTGGAACTCCACTAGCAGTGAGAAACACACCCGTGAACACCAAATTTCTCCAATTTAGGAATGCACAGGAATAAAAAAAAATAAAGATTCAACCCAGAATGAACACATGACTGTATCATGGCAACTTCATAATAAGAAGATGCATTTGCGTTGCAGTCTCTTCCAGTACACCAGTTGCCTGAGATTTTTCTGTTTATTTTTCCCGATGACGTTTAGGAACATTGCTGACAGGCCAACATAACTCTCTCCGTATCACTACTAGTTATTGCTGGGATATTTGCATAACACTGACAGCCATAAATTACACCAGAAGAAATAACAAAATAGTATTGTTGAAGTATCCAAGGATATGACCAAAATAAGGTTTGTAGGCAGACCTATATTATTAGACCCACTAGTCTAGCTGGGAAAAATCAATAAGCTTTCAAGTACATCAGTCCTTCTCCATGTTCAAAATAGAAGCAGCAGCCTTGAAAAAAAAAAAAAACCAATTGAGAACAACTGCTTTAAAATTTAGTTAGATTTATATCAATAAGACCACCCGAGAGAAAATAGGTGGTATGTGTGATACTGAAGGATATTCTAAAGGGAAGTGGGCAGGCAGATAATTTATAGTTTGTGGAATAAGTAGGACATGTCAGTGGAAGAAAAGGTTAAAAGATGTCACAGAATCTCTCTCTTTTACTGTGTTGATGACCTAAAGAAGTTCAAATACAGGAGATTCAGACTTTTCCACCTTTGTTCAAGGGTCACAGACAGCGCTATACTAGCTGGGAAAAAATGGTATTTACCATGTGGCTGGGTGCCTACCCCTGCATCAAGTCTGTCCTTTTCTGTCCCTATGATCCAGGCCCTTGGGATAATGCCAATGCAAAGACACCTTAAAGGGCCTGGAGATGAGACTACACTTCCAGAACCAGAAATTTCTCTTCTGTCAAGAGATGGAAGCAGTGTATAGACAGACAGACCTGGAAGATCACACTTTTCCCACTGTCCCGGTTTCAGCTGGGATAGAGTTAATTGTCTTTTTGAAAAAAAAAAAAAACCAAAACAACATTCTTCTGTGGTTTTATCGAGACAATGGGATTTTGGGGTTAACAGAAACATCATTATATTTCTTCTTGCTATCACAGACTTCTTATCTCTTACATTTTGCTTTGAGCTTAAGACATTAGTGAATCCAGAAATCTCTGAAACTGTAAAGCTGTTTCAGATGAAACCATTAAGGCTGATTTCTAATCAAAGGGTATTTCATCCTGTACCCAGCTGAAGCGGTCCTGAATGCTCTCTCGCCTCAGAAAACACACATAATTCAATAAATCCAATATGGAAACACCTTCTGCTCCCAGACAGATCACCTCTCACTTACCGCAGTATCTCACCTTCCTCTCCCTCACAGGTTGGCCCAGGTTTCCAAAAAGACTGGGAAAACATTTTGTCACCCTCAGCTCAACTTCTGGACCTGCAATCAGAGCCATCCATCCTCCCGCGCTGCTGGCTGCTGAAGTGCCTCTGCAGCGGCACCTCCGGCAGCCCCTTGCCTCGGGGAAAGAAGGGGGATCCCCCCTTCCCCAGGGGCTGGGGCAGGAACCAAGCACCACTGCTTCGGACCCCCCTTGGTGCCCCTCCAACCTGCACACAGCCTTGCTGCTGGGCCCTGGGGAAGCAGAGTGCGTGAACCACATCTGCTGGCACAATTCCTCTGCTCCTTGGGGAAATCTGTGTCGAGTGCTAAAATAATCACAGCAGCCAGATTCATAGGGATGCAGTCTCCAGAGATCCCAAATAGGCCAGTAGCTTGTCAGGGGAAATGCCAGCACCTGGAAACACTGCAAAGACAGAGAGAGAGAGAAGTACTAGTCCTGAGAGAAGTACAGGATACAAAAAACAGGACAGAAAGACAATTCAGAATAACTGCATAAATCAAGGTCATGTGCTGTCACTTCTGCACCAAATAGCATCTATGTACTCCCCTCTCATGTGCTGCTCCCTCTTACAGTCACACCCAGGTCCCTGTTACCAATGAGCAGAGATTGCTTTATCTCAATTTTTTTCCTTTTACTTCAGCTTTTAACTGCATTTTGTGCATAACCACATTCACAGTTTCCTTTACATGTTTTCTTAGGGTTTTTTTGTGGGGGTGAGTTTTAATATTTTTACAACAACTGATTATAGTTTAGTGATTTATATAGCATAGTCATTATATTTATGTTATAATTTAGTGGCTGTTAGAGCAATTGAAATGATTTTTTTTTTTTAAAGAAACCTTCCTGAAACAGCAGCTGATGGTGCTCCTTTAACTGAACAGTTCTCAGGGCAAAATGCAGCTCAAATGATACAGGCACACATCTGGATAATTTATTTAAACTTGAATAACACCATCCTCCCTTCAAGGACTAGAAAAGCAAATAGCCACTTGTTTATCCTCTGCCTGTGTGCAAACTCACCTTTATATATTACTAAACTTGAGTAGGATAGATGAAATGCAAGAATCAGATGCAGGCAAGGAGAACTGGCATGGATAAATCAAAGATATATGAATATATCTACTAAAGAAGTCCTAAAGCAAATGGTTCTTATGACCCTAACCTCCAAATGGTTTCCACAGGGTCTGGGAGAGGTCTGAAAGCTGTAAGTGGATATATGGATAACTGACTGAAGAAGAACACATGGTGGTGCTAATGTTGCAAAGCAACCCTGAATTTTTAACATGAAAAAGGCAGAGGAAAAGCGTGGTGGTCTTGGGAATACTAATCCTCAGAGAAGAAGAAAAAGGACAAGTTCTTCCTGTATCAAGGGAAGAATCCACTAGGGACAACTTTAATAGTATAGATGGGAACCTAAAAGTAAACTAGAGGAAAAGCACAAACATAAATGAGAGAGTGACAGCAGAACAACAACCTGCCAGTTGAAGTCCTGCAACAGTGGGAGGGTCTGAACCATGCTGTAGATGACATTTAAGCTGGAATTTTGTTTCCATGATGAAATTCATGCTAACTGTTCTCACAAGAAATCACTTAAAATATCAGGAACCCAGAGATATTCTGGAATTCCCAAGGGTTCTTACTCCACCCCATAAAATGGAAACATTGGAAATCCAGATATTCCCCAAAGATGCAGGCATCAGAACCAGAAACTCCTCCCCATTTTGGAGAAGGTATTTGGAGAAAGTATAATTATGTTACTGACCCACCTCTCAGCAGCCATCTTCCACTGCTGTGGTAACCTGTAATGCGCAGAAAGATATTCTTCTTCAGAGGCAAACAAAAACCCAGAAATCACCCAGCTCAGTAAAATAATATTAAAAAGATCTGATAAAGCACTGTGAAAAAAACCCAACTATAGAATAAAAATATCAAGTGTGTGTCCTGGTTTCAGCAATGTGCTCTGCTGCCTAAATGCAAAGGTAGTTACAGCATTTGGTTAGTGCAGGGCACATGCCTTTGACACAGGAATGTCAAATAAAAGGAGCATACAATTTAAAAGAAGAACTGTCTTAGCAGCTTCTGCAGTGTATTGGTTTTGTGTGGCAAGGTTTTGGTAGTGGGGGGGTTACAGGGGTGGCTTCTGTAAGAAGCTGCTGGAAGCTTCCCCTGTGTTCGAGAGAGCCCATACCAGCCGGCTCCAAGACGGACCCGCCACCGGCCAAGGCCGAGCCAATCAGTGATAGTGGTAACGCCTCTGTGATAACATTTTTAAGAAGGAAAAAAAGTTGGGACAGTGAGAAACAGCCGCCGGAGCGAGGAGTGAGAACATGTAAGAGAAACAACCCTGCAGACACCAAGGTCAGTGAAGAAGGAGGGGGAGGAGATGCTCCAGGTGCCAGAGCAGAGATTCACCTGCAGCCCGTGGGGAAGACCATGGTGAGGCAGGTTGTCCCCCTGCAGCCCATGGAGGTCCACGGTGGAGCAGATATCCACCTGCAGCCCGTGGAGGACCCCACACCGGAGCAGGTGGGTTCCCGAAGGAGGCTGTGACCTAGTGGGAAGTGTGTGCTGGAGCAGACTCCTGGCAGGACCTGCGGATCTGTGGAGAGAGGAGCCCACGGAGCAGGTTTTCTGGCAGGACTTGTGACCCCGTGGGGGACCCACGCTGGAGCAGTGTGCTCCTGAAGGACTGCACACCGTAGAAAGGACCCATGCTGGAGCAGTTCATGAAGAACTGCAGCCCGTGGGAAGGACCCACGTTGGAGAAGTTCATGGAGGACCGTCTCCCGTGGGAGGGACCCCACGCTGGAGCAGGGGAAGAGTGTGATGAGCCCTTCCCCTGAGGGGGATGAAGCGGCAGAAAATAACGTGTGATGACTGTAAACCCCCATCCCCGTCCCCCTGTGCCACTCGGGGGGCTTGGTGGAGAAATCCAGGAGTGAAGTTGTGCCCGGGAAGAAGGGAGGGGTGGAGGGAAGGTGTTCTGAGATTTGGTTTTATTTCTCATTACCTTACTCTGGTTGATTTGTAATAAATTGAGTTAATTTTCCCCAAGCTGAGTCTGTTTTGCCCGTGACGGTAATTGGTGAATGATCTCTCCTGTCCTTATCTCGACCCACAAGCTTTTTGTTATATTTTTTCTCTCCCCTCTCCAGCTGAGGATGGGGGAGTGATAGAACGGCTTTGGTGGGCACCTGGCGTCCAGCCAGGGTTAACCCATCACATGCAGTTAAGGACTTACCCAGTGTTTGCAGTAAACCCTGCACTTCTGAGGGATCTTCTACTTTGTTCTGTCAGACCTGTGACCTTCCTGTCCTTTGGCTCAGAGATGAAGATGATACTGAAGGCAGACATCAAGATACCGGGAAACACTGCATGAATTCTGACAGCAGAGACTTACGGGGATGAAGTGGTGGAGTCCCAGCCCCAACGCAGATACAGCAATGAGAAGCAGACGAGAGAGACCTGGAGTCCACTCCTGCTGGTCATCTCAGAGAAAAACTTCTTAGCACCAATAGTCAGAATTGCAACTGGACACAAACACTGGCCTGCTGTTGACAAGGAGAGGGCCCTAAAGTCTACCTGACTTTTGTTGGCCTGCTTCTATTGTAATAGCACTTGGAATAGCTGATAGCACTCGCAATCTATTATTACTCACACGAGCAATCCCACTGAACGGCTGCAAAGAAGTACTGCAATGCATTCACAAGTGGTCAGTGCTCCAGATCTGTCTGTTCCTGATACAACTGATTGCTTGCTCTACCTAAATTACATGAAGAAATATTTCCTGGGGAAAAGCAGCCTTCAAGAGCACTTTACTTTGAGTACATCATATTCATTTAAGGCTAGATCCTTTAAAAGATAGGTTCATGTTTAAAATGGTTTGCTACTGCTGAACAGCCTTGTTTTTCAGCAGCATCCCAGTTATTGCTTTGTCAGCTGCTGTGTCTCTCTCAGTGGCATAAACAAGGCAAGCAGCACCAAGCATACTGCAAGCTGCCATGACTTGGGCTGCTCTAGGGAAGCTGTGCCATCAAGTTTCAATACACTTCTAGAAGAAAAGCCACTCCTGTGGTGACAGGCTGGCAGCTTCCACAGCTGACATCTCTCACTCATACATGAAGATGGAAACAAAACACAAGATGGTGTCAAAAACACTTTCCAGCTCATACTGTGAAGTAAACTAATTATGTTTAACTTGAAAATCCACCATCATTTAAAATTCTCTGCAGAATTAAGCATAGATTTACCTTTACATTTGCTTGGAATTCAGTGTACTTTCTGTAAAGCACAGTCACTGCAAATTTTCTCTCATTTGGGGATTCTTCACTCATTCAGTTTCTAAAAAAAAAAAAAAAAAAAAGAAAATAGAACAGCATAAAAACCTGCTGTGTCCTTCCTTCACCCCTTACTGTTCACTTCTCTTACTCTCTTGCACAAGGATTCTTGACCCACATGAAAGCATATAATTAAATGGAAACTGTATTAGCACACTGGAAGAACACTCTTCTCTTTGACTGTGTAAGCTGGATAAAAAAAAGCAACTGCATAGAAAAAAAATGGACAAACCGAAGTTAATACCTGGCCAATTCATATCAAGCCGTTTTTGACTGATGGCTGTCTTGACCAGCACCAACTAGAAACATGAAAAAACACAGCTTCAATAGGGCGAACCCTAAATTGGGAATGCAGGCTGGCAAGCCAGACAACAGAAAGAGGCAAGTCTCAGGACTCCGAGAAGAAGCTTTGGTGAAAGATAAGCCATGCCCTTACACCTTTATCTGTCTTTCAGGGAACCTGTGCCAAGCAAATTCAACTGACAGAAAATTCCTGTGTGCTTAAGGGATTAATCACTTATTGCAGATACCAGTATCTGACTGTCAGCTTGTGTAATGTCCCTAATGCAGATGTTTTGGCACTGATAGCAGAAAGCATTGACAGTAGATTTGATAAGCAGCTAACCTGTAGGATAAAATATGAAGCTAAGTTCAAATGCGTAAGCCTGTATATTGCTTACCTCGCAAAAAGTCAGAAATGCACTCCACACCAAGACAAACAGGCTGATTTTCACAGTGGTATGTCTGCTACTGTACTGGAGCTGGATGTACAGCTCAAGAGCAAAGCAGTAAATTCAGAATAAGCATGAGACTTTAGGGTTTCGCTGTCAAACTCTGGATATCACCTGACGCTTCAAGTAACAAACAAGGTTTGTTTCTTCTATTTCATCGTTACTACATACCTATTCCACTGTTAGTGTCATCTGCTTGCAAGAAGACTACTAGAAAATAGAAAGCTGTGATCATAGGTGAACATACTCCTGAGCACTCATGTTGCTTTACCTTTTTATGCGAGGGCCTGACACTCTTTCAGCGCTTCCAAGGGAAAAGACAAAATGATGAAACTGCTTCCCAGCTTGTCCCCATCTTGCACACAGATGATGGTGGTGATGCAGCAGAACTGGCTGGCAGCAGCAGGTTGTTTTCCTAACTAGAGGAAAGAGTAATAGCTTTTTGTATATGCTCCTCATGCACGCTCAACAGTACTGCATTCACATTACTAGCAGCTCATGGGTGTAGGTCTTCTCTTTGCAAGAAAAGAAGCTAGGCTGTTCTAATAATGAGATATTTTAAAGAAAGATTAATTGCTAGGGGCATCTAGCATTATTACTGAACCAACTGCTTCAAAATGTATGTCAGGTGTCTAAATTAGTTATAACGCTGGCTTCATATTAGGAAAGAAATTGGGTTCTTTAAATTTACCTTCTGAATTTTGAGCCAGTTACTGCTTATGTTTTCAAGGTTTTGCACATGAAGTGGTCCATTTCCAAAAGATTCACACATCATCACAGGACCACAGCAGCTAACTTTACTACAGATAAGCCATGCCAATGGAGCAGGGTGAGCATACTGACTGTGCTTTACAGAAACCACAGAAAGAAACAAAGGATACATCAAAATTTGGCATTCTGTCTTTCTCTTCTTCCTCCTGTGAATTTCCTTCACCTGGGGATTGCTGGTTTGGACCAAATGTCTCTATTCTCTTGCAAGTGATCCATCCTGCTTTAGCAGGAAGTCAAGGGAAAATACCAGCACATGACATCACAGGGAAAAAAAGGACTGCTCTGGCTCCTGCATGAATGATGTAAGAATGACAATGGAACTGTGTTTCTTTAACCTAGATAAAAGAAGGCTGGGGCCAGATCTGACTGCAGTCTTCTACTCTCTAAAAGGAGTTAGAGCAAGACAGAGTCAAACTCTTCTCAGAGGGACACAGCAAAAGAACAAGGCAAGGGCCACAAGTTGCAACAAGGTTAATTCTGACAAAGGAAAAAAGCTTCCACAGTGAGAGTACTCAAGCACTGGAACAAGTTGCCTGACAGGCTGTAGCCTTCCATCCTCAGAAATGTTCAAAACTTGACTGGGCGTCTCCCAGAGCAAACTGCTTTGTCTCGGGAGTTAGCCCTACTTAGAGCGGAAGGCTGGATCGGACAGCCTCCAAGGGTCCCTTCCAACCGGTGTTCTCCATGGTTGTGTCACAGGCACAACACAGCTTGTCACACAGCTCACATGCACAGCATGAACAGCCACACAGTCAGCAGACAGACCTGGTGACGGGCACTTAGCTAAGCAGCTTACATCAGAACCTTGGTGCTTGAACTTCCTTTGTGATGCACAGCTTTTCTCCCCACCCCTCCGCTCCCACAGCACAAGGTCTGACTCAGACCATCCTCTACTGTTCTTCTATGTACTTGTAAACACTTTGGATTTCTGCTTCTTTACATATGATGCCTGATTACTTCAGGGTTACTTGGAACTCTCCCAGGGAATCACCTGGGAGGGCATTCAGCAGATGGTATCCATTTTCCCTTCAAATCAAAACCAAGTAGTGATGGTTTCCACCTGAACCTGATAAAGAGGAAATCTCTGAGATGTGATGGTAATGAGAACCTGCGGCAGACATAGCATAACACCAATAAAAACTACAACTAATCTGGAAACTATTCACTCTCCCACTGCTTACACCCCACTGTTGGTCCACAGGCATTAACATGTCTTGTTAATCACAGAGTTAAAGTCTTAACTTACATTTACTGTTGAAGTTTGCTGGGTTTATTTCAGACCTGAAGAACAGATGCGACAGTGGATCAGGTGCCAGCACACTGCACTGATGTACTTCCCACCAGAACAGGGTATGATAAACACTGTCTCTGAGAGGCTACCTTCCCAGCAGTTACCCACCTCTCCAGAAAGACACGTAAATGCCTTCTACACAACAGCACAACTAAGTTTGGAATTGGCTGTAGGAAGCATTAGACGACTTTGTTGCCTGCATCTAGAATTCTGCCTTTTTCTCTTCCAGACTCAACTAAAACCAGCCCAGTTGCAGTACATCCCCAAATCCTGGTCTTGAACAGAAGAATTGGGCTTTGGGTCAAGCCTTTCATGTGCTACCATTCAAAATATCATTACACTGCTATTTTCAGCCTCCATTTTTTTCTTTAATACATTAGATGCAACAAACTCTCCTTATCCCAATCCTCTATCAGCTTAATTAAAAATGGATTTTAAATGTGCTGAAAGCCGATTCTTACAATTAAGATAAGATCTTCAGAAAATCCCAAGAACTAGCTTCTGAACCCGTAAAATGAGTATTTGTCTTTTACTATTTTTAGAAGGCTGACCTCTGAAATACACTTTCTCTTTAAAGTCAGTGTCCTGGCACTTTTAGTTTTTTGTTGGGTTTTTTTGGTTTTGTTTTTTTTCCCCCTCGCCTGTCTATGAACATTAGAGGGACAAACTTCACCAAGTCTATCTTTTGTCTGGCAAGCATTATTCGTGGGACAATTCAACAGACATGGCCGTAGACTGAATTAACAATTAAGCCACTGCATACTAGATCTGGTGGGAACTATAAAGAATGGCTTAAAAAGCGAGGCTGGACATCCAGCCGCCCCATCTAGAACAATGGCTTCATGCTTGCCTGTAGTTGCTTTTGCTTGAAAAGAGTCTCTTGTCTAGGTAGTTTTCTAACAGCTATTTAACTTCCCAGGCTTAATACAAGAACTTTATGCCATTTTGGTTTTGGTCAGAAAGTTTCTCAAAGAATACAGTCAGCATCTGTTTTTCTAAGAGCAAAGATGAACAAACCATTATTTCATCAGTAGTCATTGGTAACCACTTGTTAGGTTTATTAAACAATATTTGCTATGTCTTTGTGCTTTTGGAGGAGCTAATTTCTGACCTAGTTGTGGGTTGCTCCAGCCACTGTACTTAAATGGCCTATTTTCCTGTCCTAATTTCCCTTTCTCAATCTACAATGCTCCACTTCACTAAAAAACAAATAAATAAAAATGCCAAACAGTTTTGTACATTTTTTTTCTTCTCTGCAGAGAAGAACCTCTGATCCAAACAACACAGGCAAGTTTATTCTGTATGCCAGAATCATCTCTCCCTCGTGTCTTGCTCATAAAGATCATCAACATGAAATGCCACCACAACATCTTGTGTGTCTAGCCAGTAAAGATCCATGCAACAGCTATGCCTACCCATGCTATTCCTCACTGCCTGGTGCCCGAAAGGGCTTCTTTAAGGTTGGGGGTGGAATGGCACGAGCGCAATAGCACTGCCGGGGAACTGATTTTGTTCCAGGAAGTGGAGAGAAATTCATGACTGCATGCAAACACCATGGCACAGCCAACTCATTACTAAACAAGTCAGTTAGTAAATAAGTGGGGTATGTCCATAGGACATTTGCACTGAGTTTGGCTTTAAAAAAAAAAAATCCTGATTGTTACTGCAGATAACGTTTTAAGTGTATGTTTTATTGACTCTATATTCTACCTGCTGCATTACTGATAACTAAGGTGACTAATTGACATGACTGAATAACTGAGGCAGTTCAGGTGACCGAGATGACTCAGATTTCCCTTTTCAGTGACACAAGAAACGGCTGGACGCTGGAACTTACTTTCCATGGAGAGACACAGTTGATCATGCACAGATTATAAACAGCATTTTACTTCACAGACTTTGTTGACCATAACACAGATTCTACAGCCATCATCAAACTTCAGACACACCTACAGTCCCAGCACAGGAATACGCTTTAATGGTCAACTACCAAGGTAGGATAAGCCCTTTATTCACTCCAAGTCAAGCTAGCTGAAACCCTGTCCCTTTGTGCACGTACGCTATTCACCTCAATGCTAACATCTAAAAATGTCACCTGTATGCAACAAATACTTTGAAAACAATTTAGACAGCTTGTTTTTTTAGAGCTGATGCAGTAAGGTTTAAAAACAATCCTATGGGACCTTTTTGCATATATAAAAGGAAAACGAGAAACTCCCTAGATGCTGCATCATCATAGCAACAAGTCCGAAATTACTAATTTTAACACCGTCATTCGCAGTTTTCCTGTAGTGTCTCAAAGGAAGCAAAAAGACTGATGTTAGACTTTAAAAAAAAAAAACAACAAAACAAACAGAAATACCAAGACAAATGTAGCCAGAAAAGAAAATTGTGCAAGGTGCATTCCAAGTTTCTTTAAAATTCTGATAAAATTAGCACTGGTTTTAACATGCCTGATTGTCTTACAATGGAGTTCATACAATTTAGACTCATGTTTATTTTTCCTACTATCACAAGTATTTTGCTTATACATTTAAGAAGAGAAAGTAAAATTAAAGTCTAACTTTAATAATTACAAGTACAGAGATTGCATGTGGCATTCCTACTCCCGACTTTTTTTAACCCTTTTTCTCCCCTCCACGATTTTGATGCTCATGAGAGACATTATACAAACAACAGGGGAAGAAAAACTACTTTACAAGACAAAGAGTGAAATGAAATACTCAAAGTGCTGTCAAAGGCTCATTGTAAACCTGGGAAAAACAAAGCAACAAAAATCAATTTCTGCAAACAATGTTTCATTTACAATGCTATAGACACTCTATAGTAGAGAATAAGAAAAAAGGTCGCACTGTCTTAATTTTAAGACAATAGTATATACTTTAAGAGACCTTTGTGTATACTTGAGCCTTCACATTTCATATTTGTGCCTCAGAAGTGACACAGACCTTTAGATTTCAGGCACATAATAAATAACATAAACCAGCAGCAATAATGTGGGATCACAGCCTACAAGCTGAGTTTGCATTCAGAGTGTTTCAGCAGAAGGCCCCATGCAGAAAACCTCCTGAAAGTGACCCAGCTGATGTGATCTTTACAGGGAAATGAAGAGTAAGCTACCCAAACGGCTCCATTTCAAGCTCTTCTGACCAGTAAGAAGCGTGCCAGCATCGAGCCCGAGTAACTGTGCGTTTTCACTCCCCTCTCTCCTTGCAGGAGTGTTTCCTTTGCATACTTCTGTACCGTCTGTTAAGTGCACGTCAGCAGCATTACAAGTGCCCAGTGTACTCTCCCCCCATCGCAGTTTCCCATGAAAGAACGACTAATTCAAGCTGTTCATAGCTCCTCCTGTTGCCAGCAGTGCCACTGAAAGACACCAAAGAAGGGCAGAAGAACAAAGACTGTGCAAGGAAGCGGAGAATAAGCATCAGAAAGAAGTGAGGGAAGAAAAGGAAAAGGCATAGTCTGCTCTTGGTTATGTCTGGCAGCTCTGGATTCACGTAACAGATGGAGCGCGGAATTTGTCCCCTATAGAGACAAATACTTAGGATCCTTGCTCGGAACAGCTATTTAAATAATCTTAAAAAAAAAAAATCAAATAAACACTGCCTATGCTTTCCCTACAGAGAAGGAAAAATTTCCCTCCAACTGCAAGAGAGCTTTTTTATAACTAACAATTTGTAATCATCCATTTAAAAGAATTAAGCCAATTTAGTTGTAGCCAGAATACAAGCTAAGTTCTGCAGCCTGATGTGGAATAGGAGCACAGGCTACTCCTGACCACTACCAGAAATTACAGCAGTCAGCACAGCTGACTGCTGTAACAGCAAAAGTATTATTGTAAATCCAAACCATATTATTCCAACTTTGTACTATAACTTGTGAACAGAACTGGGGAAGGATTTAGATCCCAGCTACATTAATTTGTCATAGCTCTATTTACTGAATTGGAACCTTTGATTATTTATACCAGCTGAACTGTGCCCGAGAGTTTATGGTCAGAGGTGGGTACAAACCAAGTTGCATTAGACATGGTTAGATGCCCACCTGAACCTGAAGAAGTAAACCTGTGATAGGTACTTCCCACCCACAAAGGGCTATAGGAACTGCGTCCCTTAAAAAGAAACACCAGCATTAATTAAGAAAGTGGAGGTACACCTTTTAATAATTAATAGTGAAAGAGATCTTCTAAGAAAAAGGGCAGTGGATGATAATATTGAATAATTCAGCACTATAACCAAAGGAACAGTAGCACAGTAACTTTAGATGTGAGCATTTGCAACAAAATCCAACAAAAACATTTGATATGCTAATGACTTCTTGTGTTCAGGAAAGGGTATACATTCAAGATACTCTTTTCTATATAGTAGGCATCAAACAATTTCTGAAACAGGTCACAACAAAATTAAAAGCAGCTGGTAAAATTTCACTGAAGCAAGTGACTTTATACTGGGCTTATGCTCTGCCAGACTTGGGCCCAAAAGATCAGAAGCACGGCCCAGTAAAGGCAGTAGCCCCAGTCAGTAAACCTGCATTCCCAATAGGCCAAATTGGCCACAACATCGTCAGTTTAATTAGCAAGGGGAAAAAAAACACAACAGATTTTTACTCATCCTGTCACTTCACAAAGCTCCAGCAGCAGGGATTGTCTGTGTCTGTCAAGTTTAGAAACAAACAAACAGAAAGCTTCAGCAGCTGTTGAGCATTCAGATTTAATTTGTGGTCACAAATATTGGAGAATTTTAATTTGTTGCCTGGCTAGCAGCTGAGAGGTAGATATACATCAGTAAAAAAGCAACGAGCCTTTGTTATTGCATGAGAAAAAAATGTGTATTATATTTAATTGCAGAAGTCTGGCAAAATATCAAAGAGCATGGAGAAAAGATGTTAACAACAACAACAAAAAGATCTGAGTGACAGAGCAGGAAAGACAAAGCCTGCTGCTGTTCAGCCTCTTTCTGTCTCACTGCTGGCAAGGATTATTAGCCTGCTGTGGCTTCCCTTAGCAGACGAAGGCCTGCCAAATTACATAAACCAAAATGCTTTTGGAATTTCCTCCTTAAATTGTTGTGATGACAAGTTCCTATTAAGAATTGTTGTGACTTCATCAGAAAGTAGATGCAGCTTCCTCTGCTTACTAGGAACTGACCGTCACAACTTCTTCTGTGGCACCAAACACTAATGAAGTAAAACTACAGCACTACGTACCCTTACAGATATCCCAAGGGAGGAACATATGACTCCTCGTCTCTTTGTGAAGCCCAGCAAAAAGATAAAGTATCTTGGATGCTAATCCTGCAGCACCTGTACACACTGAAGCAACTGGCAGTTACTAGATTTGTTGTATTTATTATAAAGCATCATGCAGCAGAGTCCAGCCCATGGCGGCTGTGGACACAGGATTCCGGAGGGTACTAGCGAACAGGGACACCATTCAAGACAACAAAAAGTTGGTACTGACTAGTAGAAAGGATTTTGTTTGCCTGTAAACAAAAATATTTAACCCTCAAACTAAGGAAATACACAGAAGTAAATACGTAACAAGAGGCACAGTGGAAACACAGCTCTTAATAAAAATTTGAGAAGAACAACGAATATGCCGCTGAGCAGCTAGTACAACTCCTCACAGCACCTCAAATACTTCAATGGCCTAGAAAAGTAAATCCCTGGACGCTTCCTTCGACTGCCCAGGGGATCAGGCCACCGACTGCAGGTACGTACCACCGTGGAAAGGGCAGGGAGGCGCCTCTCCTTCCCTGAGCAACAAAATGGCCGGGGAGACGCCAAGCCTCCTCCCGCCGCCCCCGGGTAAGGCGGCGGCAAGCAGCCCTCTCCCCAGCTCACCCCGCGGGCAGAGCACGCCGCCAGGGACCACCCCCCGCCCGCGGGCTCTGCCAGCCCCGGCGGCCGCCGAGCCGGGCCCGGGCCCGCCGGGGGGGGGCGGGCAGCTCCCAGCCGGCTGGCCGCGTTCCGCTGCCCCGGGGCGGGGGAGGCGGAGGGCGGCGAGACCCCGGCGGCCCTCCGAACGGTGGAGGGGGAGAAAGGGGCGCGGGGCCGACGCCGCCCCCGGTCGAAAGCTGCCCGGGAGGCCGGGCGGGGTCCCTGCGGCGAGGCCGGGGGGGAGCCCGGCCCTCCGGTGCCCGCAGATAACGGGTGACGAGGCCGGCGGCAGCAACGGCAGCGCCCCCAGCGCCTCCTCGTTTGCATATCTTTACCTTTGCGCCCGGGAGCGGCCAATCAGCGGGCTCGGCGGCGGACGGCGAGCGCCGCTCACCTGCTGCGGCCGCGCCCGCTTGCTGGTGGCCGGCGGGGCGGCGGCCTCCTGCTGTGCGGTTCCCCGGCGGCGGCGGCGGCGGCGCTGGCAGTAGCGGCAGCGGCACCGGCGGCGCGATGGTGTGCGGGGGCTTCGCCTGCTCCAAGAACTGCCTCTGCGCCCTCAACCTGCTCTACACGGTGCGTGGCCGCCGCGCTGAGGCGAGGCGGCGGGAGGGGCGCGGGCTGCCCCGGCGGGGTCTCCCTCGCCCGGCGTGTGGGGAGGGGAAGCGGTGGGGCTCGCTCCGGCCTGAGGCGGCCTCCGCTCGGTGGGCTGGTGCTGCGGCGCCGGGAGGGTGGGGGGCTCCGAGCTGGGGCCGCCGCTCGGCCGCGGCCTCTGGCCGAGTGGGGAAGGTGGCACCGGTCAGGCCGGGCTTTGTCACCGCAGGGACGTGGCTCCGCGGGATCAAAATCCAGGGCGGTCCGGGAGCGGGCGGCACGGCGAGCGCTGCCCGCCCCGGGGAGGGGGGATGTCTCCTCTCCTGCACCCCCCTTCGCCTCCCGCCGCGCTGGGCCGGGCCGGTGTGGCGAGGGGAGGCCCGGCCCGGCCCGCCGGTGCCTTTTTTCGCTTTCTAGAAAGGTCGTTGCGTCAACCCAGGCGTGAATGAGGAATGGTGTATTTTGTTATTCCTCAGCCAAGGAACGGCGCTGAAATAAGTGCAGTTCGGTGAGTGACAAGTGCCGTGTTGGTGTATCAGGCCCGAGGAGACCCGTACAGACCAAGGCATGCTGGAGAGGGAGGGGGCGTGCTGGAGAGGGCCCCAGCCCCCTGGTAAGCTGGCTTCCCTGCACTCTCCTGGGACGGACCAGCGAGTTACAAAGTCTGGCTGCTTTGGGGTGGTGGGAACATGGGGGGGGGGGAGGGAGGAGTAGTATGCTAAACTAAAATAACTGACTTGCTGGATGGGGAGCTCCAGGCAGGTGCCTGCTTTTGTCCAGGCAAGTTGGAGGGCCTATTTCCAACAGAGAACGATAAAATCTCCAATTGTGCTATAGCTGTGGGTTTTTCTCCTCATTATCTACTTTAAAGTGATACAGAAATAGCAAGAAACGGGACTACCTGTAATGGCTTCCTCTCGCAGCACTTCTGGAGAGGTAGTGTGTCCTCTAATGTTTCATGTTAACAACAGTGCTTGAAGATGACTTTCAGCCGACTGAAAATTGGGGTCAGCCAGTGCTTGCGGGCAGTTGTATCGGTGCTTTTCTGAAAGCACTGCCTGCTCTCAACTGAAGGCGAGACAGGAAAACAAACAGGTCTTAACGCTGTTCATCAGAACAAACAGTTCTTGTAACTGGTGGTTACTGGACCTGATGGTAATCATCAGGACGGAGCATGAATGGATGTAGAAGTGCCTGTGCTGAAGCCAGAGTTATTTGTCATTATGTTCTTTGGTGTATGAGATGACCCTCAGAAAAGAGCAGAACGAAAGCATTATTATAGGAGAAGCTGTGCTATTGCGCGTGCTTCCTTGGAGGAGCTTGCGGAGTATGTCCCTGAAAAAAGTCTCTGGAGCATGCTTAGGGAGCCCAGCCTACCTGCTGTGAGTCAGCCGGGATCCTTGTGATGCTATGGGTTGCCCATGCCACCCCCAGCCAGAATAGAGGGGGGCAGGTAGGCATTGTCTCGTTTGACATCTGTAGTTGGAGGTAAGCTTAGTGTATGTAGACTGTCATGATGAAGGTAAGTTAGAATCATAGAATCGCCTGGGTTGGAAGGCGCCTCAACAGGTCATCTTGGCCAGCTTTTCATGGGATTGCCCCATCCCAGTGGATCGGTTATAGGTGAATTGTCCTGTCCTGATTTCTCTTTTCAGTAAACCAGAGGTTAATGCAAGACTTATTTTTGTTATTGTTGTTACTATTATTATTTCTTGAGTGACAGAAGAGTGAGAGAAATCTGGATCTTTCTAACATAATACACGCACAAATCTCATTTTGATGTCATGTGGACAGCAGCTGTTTTTTCTGAAGACATCATCACTTATTTCTACAGCCATATATTAACCAGGTGTAAGGAGTCTGGTAGGTCTTTTGGGTGTATTTGGTCTCAGCAAGGGTGGGTTGATCTTTGGGACTGCTGTAGTTCTGTTTGTGATACTCGTACAATGCACATATGACCTTAATCTTGCTCTGATGTCTCCTTGAGTAGAATTTACTTTGTGGGTGTCACTTGATATTCTTTCATCTGACCTATGCAGCGCGTACATTTTTTCTGAAGGGAAGGAATGACTTCTTTGAATTATAGTAACTGGAATATCTGATTGTTACTGCTTGTGTTGCTTATTAATTATAGGCAAGTTACAAGACTAATGTTTTTAAATTCTGAGTTGCAGGCATAACATTTAAGGTGTTTAATTGGCCTGATGGAGTTGATCTAGCAAAATGTGTAGGCTTCTCTGTTCCTTGGTTAGACAAAAACCTGACAATACAAGACTTGGGTTGCAACAGCACGATGAATGATGGGCTTATTTTTTCCCAGCTAGAAAAAAAATACAGAGGACAACCAGAATAAGAACTTCACTATCATCTTTTTAAGCAATGTTAATGCACAGTAGTAGTTGTTGGGAAGGAAGTAGTGGGGGTAAGAAGGGACATAAGGTCAAATAGATAACACTTGAATGTTTTTCTAGCTAGCATTGATGTGTGTATCATATACTTGGAATTAATTAACCCTCAGAACTGTATATTGGGAGTTACAGTTTATATTCTGCTTTTCTTTAAAACGCTCTAGGATAGGATATTGGAGATTGGTTTTTGGTTTTGTTTGTTGGTGGTTTTTTTTTAAATGCTGTCTTGTTTTACTTTTCACTGTAGTACACCAAGAAAAATATATGTCCTGTCAGTAATAAATCAGTTACTGGTTTAAGGCAAGAAACCAGAAACACACTAAGCTAACTGCTTGCTTAACATTCTTTTCAGATGGTACTTTGCTGATGACCTTTGGTTCTTCTCTGGACTAAGTAAATGTCCTTAGGCCCTGATTCCATTTTTAAATTTATTTTATATGAGTAATTCTGGTATCTATGCTGAGTCTTGCAGACTTCAGTATAGTTCCTTCTGGGTATTGGAAGAGTAGAGAAAAATAATTGAGACTCTTTGTTGACTCATTGTGTATATAATGATGTGTATTGCTGGAATAAAGTCTTACATGGAAGAACTGTCTGCATAGAAGGACGTTTAAAATACTATTTTGGGGTATCTGACCAATTTCGTCTTTATTTATTCAATCATATTTATATTTCCCATCAAATGGCAAACCCATACAAACTGTTTGAAATGCCTGTCCACAGAGTTCAGCCAAATTCAGGGATGTGTACATAACTCAAGACTTCTAACCTTCCAGGTATGAGAACCCTAGATGCTGGCTCCACCAATATTTGCTCACTTCAACCAGACAAGGATTTCCTTAGGTAGACAGTGTTCCTTCCAAGGAAGTCTTAAGTAATTGTGTTGAAGTGTGAACAGTTGATATCTTACTTCAAATCAGATTCTCAGAAAGGAAAGGGAAATTCCTAAGTCCTAGCCAGTGATGAGAGATTGAAGTGGTAGCTGGGCCACAAGATTAAATATTCAAATTAAAAAAAAAATAAAATTACTGGCAGTCAGTTCATTTGGATGGTGTGTGCTGTTTTTGTCAACCCAAGCAGCTACTTAATTATGCTGCAGCAGCACACATGAACTGTTTGTTGTCAGTGTGTAAACCTCTTGCTTTTGTTTTGATAAGCAGGCTTTCAGTTTTTCGTACACCTAGAGTGACCATTTGATTTAAAGTAAAACACGCAGTACCTTTACCATTAAGAGTGTGTATTTTTTAGTAGCACTGAGTTCATTCCACAAGAGCATCCCTGTTTCCTCTTAACACTGGAAAGTACTTTTATCAAAATAATTTACTTTTTATAATACTTTGTGCTCTGAACTTGTTTTCTAGACTGTCCTGGGTTTTGCATCAGTTTCCAAAGCATTATCTTTGAAAGTGTTTTTTTTTTCTATTGCTGCCTGTTGTTCTGTGCGTGCAGTATTTATTGAAAGTGTAATTAGTGCATTTCTGCCCTCTTTATCAAAATTGCTTTTCCTGTATTATGGAAGTATACAAAGATGAGTATAGAAGTTCTCAGATTCGGACAGCGCGTGTTTGGCATGGTAGGGTTTTTAATAGTGTTTGTTTTAGTTGCAGCATTTCCAGTGCAAAGGGGTGAGCATGTTGCATCTTCCATGTGGATCTGCTAGCTCCATTTCCCTTCTCTCTGTGTAGAGGAAACTTGGTGTTTGAGGCAGGGTGAACATCTGGATTTTCCTAGGGAAAGGGAATGTGACTCTTTTCCATGTTTTCTGGTAATTTCTGACTGCTGTAGTGGCTATGCAGAGCCAGGTACTAGCAGACAGGAATTGGAGAAACACCGTTCTTCTGTCATGTGCCAGTTTCTCTCACAGTGGTAAATGAACATGTGATCTGGGAGTTCAATTCCATTTTGGTTTGTATAAGCTTGTTTTCAGCTGTGAGAAGTCACCGGTAAACAGCCTGCTGTTTGCTGTGTCTGACAGTCTGTGGTCAGCATTCAGGAGTACAGTGTCAAGAGTTTTCCCCAGCAGCCTGTGCTGGCTGGTCTAGCTCATCATCCTAACTAGATGCTCAGCAGATGGGGCAGGTTGACTTGGAGCCATTCCTGTCATTCTCAAAGATACTTTGAAGGCGGCAGTATAAACTGTTTTATCTAGTCTTGATGTGTAAATAAAATAGTGGTAGAGAAGCGCCCAGGTATGCAGCAGGGAATTGGTCATGTCAATTTAGTCTTTTTTTTTTTTTTCTTTTCTTTTCTCTTTTTTTTCCTTCATTGGCTTTTTGGGAAGGTTCCTGTGTTCACACTTGAGAACACAGAAGAGTGACTACCACAAAAATATAGATACATATTTTAAGACTTTTTGTCAGTGCTTGGGAGTGCCCTCAGCTATACTGTGTATCAGTTTATAGTTAAAGTGACAGCGGTTTGTGGTAGCAGGTCAGAATTCAGACATGTGCTGGGTCTGTAGACCAGATATGGGTGGGTTTTATTTTTTCACTTGCGCAGAGTGCACAGTGGCATTTAGACCTAGGAAGGCAGACTGTGTTTAGTGAAGGAACTGGAGAATGACAGGGCACAGAAGGAGGCGGCTGTATGGAGCATGGTATGTTTTGATACCGCTGATGTTTTCAGCCATCCTAGCGGTGCGGATTGACACTTCAAAACCAGCACAATTCTCAAGAAGCCCTTTGAATGCCCTGTAGTAGCTTTGTAGCTTAAATCATTGTGTTCTTTCTACTGTTCTTTTCACGTTGAGGGAGATACATATGTGGAAGAAGGATCTGTGGGATCACTGGACTTCCTGAAAATGTTTTGCAACTTCTTCAAAAACTATGAACAAACAAGCAAGCAAAAGCAAACATTTCCGAAGATTGTTGTTTCTGCTACACAGCAGAAAGCTTTCATTTCCAAAGACCAGGGAGTATAAAACAGGAGTTAAGTCTCACTGCCATTTTAACGTGAAAGAAACTTGTCATGTGGTCAGAAACATTGGATCCTAATTATTGGCCAATAACATGAAGAGCTCTGAACTAGGCCTGAACCTGAAAGAACTGGCTTTGGTGATAAGAGACAGGAATGCTGCCTTTCACATGAATTGCTTGTTCCACATCATGTGTCTCAAGGCTGTTCAGTAACCAGACTACTGATCGCTCTTCATTTAAATAAATCATCTAAAGGTGGAAGACTTTGCTTTCTGTTAGAAATCCTTTGAAGGTACCCAGAGCTTTCCTTACTGCTTAGCCTTTACTTTGCTTTCAGTAAAGCTGAAGAAGTACTGTAAGGAGATAAAGTGGCCTACAGGTTGGCTAGCTTACAGCTGTGATAGAAATCAATTTAGCTTAGTCTTAATTTGCACCACTATATACTGCCCATTGTTTTAACATGATGTTTTTAGATGAAGTGCAGGGAACCAGAAGAATTGTCTTCTAGATTCTCCATGGCTGTGCAGAAACGGTTGGCCAAGTTTAAGGGGAGAGCGGTAGTAATCTCTACCTTCAGAATATATACCATTTGGGGTTTAAAATTGAAAGCCCCCTTAAAAGAAGTAGAATATGAACTTACGTGTGGAGAGAGAGTTTAGGGAGGATGTGTTTCATCATGTGTGTAATCTCTCTGGTTTTAGTTCCTGTTCCATATCCAGCCTGACAGCTATTCTGTAAATATTTCCTTTGCTGATACTAGTGTAAATGCTATATAATCTCTTTACCTGGGAATGGTGAGGCTGTATTTCTTGACATTTAAGTTCTGAAGTGCAGTTTTTACTAAATCCTTTTTGGGCTGAGGCTACAAGAAAACAGTGGGAACATTAACTTCTGCATATGACTTCCTTCCTAGCAAGCAGTATAAGGTATTTCTAGTTGAAATACTGAAAAGTTGCTAGTTAGTCTAAACAGCAGATTTGTTTGTGGCTTGCTGTTGACGGAAGGAGGAACTGGTTTTGGCATTTGAATTGTTTCCCACAGGCATTGTCTAGAGAAATAATTTGTCAGTATCTTAGTTTCTTTTTTGTAATGTAGACTATAAGCTTGTGGATAAGTACACAGTGGGTAAGTGTGAAGAGAAATACATTTTTCCAGCACAGGAGTGAGGGAAACAAGCAGCTATGTGCACAGGAGAACTTGGATTTAAAGAACAGAGCGAATTAAGAGCTTTTATTTTTTTTTTTTTGTAGGGGAAGTAGTAATTTATGCAGCAGTAAGGGGAAGGATAACCCCAACAAGTACTATAAAGGCTAATGCTTTAGTTGTGTTATTAAGAAGTTAACTAGAGAACAGGACAATCAAACTTGTGATGACTTTACCTCTGTGACAAAGAAGTTCTTTGCCTAGAAATTGTTATTTTTGAAACATCTATGAAGCTCAAATGTGTGTGTGTGTATATATGTTTAAAAAAAATATAATGGAAGTTACTTAAAGTGGAGTCTGATCCATTCCACTGATCCTTGAACTTAAGTTCCTAAAAGCTTTCTTATATTGATGCTGACACTGGAGTAACGTTTTGGCAATATGCTTGATTTTCTTGATTTCCTTTTTTTTTTTTTTTTCCTGACTCTGTAGATAAAAGTACTTGATCTCATAGTGAAAACTACTGATCTTCACTTAGGATTTGTGCTACCTATAGGTTTATTCCGGTAAAGCATTTACTTAATTTCAAATTGATGAGTTTATATATTGGATTATGCTAAACCTGTGTTTGCATGTGTGGTTTTTAAATAAGGGTGCTAGGGTTTGTATTGATGGAGAAGATATTATAGAGTAAATGAGGATGTTAAATTTAAAATACTAGCTGTCACCACCCCGCTCCCCCCAGCACACACACTTCCCATGGCTCTGTGTTGCTTTTCTGGTTTGTGGACAGTATGTGCTTGTAGCGTCTTTCTGTGAGACAAATTGCTCCAGCTTGAGACTGTAATAAATTCTTTTGCTCTTAATGCCTGTTGGCTTTCCATGTAAACATGCCTTAAGTGAATGGGACCTTTTAAAATCACTTCTGAAAACAAGACTTGTACTTGTATTTTTGAAGCTGTGTAAGTACTTCTGAAGAATCATTCATTGCTCTTTTATTGAGAGACCTTACTGCTTGTAAGAAGGTGTTATGTTGATATGGGGTTTAGGAGCTATTTAATGAGCTAGATGGTACAGAATAGTCCTTGGTCAGTGCTAAATCTCTCTCTTCTCTGCCTGTTAAAATTTTTATTTTTGGTATGGGGAGCAGCAAAGTTTCTGTGGTGGAAGAGCTGGCTGTGGTGTGTAGGAATGTTGGTTGGAAGGGACTTCTGGGGCTCATCTGTCCAGGTTCCTGCTCAAAGCAGGATTTCAAGTAACACTTGTTTGCCAGCTGTGGCTTTGTTTACTGAGTCTTGAAAACCTCTGAGAACAAAGATTATCACCTCTCTGAGTACAGCACCAAACCGCCTTGCAGATGCTTTTTCTAATGTCCAGTCTGAACCTCCCAAGCTGTTACTTGTGATACTGGGAAGAGTTTGCCTCCATTGGTTTTTTGTAATATGCCTTCAGCTTCAGTTGCTAGTAGATTATCCCTAGGCTGCTTCGTTGTCAGACTAAACGAACTCAGCTCCATCACCTGCTTCTCAAACATTATCCTGAAGGCTCCAGGCCATTTTGGTGACTCCATCCAGGTTCTCAAATTCCTCTTCAGCCTGGGGGGTGTGAAATAGGACACAGTACTTGAGTTACAGTCTCACCAGCATTGAGTTCCCTTTGATTGCAGTCCTCTTGGCTTTCCCTATTTGCAAGCAGACTCTTGGCTCATATTCAAGTTGGCAACCAGTTTGATCTCCAGATCTGTCTCAGTAAGGCTGTTCAACTGGTCTGTTCCCAGGCTCCACTGAAGCACCTCAGGACCAGAACTTTGCACTTCACGAGGTTCCTGTTGGCTTATTCTTCAAGTTTATCAAGGTCCATCTGAGTCGAATCTCTATTTGGAGAGTCAATTACTCTTCCTTGTTTAGTATCATCCACAAATTTTCTGAGGATTCATTCTGTCTTATCACCCAGGTTGTTGATGAAGGTACTGTATATTGGCTCCGGTATCAGCCTTTGTGGTGCTTCTTACCCACTACCAGTTGGATGCTGGGCCATTGGTTACTACCCTTTAAGCTCAGCAGTCCAGCCTGTTGTCATTCAGTCGAACAGGCCATTTCTCCAACCCATGCCTTTTCAGCTTACTAATGAGTCTCCTGTGGGAAACTGGATCAGTCCTAATTGCTAAAAGCTGGCCTGTGATTTCATATATTTCTGGTAGATTTATCAAGCAAATATTGGAAGTGTTAGTAACCGAGGCTAGCTTTATGTGAGTAAACTCATACAGGTAAAATGGAGTTTCACATGTACTTCAGTCTTCCAAGGATGACGCAGTTTTCATTGGGGGAGTTCTGGTGTTGTGATATGTGGTTTCAGTAAAATAAAATGTGATGTTCAGAACCTCAGTAGAGAGTCCTTTTTCCTTTATCTAACAGAAAAAGGTGAATTTTTAATAAATAGATAAAGCTTATATGCCTAGAATGTACATATTAATAATTTAAAAGTAATTGGGGTTGCTAAGTAATTTTGTTTCAAGTACATTTTACTGCAAAGTCTTAGCAGCTTCACTTTTAGAATATTACATCTAAATCCTTTTGTTTCAAAACACTGGAATAAGCACTGTTGAGTAGTCATTTCTAGTGGCTAAACAGTGCTTAATGCTATGAGCATTGCATTGTTTTACAGACTTGTAAAACCTTTTCCCAAAACAGCTTAAGTTATTTTTCTGGTTTTTAGTAGTGTGCGTTACTTTAGTTTTTCATGTTATGGCACTATAAAACTATATATATACACACACATATATGTATACACTTTTATTGCATATACACACATATATATATAGTTTTATTGCTCAACATTCAGTTAGTCCAATCCAAACCTGAAAATGAAGGAATAACTATAATTTCCTCTTTCAGTCAACATGCAGAGGAGTCAGGAACTTAATGCTAAATCTGTTTCTGGAATGGTTTGTAAACCTGCAGTCTCCATTTCAGTTTTGAAACACAAAGTCAGTTTTCCACCATTTTAAGTGGCCAAAATTGGAGGAGCCAATAGTTATTTTGACCCAAATCATGCATCTGCCTGACTGGATACAGCATTTTCACATAGCTTGCAAGCCAGAGCTCAGTAGCAAGGATCTGTGATCATACTGAATTTCCAGATGTTTTAAGGAATTAGACACTGGACAACTTTGTCATGTGAAAGAAGAGAAAACACTGCCTTGGTATTATGGAGGTGAAGCTTGAAAGTGAGACTTAGGACTACAAAGCTAGAATGTGATCAAAAGAGAAACTGAACTATTTGATGTTATTTTCTTTTTCAAAGTCAAGTCATCTGATTCCTGAACATCTGGGGTTCAATAATGGGTTTAAAAGCCAGAGAGGCTTTTTTTCCACTTGAAAACCATGGCAGTTCTAGATCAGTATTTGGCTGTTTCTACTAGAAAAGTTTTTTGGGCCAGGGGGGCATGGTAATAACTTTTCATGTCATACACACTAATTTCATGTACTTATCTTCAGAATAACAGAAGCTGAGATGAGTAACAGCAGCAAGAAGTAACCAGTACCCTGCAGCTCACGCACTGGGTTTATCCAGTAGGTGTTTTAGGCACAGGTTTTGTTTAGGTCTCTTCTTTTGATTGTGATACTTTAAGAATAAAACTCATTTCATCTAATTGTTTTAGACCTCTTATGAATGAGCAAAGAGCTGAACAGATACACATTTTGGTATCCTGGAGGCAGATTGGTGAAAATAAAGATTTGCAGTCATAGCTCAGGCAGAAGTAGGAAGTTTTGGTGAAAATCATTAGGAACAAAGTTTCTTCTGCTTTTCTTTGTGAAATAAATTGAAATTTGACATTCCCTTTGAGATTTTTTTTATGAGATAAAACTTTGAAAAGCTGTGTAGTGACAGTGTGAGTTCAGTGCTTAGAAATTGATACAGAGCATGGGCTGTCAGCCAACACTCTCTGATTGGAAATTGCATTATGGGATTTCTTTTGTTGTTAATTTCTGATGCTTACATGGAAAAATAAATCTTCCCAGTGGTATGAGACAATGAAATACAGTGAATGGGCATAGATCACAACAGGTAGGTCTTGCACTTAACTGTCTGATTAGCAAGGCTAATTTTTAATGTAATAACATCAGAAAGTTTATAGCCTTGTGCAGCATGCATTCAGAAAATCTATCTGTGGCAGAGCCAAAGCTTTTTGTTCTGTTTTATTTTTTTCTTCCCTCCCCTCTGTAATTTAGATTCACAACATCTTGGCCCAGTGTCGGTTTTAAATAAACATGGTGATTAAGGCTTTTTGTTTAAGACAAACAAAGTCAAATGTGAATTAATCCTAGAACTCTACTGGTACTGAACAATTCCTTTGCATTTTATATCATTCTTTTGTCTCTTTATGTGGTAAGAGAGAGGTGTAGCTATGACATATCCTCCTTTTCTTCTTGCAGACTGTCTTACATTTCTCATGTGGATTATTGGCTTGTGTTAAAAATGTTTTTTGAGATGTGTTCCTGTGTGAACACATGAAAAAAACACCCACTATGTTTTGGTTATGATGAGCATCACTACTTGTTTCACTAACTTTGATGTTATCTTAGATTTCCATGTTTCAAAAGCAGCATTACATAGGTCAGTCTTCTAAAAGGTACTTAAGTTGAAAAAATATATGGACATAAACCCAACAAAAATGCCCTGCTGTAGCATAAGTATACTGAAATGATAAGGTTAGAAATTTCTTCTTTTTTCCCCACTCCTCTGGATAAGCAGTAAAACATCATGAGATATGTCTCGTTTGAACGGAAACTGGTGGGCAAGTGTAAGGGCTTGCTCTGTATTTGTTGTCAAATAAAGCCAAGTAGTTGGACCAGACAAAGCGCTTACTATTTTGTTTTGTAGGTTTTTTTTTTAATAACGATACAACTTCTGGGTATTTTTTTGTGACATCAGGGTTTTGGAAACTTGGTTAAAACTTGCATGTTGAATTGGTGTTATTTAACAGAGAACGTAATGGGTGATACGTTAGACATACGTCTAACTGTTTCAAACAAGAGTGTTGGACATCTTGTGTATTGGACATCTGGGTTGGCTTTGTCTGCTGCTTCCTGCCTGCTGTACCTCATTACAGATTTGTCTGCAGCTTTTCATGTTGGAATTTTTTTTTGTTCTGTGTTTTTGGCATGGAAACAGGAAAGGCTGGAGCTTCCTGCCCATATAAAGAGTAAAACCCAGTAAACTAGCTGGGACAGATTCTGCCTGCCTTCCCTGAATACCATCTTTAAAAGGAAGGAAACAGCCTAAGAGTGTTTTGGATATTGAAATAGGATTGACTTCATAGTAGAGCTATTTTCTGGAAGAAATGTGTAGCAGAGACAGGACACCTTTATTGTTTTGAAGTCCTTGAGATACAGATCTAAAAAGTACTTTTGTGTGACCTCGTTAACTGGTGTGTTGCATCATCAACTATGTAGAAGTTTCTCTAATGAATTAATACAGCTGTATTCCTGATTACACTAAGCTTTGGCAAACTGCATTTTTTTACATGTTCAGGGCTGTGGAGCTATATATCCTATTTTCTTTAAGTACACTGCCTCTGTTTCAGAAAACACCTGGAATTTTCATTCTTCTTCCATTCTGTGAATTCAAGTCTGATTTTTAGCTTATTTGTCAATTCTGTTATAATCTGCACTTCAGTGTCTCTAGTCAGTCACAGATGAGGTGGCTTGACTTGTAGGTAGATTAAATTGTAACAGCTCCACGTTAACAGTATTGAAGAATATGTGTGCCTTAAAACATGTAGAACTGAAGTTACCTCTACGATGAAGTGGAGGATTGGTTTGTTTAGGGTTGTGCTTCTTTGCTTCTCTTTGCACTGGAAAGAAAAATTGTACCTTTCTAATAACAACTTCAGTGTAAAGAATGTAGCTGTGTGTAGGTTGAGCCTCTTTTAATATGCAGACTAACTTTTTGTTTTCTCTTCCCTCCAGCTGGTAAGCCTGCTGCTGATTGGAATTGCAGCATGGGGAATCGGCTTCGGCCTCATCTCTAGTTTCAGAGTTGTTGGAGTGGCAATTGCAGTAGGAATTTTCCTCTTCCTTATTGCCTTAGTCGGATTGATTGGTGCGGTGAAACATCATCAAGTATTGCTATTCTTTGTATCCTTCTGATGCATTACATGGATTGCAGCTTGGTTCAAGCCATGTAAACAACCTGCTCTGTCTGCTGAGACTAATGTGGAAGGTGCTTCAGAAAGAGAACAGAAATTCACAATCTTATTTTGGTCAAGTGCAGTCTAAATTAAACTTCCTTCCTGTTCAACTTTATTCCAGCTTCCTTTTTTTCTCCCTTGTTTGTGCTCTGAAGACAGAAGTATTCACATCTCCCCATTCCAAAATTAAAATATTTTAATTTCAAAAATTAAAATATCTTAATTTTTTGAGAGCTTTTTGTGGTGGGTCACTGTGTCACAGATACCTCTTTCTGTGTGGTCAACCCTACACCAAGCTAGAGTATGTGAACTATTAATGTTTAAAGGTAGAGAAAGGTGATACTTCCAGGTAGCGAGGTGGTTGTAGCTGGCAGAGGAGTGCATCGTGGGTAATGCAGGCTGTTAAGAAGCACTTTCTTTTCATACCTAGTCTTTTAATTATGAACCCAGACTAGAAATGAGCACAGGCCTTCTCAGTGTGCTTTGCTGCCCCTTTATGCTTACTGATGCTGTGTAAGCAGTTTGTGGTGCTGCCTTGCGTAACAAAATTGGTAAGTTTGGTGAGAAAAGAGATTCATGAGGGGACATTCTTATTTTTCTGGTTCTGGTCTATGAGTAAGTAGTGACATCCACTTTACCAACAGTTTAACTGCGTGAGGTAAGTATCTGCATCTGAACACAGGAGCCAAATTGTGAAGACAGTGGCCGACTTTCAAAATGTGATCTTTAGTATCAAAGTTTGTTCTTGATGTTTTATACTGTTTTCTGATGCATTAGTCCAAAAGTGTGTGAGGCTGTGTTCCAAAAGCAACTCTCACTTTTTTTTTAATCTAGACTAAAGTTACCTTTTGTAATTAATGACAAGACTATGTCACTGAAGAAAAAAAATTCTGAATATGCAATACCCAGAAAAGTATTTTCTTTAGTACTTTATTTAAGTGAAGTATCTTGGAATGAGAACGTGAGTTCCTAAAGCTGAAGAAATTGGCTATAGATTTTTCTCTCTCAAAGCTCCTTTTATTAACTTCTTTGCTCATGTTGTCATGCTAGGCAAGAAACACCTAACGCAGAAATACTAGCGATGTACAGTAGTAGCCAAAAAGTGATAATATATGGTGACTGAGTTCTGGGAACATTATTTGGGTCATCTTTTCCACATCCACAGTCAGAATTTACTTCTATATTTACTTTGTTTAAAGGATCTATTGTTGTCCAATGAAATAAGGAATACCGTTAGGCGTATGTGTTATAAAAGTAAAATTAACTTGAGACTGTATCCTTAACTACTATTTCCAGTACATGATTATTCTTTTGCTAGTCTTTATTGTCCAGTTTTCTGTCTCCTGTGCCTGTTTGGCACTAAACAAGGAACAGCAGGTAAGAAAAGTTTCTTGACTTCTCAGTTAATTTATAGCATACTACTATAAATATGTACGTACACATGTTTATATATATATACATGCATATAGTCTGCCACAAAATGGGAAGAGTATATTTTAAGAAAATCAGCATTATCCTTTTAAATAAGGACTAGCCCTTGGGCAGTGCTTGGCTGTGGTAGCTAGTAAGCCATACATCTGGGTTCTAAAACTACTTTCAGCTGTCTTTTTTTTAATTGTTTTTTTTTTAAGCTTCCTATGTAGATTTATGGTCACAAGTTTAGCAGCAGGATATCTTGACTATATCATGTGTTCAGCAACTCCAGATAAGCTGATGAAATCTACAATAATCATAATGTAAACATGATAGAGCCACTGAATTGTTCGTGTGTAACTGAAAAGGTCATGACTACATTAGGAACAGAGGTGACCCTTAAGTGTGAAAGTAAAACCAGCTTCTGTGGAGTATGGAGACTAATTCTTACTGTGTAAGAAGCAGGCAAGGGTACAGTGACTAAATAATCAGCTTCCTACATGTAAGCACACTTTTTGTTTAAAGTCTGAGTGGTCGCTGTTAGATTAGTTGCATGTCCCATTACTAGTGCTGTTACTGGGTTTAGGAAAAAGAAAGGAAGAAAATTATAACCATGAATGTGCTGCTGCTAGGTGCTGCCATTTCATTAGCTACACATGTTGTTTGAACATTCAAGTCATTCTTGAATACATTATCCTGTTAGACTTCAAGATCTGAAGGTTTTACTTGGCTTGGTATATTGGTTTCCAATGAAACATAAAACAGTTCAGTTAATATAATATTTATTTGCTTATGCCTTCTAGAGTCAACTTCTAGAGGTGGGATGGAATAACACTAACAGTGCGAGAACAGATATTGAGAGAAATCTGAATTGTTGTGGATTCAGAGTTTTTGATTTGAATGAAACCTGCTCCTCTGTAAGTTCTTCAAGCATGAAAAAACTTAAAACTTCATTGTGTTTGTTCAAATATGTACAATTGTTTTCATAGTTGCAGAAAGCAGAGTTTTTTGAGAAATGTGTAAGGTAGTTGTTACAATGATACTAAGCTCTTTAGTTAACTTATTGAAAACATAATCACAGGCACCCTGCAAAGGCTGTACACCATTGTGATTTATTTACTTGCTTTTTTGGTGTCTTTTAAAACTGCTAGAGTTTTGTCCGTGGCTGGCAATCTTTTATAGAGCTAACTAGATGCTTTCAGTCAATGAAGTATCATCAGAAAATGGAGTGCAATTCACTGTTTGTATCTGCTGCAGGATTGTTTTAGAAGTCGCCAGTGTCAACCATGTGCACCTATAATAGAAGAATATTCTGGAATGGTGCTGAGATTTGTTGGAGGCATAGGACTCTTCTTCAGTTTCACAGAGGTGAGTAAGGAGGAAGTTAGAAAATTGACTGCTTTTTCCCCATTTTTAAGACTTAAAAGTTTTGTGAAACAACTTATTTTAGGGGGTTTATTACAGGAACTCTCAGTACTATCTCAGGAGTCAAATAATTATTTAGGTCAAATTTTTCCAAGCTATCAGCTTGCTTAAGTCTACCAAAAGGAGGGCTTGTCTTTATTCAACACTGGGAGTTCTTGCAGCTTTATGTTATTTAGACTACAAACTGCAACTAGATACCACATTAAAATGTGGTGATGTAAAGTTTAAGTTTTGCAGAAAATTAGCTATTTAGGTTTGCCATTCTCCAAAAGTAATAAAGAGAGTGCTGTTGCTTTACTTTGTTCCCCTGTTCTTCCCGCCTCTCCCCACCTGTGCACGCACACACAGTCTTGGGGGTTTTTTGGTTTGGAGAATTTTTTTCATGATGAGTGAACTGTATTTTAAATATCAGGTTAAAAAGGTCTTTGACTCTTAGCTTTAGTATCCAGATGATACATATACTTGCTTTATTGATCAATGAATAAAAATCCTCAGAGCAGGTCTTTCATAGCCCTGCAGTAAAGCATGTGAAAATACTCCTCCTGCTGCTTAGTGCAGTTTTCAGAAGGTTTGTAGATAGTACAGCAACAAGAGAGATACAGCGACTTAAACAGAATCACTCTGACATCTGCCCTCAATTTCTCTACTAAAAATGTGAAGCTGCTAGGAGAGGGAGGAAGGTGGTTGGGGGGAGCAACAGGATTTGAAAATGTACCAGAAAAATAGCCTTATAGGTAAGTGGTAACTGTAAAGTGAAACAATTTAGAGGATTTGTTTATCATTACACTAAAACCAGGTTTATGAGTGTTTATCATTTGGGGAGGGGGAGGAATGATTTAATGCTAGACATGCCTATGAAAAATATTTTGCATTGCATTGCGGGCACAATTTTGGCTTTTTTGTTTTGTTGTTCTTTCTGTTGCTAGGTATGAATTCTTTCTGAGAAGGTGCATTCTTTTTTCTAATTAGGAAAGCTGGTGTGTGGTTGTGCATTTTTAGCAATAGTAAAATATCCTAAACTTGTGTACTGGAAATTCATTGTCAGGATTTTATGTTTAAAACACATTTTGTAAAACTGATGGAAGATAGAGTGGAGACCCTCTGCTTAATAATATCTTTGGGTTTTGTTTTCAGATCCTGGGAGTCTGGCTGACGTATAGATACAGGAACCAAAAGGATCCCCGTGCAAACCCTAGTGCGTTTCTTTGATAAGTTTATAAAGGACTGAATCTTCTCTCTGCACCCTCTACTTCAAAATACTGATTCTCCATAGTTTGGTATTTCTCCAATAATAGGGATTCTACATGTACCCAAAAGAAAACTTTAATTTCCATAAGAAATTTGTAGTTTTCATATTTAATTTCCCACTATTTTTCTTCTAAGAATCTCTACGTTGAAGTAGACTGGTGCATTGAGTAGCTGGGCAAAGACAGACTGCTGCTCTGAGCTAGACTTCGGTAATTGATGTGGTGAACTCTATACAGTGAGTTTTATAGCACTACTGGCTTCTCCAAAAAAAACCAAAAGTATTTTCTACTGTATTCATTGATTACAAAAATTCACATGATTTTGCATTAAAATGATAAAAATATATGGTGGGTGGTTGGACCGTATGATTTGATTAGGCTTTAGGATGAACTCTAGTCAACTTTTTTGTCTTAATAATGGTCTCCCACGTTCGTGTTAAGGTAAAAATAGAAGCTAAAGATGTTATTTTCTGTAGTGCACATAAGTGTATGTTAATGACTACTGTAGCCTTTCCCTGTTTGTTTTGGCTTTCTGGTAGCTTTAGAATTTTGTTGAGAATAAAAATTATTTACTTTTTAATGGGTATCTTCACTATGAGAACAATGAATGAAGAAAACCAGGAGAATGTAATCTGCAGCTGATTAACTTGAAACTTTTTTTTTCTTTGACAAGTGAATGAAGTTTGGTATTTGCACAATATCGGAATCAATAATGGTCTGTCATCTTTAATGTAAGAAACTTGATGTCTGGAAAGTTGTTGTACAGCTATTTTTTCAGATGATGTAAAATTATTGTAATAACTCCACAGTGTTTATTCCTCTGTCATCCAGCTAACGGTCTTGATTTCATGAGAGATTGAATGGTGTGTAAAAAAGGAAGAAAGAAAAGTAAAAAAAAAACCAACAAAAAAAAGATGGTTTCCCGTAGTTTGTTTTTTTAAAAAAAAAAAAGAATTAGAAGTTAGAACACTACATTATCCATGTAGTAGGTGTTGTCTGAGCTGAAGGAAAGCATTGTCCCTCTTCCAACCTGTAATAAGTGATGCATCAGCTGGAACATCAGACATTTAAGTACCTGAGGTGCATAATGTTCCATTTGTTTCTAATCACACTGAATTGCGGACCTGCACTGCACCTTTCCTTCATTCAGTTGCTGCTTCTGGTGTGGTAGGCAGCTGCTGTAGCATGAAAGATGGCTCTGCAGGAAGAAAAGGGGAAGAGTATTAAGGCCATCTGCTAAGGAATACAGCATCTGAGCGAGATGGAAAGAAAGACAGTGAGGGCAGACAGAAGTGGGTCCTCATACGGTCTCCCTTTACTAGGGAGATGCCTCCTTGCTCCTGCGAAGGAGGCAAAAAGAAGCTGAAATACATGCCCTTCAGAACACTTTCAGACTTTCATGTGCCCAGTGCTTGTAAAGAAGGAATTGTCTCGAGGGAAGAGTTGAACCTGAACGCAGAGGGATGTCAAGAACTTGCTGAAGACTTCATCTCTTCAGGTGTAGCCGATTCTTCAACGTCTGCTGTCAGCGCCATCTCCTGGTGTTTGGTCTGTGAATTACTGCTTCGTATGTCAAGAAGTATTGGTGTCTGTTTCAAGCATGTACTTGTACACTCAGTGTAAGAGACCACTCATGTACTAAAAGACCTTAAGAGCCTTCAGACTACTACTGAAGTGTAACGTAAATGTATGCAGCTTTTTTTTTTCTTCCCCAAGTTCTGTCCTGTTTAAGCAGCTAACCAGCCATTCTCAATACGTGTCAAGAGGACAGTGATTATCTTGCGGCTGGCTGTCTTTAGCAACAGTTAATTTTCGTAGTCTAGACAGGCTCCGTATTTTGTGCATTACTGTAATAAATTAAAGGAGGTGTCTTATGGAGAGGGTGTATGAAGCTTAAAATAATATCACACTGCTGCTTCAATTTTGACTTTATTCCTAATTGTTTTTAATGCTTAGTTTTGGGTGGGTCTGGTTTCATAAATATGGTGGGTGATATTGGAGTGTAAATGTGCATCACTGAGAAAATACTGAAAATGTTACCACTTCAGAAACTCTTATGTCTCATAACATGTGAATTTGTTTTAGTAGTCAAAAGACAGATCAGTGGATCGTATGGTTTGATTAAAGTTTTTCTATCATATTAATAATACTTTGTCTCTTTAAGATGGTGATTTAAAAGATTGTGATTTAAAAAACCCCAACCAACACAAACCTTGAAATTCACACTGGAGGTGTGTGTTCACTTTTGGAATCTAATTCTTAAAGGGAGGCAGTAAAACACATGATTCTGGCTTTGGTTTGGGGGGGAAGAGAGTAGCCTTCCTCAGGAGAGGTCTGACTCACATGTCAGTGTACAAGAAACGTTGTACTGTTTTGACGTTTTGAAATAGAGCATTTTTTAAAGGTATTTATACCTATTCTTGGTGGGTTTTGTCTTTGAAGTTTTGTTTGTTCATTGCATTGTCTTTCCTCTTGAGAAAATAGTTTTGGTCATAAAAGTGTTTTTGTTTTTGGTTTTTTTTTTTGTTGGTTGGTTGGTTTCTAGGGAGGCATTTTAACTTTCATCTGACTGCTTGAGGCTTAATTGTAGCCAGATTTTCTAGAAGCTATTTACAGCAGCAGAGTATCAAAATAACACGGTTTAACTTGGAGCATTCTTAATGTTTCCATTACCTGTCTTTTGACCTTAGCTATGTCGAAATGCTTTCTTAAAGTTTGTTATTCTGGAAAGTGTAGAAACCTGACTTGACTTCTTTCAAGGCATCTACACATTTTTTATCACGTAAAAATAACTGGCTATAAAATAATAAAATATAATTCTTTTGCATCTGTGAAGAAAATTAATCCGGGTATTAACTAACATACTGATATCACTGTACAGCATCTGCCTCCTTTCACATGAAAATAACTATCTATTACAAAAAAGAAAAAAGCTTGCATAACTTGAATTGATACCTGTAAAAATGTACCTTAAAACCTATAGCTGATAAGGGAATAGGAGTCTGCTGGTATTATTAGCTTGCATTATTATTTTTAGGCCTCATTATTTAAAGATTGTCCAAATGCTAGTGGGGTTCTGGAAAACCCATCCATCCCATGCACTTCAAGTTACTGAGCATATATACTTCAGAAATTATTTCCCAGGTTTTCCAAAGAAATGGGAAAAGAGCTTTTTTAGGTACCTCAGCTTGGCTTGATGCCTTTGTAAACCTTAATAATCTGTATTTAGAGGAGGGGATGAAAAGAGCAGAATTAAATTGATCATTTATGTGTTAAGACTCTTGCAAATTTGGCTAAGGTCAAAAGCAAACTACAAAAGCACAGCCTTGAGTGAAAAAATTAATTTATTTTAAAAATTAATTTCTTCATACTTGCAGGCTGAACTAGCTTGTATATTTGCACCTATAGCACATAGACTAGTAGACTTTTGTAGAATATGCCTTAAATCCATTTGCTGGATATTATCCATAGCATCACTAAATCAACTTAAGAACATTATGCTACTTCAGTAGAGTTATAAAAACAGACTTTTAAAATGTGATGGCATGGGCAGCTTTTGTTTTATGTCGGATACACAGCTCTAGCAAGTGTACTTTGGGTCAAGTAGGTAAGATGATTCTGATAACCAATTGCTCCAGCCTCCCTCTGTGCTGTCCCTCTGCTCAGTGCTGTAATCACCTCTTTTGGTTTTTGTGGATGATAGCTGCTTCTAGAGAATATTTCTGCCCCTATTGCATCCTTTTTTTCCCTCATCTTCTGCTTCGGAAGGAAGAAGGGAAGGACCTTCTGCAGCAAAGAATTTCCTCCTCGCAGTTAAAGGATGCTGCAATAGAAAGGAACATCTTAACTGAACTCCTGAAGCAATACTGAACTGCATGGCTGGAGCCCTTTCTAGGTACCACTTGAGATTTTCTGGTTGGTAGGGTTCACATAGCTTGCCAAAGACATATTAGCAGGTGCCTTGCTTCTAATTTTGCTGAGAAATTCCCCTGAGCTGAAACCCTTACTTCTCTTGCCTGCCCTACCTTCTGAGGTGTATTCCTCTCATGGTTATGATCGTGACTGGTAGTGGTAGTAATGGTAATAGTAGTGGTAATAGCTGACATTGCCAAAAAGCTGAGAAGATAGTGGAGGTATAGTCCTGAGCAAAGTGTTTTTACTGGTGCTGCTGCTGACTTCTTAGATATTTGAGGTTGGAAAGTCTCCTTTTGGTCTAAGTCTTAAGGTGGTGTGTACTCCCGTGGTGTTCAGCTGCAGGGTTTCTTTTAGTTCTGACTTCTCTTGTCCCTTTTGGGCTTGTAAATAAGCAATCACAAGCTGTAACGCATTCATGAAACTAACCATATACTCAATACAGTATCACTTCTATTAATCATCTCAAGGCTTTACTGAATTCTGAGGTAAGCAGGAATCTTTGAAGGGAAGCAGGTTTTGTCTTTCTAAAAAAAAAAAAATTCCTCCAAGTAGGTAAGGTGATCCTCAGACAACTTCAGAATGCAGCCAGTTTAAAAAAAGAAACAAAAAAGCCCCACACATGTGAGCAATCCCATCCTCTAGTCTTAAGTACTCTTTACGCTTCTTGTTATCTGACTGTAAAGAAAGGGATGATAATAAGAGCTTGACATAGGTTGGTGCTGCAGGAAAATAAATGGAGAAAGCAGGCTGAGAAGTGCAGAGCTCAGCTAGCTGCTGAAACTGGAGATAAAAAGCTGCTTTCCTGGGCTCGGTTGGGCTGGGTAGAGTTAATTTTCTTCATAGTAGCTTGTATGGTGCTATGCTTTGGATTTGTGACCAAAACAGTGTTGATAACAGAAGGATATTTTAGTTATTGCTGATGCTTACACAGAGCCAAGGCCTTTTCTGCTTCTCACCCCACCCCACCAGTGAGGAGGCTGGGGGAGCACAAGGAGTTGGGGGGGGACACAGCTGGACAGCTGACCCCAGCTGACCAAAGGCACATCCCCCAGCCATATGGCGTCATGCTCAGTGTATAATGCTGGAGGAAGAAGGAGGAAAGGAGGGACATTCAGAGTGACGGCGTTTGTCTTCCCAAGCAACTGTTATGTGTGATGGAGCCCCGATTTCCTGGAGGTGGCTGAACACCTGCCTGCTGATGAGGAGTAGTGAATGAATTCTTTATTTTTCTTTGCTTGCATGTGCAGCTTTAGCTTTACCTATTAAACTGTCTTCATCTCAACCCACAAGTTTTCTCACCCTTACCCTTCTGATTCTCTCCCCCATCCCTCTGGAGGGGAGTGAGCCAGCGGCTGTGTGGGGCTGAACCACAACAGCCCTTTTCCTTCCCAAGTGCCTAGATGTAGAACTGCAAGCTGTGGTTTCAAGTAACAGTGTGATTTTACTCCTTCTAAAAATGGTAGGTGATAATAAGGAAAAAATACATAACACTGCAATGCTTTGTATGTAAACACTTGAAATGGATTTATTTTTTAAAAAATCATTTTTACAGTTGGATCATACAGTATTCTTCTGTATGCCTTAAATTAAAAGCCTCCAGCTTTTAAAAATGCTGCCCAGTACAAAAGTGCTAATGTAAAACTGTAGTGTTTATATATATAAACCAGCACTACACATCACTAAATATCACTCTAAGTGGTCTCTTCACCAGTTTCAATGTGTGGAGAAGAGATGGAAGATCAGACTTCATAGTATTCAGGGGCTTCCTTCTTCCCCTTACAGTTCAGTCTTCAGGAGCTTCAGCGCTTTCTGCATATTTGAATACACTAGAAATGAAATATTCATATATGTTATTTTTGTTGCAACTTCCTCTTCCAGCAACTACAAACACTGTAGAGAAAATGTCATTATTATTATTAAAGCTTTTGCTCACATGCCTATTGCTATACAGATTCTGTGCTCTTCCAAGCATTCTGTGAACGTCATCTGTTTAATTTTGACTGGTGAGAACATCCATCTCTTAATGCAAACACATAGGCGTTCGCAGGGCAGAGGGGGGAGCTGTGGCAAACAACTCTTCCCTGCTCCCAGAAGGTTTCCTGACCTGGCACAGCAGGGCTTATGCGCAAGAGTTCCCACCGTTGCTTATGCTGAATACTGCTGAATTATGCAAGTTCCTACTGATGTATGCTTTCTTTTAAAACAGACGGATGTTTAAGGCTCCAGGGCTCTGCCATCATTCTCTTCACCTCACTGAGTTTAAGTCCAGCATCCTGTTTAATTTTAAACCTAGTTAACTGTCTTTCAGCAAGTACTGATTGCAGGAGTCCATAATGCCTGGTGTTATTCCTTGTCATGTGAAAAATGTGACTGCTTTCAGAGTATATCAGAATATTTCAGGATACACTACTTACGCAATGAAATGTCAGAGGGCTCATATGCATAGAGACGGTTTGAGTATCTTCCAGTAATATCTGCTCTCACAGTCAGGGAAGGATCTGGAAAAAAAAGGATGAGACAAGTTGTAGAGGACAGGACTAACCTTTCTGCACTTCTTTAGCTTCCTGAATGTTTCTGCAAGACGCATCTGCTTCCACTAACAACCAGGAGATCATTCTTCTACAGTCACTGACATTTCAATTTTAAGTGTTGTATTTGCAGGTTTATTAAAAAGGGGATAGGTTTAATTCTGATCAATGTTGATCAGCCTTGCACCCTGTGCCACTGCATAGTACCTGAATTAACTCTACAAGCTGAGGCTGCTTTCAGGCTACAAATGTTATTAAAAAAGAAATAATAAAGGCAGAGATAATACGGCAGTTGCTTTATGGTCATGGTGACCTCGATTTATAAAGGTATGTGTTAATCATGCATGTGGGCAGTATGCGAGGCTACATATCTGTTCTGGGAGAGGGAATACCTGCAGGCATGCGTGGCCACTAATACGTCTCCAAAACGCAAATGCTTCACAGGGGTTTGTGCGGGTTAGGGGAGCACGGAACCGAGTACTGAGCTTTGAAAATCAGCCCTGAAGCATCCGGGGTCACTGCTGTTCCTGCGATCTCTGAGATTGCGTTACGAACTGAAACCTGATGGGTTTACAGTATTTCTAGAGATAGGAGGATGAGCAAGGCTGAGCTGGTGCCTACCCATTCCAGTAACTGGCATCATGTCATTTTGATGACACGATGGACAGAATTACATCATTCGTGGAATCCACGAGGGAGGAATGCTGGACCTGTGAAGCTAATGACCCGGGTGGGGTTGCTTTGAATTGTGTCCAACAAAACCAGCTAGAAATTTTATATTTCGCATGGAATAAATTCCTGTTAATAAGCCCAAGGATTTGAGATTCATGACGCAGCAGGGGCTTTGATCCGAGATCAGCTTTGATGCTTGAGGTACTCACCTATGAACAAAATCCGAGGGACGTACTGGCCATCAGGTGAAAGATTCTTGTCTGTGGTTTCATACTTAAAGAGAACAGAGAAGGTTCCCAGTCAAGGAGGGCATGTTACATAAATATGGGGTTTTTTTCCTTCATTGTATTTCGTGTTATAAAACAGAGCTTAAAAAATACATTGTGCAGTTTAAGAAATTCACTGTCTAGGATGCAATCTTTTAACAGCTGGAGTTGCAAATTTATAACAACAGTTAACGTTATTATTAAACTTTAAATTCCCTCATATTTTGAGGTTATGATAGGTACAGATGAAAGACACTTATAACTAAATCTATTATGCTTCAGCACTGGCCATTTTCCTAGCCAACCATAGCTATTAAACTGACTAATTATAGCCATAATTAAAAATAGAACTTCATTGCTTTCACTTAATGAAGTGTAAGTGGGAAACTTACCACAAGGTTCAGGAGAACGAATTTTTCAGCCAATTTCTGTATATCTTTATGTTCAGCAAAGACCTTCTTGAGTGCTAGAGTGGAAATAAATGGGAATGAAAGTAAAATCAAATTGAGAATTCCCAGTTTACAATTGCAGCAAATGAGGATTTTAAGTTCATTCCTCTGGAAGATGATCAAATCATTTATATGCTGTGGCAAAGAGTAAGTATAACAGTAAAAAAATGTCCGTCCTTCCTTCAGATAGTACAGGTCTCAAATTTGTCTGCCCGAGCTTGAATTTGAGCATTTGACCCTTTAAACCTCCCAGTCTGCTATTGCAATTTCTAGCTCCAGTTCTTAAGGCACAGAAAATTCCATATTGAGGTGCAGGACTTCAGCCCAAAATGTCTGAAAGGATTTTAATGCTTCTACAAAATTATTCTGGAGTTACTGGAGCTATGGATGGACACAAAGGTCTTGCTTTGTGGATCAGCTTGCGGGAGGAAGAGCCCTTGGGTAAATTCAGAAATACTGGGAAAAGAGCAGTCCCAGTTACCAGAAATCCCACAAAAGCTCAGTTTCGGCCTGGCTTGGTTCCGTCCCTGGCCAGACTCAGCCCCAATCATCAGCGATACTGAAAGCTGAGTACGTCCTTTCCAGTGACTTACTGTTTTTCACTACTCCTGGTCTTGCTGTTGGTTTTGGCTGATTGTGACGCAAACCAAAACCAGATTTGCCGCAGGTCAAAACCTGCTGACCTCTGCTCATTTCCGTATCCATTTTGTCTCATGTAATACTGAATTACCATTTTTATTTTATTGCTGCACATTGGAAAATGCCTACATGGGACAGCGACTTAGAAGAACACTCTGCATGCTTGTGCAACTCACTATTTCACTAAGCCACAGGCGGCAAGCAGAATGGTGCTGATTTTTTTTTAAGCAGCATTTGTCCAGAAACCCCAAACCAGGTGATTTCTTTGGGTTTGGGGTTTTTTTTGTTTGTTTGTTCGGTTGGGTTTTTTTCAGTGCAAAAGGATTACCTTGGCTGTGCGGGCAGTCGTCCAAGTGGTGGATAATCATCAGGGGCTTGTTGCTGGAAAAACAGGAGTCCTCGTTAGGGGATGGGGAGGGGCTAGGGGGGCGGGGCAAGGGGTGGGGCGGGGGGCGGGGCGGTACCCGTGCTTGGCGCGGAAGAGAGCTTCCTCGTAGGTCTGCGTCCAGATGAGCTGGTCTCCCCAGCCTGCAGGGGGAAGACAGACGGCGCGTTATAAGCGGGGCCCGGGCCCACGGGTTCGCATCCCGCCCCCTGCTCGCGTCTGCCGGGAAGAGCTCTGAACAGGCGCACTGCCAGAGGGCTTTAAATCAGGAATAAAGGGGGAGGGGGTGCTAGGAAATACTGTAAAATGTATTTCCAGAATGAGTCGCAAGAAAATTAATTTATTAGAGCAGCATAGGAGTCAAAACTTCAGCAGATTGCACTTTTTTTAATTTGGGCTTGGGTTTTGGGGTTTTTTTTTTACCTCTGGAGAGTGTCTGAGGCAGTTTTGGTTTAGCAGTAGTCTCCTTTGTCTCCTTCTTGCCTGTATCCTTCCCCAGAGCACAGGAGATGGCAACGAGCAGCAGGAACATGGACATGTAATGCTTCTCCATGGCTGCTCCTGGAACAGAGGAGAGAAACTTCACGTTGCCGTGCCTCCCAGGCTGGTGCTTGCTTTGAGGCATAGAGCAGAGCAGGTCAAGTCACAGGTATGCAGCAGGGTGAGTCAGGGCTGAAAGGAACTGCTGCAGGCAGGGGCCTGGGCTTGGGGACTGTCAAGGAAGCGTGAGGTTTGCTTAGCAAATTGCCATGAAGGACCTGGCTGCTTTCTACTGCTCGGTTCATGCCGTTGGGCTGCAGTCCTTTTAAGATGTGTATGTATGTGTTAGTTTCCCTCTCTTTTCCTGTATATTGAATTTGCTCAGTAAAACCACTGAGTTTTGGCAATTCCAAAAGTACTTGCCAGTCCTAATAAGTTCACAGTTCTACCTTGATCGCCCAGTCTTACAGTAAACTAGCAGCAGATGCTGAAAAATTAACTTGTCTGGGCTCTTCCTCCATTTTGCAGCAGGAGCAACTCAAATGAGAAGTCAGAATGTTAAGCTAGGCTTTACAGTGAGCCATTAGCATCAGCACAGCTTTATGCTGTCGTTGAAACTTCCGATCCTGTCTTTCCCCTTAAAAGTATCATCTAATCCTTAAAATCAGTGGAATCTATAGTGAAAGGAGTGGGGAGGAGTTGCTGTGTAGAATAGTAAGAACTGAAATGCAGTTTGCAGGTTTAAGCGACACAAAGCAGAGGGCTTTTCCTGAGCCGGACTCTGGGGCATGGAGATGGAGCTGAGGCACTTCTGATGGGAAGCTCCTCAGTGTTTCAGCTGGGATGCTTCTTTGAAGGGGTGAAACACTTTAGCAACATGACCCTATGTTTTCTCATTAACTTTCCTCCTAGAAACTAAAACAGCAATGTAATGGGTACAGTAAGAAAATCTATGATATTCCAAAAGCAATACAGAAAATTCAGAAGATTCATGCAAAAATTACAACAGACTGACAGTTTTTAAAATTCAGACAATGAAAATTAAACTCCAGAAGCATTTTTCTGGGTAAGAACTGCAGGAGGAGACATCAGCTGAATTTGCATCAGTGGTACAGTGCTCTTTGCTACTGGGATGTCCAATAGACCTTGAACATCCAAAAAGTCAGTGTTTCAAGGGCATGAAATAAAACTTTTGCAGCAGACTGCCTTCCTGCCCTACGAAAAGTCTCCTTGCCAAAGAAGAAAATTGCATAAAGTTAAATTAAACCCAGTGGATTTTCAGGATTGCTTCAAGAGTTGTTTTGGCTAGAGCTATACAGCAGAAGTAATGCTTCTTTAAAAGAAAAAAAACCAAAACAAAAGGTATGGGACAACCAGGAAGTTAAAGACCAGGCAAATTTTAAGCTGTTGCTGATGCAGAATGCAGAAAGCAAAGACAAAGGAATGTTAAACCTGCTCTTTCAAAACTTCACCTCTGGAAGGCTATGTGCACTTTTGCTAAGTTTTCCACCCCCCAAATAACCCTGCTCTCCTGGTTCTTTTAACCTGCAAAACCAACATTTCTCTACACATTTTTTTCTTCATAGCAAGCTGTGCTGAACTGTGCCCGCTTTGCTGCAGCCTTTTCTTTCCATTGATCAGCTGCCCCAGCCCCAGGTAACCCGGGGTTCACAGCTCCCCCAGGTACTTTCTAAAGCAGCAAGTGTGCCATGCCTTACCTTGTTTACTCTCTCAGATGCCTGCCAGGGTGCAAAGGTGTTCCCAGTTACAGTGTGAACACTGCTGTTCCTACTGCCTATTTATGCACCTTCACACACCCAACTCCACCCACAAGCTTTGAATTTGAATACTACTTCGAAAGAGCTAATCTTTCCAGTTTTTTTCCCCACCAAAACATTCAGGGTTAAATTTGTAATTAAATAACATTACAGTTTCCTGTCAGGTGCTGTATTTAAAGTTCAGAGATGTTTCTGTAGACTTTTGGGACATTTTTTGAAAGGTGATTTTAAAAGGTTGGCAAAGATCCAAGTCCAGGTAAGCTTAAGTCAAGACTCCTGATTTGCCTGAAGAGTGATTTGTCTTTTTTTGATTGGCTGGAAAATCAATACGGGTTGCTGTTCTTTTAGTCCTCTGAAAAAGTTAAATTGATGACTCAGAACTTTAGACATTAATCAGATAATTAGCTATGCACATTATACAGATATGTGTGTATGCATGCACGTATGATACCACATAGGAAAACTGTAATAAAACCTAAAAGAAAGTTTGTAAAGGTAGCCACAAAAATGTATTTGGAAGCTATAACAATAAACCGTGTTCATAAGCAGAGGTCTGAATAAACATTTAATTCAAATTCCATGTTTAATTAGTTGTGTAGGCAATTATTTTTAACTCCGACATGAAAATCAACCATTTTAGGTTTCAGATACATGTATAATACAGTACACTGCTTAGGAAAACAAAACCTTTTCAGGTGGCTGGAAGGCCATCCCTAGTGTTGCACTGACTGCAGATGGTCCTTCCTCAGAGGTCAATGTGATTCCATCCTCAGCAATGTATGTTGAAACTACAGTACGTTCTCCTTGGTGCATGCCTCATATATTTCAGTGAGATTAAAATCACATGTTCACGGGCAGTGAACACTTAACTACTCAGTCAGGTAGATGAAATCCATCAGATATCTATTTTCCTGTTTGAAATTCACAGTGCTTTCTGATGGCTGCTAACAGCACCCATTTTTTTCTGAACATGCTTAAGAGAACCTAATGCTTTGGATCACAGTTTGGGTTTTGTTTTGTTTTAATCTTTTGTAAATAGTAATTAGAAAAATGAGGTGCAGAAGCAAGACGGAGAACTCAAGGGAAAAAAAAATTGCTGTTCCTTACAAATGTACAGTAGTACCGTGCTTTGCTTAGATATTTGACTTATTAGAAGGGTGAAACCAAACCTCCCAGGGAGGCCAGTCATTTTAACTCCCCTTTCTGTATGTTTCATGTCATCTATAGCCTGATTAAGAAATGAAATGAGAGAAAGAGATTGCGTATCAATCTCTGTTCCTCCTCCAGCACTTCTCCTCAAAGATTCAGAGATGTATTTTGTTAGCTTCAAATCACATCCACTCGGATTTTCTTCTAAAACATACACCAAAATAAGTTTCCAAGATCCGTATTTGGACATGTAAGCACTCACTTTGGACAATCAAGTTACATCCTTAATCCACTTCAATGCAGATGTACAAGTCAAAAATTAGGTACCTGTTTCTGAAATCTTGGTCTCAGCTCAAGCAATTCATAATTGTAATTTAATACGCTCTTGCTGATTATTTTCTCAGGTCACACCTAATAGCATTTGGTAGTTTTAAAGCCTGTAACAGAAGTTCTAGCTGCTCTCTGGTTATGTGAAGAGATGATGAGCAGATAGGCTTCCACTCCCACATATGTTTTTTAAATTGGGTTTTGTCTAAAAATGCATTTTCAAAACTAAGCCCCCACTCACTCCGTGGCTCCTGCCTTAGGTGTATTCCCATTTAATATGTGCCTTTGCTTTCTCCTGTTTTCAGGACATGCACTTACCTTAACCTATTTCCACATAGCTTTGTGCTGCTCTGTAAGAAACTCAGTAATTGCAATACAGCTACTCACAGGGACTTCCCTATCAGCTCAAAGTCAGTGATCTCAATGGAGCTAGCTGAACATGTCTCTAAACCATCCTTGTGCCTTGTTAACGAAGAGGTGAGCTCAGCCTTTCCCACAGCTCCCTGCTTAGGTCCTGAGACTGTACCCAGCCACTGAGTTAGCTTCTGGCCACTTATCAGGGACTACTTTCTCTGCCTCAGTGACTAAATCCTGCAGGAATTGCCCCAGGAGAGCTTGGAACAAAATAGGACTATCCCAGAAGATTTTTCTTTTGCTCTGGTAGACCCATTTACCATTAATACTTAACATCTTTACAAAACTCATAATTGGACTTTTCCTTTGTTTTTCATTTTTCCTGTTTGACGGTACCCTTGTTCATTATGTTACACAGAAATCAGCACAGTTTTGGTGACTGATGTTATGGCCATTTTAAAGATGTTTTCTGAAGAGCTTCATTTTTGCTTGTGTTTTGTAATATATAAGTTTTAGAATTCCAAGAACCACGGGAAATTCAGCCACTCCTCCTAATTTCATAACAAATACATGCTTCCAGGTCTTGTGATCTGCCGCTCAGAATAAATAGCAAAACATTACGTTGGAAGAATAAAAGTAATGGATGAAATATATAGTCAGTACCACACTAGAAATGCTCTGAGTCAAAGCCAGAGACAGCCGTATCTGGGAGTCAGTGAGCTTCTAGGGCTGTTAAAGTAGTAGTATATTGTAAGACAAACTGCTTGAAAGTAGAATAAATTCATTTGAGAACTGGTCAAGCTTCTTTTGTCAATGCTTTAACCACATGAGCTGAATAGTCATTTTTTATCACCTGAAAGCTGCTTGTATGAAATTTGCCTGATAAATTTTCTGGAAAGCCTTTCACCCCAAAGTTTAGGAGCTGAGACACCTCTGATATGTATGGCAGATGCAGTTCCCATTCTACTCCCCCCCCCCCCCCAAAAAAAAAAAAAAAATTCAAATCCTTATCTTGAGGATTATAGGTAAGTGCTCTTTGGATTGGGATATGGTCTGATGATCGATGTTCCCAGTCACTCATGTCAAGACTGTTTCTTTTTGTATAATAGTCATTTATGCTGGAGCAGGAACCAGACCCCAGATACCCCACTTGCCAGCATAGTTGTTGGTCTGTTAGGCAAGAAAGTGATTTTTCTCACATTGGCTCAGGAAACTTTTGCTAATACATGCAAATGGATTGCATTACTAAAGGAGAGACTAGGAAGGACTTCGTGTCTTATAGGTGGTCCAGACATTCTCCTGAGAGTTCAAAGACCATGATTCAACCATTCTCCTGTCTACTTTATAGTCAGTACAAAGCCACACTTCAATACAGAGCTGGAAAGTCAAAAGTTCAGCAGTTTTCTACTGCTGAACGCTTAAAGCTGGTAACTGGAGTTCAGGTAAATATCTGCTAAGAATCTGATGGTTTGTCTTGAAGGATGATAATTTCCCAAAATATGTCAGTCTAATGCTTCCCTTTTTTTTTTTTGTTGAATGAATTACTCAATAAACTTGCAGTACCTACAGTTTATTGGTAATATTTTTCAAGTTGGATAGCAGAAGAGATGGTTAAGGTTTAAAATATGGCATTCTGACCTTCGATCACTGCTTTCAAAACAAAAGACCCACCCATCAGGATTTTTATCTCTCCGAACACGTTCTTTTCCACTTGCATGTGCACGTTTATAATACGAATCACCACCACTTGATATAAATTGGCAAGTTGGAATGCAAGCATGGAGCATCCTTTACATAGCTTCAGATCAAGGTGGGGATTTTTCATGTAACCAGTTCTTGTATTATAGTCTGTTTTGAGCTGTGAAGTACTGGGATGTCTGGAAGGCATTGCTGAATGACATGTTTTAAAATCAGTAAGTAATTTGAACACCCATAGTAAATATACTTGCTCTTGTATGGTTTAATGCCCTTTTCCACAGCAGTAAGGAAACTATCATGATCTGTTACACCAAGGAGTCTCAAGGTTTTCAGCTTATGTAGGACTTAATTGCTCAGCTTGTATTTGGTAAGACAAAGCCTGATCCTGACAACATTTAGATTTAACTTTGAAATGTTTTATTCAGTCCCACAGGGAGGCAGTGAATGAGTGAAAAGGGACTCTGATGAGAGGGATTGGGTAGCTGGGGGTGTACCACAGCCTCCAGAGAAGACTGTTTATCTAGTCTTCTCAACTGGGCAAGTTTGTTACGATTGGCAAGGCTTCATGCCTGAAAGTCTTGTATTTAGGTTTAAGTAAATACATTCTAACTGAAATAACTATCTGTGTTTAAAACCAGAAAATTTGCTGTACAGCAGGGTTAAAGCCAATGACTCCTCCCCTGTCTGAGCAACTGATATTAAATTTTCAGTATTCCTTGAAACCTGTAAGCTAGCAGTTTCCTATTTTTATTATACTGTAATATATGAGGATGGTGGGAAGACCTTTGTGTTTTGGACAGCTTAGTTTTGTACTTAATATCACATGAAGAGTTTTTAATTAACCCCTTTCTGTTAATCTAATTTGTTTATAAAACCTGCCTCCCCTGTTTTTTGGATGATAAGCTCTATTACAGGCAAGTAGCTGAGCCACAATGTCCGTAATTCAGCGAGTCTCCCAGAGCTGCCACCTTATTGTGATCTGTCTGCGTGCCTCCTTGTATTCATTGTTCTTATTTTGAATTTATGTTTGGTTATCTGTGGCCCAGACCCTCTCAGTTTTCCTAATGCTTTACCTCAAAGATCAGAAGACTTTGGCTTCTAGTGAGTATCGGTGATGTGATGTCAGCTCTGACTCCCAGAATTGGTCCCTAAGTAGTAAGGGACAGGATTCTTTTAATTCTCTTTATTCTTACTAACTTACCTGAAGGTTTACAAAAATAAAGGATTCCATCCTGCTCATTTTTTGTTGTTTTTTTTCCCAATTTTTTATCATTGAGCAGTAAATACATCTGCTCAGTGAAATTCCAGCTGAACCTACTGACACAACTGCTTTCTTTGTCCCACTGCTGCTTGTGTGCTAATCTCGCATTATTAAACATTGCTTTTGCTTTCCAGCCAATATCCTAATCAGCATCACCTCTGCAATGAAGCTTATTTGTTGTGCAGAGTTTGTCTCTGTTACTGGTAGTGTTGGTCTTTTTCTCCAAGCTGTGCAAACTCAAGTGGTGTTGGCACCTTCTGGCTGGCATGATGTGCTCCACAGCACCCTCAATCTCCCAAGTTCTTGATATTGCCTTGGCTTGTGTATTTGTCACAGAATGTGCAGTTCCAGTCAATCACACAGACTGCACAGTTTTAAGGGACTCCAGCTTTGAGGTTCAGCTGCCTTTCTGCAGCCAAGTCTCGCAGTTGTCATGTCTTATTCTACCATGTCCCCACCATGTCCACATCACAGTACTGTTTTTTCTCCCTTGTCCTGGTTTCAGCTGGGATAGAGTTAATTATCTTCCTAGTAGCTGGTACAGTGCTATGTTTTGAGTTCAGTATGCGAAGAATGTTGATAACACTGATGTTTTCAGTTGTTGCTAAGTAATATTTAGTCTAAAGTGAAGGATTTTTCAGCTTCTCATGCCCAGCCAGCAAGAAGGCTGGAGTGTCACAAGAAGTTGGGAGGGGACACAGCCAGGACAGCTGACCCAAACTGGCCAACAGGGTATTCCATACCATGCGACGTCACATCTAGTATAGGAACTGGGGAGAGTGGGGGCGGGGGGATTGCCACTCAGGAACTAACTGGGCATCAGTTGGCAGGTGGTGAGCAATTGCATTGTGCATCACTTGTATATTCCAATCCTTTTATTATTACTATTGTCATTTTATTAGTGTTACCATTATCATTATTAGTTTCTTCTTTTCTGTTCTATTAAACTGTTCTTATCTCAATCCATGAGTTTTACTTTTTTTCCAATTCTCTCCCCCATCCTGCTTGGGGCGGGGGGGGGGGCAGTGAGTGAGCGGCTGCGTGGTGCTTAGTTGCTGACTTGGGCTAAACCATGACACTCCCTCTACTTCAGACTGAACTGGTTGAGGGTCTTTACTTAGACAATTCCAGTTGCCTTGTCAAGGTTAAATCTGGGATTTAGCAGTCTCATCTTCTGAGTTGGATTTCCCAGATCCTGAATATAACCTGTTTTTTTATCCAGGCCTCAGCTGCAAAATTGTAAAACTGACTCTCCAGATTTAGATCAGTGATAAACTCCTCTGTTTTCACCTTCTTATCTTCTTCTTTTTTTTTTTTTTTTTGGTGGGAGAGTTCTCCTGCCCCACCCTCCACTGGAGTGCAGTACTACTCTAAATTTCTGTCTAATTTCACAACTGACCTCCTCTACTAAAATTCAAGAAGTTGGCTGGGCTTGTCTAATCTGTCAAAGCAGAGGATAAAAGACTATCTAACAGCAGCCTGCAACTACTTGAACAGTGCTACAAAAATGAAGGTTCCAGATTATTCCATCAGTTTGAGGACCTTGAGCTGTGGCTTGGGGGGTTCACAGTGGACAACAGGAAAATCATCTTTATGAGGAGGATAGTGTAGCACTGGCACAAGTTACCCAGAGAGGTGGAGAGACAACTCTGCTGTCAGGTTTCTAAGAGTTCGTTCAACAAAGTTTGAATCTTAATGTCATTAGTCAGTGATCATGCAGGGGGATGGGATTTGAAAGAGTACCTTCATCCTGTGCCTGACCTTCAACTGTTTAACAGTTTATAACATGAACTTTGAAGTAATACAGCACCTTGTTCCAGCTAGTTCATGCTATGAGGTAGTTCCTAATGCATATCACTGAATGTGCTTCTGAAGGCTTCTCACGACAATTCTTGTCTGCAAATATTGACATAATATAGTTCCTTTTCTGACACAGTATCTTAATGATGTATTATAGACCACTAGTTTCTCTTCCCATTGAATAAAGCCATTCTATTGTAGAATGCCTCCAACTTCACTTTTTCCTTATTTTTTTTACTTTTAGGTTGCCTGTATTCTATGCTACACTGATATTCTGGCTCCTAAAACAATCTTTCATTTGCCAATATAACAGAAACATTAGGGATGTACACCTTTAAAAGGTCTTAACCAAGGTCACCTTTAAAAATCTCTGTAGAGCTACAAATGCCAAAATAGTCCCAGGACAGTTTTCTTCCTCTTTTTGCATTCCCTGGTTGTGTGAGTATAAAGGTTTGCTGAATTTTCAATGTTCCTCCTGACTAAACCCTGCTTACTGCAAAAATAGCCCATCTCACCGTGATGAGAGTCTTTCCCTCTATTTCTTTGAAGAATAACATTTTACTGCTAATAATCTCTTAGCACACCTTACCAGTACACTACCCTGAGTTTCTTGCTAAAGAGTGTGCTTGTGCAGAAAGCTGGCACAGGAGCAGGATCAATGATGGTGGCTTCTCAAAGATCATCTATCGTGAAGGAACTGAGCTGTTTTCTTGGTGGGGAAACATCATGATGCAGTGATCTTGGATGACAGAAGATACGTCTCCCATAACATCCCCACAGAAAAACTGATAACATATGGACTAAGTAAGAGGAGAGTGAAAGGGACTGAAAACTGGCTGAACTGCCAGGCTCAAAGCGTTGCGACTGGCGACACACAAGCTGGAGGCCAGTCACTAGTGGTATAGCCCAGGGATCAATACAAGGACCAATATTATTTAACAACATCTTCATTAATGGATGGAAAGAGTGCACCCTAAACAAGTCTGCAGGTGACACAAAGCTGGGAGGAGTGGTTGATAGCCCAGGTTTTTGTGATACCATGCAGGGGGACCTTGACAGATTGGAGAAATGAGCTGACAGGAACTTCATGAACTTCAACAGAGGGCAATGCAAAGTTCTGCACCTGCGGAGGCACCAGTACATGTTGGGGTTCAAGCAGCTGGAGAGCGGCTTTGCAGAAAATGCCCTAGGATTCGTGGTGGACAGCAAGTTGGACATGAGCCAGCAGCATGCCCTGGCAAAGGCGACCAATAGCCCCCTAAGGCTGCATTAGGCAAAGTATCGCCTGCAGGGCAGAGAAAGTGAGGCCACATCTGGAGTGCTGGGTTGAGTTCTGAGCCCCCCAGTACAGGAGAGACATGGGCATACTGGAGCAAGTCCAGCAAAGGGCTTTAAAGATGGTGAAGGGATGGAGCATCTGCCATTCAAGGAGAGACTGAGAACTGGAACCATTCAGTCTGAAGAAGAGATGGCTTGGGGGGATCTCATCAATTAGTATAAATAGATGATGAGAGGGGAGTAAAGAAGACAGAGCCAGACTCTTCCCTGTGACATCAAGTGACAGGATAAGAGGCAATGGGCCCAAACTGAAATTCAGGAAATTCTATGCAAATGTAAGATAAAACTATTTTTTTTTGTAATGAGAGGATGACTGAAGACTGGAACAGGCTGCCCAGGAAAGTTGTGGAATCTGCATCCTTGGACATATTCAAAACCCAACTGGATATGGCCCAGAGCAACCTGCTGTAAGTGACCCTGCTCTGAGCAGCAGTCTTGGACTAGACAATCTCCAGACATGCCTTCCAAATCCAACAATTCTGTTATTTTGTGATTCTACATATGTAGCCTATACAAAAGAAAGGTTAAATAATACAAAGGTGAACTTATAATTGAATGCAGACATATCCCACTCTCAGCTACAGCTGACCTGTTGCCACATAAAAGCTAAATTAATGGAAAGATGCTACAGTATTGGTCACAGATTAGGTTATTATTGCTGGAACAGTAATGAATGGTTATTAACTTTTACCCATGAGGTGCTCATGTCTCACCACCTTGTGGGTCATACACTGTACAAATATAGTTGTAGTATCCCTATTAGAAGAGTTAGCTGGCTATTTAAGCCAATTAGAGTGACTTAAGGCAACGTGTACTTTAAGGCTTGTTTAAATGTTATGGCCTGGAAATGGCAAGCACACTCCCGCAGGTGGTGACACTAAATAAGCAGTATCAGTCACAGGGAGCTGATAGGAGGATGGGTGTTCCTGCTCCCCTGCTGGCCCAGTTCCAGCCAGTGATGTGACGATAACGTGGCTTTATCTTGGCATTCAAACGCACAATGCTCTACTTTAAAACTACATTTTCTGTAGCTGGCATAAGCAACACTATCCCAAATCTTGTGAAATACTTAATTTATAGTGATCCAAGGGCTGAGATATGTTTCAGCTATGCTTAGCATAGAGACTCAGTAGCTGGGACAGAGCAGCCAGCTCTCGTTTCCCCTCCCTCCCTATAAGGTCATTCTGGCTGCTGAGAATGGCTGAAATAGAAGTGAGCTTAGGCAATGTGGTCTTTCTGCATCCAGCTGTTCCCTGCATCCAGCTGTATCACTTGGAGATTCCCTGGGAGGCAGGGAATTCCCACACAGTCAAGTCACAGGTGGTCTAATCTCTACATGCCAATGAAATTGGGTGGGAAAGATGGAGATGGGAGCGTGATGTGAAAGCAGAGCACTTAAAACTTTGTGAGGAGTCATATATATATGTAAAATTGCACATCCTAGAGTTGCAGAGTCAATGGTCTGTCAGGAGCCACTTATGCTTTTAACATGTCTGAAAAGAAAAGATGAAATGAGGTGTCATTTCTTGTTTTCTGTTGGAAGACCTGTTGCTATGCAGCTTTGATTAGCTAGCTTTTCAGAGTTGAATGCATTGAGTCATTACAAACACCAGCAGGCTGGGGCTTCAGTTCCTGTACTCCTATTTTATATTGTGCAGCTGCTGGAGCTGCAGAGCAAACAGACAGCTGACAGAGAGCTGCCTACAACCAGCAGCCTGCTGCTTTCTGCAGGTGTTGCTGGGCTGAAATAACCTGGGGCCAGTTCATAGCACCCACCTGCTTTCTGGCATGGGGGGGAGCAGAGGGACATAAATCAACAGCACGGTAGGAATGGGAGAAATGCCCATCTATGTTTGGTCTTTGCCTGGCTAGTGTGAGGCTCTGGTGCATTGGGTAGTAATGCTGAGGTCCAAGTTTCTAATTCATTATACAGTGCTGCTCCCTCCACTGACTGTAAGTTTTAAATATCAAGTATCTTGTTAACAAGCAAAAAAGCTAAGCAAACTGAAGGTAATGAATAACAGAGTCAGGTAAATTATGTCAGTTACCTGGAGAGAAGCAAATAGTCTATGCTATACTCTTCAGTAATGTGCAACTGTGTCTGTTCCACGTACTAACAGACCATAGGCATGGAAGCCCATAAGTACTACTATTATTTTCATTAAAAGTTTATATGATAGAGGTTACTTTCACTTGTCTCATATGGTGATTGAATAATAACCTGCAAACAGCTGGTAGGCTTCACCATCTGTTCTAGATCCCTATACTTTCTACTTTAAAATCCTGAAAGGAATAGGCAGAGATGTCATCTAAAAGCTAAAAATGATTTGCAGCTTTAGATAAGCTTCATGTGGGCTCCTGGATGTTGCAAATGTCATGCTTGCGTATGTGCGAAGCTGTTTATGGTTAGGAGTCAGGACTTTGAGCATGGTCTCCTATAAAATCTTTCTCTTCTCTTTTAGAAGAAAAAGACAGTCTATCAGACAGTGGATCCAACTAAGGATGTTTTCATCATTTTATGGGAGGTGTTCATTATACTCAGGTTTCTTCTTTCTATTGACCAATAAGATTGTCGCACCTGTATTTCCTTGCAAACTTCCTGGTTGGTGTGTGCAATATATCAGCATCTAGTTTGCTTGACTTTGTTTCTCATGTCGGTGTTATGCAGAACCAGTCCCACTTTCCGCTCTGACTGTCCTGGCTCAGCCCAAAAAATAACTAGCATTCTTATAACTGTTTAATTGAAGTAGACTCATCATAAAAGCCTAAGAATTGATGTAAGCACTGGCAAGCTGCATCTTGAACTATGAGACCATCCTTTTGGTGATTGACACTGCTATGTTAATGAAACTTAAGCATGAGTGCACCATAATAATAGGAATTTTCCAACTGTCTCTCTGAGGCAGTCAGATTGGTTTTGAAATAAAACCACCCTATTTCTTCTGTTAAATATAGGAAATGTAGGAATATAAAACTCCTAATGCAGGTAGCTCTACCTTTTAACTATTTCAGTGCACTTTGTAGGAATTTCTGGGACTGCCATATTGTTTGAATCTATCTGTATGAGCTTGGACTGCTAGAGCCTGTGCTGTGAACATGTGTTGTACTACATACGCTGCGAGGTGCTCCAGTGAAGTCAATGGGACCATTTGCTGCATGTGCATTTGGGTAGCAGAGCTAGGGGCTGAATTACTCACAGGCTTTTAAATTCCTTCTGATTTGGGAAATGAGGAAGAAAAAAGAGTTTAATTTAACAAGTATTTTCCAGATAACTGACATGTGCCTTGGAAGACTAAAGATACTTGAAGATGTTAATGTTAAAAGATTAAAGGAGTTAATTTAAGGGAAGAAGCATTAAATTCACCAAAGTGTGGGGAAAATGAATCTGATGCTTTATGTTTACAGATAATTTAAATTGAAGAGAAAAAATATTCCAGGGATATCATTTTTACTGCATGATCATAAGGCTTTCTGCCTGTCACTAATACTGCTCCTGTAAAGCAGAATGATTCCTTTTGCTCTGTAGCACCATCAGGTGAATCTATTAGCAAGGACCTTTCCAGGAAAGTCACATATGTTGCCATGGTTTTTTCCTGTTGCCTGTTTGGTGAGCAAACAAACCATTTGTGAGTTTGTTCAGGGATCCGGTTCATACTAATCAGAGAGGCTTAAGCTTTCAACTTCTCTATGCAACTCTCTTAAATCTATCTTAACACAATTTCTAACAATTGTTAGGTTAAAGCGAAGCTCCATTCTTGACCACTTGTCAAGAGATCATTTCTCTAAACCAATGCTACTGTGATGGTCTGTTAGAGAACTTGAGCCTGAAAATGTCTCCGTTTTTACAGGTCAGCCCTTGTCAAGTGAACCTCAAACTGAAGACCCCTTGCTTTTTCTGACTGCAGCTGGTCTAATAAATTAGTTCACCTCTCCTTACAAACTCATTTATATAGAGATCTTTCTTGATAAAATATTTTGCTTGGAAGTGGAAGATACATCATGGCAGGAGCTGAATTCTGTAAACCCTTCTAGCCAGTTGCCTGAAAACCTTGCTCTCCAATTTTCTTTGTTTCACTGAATTCTGCCTGGTGAGCGAGCTTCACCCAGGACAACTCACAGAGCTGGCGAGCAGGAATCTCTAATAGCAGCAGCCCTGGGTGTTGGCTCTCTGCTCTGTGGCACCATAGCAATTTGGGAGTGGCTTTGTTTAATTAATAATCAAAATACTCTACTTGCTGCCTTTAGTTTTACTAGGGAAGGGGGGAGAGAGAGTGCGCACCTGTGGCTTATCACAGTAACGAGTTTTAAATATTACGGTAGGTAAATGGCAAAGACTTTTTTCTATCCATGAAGGATGATACCCTTTTCCTTTCTCTTTGGGTGTTTTATGCAGGATGGTATACTGGAGAGGGCATCCTAATGCAGGAATGCAGTTCTCAGTCAGCAAATCTGAGATGGCTAAAAGTTAATGATGGGTTTATTGTGCTGGTTAAACAATAGCTTGCAGCTAAGTTGTACAAAGAATGTTACTGCAATTTTACTAACAGGAAGTGAATTGGATATAAAATTAAATGCAAATAAAAGCTCCACCCTGCAATTTTGGGTTTTTGTTATATCATTCTCCATTTTTAAGATTGCATTCTCCATTTCATGCTAAGTCTATGTTAAAGATATTAATGAAAGAGCCAGCAACATTTCTTTCCCCATTAGCTGCAGGTGCCAGTGTTGATATTTTGGAAAATAAATGCATATTTGGAGGCTGTAAGAATAGCACTAGTTCTTTGTTTTAGTGAAGATACCCCTGCCCCATGGCCTATTCACAGGTTCTGCGCCATGTACAACTTCAAAATATCAGTGGACTCAGATTCAGGGCACTTTCATTCATTTTTCATTTTGTTCAAACTTTTGCAGAAGGGTCAAAACTGTGACTTAGGCAACCTTCTTGAAAGGGCAGACGGGAGATCCAGAGAGTTGTTTGCTGTCAACCAAATGCCTTTAAAAAAACTACTTGTAAAAAAATCCCAGTGAAGCTTTCCACTACTTTTACTTCACACTGTAGAGCTCCAGTCTGAAGCACAACAGCTTTACAGTGGCATCACTAAAGTGTTTTGGGGAAATACTAATGTTTTTGTGCCTAATATTTGAGTGCCTGATCAAAGAATATGTTTTTTTGTTGTGTCAACTTTTCGTTTTGGAAAAAAATAGTAATTTGTTTGGGAATGAAAAGTAAGACTTTTTCAAAATTTCTCATGCAAAAGAAATAAAAATTGTTTAGAAAAAGTAACTATTTTGGCTTCACTTTCCAAAATGAAATTGTGTTGCACAGAATTGCCTGTGCTGCCTCTAACTCCTGGAGATCCAATAAGAACTGGCAGTGTGAGGAATTCTTTAAGTGAAAGCATTTATCGGTTACAGAGTCAGCATTTTAGAAAGGATTTGACCAGGTGGACCATCTGGTGGGAGATTGGTTAGATGAAATAGGTTAAGTCATAAGAAGATGGTGGGAAAAAATGTGTCATGACAGATGAAATAAGTAGCTCTTCACAAGAGTCTTCCACTCTTGGTAGAAAATTGGATAGTGAAATTTTGCCTTGCAGAGTAAAACAGAGAATTTAAGCGCTTCTTGAAGTGCAGTGAGCACAGAATGCCTGCGAGGTTGATGGTGTCACCTGTGTCAGAGCTACTGGAGCAAGGTGATGTTGTAAATGCACACAGCAGTGAAGGAATCAGCAGGTCACAGCATAACTACAGAAATGTTTGGAAAATCTGCTTTTGAGTGGGAAATCTTAGCTTATGTGATATGATACTGTGAGATACTTTAATCCCTGAAGGAATAAAATTGGCCACTGTGGTTATTTGGGAGACAGCAGTGATGGTACTGTCATTTTGACAGATGGAGTGCATTGTGTTCATAATTATGGGCAATCAGTTAACTGCTTAGCCACGTGCCTTCATTCCTACACCATCCCTTTCTCTCAATCACTGGAGGACTTCCCCTTTCTTCTTGGGTGAGCTTTGCTGTACTGCTGAATATCCCTTCCTTCACCAGGACTGTATGAAGAGTTTCACTTCTGCCAGGCACGGTTTTAAGGTAAAGCTAGCTGAGGTATGCCTGGGTGTCATGCGTAAATGCTCAGTTACATCCTGGTTCCCATCCAGTTTCTGGGGACTGGCTTTGAACTGAGGCACAAGCTTAGGGTGAGATCTCAGCCCACACCCTGAATGACCTGGGGGCATGATGATGTGTATATGTGTGATTATAACTCTTGGTTTTAAAATAATGTGGGAAGGCAACTTTTTTGTTACCTGCCTCAAATTTTTTAATTCATTCCTTCATTTTTCATCTTTCCCAATTATGGAGATGTCAAGATTTAATAATCTTTGAAACACTCTCCCTGTGGCACAAAGTGTGGAAATATAAATCATGCATATGATGGAGTGTGCTTGTGTTCAGGCATCTTGAACCGGACATGCTGGCAGAAGTGTCCTGGAACCACCTTCCTCTTAATTCCTGCTTTTAGCTCACTTGCAAAGCTAATTGGATATAGTTTCTCTGTATAAGCTGTAGCTTGGCTTGTATTTCTACTTGGTTTAATGACTAATGTCCTAATCTATATATGTTTAATCAGGAGATGACCTAGGTCAGATAATATGTCCGCTGCAAATGTTGTTCTACTTGCAGCATGTTTCACTAAGCGATAGCAAATCTGTTGAGAATTCCTGCCATGCAAATCCCTTTCAAAACACTTTTACTGAAGGAGAGAATACGTGTCAGATTGTGAATCGCTGCCTCCCTATTCCTTACTGCCTTGATGTTTTCAAGAACAGTTTCAGGGATACAATATACCCATGCTATATTTACCCATGAAGGTTTCCGCTTCTCAAGCTGCTGCTAATTTAAGTTTCAAAGAACTTCCTTTGGTATTACGCAATTATTTATAGGTTGGTTAGATTTAAATAACTTGTCCTAAATCTCAGACCTCTCCTAAATCTTGTTTACTTTCATTCTTGTTGTCTTTCCTGTTTCTAATAAATACAAATCTCCATAGATCATTAAAATCTGCTCTACAAATTTCAAATTGCTATGTCTGTCTGTCAAATCTAGATTTTTTTTAAACATCTGTCTATGTATGACTATACACCTGCAGACTCCAGAAAGGACAAGGGGTCTTGCTGAAGCAGTGACACAGTAGACCTCTGTTTCAGTTAATATTTGGGAACAGGAAACGAGCTTCTTTAATAGCCATTTCAAACATTTGATATCCATTAAAACCACTGCTTGCTGTTGCAAAATTGAAAAGCCTTATGGACTTTTCTGCTTGTTTTGTGAAGAATGACATCAAGACAATCTATCTGAGGGTCTTTTCATCATGGTCAACAGCCAACATTTAGCACTAACAACAATGCCACCAGTGGCACTACCTTGGAGAAGAAATGCCAAAGCAGAGCCAATGCCTGCTCCCTTACGGGTGAATCTATGCCAAACCAGAAAGTCATGCCTGGGAAGGGGGACTGTCAAGTTGAATGAATCTGCCCATTGACAAAGGACATGCTGTCTTCAGCGGATGGTCAAGCCTCCTGTTACAGTGCCTGGTGTGACGTCCATGGCACGGTTGGTGAGATCACTGCCTCTCTGGTGAGGGAGAGGGCAGGGGATCAGGTCTGCCAGCCCAGGCTGAGGAGTGCCTCAGTGCTGGCTCTAATTGTATTCCTGCTGCTGAGGAGACTAGAAATGAGAGAGTAAACAACTGCACTAAGCTGCTGCACTGGGGGAAATATAGGGAGGTTTTTCACATGGTAGCCTGTTCAACAAAGCCCTTAAATATACCCACATGGGGGAATGGCTGTCATCCTGACCCTGGCTATTTCTTTCCTTCTTGCCTGATTATTGCAGATTAATATGCTGCCTTCCCCTCCCCCCCCGCAATATTCTGGCCTTGAGGGAGCATAGGAAACAGCATATCCTATCAAATAAAATGGTAGGGAATGGTTCTTAAATGCTTGATCATTCTTGTCATATTGTTTGCCTACTCTTTTTGCATTGTAAATGCCTAGTAAGACCTTTGATCCCTAAGCTGGTCACATTAAGTTCATTGTTCAGGGTGAGGCCCTGCTGTGCATTCAGTGAAGTTATTGTATCTGTGGAAGAGAATTAAGGGACACAGGCTGCTTTGTGCAAACCAACCTGGGAGGATAGATATCTTCTGGAAATTAAGCTTCTGCATCTGTGCCTCAGCCGCGCCTCTGCAGAGGGAGCAGCATCGCTGTGCAGGCTGGCTGCTGCAGCTGAACTCACAGCTTTGCCTTGCTGGGTTTGCCTAGCTGGGCAGATGCTAGGAGAGAAGGGGAAAGCAGATAGGAGTTTGGACTGGTTTGCCTATCATGCATCGGATCCTTGATGAAACACAGGAGTATTCATGCAGCGAAAAGGGAAGAAACCTGCCCTGCGCTTTCTGTGCCGAAAAGGGACGGTTTGGCAGTGGCTGACGGCCCTTCCTGGCTGTTTCCTCGCTGGATGCAGCTCTGTGCTGGAGGAGGAAGTGAAGAATCAGGGTGGTGATAAACACGCTTGTGGTGTGAACTTCCTGTAGCGCAGGAAATGATGCTGTTATCTCCCACAAAGCCTCCCACAGATCCTGTAGGAGCAATTGCAGCCACTCTTGACATGAGTAACCTTGAATGACTGCTTAGCAGAGTCCACAGTGAATAGCTACATTGTGAAGGGTTTGGCTTGCTTCTGTTCACACTGGTGTTTCAGAAAGAAGGATCTTGAGGTAAATGAGGATAAATAGAATCAGTAATATAATAAACCAGACAATGACAAAGAAGTGTTGAGCAGCATTGCATGATTTATCAGCATACCACCACAAACATTGAGTCTACATGACTGAAATATAAGCATTGAGTAAAGTCAAAGTATTTACTGGCACTGGCAATACTTGCTATTGTCAGACTTAGAACCACAGTTTTTTCTTTAAATTAATTTTAACTTTATCTGGAGACATGGTAGCTACTATAAGACCTGTAGCACTGTAGCTGAGACTGTGGAATTATCTGTTTACCACAAATATTTCTGGAATTTACTCTTTCTCAAAGACATTGTTACTTCTGGGTTTGTTTATGGCTCAGTAGAGCATGTTACGAAACTATAGCACAGGAAGAATTTTCTTTAGCTTTCTTGGTGAGTCATCCTTTCTCTAGAAGGACACGTATCCTTTGATTTGTTTCAGTGCAGGTAGGAAAGGCTCTATGCTTTAAGGTTTATGCATTAGTTACAAAATTGTGGATGCTCTCTTTCATTTATCTTAGCACAATGCCTTTTCCCCGTTAATTTCAAGAATTCAGATGACTAATAGAACACATTTCACAGTTAGAAAGAGGCAGGACTAATTAGTTTGTGCTTATTTTCATTCATATCAGCTGGATAAATGCACCTTCAGTTCCTTGTCCCGCCACATGCTTTTTGTGTGATCTTAACCTGCCTATGTTTTAGTTCCTTCCATATAAAAATATGGAAAGCTAAACATCCTTAGCTCCTGCGACTCTCTTCAGGGTAAATAGCCAAAGGTTCTGTCAGTCTCTTTAATGCTACTCCAATATCATAGGCAACCTTCAGGCAGCATACCTGCCTGTGGATAACAGAGTTGCTTAATGCTTAAGCTGCCTGGTCCTCTGTGCTCCAGAGATGCCCTATAGCTGGACCTGGGGCTGTACAAGTTCAGCTCACCATCTGTGCAGTCAACACATTTGGTCAGGAAAGGCAGCCTCGATGTATCCCTAGTAGTCATGCTTGATAGTCTTCATACAGGGGATACCACATAGACATTAAGGTAGGTTCAAGTTTGCACTGTTGCCTTCTAGAAATATCATATGAAAGAATACTTATTCATTTAAAAATCTCCATGAGACATCAACAAAGTTGTTTCTTGGCTTTTATAAACAACAGACAAACCCCAAAGCTTTCTTTCTCTTTAAAGGAGTTGTTCCACATCCCATTTCTTTAGTCCAAGAATGCAGAACAACCCATAATACATTTTCACCGGAGTGTGGCTCCCTGTATATTCATTTTTTTGCTTAGTAAATAAGAAAGGGTGTTTTTCCAAGGAAGGAAAGATTGAGTTTCCAGGCCCAGGGTAACTGCTGCTCTGAATCCCCTTTCAGGAACTCATTATGAGATTTAGGAATTTTTGTCTTTTTTTGTCAAGATAGAGAGTATACGAATTAATGAGAACAAAAGCCACTGAGGCCATGAGGGAATATTTCTTTCAGTTAGGGTCAGAGTGCTCCTCAGTGGGCATGTATATGTGAAAATATTGATAACAGTAACATATATTGAATGTGGAGTTTTCTTCCAAGCGAACCAGAACAGGTCTGGGAGATGCGGGCTCTTGTCCCGCTCTTACAGTGCTCTGATACAAATGTTTGAGAGCTGTGTAAAATCCCAGCCCCACCTGCTTGTAGGCTTGAAGCAAAAAATACCTTAGCAGATCAAGGTCCTTTTTCCCCATCCTGTACAGTACACCTCACTTTAGGGTGTAGCTTCTTCTCCAGGCAGTCACTGTCCTCTTCCCTGTATGTGAACGTAAGCAATGAAGCCAGTGGTTTGTATGTATCTGTGAACTCAGCTCTCCCCAGCTGGCTGAGTGCTAAATAGCAGGCTGGGTTTGTGTGTGCCAACCTTTTACAATCACTTTGGGACGTGCAAAGCAGTAACAAGTGATCCTCAGTGCACACAGAAAGGTAACAGAAGACACAGTAGATCTTTCTGAAGTGTTTTTAGATTCTTTCCAGAAGCAATAACCAAGTCTAAGCACCAAAAAAAAACCCCTGAGGAGTGTAGTCTCATGAGCATTATAACCTTGAAAAATTATTGCATATGGTAACTTTTCTCTTTCTCACAGGTCACACTTAGACGTGTACAAAGGGTGACTTGATGAACATCTGCTTAAGAACCGTTGGAATTATAGAGAAATTTTGAAATGCAGTGCTTGATATGGCAGTGTGAACTAAAGGATGACTGCTGTATTTGGGTTCTTTCTTACTATGCAAAGATAGTGGTGGCTGTTGTTTTTGTGTGTCTTCTCTTATTCTAAAATGATCAGCAAATATCTGATACCTCTTAAAAGAAAACAGTCTGCCAAAATAGATCCACTTTTAGTGACTAGTAGGTCAGTTACTTTACAATACACAGTAGCAACCCAAGATGGTAAGTGATGAGTAGCATAAGCACCTTGAACAGCAAGGATAAGGTATGAATATATAGATTACAAATTCTGGAAATTTTTCTGGTTGAAGAATAAATATTCCTCCCCTTGTGACTGCTGTTTTTGGACTTCTTGCTTCCGCATGACTTGTACTGTGGATCTGTGCATCGATTTGGACAAAGGAATAAACAAAAGGAAACAGACTAGTGACTTGGCCTATCATGCGAAGGACACCTCAGCATTTGGAAATCTCTCTGTGTCAGCCTTTGGCAAGAACACGTGTAGCCCATGAAACAATCCAAAGTATATCAGCCTTGTTCTGCAAGATCAAGTTACTTTTGCATTTTAAGTGCTGAGGTGTCCCAAAGTCTATCGCCTCCATGGTACACAAAGGTATGGTGGCTGTTCTTTTGTTCTGGTCAAGCACAAATATTTGCACATGGGAAAATGTTTTAGCTCTGCAGACCAATACATCAACCATCTGCCTAGAAAAGCCAACGCCTTTCTGCACTGAGACGGATACATAGAGGAAGATCCTGTTCCGTCAGTTCTCAGATTCCTGTGCCTCACCTCACTGACGTTAAGTCCACATTTGTTTGATTACCCTTGGTCTGATTACAACAGATAAGTCCAGACAGTAAAGTAGGCATAGATATGTGAATAAGTGACAATAAAGTTTGCTTCCCAGAATATGTGCTGTTCGTAGCAAAGGCAGAACTCAGAGAAGTCTTTTATACAAAATATAGGCTTCCACAGGTGGTGCTGTATTATGCTCATGTTAATAGTATCATTCATACATATAGTATACAGGTTATGAATTCTGTAAAAGCACACAGTCTACACAGGTAGGCTTTCTCAGCTATTGGTCCCTGTATTGTGACTGAATTTATTCTGTGTAAATCAACTTCTGCTCTCACATTCACATTTTCAGTCTTTTATTCTCTTCCTTCAGCTATAACCCAAACAGCGGAGGTCAAATAAACCTGGTTGGTTTAGTTCCAGTTAACCAAGGAACAAAAGGAACAGCTTCCCACTCTTTCTTAAGAGAGGTAAGTAAAGAGTAGGAATAATAATCTGCCCTCTAATATTGTGAATAAAGCTGTGTGGCGTGCAATGGGAAACAAACAGGAGGAGCTGGAAGCCATTGTGCAGCAGGAAAACTGTGATATAATTGCCACCCTGGAAACATGGTAGGATGACTCACACAATTGGATTGCTGCAATTGATGGCTATAAACTCTTCAGAAGGGATAGGCGAGGAAGGAGAGGTTGTGGGGTAGCCCTGTATGTTACGGAGTTTTTTGATTTTTCTAGAGCTTAATGATGGTGACGATAGGATTGAGTGTTTATGAGTAAGAACCAGGGGAAGGCCAACAAGGCAGATATTGTGGTGGGAGTCTTACAGACCACCCAACCAGGATGAAGAGGCAGATGAAGTATTCTATAAGCAGCTAGGAGAAGTCTCACAATTGCTAGCCCTTGTTCTCGTGGGGGATTTCAACTTACCAGACCTCTGCTGGAAATACAATACAGCAGAGAGGAAACAGTCTAGGAGGTTCCTGGAGTGTGTGGAAGATGATAACTTCCTGACACAGTTGCTGAGGGAGCCAGCTAGGGAAGGGGCCTCACTGTACCTGTTGTTTGCAAACAGAGAAGGACTTGTGGGTGATGTGATGGTTGGAGGCCATCGTGGGCATAGCAATCATGCAATGATAGAGTTTTTGATTCTTGGAGAAGTAAGGAGGGAGGTCAGCAGAACTACCACCTTAGACTTCCAGATGGTCGACTTTGGCCTGTTTAGGGGCCTGGTCGACAGAGTCCCTTGGGAGGCAGTGCTGAAGGGCAAAGGAGTCCAGGAAGGCTGGACATTCTTCAAGAAGGAAATCTTAAAGTTGCAGGACCAGGCTGTCCCTATGTGCCGAAAGACCAGCTGGCAGGGAAGAAGACTGGCCTGGCTGAACAGAGAGCTTTGGTTGGAACTCAGGGAAAAAAAGGAGAGTTTATGAGCTTTGGAAGAAGGGGAAAGCAACTCAGAAGGACTACAAGGATGTGGTGAGGTTATGCAGGGAGAAAATTAGAAGGGCCAAAGCCCAGCTAGTTCTTAATCTGCCTACTGCTGTAAAAGACAATAAAAAAAATTTCTATAAATACATTAGCAACAAAAGGAGGGCTAAGGAGACTCTCCATCCTTTATTACGTGCAAGAGGAAACATAGTGACAGAGGATGAGGGAAAGGCTGAGGTACTGAATGCCTGCCTTGCCTCAGTCTTTAATGGTAAGACATGTTGTTCTTGGGGTACCCAGCCTCCTGAGCTGGAAGACAAGGATGGGGACCAGAATGAAGCCCCCATAATCCAAGGGGAAATGATTAGTGACCTGCTACACCACTTAGACACACACAAGTCTGTGGGGCAGGATGGCATCCACCCAAGGGTACTGAGGGAGCTGGTGGAAGTGCTCACCAAGCCACTTTCCATCATTTACCAGCAGTCCTGGCTAACCAGGGAGGTCCCAGTTGACTGGAGGTTAGCAAACATGACACCCATCTACAAGAAGGGCCAGAAGGAGGATCTGGGGAACTACAGGCCTGTCAGTCTGACCTTGGTGCCAGGGAGCGTTATGGAGCAGATCATCTTGAGTGCCATCATGTGGCACATACAGGACAACCAGGTGAGGAGGCCCAGTCAGCATGGGTTTATGAAAGGCAGGTCCTGCTTGACCAACCTGATCTCCTTCTGTGACAAGGTGACCCACTTAGTGGATGCGGGAAAGGCTGTGGATGTTGTTTGCCTTTGACACCGTTTCCCACAGCATTCTCCTGGAGAAACTGGCTGCTTGGACGTGTGTATGCTTTGCTGGGTAAAACAGTGGCTGGATGGCTGGGCCCAAAGAGTTGTGGTGAATGGAGTTAAATCCAGTTAGCGGCCGGTCACAAGTGGTGTTCCCCAGGGCTCAGTGTTGGGGCCAGTTCTGTTTAATATCTTTATCAATGATCTGGATGAGGGATTTGAGTGCACCCTCAGTAAGTTTGCAGACGACACCAAGGTGGGCAGAAGTGTTGATCTGCTTGAGGGTAGGAAGGCTCTGCAGAGGGATCTGGACAGGCTGGATCAATGGGCCGAGGCCAATTGTGTGAGGTTCAACAAGGCCGAGTGCCAGGTCCTGCTCTTGGGTCACAACAACCCCATGCAACATTATAGGCTTGGGGAAGAGTGGCTGGAAAGCTGTCTGGTGGAAAAGGGCCTGGGGGTGTTGGTCGGCAGCCGGCTGAATATGAGTTGGCGGTGTGCCCAGGCGGCCAAGAAGGCTGTACCAGAAATAGTGTGGCCAGCAGGACTAGGGAAGGGATTGTCCCGCTGTACTCGGCACTGGTGAGGCTGCACCTCAAATCCTGTGTTCAGTTTTGGGTCCCTCACTACAAGAAAGACATTGAGGTGCTAGAGCATGTCCAAAGAAGAGCAAGGAAGCTGGTGAAGGGTCTAGAGAACAAGTCCTATGAGGAGTGGCTGAGGGAAATGGGGTTGTTTAGCCTGGAGAAAAGGGAGACCTTATTGCTCTCTACAGCTACCTGAAAGGAGGTTGTAGCGAGGTGGGTGTCAGTCTCTTCTCCCAAGTAACAAGCAATAGGAAAAGATGAAATGGCCTCAAGTTGTGCCAGGGGAGGTTTAGATTGGATATTAGGAAAAATTTCTTCACTTAAGGGGCTATCAAGCATTGGAACAGGCTGTCCAGGGAAGTGGTTGAGTCAACATCCTTAGAGGTATTTAAAAGATGTGTAGATGTGGCACTTAGGGACATTGTTTACTTGTGGACTTGGTAGTGCTAAGTTTATGGTTGGACTTGATGACCTTAAAGGTCTTTTCCAACCTAACAATTCTATGATTCTATGATTCTAAGTGACCCAAATATAATCCACAAGTATGCAAATGTTTGTGTAAAATAATAGTCAACATCATATAACTTTCAGATCAGGTTGACACCCATCTCCTCATAGCTGAGTAGAGTGTAGGCTATATACAGGATTTCAGTGTTTGTTAGGAATTATTAAGAATTGCTATCAGCAGTGAAGAATGAATAAACTTGATTTTGACTGAGTGGAGGTACCCAGTATGTGCTATCTCCAGAGGAACCAAAGCAAAGTCTACACATCAGGATTTCTCAGTACAGTAAATTCACTGAGGGCAACCACAGGCATGAGCTGTGGGTTGAGTTTGGTAACCTTATCTCAGAGCGACTACGGTGTGTCCTTGTATCTAGGAGTAGCTCTTGGACATTAGCTATTCACTCACTATGAGGGCCACCCCTCATATCTATAACCCTGACAGTTTAAATTGTAAGAGTAAAGTAAGTCCGTGTTGCTGTGAATCATGTTGCTTTTGCAATTTTGCTCCCATCAGTTAAACAAGCAGGTCTTGTTTTCTATTGACTGAAAGTAGTGACTTATATTTTTAGCTGATAATTCTCTAAAAGCATCTAAGTCCAGCTAAATATCCTCACTGAGTTCAGACTGCTGACTTCACGAAATGATTGGGGTTGGAAGGTACGTCTGGAGGTCATCTGTTCCAATGCCCTGCTCAAGCAGGGCCACCTACAGCCAGTTGCCCAGGACCATGTCCAAACAGCTTTTGAATATCTCCAAGGCCAGAGAGTCCACAACATCCCTAGGCAACCTGGGCCAGTGCTTAGTCACCCTCACCGTAAAAAAGTGTTTCCTGATGTTCAGACAGAAGCTCCTGTGTTTCAGGTTGTGCCCATTGCCTCTGGTCCTGTTACTGGGCACCACTGAAAAGAGCCTGGCTCTGTCCTCTTTGCACCCTCCCTTTGGGTATTTATGTACATTAATGCGATCCCCCACCCTGAGCTTTCTTTTATGGAATTACAATGCTGTGACCTCAGACTGTGTCTGTGGCTTCCCTCTGGTATAGAAATGTATTAACATTTCAGTGTGAGCAGTGACAATCAGCACAGAAAGGACATTATCCCTGGGTTTGGGCTGTATAGATGTGCATGTATCAACTTAACAGGGAAGAAGAGGTAAAGTGCTCATCCACTGTATAATCCCAAAGGTACCCTCAGCATATTTATGGTCTTCAGCATTTATATGCTGAAGGAAGGGTGCCCTTTCTTTACTGAAAGGCTGATGGAATATCTGGACTGACTGGGGTAGTCCATGAGAGTAGCCTTTTATGGCAGACACTGTCATCTTTGCAATTAATGGAATAGTAGTAGCAGGCAAGGAAACAAGAATACCATGGACAAAGATGTAGTTACTAGAGTTGAAGGGAAGACAACAGGTTTGTTTTGCATCTGCTTTCCAGATCTGAAATGGAAAGTTTTTGTTTCACACTGCAATGAAAGCATAGCCATGCAAACACTTCCACAAGTGCAGCCTTCCTTCAAATATCCATCCAGAGCTTGCAGCCTTAGTCTTCTGAATCTTGAGTAGGTGAAGCAGGCTTTGGCTGATATTGTAGCATTCCCACATTTGATTTCCTGCCTGAGTTAGAGCAGGGGTTCTTTCAAGCCAATGTCTCCTGTGATATTGGCTGATGTTGAAAGTGAATGTATGGAGGGAAAAAATTTCCCTGCAGTATGACAGCAAAGACCCACCACTTTCCACCTACTCTTTTTGGTAATGTTTTGAATCTACCGTACTTAAGCATTTCCAAAGTTATTTTGTGCTGTGCTTCTCTCCAAAATAAATCTCTTGACTCTGTTTTGAAAGTGCTGCCATGGCTATCTCCTGTGTCATCTCTGGCAGCGACCTCATATCCCTTTCTCATGAACATCTCTGGCGTGCTCAAAAGAGGGTATCCCCACAGACTGGGAAATGTTGCCAAATATGGAACAGATACAGACATAAATGAGCAGAGCTAAACACAACTCAAAGGAATGTGATTACCTGTTTAATTTGGTTTCTAGCATTTTCCCATAGGTTAAAAAAATCATTTAACTGATTATGAAGACAATATATTGTTCATGACTAATACAAGAATTTTTTTCTCTTAGTGTACAGGTCATTTATCACCACTCTGTTGGAATTTATGCTTATATCCAAATTTTACATAATTATGAAGACATAGATAGGTGCAATATAACTCATTCATGACAAATTAATACTAGATATTGTGAATTAGCAAAGGTGTCCCTCAAAGATCCTTCCTTCATCTTTTAAACGTGTATACAGGCAGCATCATAGGAAGTGGCAGGTGGCAAAAACAAGTGACACCGGTGCTTTGCACGTAACATAACTTACATGCTCTTACTGCAGATGAATCTCTTAATATCTCGCTCTAATGAAAAAGCGCATTGCTAGGATAACAAACTTTCAACTGACTCAGCTTTTTACTCAAAATAGGTGTCTGCCTTTGCATACGGTGATCCTGGGGAAATTTTGTGAAGACTTTGGATGTACAGATCCCCTCACTAAGCTGCCACTGTGATGTCTGGGTTGGGATGCTACAGAAAAAGAGGGAATGACCTGGGATGAGCTTCACATGACTCAAGTGCCATTTAAATGAAAAGAGCTAGGACAAGCCTGCTCATTTTTCCCATACCAGACTTTACAAGCATCACTTAGCCTCAGGAGGGGAGTTCTGGGACTATCTCTTTCCATCTCTCTTGCTTCACTGTATCTTTATCATAGCAAAACCTGTAGTTGCTATTTGATGATTATCACCTCACTGAGGCCACGTGCTCAGCGTGAAATATCTGTTCTGTTTTCAGCTATCAGAATTATAGTTAAAGAATTACACAGAAGAAAGCTAAGCCCAGATCACTGTTTTTTTCTATATAAGCTATTCCAAAATCTATAGGAAGAGCCTTCCTGTCTGATTTGCCAGTAAAGTTTCTTTTCCTTTAATGAGAAATAAGTGCATAAAGCAGAGGTACACTAATGGCTTATAAGCTTCTTGCAATAAACATAAAAATTAGGAGCTGAGATGCAGCTATTAACTTATATAATAAATTGCAAATAGACATAAAAAAGAATGGTTATAACTCTCGGTCAGAAGTCATAGCTGACTTAAAGTCGTAGTTGGACTGATAAAATACAGCTCAAAGTTGCTGCACCTTAAACCATCACTTTCAGTTATTCAGATAACTAATTTCAAAGTGATTAATAGATTTCTCCTCTTATTTTCCAAAAGGGCGCAATAGTCTTTCTATGTTTGTTCTTCAAGTTGAACATATAAATTCCTTATGAAATCTGACATACCAAAGCTGCTTGGTAAGAGTTCAAAATGCTAGTAGAGACAGAGAGGTTAACTAAAATATTTAAAAAGTTATGTTTCCTAGTGCAGCTTCACCTCGTAGAGGCTATGGTCATTTCACCGTTGCTGGTTACAATTCTGTCTGAATGAGGCGTAGTGCTTTCTTCATGTTCTCTATTACTGAAAGAAAAATGAATAAGAACTGTAAAAACATACTTAAAGTGCATTTGTACAATTAAAAAACCCACCTAGTTTGATTAGTAAACTGTTTACACTGAAATTAATTTATGATCACACATTCTATTTTAGAGCTTTCTATTGTGAAAATTCTGGCATTGATACTAAAGCAGAAGGTTAAAAGTTTCATGAATCAAAATGTTTAACTTAAAGGGATTTGACAAGACTCCTTTCAAGTCCCTCATTTCTCAATAGCAAGTCTGGTAATCAGATGATGTGCATATTTGTGGGGAGATACCGCACTGGTGTCAGATAGATGGTATAGAGTAAGGACTAGCTCAACCTGAAAAATCACATTCTTTTCTGAAATATGGGTGTTAGGCGGTACTCAGGTAATCACCAGCATTTCTCTACCAATTCCCTCCCACCACTGGCTGTTTACACTGCGCAGCTGGATACCTTTCAGCATAGTGACATTCACTGTTTCCCAGCAAACTGCTCAGATCTTGATCCTGAAAGTTCTCACCCATGATCTTTCAATTTGTCTTACCCGAATAGTCCCAATAAATTCAATGGGACAATAGTTGTGCTTAAGTCTTTTGCTAAAACAGGTTAGACTATTATAATTTATTGCAAATGGTCACTCACAGTCTTTATTCATTACTTTGAGATCTCAACAGATTCTCAAGCACAAATGATTGGGATGGGGTGTAGCTGGCTGCTTACAATGTGAAATGCAAAGTAACACAACAAAGAGGGCACTTACAGAATGGTATGTCTTGTGGTTCATAAGTGTAAAGCCGGTTGGAGTATCTTCCTGTGATATCAGCTCTTACTGTGAGAGATGGATCTGGAAAAATAATTGTATTCAACCCTGCTTTCCATTCCCACAACAGCTGAGGGCGGTGTCTGTGGCACTACTTTGACAGCCCTGTTTCTGAGGTGTTTTGATTTCATCAATGAGGCAATTGCTAGGCCATTATGCTCTGTTCCAACCAACTGGTCTTTAATTGGAGAAATCCTGAACAAAAGCTAATGCTTATTTTTATATTATGCAGCTATTTTTAAGTGATAGATTACACATGTATTTAATCCCTATTTAAAGAAAACCATCCTGTTTTACAAGTTCTGGGGTTACATCAGGAGAGGACAGTTTGACTGGATGCACACATAGTGAGGGTCATGTATATCTAATGCAATATTAGCATGACCTACCTAGAGCCTTCAGAATGAAAATCTTGTGATTGTTAATGTTCACATCATGGGAGCAAGCTGTTGTGGACATCTCGTCTCCCAGTTCCCCTTCAAAGCTTTTTGTTAATTAACTGACTCCCGTTACTACATTGCTCTCTGTCTGAGTGTGGGCTTCATCTCACCTAACTTTGGATGCCACCACGGAGCTAGTTACTCTAGGCTCCCTGTACAGTCAGTGAAAAGGAACAGGCACTCTGGGGCATGATTAATTTGATCTATTCCAGAAGTCAACTTTACGATGGGATAAATCATTCCTTAGATGCCACTGACTATTGACTTGCTCTGTGGCAATGTCCGCACTGTAGACATCTACATTCAGTCAGATATTTGACTGCTTTCAGTAAACTTTGTCTGAAAACAGCACTAGCAAGAAGCATGGAGAGCAAATGCTCAGATGCTAACAGAAATTTAAGCATCTTGCCCCCAAGCACAAATTATGTACCCTCCAGAACATACCTGTAACCTGAGGAAGTTTACGAGGGTGAAAGCCTGCGACAGAGGGAGAACTGAACTCAGATTTGCCAAGTTCCAGACTAATGCCATGGTAATGATAAATTTTGAGCTATTTTATTTTTGCAAAATGAACCATTTTGATGTCTGCAAAGGAGGACACTGGTGTAGATTCTGATATCATGTCTTTGAAGATACGTAAATATTATACATACCTACAAACATGATTCGAGGCACATATTGTCCATCAGGAGACAGGTTTTTATCTGTGGTTTCATGCTGGCAGAGAAATTAAAGCTAGTTATCAAAATATTTCTGTAAATTTTGCTGACGTAGTACCACCAGTGAATAGTCTTTTACCAGAGGACAAAACCAGAAAAGGTACTACTTGTATGTGGATACACATGCACATGCCTGTACTTACGTGTAACTGAAATGCCAGAGATATTTAGCTAATATGACATGAAAAAGCAAGACAAAGAAAGAGAAAACACAGGCCAAAAAAAAAAGATACCAGTCAAATCGCCCCAAACCCTTCATACCATGAGATTCAGCATAATGAAGTTATTTTGGGCCATTTCCTGTATCTCTTCATTTTCTGCAAAAGCTTTCTTCAGGGCTAGAAAAGACATGATCATTTTGAAGTCCATCTCAAACTCTGCCTCTCCATCTGTGTTTAGGCACCACATTGGCCAGAGACTGGCCACATTGTTCCCATCTCTGCTGATGCACATTCCTGAGGAGACACTTAAGGGCTCTATCACTGCTTTTTGTTTTTTTGACCCATGTCAGTACAACCTCCCGGCTATGAAAATGGAAGCTCTTTTCTGTTATTTATGAAGCCTGTCGTCTCAATGGACACCATGTCTCAGCTTGACAAAAGTGCATTATTCTCAGAAAATTCTTATTAGATCGATTTCAGCAGCCCTGTCCTCATCTCCTTCTTTAGTTACCAGTTCAGGAGAGCCAAACAATATTAAATCTGTTCAATGAGTCAGTAGCAAATCTGTGTCTCTTAATTTAAACTGACGAGCGCTGCATTAGGGATAGCAGGACAACAGCACTGAGTATTTTTCATGTTCTTTGTTGGGTAGTTTTATAGTGGAGTTTTTGTAAATAACAGTAATAAATCCTTAGCTTTTCAAATACATTTTCATTAACCTATTTCTTTAAATGATTTTCAGTAAGTGCAAGGTAAATATATAGATAGGTGCAGTTTCTTATAAAAATATTCACAAAATTTTAACACTCCAAAAAAAATCAAAATTACCTTGGCAGTATTGACAGTCTTCCAAATGATGAATTACCATCAGTGGCTTGTTACTTTATTAGTAATAATAAAACATGTAGTTAGATCATTTGACAAGTATGCAAATGGTTGATTTTATTAGCAGATCAGAAAAGGCAAATTACATTTAATATTATATTAAGTCACAGTAAAACCATACAGGCATTCTGTAAAGAATTACAAACATTTCTGAGCAAGGGAAAAGAAAATAATTCCTTTGTAAAAGAAAGAAATAGAGAAATAGAGTTTCTGTATCTAAATAGGTTTTCTAAAGTAAGAGATTCTAGAAGAAAGAAACAACGGAGCCATCATAATTTCATTCCCAGTTAGTATATAATCAAGCTGAAGAGGTATTTAATAGTGCTTAGGTGTGAAGTTCTCCATGATTAAGAAAATAAAAATAATCTGTATGAACTGGAATAAAATAATTTTTATAAAATTGGGTTTATCATCAAATACTTCCCATGAAAAGATTCATGTCTTTCAAGCTTTCTTGAACAGATATACAGTAAATTATTTTTTTCTGTAAATAGTGTGGTAAAGTATCAAAATTTTATATATTTGGATGCCAAAACATAAAACAATTCCGTGCATTTTGTCTTTTTTTTTTTTAAACTACTGTTACTACTCAGTAAATCAGTTACTAATACTTGATCTGTTATCACTCTCAAGAATTGTTCAATTCTAGCCATTTTCACATAGGGCACATGAAATTAATTGCCTTTTATTTTAAAAATAATTTGCCTTCAATTTAACAATAACTCGTGCTACATACACTATTATGCTGTAAAATGCAGTGAGAAACTGCGAGTACATCATGCACATATGCCAACTAATGAAGTGTGTTGGGGAAAACCTCAGAAGCAGTAGACCACCATGCAAGAGAAAATATAACTGATTTCCAGGTGTTGATTAAGGAAGTAATCAGAGGTACATGATATTAAAAAAAACCCACAACAGATGTATTTTTAAAATTTTAATAGCTATTTATCACTGCTTAATCAAATGACAACAATGGTGTTGTGACAAAGAAAGGACAGTGTTAAACTATCAGCAAACGATGTTGCTTCAGAGTCATAAGACCCCTAGACCAGCTTTTATTTATAGACACAAAATCTGTTTTATTTAACTGGGTGATCTGCAGATCATCTGTCATAGTGTTTCTTTGTTTTGTTTCATTATAGTATATTCAGGCATTACTAACAACTTTGTTTTACAAACTATTTTTTAATCTCTTACCTTTTTTTCGCTTGATAAAGCCCTTCTTCATAAGTTTGTACCCAGGTAATTTCATCTCCCCACCCTAGAAATACAACAAAAGGATTAACTGGTAGCCAGGCAAGTAACTCATAACAAATTCCTTTTTTTTTCTTTACTTATCAATAGTTGTACACAAATAGAATTTGGATTTTTTAGTCAAAGGTTCCCAAATGCTGTGGATATGCTAATTCTACATCTCCTGATAGGTGCACCGGAAGATTTAAAAAAACCCCAACTACCAAAACCCCCCAAACCCCTCAGATGGTTGTGTATCCAGTTCAATTCCTTTGGCAAACCTGTTGGATATCTTTCTAAATACTCAGAGGTCCCTAAATCAGCACTCAAATCCTTTATATCTCTACCTTGTCTGCTCTGTATTTCATGTAGACCCTGGGGCTTAAAGAGAAAGTTGGCTTATAAAAGAGAGAAAAATAAAATATGACAGCTCAAATAAGATCAGCTTTAATATGAATGTCGTTAGAACAGTCTTGGCTTGTAAACTTAACTCCCAAGTAATGAATTTCAATCCCCTGGAGTTGCAAGTGCTTCATTTAATTGAATAATTTAATAAAACAATGGCTGTTAAATAAAAAGCTCCGCTGAAACAAAATGCTAATGAATCATCAGCTTCATAGCTCATCCATAGCTAGTGATACACGGATCTCAAAAAGCAAATTGCCTAGTTGGTTTCATGCCTTCAGATCCCAAGACGCCAGCCCCTGTGTAGTAGATCCCTGCCTCCCAGGCAGTGTTGCTCCATTCATGACAACCCTCATGGGAGTTGTAGAACAAGTTCTGGATCTGGACCAGGTTAAGGCTCTGTTTCTTCTGTGCTGTCTGGACAGCGCTTGGACCAGCCCCGGTTATGTAGAGATTTGCTGTTAGCTTTCTCACAGAACAATTGCTTGTGACGCTACTTGGTCATCTCTTCTTTCAGGAGAGTGATTTTGATTACAGATCTGTCTGGTTGATGGTGGGATTCTGGCGTGTTGACCAGTGTGTTCCCAGCCCTGGCTGAAGTCAACTGCTGACGTAGGTAACTGCACAGAGGAGTCAGCAAGGGTCATTTTGCAGCAGGTTTAAGTATTCCCCTCTGATCTGTGAAAATTACAGGTAAAGCGCTCAAGGCATCCCAAAAGGCCTGAAATCAGAATTAGAAAACTGACACTTGTTTTCTGTGACTATTTTTTTCAAAATTGCCAGAATTTAAGGATTTTGTTATCTTTTTATGCATTTAGGCTTACTGAGAAAAATAAACCCTGATCTAGGCAAGATAGGCAATAGATACCACATTGATTATAACTTTTCTCCAGGGATACCACTTACGAGAAGTGATTTGCAATTTCTCTTTGGTTAGTCCAGGTGTCACATCATTTTGTCAAGTGCTCCCTGAGCAATTAGGCTCAGATGGGATCTCTGTGACAGGTGCGGCTTTGCCAGTGCCTTGTATGGGACGATCTCAGAGGTGAGTTGTGCAGTCTGTAGGCTTTGCACAGCTTGCAGAAGAGGTCAGAAAGGGAGCTGGAGATTTTTGGGGGTGAATAGGCCCAAAAGGATAGGAAGGATGGAGAAGAGGAAAGACCTTGGTAAGTTATTTCTCTGCTTGTATTTCTAAGGATTCATCAGACATAAATAACTTAAAATAGGGTCTTCAGTTAACATCCAAGTTGAAAATTATGTACCACAAGGAAGTGAATTATTCACTGCAAAGCACGACTGTGCTAGCAAAAGAAGAAAAATATCACACAGAAAAATCCACCAGTGGCTCAAACTAAAGCAACAGGTTTAGCTGCATGGGTTCGTCACCTGGTGCAGTGTAAATCAATGTGTTAGTGGTATCCTAACAATCTATACTACAGTTTGTTCTGTGTATAAAAATGGGTATGTAGAAAAATAGTTCCATAGTAACTGAAGTTATGAAACTGTAATAAAATATCTTTTAAATAGTATATGAAGGAGTATTTTTTCACTGATAGTCCTAAAGGTGCATCCTCATTTGAGAGACTCAGTTTAGGTTACTTGCTTCTGCTAGGTCACCGTGAGTTATATAAATTATGCAGGTTATATGAGGCCCTCAGCCATATCCTTAAGAACAAACTGACGGAGTGAAACGACATGGAATGAGAAGATGCACTACTTGGAGTGTCACTTTACACTAGCGAAACACACCTCAGTAAGTATATATGTGCTTCTATGTACATTCTAAATAAAAACATTTGCTGACCTATATGGTAAGATAAAGAGGTAACTACATACAGTAAATATACAGTACCTCTTGACAGTGTCTGAGGTGCTCGTTTTTCCTTTTTGATTGCCATCGCAAGGTTGGAAGAGACTGCAATTAGCAGGAGGGATAAGGCCAATGTTGAATGGACCATTATTTCCCTTTCAATGCAGTAAAGAAACTGGAAAACAAAGCAACAGCTTTAGTTGCATGGATTTGTCACCTGGCGCAGTGTAAATCAATGTGTTAGTGGTATCCTGACAATCTATAATACGGAGACGGTTTTGGTTATTTCTAGAAATGCCTTTCTTTGTGAGAAAAGTGCAAAATGGAGGTGCGTAATTTTATCACAGAACACTGCTTTCAGCTGTCAAAATTAGGCTGCAGGGGATGGTTCTCACTACAGTGTGATCAGGGGAACAAAGTTCATTTCAGTTCATTTCTGGTCACCCAGCATTTGATTTTTATGAACTAGTACAATGTTGTAATACTGAATTATGACAATTTCATGATAGTGCTACTATTTGTTTGTTCTATTAGTTTTTTAATTTCAGTGAAACGTAACAGCGTGGGATCTTTTTTGTGGATAGTAGGTTTTTTGTTCAAAAGATGTCTCATGATATCCTCAATAAAATAGGAAAATTGACAAATATTTGCCTCCAGGTATAATACATTTTAAATGGGCAAATCCCTCCAGAATGTTGAAATTGCCATGATTTTTTTTTTTTAGCCTGCACTCTGTGAACCAGGATGTTAAAGATTATGAGATAAATGTCAAAGAAATTTCCAGCTGTTTCTCACAATGAAAACTCAAAAAATTTCCCCATTTTTCCCCTCGGCTCAACTCCTGCTGAATAAAACAATCCATCTGTGCTCCTGACTGTTTCAGTGTTCTGAAGATGTTTGCTTCTCTTCCTGACAAAGAACACTATAAGAAATTCAGTAGCTTCTGGTCTTGATAGAAATCAGAGAATGAAAGCAATGCTTGAGGAAAAGCATTACAAAGCCAATTTTTTTTAATTGATGAGTTGTCTTTCTGCCCGGTACAATCATCTTTAGGCATTAAAGCTCTGATATTCAGGTGGATACCTGATGGTGTGAACTAAGTTAAAAAAATATAATGCATGTAGCCCACGATACCACCCAGTGAGCTTATCAGTTCTTGCTGGAGATTCCACTTTTCAGAGGTTGAGCTTTAGGAGTTACCAGGATGACCCATTGAGAAAGTGCTTTGACTTAAATACAAAAAAAAAAAAAAAAAAAAAAAAAATCCCCCCAAACACTTGTGCCTGTATTGATAAAGCAAATTTAAAACTTGAGTTTAAAAGTGATATCTAGTATGGAAATACAGCCCTGAGCACTGCCAAAGAAGATGCTTCATGCTCCTTAGGACAGAGAGGCATAAGAAGTGCAGCAGCTTCCTTACTTCAATGAATGTCTCAACATAACTAATATCACTGTTAACAGTTCAATTTCTAGTGAACAAATTCAAACTCCACTTCCAGTAACTGGCAATCTCAATACAAGTAAAGAATTCTGTACAATTGACTGGAGAAAAATTTGCATGTTAAAATGTGCAAAATTCTAGAAAAAATTAAGTATCATCGTGTAGTAAGAATCATATATTTCTGAAGAAATTTTCCTAGGTTGCTAAAGTAATTAATACATTCATTATAACATTTTTCTCCTCAGACTTGTCCACAACAGTTCCCTTCCCCCCCACATGGCATCACAGCTCTAAAGTTGTTCTTTGTTTCACATCCTTCCTTAGGCTTGTTCATGTTAGCTAGTGTTGACTGAGTTTTAGAAGAGAGTCTCCTTTGGATCTTACTAATTATGCACATTAATTAGATGATTGGAGATTATCAATGTTTAATAAGAAAATGTGAAGTTTTCCAGTGTTTTCTAAGGAGAGACTATAACTTTTAGTTAAATCTGGGGGTTGAGAATTTCTTAGTAATAAAAATTCCATTCAGATTTTCTCCCATGTTTGTGCAGACCACTAACTTCAGTCAGCAAAAGCAGATCAGTACACCCTACTGCTGTACTCTTGACGAATGAGTATTTGTAGCAACTCTATGTGAAAGTTAATAACTACCCTTATAATCAGTTTACCTATTAGATGTTAACAATAAAATCTAGCATTTATATTGACATGTTAAAATGCTATTTAAACATAAATAGTTATGGCTTTGAAATCACACTAAAGCAGGTATGGAATGCATGGATCAGTTCTTTTTTTTGTGATGTATTCATAAAAAAATCAAAGTGTACATCTCTTCAAGTCACAAGATTAATTATCTGAAGCTTAAATAATTGATTATCGTCCTACTGAAAACCAATAGGGTTTTAGAAGGATAATTTAGGGAGCTGTAGCTGGAGGCAGTTTACATTCAATATTCTGAATTTTTGATGTTACATGATCCAATGCTAGTTAACTGATTAAGAGAAAAAAATGACAGCCAACACTATATAGATTGCCTTCATCTCTCTGTCAGAATAAATGTTTTGCCAGCTAATCTCTAAGTATCTGTCAATTGTCTTTTTTTGTATAGCTAGGCTTGTAATGCATTTGTCAACCAAACCTCATTGCTGTAATAAAGGAAAGTTAAGAATGAGAAATACTTGCTCACCAGCAGCGATCAATTCTCCTGATGGAAGGTCCTTTTTCTGGAACTGGTTAGTTAAAAATCAGTGTGATTTAAGCACAGAACACCTGAGCTGCCCAGGTGCAACAACAGCACATTCACCTGGGAAAAAATGAGAGGAACCTTTTAGCTGAAAACGAAATTCACGTGTTTCCACCCTCCTCCTTCTTTTTCTGCCATCCCTCCAACTTTTGCTTTTGTGAGTTCCCATGCTTATACACTGAATCCTTGGATTTCTTTTTGTCTTGGCTTGTATCAGGTGTCTTGTATGAGGACTGGAAATAAATAGTGGCTTATGTGTGTCTGCTACTTCCCCCCTCAGACAGTTTGAGTCTGGCTTATGTCCAGTGAAAAAAGAAACCACCAATGAAAGCTGGAACTGTAGGTGCTTTTGTTCCCAGTGAATGCCTGTGTTCACTGGTGCTTGAAGATAGGTATGAACCTAATAGGAAGACACAAGGGTTACTTTGTGTAGAGGACTGTAATTAACAAATAAAATGAACTTTTTTTTTTTTGAGGGGAAATAAAATTATTTATTTAAAGAATATGGTTTCAAGTATCTGATTATTGCTTCTGTGAGTTGTAGTTTAAAAATGGTCTGATTCTTTGGCCATGATGCTTCATATAATTTTGACCTAACTTGACTAATACAGGAGAAGTCCTTTATTCACTGTCTTTGCACAAAGAAGGAATTAGCTGGATCACCATTTCCCTCTTCCTTGGATAGCTTTTGCAAGAAAATCACAAGCAATCCTCTTTTTGTTCTTCCTCTCCCATGTATTTGTTTATATGGACTGTATGTTTACAGTTTTTCCTTCTCCTTTTCATGTAAAGTCTGAATTCTTATTTGTCTTTGATGCTTTGATCTCCTGATGGTTGTTGTCACTGACACGTATATCATGAATGACATATGATTCTTGTATTATGTTTTATCAACTATTTTTGTACCAAAAAATGCAAAATGTGACTTTCTGTATTTTTAGTACTGACTTTTCTTTAATATTTGTAATGAAGCATTCAAACTTGCATTTCCAGTTAAAAAAGTATAGTAACTGTATCTAAATCTATAATATGCTTAGCTCTTGCAATGGCTGAAAAAGAAAGGAATGTAGTTTGGTTACAAAAGAAATGCAGGCAGATAATGAAATCAAAGTGCTATATTGCATTTATACATTTAAATTTTAAGCAAATAAAAAAAGACTATCTGAAGTCAAACGAAGGTTGATTTAGAGAACCTTTCTCCATCCAAACTTTGGGTTTTCACATAGAAATTCCAGGCACTGAAGCTTCAATTCTTCTTACTCTTCAACTAATTCCAGATCATTAAGTAGTTAGAAATATAGAAATTTTCCAAGTGTACTGAAGTGTATTGTTGCTCAACCCTGAGATATTGTGTTCTTCACTGCACAGGTTTCTTATTGTAAGGAGTAAAGGGATAGACATTCAATCAAATAGATTAAAATTAGTGCTGAGCTACCTATGAATGCCTTTTGGCAGGACAATGTTCAGCAATTCGTCTTCTGTGCTCTGTATCCGAAGATCAGAATTTCAGCCTTTGTCAATCTTGCCATGGAGAGGTTGCCAGTCCTGGACAAATAGAGCTCATCAGGGTTTAATACTGGAAGAAAATTACTATAATACTTTATAAATCCAAGCTGGATGCCTGCACTATACCTATACAGTCACTGCTTGTAGGTGGGACCTTATCAGCTCTCTGTCCCTGCTTTCTTCTGCCTGTGTTCAGCATCCACACCTGAACTGAGTGTGAAGCTAGAGCTCATGCTAGCAGAGGTGCCTTCCATCCCAGCCACCAGCTGTACTGCCTAACATTCAAATCACCAACCTGTGCAGCAGCAGTTACCAGCCAAATATGGAATCTCTGCACTGAGCACACATTTCTGCACTCATTCATTGAACTAGAGTGTTCTTGTTCATTGAACTTGGCCAATTTAGTCTCCAGGGTAATGTGGGCAGAAGGTGTTTCCATGTTTCTCTTCCATTCTAAAAGATTCATTTTGGAGGTACGAGTAACTATGGGTTAACAGTGTATATACAGTTGTATCCAGGTCAAAATTAGGAAATGTAAGAATTAGCTAAATATAGGGCAGAGCAAGGCAACAATAAAGCACATGAAGACGACAGACTTCTAGAAAGTGAAAAATTTTGCAGAATGACTGACACTTGGAATCACATGCCACTGCTTTCGTGTGAGTCATGCAGCAGCGGTTTTAGGTATGTATCTATACATATAGCCCATTTATGAAATGTCAAACTGACTTTTAAATTTTGCTTTACATAGTGCTGCACAAATGCTAATTCACAAAAGACCCCAACCGCACTCTATTGATCAATTCCCTGATCTCAGCCTTTCTGTAGCCTCATGAGTGTTTGTTCTGGCACAAGGCAGGGGCTACCCTGATGTAAGGAGCAACAAGCTTATCAGGGTGTAATAGGGCAACCCCATGTGACATTTGCTTTCACTTATGCATAAGTTTAAAGTGATCACGGGCTGACTGCATGAAAGAAATACTATTCATTCATATAAAATTTTATTAAGCCGAAGCCTAGGCAAAATACTTACCTAGGTAAGGTGCACAAAATCTTCAGTGCCAAAAGTAATGCCATAGCGATGTTTCTGCAGACAGAAAAGTCAGTCTTCAAACTGAAGTAGCTTGCTGCAGTCTGCAGCACAAGTCAGTGACAGAGGATGAGCATCGCTACTGGTCTAAACAGTCTTTCCTATCCCCAGGCTGCAGAGATCCCTAGGGCTAGGTAGTTCAATTTACCATATCTTTTCCAGTAGTGTTTGCACAGGTACGGATTGCTTACATCATCCAGTTACAACTGTGTAATGAGCTACTCTGCATCCGCTGAGCTGCAAGAACTCTGTGGGCCATGAGCACAAATGCAGTCAATGCTGGACTTCGTTAACATGATAACCATATCGGATTTGTTAACCTGTTGGAACTTATTTATCTGAGCCCTTAAGCTGAGTACAAATCTGAATTTGCTGAGCACACAGTATGAAAATCATAGTATGAGAATAGAAGATAAAAAGTCCACATCTGAGAGAATTTCTAGTGAAAAAGATCCTGCAGTGACACTTCTTTATGCTCTGTGGTTACAGCTGCTCCTCATGAGGGTAAGTGTGAAATCCCCTGAATTACAGCAGTCTCAGTAGAAGAAACCCCTATTATAAGGAAAATGAAGTATATTCAATTCAAATGAAAATGAAAATTTTCGCTTTTGCTTTTGACTATTAAAAATTTCCTCCTCCTGTACTTGCAGAACTGAAAACTCCCTTCTGGTACCTCCTCTCTGCTGCTCCTGTCTCTTTGGGCCCCACGGGGACTGGCCTCTTTCTGTGCTCAGAAGAAGGTATGAAGAGGATGATAACGTGAAACACATCTCCACCACAGTAATAAAAGGGAATATTAAGACCCTAAAGAGCTGTTTTTTGTTTTACCATCTCTGAGGTAGACACTTTGTTGGGTCTATCAGTCAAACTATCCCAATTGTTTAAACATTATAGCTTAAGAAGAAAGGGTGGAGCAGGCCTGGTGCAATGTGCTGGAAGGAGCCTGCTGGCCACACTGTCTGCTGCTGCAGGCGAGCTGGTTTTGCTGCGGGAAGGCAGGGAAGGTTTCCAGCTCAATCGCATTAAAACCTGACTGCATTTCTTCACCAGCTGAAAACAAATGGCTTGAGCCTTTGTTTTGTAAGCCTAGCTCCCTCCTTTATGACAGTAAGATAAAAGGCTCTGGGTTTAAAAAGAGAAGGAAAAACACACTAGCATCACTGATGGAGGAAAGAAGAGGGAATGAAGGATCCAGGTTTCGGTGATGAGTTACTCCAAAATAAAAGATTTCCTTCTTTTTCCTTGTGAGTTTTTCTACAAAGGTCCTAGCATGAAGACAAGTGTGAATTTTTGGTAGTGCTGCTGCTTGTCTTTACTTGGACCACACTATGCTGAAGGCTGGGAGTGGAATTCCCTGCTCCATGGAAGTCATTTGGCTTTTGCTTGGATGGGACCAAAATTTTCCCCTGGAGTTTTAAAGGTTACTACTTGTGCTAGGCATTGACTTTCAGGAGGCATTTGACCAACCTGGGAACCTGCTAGTAAACCGAGACACTCAGCTCTAACCTTAGTCGCGTTAATCCCATCACTATGGAAGTCTATGCTCAGTGTACAGGATGTGTCCAGTCACTCTTTGGTCCATTGGTACCCTGGAGTGGTGCGGTGGGGCAGAAATAAACATTACACCCTGCTGCAACAGTATGTGCTGTGCAACAATATGTGTGCTTCAGTACAGGTGGGCACATCAGCAGCCCTTGGTGGCAGTGAGAATACGGCTATGGCGCCCAAAGAGCTGCTGTGGGAGGCAGTGAACGGGGACTGCCATGTATTTTAACTGTTGAAATAGAATAAAATAAAATAAAATAAAAATTAAAAGGGAAAGGAAGGGAAAAAGTTGATCATGGACACCAATCCACAGAGCATCAGACCTGAGGACTGGAAAACCCAGATTCACAAGAGGATGTAGGCACTGTAGTTAATTGCCTTTGCTTTGGCAGTGAATCTCATCAGGCAGCCAAGGTGTTGCCACCAGCAGTGGTCCTGGCAGGACTGAGCAGTTTTGTGCTGATTTCTGGGTGAGCTCAGCAAGGGTCCCACAGCACGTGTGCCTGTGCCCAGGTCTGGGAAAGGGCTTCATCAAGCAGATGGGCTCTCATAACAGTTGTGCCCCCGCAGCCCGGTCCCCAGGTACATACATGCCAGTATGACACTGAAGGATATGCTTTCTGCCTGCATGTATGGGTTTCCTTGAGCAGACAACTTTTAAATACCAATTCCTTCTGTGCATTTAATCCTATGTCACTGATACTATCTTTAGGAAGCTTTTTGTACCTATATGATCATAAATTAATTCTCAGTTATACAGACAGTTTTTTCAGTTCAGCATGGAAAATAGGAGATGGCAGATACAGAGTGACATAACTGGCTACAAGAATTCTGGATCACTTGCTCAGTTATTATACTGCCTTTCTAGGATGTGATATAATATTTTGTGTCCACATACTTCCTTTCAACCTGCTTGACCCCTTCAAATGATATACAAACCTGACCACTGTCTAGCAAATGATGTACAAGGTTTGGCTGTGAAATCCAGATGTATCTGCAGGAGGACTAAATCCTGAGCAGAAAACTGTCTTGTAACTCCACAATCTGGAGCAGCATGTACGTGAATATAAATATGGTTCTCAAATGAAATGTCCATTCAGGAGAATATAAATAGGCAGTTTATAATAATCCTTGAAACAGGACATTGGGATTAAAAAGTGTTGACAACAAGAAGCTGGGGAGTCCTTGGGTCTGTCTTACCTAAAGATGGTACCTCCAGCTAGTGCTCACTAGTGACAAGAGTGATCATCATGGGCTGATGTGGAGGGTTAAACACTCACTGTTGATCTGCTTCCCCAGAGAGGAACATTGCTGACAAAGTTCTCACTCTGTCCAACTCTGCCTTAGCTCATGTGTGCGCAAGGGATGAGGTCACAGCTCCTGTGACAGCTGCAATTCAGCGTCATCCCTGCAACATCTATTGATAACTCTGCAAAAGACTTTTACGCATGTCCAATGAGCCTTTGCAAATCAATACAAGTTTAATTAGGATATTACACAGATACAATGCCCAAATAAATTTTACACTAAACAACATGAGAAAACTTCACATTGCACATATTTACATGGGTGAGAAGTACTTCTGGCTCCTAATACAAGTAATTGGTGTGCAGTGGGTCTAGACCTCAGGGTGCAATCAAACAGCACGTAGTACCAGAGCTGAGAACTACGCTTCGGGCTCAGAATGCTGAGCATTAGCTTTCACTGCCAAACAGAAAAACAAATAAATGGAAAAATGCTGCAAGTGTCCATTGGGCTTAGGTTTTGACTGACAGCCAAAAATCATTATTAGAAAATTTCTGGTTTATTTCAATAAAGCCATTTCAAGAAATCTAGATATGGCATGCTGCTTTGTTTCTGTGTGTGTCTTTCAAAATAGTCACCGTTGTGGAAATGTCGCTTCTGGTATTACAAGCTGATTCACAACAGATGCTTTTTTTTTTTTTTTTTTTTCCCCTTTTCTAAAAGCAGAGCTCTAGGTAATGCTCAAGTGAACAAAATACTCCAGTGTTGCCTGAGACCCAGTGGTTTCCTTCTACTGGACCATTGTAATGTTTTAGCTTTGTATTCCTGTAAAGACATTGTTATGGAACATAAGCATAATAATATAATTGGAAAAACATTTATTGAATTAGTTTTTACAGTGGTTTATACTGGCTGCAAACCATATTCTCTGCTTCCTAGGCCAATGTCTATGCTTTCACTTCTAAGCCTTCATCTTATTCCAGTACTGTCACCTCCAACCCCCTCCAGGGTTTTCTCTGCATTTTTGGGAAACTGGCTCCTCCACCCTTAAACTGCCCTGTTGTACAGCCCCTGGAAAACTTGGTTCCAGGCTTAATCGGCACCTCGCTGTCAGCTGCTCTGCAGCTCTGTGCCTCCATGAATCACTACTGTCTATTGGCTTCCACTTCACAACGAAATTATTTTCCTGCCCTCTAGGCTTCTTGGATTTCCCAGCCACTTTTTAGATATAAAGCTTTGAAGACTGTCAGGGGAAAAATGTAATTTATTATTTTTTCATGAATTTTGCTGAGATTTACAGAATAAATGTGTTCTGGTAAATAAAAGGAAACCAACACTGGATGTTGTTGGCTTCTCCCTTCAGTCAAAAAGTACAAACTGTTCTGGACAGGATGTTTATTTAATGCTGTGTGAACTCTGACAGGCAGAGCTTGCCCTTCTACCAGCAGATCTTCCTGTCACATGGTGGTTCTCGCCATGCAGTTTTCAAACAATCCTCTAGGCTTCTGCTAAAGAAAAGCCATGTTTATTTAGATCCAGGCGTCTCTCTCTGTCTAAGTGTCAGTGCAGAGCAATAGCAAGGGGAAGCCCTGGAAGCCATTCTGGCCTTCCAAGCTCCTGGTGCACCCCTGGGCACACACTGCCAGCCAGGAGGAGGGGTACAGCGCACTCCCTGCCCTTGGCTGGGCAGATCCTGACTGCTGTGAAGAAGCACAAAGGTTTGCCACCTGCCTGCTTGTATTTTGCCATCTCAGAAGAATCCCTTGGAAACATCTTTCCAAAGGGACCTGGTACAGGTAGAGCTTCCCGAGCTGTTTTCTGTTTACAGTCCTTCGTTAGAAAAGGTGAGAGTTGTGTGTCCTGCATCCTGTAAGTCTGGAGCACAGTGGATAAACCTGGAAATAGAGTGCACCCTTGGGCCTCATGGTTTTCTCCCTACCAGCAGACTCTGCCTGCGCACAGGGTTGTGTTTGATTTGGTCATATAGCAGAGGAGGGACAGGGGGTGACAGGAATGCGCCTTTCCCCAAGGCTGCCTTGGGTCTTGGTTGGCACGAGGACTTGCAGAAGGTCTTTGTCCTCCTCCGGATAGCAGGCAGCTGCACACTGCTGTGCCCTTCCATCATGGGCATGGCAGGGAAGAGGGCAGGGGCCACAAAATGGGGCCAGGAGGCTCCGGTCTGTGCATTGTGCATCAACATTGGCAGCTTCGTGTTGAGTCTCTTCTCATGTGGTGATCTAGGAAGCACATACACATCAGGGAATCTCATGCAGCAGGCAATAACTAAGCCTTTCTGGTCAAGTGCATGTTTTCTCTAGTTTCAGTCTTACTGCTTCAGCTGTGAACAAATACCTTTCTCCTTGAAGTGTATGCCGTCTTACAGAGCTGAAAACTTACAGAAAGCAGTTTTTAGCCCATCTGAATAGACTATGATTTCTTTATGCCAATAGATTATGAAGTCCTACTTAAATTGTGGGTTGAGAAAATGGCATCTAGGATTTATTTTGCCCTCAAAGTTATAAATTTTTTAAATTTTTAATACTTGCAATGTCTTGTGGAGGTATATTTCCAAAAGCTGTTAGAATGGCTCAGTAATTCTTTGAGGAACCTGAAGTAATTTGAGATCTGACTTGATGATGTTTGAGTTTCTGGATGATGCGATACGGTGGATTCAATAAATGACTTACTGAAGCATCAAAATCTAAAGAAAATTAAATGCAAACACCACTGTAGTTGGAGGATTTGGGTGAGATTTCTGTATAGCAAATACCATCTTTCAGTATTTATAGTTATACAACCCTTTAAGTTTATTGATGTGGTCCATAAGACAAGAATTTGATCATTCCCAATGCCTCTAGTTGGCAGTGTTGCATTACTAATAGCAAAAGGACAAATGTTTTTATTTTAACTTTGCTGGATTCCAGTGATAAGTTCAGCATACCAATCATTTAAACATAAAAGTGATTGCATGTAAAAATCCACAAAGTTTGGGAAAACAGTTAAAAAACAATTTTGAAAAATCAGAATGCTTTTTAATTTTTTTTTTTTTTTTTTTAATTTATGTGCACATAAAGTAATTTGAGAGGGGACGGGGGTAGAAACCCAGACCAGATTTTAAGGAAGAGAGCCAGGAAATTCAGCATGTGTTTTGGAAGAGATTGAGAGCTCAGAAATATTCAATGAAACTTTCTGACTGCCACAAGAAATGAAAAGCGGCTGCATTTCCCTACAGTCAGAGTGTCCCAATAAAGACTTCACAAGCAAGAACACTCTCCAGAAACACATTGGACTACTTTGCTGCAGCTGTGAGAGTGAGTCAACCAGGCCTCTGTTGAAAGGGATGCCTGTTGCTGCAATGTTTTTGTGATGTTTTCCTGCAAGTGACATCACTGTATCTGCTTTAAAATGTAATGCCATCTAAAAATCAAAAGACATTGTGTGCTGTAAAATGAGAGTGTTTACAGTATCTTTTAGTGTTTAAGATTTCTGTACAGGTATTTCTTTAACTTTTACTATAATAAGCGGTTTATCCCAAGGCTTGCTTCCATGAAGGACTGACGCAAGAGGGCATGAGAGCAACTCAGTATCTCTCAGCTTTTGTCTCCCTTTTTACTCTCTGTTCTTCAGCCAAACCTTGATCCTGCAAGTTTTTGAGTCCTTGGCCCCATTCCAGCACAGCACTTGATATATAACTTTAGGCACATTAGCAACCCCACTGATGTCCATAGGACCACTCATATGCTTAAAGTTAAGCATGTTCTCAAGTGTCTGTACTGGATCAGAGAATATGGCATTGAGGTCTCTGGCAAGTCTCCAGGAAGGCTTCTCCTAAAGAAGCCAGACAAGATTCTCTTCTGATGTGAACCTGTCCTGGTGCAGCCATGTTCATCCCCAACAGCCAGTTGCTAGAACAGTGTTCTATCTGATCATTCCTCACTGACTAGGCAGACCGTGCTGCTTTACCAACATTCAGCTTTGGCCATTGCAATGTAGAATGGTTCACCTGAGCACCTTGTAGAGCTGCAACCTGAGGTCCCTGCACTAACCCCTTCGGTGGTGCTCACCCGTTACCCTAAGTCTGAGCTCATTCACTGGGGTCAATCCATGGAGTTGTCATCCCTTCTTCTGCAACCTGTTGTCACATGGAGCACTTTTCTTTCAGTCTGAAAAGGTGACAACAGACTTCCATATTCCTAAAATAGAAAGCTGCTTTCACATATATTATCCTCCATAGTATATGTGAATATTTAGTATATTCAGAAAACTTGAATCAGAAGTTAAAAAAGCCCCAACAAACAAAACTTTTATGGCTTGCTATGGCCTCCTGTTGTTACAATTCACATTTGAGAAGCAGGACAAAGTTAGAATTACCTAATTGAAAGCAATTTCACTTTGAGTAGAGTGGCAGAGCTGGAGATAGGGGGTATCTAAAAGTATATGGAAGTATCTTGAAATGTTGATAGGTATCCCGGGTATTGCTTTCCTTTATCTCCATGGCCATTAAAACCTGTTAAATATCACAGTCTGGCTTCCACTGAGTAACAGTTGCTTTTAGTGTTGGAATATATTTTTAGCCTGGACAAACATAACCTTTTGCTATTTTGTTGTTACATTTATAGTCCACATAGTTGATGCAGAAAAATCTTTAGCTTCAGATTAGCTTCTAGCTACAGTATTTTCTTGTTGTTGCTTTTTTAAAGCCAAGGATTAATAGGAGACAGACAGAAACACAGGACTGAGTCATCAAGTGCTGTCCTCCACTCCTGGAGGCAGCCACACCATAATATCCTGCTTATATATGCATTAAAGCTACTTAGGAATTTTGCCAATTCTTCTTTCTCAAGCCTGCCTTTGAAACTCACTCCTTTGAGAGAAACTCTGATTTAACTAGCTTAAACTTACACTTGGCAACTTCTGATCAAGTGTTCTTTCACCAGCATTGCCCTAAGTGATTCTTCTCTCTCTCTCTCTTAAGTATTTCTGCAGGGAAATCATCTCTCTGCTTGGTCTTCTTTCTTCTGGACTGAACATAGAAGGGATTTTGAGTTTCTTATTGCAAGAAAACTTCTTCATTCACTACATTTAGTTGCCCTTTTCTGCATCTATTTTAGCAGTTCAGCATTCCTGAACAGAAACGTACCACTGTGTTACAGAGATGGTCCTATGCAGGCCTGTACAACTACTCTGTCTCTCTGGAAATACCTCTGGTTGTCTGGTACCTCATAGTGTCACATTTGCCTCTCTTACAGCTTTTTTTTAACACTAGTTACTAATGATCAATCACAATATGATCCAACCTATGGCTGACCATGATTACCACCACATCTTTATCTTCCAGGATCTTTTCCCATTGACAGGCCTCAAACTTTGAGCAGAAATATCTGCCAGTAGTCTCTGTGAAAAGAATTTTTTACAGGAGTACCTTTTCTGTCTTTAACAATCTTTATAAGATGTGGATGAGCTGGCCTCTACAGTGAGGAAAACTAGAACAACTTGCATTTTTCCCTGCAGGAGTATTCACTTAGGCTATACCTAGCCTAAAGCAGTTAGTCTCCCTAAAGCCACTACTTCAGGCAATGGAGATGAACAGAGATGACTGCAAACATATAGGTTCAGTCTACTCCAAATCACCATCTGGAGAAGCCAGATAGGACCTGGATGGGAGGCACCACATAAAGAGACCTTAGGAGATTGGCTCCCATCAGCTGATGTTAGTCCCTTTAGATAGATATCTTTCCAGTCACATCTTTGGAAGACCTTGTTATATCTGCATTCTTCCTTAGCATGTACATCAAAATAGATGACGTTAGATCTCAAAAAAAAGCCTTAACAGATTTCAAGCCCAAAGAACTAGATATTTGAAACACTAAAATCTGTGTTACTGATACTGAAGCTAACCTTAATGAGTCTATTATGTGCCCTAGCCATCACCATACACCTGTTTAACTGATATTCTGCTGACAAACATTTCCAAGGCCTGCATAATAGCTTCCAGCTGTGGCACATTCCTGTAAATGTTTTTTCAGACTAAAGGATGATCTTTTGTTTGAATTAGTGAGGTGTCTCAGTAGACAGGTATAACCAGGCAGTTCTTTGTTATCTATGATGGTGATGTTGCACAAAAGACATCGTAAGAGATTCCAGTGACTTTATCTTTTCCCCTTTCTTGAATGAGAAACATGTTGTTGTTGCATATACATGTAAAGCGTGGCAACTGGTATTTGGCTGAAAGATTTTGGTGCAGTGTTTCAGGAAGCGTGGTTTGTGGTGAGGTGTGGGTTGCAACTACCCTGGGGTTCTGCTCAGCTTCTGCCACATTGCATTTCCATGATGAAGAGGAAATTAATGAACTTTCTCTCTCAGCCTACACCACTGCAAATTGGAGACAGCACACACAGAGACCAACATGATCAGATTAAAGGTTGTGAAGTGGTATTCACATTTCTTAACTTTATGTGGCTAGTGAGAAAGATAGTTTGTCTAGGCTAAGCTAGGCTAAGATAGACTAAGCTAGTCTTCTGTTCTCAGTCACCCTCTTGGGAGATCCCTTCTTTCTCAGTTGACCAAAAACAGATACTGAGATTGGTCTCTTCTGCAAGGTGAGGTGCCTTGGACTGTCTAACTGTAAATTCCTCCCTATTCTTCAAGGACTGTCGCCTAAACAGAAACAAGTATGTTTGGGAAAAATACATGAACCCCAAATATATGGGGAAACATAGATCATTGGAAAGCATGTAGGTCTTGTGTTTATCTAAGATATCAACTTTACCCAAGATTTTGAGACTATTTTCCATACTTTTCTTTCATTTCAACAAAAAGAGCAAAATCTGGATCTCAATGCAATAAAGGGCAACTTTCTCCTTTATGTTAATGCAGCTGTGCTGTCACTCCAGAAGTCTTTTTCTTTTGGAAATGTGATGGGGCGTCTTCTGAAACATAAGCCCATCCTTTGACAGCAAACGATTTTATCCAGAAAGTTTCCTACTAGTTTTGATAGTTTAAAACAAAAGCTTTAAAATTCCTTTTCTGTCATAGTTTTCCTAAGTGATGAAAAATCCTTATTTTAACCATAGTTATTCAGGATAATATATAAGAACAATTCTAATTCTGGCCCAAAAGCATTACTGACACTCTGTAAAACAGCAGAACTGGTTTTTTAAATTTTTTTTAAGGGAAGAACATGCCTGAGGGAGAAGAGAGAAAAATCTTCAGAAAAAGTTTAAAGGGTGGACCATTGGAGAAACGTGGATGGACATTTTTACTTTTACACTAGGAAAATTTTCCATAGTTTGTCATTCGAGAGGTGCATGCAAATTACACAGTGGTCTGTGACGTTCCTTGAGGGGTAAGGACAGAAGGAAAATTACCTAGTTTCACCAGTACTTGTAAGATTTCAGTGGTGAGAATGGAATGAAGAAGAATATCTGCCAATGGCTGAGTTAATTTGCTCCTATTGCAGGGAAGACAAATTCAAATAAATTAATAAAAAAAGGAAAGAAAATATTTAATTATGATATTTAATTATGGCAGGAAAATCCAACACAAATGACATAGTGAAGATCAGTGGAAACTTGCTGAAAAGAACGTCTGTTGTTTGTCATAAGAGCATGAACTAGACTGAATACTGAGCTAGGTCCGCAATGTAGTGTTACTGCAGAGGTAACTGGCACAGCATCTCATTGGTGGGAACCAGACTGCGTGGGAGAATGCTAATGGCTTACAAATACTTTCCCCCTCTCTTGCACGTTGATTTAATTCTAGCTTAGCTTGCCAGTAGCCATAAGTTGCATGAGAGTGCTTTATGGATGCCATAGTACAATTTACTATGCTTTTGTAGTCTAGCTGAGATGAAAGACCCAGTTCCAATATGAGCACAATGCAAATACCATGGGTGTTTTCCCTCTGGCAAATGCAGACACCTGCACTGTGATTAGTCTCATTCTGATGTAGAAGTCTAAAATAGGTCGGTGGAGATCTCTAAATTTTGTGTTTCCACTGATCACAAGGCACTTTCATGGAAGGTACATTGGCTAGCTCAGATATGGAAGTCTGCACTGTGGACATTTGTAGTAAAGTTCTGTGCGGGGAAATCTACCCCATATGTTTCAGTTGGGGATGACAGAGGGAGGGCACAGTGGTGGAGCCTCTGGAAGAACCAACTGTCAAAACTAACCTATCCTCACAGACAGAAAGCTGACCCTGTGCTCTTACTGAAGGGAGGTTTCTTAGATTGACAAAGTCCACCAAACTAAAAAGCAAGCATAGGCAAAGGATGGGTCAGACAGGAACAGGAAAAATCAGCTACTGCTTGTACTACACTGAACGTATTTCAGAGGGACACTTCAGAGGGGCATCAGGAGGGCCAAATTAGCTACAGTGCTGAGATGGCATTTGGGTAACAGAATGATGCTATAAAACCTGGTAATTTCTTGCCTGTTTATTTATCTTCCTCTCATATTCATAAAACTCTGTCTTGGCCGGCAGGTCATGCTATTTTGACTTCTTCCAAAGCATGCTTTTAAAAATGGAGAAATCAATGTTTTATTCAATTATTTTAAGATAAATCTATTTCTTGTTTCCTAACTGACTCCAAATTCATTGGTGGTGTTTAAATACAGAAACATTCAAGTTGGAAATGACATTGGGAGGTTTCTAGTCCAATCTTCTCCACAGGGCAGATTTGACACTGAATTCAGACCACATTGTTCAGGGCTTTGTCCAGTCAGGTCTTGAAAACCTGTCAGGAAAGGGATTCCATGACTTCTCTGGGTAACCTAATTAAATGCTTAATTACCTTCACAGATTTTTTTTTATTTGTTTGTTTTTGTCCTTGAGTCCACTTGGAACCTTCTGTGTTCCAGGTTACAACCACTATCGCCCCAGTGAAAAGCTTGGCTCCTTCTTCTAACCTGCCAGTAGACACTGGCAGGCATCTGTTAGGTCCTCCCTAAAACATCTCTTCCTCAGGCTGATAAGCCCAAATCCTCCAGATTTTCCTTACAGAACATTTGGTCCAGCTCCTGACCATCTTGGTGGCATCTTGCTAAATACACTTGCTAAGGTCTGTCTTCATCTTTCATGTATTTGGGGATACAAAACTGGATGCAGGTTTACATATGCAGTCCAGTAAGTGCCAAGTAAAGGGGAATAATCAGTAGCAGGACTCTTATTAATTCAGTCCAGGATGCTGTTGTCCTTTCTTGCTTCCAGGGCACACTGCTGGCTGATGTTGAGCATATTGTCAAGGAAGACCCCAGTCCTTTTCAGCAGAGCTGCTATTAAAGCTGGTCAGTCTCCACACTACATCACTGCAGTGGGCTAGCTCATCTCAGGTTCAGGACTTTGCATTTTTTCTTTTTGAATTTCATGACACTCCGGAAATAGAATCATATTAAATTAGGCTTAGAACAAAGCACATCTAGTTCCTCACCCCACTCAAATAACCAACAGAAATGCTTGGAGCAGAAAAGCAGAAATGTTTAGAATAGGACAACCACAGAATAAGACTATGCGATTAAAACCAGGCAGAGACCTAAAGGCAATCTCTCGGTTTGATTTAGCAGTTCACAATTAAAGATGTAAAGCTCAAGCCTGCAACTTTACATCCATAAACATTCTGTTTTCACAGCCATGCCCTAAAGGAAGGAAACGTTCTTGGGTATGAGAAGAACCAAACTGTTTTTCTGTTTTGTCCATGGCACAATCTGTAAGCAACTCTTAAAACTACCTTTGATATGCTCATATGTCTCTGATATTCATAGAAGCATATGGAAAATGAGATTTGGAAATAGATATGTATCAGAATTTATCCCAGAGGTGAATCTCAAAAGCATTTTTAACCTGCCAAAGAACAGAAAAACCTGGAAAAAATAAACTCAGCAGGCATAACTGAAACTAGTGAACTGACTGCTCTGAGACAAATGCCATTGCAAATGTATAAACGTAGGTATTGGATGGAAAAAAATAAGAAATTTGATGTAGAACGAGTCATCTCAGACTATCCTAAATACCCAGTCTACATGTTTTTGCAGCTATACTACTCTTCCTTGGCATCTTTTAATCCATTTCACTATTCTTTGATACTGACTTTTGCTTTTTATCAAAATACCGTACACAATGTATTCGGGGAGTGGTGTGTCTGAATTTTATTCATTTGTGCAATAGTGACAATAATGTAACTTGATGTCCTATTTCTTAATCATTACACACAGCAAATAATGAATATTTGCAAAACCACTGAGAAATTATATCAATTAAACAGTGGAACATTTGGACAAAGCTATTGCGTGAGGAAAACCGCAGAAGAAATGGGGGAAGGTCTTGAAAGTAGAGAAGGAGAAGAAAAATGTCAAATCCCCCAGCCAAATTTCAGATTGCATGGTGCTTCACTGCCAGGGTGCCAGTACACTGCTGGTAAGCTGTGATTATCACAGACACTCCTAAATAATGCAGGAAATAAACTCAGTGTCTAAATAACAGAACTGTTCTATTTCGTCCCAAAGTGCAGTAACTCATTCTAAAAATGATGGTCTAGGTTAACCTGACTCACATTATCCAAGCCAGCTCTCTGGGTCTGTCCAAAATGCACATAAAAGAAGTCTGGAGTGCAAAAAGGTTCAAAGCTTTCTTTACGCTATCCTAGCTGTCACATTATTTTATGCACAATGCTCCTAACTCATGGGTGCCTGTAATACACAAAACTAAAACACAGCACAAGGTTAGTGTTCCCCAGCCTCTAGCCATGTCCTGTTTCTTTCAGTATGAGTATCATCCTACAGCAAAGTCAACTGTGATGTGGAGGAGGCCTTAAGTTGGTGATTAATGAAGTACATATAGTACTTGCAAGTCTGTTCTACATCACATGACCACCGTTAGGTATAACGCACTGCAGAACAAGCTGGTGGGTTGAGGAGAGCACAGGGGATGCAGTCAATTGCACAAGAAGTGAAGATCAGGCTCTGCATTTCCTTTGTCTCTGGGCAGGACTAGGAGGGAGAGTATTTTATTTTATTCTCAATCCTAAAGGATTGCTACATAACCCTGTACAAGACGAAAAAATCAAAAATATCATTTGTAGCTGTGAACATAGATATGTGGACTTCTTCCGTGATAATTGCCAATGAAGAAATGTATCTACCTCCTTTGATTATTGTTATTACTTAAAGGTAATTTACATCAGTGAAGAAATGATTGAGAAAGTCACTTTCAAAATTAATTTATTCCTGCATCTTCTTTATGAACGTCTTATTAATGCTTGAACATCTTGGTAATGCTTCACCTTTTCTACCTTAAAAGTGAAGATCTAAGGTAGGTTACTATGATCAACTTCTATGAATAATAAAAAAAAGTAGTTATGTAAATTTCTTGTAACCCCTTATTTAATTCACTTGCATAATTGATTTCATGATATTTTATCAGATTTACCATTTGCTTCACATGCTTCTTATGCCTGACATCTGGAAAATACTTCTTGATGTCTGCCTTTATGACTTTGATATTTTGCTTTCCAAAGTATTAATTAAATCTGTCAATTTTTATGTCACATTTTAACAACTAATCAATATTTTGACTATTATAGTCATTCCTACCGATTTCCCTGGGCATATTTTCTGTTGTGTAACATTGGCTTGAATAATCTCCCCCATGTTTGCCTGAGCTATACTTTCTGTGACTCTGTGGCAATGCTTGTTGGTCATACTCATGATGAGTCTCAGGAGCTGCATTTCCCACTGCGTATGAACTATCATTTTCATAAATTATTTTGGAAATACCCATTTCTATGTTATGGTGTCACAGTATCTGTGGTATGTTTGCGCCCCTGGGAAATGCATTAGAATACATTCATAATATGTGTGTTATGAAGATACTGTCTACCAGTTCTAGTTGTAATTATTTCATGCTCGTAATGTTATGTCCATCAGAGCTTTCACTGAACAGTTCTGACACAGAGATGTAAAGTCCATGTGAGTTTTTATAGTACGTTTTATTGTAGTTGAGTTTCAGGTTGGGCAAAGAGATGACTCCTGGAAAGTTGAAAAAATCAGCAGTAATATTTTCATTATTATTGTTTATTATAACAGATGAACAATAATAGTAGTTTTTCATGTAAAATGTTTAATTACTTTTATTTGTTCCTCCTCATGTGAAAAATTCATCCTGAATATATTGCTTTGTGTTTTCATGACAAATGGCTGTGATAAAAACAGTTACCTAAATACGAACTGTATAAAAAGATGAACTTCTAGAAGACAATGCAGGTGAAGAACAGTGTTAGAAGACAAAGAGAAATGCAATCTCTTGCATTAGCGAGATGGAGATTAGTCAAGTATTTTTAAGAAATCTCTGAAAAATGATGTTACCTGGAAGTTCCATGTGCAGTCGGTTGTGCCTCTCCCCAGCTAGAAGTACACTTCCTACCACAAAAAACTAATTTGTTTGAAGCTTTTGTAACTAGCTTTGCTTCATTCTTCTTCGGTTCAGAGAACAGGATGTGCAAGAAAAGTCTTACAAACCACTACCTGTGTCAACCAAACTACATTTACCGCAATGGGACCTAAATTTTTTTCAGAGATGAATAAAGTATAGATACGTCTAAAAACGTCTAGACAGGACTTCCTTTTCAGAACTTTGCCAGTATTGTGATGTGAAAGTAACATTGTTGATAGTTTTTTAAAAATTTCATATTACAAAAAAAGGAAGGACCATTTTAATTTTTAATAAAAGAGTTTAAAGTTTGAGCTGATTCGTTAAAGCCATCAGTTACTGGCAGTTCTCCCACAGCCTTTCACAGCTGGAGGAGATCCCTGGTGGTGGTGTTGGTTTAGGTCATTGCGTGCAAGAATAAGTTTAAGGAACCTACATAAGGAGGTCTGTACGTGCTTCTGTGGGACAGATTTCAGCTTCATGGAAACACCTTACATTAAAACAGGGTGGGAAAGAGATTTTGGAAGTAGACAGTGAGGAGTGCTGCTTATAGGATTATTCAACTAATGTGAAGTTCATGGTGGGGCTACAGAGATTATTCTTTTGTGTAAGCAGAAGAGTCTTTATTCGTGGACTCCCTCAGTTGTGTCAGACGCTATAGATAGGGAAATGAGTTTTCCTCCTTTTGTAACTACCTCACCACTAAGCTTTGCAGCTGAACTGAATTATCTCAGTTTTTCAGGAGGTATTTAAATTAATGAATTAACACAGGTTACGTAATACAAATCCATGCCTGCCTGGCAGGCTGTGTACCACAGCAAGATTTCCTAGCCCTACAACCCTGCTGTTTCATGGGATGTATGTCTTCCAGACCCTTCTGACTCCAAGAATGAGTTTTCTAGATTGAAGCCTAGGGAAGAAACTTATAAAGTAACAAAAATGTGTTAGTATTTTGTACATGGCCATCTACAAGGCCTCCCACTTACATTAAGTTCTTAGCAAAATCACAGAAAACAACCACCTCATCCAAATTCTTCATTGTCCTTGAGAGCCTTTCCACTGAATTTATAAGGTGCTGCCTTTGGCCATGATGAAACCACATCTATTGATACTCACCTGTCTTTGCTGGGAACATTAGCATGATGTAACTGTAGATCTTGTGCAACTCTGGCCAGTGACGCACATCAAATGGAACTAAACTATCCAGTACAGGCATATTCCTCTCAAGATTTCCATCCTTTCAGTGGTAGCCTATGTGCCTGAAGTAATTCTTGCTATAAAATGCTCTTTTATGTAGGCAGTCTGCTCTTCCTTGCCTTCTGACACTTACACATACAGAAAATTTCAATAATCACAAAGTCTGCCTCTTGACGTGTAGTGTGACCCAAGCAGCTGACCTTTAAGTAAAAAGTTGTGATTGAAAAGGCGTCTTCTTGAAACAAGTAATTGAAACTATCTGGCCTTATTCTTGACATTTATGGTAGCATACTGGATTTTTATAGGAAACATGAAGGGATGACAGGAAACATTTTCAGATGTGGTCATGGACCTCTGAATGTATTTAGAGAAAAACAGAGTTCATAGAGTTCCTGCATATAGAAAACAAACATATTTTTTCACATACTTCTGTATGCACAGAAAGTATAATGCATTTTTCATCTTTTTCAAGCCATATGGCAGTATTCAGGAAACATAATGCTACAGTGTTGGATAAATGTGGAAAATTCTAGTATACACTGGGTTGTTAACCGTAAGACCCACTCAGGCTCAAGATCTCTGTGTCCTAAGCTCAGAAACTTACCTCGAGAAGTGACAGAGACCTTGTGCAAGCCAGTAAGTCCATGTCAGTTTGGATGGAGTGTTATTTCCCCCCACATGAAAGAAAGGATTGTCGGAGAAAGAGTGCAAAAGAGGAGAAAGATGGAAGGAGTGAGAGATGGAACAGATGAAGAATGCAATAGACAGGACTTAACTGGGGAATTGTCCTGACAATTCGTTATTAAAAGGATGAATGCAAATGTGTAATTTGTGTGTAGTGTATAACAACACTGGGTAGAAAGACACAAATCAAAGTAAGATTTCTTTTGTGCCAGAAAGTTATCTGAGCTTCTGCCTACACCTTTTGTCTACATAATCCTATGGGTGAGTGCAGTTGGAATAGAGTAGTTTATGCAGGCCGTAGCTCATAAAGGGGTGCTGCAGCTGGCATTAAGTACAATCACTTCTGACCTTCTAACCTGATAGCCAGGTAACCATTTCTAACCTGGCTGACTGTGGTCAAGGTGTGAGGCTTTAACTCATGCTCTTAGTTCTTGCAGTGAGACCTACTCTAAGTAGATTTATGAGCACTGCAAATCAGAAGATCAACTTTTAGAGTGTCATAAGAAAGTTGAGAATCTGCCTCTTCTGCCTCTCCTGGTTTCTGTGGGTATAATGTCTTCAGATGCTGCAGACCACCAGAGCTTCCCAACTCTCATCTCTGTTCAGGAGCCCTGTTATTAAGCAGAGATCTCAGCAAATGTGTTTGGCCAATACACATCAGTAGTTAGCAAAACAAATAGGATGCTTGAATGCAGTGAATTATGGCTATGAAATAACACAGAAAGTGTTATGGACTCAAGTAACATCAGTTCTTGCGTTGACATGTATTAAATCTCTTTTCAAGGCTCAAAGATTTTACTAATTAAAACACATTTGCAGGGGAAAAAAAAGGAGAGACACTATTACTCCAGATTTTAGTAATGCTAAACACAAGGCTGGAGACTGTTCTTGAGGGATGGCAGGATAGCACAAAATACTTGCAACAATTCAGAAGGGTTGAAAAGAAAGAAGGGAAAACTGATGTCATTAATGCATTTATTTAGATGGCTGCTTAGTGTTTTAGCTTACACATTTATTAGCTGTTAGTGGCTGGCAGTGACTGAGAAGAGATCTGCATGTTTGAAACACCTTGTGTAAAGGAACTCATGTTTTAGCTGGAGCTTTGAGACAGTAGTGCAATGCAACTGATAGCCAGCAGCAACAGAAAGGTATACAGCTATGATAGGTTGACCAGGAGCGGCAGCCAGACACCCCTCTGCAGCTGCTCACTCACTTCCCTTCCTCAGCAGTACATGGAGGGAAAATAGGATTAAAAATCTTTTTGGTTGAGATAAAGACAGGGAGATCACTTCCAGTTATCATCTCAAGCAAACCAGACTTGACTTGGGGAAAATTAATTTAATTTATTGCCAATTAAAATATATTTAGATAGTGAAAATCAAAAGCAAAAATTAAAGCAACACTTTCCCCCCACTCACCCATTTCTTCCCAGACTTAACTTCACTCCTTGATTCCTGGCTCCTATACCTCCTCTCCAGCCCACGCAGCACAGGGAGGATGGGCAACAGGGGGTTGTGGTCAGCCCATAACAGTTCCTCTCTGCCGCTCCTTCCTCCTCACAATTTTCCCCTTGTTCCAGCATGGGTCCTTTCCACAGGCTGCAGTCCTTCAGATAAACCAGGTCCTGCATGGTGTCTCCACTGGCTGCTGTTCCTTCAGAAAATATCTACTAACTTTGGAATGGGATCCTCTGTGGGCTGCAGGGTGGATATCTGCTCCAGCATGGTCTTCTCCACAGGCTACAGGGCAATATCTTCTCTAGCACCTGGAGCATCTCCTCTCCCTCCTTCTTCAGCCTGGGTGCTCACTGGGCACTTTTTCACTTACTTGTTTGGTGTCTGCCCTCTCTTAAATACATTTTCCCAGGGGTGCCACCAGCTTGGCTGCTGGGCTCAGCAGTGTCCTGCAGCAGATCTGCTGGAGCTGGCTGGAACTAGCTGTGTCCCTGGCCTCTTCTCACAGGGGCCACACCTGCAGCCCCCCACTACCAACACCTTGACACCTACACCAACTACAACAACCCAACTGATAACCCTCTCCTAAATAAGAGCATGTCTAAATGCACACAGATAATCCTAGCCACTGTATCTGCCTGGACACCTTCAGGAAACCAGATGTTTAATGTTACTGCAGGTGTGTTTCACTTGTTGAGGGCAGATCGGTCTCATGGGTGTGGTGCCTTCAGCCGAAGGGGAAAATGACACAGAAGCTCAGCAAGGTGGTCTTCCAGGTATTACAGTGGAAGATGGAGACTTACTGTGAGTATTTTAATGTTTTTCGGAAAACTGAATGGACAGACAAGGGAAGAATCATGAAGGAGAACTCTGCAGGCTGTCGTGGGTGACCATAGTCCCCATATACCTGCAGCAGACCAAGAAACAGCTGATGTTTTCTGTTTCTGCTCAAATGTAGGATTTGTTTGAAATCTATCAATTCTGCTGACATATTTTAAGACTTTCTGCAAGTTTTCTCAGACTCCATGCAGTGTCATTTCTGCATTTCTTTAATTAATTTGTGTGCAACATCAAAAAAGACAAGGGAGAAAGGAGTCACTTGCTGGGAAAACCAAGAAAGTAAGAGAACTGGCTAAGCTGCCCACCTCTGGGATCATTTGTCCCCTGCTTCTAGCAGGCATACTGCTTTCCAGGTGGGCCAGCTCTCTGATCTGACCACTATGTTGTCTTCTTGAACCCTTCCCTGCTTCATGCTGTTTCTCATATTCGTTTTCCAGTAAAAAAGAAAGAAATGAAATTAAAAAGTTTGGCGGATGGGTGAGATGGAAAATATTTATTTACTTCCAGCCTGCTCCACCAAAGAGAGAAAAGTACGTAAATGAAAACAAATGGTCCCAAGAGAATTTCACTGTTGTTAAAAAGCTATTTTTCATTTTAAAAGTCACTTCACTGAAAAAAATTTTAAGCATCTGTAATTGCACTTTTGTTGATTCAGAGCCTGCTGAAGCCAGCTGGGAGCTTTCCCACTGATTTCACTGATTTTGGATGGGGTCTCTTATGAGCTAACGATGTGTTGTTGATTTGGTGTTTGTTAAAAGAGAAGCCAGAAGTTTCTGAAAATTTTCCTCAGACTCATTATCCTCCACTCAATTTGTTTCTGCATTTCTCTGATGAATGTATGTATGACATCAAAAGAGACAAGGGAGAGATGAGTACGAGTTTGCATTTCCCTTTCCCAGAACTTCTTGCATGGAAACTTCATTTGTTGTCTGTTGTTTTAATGTATAGCAGGCTCATGTTGCTTTCAAGATGGAAGCAGAGATTTTCATTATTCTATAGGAAGCATTTTCACGGCAAGATCCTTTGAACATTTTCCATTCCAGACTAATGGAGAATAGGAAAAAGCCATGGGATACCATTAGAAAATCTGATTTCATAACATTTTAAAAAGAAGCCTGTCTTCTTTTTAATCAATTTCCTAGGATCCTGCTGAGGACCCCTCCTGACATTTTGTCATCTTGTCAAAAATAAATTTTCTTTTGCCTTTGCTCTGATGGAGGTGGGGCCATTTTTACAGATGGCTTGGTAAAGTGAGTAGGAGCCCAGAAAAAGGGATAATTATTCATAAATGACATTTTCCATTTCTGTGGGTTTTCTTGAACAGGACAGATACTCTAATGTTTGATTCTAATGACAGGGAAGGATTTATGGTCTCTCTGTCTTATCTCCTGGGAGTCTAAATGCTTTACTTTCAAGTCTTCAAGATGTTTTGTTTTGGGTTTTTTTTGGTTGTTTTTTTTTTTTTTTTTTTTTTTAAATCCCAAATGCATCTTACTTTATTTTGGCATTTAACTCAAGTCAGTATCCAGAATACTGACCATGTAAAGACAAACTGGACAGCTGCTTAGCTGTCTAACATATGCCTTTCATAACAACCTCTAGGAGCAGAGCATTTTAATGATATCATTTCTTAAGGTTAATTTGTACTGGATTTGGAGCATTCGGTCACGCTGAATGTTTGTTTTCAAGCCCAGGAGGTGTGTGGAGGGAAGCGTTCCCTTCTGGGGCTGTGCAAAGCAGATACATGGTCATGGCAGGACAGACAGATGAGTCACAGGTGGGAAACCATCGTGACACTGAAGAATTTGACTGTAGCCACTTTCAGCATTACCTCAGTTTGAGGAGTCTTCCTCTGCCCACACGGTACTGTTCACTTCTGACTCACCCGCGCTCAGACAGATAAACCTGCGAGTTGCCATATGGAGTCTGTTGAGCTAGAGCAAAGAGTACTTCACATTTCTAGGGACATGCAGTTCACAGGACTTAGCGCAGCTGTTTTCTCCTTCAAGATGTGTGGACTTAACAGCCAAATTAGATCAGAGGGAATCAGATGAATTAAGGTTTAAACATTTGTGTCTTGATTGTGTAGCGCATTGACTAGAGCCATGTTGCACTTCAGGAAGCCTGGAAGGCCTTTGCACGCTGAGCATCTTCTCTGTAGGCTGTCAGTCAGGTCTCATCTTTTGCTCCAATGAAAAGCCTAGCTTTCTTCTTATGGAACATTATCCACTAATGGGTTGAGAATGGTCTAAGTCTCAATGATGATGAATAAGGGATAGGAACTAGGCTGCTGTATAAACGTGTTATTGAAAGGTGAGTTTAATAGAATAACGCTCTCCCCCTCTCTTTCCTTTAAAGGAAATGGTGTATCCAGCATTAAATGGCCTTATGACAGCTACACAGAGGGGACTTTGCTTACTGTCTTGTGCAGAAGGAACTCAGAGATCTTATGTGAAAATCCTGTCTTATCTAGCAGACCTGGCAGAGTCTCAAGAGTTTCCAGTAACTATCCTGAAGGTTAAAGACAGCATTGGTAAAGTCCACTGATGAACCGTGGGAAAATGGATGCAGTCCTGTGTGTCTTAAAACCCTTTCAGAGAAAACCACAGGGCATTATCACTGCTGATTTCAAAGGGGAACTCAGGCAGAATGAGAGAAATACCCACTTCTCCATTCCACGACCATGACTCATTTAACTTTTTCTGTCTCGTCTTTATATAATTTTTTTTTTCTTTAAGGTAATTCTTTCTTCCTCAAAGACAGCTCCACTCCACAGTTTGGTATGTCCACTACGTTGTGATTTTATTTTGATCTAATTGCTGAAAACTCAAGGTGCCCGGAATGTTCTGTTGCCCTCATTTTAAATCTTTTTCGTACATAAAGTACCTGTAGGGTTCCACTTCTGTAACACAATCCTCCTACTTGGTGAAAAAAATGCCTACATGGGGCTCTGCCAAATATGCCATCTTATATTTGACAAAAACTTCTTCTCAGAATTATTTTCAAGGAAAAGGATATGGCTGAAAAAAATAAGAGAGCCAGAGAGTCATAAGCTACATTATCTCTGTGAGAAAGGGGATTTTCATCACTTTCAAAGCCGGCTTCCTACAGCATGTGTGATCAGCACCTGCCAAGCACATGGAGAATGTATGAAAGCAGAATTTTTTCAGTGTTCAGCGAATTAGCTGCTCATGAAAGGAGGCACAACAGCATTGTACTTACTCAAGAAATAGGTGTAGTAAAGACAACCGCAATGCAAAGGTCCCTACTCCTCCAGTGCACTTAACCTGCGATGTATCCTCTTCACTGCTAAGCCACAGAGACGAGCTCTGATTCAATGCTTGCTTCAGCTCTGGGCCCTCAGCTGCCCCTGCCAACCAAATAACCAACTATCAAATTCCCTGGTTTCATGGAAATGCATCTGCAAGAGGCTGGATTGTGCCCATAACCACATTTCACATAAATCACCATATTACCAACAAACACCATTCACTGTTGACGTGAGACAAAATACGTATCGGTAACCTAGGGTCGGCTATCGTTCTGCAGTGTTTCCTGAACAGTTCCTCTGAAACACCAACAGACAAGTTATGCTACTATAGAAAGTGATTATTTTTACACTGACCCTGAAATAAAATTGTTTTAAATACAGGCATTAAAAAAGGCTTTTAAGATATACTGGTCTGCCTTTTTGCTGGATTATCAGAGCAGGCTCTAATGTACAGGTTTGAACTAATATGATTGTTTTAAAAACATATTTTTTTTTTTAGGAAGATTCACTCTTTTCCTCAGATGATGTCTCTGCCCTAAGTGGCTGTGCACTTGCTGTAATGTAGCTATAGGTACCTATGCACGAAGCTCATTGACATGGATGCAGTAGACAGCAAAGCTAGACCACAGCTTTGCTGCTGACAGTCCCTGAGACAGCTCCTACCCCTATCAGCCTTCTTAGGGTGTCCCCTAACTTGTCCAGCTAACATCCTAGTTTGTGCACGGTGAGTTATGCTGTGCAATGAGTAAATGATGTAGCCAGCAGAGGGCAATGAAGGTCAGTTTTTGAAGAGGTTACATAAAACAATCTCAAAGTGGTCCAAAATGTAGGGCAGAAAGGTCAAACAAAAGCATGTAGTGAACTGCTCCTATACATCCATTTCTATTAATTACTATGAGACCCAAGTGAACCCTTGTGATCATGTGATCTATAAATCTCCTTTTTAACGGCCATATTAAACAATGTAGTTCCTTATTTATGACAATGTAATTAATAGTCTTTTCAACAGGGGGGAAAACCTAATAAAAATGGTACTCTCCTAAAATAGGACAAACAGCTTAAACCAATAGCCAATAAACCCGTAGCTCCTCATATAAATCCTGTTTTATTGGTCTGTTCTGGAGAGCAGTTGTTTTGTTTAACTTGATAAACAGGTCATTTTTCCCAAGACAATTAGGTGCCTGGATGAAAATAAGAGAGGGCCAGAGAAGTCAGCTGTTGCTCAGTTCAGAGAAAAAAAGCTGCTTCTTTCAGTCAGATGCAAAGCTCTTTATCACAGATACTAATCCAACATGCTGGAAATAATGTGAATTTATAGTAAAAAAACAACCTTTTTTAACTTGGGTGACATCTGCTAGGGACATAACTTACATCTAGGCACTTGGGCAAGCAGTTGGTGCCAAAAGAGTGCAAGCTCCAAGTGTTATTTGCCTCTGACAATCTGGGCAACATCTTTTTGAGCCTCATTGTGGCTCTAGGTGCCAAATATTTTAAAACTGATCTCTTGACATTGCTATGTTAACCAACAAACAGCTTAATAGCAGGAAATGCCTGGAGTGTTAGTGGAAAATTGTATTTATTTATTCTGTGGAGGATCCTAAAGGAGCCCTTCAGGACTGGGACCCTGTTGCAGCTCTGCTATGCTGCACAGAAAAGCTCCTGTGTGCAGCAGACCTGGGTTTCACTACTGTATGTGTCATGCCTGCTCAGCTACCCGGGGTATGTCATTTGGCTTTTCTGTACTGAGCTTCCCATCTCAAAACAGTGTTAGTAATTCCTCCTATTTAAAATGCTATGACTAAAATGACTATATAAAAGCTAGGTTGTATTTTGATAAGCGATAGAAGAGAGAAAGTAATACCTGTTTTATGAATGTGCTGAGTCCAAGAGAAAGGTCCTGGACTATTTGCCTGACCTGGATAGATCTTTGCCTCCCAAAATTTCAGCAGAAAGCTGGGAGCTGTAACTGTCCTGGTGAAATTCCTGTCTGACCATTCAGCGTAACAGAGCCTGGCAAGAATGCCACAGGACCCCGTGCAAGAAAGAAAATACTCCTTTTAACAAGGAAAAAAAATGGAAACTAAAACCTTGTAATGATGATGTGGACTTGAAATACTTAGGAGAAGGAAGAGCAAAGTCCCAGAGGAAGAGGAGGGGTGAGTCACCCGCCTTGTGCTCCCTGCAGAGGTTCCCAGGCGGGGAGCAATCGGCTGGTGGTAAGTGCCCTAATATTCCTGGCTATTAGCGGTAACGATAATTATAAGTAAAGCTCTCACTGCCTGTGTGTACTTATTTCAGCAAGAATACAGGACGTGTTACACTGTGTCAGACCCACTAAGGAGATGTTAATAAGTATCTGTTTGAGTATGAGGTAACTGTTGCTTCTGAGTTTTTATGATGTCTCGTCAGCTAACAGCCAGGAGTCTGGCTGGCGCCAGCTCGGACGTCGAGTGGGATCTACCTGGAGAGATGGCAAATATTTGACTTGGTGCTGATGAGCTAGATTTCAGTCATGGCTCTCTGCTCCTCATCAAGCGAATCGTGGCAAAGGTAGTGGGTGTGTTGGAACCGTGATGAGGCTTCTCTTAATGGCCGCTGGCTTTTACCTTTTCACTGGTCTGACCATTATAATGCAACCAAGACGTTATGTTCGTATGAGCACAAATGAAGCGCAATCACAGAGTGGCTCTGCTCGGGGTTCTACGACTGCTCCCTCAGGAGCAAAGAGATGCTGTTCCCAGGGGGGCAACGTCCCTGGGAGGGTAAGAGTCAGTCTCCCGATGGGGGGCTCGCTGGGGCTTCTTTTTGGCAAATGCAGGCTTCCAGGTGTGCAGCGGAGGGCAGCCTGCCTACACTTCCCCTCTGCTAGGGCTCACTTCTCTCCTGAGTCACCAGGGCCAGCCGAGGATTTGATAAACGTAGGGTTGCCCCAGTTTAGCTGCTGCGCAGTGTTTTAATGGAGTCAGTGCACTGTAACGTAGCAGCACTTCTGCCAGGCTGACGTACTCCACCAGCGTGGATTAAGTGAAATCAGCGAGCACAATAGTTGTAGGCAAGTCACAAATAAATTATATTCATAGGCTTTAAATATTTTATTATTTTTTTTCTGAGGCTAAGAGGGTAATTCAGTCTCCTATGTCTCTCCCACAACACAGACTTTTACCTAGCTACTCCTACCCCTTTGAGGACAGATTTCAGACCTTAAAGAAAAATGCCAGCATTTATTGTTATCTACTTAGGTGTGTAAAATAAAAATCCCTATCTCCTCACCCATTAAATTAATCATTAGGGGATTTTCTTTCACGTTCCTGTCTTGAACTGTAGGAGGAAGAGGAAAATGCTGAAATATTTTTTTTTCTTTTCTTTTTTTTTTTTTTCCCCTTCTTTGGAGGCATTCACACATTAGAGCAAAATAAAAGCACTAATCAAGGCAACCTTCCTTACTGTTCCTCCCCTCACACCCATTTCTTCCACAGCCAGACCAGCATCAGCTGTCTGGAGAATGGAGGGGACAGGTAGCTCCAAGAAAGGTGGTTTGTAGCCAGGGGAGTGTGGCAGTGGCCTCCTGGGCCCCTCCAGCAGGACGTGGGTGAGGTGGAGGACAGCTCAGCCCTGTGTGGACTCATTGCATGGGCATTTAAGCATGGCAGTGCCCCAGCAGGGCTTTGTGGCTGGTCATCTGGCATCACCTTTGAGTTGCATTACAGATCAGATACCATGGCTGGGCAGTTCCTGCGCCATTTCATAAGAGACCCTGCTGTAGTAAAGTAATAAAGAAAATTTGAAAGTCCTATGAATTTATGATAAAAGTGCGAGTGTTGAAAGCATTGGGAAGCATGCTCAGAAGAAAGTGAAAGTCTGACACTTTCAAAAAAAGCAAGATTTAAAGTTTTAAAACTTGTGACAAAATCACAAATTCTGGAGGTCTACTTCTTTGTCTACCATTCTTGCTTTGACCTTGGTGAATCACAGCCTGTCTTTTTTTTAGATGTTTAGAGTAATTTCTGGAGCCCTTTTACATCCAATCAAAAAAGTCTTATGCTTAGCACTAATATTAGGATTGTTTGCTCCTAAGATCAAGGTTATACCTTTTGAAGAGAGGAATAGAAAACCACAGAATAAATAATAGATCTCACAAATGAAATGAATTGTTGATTCTTTTTGTATTCAAAGACCTGAGAGTGAAAGCTTAATTTATTTTCTAAGCCATTTTCTGCCACTGCAGCTACAGTCAATGACATTTAATTGAATAAGGTAGAATAATGAAAAAAAAACAGAAGAACAGTTGGTCAGAGAGGTGAATGAAGTTTTCTGTTTTCTACATTAAGGAAACATGAAGTTGACAGTGGTGAAGAAAAACATCTTAATGGAACAGATTTGTTAACATTAAAAGTCTAACTTCTAGAATATTTTTCATCTTGAAAGACCAAATGCTTGCTGCTGTACAAGAATCAGCTGCAACATTTTTACAGATTTCAACAAGGAAGTTGTATGGTTTATGAGTGGAGAAAGCAAGTATAGAGGGGTAAAAATATTTTGTAACCACACTGCAATAGGGAGCTAAGAAGGGAATCAGAGTTTTCTAAACCTGGAAATATTCATAATCAAACATAACCAGTTTATTTGCAGGTAATTGGTATTTGTTTGTGTAAAGAATTCCCTGTAATCTGATAGAGGTACTAGCAATGCATGCTAGCTTTAAAATGAAACTGCGTGCTCTTGGTTTAGGCTTATTATGGTTTATGATGCACCTTTACATTGAGGATGTTCTGTGTTTCTTAATAGTGAATTATAACACGTCTCCTCAGCTGAGAGCAATTGCCCACTCTCTGGTCAAAAGGTCAAAAATGAACTGGAAATTTCCATGTTGATAAGAAAGCCTTAAAACAAAAAACAGCATAGGTGTGGTAATGCAAAATGTATGTTGTTGTCACAGGCTCTTAGCCAGACCTATTCTGAGTAGATCCTACCTTTTTTCTTCCCTGTTCTCTCCTTGCCCATCTTTTTCTTATTTCCCATTCTTCATTGCTCCAAACCTAAAGATGGCCAGATATGAAATGCTGCCAGTCAGGATTCCCAGGCTTCAAAGGGACCTCTCATCAACAGAGACAGAGGCTCTTTTGTGTAGCTGTTGGAAAGTGGCTCTGGCTGCTTCTGCGCAGGCAGGGAACTCCAGAGCTTTTCTTCACTCCAGCCTCTCAAAGCACCATCTGGACATCGCAGGGATTTTTTTTGTATGTTTTCCCCAAGGCTGCAGATGAAGTAAGACTGCAGTCAGCGTAATGGTCTGCAGGGAGACGTCATTCTACATGAATGAATGCAAAGAAATGGGTCTCTGCATTTCGGTGTATTGGGCAAGGAAGCCTCTCCCCAAAAGGCGTTCTTGGCCTTGTGTTTTGCCAGCTCAGAGCAGTCTTAAAACTACAGGAAACAAATGCTAAACTTGTGCTGGGTACTTATCACCAAATGGAGTCCACGGGTACAGTAACAGAAAAACTGTGAAAAAGAAATTAAATAGAAGTGATACTAAAATCTTCAGTTTAATACCATTGTCATGAGGTTCTGAGGGACAGGAAATACTGCAGTGCTTTCTGAGAGGTGCCTGGAATTTTACAGGAACTGTCAGCTTGATTTCACAAGGCTTTGCTCTAATTTTCTGTGTCCTGCTCTGTGAAAACGCGAGTGCAAAGTTCTGCTATACTGACAGGTCAGGCTAATACCCACTTACCAAGGTGCAAACAATGTGCCAAGTGCAAGAGCCAAGGAGAGGTGACCCTTCCCTTTTGAGCAAGTGATATGAAATGGGTGAGAAGGCAACATAAGAACAGCCACAGTGAGTCAAACCTCTGATCTGTTTAACTCAGTGTTTTATCAGCTAAGATAGCTAGCAGGCAACACTTAGAAAGAATATAAAAAAATAGTGTAAATACAGAAAGTGTCTTTTTGTAATACAATCCATGAGCTGGGAGAGAGGGAAAAGGGTCACTGAATGAGGCTGTGGAAGTCCTCTTGCATCTCTTGCAGTGCAGAATTTTATATTGCCTGTGATTTACTCTCGTGCAGAAAGATAATGTTTATCAACGGCTTTGCAAAAGGCAGAACTTGCATTTACTTTCTCTTTGCTTTCTGTCAGCTGAAGGTTAGCATCACTGCTGTCTGGGGCCAGAGGCTCCTCAAGGCAGGCGCAGCATCTTTCTGTGTGTCAGCAGCAGAGTGCCAGTTCTCCCTGGGGCTTTCACACACTCACATTCACTGCTGTTTCTTCCACTTCACAGATCCAAAAGATCTTACCTCTGGTCAGTGGTTCACGGTATCCTTGCCTCTCTAGGTTATGTGGCTGGGCTTTTTGTTTTTGCTGGGAGCCTATGGGACTGGGACTGTAGGGGTGAAGTTGAAACAGCCTTCTGTGCTGACTTAGAAGATTTCTGGTCATTAATAAAGCTGGGCATTCATTTTTGAGAAAGAAGCAACAATCTGGAAATAGACTTTTAGATGCTCTAAGAAAATGCTCCTGGAACATTTGACCATTAAAAAATATCATACTGAGCCTAAATCAGCATAGTCTTTCTACACTTTGTGGCTAAAAGATTTTAAGGGCATACAAAGGCACAACCAAAGGCAGAGCTGGGCGGTACAGCAAGGAGTAGGTTTTGCTGACGCTGCATTGTACAGTGGGTGCAAGGTGGTGTAGTTCTTTGCCCTTCACCAGGCAGCACTCTAGCATATTAACATCTTTTATTCAGCATTTAACGAGATCATTGCTGCGTCATGGCTGCATTTCTGGGTGATGCCAGTCTGACACTACCTCAGGGTAGAAATGCTCTAAGTATAACCCAAATGTACCTTACAATAATGGAAAATCCTTTTGTGAGCTGGAGAGTAATGCACTCCAAACAGAAGAGCTGCTCTGGTGGCCCCAAGGTGATATCTCCCAGAGCAGGCAGAAAGGTGAATGCACAACAGCAGCAGTATTTTACAATAATTTACATGAAAAGAAACAGAATGACAGAACTGGAGGCTACCATGATAATAGATGAGATTTTTTTCCCTAGCACTAGTGATAGTGAAATATCCTGTGTAAGAATTTTATTGAAACTATATGTTTTGGCGAGAAAAAAAGTAATCATCTGTTTTATCCTTTCCTTCTCTTTCCTTTTTCCTCCATTGTCACTTGGAGGAATCTCATCTTCTTTAACACTTTACACAAATGGTAAAGTTGATTCATAAAGAGAGGATACAGAAGGCATATTAATTTTCCTTATTATATATCTTACTGTCCAAAGTAACTGAGAGCATTTCCTCATTGCTTTCACTGTGACAGATTTGTAGTTGGATGGATGGCAAAACCAGCTGAAGTGTGTTACCTTTATAGTGTAAAAGGGCTGAGGACCATTTAGAAAGGTGGCTAAGGTCACAACATTTAATGTGTTGTTCAGCAGCACCTTGGAGCCAAGGAGTGTCTCACTTTGTGACTCAGCTCCTCCCAGGTATGTGCCTCGGCTGTCTCCCAGCTCTGCAGCAAGACCTGGGCATGCACCAGCTCCAGCAAGCTGTGCCTGCTTAGCCACGGGGTGCAACCATAGGGGCAGAGGCTGTGAGGGTGCCAAGGCGTGTCACATGCTGTCTGGACAACTGGAGAGCCTGTTGGAGGGTGGGGATATGGGGAAGAGAGGTACTGCAGAACGCAAGTTAGATATAGCCTCACATTGCCTACAGTCTAAGCATTACTGTATAACAAAGGCTGAGACGCATCATAGAAGTGTCTCCAAGCAACTGGTATCAGAGCCTCCTAAAGGTACTCCTCCCTTCACCTTTTTTTCTCTCAAAAAATATAAAAGCATTATTAACCAACAGTGGACATTGCCAGGCAAGGGAATTTCAAACACTGACGAGATCTCTACTACACAGACCAGTATGGCCTAGCAGAGCTGGCTGGGAGCACCCCTCCATGGGTGCCATTGCAAGGAGATGTGGAAGAGCTGTTGGGTGCCAGCAGTCAGTAACTTCCTCTGCATTTGCAGATAGCCTGGGACAGAGCAACCAAAACCACTTGCTGCTTTTGCCTTCACATTAAGGGGATGCAGTGGGAGGCTGGAGGCATGTAATATTTGATGCATGTGGTGCTCGCTGCAGAGGACCCAAGAATTATCACTGTTCCAGTGGCCTAGGGCAGCAGAGGGATATTCTGGGAACCAGCTGCAATGGCTACTGTGGTTGAGCTGTTTGGACTTTAGAGTAGTGAGGTTTCCTTGATGCCCAGTGTTTTAATCCAGATTTGCAAGTCTTTCCTACACTGACCTACAGATCTCTATCAAAACTAATGCAATCCCTTCTGCTTTCAGTGCAAAACAGTAGTTTGATAATCTCCTACCACAGTGTTGCTGTTTATTACAGGACCTGACCTAACAATTCTGATGCCTTTTGTATTTACCCAGGTTTTGCACACTTGAATGGTAATGCAAACTCAGGCAAAGAGATATAAACCACTGAGCCTCTTGTATTTTTTCCGAACATCACATGTCATCTTGCTGTCTGCTTTTGCTCTAATTTGTGGGACTCCTTGTGCTGTGAACATGGCCCTGGAGATTTTTGCCTCAGGTCTCTTGTGGTATATTTGATTCCTCATTGTGTTCACAATGACAGAGCCCCTTTCAAGATTCAGTCTGAACTGGTGACTTTTTCTGCTTGTAATATTCCAGTTGCTTTGTAAAGGCTGACTTCAGGGGCTTGCGATGGTCTAGCTAGGTGAGTGCGTGTCCTCAGTTCCTAGGCATGATTAACAGGGTCCCCTCGTATCTCAGCCACAAAACTGCATGATCACATCCAAGTCTGACAGAAATACTTTGCTAGCTTATGTGATAAAAAGCTCATCTCCATAGACTCGAAGGAGCTCAGGGCCATGATGGCAGGCAGGAGAACCTCATAATCCAGTCAGGGAAAGGGACATGGTCCCTTCCAGGGCTATCCCTCCCAGCAGTGCCACCAGCCCCATGTGCCAGGAGTGACACCCAGCACCAGTGGTGGCTGCTCTCCAGAGCACCTTTTGGACCGAGGGGGGCACTGCCTGGAGGTATGGGACACATCACAGGGTGCAGAGGAAGAGTATTTTGGGATTGCACAAGATTTATTATGGGATGTTTAGGGGAGGAACCGAAGACAGGGAAAGAGAGGGAGCAAGGCAGTTTGAGGAGGAAAAGGTGTGGGAAAACAGTCAGGGCTGGTTGTAAGTAAACAGGCTGATGGTCAGTAGGCTTAACTGGCCTGCCCTGCACCTGACCAGTGCAGTCTGTCCTACCTTCTTAGTAACTCCATGTTAAACTATTTTCCTGTGTGAGGGGACTGCCTTCTGTGTGCATGTGTGTCTGCAGGTCTATGTGCCCGCAGCTGGAGCTGGGCCATGGTCAAGGGGACTACATGGCTGTGGTGCCAGCAACCACACTGAGTGAGAGTACATGCGCTAGTGTGCGATAGCTGGCAAATATCAAACTCGACTGGCCAGCAAGTAGGATAACTGTCTTGGGAGCCAGATTTCAAAGCAGCTATAAGATATGTGTGTTGCTGTGTGAGAGACCACCAGAAGAGTTGGCTACCATGGGAACCAGGAGGTCTAGGGCAACTGCTGGAGAGACTGTGGTGTCTGGGGCTGACTGAGAGGTGTGTGTTGGTGTGTGCAAGAGGGCTCTGTGCTGGGGCTGTGACCTCCTGGGCTTGTATGCCCCAGTGCCAGCAAATGGGTAGACTGGGATCCATGGACAGCTTACTGGGCAGACTGAGTGTCTGGGCTCGACAGCTGCTGCAGGGATCCATGGTGTACATATGCACATATATATTCCTATTAACAGACCTTCATTCTGGTCAGCCAGAGAGGCGAACAGGATGAGGCTGTTGTTTACACTCGTGTGCATGCTGAGTGTGCCTATCTGTGTGGCTGGCTATGTATATATGTGTAGAAGCAGTGTTTGTGTGTGTGCATAATGGCCTCACTGGACCTGGGGATGTGTAAGGGGCAGCCTTGCCTTTCTTTGGCTGCTGGATTCAGCAGCTCCCTAACAGCCTCTCTTTTTTTGCACCTTCTTTTAAAAGTCTTTCTGACGTGGAATACAGTACTCAACTTGCTGCAATATAGTTTCATAACTAACCTCTTGTTAAGAAAAATCTGTTAAAAACTTGGTTTGACAGACAGTGCTGTAACCAAAAAGCTGCTTTCTGAGTCTTTCTGACTCTTCCCTGTTTTGCAGGCACCTGCTGCTAGCAGATAAAACATGAAGCCTTCCTTTGAGACTTATTCCAATGTCCACACCGCTTCAGTGTTTCAACTGGCTTCCCAACACTTTCATAGCCCATTTGGTCCTAGCAAGAGGTGTTGATCAGCCGTCAGTTAGGCGATAAGAGTGAGAGGGAGACCTGATGCACACACACCTACAAGTACTGCTTAACTTCTGCATGAGACAGAAAGCATTTCTAACTGGCTTATGCTAACATTTCTTAAGTATGTAGCGCCTCAAAAACTGCCTGGTTTTGCCTACCAGCTTTTCTTGGTGGAGCAGGTCCAGGATAAAACACGTAATTAAAACTTGTCATGCATCAATCACTTCAGGGCAAATAATACAGATAAGTATTTTGATTTTACTAGCAGTTAAGTGGGTAAGTATGATATTTCCTGTGCCATAATTCAAATTTATGGCAGCAGACTATTTTGTATGCCAGATCCTGTACAGGGAGCAGTCAATTTGGTGCCACAGCTTTACTTGAAGATGATGCATATCAGTCATATAAACATAACACATTATCACATCAGATGATGTCTAATATCTATTCTTGGAAATGAACAAGAGTGATGAGATAAGGACTGTAACAGAACATCACAGATTTCAGGAAATCAGCTCTTTTGCACTGGAAGACAAAAACGAAGTCTAAAGACTGGAAATTATTCTTATACTGTTTCACATTTAATGTGATTTTTTAAAGCATTATCCTGTTGTATTGACCTGTCATACCTGAATGGAAAAACTAAAAAGACTTAACGGCAGAAATCTTTTATCTAAGAAAGGTACATGGTAGGTGGATACCATAAAACCAGTCAGGTGCAGTGTGGGAGTTAAAATACAGCCAGACCTGAAAACAGAGCTGTAGCATTGCTGAGGTAAAAACAAAACCAAACATAACCTTGATTCAACAGAATTGACTCATCTTGAGGCAGACACAGGTTATGCAAACAATCCTGGCTGACATAATTTCTGAAACTGAACAGATTCTATCCAACTTGTGAGAAGGGAGCACTGAAAGAGGGAAGTTATTTTGATTTATTTTCACTATTAGCTGAAGCACTACTACTCATATAGGAGTTCATCCTCACCCGCACAGAACCTCTTTTGGAAGAACATTGTTAGCATTTCATTTTGCTGTTCCACGTGTGAAGCTGCCTTTGTCACTCTACACTACGCAAACCTTTTATGGAAGAGCAAATTATTTATTATGTCATGGGATGTCTATGTTATTGTTCACAAAGTGGTTCCATAGGAAGGGGCCAAATTCAGATTAAGGTTATCTGTAGTCTTTCCATGTTTCCTAGCATTTGATTTTGCTGTATTTAGCATCTTTTGATGTGATTGTGCCTGTGTGAAAGTGCCAGGGAGCACTGGGTTCCAGCAGGTATCCTTTCTCAGGTGGCATTCAAGACAACTCCAACTATGTCCAAATTAACTTTTACTATACAATATACAGCTGTCTCCAACTCAACTGTAATATCAAAGTGTAAGACTAAGGAATTGATTCTTATAATTGGGAGAAAACTATTATCAAAGTTGATGCAACAGCAATCTATTGTGTGAATTATTTGTTAGATGAACACCACAGAAATGAACCCTTTCCACAGCAAGAAGAGTCAAAAGTGGTTAAAAACTTTGTAGTGTTGACTTGCTGATTCATTTTCACAGAAAGGGTGGGAACCTAGAGAAGATTACACTGTTTATGATATTCCTTCTGACATTCTGCAAAGTAGAACCTGCCTTGTTAGAATGACATTTTTATTATTTGCTGTTAGATTATCCCCAGCCAAATCTTCATTTTTTAATCTGCAACTGCGAGCCATGCAACTGAAGTGGCAGTCAAAGCAGAAGTTCAAATTATTCTCCAGACTTTCCATGCTAACTTGTTACTCTCAGTATTTATAGTACAAAATTAATCCCACCCCTGGAAATTGTCACCTTAAAGCATCATTGATCTTCTGTTTAGAAAGTGGATGTCATCCACAGACTAGCAGGACAAACTCCAGTGCAGGATGCTAGCTCAGTCTCTAGTCCTCCTTCAGTGCTCTCAAAGTATGCTGGCTTGTGTTTAAAAGGATAAATTGGAGTTTTGTCTGAATAAAGACTTCATCTGAGTAAAGACTTCAGTTGAGGACTTTAGTCCTACAATTGGAAGCATCTGTTCCAATGTAAAGCTAACATGATTACTGAAGCAACCTTTGATGACCAAAATTCTCAAGCCTGAAATAAAATTAGTCTTAAATTTGGTTTGCTGCCCAGGGTATAGCTGAGCAATCAGATTTCAAATGATTGGTCTAAACCTTTATTTAGCTTGAAAAATTGGGGAGATTTAAAGGCTAACAGCTTTAAACTAAATCACTGTAAGTTTACACTATTGATTATTACAGATGATTTGGGTAGTTACAAAAGATTTTTGGTACCTGAAGATGTGCTAAATACTATCTGAGTCTTCTGAAGCTCAGGGATATGGGTGTTTCGAGTTCCTATATTATATAGCTTATTACTGTAAAAGTTAGGGACAGTTGTTTTCAAAATGAGCAGGAATAAGCAGGTTAGTCTCCTCAGTACTACCCCTTGAACAATATGCACTGTATTTCTGTAACAAAATATCAAAATATTGATAACATTACCAGTATTTGAGAGAAAGAAAAATATTTTAATATTAAGATCTTTTATTGTGGTGGTGTTAAAAATCCTTCATTAGATTGGTCCTTACTACAACAGCTCTGGCGTCATCTAGTAAGCAAGGAGGGAAATCAGTCCAAAAATATGCAAAAGGACAAGTGTATTAAGAACAGACACCCCCCCCCCCCCCCCCCCAAAGAAAAGCACATGTACAAGTGTTGGTTTGTATTGCTCTGGTGAGATCTAATAACTCTCCCTTTATCCTCTCTCACCATGAGGAGTGGAAAGTGCAGCTTTCTTCAGGGTGATCACAGTGTGCAGCATTTCATTGTCAGTAGTTACTGTGGAAGGATGAAGAAAATGGGTGTAATATGCTCATCAGGAGATATGTCATTAAAGTCAGGCAGTGTATGATAAGGTGTTTTGACAATGAGGTTTTGGGTGAAACAGGAACCAATCTGTAGCATTAGAGATGTCCGTGGTTCATATGATGAAAATATCTCTCTCTTTTGGAAAAAAAATTAGCACTAATGCCAGTGAAGACAACACAGGAATTCAGGATTGTGGCTTGAGAATACTGTGCACAGTGACTTCCTGGTGGAAGATTTCAAATGTGTGGATAGAGCCAGTGATTCTTGAGGGTGGACTTGCACTGAAGCTGTTTTCATCTCTCTAAAATCCTTCTGTAGTCAGTGTTGAGAGAGGTGTCTCCAGGTACTTGTCAGAAGATCTCAAGTGGCTTATGTTTGAAAATTATGATTTGGGGTCTATTTCTACTTGGTTTTTTTTTAAAATGTACAGATCTTGAATGAAGTTCAGTCTATTGTCTCTAAAGTAGTGTCTCATTAAATAGCCAGCCAGGGTACACGTGGTGCCCACTATCACGCGTTTTACATGTTTGAAACATTTAAATATATGTTCGCTCAATCTCTGCCCTGAAGATATTTCCCACCAAAATCAGGACTGTCTCACTCAAACTGGGATGGGTGGAGACCCTAGGTTAATGACTATGTAAAATTTGATTCATTTCTTATTAGACAGTATGTCAGATTAGATGAGTAAGTGTATTATCCCCACAATTCTGTGAATTGTTTTAATAATAAAGAATAATATTGTTAGTAAAACTGTGAGAAAGGATCTGGGAAACAGAACAGTTTCTGTATAATTCAGTGCACATTACCAGTCCCAGCCAACAGAGGATGTAAATCTGTTGCATACCCACCGCACAGCCCTGACATTTATCCTTGAACAAGTCCAGTTCCATTTCATGTTGAATATATACATATATATATATATATACACACACACACATACATCTATAGTCCATCCTGAATCCAGGCACTAGTCCTGGTGAAGCTCTGGGCTCATTGCTAGTGTTTCCACACCTGGCTGTAGCTGGGCAGATGTCTGAGCTGGCAGGCTTAGCTGGAACCAGTGCTAGTCGTTGCTGGTTTTCTGCTACAGCTGGAGCCTGACTACACGAGTGCTCTTCCTCTATCGCATTATAGGCCCAAGCTGTGGTTTGTGCTGCACTGTGGGAACAGGCCTGGGGTGCTCGTGTAATTCAGCTCTTAGCAAGAGGTGTTCACCGTCATGGTGCTTTTCAGACTGCAACATGTGGACGTGCTGCGTGGGCCCCTATACTGTCTGCACCTGAGAGGAAGCTCAGCGTCTGCATTGCGCAGGAGTTTGCAGGCACAGAGGTGGGAGCAGGAGCTGTCAGAGTGTGGGTCAGGAGATTAATCGTCTGAACGGTCCAGAGGTCAGGGCTCAGCCTGACTAGCCTAGGTATAAGCCTACCTTAACTGCTAAACAGTTACCTCCGCTGTCACATTTATTTATATTTGGGCAAATTCTACCAAGCATTCTCAACCAGCATTTTATACTTGCCTCTGGGAAGATGTTGAAAGCTTTCATCTCCCATTAAACTCATGCTTTGCATAGGTATGGGTAAACCTTTAGTGCACTTTTCACTTCCCCAGGCTCAGGACAACAGGGAGTGAATTTTCTCTGGTCTGCAAAAGTATGGTGGTTTCTTATGCTGTGCCTAGGGTTTGGGACCTGGGCATACTCCACAGCTTGCAGGTTTGGGTGACTACACCAGCCTTCTTGCTGTGCACCTTGGTTTCCTTGAGGAAGGAACCCAGATGCAGTAGCCAGACCCAGTCATCACACCTGAGGCAACAGGGATCGAGATTGTGAAGGACGTGACGGTGCATGCCTGCCCTACAGTCCTAGGGACCATTCTGGCAGGTTACAACTGACTGGCATGTTTACTGTACTTTCCAGCCCCACCTTTGTTCCCACCTGTGACCAAGACGCTGTTCCCAAGTCCTGGAGCTACACATAAGTTCACAGTTTAATCTCCTTTAATAAACTTTCTGCAACAGGTATTGGAAATCATATCCACTCTTCACACCTGGTATCTCCAGTGATTATTCCCCCAGTGATCACGGGCTTGGAGGAACAACTCCAAGTTTGCAGAATTTACGTAGCTCTGTTCTGGTATAGCCTAGCATAAATTTCTGTTTGCCCATCAATGGACATGTTTGGACATGGAAGTATTAAATCTGTGAGGAAAAAAAAAAACCCAACTTTTAGAAGGCTGTTTGTGTCTTTTGCATTAATCATCATTACCACCCATATCATTAAAAGTATTCCAGAAAAATCTGTGTTAGATAACACCATATGTGGTTAAGATATAAATTCCTTAGCTTTTGAGTATAAATAAAGAACAATGTATGTACAAAAGTATTATGCTGCTGGTCATGATTTAACAATCTATTTTATCACTGTTAAACATTAGTGAGACATTGAACAAAACAAAATGGTTTTTCTTTAACTGCAGTCTCTTGTTATTCCAGAACATAGTTAGGCATAGAAGAGAGAACTTCATAATATTAAGTGCTCTTGAAAGAGAGTTTTTGCATATGTGAAAAGCAAAGCAGAGTATAATGCCAGACTGGGTTATTTTGATGAAAATACTCACAAGTTGCCAACTTAGTGATAAATGTTGTGTGATATTGAACTGGTTATTTGTCTTTTCCTCCCCCCCCCCCCCCCCCCCCCCGCTTCATTTCATTTGGGCTGCTATCCTGCTTAACTGGCATTTGGAATTAAACCAGAAAAGGAGAAAATCTACAAAGGAGAGAAAAAATTACTGTTCAGTTGAAAATTTCCATCTGCTTTTAAAATTCTAAAAAAACCCACCCAACATCATAGGTCTAAATAGTGTTAGAAACCATGTCAACCAGATTTGAAAATACACTGGTAGATATGAAGTTCCCATTTAACCAAAAATATCTCTCCATACAAAACAGAGGCAAAGTATTTAATTCATTTGCCTAACCTGATAACTCCCAAGGAAGTATGTGCTACACCTCTCTGTGGAACAACTCCTATGGGAAACCCTTGTTCCACATGCTGGGGACACTGTCGCAGCTCCCTCTGGGGAGATGCACCTTTCCTGTATCCCCCATCAGGGGAGAAGAAAAGCTACCCCTTCAAAGGGGAGCTGGTAATTACAATTCCTACATCCTACTGTCTAGAGCTAAGAGATTTGTTCCCTCATCAAAGAGAAATCCCATATGCTGAGTTTTGATTTCCTTGGCTCAGTAGCAATGCTGCTCGATGGTGCTCCCTGCTTCCTCAGTTTACTCTTTGTTCTATAATAGAGTATAAAATAGGAACCTAGCCAAAACTGATAGTCATATTTGACTAGAAAGACTTTAACACCCAACGGTTGCAGATTCTAGGCCTTTTCCTCTCTTATGAGAGACAAGCCAGTTTGTGTGCTACAGATTTATACTCTGTTATCTCTTGTGTCTGTGGATGACATCAAGATAAAATTTTTGAATCCTGTGAGACATAATGAACCTAATTCTCAGCTTGAAATATTTTTCAGAGCTGATACTGGGGGATAATTCATTTTTTTCTGAGTTTTGTAATACAGTTCCTCCTTTCTCCTGACATAGTCCCCTGCTTTTCTGCTTGTCCAGCTGATCTGAATGATGATCTGTCATAGATTTCTGTTGAAGTCACTATTAAAATATGAAGTGTTCTTGCTTAGGCTTTATTTTATAGCTTTCTACTTGTGCCTTTTAATTTTTGACCCATTGAAATTTCCTGGAGTACACTGCCTCCTGCAAGTAGATACACTATCTAGTCCAACCACACAGTGCTTTCATAAGAAATGCTTTAAAGCTGTTTATGCAACATCCTTGCATATTATCATTCAGATATCTTGTCTTTTGATGTGCATAATAGGTTAGAAGATGCTGAGTAAATAATTTCAGTTCTTTGAAGTGCTCGACTTATTTCCATTCTGCAGCTGGAAATCACCAGAGCATAACCAGCAAGCACTTCCATTACAGCGTAACACTACTTAAAATATAAATTTGTGTGAGCAAGAACTGTGTTATCCTGCACGTTCTTGGTGCAGCTGAGATCATGGGGCTCTCTCACAGTGCTAGCAGTGATGTGCTGGTTAGATACACAGCATGATGTGCAGAGAATACACCCACACCCACACTCCCACCCCCAAATCCCTTTATTATTTAGAATAATGGCATCTTGAGCAAAGAAAGCAAAATCCAGCAGCACATTTCTAAGGTAAGTAAAACCCTGTAGCTCAATCATAGTAACATTATTAATCCTGGAATTATGTTTTACATGTATTTTCTAGTTGTAAGTTGTAATAGGTGAATTTTCCTTGCTTTTACAGTGCTGCAAGGCCATTGTTTTAGAGGTCTCTGCATGCTTGTTATGGCTTAAGAGAAGTTACCTAGAAGTAACCATGTGACAGTAGCCTGATCTGTCTCCCTTTGTCCGTGCAAGGATTTTGATTGCCTTTAGCTGGATTGTACTCCTAATGCCATGGTCATTTGCCCTGAGAAGCTCACTTAAGAACTCTTCAATTACCTTTCTGGAAGCTTTCAAACTGTTGAGGCTAAGAGTTTGCCAGATGTTTGAAACTGAACAATATTCCTGGTACCAAACACCTAGTAGCATCATTAATTACTGGTGGAAAAAAAAAAAAAAAAAAAAAAGAGACCAGGGACACAGTGCCAAATCCTTGTTTGGCTCCATCAGATATTTATGTAATGGATGTGCATAGTGCCTTATCAAAGCATATAAGTCACCTTTCCTTCAACATATAGACATACAATGCTTCAAGCACTAAGAAGAAAATAACAGCATGAGTCCTCTTAAGTGCCAAAAGATGCTTCTTTTTCTTCTTCCCTTTCCATAGAAATTCTGAATAACATTACAGGCTGTTGCTATTATATGGCGAACAGGTCTGCTTGGTCCACAAAAGCACTTCTGCATCTAGGATCTCTCCTTTGTGATAACTGCCATGATATTACAGTTTGCTCCTGCAGCAGCAGGAAATGGTATTGAAATTTTGCCTTTCTGTTTAGCCCACATAGATACTTAGCCAGAGATAATAAGAAAGTACTTTGCAATTATGCTAGCTGAGAGTCTATTATCCCTTCAAATCCATGGTCTGCACAGAAGGGAAAGCTGAAAGTACTGTTTCAGTCATTTAGGGTATATGTTTCTCTGGCACACTCATAATCTGACCAAAGCCATTATTTGGAAGTCAGTTGCACTCAATCATTTTGCCTGTTAACGAGGAGTTACTGAATCCTCCAAGCATTAATCCCATTTAGGAAAACACAAAGGCAATCTGTACCTTGTATCAAGCAATTATGATTGCATTGAGCTTGAGGAATTCAGTTATTTGTTGGAGGTTGTTTTTCCCACAACAGACCCTCTAAATAAAATTACCAAGCCTTTCAAATGTTAATTTGTTAAGAAAAATATAATGGCTAATAAAGACAATTAGGTTTGTATTGTAAATACTGGACTGCAGGACTAAAACTGCCATGGCTTGTGAAGAAAGCGTGGCAGGACTCTATGGAACTGCTAAGGCTGGAAACGATCTTCCTGACAGAATAAAGAACATATGGATATTAACATTGGTCACAAAAATATTTTTCACGCAAGGTAAATGTAACCCAGGGCCAAAGAAAGTGAGGCCTGATCTGACTTTTCTTCATAAAAATGGGGGTTGTTCAAGGAGTACTGAAGATCTGAGACTTTGGATGAAAAAAGCATCAGTAATATGGCACTTTTGGAAAAAAGCATAAGTAATTCAGAGAGAAGAGCACCATACATATAGAAGATTGAAGCTTGTAACTCTTTACGTTTTGCTGTTTGTGTCTTGGCAACAACACTTTCTTCATTACTGGGTCCCAGACTTCATGAAATAGGTGGACAGCTTAGATGTAGCCCAGAGAAGAGCAGTACAAGTAAATTTAGAAAACATTACTTTTGAGGAGCCACTTGGAAAGAGAAGACCAAGATGCAGCGGTGGATAGCATAGGACATAGTGTTTGATACATAAAGGGTGCTGTAAGGATGATCAGTTATTCTTTTCTACTATGATAGAACAAGAAAAAACAATCACATTTTTAGCTAAAAAATACTTGTTATAGATCTTCTTTTTTTTTTTTTTTTTTTAATTCCTTGTTATAAAAGTAGTGAAGAGTGAAACAAGTAACCCAGGAATATTGGGAAACCTCCTTCACTGTGTGTTTTTATAAACTCATTGGAGATACATTTGTAAGGATGACCTTGGTATTTCTTACTTGTCTATGTCCAGAAAGAAATGATATGGTCAGTTGAAGGATATTCTAGGTCTGTTTGCAGATAGCTTGGGCAAATTTCTTTTAAATTGCTTTTTCTCATCTCTGATTACTACAAGAAAATCCTAGGCTGAATTTTCATTCTTTTATTGAAGTGATCCCTTGTAGTTACTCTTTCTGTAACAAGCAATTTATTCCCCAAGACAAAGGCTCATAAAGAACCTAAACAAAACAGATAAAGCCTTGAAAGCATTTAGGAACAAATTCAGCTGTATGTCTAGATCTAATTTTAGGAACTTAGTGTCTCAGGTGGTATGGAAAACCACAAGTGATTTTTTTTTTCTGTCAGCACTTGAATAGATATTTATAACACATGAAAATGTCAGGGCAATTATTCATTCTTCAGTTGCTAGGTAAATTATTTCAAAGCCTTTTGCATAGGGCTGTCCATCCATGTCATTCAGAAACTTTAGCTGGTGAAGCACACTATTCTGTGTTTGGTCACAAATGTCAAATAATGTTCTCTATCCTTCCTCCACCTTCCCCCCCTGCTCCTTCTGTTATTATTCACCATGCAATCTGATATGCTGGCTTTACTCTGTTAAGTATATACTTTTAGGTCTTCAACTGGTTCAAATATTTTGTTTTTTTCCATGCATTTCTGGTGCAGCTGTGGTGCTGAAATTTTCAGCCATCAGGTTTAAGCAGCCAGATGACAGAGGGTATGCTTATTTGCACAAAAAAGTTAAAAAAAAAAAAAAGAAAGAAAAAAGAAAAGCATACAGTTTTTAGGTCTGAGTTCAGAGATGTCAAAGTATGTCTTGGGAGGGAAAATCTGACAGATTTTCTTCCTCCTTTAAAAAAAAAAGAAGGAAGTGATTGTAGATTTTGATTTATTCCCTTTTAATATTTTTCATTCAGAAGGCAAACATTGTTTATATAATTGCAGGGTAGAGGTAAAATGTAATACAGTGTTTATAAATCATGGAGTCCTTGATGTATGCAAATTTACACTCATATTCATAACTTGTCTTGTCACAGCTATGTTGCTAGAGAAGCTGTTTACTTGTCCTCAGAGTGTGCAAAACTGGACAGAAGGTTGCCAGTGCTCAGTGCTTCTGTTTCATCCAGAAATACTGTGAGAAAAGCTCTCTCCTGTTTCAACACTTCCTCTTTCAATTTCACTTGGAACGGAGGAGTACAGGGAAGTGAGCAAACACAAAGTTAGCGAGAGGGGCTCTATTACAGCTGGAGAGAGCAAGAGAGAGGGAAAGGCACTTGAGAGGAAAATAGTGCAGCCTGTGGTAGGGACTAGATGGGTATAAGGTGCCTCAGTCTCCCTGTGGCTGTAGAGAAACATTGGCTCGATGCCTGTCCTTCAGACAGACACATTGAGTTAGGGTGAATCCCATCCCTTCTGGCCATCCTTACTCCCTGCAACACCTCTACGTGAGGCCCTTTCAGGATGCAGAGATCAGGAAAGAATCATTGAAAACTGTAAAAGCATGGAGCCTGCCCTGTAATCTCATTTATCTTCACTGTTGGTTTGTGTTAGCAGAAGAAACACCAGGCTTACTAGACTCCTCAAGCAAAAACCACAAGCATATGTTGTGAAAATTCAAGCCAAATGTGAAAGGTGCTCTACAAATTAACCAGATCTATATCACCCCTCCTTTTTTTTTTCAGTGCCCACAGAGATCTGATATTTTTAAGGCTCTTTAGCCTTTTCCAAGGCCAGATCTATATCTAGACAAAGCAGAAATACTGCCAATGTTACACGTACTTATTTCAAACATGGATGACAAAAGATCAGCTCTTCCAGGTAGTGTCAGGCTTCAAACTGCTCTTCCTGAGCATGAGCACAGGAAGAGATGAAAAGGGCTAAGTAAGTGCCATGAGACGACTTTAATGACACATAAGCAAACTGAGAAAAACGATTGTTGGATGCAGGTGTCCTTGTCCTTAGTAGGAAGCCGAGCAGGAGGTGCTGAGATGTGCTTGAGGCGTGAGTCCCCACTTACCAAGTGAGCCCTGACCCCGCAGTGGAGCTGGTTATTTCCAATGACTGCTCCATGTAGTTCACATGCACTACACTACTCCCCCTTTTTTTCTAATTTGCTGCTCTTGCAGATGTGGTGTCTGCTCACACAAACCACTCTGACCTCCAAGGACATGAGCAAGCTCCACTTTCTCCATCCTCTGTCTTTCAGATGGGTATCAGTTCTAAGCATTACTGAGACCCCAGCGCGTTGTCGGGGCTCACACTGATAATCCCAGCAGTGAAGTGCTCATCTCTGTGGGAAGAACACCTAAGCTTAATGAATGTAAGTCCAGCATGAGGAAGGAAATTACTTGGGTCTTTTTATTTTTCTAAGAGCAGAGCTGACCCCACAGGCATTACTTAGGTTGAGTATGGGTAGCAGATTTGAATTCTGTAAAACTGGAATTCACTGCAATGAACCACCTACCAAGAATCATTTTTACTCTCCTTCCCTGTCTATATTCTAAGAAAGATCCCTGTGTTTCTTGTGTCCAGGTTCTACTCGTTAAATAATGTGTTAGCGGTGTTGCTGTCACTTGTTTGCTGTGGTAAAATATTTTGATTGTAGATCATATGCAAATGTTGTAGAATGGGAATATGAAATGCATGTATGTAAGTGCGTGTATATAAGGGTGCTTTTGCAGATATAAGATCGTTTGCTATCCCTGAAGCACCTAACCTTGCATGTTTCCAGAGACGGGCCATCTACAAACCTTGGCTTTGTGCTCTGGGCCTTTTTTTTTTTACTAATGAAGACATAGCTGGTGAGAACTGCATCAGACCCAAACATTCGAACACCCAAACATAGCTTCCCAGAGAAATGCAAAGCATGTGATAAACATTTTTGTTCAAGTAATAAGTTGACAGAATTACATCTATCCAACAACACTAAAATGTCACTCCTATTTCTGCTGGCCTCCAGAGATGACATAGCACTGGGCTGGGAATTAATATCTCTTCTTTCACTAAAATAATGCAAGAACAAAATTTGAAAATACTGAGCTTGCACAATTGTTAAAAGAACATACTTTTGTTTGCAAGTTTTTTAAAGACATGAATGCAAACCCTTTTACGTAGATAACCACAGTAACTAAAGATACACATTTTAAGTTCAAGTTTATTCATTTTCAAGGCTAGCAGTTCAACTTTAATTTCAAAATTAAGTAAGTCTGTATGGAACCATTTCAGAAAAAATAATTTAAAAAATGTCAGAGAAGATGCATGTTATAAGAACAAGCTGGACAACACAGTTGAGAGGTTATAACAGAAAATGGTTGTATCAGAACAAACTGGTTGAGGCAGTGGTTGGATGGTCTGAATTTTAAGAAACTAGAGCAAGTGTAAAGTGAGACAAGGACTTTCAAATTCTACATGACCTCAGATGTTAGTGCAGAGGCATTTTTGTCATGTCACTGGAGTCACAGGAGCTGCAGTCTCAGATGATGGAATTGATAATTATATTTGGGCCAGGAAGCCAAACTTTTTAATGACTTTACAGTTCCTCTCATGCTAATTTTTTTAAACAGTATTCATGCTTATTATGGACGTAACTGAGGACAACCAGGAGCAGGGCCAGGCTGTGGCAGTCACTCTGCCAAGAGAGAGTTTGTAGGCTGAAGAAAGTTACCCAAGAAAAAAATAACACGAAGAGCCATCCTTGTCCCAACGTGATGATGAGAAGCAGTGCGGGTGCCCATGTTCCCCAGGCAGAGAGCGGGGATATCCCCTCATTAGCACAGAGATTAATAAGGCCTGCACAGCCAGTGCTGTGCCTAGGAAAGTCCATCAGCATGGTGCACAGAGGCCAATGAGAAACCATGAGGACAAGAATGAGTTGCAAACCCTTACTTCTTGCCTGCCTCCCCCTTAGTCCTGGCTGGAGGGAGAAGGACTTTTCCAGTTGTAATCCATAGCCTGAGCTTCTCTCTCAAACATAAGGACCTTAAGGTGCTGCTTTTGAGGGAATGAGCTGTCCTTGCTTTTTTCTTTCAGTATGGTTGAGAAGTACTGCTCATGACTATGCAGTACAGTAATGGCCAGAGTCCCTGATGAAATGTGGAAATCCTGGGATTCAGTAATTTTTTCAGTTGAGGAGTTTTAACCTGCACATCCTATACATCCCAGAAAGAGGACTAAAACCTTACTGTAGGTGAAGAATACTCTCTGTCCCCACTGCTGAAACTGGGCTTTACACTAAAAGGAGGCAGTCACCGCAGTCCTTCTATAACTGGAGGTGTTTATAAGAAAGCAGTGGCTCTTGTGGCATTTAATGAGGATGCATGGGCAGTGCATGTGCTAAACCCAGGGTGATCCCATCCCACAGCTGTTTGTCTGCTCGGACGAATGTCTGGATTGCAGGACTGTGTGCAAAAGCAGAGTCAAGTGACCGGTTCTCTTAAAACCAAGGTGCTTCGGAGCATGACCAACAGCAAATCTTTGAGGCAGATGGGAAACTTTCAAATAAAATTTAAAAAAACCCAGCAAACGCTTAACTAAAATACATCAAATCGATGGGAATTGTTTCAAAACCAGAATGTTTTCCTGGATCAGGGCCTCCAAGATTTTACAGGCAAGATCTCAATACTTCAGGCAAACTATTCTCTAAAAGTCAGTAATCAGCAATCACTATAGACAATCTATTATTCTAATAAAGTCTTTATTTGCATTAAAGTGAAAGAAACAAAATGTTGGACTGTGCAGAGTGTTATTTTTAAGAGAGTGAAATGGGGAATTGATGGTGTATGGTACAAAAGGAGATGCAAATAGATTCTGAGACAATTCCTGGAATTTCTGGCTTATGAAGCATTTTCAAATACTGGGTATGAATAACTACTAGAATGGATACTGTAAATCACTATTTGTTATTGGTGATACTAACAAATAGAGGAACTACTGTAGAGGTCTTGTTTCTGGTCTAAGATTCAGGAAAATGTACCCTCAGTAAATCAGAATATGATGACAGTCCCTAAAGGGGAAGTCGTCACTTGTAAATCACCAGATTTTTAGCTTCCTTTTACAATCAGCTCCTTCTAGCAATCTTACAAGTGCAGAATAGAAGTGTGATTTCCTGTGACCTACTTTTTCTTTTTTTCTCTCCAGAATGAATTGACCACAAATGCTCAATGTTCTTGTTTTACTTTCATTGCTGATGCTGGAGAAAAAAAAATAAAACACATAAGTTCAGCTTCTTCTATGGCACATATAACGGCACTGGGAATATTTGTGGAGCAAAGTCATCATTTGGCTCCAAACACCAAAAGAATATTTATTCAGCCTTTGGGCATAATATAATCTAAAGAGGGGCAAGTGAGATTTCAAAAGGTAAGGCTTCTCCCTCTCCCAAATTTCTGCTTTTAATTAACTGAAACTCAGTGTGAAAGTTCCTTTCATTTCCCTTCCTTCCCTTTTCCTGTCAGTCTGAGAGCATTAAATGCTGCACCAGCACTGAAGAAGAAGCTGTTTGTCATCAGCCTCTGCAGAACGCTGCCGTTATGTCTAGTAACATTGGCATATTTATCACACTTGGCAAATTGCTCCTGTCACCACTGGATACTGTTCACCTTCATTTTAATATGTTCTTTCCACTCAGCTCTAAATAAACAAAATGGCAATTTTGTGATGTCTGCTTTTCTTGTGAAGACACAAATGTCCCAATTAGACATCAATAGCAATGGTTGGGACACCTTTTCCAAACATACCTCTGTTTATCACAGGGATTACTACATTTTCAGGAAGGATTTTTTCCCAAATTTGTGGCAGTGAGTTTGGCCTAACTGCCATTAATGATCTGAAACACTTACTGAACCAGCAAGTCAGAAGATCCTTTATCACATGACATTTAGGTCTGGCTTTGCTTGTGGTTTTCCAGTGTAATCACTGAGGAGGTAAGATTTACAGAGAAGCCCCCAAAGTAATGGAAACAACATTTACAATGGATGGGCTAAATAGTTAGCACTCTCTGAGGAGCTGCCTGAGTTTCCTCTACCTTCTTCCCATCAATATTTCGTTAGGTGGTGCTTCCAGCTGAGGTACACCAGTTCGTTTCAGACCACGTAAGTCAGAGCCCATGTTACACGGTTTAGCGAAGACACAGCTGATAAACACTTGCCTGTGATTTTATTCTCTTGGGATAGAGGAGGAAAAAGATCTCCCACAATTCATGGAGGTAAAAAAAAAAGGGGGGGGCACGTACTCAGGTGTTTTGCTGTAGCAGAGGTTTATACACTGGCTCAATTGGATGCTGCCCGAAGGGGCATGGGCCATGTCTCTCTGAGTCCTACCAGCATGGCTAAGCTGGTACACCTAGGATTTGTTCTTGGTTTTGGGTTCTTTTTCTTCCTGTCCAGCTTCTAACTCTGAATGCTGCTTTCAAGTCCTGACTGCTCGTAAAAAGCATCCTCTGGTAGTAGCAGATAGTCACACAGCTTACACACAAAAATGACATTGAAAACAAATATATGATGAAGATTTGGGAAAAAATAAATTTTAACAACGGTTTTAAGACTTCTGCTTAAAATGTGAACCAGATCTTCTCTGAAGACCAAGAAAATTTGATTGAACTCTCCTCTTCCATACCTATCCTGTTACTCACTCAGTATCCTTGTCTGCCTTCATATTTTCTCGTGTTGATCAGAAGCAGAAGTAAAATACTGATGCGCTGAAATAAATGTTACTCTGCAACTTGTTTCCTCATCTTAATACAAAGAAGGAAGTAACAGAAATTTCATTTGAAAGACAACTGTTGCAAAATTTCTAACACAATATTGCAGACCAAGGAGATTAAAATACAGAAGTTACAGATGAAGACATATTGTTTGGGTGCTTATTCCAGCACAGGACTTGTGAAAATACTTAATCCTAGACAGTGTATTTTAAGGTTTAAGGTTTTGGAAGTTCAGCTTAACACGCCCAAGTTTTCCCAAACTGCGAATTCAAATCGTTGCTTGTTTCTGAAAGACAGTGTCTCTCTCTCAAATAACTTTGGGTGGCTATCTGTCATCTTCACAATATATGAATATCTGGAGTAATTGCTAGTCATGCTAGTGTGATAATTGTGAAAACTGATTCAGACTGTGCATTTTGTGTTGCACTCTCCATCACTATGCTGGTAGCTATGAAAGAAAAGATAGTAAACAAGTTTGCAGTTTTAAACCATTTTAACATACTGCTGCTACCATTTCTGTTAACCACACAAAGATATTTATACTCAAGTGCTAATGAGCAACAGATACACACGCTCTCTCTGTGGAACTTTGCAAAAAAGCTGCTAACACAAATTGCTTTTATCCTAACAGGGGTAAAATATCATAATAACCATACTGTGTAGCAAAACTGGCAAAAAATTATTACTGCCCACATAGCAGATATTGTTGCCTTCGTTATATAAGAAATTTAGTAAGATAAAGTAAAATGTGATACCCAACACTGTGAAGATGATGTTGTTAATAATTATTGCAGTGTTTACAGTGGTGTCTTGTTCATTCTTTCTTAACTCGAATCAGTAACGTTGTCTTATTTTTTATTCCAAAATGCACACAAGTTTTTGTTGTTTTGAATAATTCTGAGCAGGAATAAAATGTCAGTTGCTGGGTAACTTTTAGCCTGCCTCCAGAACACCAGTGGCTAATCCCACATCAGACATCGCAGGGCCCTAGAGCTATAGCCTGAACACACCGTGGCATGCCGGTGTGACTTCAGTGCTGGGGTAGGACTGCGATGCACAGTAAGCTCCTCCTAGGCATCAACAGCTCTAGAGAGGTTAGTCTTCATATATGCTGGTGTAAATGATTCTTGAATTAGGTTTTTCATGACAAAGACCTGGTTAGCTAAGAAAGGAGGAATAACGACACAATCTACAGCTCGATGTAACGAGTGTTTCCTGACAGATTCTATCTGCATACGTCAAAAACGTTGTTGTCCCTGGTATTCTTTCAGTCCTTGGTTACTGTATATTATTAGCTTCTGATCATAGCAACAGTGTGCCAAATGCTTCACTGACATGAGAAAAAACACGAGCTTGTGAAGAAGTCCCACAGTATGAGACAAAACAGAGAAGAAACTAAAGACTCCTCCAAAAAGGAGAGAATGCAGCAAGAAGTCATTCCTAAGTCAAGAGGGGGGGAAAAGAGGATGGAAAGGAAATCTTGACCTAGCTACAAGAGGAAAAGGAAGGATAATTAAGAATAAGATAAAATAAAAGACAGGGAGACATCACAGGATGTCTTGAAACTCTTGATTGGGAAGATCTAGTCTGGAAAGAAAAAAGATATTAATTATTCATGCATATATGTGGGATTGGTTATGTGGCTATGTGTGGTATGAGTAGTGAGTGCTAAATGACCCCCATGTGCAGTCAGTGGTGTTACTGTCTAGTTCCATAAAAGATTGCTTGCTGGCCTTCATCCTCACCAGATAATTTAATTTCTTCCAGTGCACATCATGCCATTTTTTAATGAGTTGCTGCAGGTATTGTAGGTGCAGACCCCAGCAGGGTAGTGTTACCCATTTGTGTCCCTGTGGGGTGGAAAAACCACAGCTGCATGCCTTCGTATGGGGACTGCTAGGGATCTGGCTTTGAGGAAAGTCAGGCCGGTCCCAGCTTTGCTGTGTTACATCCTTCCTGGTGTTTAATGAAGGATGAGCTCTGAAGCTCATGGAATTACCTTGTATTTTGTTCCTTCTGGAGAGAATTTAAAGGCAAAGTTATCTGTATGCAGCACCTGGATGCTGGGTGGATGAACACTTTCAGTGATCACTGTGAAAAGAGCTGTACCAGTGGAGAACCCGAGTTGCTGAAAATTTGTTTATGTTGTTGGTACTAAACAATGGGTGAAAAAAAGCTTGTCTGGCTTATCTACTTTATGTAGGCTCCTTTGCCACCAGTAAGAAACCACTGGAGCCTGGCTTGAAGGATATTGTTAATGGCACCCATACAGTGATGAGTACACTTAGTATTTGTGATCCTTTTCTATTTCCTCACTAAGTCTTCTAATCAAACAGCTGTGTAGGAAAGAAGAAGGAAAGAGATCACATTTCATGAGCACTGGCTTTGACAGACGTGGAGCTGGAGCCAGAGCTAAACCGGTACATGTCACCAGTTAGAGAGAGCTGGGACTGAGGTACAGTGTTTCTGTCTTTCACCTCATCTGGGATGTAAAATGATGAGGAACAGATTTAGACACAATCACCTCCTTATCCCATTCTTATTTGAGTACAGTTGTGGGTCTGTGCCTTTCAGCTACTCCATTAAAGGTGTGCTTTTGATGATAGCCAGCACTCCTCAGCAAATAAGAAGCAGTATATTGAAATTGGCACTATACATAGACCATTATACTTTCCATATACAAGGAGCAAAGCAGATGTTTTCAGCTTAGTCACTGTACTTCCCTTAATGCTATGGGAGAAATAAAACATTTGACTGTTAGAAAATGTTTATTCTCAGGTTTGAGCACCTTACAGATTTTTTCAGGCACTGAATTTCTTATAGAAAAAATGTAATACACAGAGCCAGAGTCCAGTTGTGTAGTCATTGTCCATGAGATACAGGGCACTTTGTATTCTAGGTTTTAAAAGTTAGAATATTAGAAAGTATTTTTATAAAAAAGCAAGACAGCAATTTTTTTCTTTGTTCTTCGGCTTCATGAATTAAACTACTAACCCACGTTGTATTTTCAAGTCACAAGTCATTTAGCTTTTTGTGCATGTGAAATATGATTTTTATTTATATCATTTTATTGATGCAGAAGCCAAGAGATGGGTGATGTTATTCATTTTACTGATAATACAATCTTATACGAGAGGTATTAGTACTTGCTGAATTATCCAAGAAAGTTTACAGGACACTTTCTTGCTCCCATCCCAGTTTAGTAAACAAACCTGCTTTCATCTTGAGGTAGTGCACATGGGGGTGTGTAAACAAAGAGAAAGAAAATGTTCTGAAGCATCATGTCTTTGTCTAAGTCACTGCCGTGTACTTTGTAGCAGCGGAAAGCAATTGTTGCAAGCAACTCTTGCAAAAGCTTTTAATAGGCACTTGGCTGGGTAAGAAAGAAACTGAGGTTTAGAATGTCATCTATGGTGATCAATAATCTGCACTTTTAGTCTTTTTCTCATGTTTTGGATGAAACATCAGCATGGTTTTTTATGATGCTTTACTTTCACAAGGTTAGAGGAGTGAGCTCTGGAGTCCTGGGCAAATTCCAGTTGACAGAGCGCATACTGACACGGTACTGTTAAATGGGCACATTATTTCTTCTTTGTACTCTGTTCTGCAATTCTCTTCTATGAAATGCTGTTCCAGAGGTTTCATTGCTAAGTGGTATTAGCCCTCTGATATACAGTTTATAAATCAATTTGTAAAATGTGGTGAGTGCCTTGATCTTCTGTGGATTAGAGGTGGTCTATAAATAACCACCTTCATTATTAATAATTTTTTAATTTCACAGCCAGCACTGTCACATAGCTAAATGAATTACTTTTATAGCCTATTATTTTGCAGTGCTATGTCTGAGCATGTAAGTCATCCAAGTCTGCTGGATGAGCTTTCTCCAGGACAGCAAACGTACATGGGGCATGACAGTAACAGCGGCATTAACAGCAGCAAGACACTGGGGAGTGAGTTGCAGAGCCCTTGAGCATGGGACTAGCCTGCATTTATTGAGGTGAATAACAATTTTTCCACTGACTTTGCAGCTTTGATCACATCCAGTGGCTGCAGGAAAAAGTCCCCAGGGCTGATTTCTGTTAGCGTTAGCTCACAGGGGACTGCTCTTTATTTATTTTTACAGAAGTAGCTGCACTTGATAGTACCTCCCAATGTCTTCTTGTATCTGAACTATGATTTTAACAGGAACAGTATTGTGATGGCTGAAAAGGAATTATTTGAGGAAACTGGATACTTTAGGATATCTAATGAAACCTCTTACAGGAGCAGGTCAAGTTTAGTTATCCATAAACTGGGAATAACTTGTTTAGAAAATAATGAGGCAAAAAAGTTAGTTTCCAATGAGCAGTTAGTTTCTAATGAGCCTGTGGCAACAACAAAAAAATTATTCCTGTGTGCATATCCCTAACATGCAGCCATATAAAATTGCAAGCTATTTCATTCACCTCTTTCATTAACAGCAGCTGAATGATCCTCTGGCATAAAATACAGGGTTAAATCTAGGCCTCAAGATGTTAGCAAAAAAAAGAAAAAAGTTTTCATTTTGTCTTTGAATCCAAGTATAAGATATAATAAAATGCAGTAGTTAGCCATGCCATGAGATTATATTTTCTTTTTAGTAATTTTTCTTGTTATTTGGTGGCTTTCCTCTTCAGCCATTACAGCCTAAATATGTCTTCCAGTATTCTGCAGAGAATCTCTTATCTGTCAAGAGAGGTATTTTTTCTTTTTTAATTCTAATGTGTTGAAAGATAGTTCCTATGATTATACTGACCAAATTTTCAATGACTAACAACTTTTTATTTCCTAATTTCAAGCATCAATGCTGGTGTGGAGCTGGCTGGACCACCTGTTCTGAAAACTGGCCATTCACTTGGACTCTCAAAATTACAAACCGTTTTTTAAAATGTAGATCATAACTGTATTTTATAGAGCATTCATACTGACTGTGATGCTTTTTGAACATTAAGGGCCACTCTATTAGATTATACATTTTCAGTGAGATAAACAGTACTAATCAGACACATAAATAAAATGTGGGGAATAATCAGACAGGAGTCTAATCTCTCAGGTTGTACAGACTTATTATATTAAATGATCTCTGTCTCCAACAGATTAGCATTGACATTCCCAGGAAATGTGTGTGTTGAGAAGGAATTGAGTGAAAGCTGTTAGTCTTTTGCAGAAAAGGACCAACAGAATACCTAAAAGAAAAGGTGATATGAGAGAAGCTTAGAGACCCAAGTGAAAGGAAGTTTTGGAAGGATACTGAGAGCAGTATACTTAAGCAGCCTGGGTACAGGAATTAGGAAAATGTAAAAATATGAGCCATGGATACAGTCTCATTGTTCAGAAAATTAAACAGACAGTGATATCATCAGTGGGAACAAATCTCTGTTCCTCCAAGGTCTGGGTCAGAATTACTGTGTGTTATCACAGATACAGATTGTTAAATATGACAAAAAAACATTCAATAGACAACGCTGGAGCATTTCCTTCATATGTGTGTGTGTGTGTGTATATATATATATATATATATATGCACGTATGTTTATTTGGAAGTCTGACTAACCTGAAAAAATATGTCACTATCTGGTCTTGAGTATCTGTTTTCTTTTTGAGTTTTCCTGAGACGCAGCACTTTTTACTACAGTATGAATTACATTGGCTGCAAGCTATTACCCATAAAACATCATTTTAGTCACCAATGCTGTCTAATTTCTAGCATCTTTTGCTTCACAGTACTTTCTTTAGTACAATTTGTTGATAACAACTAATAAAGTTAGAAGACCACCTACATTGCTACCATGCCTTTCGGCAACAACAGCTTTCCAAGAAATGCATTCACTAATTTATGAACACTAAATAATAGCCTATTGTGTCTGCATGAACACTCCCATTTTTCCTCTAACAAAGCACCTATTTTCAGCATACAGTTCTCAGTATGGTCATTTTCAACTTCAGCATTTTTGGAAGAGAAATTGTCCACAGAGAAGATAGATGGTCACAAAAAATTAAGCCCTCTCTCTTGTAAAAAGAGTCCAGTTCTCTGGGACTAAACCGTACAGCTGTATTAACTGTAATGGAATCAGCTCGCATGATAAAAATTATGGCCGATTTCTAATTTAGAAACACATAATACAATAATCTCTGTTTTATGCTTTTATTTTTCTCTCCCATAGGTGATTGCTACTTGCCACTAACCACAGGCCTAGAGAATTTATCAATATTATGCTTTAAAGCAGGGTTCATAGGTCCCTAAGAGAAATGGCCCAATCTAAATAGGATATCTTCCAATAAATGGGGAAATGTTTCATCATCTTTTTAGTGAGTTATTGTTTTTCTCTTAACATACTTCAAGACTGTAGTCTGTCAAGCCATTCAAACCAAATCTGCAAATTCAGTCTTGATAAAACTCTTACTCTAATCTATTGTGAGGTGAGCTATTAAAGCAGTTCTCACAGTTCTCGCTTCTGGCTTTGAACGTGAGGCTCCCAGTTCAGTGGAGCATGGTTATATTCCTGGAGCATGCAGCTGGAAGCAGCCAGCAACAGTATGAAGTTGTTGCTAATTACTTTAATCGTCAGTAAAAAGCATCATAAAGATGAATTTTGAAGAGGGACATTCATAATATCTGGATTTATGTTGCTGAAATGTTTTCAAGAAGAACTCAATTAAAGAGGGCTTTTTAGTACACTGAACAAAGTGAAATATTCCCCAAAACATTCAGAAGTTATGGAACCTGTGTTTATGTTAAATTATGTAACAAAACACAGACAATGCTGGGAAAGGGAGCTTCAGCAATCTTTCAGGCCTCCCATACCACGTGATACAGCCCTAAGGCAACTCCGGGCAGCAGTAAATAAATGAGAGTCCTTGTCAGAAAGATTTTATAATCTGTGGGCCTTCTCCAGAGCTGAGCAAATGCAATCAGAAGATCACCAGGAGCTCAAAAGGGTTGGTGAGAAAGCATCAGTCTCAAATTTTCTGAATTAGAACTGAATGAATGATTCATTTTTCCCCCCTTTTGGTTCACTGGCAGTTAAAAGAAGAAAGAAAAGTAGTTTTGTGAGGTTTCTGCTACTCTCTGAAGAAATTGTGAACTATTCTTATAGCTGGTAAAATCCATCCTGTCAAGTGTTATACAAAATAGAAGTCCTCAATTTTCTTAAGGGAACTAGGTTAAAAATAGCTCCTGGTCAAATAAGCAAAACTGAGGGACATTTTAAAAAGGTATTTTGAATTTTAAAAAAGTGTTTATCTCATAAATGTGTCGAAATGGAATATTTTGACTTTGGGGGAAAATTTTGTTGCCTATTTCCCCCACCTCCACCACGTGCAAGTCACGTAATTTATCAAACTGGCACAATCACAAAGCTTTCTAGCATCTCCGCATCTGATGTTTGCAATGAAGGAATTTGACTTGTAACTGTCAGTTAACTGTTTTCTTAAGAAACTGAATGTCCTCTAAATTACTGATCTAAACCATATCTCCTTTTATTTCTTCCTTTTTTGTTTTTGGAATTGTTTTCTCACCATTTGGGTGTCTATCACTTTCCTCCCATCTACTTTTTGGCGTCAGAGAACCAGTTTGTGACTCACACCCTGTTCCTTTTTCTGTGGCCAGCTTTTGCCTCATCTGATATATTTGCTGCCTTTACTATTTCCTGTGTTCTTGTTGTTTTGGTCTCAGCCCTCGCACATTTGTCATCTTAGCCATCCTTGACCTACAATCACCATTCTTGCTTGCTCTCTGATGAAGACTTTCAGCTCTCAGTTTTCCTGCTTTTCTTGTGCCCTTCTTCCCCAGCATCTCTGTTGCTGCCGTCCTCAACATTTCTGCTGGGGGACCTGAAAGACAGTTGAAACAAGGTGATGCTTGCTCCCCAGGATCTGTCCTGCCTCCTGGCTTTTGGGCTTTGTTAAGAGAATTTACACATCACTGTTAGTGCTGCCAGTGTCAGAACTGAGGTGTGCCTCCAATATTTATTAGGGCATTATTTGCTGGGGATGTGGGGGAGAGATGAAGAGCAGCTGTCAATTTAAAGTTTGTACTGATCTGACATCCTGATTCATCTTGTAAGAGTTTAACCCCCAAATGCTTGGCGTGACTGTCTGACATCACTCCAGAGTCACTTCTGACTGTGATTTGCTTGCTGAATCCTGCTAAATTTTGGACAAGTCCATGTTTCCCATGTGTTCCGTGAATACATGAATAGATTTTCATTTCAGCATGTGGCATGGAAAGTCCTGTTGAATGCTTTGTATAATCAGTTTTAATAGTACTCTCTGGTTTATTTATTTATATACAAATTATATCAAACCTTGTAAAAGCAGATGATCTTTAACTTAAGTGCTGCAGTTGCTGTACTGCAAGAGGATTAAAGCGATTTAATGTCAGGCTATTGTCTATCCTCTGCGCTCTAATGAGTGTATTTTATTACAGCTCTTAATATGGCTGGACTGGTGGGTTTATGAGATCATTCTAGGTACTTAATGACAGCACACCACTAATCATGTGCCCTCTTCTTGACTTAATAAATATCAATGTCTGATGGCAGCCTGGCAAGTATAAACCTTTCAACCTCATGAAGTTTTGAGAGGCTAAGGGGAAAAAGAAGCTGTTATGACTGTAAATGAATAGCATTTAAAGTGCAATTGCTGATTCTTTAGCAAAGAAGCCAATTGCATGTTAGATCTGATTTCTGACTAAAAGGAAATTACTGGGATGATGTTTGGACATAAGATTTTTGATTATTTAAATCTCTTGGTTCACACAAGTAGTAAAGTTGGTGTATCCTCAAGAAAAATAGAAATGAAAGACTCTATTTCTTCACTTATCCCCCTGCAAAGAGGTGTTTGACCTTCGCCAGGCCAGCCTCTCCAAGTCTGGGAGAAGTAAAAACTCAATGTTTGCCCTTTCAACTATTTTTCTGAGGTTTCAATTCTGATCTGTTCCCAGCAACTGAGGACCAAACTTAGGAGTGAAGAGTAAAACAGTGCAGATGATGGGCTGTTGGTGGCTGAGTGCCTACCAATGTGAAAAACAACAGGAAAAGCCACTACAAGAGACGTATCTCCTTTCTCTAGTCACCCCTTGTCCAGCTAACCATCATTTGTCACCCTACCTGTCATGCCTCTCTTATTCTCCTGAGGAACCTGATATTGCACCCTGAAGGCAAATAGGACTTTCTTGCATTCATTTCAAAGGGAGAGTGTTTATACATTTTCGTTCCTCTACATAGACAAAGGCACAAATGCTTACAGATGTGCTTACAGATATCTTTGCATTATGTGCCAGTGCTGATTCTGGCCCTGAGTCTGTATTATCACCTCATATAACTGATAACCTTCTCTTGCAGCTCAAAAAAGCCAACTGTTGTTGACTTAAAAAGTATGGTCTTTCCTACCTAACTATTGACCAAAGTGATCTATTTCAGTGTGTGACTGCTAGAGAAGACATTTAACAGAGCTAAACTTTTTGGTCCTACTCTCCATACAAGCCTCACAATATTTTCTTTCCAATGTACGTATAAAACCACTAGAGTATTTTAACATTTTACTTCTAGCTTTAGCCAGCATTAAATGAAACATGTCTTGGCCAGCACAGAGCCAACAGGAAAGAGGTCAGTTTACACTTAAAAAAATGTTGGAAAGCAACATTTTGGAAACTGGTCTTTGTAACATGAACACATCAAACACATTTCACAACATTAAAACTGCTATCACTGGAAAATGTTAGCTTAACAGATGTGTTTATTTAGGTGATTTTCAACTTAGTCTGTGAATATAGATTGCAAGTCCAAAAAGAATGGTACAGATAGTATTTTACTTTTGTTTAGCTTATCTTGACATTTCTCATGTCTAATTACTGGTGAATCAAATGAGATCAGACTACATCACACACGAAAAACCAGAGTCAAAGTAAAATCCTTGGCTATGCTTTTTTTCTGTTTGTTTTGAGTGCTTAAACACCTTAAAGTAATGCTTAAGTACCTTAAACAACAGCCCACATCTATGGCATACAGAAACCCCCGAGCCCTCCTAAATTACTCTAACACCAGATTACAGGCACTACTTTAGCTCACTCAGACCTAGGAGCCAGGTTACTTTGCTTCACCTTCCAGTGGGTAATATTAGACTATAGGCCCTGGGGTTTTGGTACTGTACATCTACAAAAATTGCAGCTATCCGTAGCATATTTCCACTATCTTGGGAAAAAAATCTCAAACCATGCTTCTTCTTAGAAATCCTAAGATACTTCCAGACCAAACAGGTTAAGCAATGCAGAATCCTTAGCAGCACCTCAGACTGACTTATACCACGCTGCTAAGAGTGCTAGCTGTACTTCATTTTAATGACTGCTGGAGTCTGTTTCTTAGTCTGTGAGTAAAATCATATGACAACAACCAGTGTGGACACACATATGCATGGAAAGTGCAGATTTGAAAAGGATTCTCAGTTATGACGTCATTGTAAGGTCAGGGTAAGATACAGGAAAAGTATGGATTTGGTTTCCTTTTAGTATTTGTTAACAGGCAATATTGGACAATATATTTTATTTAAAATAAATGTGGGTGGATAAATTGGTGGTAAAAGGCTGGCGTGCTAACAAAACTAAAATTTGGTTAAGGAGTGCACTTTTACATTAGCCCTGTTACCTTGAAATCAGCAGAATGTCTGCCTGTGACTTCAGTGGGCTTTGGGTCTGTCCCCATTTCTTGTTCTACTTATGACAAGGGCTGGCTTAATGCTGGCATACAGCCTAGCCCTCTCAAGAGCCCTGTGATTTTTTTTTTTCCTAGAATCCAGGATTTCCATATTTCTTCTTCAATGTTCTTGCCTTTCTGGTGGTTAAAATTTGCCCAAACATCATTTTTTTAAAATCTTAAGAAAAAAAAAAAATTCTTGCCTGAGGTCCCTTTTTGCATAATGGGGATCAGGACTCATGAAAGGCTGTTTCATGACAATACACTCTTTTGTCCAGGCCATTGGCTCAACTGCTAAGGGCTTTCACATGCCTCTGTCCACCCATCCCATCCTCTCATAACCTAGAGTTGTCCCAAGGCAAAAAGCAGTGAGGAGCAATGAGTATTACCCAGTTTCTACATCTGTAATATGGGAAGCCTCCTAATCTTAATATGAGCCACTATAGTCATCTGTGTCTAATATTACAGTTGTGTATATTCTCTGAATAAGACATTTTTTTTCTAGTTGGCATTTCTTGGCTATTGTGGCTATGAGCTGTAAACCATGGGCTTTTAGTTAACAAGATGTGTGGAGGGGTTCTGAGGAGCCTTCATTAAGCATTTCCCAATAATGTTAGGAACTGTAGCCAGGGAAGCAGCTAATTTGATTTTCCTTGTTCAAATATGCTAAGACAGGGGATTATTCTTAAATGTAATTGTTCCCTGGGGAAACGAGGAGAAGAGAAAAAAACAGGGATGGAGTTACATGAACACCCTCCCCAGAAACTGTTTTTATGGTCTGTGTTACTGTTCTCTGTCTATTTTTTACACTGTACATCTGCAGCTGAATTGTATGTAGTCTGTCTTTATCATTGATTGTCATCACAGGCCCAGAGCAAGGCAACCACAGAGGAAGTGGAATAAGACCCAAACAAGGCAAAAAATGAGTATAAACATATATTAGTTCCTCCAAGGCGCCTGGAAGCAAAGTAGTACTTCCATCACTCTGCCCTCATTATATCACCATCTTTTGAAGCCAGGCATTTTTTATATTAGAGGGTATAGTTAGCAAGGATAATTACAATAAGTTTTAATTATTTGGAAGCCAAATCTAAGTTAGTAACCATAGAGTTAAAACAAAGAAACCATGTAAGCAGTGAAAGTCTTTGTGCAGCCTGGTTTGTCATACAGCTTTAGTTTATTGGTTTTTTATAGCTGTACACATTGTCTCCATCCTGTTAAATGCTAGTCTGCCATGGCTCTCACAACCTATGCTTTATAGGAGTTGTAATTTGATAATGAATATGCTGCATGCTAAAATTTAAAACCGAGTCATATAGGCTCCAACCCAGTGTGGGTTGCTTCTTCCTATTTCCTTCCCCAAAAGCTATGGAAAAATTTCCAGGTATCACTTCTCCAAGTCATCAAAGAGTAAAAATTAAAAAATAAAAACAACGAAAGAAAGAATAGGCTCAACAATCCCAAACGCTCCTTCTCAGGCAGAAAATCCCTCCCAGATAAAAATGCTTAGAGATTTTTAGTGCAAACCAACACTGGGCAGTGTGTGTAATCTGAAAAGTCATTTGAAAACTAGCTTTGATTTCAAATATGAGCTAATGTGCAAGTTGTAAAGCAAAGCCTTTCAGTATTGGCTTATTTCAAAGCAAGTGTTAAAGCCTTTGCTGAAGCAGAGGCTCAAGAATATATCGTAGCAGAATATCTTTCTGTATGCTAGAGAAAAAGGTTAGGCAGAATTCCTGTGAGCTATAAAAAGTCCCCAAATAACTTCAGAGACATCAAAATGTCATCAGGTTGTTATACTTCAAATTATGAACAGGTGGTCCAGTGATGTGATGCAAAAAGAGTCCAAGTCTCTGAATTTCAGACCAGAAGTCTCTTTATTATTTACTACTAATTACGTTGAACTGTGAACTACATTTAAATCAAGCTTCTCCTGAACTCTGTCTGCTCTGAAAATTCTAAGATCATTAATCAGATACTCCACAAGCACAATATTATCAAAAAACAAAACTTGCTTTTGGCCTTTCTGTTGATTTTTTATTTTTTCCTGCCCATCTGCAGGAGCGTGGCTCTCTTCCAGCTCAGCTGCTGCACTGACTAGAGCTGAAGGTGGAAATACTTTCTCTGTGGACTACCACACAGAGGAACTGCCCAAACCCTGCAGTGCAGCAGCCCTTCTCTTAGAAGATGCTGCAAAACTTGAGCTGCTGTGGGGAGGCCCCCCTGTCTGTGTCATCTGGGGGACTGGATGTGAGACCTTGTGATGAAGAAAATAGCAGCCTTCATCATTTGCATTCAGCCACTCCGTTTGTATCATCAGAAAACCCTTTTTGTGCACCGCCTACAAAAGCACATGTAGGTAAATTATAGCTCTCGAAACTCGCGTTGTACTTGAGCTGTTCCTGCACAGCTCCTTGTGGGGGGTGCCTTGAGTTCCTGGAAGCAGGGCTGGGGGAGAAAACAAGCCTAAAAGACATCTAAAGCACAGTTCCCAAACTGCACTGGGACGCAGACGCTTGCTCAGTGAACTGTGGACGACACCTGGAGAACGACTTTCACTTCTTGCCAATGAATTTCCCCCCAAGTTCCCCCATTTTGAGCTTTTCAAGGTATGTAGTATGTGTCCAGGGGCTTTCAGCCTTTCACCCTTGTGAATATTTTTGGTATGAGTTGCAGCCCTGGGACAGCTCACCAGCCTGGTGTTAGAGAGCTGTGAATGCAGATACTTCCCAACTGTGGCCAAATGGGAGAATATTTGCTGTGGTGTTGTACAGAATTTAGTTATAGTCTCACTGCCTCTGAAATTATTTTGTGGAAGGACTGAAGGATTGGTTTCTCCTATCAAAGCTGTCGATGTGCCGCTGTTTGGTGATGATCCTGAAGTGTTCAAAATTACAGGAGTCACTAGCATGTGTGACTAAGGATTTATGAACTCGAGATTTGTAGCTTAGATGATAGCTTCCATGAGCCACAGGAAATTTTCAAGGAGAGATGAAATAAATTGTTCCACCTTCCTTCCTCCTCCCTCTACCTCAGTAACCTGACAGCTGAAACTTTCACATCATTACAGGCTTCTCCCCCCAAGGAGGCAGAATCAGATTAGCAAGACTTCTCTGGAGACTGCTGTTTTCATTTCCTACTTCCACATGTGCAGAGGCAGCACCTTGAGGCCAAAGATAAGGGGGTTTCCTTCATGTGTTTCTTGGAGTACGGATCTGAAAGTTTTCAGTGAGCCACCAGGTAATGAAGTTGCAGTACAGCTATTCTAAGAATCAAGATGACCATGTGTAAAGAAGGGTTAAAAAATGGAGGTACACGGGAAACAATAATATTTTGCAATAAAAGACCACGTAATATTTGGAGGGACTATTGCAAAGAAGCTGTGACCAATAGGGAAGTTTCTCTGCCCCAAAATATAGTGTAGAATAGTCTAAATGATGTTTTCACAGTTAAATTGTGGAGCTGGGAGGCCTGACCTCTCAGCTGGGCTGTGTCAGAATCCTTGCCTGATGCTGGAAAACCCACTTAGGTCAATATTTTCCTTCAGACCCTTAATTCTGTCAGGTCTTTGTGTGCCTGTTCCTGTAGTCACAAAGGCTGTTTCTTGCTTGTTTGGAAGGGGACAGCATATACAGCTCTATCTAACATAATGCAATCTCTAGATTCTTGATACCTCTTAAGAATCCATATCAGGAAGTTTATTACTGAAGGTTCAAACTGAGAAGTTCTTGTAGAAAATAACGATTCTTGTCTTTCAAACTGAGATACTGCCTGTCTTAAATAATCATCATGGGATTAATTCAGTCATCTTTTACCTGCTTTGGGAATCTTAGAAGGATTAATAATAATAATACATCATTTTTGAAACTCTGGTGTACATTTTTAACATGATGTTTGACAGGTTTGCATAACGTATGCTTAATCAATTAGAAATTTTGTACATATGCATGACACTACATGAATATTCCTCTGATCTTTCTCCAGCACACTTGTAGACACAGGGTTCTTGTACAGTATTTGGAAAAAAAAGGAAATCATTTCATTCAGCTCCCACTTATGAACAGTTTCAAAAAGAAATAGCTTTGCATTCACTAATGAAAGAAAAAAACCACGAAATCTGTCTGTCTATCAGGAAATCTGATACGTGCTACACTTGCTAAATCCCCTTTTCAGTGAAATGGATTAAGAGACCTTATAGAAAAATGTAAGTGAAAAAGTGGGATAATAAACTGCATGCTTTAAATAGAAGATAGGATTATACTTACTGCTCTGGGAAAAAAAAAAAAAAAAAAGATGTTCTTTGTACTGTGGAAGTAAAAGCAGTTCCATACACATTTCAAACCTTTATTCTGGACCTGAGCTGTGTACCAGTTTACTGTTACTTAAACTTGCCATGAGATGTCAATGGACAGAGCTTACACTTCATTCTTTGGAACGTAGATGAAACTCCATCTGGCATCAGTGACATTCGCAACTGTATACCACTGGGCAGGAACTGGATGTGAAAATTTCTTATTTTATGAATTATTAGTCATAATCTAAAAGTAAGATCATAGATGAGAAAAGATCCAAAAACTAGAAGCATTCGAAATGGTTCTGGATCAAAGATATACTCAAGGGGGTTTTGATCGAGTGAACTAAAATCTGTACACTAGATCTTAAAAAACAAAAATCCCTTTCTATTGTGAATCTTCTTTACCCATTTCAATTTGGCACGGATGAAGATGCAAAAGCAAACCACTCATCTGATACTAATTCTTGTATAATAGCTCAAGATGGCTGACCAAAGACCAGCTAATGGGGAAAGGAATGTAATTTATTGACAAACACTTCAGTTAACATGAGCAAAGTGTATGCTTATGCATGCCAGTTTAGTGGCCCCAGTGGTCAATTTGAGGGAGAAAAGGAAATAGCGGTGAAATTAATCATACTGATGCCTGTTTGTCTGATATTTTTGGCATATTGCAGAACATTAACTACAGTGAAATTTGGCAAGGGATTCTGATTTTCAATGAAATAATTTATTTTGTAACATACTCTCCCCTACCTTATTATTCTTTGGCATGTAACACACTTGGAGATTAGAAGGTCAGATGAAAATATTCATTAGTCACCTAAAAATGGTTACGGCATCTGACAAGGAGGAAATCAAGTCACAAAAATCCCTTCCAGGGCAGGTTGTGAAAGGCTGCACTTGGTGCCAAATGTGGGACTGGTCAGACCTATGTTTAGAAACCCATGATAAGTTCTAAACACAGTTTGATGAAAACCCGATGCAAGTCTTTCCTTTCCCTGTCATCCGCTGACATTAAACTGTGAAGTTGCCTGTGATGTCAGTTCTGAATTATTCCCTCTTGATTGCTGACTCAAAGGCTGGACGCTAATGGAGAACTGAGATTTTTAAGGTTCATCAGAGAAGGCATTAAAAATCTGAAAAGTATGCTTGACTCTTTGGCTAGAGTATGATCACATGGCTTTTCTGTGCTCTGTTAACTATTCTTTAACAATAATTTTGCAAGAGGGTTTTTTTTTTTTCCAAGGGCTGATTTCTTTTTGTTTTTGTCTTCATGCTCTGTACATGGAGAGGGACTATTGGCATGAATACAGAAATTCTTTGCCGGAGTTTGAGCATTTAAGGGAAATTTCATGTGGGAAAGACACCGGTCACTCTACACTAATAAGAAAGCTTAAAAGGAATGTTAAAACTACTTTAGGCAACTTTGGAATATTTGAAATAGTCAGAGGAATAAATCAACTGAAGCTATGAGATTTTGCTCCTGAATTGGCTCAGACAAATATCACAAAAGTCACTGCAAAATAACCCTCTGGTCCTGCAGAGACACACGTTCTTAGCTTTAACTCAATGGGCTACTTGCTTGATAAAAGTTTTAGCTCTTTGTAATCACAGTGGGGTCCTGACCAGATCGAGGCTGATGGTCCAGGCTTGACTTCTTCAGACAACCAAAGGAAGGGTGCCTTTGTCTCTGTCTGGTTCCCAGGATAATTCTCTTACTTGAGAACACGCTGCTTTTAAAACTAGTACCGAGGCTTTTTCTTGTCCTATTATTGTCTCTGAACAATCTTCCCTTGCCCAGAGAAAACTGACTTATCTGTCCCTATTTTTTTCTGTCCTAGCTGTTTTTTCCCACTAATAAACAAAACCAATCTATCTGCACAGTAACTATTCCAATAAGCAGGTCAGCATTCAGCATTTGTAATTATTACAGAGCAGCTCCAAATCTGCTCATGTTCAACTCACGCTTTTCAATTCTGGCATGCTTTCTTAATGCTGGAAGCGTTTCACAGATACTAGCTGGTTATACTTTCCAAGAAATCTGGTGTAGTTAAAATAGTATAGTTTCCATTCAAAATAAACTTTTATCCTCCCCCCCCGTTATTAGAAGAGGTGGCACTCTGTGGAAGTTCAAATACAGATGTGATGTAATTTTGAAGGAAAGGTACCTCTTTACAACTTCTGAGAGTCACTTGAAAACTATTGCACACATTGTGATAGGGCAGTGATAATTGGAATACAACTCAGAATGAGGAATCAGCCTTTGGAGGAATGTGCAGTGTTGAATGACTTGGGGGAAGAGAAGAAACAGAGAGATGCAAAGAAAACTACCAGCTAAGAAATCAAACACTACATGAACTATTAGAATGAAATCAAATCTAGGCAATTATAACAGGGTGAAAGAAGAAAACAGGAAAAATATTCAAATGCTTGAAAAAAACAGTAATCTAGTTAAGCACAAAGAGTGTAGAGGAGAAATACAGCAATAGAACAGAACTTGTCAAACAGACCTTAGAGAGCAACAGAAGTAGGAGATGAATGGAGTGAAGTAGGAGGGAGTAAGTTAAAACCAATGCGCACAATCAATTTAGAATTCAACTGTCTATCTGGTATTTATGGGAAAGCATCCATAAAGCTCAGGGAACATATAGAATCCCATGGGGTTATTATCATATTTCTTGGTGCTTGCACTAATATTGTACATCTGCCCGGCAGAGTACAATAGTTTCAAAGAGAAGGAAATTGTCTAAGTGATCCATTACTGATTTTCAGCATGGTGAGAAAGAGAGGTCAAACATGGAACCTTTCCATCCGCCTTTCTCCCCAGACTCTGCATGCAAGCAAGATCCAAACCTTCCTGGCTAGTGTTGGTAGAAGGAAACAAAACTTGACGAGCTTTTTTGTAAATGCTAAATTATCCTTGTTTTCCCATTATGCAGCTAGCCCAAAAAGAAACCTCATTTAACATCTTGAACATTTCATAACCTAAATTTCCAGTCCATCTCATGATGGAAGTAAAATTAAACTACAATCTTTTGAGGTCATCTCCGATTAAGGGTGAGGTATTTCTTGACATTAGTCCATGGTGGAGAAAGGCCTGCATTTTTGGTATCACCCACCCAGCACAAATTTCAGTCCCTTGCATGGTGAGACACTGCTTTTGGCAAGAGTGCCCAAGCGTGGGGCCAAGCCCCCTGGGCCAGGCTGGACAGGCCCTTTTATAGTGTCTGTGAGAGCAGGAGTGGAATGAGGGCTTGCAAGTCTTCCCATGTCTGAGCTCTTTGCCTTAGGAGCCAGCTGCCCCACTCCAGGTCCATGCTAGTGTGCGAGTCAACATGCAGGTAGTGCTTATGACCAGAGAGCTTGAGTCCGAGCCTTGCTCTGGTTTGACAGCAGGAGGTATCCAAAGATGTTCTTCATCCCTGGCAGTTTACGTTTACTGAACGAAGCCATATGCACTTTGACCATGAGATCAAATGAGGCAATACTGCAACAAAGCCATTGTAGAAAGGGATGGTGGGACAAAGTTATCTGGTGGAAATCCACTCAAACCAAAAATTGCGTCAACTGGAAACTGAACTCAGGCTTTCAGTCTATTTCAGGCAGTTGCTGCATAGCTGAACTTTGGAGAGAGAGCAAGAGAGTAAAAAAACCAACAAGGTTCTCAACTTCTGGCAAAGCTTGCTCTTTCTTAAGGACTAAATGTAAAGCTTAATGAAGTCAGTTAGTATCAACCACCTCTGGGTCAGAAAAGCTCATGAATGTTCATTTACAGACTAAAGAAAAATCCAAATTAATGATGTGCTGATGGGCAAACCTTGCCTCTTCCCCTTCCACTGCTGTCAGGGCAGGCTGCCTTTATTTGCTGCTTCAAAAGAGTAATAATATTGCACCTATTGGGCCAGAATTTAATGGTTATTTCCATCATAACTGCCATACAACACTTGCAAAGGCTCCAATTTTAATAGCTACTCTCTTTTTGGTATTACAGTGAAGTGGCTTTTCAATAAGATATACACAAGCAGAGTTTTTTATGAAAAGACTGACACATCATACCAGCATTATGTTTGAACCAGAAATACAATACCTTGTCTGAGTTTTTTCAGGACTCTGTTGTTGGATCTTTGAACTTTATTATGTCCAAACTCTCTGTAAACAAATTCATTCTTCTAGAATTCAGCCTAGCATTTTAAGTGTCTTGGGGGAGGGAAATGGCGTAGTATTATAGCACAATGATTTTCAGATATATTTTTAGTTTATTTTTCTCACAGCAGTGTAGTTCGGTGTAGTGGTGTATGTCCCCCCGAATCTTTATTATTCACAGCTATAAATGAAGGATACTGTTTAAATAAGCCATAATTTACACTGGATGTCTGAAAACCATGCTAACTTCAACATCAGTGAAGAGATAAGTCTGTCACTTAAAACCTTAATGGTTGTAATTCAGGAGAGTCTAAATTGTACACTTGCATTTAGAGTATTAACAACTTTAGTCATCATTAGCAGCAGAGAAGTGCTTTTCTTTTTGCTTTTGTGTTTTAATTTTATCAGTTACGTGTAAGTATGAAGAGATTGCACTGAATGATAAAATTGAGGGTTAGATATTTTAAGAATTGCAAATATTTTACAGTGTGTTAACCAAGAATCATGCAGAATTCCAAACTACATGATGTGATAATTTATTCATAAACTGGGAGGGCAAATTCAAAGATGTGTGCTGCCACAGCAAGCCACAGGCTCTCCTGTTGTTCAGAAATGGCTTCAGAAAAACAATGCTGATGGAGCCGTGGTGCACTTTACACCTGCTGATGGCTCAAATGCAACATTCTCATGCATACAGGACCAAACTGGAGCTTCCTAAAATGGAGCAGACTGAAGACTTGGAAAAATGTTTCCACACTCAAGTCCAGTTACAGATTTTAATATCATAGGCTAAAATTTCTAACTTTCTTGCCAAGAATGTATTTAAAAGTTGCAAAACATGCACTGAAAATCAATGCCAGATTATGGGCAGCTGGACTATTTTCAATGAAGAACAATGTTTAAGCCGTCATTTACATCATGGACAAACCATGGTGGAAAATGTGTGCAGTCTTTCAATTTAGTTAAAAGGGGAATATAAAACTTCCCTTTGCAATCAGGTTGTTAGCTTACAGCCAGATCATCTTGGGGGCTTCTGCACAGAAAGGGGCCTTTGGCACACAGATTGGCCTCTGCCCAAGCAAGAAAAAAAGAAAGAAAGAAAAAAGTGCTGCCATGGTATCTTTTATACCATCGTATCATGTTTCTAAGCCATTTTTCTGCCAGGTTTGTTAGATAAAGATCTGATTTAAGAGATGTTGGATTCACTGGATTTACTACTGTCGTGGTTTAACCTCAGCCAGCAACTAAGCACCACGCAGCCGGTCACTCACTCCCCCCCATCCAGTGGGATGGGGAAGAAAATTGGGAAAAGAAGTAAAACTCGTGGGTTGAGATAAGAACGGTTTAATAGAACAGAAAAGAAGAAACTAATAATAATAATAATGATAACACTAACAAAATGACAACAGCAATAATAAAAGGATTGGAATGTACAAATGATGCGCAGGGCAATTGCTCACCACCCGCCGACCAACACCCAGTTAGTCCCCGAGCGGCGATTCCCCACCCCCGCTTCCCAGTTTATATACTAAATGGGACGTCACATGGTATGGAATACCCCGTTGGCCAGTTTGGATCAGGTGCCCTGGCTGTGTCCTGTGCCAACTTCTTGTGCCCCTCCAGCTTTCTTGCTGGCTGGGCATGAGAAGCTGAAAAATCCTTGACTTTAGTCTAAACACTACTGAGCAACAACTGAAAACATCAGTGTTATCAACATTCTTCTCATACTGAACTCAAAACATAGCACTGTATCAGCTACTAGGAAGACAGTTAACTCTATCCCAGGTGAAACTAGGACAACTACTCACCTCCAAGGCTGATGGATCACACCCTGGTCATCTTTTGTGCAGAGCACTGCTAATAACAGAAGAAGGAAAAGCAACGGTGCGATGCTGTGGCTGCTCATGTTACAAGAAAACAAAAAGAGGAATACGCGTTCTGCACAGATTTACTGAAAACTACCAAAGTCGCTGTTTCAATTGCAGTCTGGGCTAGATTAATGGCATTTTGAATCATGATTTCTTACCACGTGTTTCTTGCTGGCAGTTTGAAATCCCACATTAGATTACCTTATGGTTCTTATGTTCATAAACTAAACTATGTGTGTATTTGGAAATGTTTTGTGTTTGGCATGTCTGGCAAAGGGGGCTGAGTGACCACTTTGCTTCACTGCAGATATATTGAAGTCTTAAAAATCTGGTGAACGGTAGACAGTGGGCTGTCATTTCCTGTTGTTGTGGCAGTTTTCTGCAAGGCTGGTTTGAAACATGTTGGCACAAATGATATGGCAGAAATGTTTCCATTTCTGATGTGCTGGGGCTAGTGTGTTTCAATACAAACTACTGGAGGAGTTTTTACTCACTGGAAGCCAGTACTTGCTTAACTTTCCCAATTAAAGTCAAAAGTTCACTTCAATATGGAATGTCTGGCTGGATCCAGGTCTGAGAGTCCTCTACTGAATTACACCTGTATGCCCTACTGGTTACAGGTGACATAAAGGAGAAATCATAATTGCCCTGGGGAGATTCCAGCTGGCACTGGTAGCTGGCATAAACAACCTCATAAATAAAAAGTGGTCTTTTCTTGCAGATGTGGTTAAGGCAGAGATAGCTGAGGGATGGGATGGTGTGGCATGGTACAGTACAGTACAGTACAGTATAGTACGGTACCATAATGGTCACCACTCCAGAAGCTCAACATGTTAAAACAGTCTCTTGAGCTTTATCACACAGGAGCTGTAGGTTAGAATTCAGAATTTTGTTTAATGTATTTGACCTTTTGCCTGTTTCTTGGTGTTTTGTTCAGATTTCTAAGCTTTTTCTCTTCAGCGAGGCAAAAAAGACTAGCTTTTAATCTCTTGCTGTTAGTTGACAGGACTGTATGGCAATATCTTTTTTTTTTTTTAATTCCCTTGGTATGTGCAGGGAGTGGAACCACTGAATCAGGACTCACTCCACAGTTTCTTCTGTAGTGTGTGGTCTAGTGATTCACTCTGACGATGCTGATCTTTGGAGGTTGGCTGGAGATTGCAATATGGAGACTTCATCATCAATGAGCAAAACGTCAGTGCAAATGAAGTTTGAGGGCAGAGAGGCTGAACCTTCAAGATTTTCTTCAGAGGTCAAGGGAAAGAATTATGGTTGGTCAGGGATGGCTCTATGACTGTATGGCCAATACCGCTGCTCTTTAATTAACCGTAAGCAAAATGGCTGGAATACAACAATGAAGGAAAATGAACTGCATTGAGATCTGCATTGAGACCATGTTCAGAGACTAAGGCTCCTGAATTAACTTATTATAAGCTTTGGCCCTGCCTTCGTTACTGAGACATTGATGTAATAGTAATCTAGGTCCCTCTGAAAACTTCAGTCACTTTCTCCGTATCTCCCCATCACGTGTTACGCGTAGGCGAAAATGACAGTGAAAGAGTAGACTGCATGGGTGCAGAGCCCTGTGGGCTGTGGTATTGACATGCTTTTATCAGCAACGCAATCTGGTAAAGAGTTCCTGAAAGTCTCTGCATTATGTGAAGGAATTAAGTTCTGCAGTAAAGAGATATGTGCTCTGTCTAAGTCTAAAAAAGGAGGAGTTAAAACACATCTGAGATGCTTCTCTTCATAGCATGTTTCCCCTGCTGTCTTCAAATCAACAGCTAGCATAAAGAAAATACAAGCATACTGATAACATATTGTCATGTCAGCTCCAGAAGGAAAGAACATTTATTTAGAGTTATTAAAGGTTTGTTTGGCCCACAATCTTTTGCAGAATGAAAAACAAAAATTGGAAAAGTGTTATTTTTGTTAAACATTTTAACTGAAAATTAGTGCATAGAGTCACGTCTTTACATGTGAGCTCTTGCTAGAGCCAAGTTTACTGGAGCTGTATCATGACAGCCTCCCAGGGCTACTGAGGTGAGAAGGAGGGAGCTTCAGGGGCCTCTGATGTGAGTTGTGAATGGTCTCTCCCTGTCCAAACGAGGGGAGAGACAACTTTGAGCAGAAGCACAGCTCCTGCTGTGCTGGCAGCAGCCAGAATGAATGTGTGTGGAAATCTCACCAAGGGCTGCTTTTTCATTTATTTATTCACCTATTACCACTACATCTTCCCAAACAACCTGAAACATTGGTTCACTGTACCCTCTAGAGCTCCTGTCATCATTGTGTTTGATACAGCTACACAATGATAGGGACTCAAAGGAAAGATTTTTCTGTGTGGACACAGTTTATGGAGCAATTCACAGGTAAATATGTTCCTTGAAATTTTACAGAAGCTATTATATAAACTGAGTAAGTAAAGTAAACTGATGCAAGACCTGATGTTTTGGGAGTGATTTCTGTTGCTCAGGGACAGCTGCTTGGGATCCCAAATTGGGAAAAAAGGTAATTCTAGAGAGGAGGAGGAATATATGTGGTGATAACACAAACCAGAAAAAATCCCATGTTAAATATATATTTACAAATACTGTTTAAGAGACAACAAGCCTTTGACTTATTAGGCTATTTATTTCCCCCTTTTTGAACAATTTCCTTAATAAGACTGAATGATTCACAAACATAGCCAAAGTGTCTGCCATTCTGCTTGTGACTGCCATTTTAATTTAGCTTTTTGGTCATATGCACATAAATTCATACATAAATACATATAAATCATTTTTAGATGCCAATGTTAGAAATACATGCAACAGTACGATGTCTAGCTTGCAGTTTGTGTCACTCAAAAAAAATGTAAAAAATACTTTTCTTCATGGAAAATATCAATAAATGTACAGACGTTGAAGAAGACACTTAAAATAAATGGCGGAGGTTTTTTATTCTTCAAAATCAATTTACCCCCCCCCCAAAAAAAAAAAACTTTGTGAAAGTGCAGAAGTGCAGCCGCTTTTTGGAATTTGTAGCACTATATTAAAGCATTTCAATTTGATTCTGAATGGCATCACAAACATTTGTTTCCCATTGATTTCAAGGTTTAAATGCAAAATCCTTTGAAAAAGCTTCCCATACTAAGTGCCTAAAAGAGTGGTTTGAAAGATCCTGATGTCAAGCTAGAACCAAAACAAATCTGAGGAAGCAAATCACTGAGAGTAGGAAAAAAAAGCATTACCATAGCAAAGCAGCTATAATCATATTTATCTGTTGTGCATTTGCAAAGCTGGAGTTTATACTGTTTATGCTAATCCTGTGTAGGGCTTGATCTCCCAGTTAACTGTCTGATAGTCTATTGTGGGACTATCAACAGACTGGGCAATAGTCTGCTGTTGTTACTAGAGTGTTCCCTGCTGCCCACCACAGTGGAGAAATCAGCATTTCTCTTGATCCCATCCACTCAAGACACCAGATATTACCACCCCGCTGATTATTGCCTGGTGAATTTGTCATTCTCCAGCACTCCGAGGACGATGCAGCACTGACTGTGCACGTAACACCTGAAGCAAAGCACCGCATTACTTCCATTCTCCAACACAACAATCTCCCTGACAATTTTCTTTTCTTCAAAGAAAATTAGCTTCTAATTATTTCATAATTTGGACATCTCTTGGGCTGTGCCAAGGTAAAGGAAAGCTTGCCAGCAACATTTGTGATTCATCTCTCTCTGCATCAGCAGCACATGAACCTGCTTTTTGTTTGACGGAAAGCTCTCTGGATTAAGCAGATGTGGTTTAGCAGTGCCTTGTACTAACAGCTCAGTGCCAGTAACTGACTCCATCTTCTAGCTTTGTCTCATCTTAATAAAGAGCTGATTATTATCATGCCACTGGTCTCTTGGGAACTGCACTTCTTGTGTTCAGTTACCAAAGGTGAGTGAAAGAAGCAGAGGGGAAGAGAGAAGAGCTAATAAAAAGGGTAAAAAGTACCTGGCACCAATAGCTGAAGGTGCTGCAATTCTAAATAGAAAAGCACAAAAGTTCTGGAGGCAGCAATACCCAGGGGTGCTTACAAAAAAATCTTTTCCTACTGTTGTTGCATCAGCTGGTCATCTGAACAAAACTCACTGAAGGTTATTTTACTATAGTAAAATGGCAAAGAGTAACTTTACATAACTGAGGAGTCCCTGTACCCTAATCTCCTATTTGTACCTTTGATATTAAACTCACAGTATCACATTTCTAGATGAAATTGCTGTAAAATCTCATCTGAACAGCAGCCTAGCACATGTTTTAAAATGTTATCCAGTAACTAGCAACTGCTGTACCAAGCCCTGAAACTTGTGATTGATTCAGAAAATTATTCAGCATTGAGTAATAATTCATGTAAATCCTCTTTTTGGCTTGGTAAAATGCAGCTATGGTTAATAACATTATTGGCAAAACTCCTGTGAGGCCAGAGCCTGTGCCCAGCCCTGCTAACGCAGCAAAGGCTCTGGGCAGGAGGAACCTACTTACCCAGTTTCTGCAGCCAGAGTCATTTTCCCATTGGCGGGCTGTTGAATACCAAAATGCCACTACCATAGAGGCAGCTGCCCCTTTGTACTGCTTGCATTTGACTTCTTAGACTACAGAATTGACAAGTAATTAGCTATTAGCTGCAACTCTGCCCTGCTGTACCTGCCAGGGATAATCATCTGAGAAAAGTCTGCCCTCTGAAGAGCAGAGCTGTGTAGGCTGGCACATGCTTTGGCATGCCCCTGAAAGTGAGGAGCAGACTTGATTCTTGCTGTGCAAACATGTCAGTGACAGCATAAAATCTGAGTAAAATATTTATCTGCTAGGTTCAGTGTATGCTTGTCAGCATGAATTAAAAAAAAAAAAAAAAGAACTTGTAGGAACATATCTGAAAGGAGGAGACATTTTGCCTACTCCTCATTCACCTGGAATATGCTGTCCTTTCATATCTGTCACTAGTTTAAAAAATATTTCCTCTCATATTTGTCAGTGAACTTTGGGACAAATTGCATTCCTTCTCTTTTGTCATTGTAAGGAGGTCATAAATAATGATGCTTACCAGAATGAATATATTTTATTTCTTTGAATGGTGCAGCAGACACAGCAAGTGCCTACGCTGGGCTGTTTGGCAATCCGGGTCTTAGTGGCTAACGGAACTTTCACTTTGAGAAACCAGTCATGGTAGGTCCTAAGAAGTACTTAGTGGCAAAGAAAGTACTCAGCACCTCATTTCGAGGATTTCGTTAGGCAGAAAGGGAGAGCCCACACTCTGCTTAGTTTTCAGCTCAAATGGAGACTGTGTTTGAAAAGTTTACACACCATCCAAATATGAATATAAATTCAAAGAATTTACAGGACAGGAAAAGACTGGGAGATTCTGAACCATCGGTGAGACCACCGAGGCATCCATCTTCAGAACACAGCTTTTTCGCAAGGCTTCAGAGTGCAGCAAACCAAAACATAGAGAGGGAGCAGGAAGGGAGATTTAGATTAGCAGGTGTAGTTTCTGGTATTGGAAGAGTCCATTTGGCCTACTTTTGCTTGCGTGATCTTGAATCTGGTTTTATCTATCTATTAATCTATTCTCCTATTGGTATTTTTTCTTAGGACAGAAGATTAATAAAAGTATCATTTTAGAATACTATTTTTCCTTCCAAGCAATTCATTTTATTTGAATATTTTTGAGCCTTTAATAAAATGAAAAAATGGCAAACCTCTAGTAATTATATTAAATTGTTATTATCATTATCACCAGTGTAAGAGGTCAATCAAAGAATGCTAAAGCACAATCATTTTATTCGAGCTGTGTCTTAACTCCGTCTCAACTCACGTTGCATTTCATAGTTGTAATTGCCCTTTGGTACCAAGCTGAACTATTCTCCCCTCTCACTCTCCAGGCGTCTGGCTGCGGTCCTCACATTATCTCTTCACCTTTATTCTGGCGGCTCCTGCAGTGAAGGCAATCTGCAATGCTGGAGGGGCTGTTGGCACTGAATGCTGTGATAATGCGATGATCGCAGTGCAAAGTGCTTAACCAGATGCCTTGTGAGGACACCACGCTCTGTGCAGCCTGCACTGGCAGTGTGGGAGGTTTGGGATGATCCCGACTGGATGTGAACAAGCACCTGTTTGGTATTTGTCTACCTGAGGCTCTCATTTCACATCTCTTCTAGTGCAAGCTCCCGCTGTGTGTAGCTCCCAGTGCAGGCGCCCTCCTTGCACCAAACCTGGACATTGAGCCATGGTCAGAGCAAACACTGGTTCTGGGGAGGGTTGTTTTTTACCCTGGATCAGTTCAACGGTCGAAGAGCTATGCACACATTGTACTTCCCTAGCAGGTAGGGTGATGCAGGAGCAGGCTGATGAGGCCAAGGGCTGCCCAACCTGCTGCTGCTGCAGCTTCTGAATTTTGTCTTTGCTATTCACCTGCCACTGTTTCAATCCACTGCGCTATGCAGGTGGCAATATGGTGAAAGATATGCTCTGCTAGAGAGACTTCAGAGGATGCCACTGGGCTGATCCTATACAGGCATCCAAAACTTCCCTGTCATTCTTCAGGCTAAAAGGCCAGTCTGGGCTACTCTGAGTGCAGGAGGCTTTGGATAAAAATCTTAAAAAAAAAATCAAAGCTTGGAAACAGTCAAAAGCTCTTTCTGTTAGCACTATAGTCACTCTCCTTCATTGTCTGAGAGTAGTTTTACAGGTACTTCTACAGTGTTCATACAGCCTTGTTTCCTACCTTAAAAAGGGAAGCGTGAATTGGGGGGGGGGGGGGGGGGAAGCTGAAGCAGCCATAGTTAAGCAACTGTATCTTCTTCAGGATTGTTTCTTTTCTCTGCAGCTGTCACGCATGATTACATTTGGAAGTAGAATTAGGTCAATATTTGCTACAGTGTTTTGGAGTAAGGTATATGGTAAACGTCTATTAGAAATATGCAGTTAAACAAAACCTCAATGAAGGTACTACAGTTATAGCAAAAGTCTGACAGCCAAGCCAAAGTACTTACAGATTGTAGCCCAAATGGTCTCAGCTTTTAAAAATGTGTATCAATTTTGAGTATTCCCTTGAAACACCATAGAATAGATCAGCAGTGGTGCTCAGTAACCCAAACTCCCTTTGTCAGTAACTGAAAATCAGGTTGTCTGTCAATTTGGCTCCAATATTCATGTCACATCTTTAAAATACAGTTTCCTGTGATGCAATTTAATGAACTACTTATACTCCTATAGTGTGTTGGGAAAATGAAGTCATTAACGTTGTGGTGTCTTGACAACCTCATATCTATAGAAAAGGGAGAGGAAGAAAATGTCAGCTTTGCTCAGTAGCTGTTTTGGTGGCTTGTAAGATCCAGGTAAACACAATCCAAACCCAATAATAAGTGGTAACAAAGGTTATGATTTTTTCTTTCAAAGTAAAAAATCATAAGTCATAATTTTCAATAGAATTGAGAAGAGACAGTTATTTTTGAAAACCAGGCAAGTCTGCAGTCATCAGCATAATATGTGACAGATAAATGAAACCCTTTCTCTTGGAATTCACTGAGGGTCCCAAACTCTTTTTTTTTTTTTTTTTTTTTCTTCCCTAAAGAGAAGTCAGAGACAGAAAAGTATACAACATTATAAAATTAAGTTACGGAAATTCACAGCAAATATATTCCTTGAAATAACATTTCTGCAGTAAATGGTGTATTGTTTGTGTTGGAAACATTGTAAAGTTAAAAGAAAAAGACTCCACGGCTTCCTTATCTGTAAATTTCCCCTTTCCAACTAATAAACATGAAAAAGGCAAAAAAAAAAAAAAAAAAAAAAAAAAAAGGAGAAAACAAATGCATAGAATGAGGCAAAAAAAGACTTGAACCTAATTCTTCTGGTTTTCACTCTGCTGTGAGTCAGGGTAGCTCAATTTACCTCCCTAGAATTATGTATACTTTAGAGGAGGTAAAAAGCATGGCCTCCTTGCTTCAAATAGGCTGTGCAATGACCATTTTACAGTTTAAGCACTTTCTCTTAATATATTCCATCTGGTATTTCCTTTCTATCCTTTATGATGTTGTATATTATTTACGATGTTGCATATGATGTTGTAATGAGAAAGACACAGACCTCACGATCTGGCTTTCCATTTTGATTTGAGTTCATTCAACAAGGTCTTATTTTCTCTCCATGCCTTTCTTGCATCCATGGCTAGCTCTGCACCATGTTCGAAGCATAGGCCATGCTTCATTTAGCACTGACTTTGACCTGCAGTTGGCAGAGCTGGCACACTGTGCCTGGTGTCTGATGCCTCCCTATTTTGTTTTTACTGTTGTCAAAATATTATGGCAGCAGAGATCTTCGTGCAAGTGTAGATGCCTACAGTCAAGCTTGAAGTTTTCAGAAGGTAGTAATAAGGAACATGCTTCTGACTTTTAGCCTGGCTGCATGGCCAAACATCATGAGGCCATTGGCTGATGATCAGAGAAGCTGCTCAGTTGTGCATAGCTGGTTAGTAGCCAGGGGGGAGCTGGTTATACTCAGTATTGCCAGTTCTTGTAGGCTAGTCCATAGTCACTGAAGCATACCTGTAACCTGGGACTGGTACCTGGAAAATATAACATGACAGTGGCTATCAGGAGCATAAAGAAGAGATGGGAGGAAGGAGGTGGGATCGATACACGTCTTTCAGGATCAGACGGCTAGCTTTACAGGCTGATTTCTCAATAAAAATGGCTGGATAACTGTTTCTAAACAAAGATAGATATTAGTTTTGATACCAGTCCTAAAGTTAGGCTGCAGATTTCAGACAGCCTTTCCTTATGACCCTGACTCCTGCACAGCCCAGGGCTGTAGCTCAGCAGGGAGGGAACAGGCATTCCCCTGCAGTTAAATGCATGCAAGTGCTATTGAAACTGGTGGCAGTTGCTCATGCATATCAGCAGACAACAACGAACTGAAACCATGAGTTGAAATCTCCTCAGTTCTGCACACAAAGAATCTGTGGCAAGGTTTCCCAAAGGCTGGTGTTTCACACACTCACCATTTGTGCCTCTTGTTATTCACAATAGCTGCCAACTTGGTAAGACATTAGCAGAGCTGGTCTTAAGTTCACACAACAGCTTTCAGTTGCACAGAGAGTTTGCCTTTCCCTTTATTAGTAAATGACATACAGGCTGCTGTGCTCAAAAAGCTGGCAATTCCTACTCATCCCCAGGAAAGCTCTACCACTGACAGAAGACATGATAGCCTTTACAGGTTAGCTTGCCTCCACTCTGCTGGCTTGCCTTCCAGGCTGAAGGCGCTGACATCACCCTCCACTGCGTTGATGTCTCCCATTCCTCCGGTTTTCAATTTCAGCTTTATTTCTTCCAGAACTGACAAATGAAATTCCACTCCTCACATCTAATCCAAAAATTTCCTGGAAGCTCTCTATCCCAGCTGAGTCTCGTGGTAGCTTTACAACCTCCAATCCCTGCCTGACTGGTCTCCACAGAGATTGTTATAAAAAAATTGACGCCTTGCTCTGCTCCAGAAACTAACAGCTCTACCTCTGAAAATCTTCTATGGCTAGAACAAATGTTGGGGAGGAGGAGAAGAAAAGGAAATCATGGTTTTCTTTCATGCAGTAGACTTCTGAATTGGTTACCTAAACCTGAGTGCAAAACCAACATTTCTTTCTACTTGTGTTTGCTACAGGCTGGAATTTCTGATTTATAAGCAACACTTGCTTGAAGCTGTTATGGTGTATACCCTAATAGCTATCATGTATTTTTAGAAAAGGAAGAAACCCTGTCTAAGGAAACAGGTGATGGTGAGGTTATCCACCAAGACTGGGACAAGATCTATTGGAAGAAAAGAACCTCAGTTACCATCTGAGGAGCAAAGCCTTGGCTACAGTTTGAAGGGCTACTAATTTCTCTTTGAAAGGCCCCAAAGTTTGGCATGTGGCTGAAATTTGCAAATTCATTTGCATGTTATGCTATCTGCTCTGCAATTACTGGCATTTCTGAAGAACTGGGGTTTTGTACAGTTTGTTGCGGACTGTACCACACCATTTCTCTTAAGAATGGAAAAAATTAATAAAAAACCACCTGTGCATTTAAATTAAATTTAGCAATCAGCAAGCAACATAAAGACCTATTTACATATACATAGCAGAATCAAAGAGTCAAAACCCACATTGGCTTACCCTCAAATTACCTAATTTTATTTTTTTTAAGATTATGCAAAATTGCATATGCTTCTCTTACTTTTTCCCCTCCTCAAGGCAGTTCAAAAAGAGGCTTCTGTTGTGTAGCCCATCATCACTGCTAGGAAATATTTTCCCACAAACTATTTCCTTCAGAGTCCATAACTCTAAGAGGACATAAAAGCATGGCTGGAGAGGAAATACTAGAGTAAAACAAGACCTGTTGGGGGGCAAAGTGTTTTAAGCCATCGTTTCTGAACTCTTTATCATTTCTTACTCTTATACCTAGTTCAAAAAGTGTGAAAAAAGTCTCTTCATACAGTTAAATAAATGGGCTTCTCTGGTTTAGATTCCAAACCATGAAACACCATCTAATCTTTGCAGTATTACAGATAGAATCACTGGGTGACAACTTCTATGTAAAATCTCCTAAGAGCATTGCTGTGACACAGACAGACAACCTGCTGCTATCAGAAGAGGTTAGCTCTCCCCAAATACCCTATCTACATCTTTTGATGGAAAGAAAGGACAGACTAAAAACTCCATAGAAATTGAATTAACATGAGCTAGCTTTTTTACAATATAGGTAAGCTGCATTCGGAGGAAGCTGAGGCCCTTGTTCTGCAGCGAGACAAATAGAGTGCAGAGGGCTGTCAGACAGTTCTTGTTAAAATCTGTAATTATTCTTCGTAGCTTATACTTCATACTGGAAGCCATTCAACAAGTGCAGAATCTTGGGCAATTTTAAGAAAACAATAAACAAGTAAGCACTATGAGCATTTCAGTTCAAATGTGTTAACTTTTGTAACCTTAATGCAGTGTTTAATATTATTATTTTTATTTTTATTTCTATTTCTATTTTTATTATAGATAAGGTTTAAGGAGAAACCTTTTGAATTTCTGTCCCATACACAGCTCCCTATTTATGCTTAAATTGTGCTGGGCATGATTGCAAAATCAAATTGCTTGGTCAGCCTAATACCAGAAAATTGCATTAACATGGTATTGACTGAAAGACAGAAAATACACATTTAATCACTGCTTCAGATTGCTAGGGAAGTTTTATGTACTGTCATGGCTTTGCATGTAAAATAACTCATCTCAAAATATATGTAAAGAGCAGGACTTGGAGGTGAAACCTCACTCAGAAATTTTCAAAAGCCTAAAAATGTGGCAGCCTGAGTCCCACAACTAGCTATTGGAAGCAATGGGAGCTTGCAGAGGAGTGTGCCATAGACAACAGTCTGTCAGCAAGAGAGAGCACAGGTGGCATGGAAAGCACCTTTGCATTTTTTATTTTATTTTATTTTAATCTGAGCGAGAGTGCAACTAGAATGGAAGAAGGCATACAAACTTTGGGATACCATCAAGACTGTTCAAAGATTTTGAAAAAATTAGTGAGAGGATGTTTATTCTGGAACAGAGATGGAAAGAGCCCTTCCCAGTATTGCTGGCTAGTTAGAGCATTCACCTCAGCGCTGACAGCAGCAGATCAGGGAGGTGAACATGAGGCAATTGCTTCAATCAGTGTTCTCTCCCTAGTCTGTATGAATTACTATTAATAAAACATGAAATGCCTTCAAGAATAGTATAGCCAAAAGCATAGTGTCAAGTTGAAGCTTGTTCATTCTCATAAAAAGAGCTGATTTAGAAGAAATGGCATTTTCCAGCAAGAATACACTATAGAAGACCTCTCAGACAGCTTTGTTTTAAGCACAACACAAGCTGTGAAAATGGAACAAGAAGCAATCTTAACAGAAGAACCCAAAATCAAAATGTCTTTTTCTAAGGCCAACCTCAGTGAGTCTAATTCCACTGATAACAGTAAATTTCAGATTAGATCTACAGAACTACAGTTGCATTCTGTAAAAAAATAGACAGAATAAAAACCTTTGGGTTCCCTTAGCTTTTATACTGATGTTTTCCTTTGAGCATATCACTTCAACTTTGTCCCTTGTTTTCTTTGTTTCTTGTTTACCTCTCTACTTTCTTTCTATAATTGCTAACTACAGAATAATCTTCTTTTTTTAATAAGAAATCTGTTACTTCATTTATACGGTGCTTAATTCAGTAACCCAGTTTTCTTCACTAGAAACAAATAATAAATGTATTTGTATATGTATGTCTTGGCAATGCTCTGTCTGGGCAGACACTAAGGATGGGACTTGAATGTATACATTTGCTGCTTCTTGGCCTTAACCAGTAGTTAGCCATTACTTCTCTCCTCTGACAATGCTGTACCTTTATTTCCTTCTCCATCTTCTAAGTCTTCTTACCTATCATCACAGTAAACACTACTGACTTTGTGACTAAAATCTGACAGAGACATGCAAAGACATGTGGATTTTATCTACGTCAGGAAAAGTGACCCAGAGCACCAAGTCACAATGAGAAACAAGGACCCATCAAGGACTGAACCCACACAGCTGGTCTGAGTTCGGTCATGCTCAGAGATCAAAAAGAGATGAAGAAACTGCATGTTGGCATAAGCACAGGCACAGATGCTTGATTTAAGGGAGAAAGAGCAGCAGTGTGTTGGAGCAGTCTATGTGAAGACGGGTTATAGTAGGTGTTCAGAAATAAGCTAAGATTCCAACCTCTGCTTGGTATGAATCAGACAAAAAAGCTTTTGGAAGAGATCTGGAATCCTGTAGCTTGCTTTGATTCTTGCTTTTTTGTCATGTGGATACTTCTCAGCTGTCAAGTATAATTTAATTTCCCCCTAGGAGGCAGATTCTATTTTACCAAAACCAGCTAACCTCTTCTGTGATTTTTACACAATGCAAAAAATCATCCAATTATGTCAGCTGAACTATTTTTTTAGAGTTGGGGAACCTATACAGAAGTAAAATCAGATGGGTTCTTTTTTATTATGCAATCTTCTGTTAGTTTAACTCATGAATTTCAGCCCCAGAAGTGCCAAAGCCTAATCTCAGCTATAACCATATAATTCACATGAAGTCATTAGTAACAGCTTAACTTTAGAGCCCTGCTCATTTTGTCAGAAAAGCAGTTTCCAGATTTACAATTTACATTGTTTTCTTACTTCGATGCCTTCCTTATGGAGGCATTAGGTCTGTGGCTGACATTGTACTTCAAAGAAGAAGAGTAATGTAAGAATTACTCTGTATCTTCCACTGCCTCCAAAAATGTAAAAAGAGCATGAATAAGACACTTCTTCACTGGCAATTATAAAACATGTGTTTAGCAAGTTTGGGCTTGCATGCTCTGTGTTGTAAAACTTGGTAATGTGCTAAAAATGTGTGGGAGTGTGCCTTTTTTGTTAGCCTCTGTATATGTTTGGGGAGTGCTAATGGTGGGATGGGGTCAGAAGTGGAGAAGCTTCCTCCCACCTACTTGTCTTTACAGTTCTCCAGGGATATGGAACTGCTGAGGCACCTAAACTGTATGGAACAAGTGAGTTACTCATTACAGATCTGGAAGGGAATATGTTGGAAATTTGGAGCTTTTGGCCATAGAGTTGCATGGGTCACCTTGATACTAACTTGAGCAGTGCATTTCATTTATTCTAGGACAAGAAATTAAGTATGTCGGAAGTATTCAAGACATGAATAAAAATGCTTTTTTCTACATGCTGTCAAATTGTGTCTGATCCTAATGGCAGAAAAATACACAAGTAGTATCTCCACTCCCCTACATCCATATGGAGATATTAGTTACTCTACAGGTCTTAATGCTTACCTAGCACTTGAAAGCTGTGAGGCTTGTGACACCAGCACTGCCCGTGCATCAAGTTGATAGCCATCTCCTTCTGCTCTCCTCACAGGCCATCATGGCAACCTCCGAGCTCTAAATACACTCCCCAGGGGACTAAATAGAGCTTGTGCTTCCCCTTTCTGCTTTGTCAGTTGAAGAGAGAAACCAGAACTAAGCTATGATTCCCAGTTGTCTGCAGAGCACTCGATGTATTGAGGATGGAAAATCTGTTTTGTGAAAGACCATTTGATTTCAACATTTCTTTTTGGTTCCAGTTTGGAACAAATGCTCCGAAATTTGAAATTCCTCATGTGGTGGGGGGAGGGGAAGACAAACTAATAAAAGATAGTTTCCATTACAATGTGCAATATGGGTAATTACCTCTACCTCCTAGTTAGGCAAAAAGGCATTTAATGTTAAACATTTCATTCTGTAACTATAATGCATTCATTTTGATATTTGTCAGGGCCCATTTCTGTTTTAGTGAAAGAAATTATGGTCGCAAGGGTCATGATTACAGGAAGCAGTTGTCTTCTGATGCCAAATGGCTCCATCAAAGCTTTCTCAATGAGTGCTGGTTATATCACTTGTTAGTCTTGGTTTTGCCCTAGGCAGGAGGGAACAGACTGTGGCTCAGCCTAACACAACAATGAAAGTGTGCAAAAACCCCATAAAGCTCTTTCAGAGTCGTTACAGCAGTAACAGAAAAGAGAGTATACCCTCTGCTCTTCACCCAGCCTAGCGAAAGGGCCTCCCTGTTAGGAGAAGAAAGAGACAGAGACCTGGTTCTGTTCTCCTATCTTTGAAGTGCCATAATTAGAGCTGATCTGCTATGAGAAGGTAAGTGTTCTGAATCTAGTTAAAAATCACATTAGCTTTCTGTGGAAACCAGAAAGGCATTTTATGACATAATATTAAAAATCCTTCTTGGGTCTTCTCTGGCAGTAACATCAACCATTACTCAAAGGCTTTCTCCAGTCCAAATAAAGCCTTTTTACTATTTTTATCATTAATTTCTAGAGCTACAATAAAAACATGAAAAATGCTTATTTTCTAGGATGAACTGGAATGGCTCCTAGAGGATTTAATTGGTGATAACTTATGCTGCAAATGCATGCTTGAAACAGTGTTTATAAATATCCTACTTAATGGAAAAAAAGTTATGAGTGGTGATAGAAATCCGTCTGGCAAAAAATAATGTGCTATCTGCCAGCAAGTACAGATTCCCACTACAACAGCAATGTGGGTCCAGCTGTGTTAAAAAGCCATATATTAAGGATAATTAAAATATTATAAATCACCACTCAAAATGGTTTGCTCCAGAGGTAGTCTTCTGAGTCAACTGCTACTGAAGCTTCTTTAAACTTATTTCTTAAAAGCACTGATTCTCTCCACTAATAAAAGGACAAAGCCAATGCCTGGGGGTGAAAAATGTCATCAAAAGAGCACTTTCAGCTGATCCATGAGCAGTCTAACAAGACGTTAGTGGAAAAATCTTAGCTTTCCCACATATTCATAACTTCTCCAGAAAGTCTGCATACTATAGTAAGGTTACACAGTGTAGTGTTATTGATTTCCTCTGAGGAGTATGCCTCCACAGTAATTTAATTTTATTCCATTTTATTTACTTCTATTTTTCTCATATATATATATAAATATATGTATGTATATATACAGATTTCCCAATGAAAGGGAAACTAGCATTAACTGAAACACATCCTCAATGTCTTTCAGCAGCTGTAACAGACTTAACTACAACTGAATACCAAAAGGGGAGGAAAAATTCTCTCACGGCAAGCAGCACTTTTGCAGGACATTTGATATGCAATATTATGCACAATAAACCACAGTCAAACAGAAACAATCAGCTTGATGACATATACCACATCTGGGTCATAGGCAGCTTGACAGTGTTTTTGCCTTGAGCCATAGCCATGTCAGCTTTAATGTGACATTTAGCATATTTAACCATGACATATGACACATCTTTAGAAATCCTTATTGTCTAAATAGCCTATTTTTACATGCATAATTGCCAACAAGAGTAAATAAAATTCAGCGTGAAGTGACATTTTGTAAGACCTTATCAGTTTTGTCCTGTGGCATTAGTCTAGCATATGCTACAGTACATAAGGAATATCCTGGATTGTTTTTCTTTAAATCCTGCACATTGACATTATCTTTAACATTCAATGCTAATTGTAACAAGGAATGTGAACTTTTCCTGAAATTGATCTGTCCTTTCTTTTCCTTTATATTTTCAAGTCCTTTGGACAGTGAGTTACTGTGTAAAATCCCTGTAAGTGACTGCCGTAACTTATGACAAAGAGTAGGGGACTTGAGTTGGAAAGAGTCACTATCTGTGTACGACATCATTGCAGTGTGTAGTAGTAGCTGGACAACACATCTGGTGACGCTTAAATCTCTAACACTCTGGAGCCAATAATTTGACATAAGGCACCTTTTAAGTTGATTAATTCATTACATTTAGGGACTCAGCTGGGTTCTCTGAAGAGAATAGAACATGCTATTTTTTCAGTTCATAGTGACATTGGTTCTAAATTTAGAGCAAAACATGAGTATTCCAAGGTACCAAGCTTCAAACTGTGTTGATAAAAGATGCAACTGATGTTATTTTGTTTTAGCATTCTGGTATTCCTGTTTTCTATCAGTCTTCCTTGTTTGTTCAGGATATACTCCTACATAGAAAACCACACTTCCAATATAATTATCTTGCTAAATAATAGTATGAGGACATCAAATCTGGACTCTGGAATTTCTTGGGAAGATTTAGATCTTGATTCTGACCAAAGTTAAAAGAAACCTGTTTTTGGCTTGGGTGTTTATCCTGGTGAGATTCTAATATCAATCTTTAGCCTTGAAACATCTAATGGTCATGAGTGATTCCTCCTCAGCGCAGTTCTGTGACTAAAAGACCTATGACATTTTATAAAAATCTAATTTTACCAATTCCATGTGTATATACAGGCCTCATAAGAAAACATTCTCGATCCTTACATCCATAATATCATACACAATAGAAATGAGGAATTATTTTCCAGTTCACACGCACACACACATTTTTATTTTTATTTTTATATATATATATGCCCCCCCCCAAAGCAGAAACCATTAATTCTTTCTAACTGTATTAGCCAAAATTCAGCTAAGTTAACATTAAAAATTAAGAAAGATCACAAAATTGGATGCGGCATACACTTCAGCTTTAGTTTCTAACTGAAATTTTGAGCACTTATTTTCAGCTCTCAGAACCTTTTAGGATTGGACCACTTGACATGAGTCAGCTCTGTGACTGATATTATATAGCTTAATTATGCTTTTTAAGAAGACTGAACATTTTGGCAACAGTGACGAGGACTGAAAGTACAAATACGTATTTCAATAGAGTGTACTGGAATTAAGGACCTGACAAAGGAAGAAGAATATACCCTCCTCAATTTTTCACTAAGCTGAGCTGTTTCTTTATTGGAATTACAAATGGTTATGACAGCAAAGGATGTAGTGATATTCAGGGATCTACTTCTTCTTAATCAAAAACATACTTGGTCATTGGGCTGGTTTTGGCTGGAGTAGAGTTAATTTTCTTCACAGTAGCTAGTATGGGGCTATGTTTTGGATTTGTGCTGAAACCAGTGTTGATAACACAGGGATGTTTTAGTTACTGCTGAGCAGTGCTCACACAGAGCCAAGGCCTTTTCTGCTTCTCACCCCACCCCACCAGTGAGGAGGCTGGGGGGGCACAAGAAGTTGGGAGGGGACACAGCCGGGACAGCTGACCCCAGCTGACCAAAGGGATATCCCAGACCATATGGCATCATGCTCAGCATATAAAAGTGGGGGAAGAAGAGGAAGGGGAGACATTTGGAGTTAATGGCATTTTGACTCCCCAAGTAACCATTACGCGTGCTGGAGCCCTGCTTTCCTGGAGAAGGCTGAACACCTGCCTGCTGATGGGAAGCGGTGAATGAGTTCCTTGTTTTACTTTGCTTGCGTGCGCAGCTTTTGCTTTACCTATTAAACTGTCCTCATCTCAACCCATGAGTTTTCTCACTTTTACCGTTCCGATTCTCTCCCCCATCCCACCAGAGGTGGAGTGAGCCAGCGGCTGTGTGGTGCTTGGTTGCCGGCTGGGTTTCAACCATGACAGTCCATTTTGGTGCCGAACGTGGGGCTCGAAGGGTTTGAGATAAAGACAGATTTGATTGGAATGTGCTAGGCTGAATTTATAGCTGTTATTGCTGTTTAGCTATTAATTGACAGGCTCCTGTGCTTGCCACGGGGCTTGCTTGCCTTATTGTATATTACAGTCTAGTGCTCGTTAGTGGCTGCTTTTTGCTTTTGCTGCTTGCCATACTGCTGTACTGCTTATTATCTTACTCTGCTGTGCCTGGGAACATTTTGATAACAGCAACGGTGATGTGCCTGGGGTGGTACATGGCCAGGGCATTGCTGCTGTTTCTGTGTGGCTGTACTGGGCAGGCTGGTACTCCAGTGCAAACCTGTGTCGAAGGGACTGTGACCTGTGGATGAGTCCATGCAGGAGCAGGACACCCCAAAGCATTTGTGGCTGTGGATGAGTGCATGCTGCAGCAGGTACACACTGAGGCATCAGTGGCTGTGCATGAGGTCATGCTGGAGCACCTCAAAGCAGGTGGCCATGGATAAGCCCACAACAGAGCAGGTACACCCCTGGAGGGACTGCAGGCATGGGTAAGGCCATGTTGGAGCAGGTTTACTTCTGAAGGGACTGTGCTGTGGATAAGGCCATGCTGGAGCAGGGGCAAGGGGAGGAATGCATTGCAACATTAAACCCTATGGTCTGGTCCAAAGGGACCAGGGATGGAGATTGTAATGGAAATACCTTTAAATTACTGTAACCTGGGATTTGATTTGCATGTTATGGGAATTACTATAACAGGAACCACCTGAACCAATGGAGGACAAGCCTTACAAGAAGCAGTGGAAGTGTAGCAGTGACCCAACCTGAGCTGGCTTAGGTGCCCAGCCACAGGAAGCTTCATAACATTTCTTCCCCCATGTAAATTAAGAGAATTTAGCATCAATGACCAGCTGACAATCACTTTGTTCACAGACTGCAGTTTGCTTTTGCTGTTCCTCCTCTTCAGATTGGCAGTGCCTCCCAAGTCCACAAAGACGACAGCAGAAGTTATAACTTATTATAAGTTATAAGTTATTACTTATTCACATTTTTAAACTAACATCTGCATTCTGCTTTCTCCTCAAGCTTGCTTATATAGATCTTTGGAATAAAGTCTATAACCTGCATCTTTCTAAAAAAAAAAGAAGTTCTAGCCTGACCAGCACTTCTGGGCTTTCCAAAGGAGCAAAGCTAAAACACCACAACAGGGCTATGGAAGAGGCCAGGCTGGATGATCATAGTGGTACATTCTGATCTGGTGCAAAGATTTTCTTCTGTAGAATAAAGAGAAGAAAACAATTCCATTAAGTAACTATTTTTCCCTTGCTGCTCTTGAACTAGATGACCAGATAACTGTGATACACTTCAATGTTACAATCAGGTGAGTACTGTATAAACATTACTGCTCAGAAAGTACCTGGTACATTTTACAGTACTGAAGTGATTGTGTTCTGAAGTTTGATTTACTTTTTTGGCTCATTAATGAAGTACATAGTTAAGTTTTGAATAATACAAAACCAGAAGTTTCTCAGCCACAACTTTGTGCTAAAATTGCTCTTCACTAAAAAGAACTGAGATTTCTCATATGGTTTGATGTCTGTAACATGTTTGTGCTAAGAGAAACAAGTATGGAAAATGAGATCTACGTGATCTAACTGAACCAAAACAAAGCAGACTTTAATCTTTTTCAGAGGAATTTACAAGTTTCCAAACTATCATTTAAAACTGAATTTTTACAAATTAATTTTTTTAGTTCCATAATATATATTACCTATAAATGTGGTATCTGATACATGGCTTAATAATACTTATGTGCTGGGAACAATTATTTTCCATAATAAATAATAGCAGTAGTCTCATTTATTAAATAAGCGTGTATATGCTGTAAATTATTTCTGTTTTCTTCATTGGGATTTCATGGATGTTGCTTTGTGAAAGATTTCTATTGTGAGCTGGTAAGTTCTGGCTGACATGATAAAATTATGAACTGTTTCAGCATGCTGAGAGACAGCTGTGAGATGATTAGGGCTTTATGAAGTACCTGCTAAAGCAAGAGAGAGCCCCAGTCATGTTGGGACTTTAAATGTGAATGGATAGCAATATTGGCTGAAGTGGAGACAAATGATTCCTCCAACTATATATACTGGGGAGGGGGGGTGGGGGAAGAGAGAAAGTTGAAAATCTATGACCAGATCAAAAGGTCATAACTGACAAAGTGAGACATTTTCAAAAAGAATAAAAAGGATTTAGGTCTTTTGCAAGAATAAAAAGTGATGGGCTAAAAGGAGAGTCAGAAGGATGTGCTTATATAGCAGAAGAGATATTTAGCTGCTGCACCATCTGAGGTCAAAGGAAGTTTATGTGGAATGGAGAAAAAAAAGACAGATGTAAGCAGGCAAACTCATGCACTCTCCAATTTGAAGGGAGCTCCTAGGAGGACAACAGATGCTCAGGAGCACAGTTAACCACAGGAGTGACTAACAACATGGAGCTTGGGATGGGGTGTTCCTGGGTTACTTTGCAGCCCCTCCGTCAGCACTGGGGCTGCCTCTGGGCTCACAGGGAGTCACAGTCTAATGCAGCAGGAAAAGCTGCTATCTGAAGAAAGGAAGATTTGGCTCACTGGTCTTCCCATCCCCACCATACTGTGCTTCAGTTCCTCAGGTTTACAGTGGGGGTAATGATGTTTGCAGAACAGCATAAATAAAAGGACAGAAATGGTACTTCTTGAGTGTTGCTCTTACAATATATAGCAAAATGTCCACAAGCTAGCATTTGGTTTTCTATTGAAGATACGGTTTTCTGTCTTAGCTTATGAGAACATTTGAGGATTTTATTATACACCCCTTATTTCCTAAGTCTTGACTAATAACAACTTAAGCTTATACTTATAACTCATCTATACTTCAATTATTAATGTGTGTCAGATATGTTGCCTGATTTCCTTTGTCTTTCTAGGACATTTTTTTTAATTTTCCACAAAACATTTGTTTTTTCGTCTGTAACTACATGTCCAAGAAAGAAGCAATAAAGTAATTTGCTTTTTAGAGTTAACTTACTTTATTACATCATCTTTACATGTTGCATGTCTCTTTCTGTGATTATATTAATCTGTTTTAAACTGTTGATCTTATCAAGCTAAAACAAATTAACATAAACAGCCGAACAACAGATTTCAAATGTGGGATTAATTTAATGTAAATTTCAGTTTTATTTGCAATGTCTTGGTATTTTGTCACCCTTGCTTAGCCTTAGGTTGTTGTATTTCAGTTTGGCAATCATTCTATACAAGTGTGTTCTTAACTTCTCAATCCTTTAGAAGAGAATTGATATGTTGTTTGATTAGTTACCCAGTTAAAAACTGAGAAGTTGGTGGGTTTTGGTTTTTTTTTCAATAATAGGTTTTCTTTTCATTGAATACTAAGAACTACTGAAAAATACTTTTTTTTTTTTTACCAGAAGCACTCTCTGAAAAAAGTATTATGTTTTCAGTAAGACCTGATGGAAATACATTTTATGGGATAAAATGGTTTTAATGGAAATATTCTGAAGGGAAAGCAGTACCCTGACCAGTTTTAATAATGGAACAGTTTTATCGGAGTAGAGATTCGGACCTGGAAGAAAGCATGGTTCATAATTTTTATTTTATTTAAGTTGTTGAAGTTATAAGTATGTGTAAAATGACTATCAGCATATTCTGTTATTTTCTTGCCACAGTAATTTTTTTCAGTGACAATCATGTTTTGTTGCAACATGTCCATAACTTCTCATTTTTATTGATAGGAATTATGGGGAATACTCCCATGAGGTCAATTGCTGGTTAAAAAGACAAAAGCAATATCTTTCAACGTACCTACTACGTATTAGTCATAGAACTGTATAAAACTTTGTGTAAGCCCACACTCTGCCAGTAATAAAGAATGAGGAAATTAAAGGGATTTAAAAAAAAATCCCAAACCTTAGTATAAGAAAACATCCATGTCTTAGTTTGATTCCTGTAATCTCCCCACATCTTCCTTCTTTGCTGAAAATCACACTGCAAGTTTTCTTACTCTCCAACTGCTCTGTCGCTACGTCATACTGCCTCTGAGGACCATCTCATTGACTTGCTGGCTTTTACCACATGATTCTCCTTCTCCCACTTGTTTGGCACTAGGAAGGGTCTAATTGCCCTGTTTTCTGCCATCTTTTTATGCCATCTTCCTTCTACAGCAAGCAAAATATTGTAACCTGTCAAGGGTAACCTAGGGCAAATAAATTAATTAACAAGTCGGCATTAATAAATTGCCTGAGGCTGGTTGCAGACAGGCCCCACAGCACCTGAACGCTGCAGTGAGTAAGAGGGGCAATGATGCCTGCTCAGAGCCGCGTTCCAAAGATGCCCCCGGCTTCACCTCCTGACACACGGCTCAGTGCCACCAGCCCAAACCTCCTAGACTGAGCCACCCAAGAGATGCTGCTGGTCCCTACAATCAGGGGCTCATGGATATCAGAGTGCAGTAGCTACACTTCACTGCTGATACACGGAAACATCCCACAAGAGGAAGCTGTTTGAAAAAAAAAGTTTTTTTAAAGCAATTTTAAATGAATATAAATTCAATACAAATGGAAAGTCTTATTCAGACTCATGCAATCTCCCTCACTACATGAGAATTTGCCCTGCCTATCTTGGGTTGTTATTTGGTCTGCTCTGTCCCTCAATGTAACCTGGTATCTGTGGAAATAATAGAGAAATCAGACAATATCCGGTGTTCACAAAAATAAAGACATATATACAAATATATACAGGCATTTTTACACCTAGAACTAAACATTTGTGGGATATTTCATACATTTAATTTACAGTCAGACTGTAGTTATTTCCTGTGCTCTCTGATATTTCTTACCTTTACATTAGTTAAAAATAAAAAATTTGCAGTTCTGTGTATTTTAAATCCCCCCATCACCCTTGTTTCATCCATATAATGTAGCTATCTATAATTCTGGCCAATAATTCAGACTATTTAAACTTTTGTTTCAGTTTGATAACTTTACATTATGGGAACAACATCAAGGAAATTAAGTAATTTTGTTATTTCATTTGTATAATTGAATTTTTCTGAACTATAGCTGAAACGGAATCCAAACTTGAGTACAGAGAACTAATCTACGCTTGCAGATTTAGCATGAGAAGGAATATTTTTTGGATCATAGATTGATTTTAGACCAATGACTACTGGGTAAAGATGGTAATAAAAGAAAAGATCATAGAAACTTGGGGCTGCTGCTGCCCAGAGGTTGACGGGTGAAGTAGCACAGGAGAACGATGGTGAAAGTTGGTGCTGAGAGGAAGCACCAGACTCTGCTTGTTTGGAGGGATAAGGAACAGACCTTCCTGGAAAGAGAAACCCTCCTGCACATCCCCAGGCTGTGTATGCCTCACTAGGATCCAAAGTTCTTAAAGTTGCAGGAGCAGGCTGTCCCCATGGGCTGAACGACCAGCTGACAGGGAAGAAGTCCTGCCTGGCTGAACAGAGAGTTTTGGCTGGAACTCAGGAAAAAAAAAAGAGAGTCTATGAGCTTTGGAAGAAGGGGAAAGCAACTCAGAAGGACTACAAGGATGTGGTGAGGTTATGCAGGGAGAAAATTAGAGGGGTCAAAGCCCAGCTAGTTCTTAATCTGCCTACTGCTGTAAAAGACAATAAAAAAAATTTCTATAAATACATTAGCAACAAAAGGAGGGCTAAGGAGACTCTCCATCCTTTATTACGTGCAAGAGGAAACATAGTGACAGAGGATGAGGGAAAGGCTGAGGTACTGAATACCTTCCTTGCCTCAGTCTTTAATGGTAAGACATGTTGTTCTTGGGGTACCCAGCCTCCTGAGCTGGAAGACAAGGATGGAGAGCAGAATGAAGCCCCCATAATCCAAGGGGAAATGATTAGTGACCTGCTACACCACTTAGACACACACAAGTCTGTGGGGCAGGATGGCATCCACCCAAGGGTACTGAGGGAGCTGGTGGAAGTGTTCACCAAGCCACTTTCCATCATTTACCAGCAGTCCTGGCTAACCAGGGAGGTCCCAGTTGACTGGAGGTTAGCAAATGTGACACCCATCTACAAGAAGGGCCAGAAGGAGGATCTGGGGAACTACAGGCCTGTCAGTCTGACCTCGGTGCCAGGGAGGGTTATGGAGCAGATCATCTTGAGTGCTATCAGGTGGCACATACAGGACAACCAGGCGAGGGGGCCAGTCAGCATGGGTTTATGAAAGGCAGGTCCTGCTTGACCAACCTGATCTCCTTCTGTGACAAGGTGACCCACTTGGTGGATGAGGGAAAGGCTGTGGATGTTGTTTACCTGCACTTCAGTAAAGCCTTTGACACCGTTTCCCACAGCATTCTCCTGGAGAAACTGGCTGCTCATGGCTTGGACATGCACATGCTTCACTGGGTAAAAATCTGCCTGGATGTCCAGGCCCAAAAGGTTGTGGTGAATGGAGTTAAATTTTAAATTCAGTTGGCAACCAGTCACAAGTGGTGTTCCCCAGGGCTCAGTGTTGGGGCCAGCTCTGTTTAATATCTTTATCAATGATCTGGATGAGGGATTTGAGTGCACCCTCGGTAAGTTTGCAGACGACACCAAGGTGGGCAGGAGTGTTGATCTTCTTGAGGGTAGGAAGGCTCTACAGAGGGATCTGGACAGGCTGGATCGATGGGCCGAGGCCAATTGTGTGAAGTTCCACAAGGCTCAGTGCCGGGTCCTGCTCTTGGGTCACAGCAACCCCATGCAACATTATAGGCTTGGGGAAGAGTGGCTGGAAAGCTGTCTGGTGGAAAAGGGCCTGGGGGTGTTGGTCGGCAGCCGGCTGAATATGAGTTGGCGGTGTGCCCAGGCGGCCAAGAAGGCTGTACCAGAAATAGTGTGGCCAGCAGGACTAGGGAAGGGATTGTCCTGCTGTACTCGGCACTGGTGAGGCTGCACCTTGAATCTTGTGTTCAGTTTTGGGTCCCTCACTACAAGAAAGACATTGAGGTGCTAGAGCGTGTCCAAAGAAGAGCAAGGAAGCTGGTGAAGGGTCTAGAGAACAAGTCCTATGAGAAGCAGCTGAGGCAACTGGGGTTGTTTAGTCTGGAGAAAAGGAGGCCGAAGGGAGACCTTATTGCTCTCTACAACTACCTGAAAGGAGGTTGTAGTGAGGTGGGTCTCTTCTCCCAAGTAACAAGTGATAGGACAAGAGGAAATGGCCTCAAGTTGTGCCAGGGGAGGTTTAGATTGGATTTTAGGAAAAATTTCTTTGCCAAAAGTGTTGTCAAGCATTGGAACAGGCTGCCCAGGGAAGTGGTTGAGTCACCATCCCTGGAGGTATTTAAAAGACAGGTAGATGTGGTGCTTAGGGACATGGCTTAGTGGTGGACTTGGCAGTGTTAGGTTAACGGTTGGACTTGATGATCTTAAAGGTCCTTTCCAACATAAATGATTCTATAGTTCTATGATTCTATGATCTTTAAATGTTCACATGGTTTTTGAGAGCAGAGAATAGTTATTTAATCTTAGACAGATTATCACACATTCCTGGACTAATGGCCATTAGATTTGAAATGGAGTAGCTTGGAACAGTGATGGTAAACCTTTTCGGCATCTGGTGCCAAATTTATTTTAAAAAGCACTGTAGCTCACTGCCACTAATGCCCACCCAAATCTGTCAGTGCAAAACTTGGCATTGGTACAAACACTTTGCAATCCTTGGCTTAGACAATGGAAAAGCTCTTTGTAATTTGAGATGCCTGTTGAATGTGTGTGCTATACAATACTGCTAGCCAGGCTGCCATTGTCCTCCTAAAGGAATATTTTTCTTCCTAAAATGCTACACTCACACAAAGAATTTAGCTCAAAAGAAATGTTTGATGTCTACTGCATTTCTTTTCCCATTTATAGAGGATACAAAAGCTTTTAAACCGCCTAAATCAGATCACTGTTCTCTACGTCCAATTTTCAGCCCAACAGCAACACATTTCACTTGGTTCAGAAGAATGTGGATAAAACTGTCCAGGAGCTTGTATGGAATAATTTCCTATTCACGGGAGTTTCTTACTGACTCCTGTAAGTCTGAGATTACTTTATGCCTTTAAACATGATAGTTCCCATTCATTCCAAAATTACTTTTTTTAGTTGACAGTCACCCTTAACGAGAACGAGGGCTGGTTTAGAGGATTTAATTCGCAGACAGTATTGCAAAAGACACTTCAATGGGAAAGATGTTACATTGCCTAGCAATAGATTTTTGTATCTGAGTTCCAATTATTTGTTTATGCATTCTAAGGTCTTGTTTGTTCTTTTTGGTTTGTTTTGTTTTTAATGTCGACATACACTAAGCTTGATTCTGCCATTCAGTGTTTTTTTTAGTGCTTTATGACTTATCTATTTATGCATGCTTGCTATTTTAGTTCCTTGTCCTCCAAATGTATGCAGTATATTTACGTTAGCGTACTAGATGCATTTTTGATTGCTGAACCATTCACCTAAAAGCAGGATGTGAATGTAGAGGAGGCAGATGAAATGCTGTCCTTTGCCCTACAGTGAAAGAAGGGCAAGGTAAATGGCTTGGACAATTCTGCTCATTGAATGTGTGCCATTCCAGGCTGGTGTAAGTCCAAGGAGACAGGCAGTGACATGTGCCTGCATCACATCTAGAAATTAGTCTTTGAAAATGTTTGGACCAATATTGAATAACACACCAACAGGGGCAATAGAGTGAGTCAAAACCAGAGCACAGCCCCTTCATTTCAAGAAACGTGTGAAGTGTTTTCCCAGGTATGAGTCTCTCATTATGGTCATTCCACATGATCTGGACGAGATACTTCACCTCCTTTCCATCCTTGTGCTCCCCTTCCCTCTTTTTGGCTTTCATACTAACTTTCAGTATACCAAAGATCAGTTTCCCAGCAGCTTCCTTACTCATGCATGTGACACTGCCCTCGTCCATTCACCGCTTATAAATTTACTGTGAAAGATATGGTTAGACATGAGACATGACAAATCCTAACCGCAGAGAGCAATCAAGCAGCTCTTCAACAGCCATCACAGCTCTGAATTTTGGCATAAAAGCAACATTACAAATGAGCTTGTGACACCTCAGCAGAAGGCGAGGACCCTGCTACTGGCTGGCTTAATGCCATCACAATAAGAAGTGCCCAAGAAAATGATCAAAATCTGAGAAATGGGGCTTCAGGGGTACCACTATGCTGATTAGCTTGGTGTGTATTCTTTTCTGAACTACAGTACAGATTTTTGATATTAGCTCAGTTGAGGGGTGGGGTTGGATGTATATTCATTTCTCTATTGCACATTCAGACAGCCAAATTAACAGAGCTTACTGCTGGTTTTTGCCAAGCACAAAGGCTAAACACTTGCCTTCTCAAAAAAAAAAGAAGTGTGTGAACATCTACTACCTCTCCCACAGATATCCTACAAGGAACTAGGAAATCAAGTAGAGCTGATTTACTGCTCTTTGTTGTTATACTCAAAGAACAATTTTTTATTTTTTTTAAAAGGCAACAATTGCCCAAAGTGGTAGGAGTGCCAATATTTTAGAGATAGTTAACGCAATACAAACATTCCACACACAGTTGATTAAATGAAAAGCAACACTAAATAACACTCTATCTATAGTACATATTTCATTCATTGCGCAGACCTGGCCTGAGGCTTGTTTAAAAAAGCACCAGATGTTTCTCCAAGAAATGTATTTGTCTTTGTGTGATGACAGATGCTCTTTGAAATCACAAAGTATGTAATAGCAGAGTTTGCCATTTGAAATCAGGAAATTCAATTTGTTTTCTCAGAGGCACAACTGAAGGGCAAAGCCCAGTAAGAATTGCTGTATAAACTAATGCTTTTTAACATTATATACTCATCTTGCTACTTTGAACCTCATTTCCAACACTGTTCCCAGACAGAAATGGGAAAATCAGCTTCCAAATAGAAGCGACCTCTGCCAGTGGGAATTTTCCCTCTGTACTTTCCTAGTATGTTCTTTTTCTCAAAGGCAAGTTTACCTTTTGTATTAGTCACCTCGCATAGTCTTGTAGACTGGGTTTTAAATAATCTAATCAAATGGCTCATGGGAGGAAAATGTACTCAGTATGAACAAATTAAACAGAAGAAATTTCTACCTACTGTGTAATGTATCCTCTTAGTAATACTCACATTGTAGCGAATTAAAATGATGCAATGCAGCAAAAGATGAATGCATGCCTAAATTTGATAGCAGAATCGTTTTGTTTCAAAGTTTTCAAAACAAACTGGCATTGAAAGAATCACTGATATGATGAGCCCAGTATGTGAGTTCATGGATATATATTAACAATCCAGAGAAAGTGATGAGCAAGCAGAAACAGGAGTTTGACTGAAAATAAGTTTTCAACCAAACCTGCATCAAAAATTGTGGTGAGAACACAGGCCCAAATTTTCCCTGTTTGAGCTTCTGTTACAAATCCAGAACTCCTGCCTTGTTCATGGCAAAGTTTGTTGACGTCCAAAACCTGGGAGATTTTCATGCATCCCTAGTTCATTAGTGGTATGGGATAAAAAAATTATAAAAACCCCAGTGGTTTGGGCAAAAGTTAAAGCATAAATTTCAGGTCATGCATCCTTAAGAAGAGAAAGCAATGGTTTGAAAACTGTGTCATAATGTATATGTCCTGTAACATGTCTGAATATGCAGGACATAGTTCCTCTCACATTGAGAGCAGCAGAGTTGTTTCAGGCTATAGCAATTTAAATCTAGATTACTTTGAAGTGTCTAAGTTTAAGAAAGTTTTTTAGCTTTTCTTTTTTTAATCTTTCAGTGGTCTCAATGCTAAGCATTTGTTTTGGAATAAGCTCTGAAAAAAATGTAATGCTTGTATCAAAAATTTTCAAACTCCTTTTGCTAAGAAATAATTTTCTTGTAAGATATTTGGCAACCTCTGGTTGAGATAGAAATAGCACAAACCCCCCCATTTCTTGACATATGCTAACTTTTGTGCTTCAAGTGTTGCACAAGCTAATGTGCATGAAAAATATGATTTTTGTGTCACGGTCCAACTGCATTAACCTATAACAATATAAAATATTCATAATTCTCTAATAATAAAACTTATTATGGATTTTTCCACTGCTTTGAGTGGACACAGATGAGGTACACCTAATCCTTTTCTCACTTGTGTGACTGTCAGTGACAATAGCCAGGAGGAGAGGAAATTCAGGGCCAAGACTTGTTCACACAGGAAAATCAGTGCAAATAAAACTAGGACGTACAATACAATGCCCCTGGAAAAGGCAATCCTGCCCTCCTGCTCCTCTCCACCTCTTCCTGCCTTGTGCCAACATCAACATGTGTACGGCCGCGTGCTAAAGTAGATCCAGGTACCAAACTGAATTGAAACTGAACTGGCAAGGAGGGAGGTTCTTTTCTTTTTGGCTGGTGCAGTGAGTGTTAGGCTGTGATGGATGAGGAGGGAAAGGGTGGGCTCTGCCCTTAGACCCTACCCTTTGATAATACAGAGAGCCTTGGGAAAACAGCTGCATAATTTGGTCATCTTAGCTTCTTGCCTTCCCATTCTTTTCTTCCAAGCTCCTGCCAACACATGCTGAAGATGCAGCGGACCACGTAGCTTTTGGATTGTCACTCTGAGGATGAGGTCAGAAGCAACTACTGGGCTGTATATCAGCCTTCTGGTTTACAGTACGCTAACTTCGCTACCTTGAAAACACTGTAGAGAGAATAAAGCCTTGTTGCAATCCCACACCGTAAAAATCAGGTCTTTCAATTAAGTTGACTGGGTTTATACAAGTGCTGAATGAGTACAAAAGAAGTCAGAATCTGACTCAGAGATTCAGTTTGCAGAGCCAGTGTTGGGGAATTCCTGAATATAGCACTTCTCCAGATTTTATAATGCATATAAATAGTGGTACGTTTATGCCTGCTTCCAGTAACATCCTGCCCATTACTGAAAAAACATGCATTTAGTTAAATTATTTTAGGAAGTAATTACTGTGTTCTTAACCCTGCAGTAACTGGTACACAGGAGACCAGTCACTTCTGAACACGGTACACTTCATGCCTACATGACTTCCATTTGTTTATGAGCTTTTCCTTTGTTTTTAATTATTGGCAATGCTTAAAAGGTCTTTCACTGTAAAATTTAAATCCTCAAAATTAGATAATGTGCTATTTTTACCCACTCTTTGATTATCACTTAGAAATATATCCTGTTAGCTTATGTGTTCTTATGGGGTGTATCTGGCTTTGATGGCAGTATTTCTCTTACCAGGCAAAATACTCCTAGGAGTGTCACTTAGAATACAAAGAGAGACAAGCCTGTGGATAAATCTTTGTGGCATGGGGGTCTTACAAGTCATATTTTTTACACTGTGTTGTGTTTTCTGCATTTGTTTTTCATTTTTTTTCCCCAATAGTATATACAAAAGCTGAGATCAAGTTTCTGTGTATCAGACTTGAATTCAATGCTGCATTTATTTTTTTAGCATCTAAGTCATTAACTCAGCGCTTCAATTCCATGACCAAGCCGACCATGGTTGCAGGGTGCCACCCTCCCTCTCATTTTTGATCAGGACATTTCTGCTTGTCCCTAGCAGCCCCTGCACTGCAATTAGGTTCATTTTGTTAAGCCATCAGAAATCTCCACTGCCATAAAAGTGGTTTGTTTGCTTCTGTTTTAGTTTGCTGAAATGGTGTGGCACAGGGTCTTGTGCAATCACTCCACCAGGGGCTGGCATGGGTTGGGTGTGTGCTGGCCAGCAGGCTGGCCATCTCAGGCCATGGTGGACCTATGGTCTGTGATCCCTGTAAGGCCAATGGAGAGATGTAGATTCTCCCATGGATGTTAATTTTGATCAAGTAACTAAGAAAACTGTCCCGCTCCATTGATTTCGGCATGAAAATTATATGCCTCGTAGAGTCTGTGTGCATACCACTTCCTTGTGTCTAACATCTAGCTTGCTCAAGGAGCAAGGAAGTAAGCATGCAATTCCCACCAGCTTGCATGACTCTTCTGTGAAAATTGTCCTTGAAAAATCTTGCTGGCAAAGTCTGCCAGCTTGGACATGGGTGCAGCTTATGAAGGTTTCAGTAAACAATGGATAAGAGCAGAGATTTGAACCCTGGGGAATCTCTGACAAATGTGAAATATAACTTCAGTGAAGGCAGGATTTCCCTCTATCAGACTTTGTGCTTAAAGACAGGCACATGCTTGCACCACTTGTTGAACTGCACCACTATATTTTGCTTCAGGTTTCCCATAGCCGCTTCAGGACTTCAGTTCATCCTGTCCCATCAATAAGACTCTGGGAATGTGGACCTCAAAGTGACATCCTGGTTCATAAACTCCCTTCTCCTACCACATCATAGAGTCCCTTTCATTAGTTTATCCTCACCCACAGATCCAAGACATTTTCTATATATTTAGTTTCATCCTTGAAGCTTCTAAAATGTGTTATGTTTATATTGTTTTATTCTTTTGATACTATATTTAAGCAAGATAATTCCATGCACTCATAGCAACCAGCACGTAGGGGCCATCAGCACAGAACAAATACACACAAAATTGTTACCAAATGTTCTTAGTATATACTTTTCAATAAAAGAGAAACAAAAACCATGCATAGTCTGACTTCTCAACATGGCCACTTAATTACTTACTTGACAAACATTGAATAATAAAATGCAAACGAATTCCTTCAAGATTTTGAATTCTTTTAGCTGCAAGGTACAGAAGATTTTTGGTGGGTGGGTGGTCTAAGAATTTGCCTTTTGTTCAACAATTTTTCTTGAGATGTGAATAGGTCTGTGTTTTCCTAAGTGAATCACTGCAACAGTGATATATTATCAGATAATTCACAAGGCACATTGGTGGGGAAGGGGAGAAAACATGAATGAACATCCTTTGCAAAAGATTGACTATTGAAAGAAGGAGCTACTGGTAATGAGCTCCAGACATATTGCTGTAGGAGTGATAAGAAGAGGAAATGCTTTGGGCAACATTGTTCTACAAAAATAGCCCTTTTAAAATGCAACATGGCTGGCCTGTCTTTAGCAGCATAGCTGTTGAAAGGATTGCATTAAATGAATTGTACGATAGATGACTCTTGACATGCTGGGCTCCTCCTTGTTTCAGATTCTACTTTATGGATCTTGTTAAGCTCTGGGACTGGAACAGCAGACTCTTTCAACAGATAACATGAAGAAGTTGAGCTATCTTCTCTGTAGCTCCCTGTTATCTAGTATTAATGAAAAGATTAAGAATATCAGCTTATTTTCATTTGATGGGAAAGGCTCTGGGTATTTTTTCTACAGCCATGAAAGGAGTGTCTGACACAATCTGGGAAAGCACTGGCATTCAAACAAGTATTTTTCTGAATCCAGACAGTTATATAAGTTTCACTGGGTGCCATTGCCAATTTACTGAAAGCATTTTTTTTGGTATTACATATCATTTCAATGATGTTGTAAAGACACTAGAATATTTGCTACCTCTTGTTCTAAAGACTTTATTAGTTTGGGAACGTCAGATTCTAAACAACGTAATTATTCATCATTAACTTTTTTCCACTCTTCCATCTGGAATAAACTCAATTTGAGGCCAGGCTTGTTGGGAAACTTCAAATGAGGGAAAGAGTAACCAGACAGTAAACAAAGGCAGAAGTTACGTTGTCATGGATGCATTTTTAAGTCATGTCCCGAAAGCATTGCTCATATGAAGGTGTGCAGGTGTGTAAGCGTGACTGTAGCTTATACAATGCAGTAATTATCTAGCTCTAAAGACTTTGCTGTTGGCAGAAGAAAAAAATCAACAGTTTCAGTTAGCAGTCCACAATTTAGGCACAGAAAATTCATAGCAGATGTTCCTTGCAAAAGCTTGGCTCTTTGGAGGGAGATAAGACTTTTGGATACATATTTCTACAAAATACCCACTAGCACATTTTCAAGGCATTTGTTTGCTGCTTGGGTAAAAAAAGAAATATTTTTCCCTACATCAGATACTTTAATTGAAAAAGAGATATAATTAGATAAATACTTCATTTAATTATTGACTCCTTGAAAAAGAATATACTTATGTAACTTCTGCTTTTTAAAACAATCTTAGTTTTAGGGCCTAGCTCCCAACACTTGAGGTTGTTCTGAAGGGAATTCTCAAGAAGTGAGAAGTGAGGCACATGTTTTCCACACTTCTTTAACCACAATCATAGGCAGTTATTGCTTTATGAACTGTCCTGCATGAGTAGGCTGCAGATATACAGAGTAATTAAGGTGGCTAGCTTATTGAAAACATTTTATTTTTGTCTTAAAAATGGAAGTGAAATAGCTTGCTGATAAATTAATTGTGTAATAAGTAGCTTTATTGAATGAAACATGGAAAAGACTGTCTTTGGAAGTGCCAAAGATTGAAAGGACATGAAGAGTATATTCTTGCCAGATGAAATGGCATGGCTGAGGGACAAGGAGGTGACATGGCTGAGGTATGGCTATTCTCCATTTCTCTCATGCCATCTGAAGCTTATGAGAAGCAGTGGTACAGATTTTACTCTAACTGAAATCAGAAACCCATTGGCTTGAAGGTGTCTGAGCCCTTGTAAGCCATTTTAGATCAAACATAAGAACTACATAATAGGAACTTGGGAGATTTGTTGTTGAATAATTTGATTACTCCCAGGAAACTTGCACAGACATTTTGAAGTTCTTGGGAAGACAGAATTTTCAGACACCTTCAGAAAATATACAGAAGTGACTAACCATAAGTACCACAGTCCAGCAAACTATTTTTATTTTCTGACTTGAGGTTTCATCTTCTAGTCCTAAGCAAAGTCTACATTCTCACTTTCACTAAAATGGGAAGCTATTTTATCTTGTTATTTTTCAGAAGAGGTTACTGGGCTTAATCATAAGTGTCTGGTGCCACTTTAGACTATTCAGCATATCCTATCATTTCCTGAAGGCTGGAGGTCTCCCAGGTTGCCCTTCATCATATTGTAAGCCCTGTGTTGATGTCTCAGGCACTCAGGGATGTCAAAAATAATGCCATATGCTTATATATAAGCACTTGAAACCACCTCGATGTATTTGGTGACCTAGGACTAGGAGGATGTTGTGAATCAGCTTTGATGCCTGATTCTACCAGGCCTGTAGAAATTGAGGACTCAGTCTTTGCATCAGTGTTTAACATTTTGAAACCCCATTTTTAAAGCCCAATGGAAGAAATTTAAAGACACCAGGGAGAATCTAACAATCCTCGCATTCAACTTAAGTTTTGAGTAGAGCAGGACACAAACTACAACTGCAGCTAGAAATCCATTTTTTCTCCAATCATTTGACTCTTTGTTAATGAAGAAGAAAAAGGGAAGTAATTTTCTCCCCTAAAATCAATAATCTATTACTCTGATGAAAACCGTGCTTCAGCCACCAGCCAGTTCCATAAATTTCAGAATCTGCTGTGTAGTTTGCTACTAATTAGTGAGTAATACCCCATAAAAGCCATTGCGTGTGAACTCTTTCCTTTAAAAACACAACCCTCAATGGGAGTTGACTTCCTTACTCTCCTTCGAAAATTCCATCCCTGGTATGTATTATTATATTAGTAAACAGTTATTATTCAGAAATTGTTACTGGCTAATTACATTAATTGGGGAAGGCAGATAAGGAGGAAACCTCATGACTGACTAATTACAGTAAATAGTATGCATGTCTTCTTAATGGTGGGGATACAGTGAGTTGTGCAAGAAACTCCGCTCAGGAGCTACAAAGGCTGCGGAAATCAGTAATTTCTTATCCTGAAGACAGGTACCCTGTTCAAGGAGCTTTTAATTTTTCACATGGTTGCACTTTCATTTTGTCTGTGGCTATTCACTCCCAAAGTCTTACACTGTTGAAAGATGGTGGCTTCTGAGCCCATTGCTGCTCTGAGGCTGTCACAATGATCAAAAATGTCAAATTTATACTCAGAGTCTCGGTAAGTACAGGAAGAAACAGTACTGCTTGTATCATGCAGACATTTATTGGAGTAAATGCTTTTCTCTCCCAAAACAAATATAACTGGTCAGAACTATAAGTTACTAAAGCATGGCAAATAGGCTCAGCCCAGTCAGGAGGACTTGAAATTACTTTTAAAAGGTCGCTGAGTCCCAGACGACACAACAAATGGGTGCGAGTGCACATTACACACTCTCTGAATATGCTTTAATGCTGTTGCTCCAAATGCCTGCTTGGATATTTTTCTGATTGTTTTTGGCAATTTCTCTTGGCATGAGACTATGGTCTATGTTGAAATGATAAAGGAGACATTGTTACAATGGAGTCAGTGGCTCTGAATCATAACCCCCTGCATAATTGTTTCTCTCTTTTACTGGCAACCCACTAACACTGAGGATGCTTTTGGGTGTCTATTCTCTGTTACCGAGGTATTTCCTATGCCCTGTGGTAAGCATTCTCATGGAACAAAGAGTCTGAGAAAATGATCCTTTTAAAGGACAGATCTGTGGTGTCTGGGGATAATAGAGAAATAAATTAATTCATATCCACAAGTTGAAGTACGCCTACAAGGCAGTTAAGTGCTGTTATTCTATTTTTAAGAATAATTCATGGCAGTATTGATGTATGCTGTATTAGAACATGAGAGCAACATGGTAGGTCAAATCCAAAACTTCTGCAGCTCAACATACTCTTTCCTATTGTGATCAATAGCAAATGACATCACTCACAAGTGTCTGAAAAGGAAAACATCAGATTCGAAGAGCTGATGGGCATGACATATTCTATATAAAAAGCTCTTTAATCTAGATCATGTTGGAGCATGTGGTATCTTCAGCAAAGGCTGAAAAGGAAAGAAACTCAACATGGCATCCCAGATCTGCACCAAAAAAGTATGTCCGACCTGGATGTGGGTCATAAGGTTAGGTACACTTTTAGGGTTTTTTCCGCTTTAATTATTCTTGAACCTGCGTCAGGAATGTTAATGCCACAGAAAACTAAACTCAGGGCTTTAAATTTCCAGCCTCCTTTTCTAACACATGGATAATTTTGCTTCTTACTGGAAGATTATTAGTCTGGCCATTATATTGAGATAGGGGAAGGCAATGAACAGTCATCCTTGATATAAATTTATTGAAGGTGCATCCTTCCATGTCTTATCTTTCTGATATGTATCTTTTAAAACACGTGGCTCATGCCAAAATCACTTAAGACTAAGAGAAGAGAACACTCCCTTCCACAGCTACCTTGTGCTCTTTGAAGGTATTGCCCAGTTGTTAAGAATAAAAACCATAATGTGAATTGGAGGCAAAAACTGCATAAAGTTTGTATTTGGTTTACATTAAGAAATAATAATCTAGGTTGTAAAAGATGTCAGCATTGTTGAGCAAACAACTTAAAACTTCATTCTCGCAAGGACAAACTAAACTTCCCCTACACAGAAGGAAATAATTCCTTCCTCACAAAATAAATTTTGATGTGAACAATCATAAGCACTATGAGTACAGAATCCTGTGAGGGAATGCGGACACCGCATGCTTGCTACTCTAGTGATCAAACCTTTTGGTCTAATACATAGAGTTCTTTATCTAAGTGGATTGCTTCTCATTTAAGGACTGATGCCCATAGATAAGTCTTTATACCGCCCACAGGAATCTCCTTTCTTATAAAGGGAAAGTATAATTTATCGTATTTTTGAGCTATAACCTACAAAATGCAGCACCTACAAAATCGTTGAGCTCTCAGTATCTCAGTGTTTGCCTCATTCTAAACTTTATTAAAGATAATGGAAAGCACTTGCCCTAAACAGTTAGTACCAAGCTTGGTGAAGATATATCAGGGTAAAATCCTCACATTGTTTTCTCTAAATAGGTCTTGAAATATTCTACTGGTTTCATTTGAGATGATAGATTGAAAGCGCCACCCAGAATCTGTTAATAAAGGGCCAACATGTTGCTTGCTTGACTCATAGTTTCTAACAATATATTAAACACTGTGCACATCTGGAGAAATAATTTGATTTCTGCTAGCACAGATTAAAGCAGAAAATGACCCACTGTGTTTTAGAGACACTTTAATCCCTCTCCATTTAATCCAGAATTATTCAGCATTAAAGGTAATGTTTAATGCAGCTAAAATTAATTAATAGCATTCATGAGTGATTGTTTGATTCATAGTACCTTAAATATGCAGGTGGATCTCACTCAATGAAAGAAACAGAAAACCAAATTTTAGAAATCCAACTGTCAAGGTTCCTCTTGGGCTGAGGCAGACTGATCAAATTCAGACCAAATCTGTTTTTGTCCCTGCATCTGCTCTCAGTTTACATGCCAGTACATGAATTTGAAATCAGTGGAATTACGTATGTGTAACTGAGAACAGAATTTGGCCCTTCAGCTGTCTCTGCACCTCTCCTTTCTCATAAAATTTTATTTTTCTTAGCAAATGATTTAAATATGTTCAGTTACATTGTTGTCCAACATCACATATATCTGCTCATTAGGCATCTGTGTTGTGGAGTAAGCTGTGGATCAGCAGTTAAACATGAGATTTTAAACAGATTCCTATAAACCCTGTTTTGTTTCAAGTCCAGCACAGATGTAGAGCTGTTCATCTTCATTTAATAGCTAGTATATCCCTGAGGTTTTGGTATTTAAATGGCATCATTTTCCCTTCTATGCCTCATAATCTTCATATTGCACCTTTTCATTAAATATTACTTCCAGGCCATGATACTCAGCTTACTGTTACTTAATTTTCCTCAATTTTTTTCTCACTACAGCTCTTTCCTCAGAGCCAAAATTGGAGTGTTCTTACAGGCTGAAATCTTGGTGAAACTCCCACTGAAACTGGTGCAGCCAATATTTGGTGCTCTGTTTTCATTCAGACAAGCTTCTTTTTGTGGCAGCTGGCACACATTTAGGAAATCTCAAGGCACCCTTGGCCCCTATGTTAGTCCCACCAATTAAGACAAGGAAAGAAACTCTGGGCTTGGCCCTCTGTGAGTATTTTGCTACTACTTTTTTTGCTAAACCAATTGCTCCTTACAAAAATCTTTCTGTAAATGCTTTATCTGTTAGCACTCCATTCCCTCCCTATTGGTTCAAATCTGATGACTGGGTTACTTTTCAGAACATCTTAAGTACAATATAAAAAGTGTTTACATTACACATTCATAAAACAAGAATAAATTTCCAGTACATTTATGCAAATGTCTGGTCTAACTTGTGTAAATTGTACATTCCCTGTGCACAAAGAATGGGCCTTATTACTTTAGTGAAAATAGGCTAAGCAATTAAAAGGAGGTAGTACTTATTCCAACTCACTATAAATATATAAAAAAATTGAAATTAAAGATGATAATATTTGGATCTTTGGGATTCGGTGGAGGAAAAAAACCAAACATGAATGTGAAAAAGAACAAGTTAACCTTAAATTCCCTGCTGGCGTCCTTAGCTTGCACACGTGTTTGGCGACCATGAAATACTTGAAATATGAGACCTGGCAGTGTCATTGTGCCAGACGTAGTTAGCATGAAAAATATTCTTCCAAATTATTAAAAGGTGCTCTGAAACTGCTGCAAAACCAGAGAGTTCCTAATCCTAAAATACATTCCTTAAATTGAGCATATATATGTATTACCGTCCTTTAACACTAAAAGAAATTGAGGTACATTTACGCACTCAGGACTGACTATCCTCCATCAAACGGAACTATGAAATGGCTCCAGGTTGCAAAATCACTTGCAATTTGACTTTACAAAGCTTTCGTTTTCCCCCACAATGCCATCATATAGACAACTGCTACAGCCTGTAGTGGCCAACAAAGGCTCTCTGTCACTTGACAAGTCTTCTGTGCTTTCTCTTGCCAGAATTTCTTTTTTTTACATTGATCATAAGAAAGTGACTGGGGTCAGCATTCATTCAATTTCTGTAATCTTATCAGGTTCTAAATGGCACTGATAAATAAGGCATATGTCTTAAGTGATTAAAGTGCTGTAATTATTTTAACTTTACTTCAAGTGCAGTTGATGTCAGTTCCTCTAGAATAAGTGTGTCCATCCAGAATGCAGTGATTACATAAAAGGCTGAAGGTCACTTAGAAGTAAACTTTCGTGTCTTTGTACATGATTTGTGTACATACACATTCCCATTTGCCTTCTACAAGTATAGTATAGTTTAAGGGGAACTACTGCTTACATCAAGAAAAATCAAAAGGCTGTAAAAGTGTACTGATTTGGATTAAAATTCCATTTGTTTTAAAAAAACTTAAGTTGGGTAACCTGAAAGTGACAAAATAGCCTTTTTTAGTAATATCAGAAAAAAGCTTCTCTGACATCTTAATGGAATGATCCCTATTTTCCATTAAAATTACTTTTTTTAACTAAGAAAACTCAATATTTTTTAATACTGAAAGTGGAAAGATTAAAAATGTTCAAAAATGGAACATGGTGCTTTATTTTTTTTAAAAATGAATTACTTCATTGTTATGTGGTTTTTTTTTTTTCCATGGGGCATTCCAGCACTTTCAGTTTATGTTCTCTTTCAGAAAGCAACAAAAGAGAAACATTTGCCAATGAAATGGGCAAGCTGGTTCCCAGCCAGCTTTATTAAAGTGTAACTAGAGATAGGCAAGCTAGGTGACTTCCAACATTACCTTTTACTGGTAATGTTCTACATGCACTTAACGAATTCTACAGCCAAAACAGGCTGTAGAGAGAGATCCATCATACACCTGTGCCGCAAGACCCCCAGCACATTCTACAAGAAGTTAGTAAGAATAGCATCTAAGAAAAGCTTACACTAAGCTAGGCTGACAGTTTCCACAGTTATAAGGCCTTCCGTATGAAGAAATACCATGAGTTCCTGATGTAAAGACTGTTCAATGTGAAATGGAACTATGTTCCTTTGGTGCTTTCTGTAATTTTAGCCTGCCCCTCCTTTGGCTCACTTACTGGGCTTTGCCTGTGTCATGAATCTTCTGATGATTTTAGTTCACAGCCCTTGCTCAGCTTGGTCATCTTCTGACAAATGACTGCAGGTGTCAATGTTTGCTCCCTCTTTGCAAGGGACAGTGAGGACTGTGCTAACTAAAGACACTGCTATCTGTACGGATACACTATTATCATTGTACGATAACACTGTATTTTCATAAAACAAACTATGAGTCTCCCTTGGCGATATAACTCCTCCAGCTTCAAGGAACACATAAATGTTCACCTGCTGAGGCTGAAACACTAGAATCTCATGGGGATTCTTTTGCAGTTAGCCTTCTGGGCAGTTGACAACAAAATTCTCAGGTCAGTGGACCACTGGCTGGATGATTCTTCTTGTTCCCAGAAGTATTTGTTATATCCTGGAGTTGTGATATTTTGCTGGTCTGTGCAAGTTCCTTTAACATTCCTATAGTTGCATGATCACCAGTACCCAATGCTTCATGTTGTGATGACACGTCGTGTTTTCAGTTTTGTTGAGTAAGATTCTGAATAGAAGAGTGGTCATTTACACTTGTCAGCAAGGAAGACTGCTCCTCACACTTGATTTCTAGATGGAGTCAGATTTTGAGGCAGAGCATTGATCTAGAAAGACTTGCCACTTTTATTATGCTGACATTCCTTAAAGAGGGAATGGATAGAGGTTTGACAGTTTCTTTTCCATAACTGGAACTTTTACAAGGGACTTTTTACAAGGGCATGTAGTGATAGGATAAAGGCTAATGGACTGTTGTGGTTTAACCCCAGCCAGCAACTAAGCACCACGCAGACACTCACTCACTCCCCCCCACCCAGTGGGATGGGGGAGAGAATCAGGGGAAAAAAAAAAAGTAAAACTCGTGGGTTGAGATAAGAACAGTTTAATAGAAAAGAAAGGAAGAAACTACTACTACTACTACTACTACTACTACTACCACCAATAATAAAATGGCAATAATAATAAAAGGATTGGAATATACAAAACAAGTGATGGACAATGCAGTTGCTCACCACTCGCTGACTGATGCCCAGTTAGTTCCTGAGCAGTGATCCCCCCCAGGCCAATTCCCCCAAGTTTATATACTGGATGTGACGTCACATGTATGAAATATTCATTTGGCCAGTTTGGGTCAGCTGCCCTGGCTGTGTCCCCTCCCAACCTTTTCCATCCTTGGAGGTATAGATAGATACACACACACACACACACACACACACACAGAGATATCATTCCCTTAGTCTATGGACCATCTCTATAAAATGTTTGTTGAGTTCATTCAGTCCCTGACTTTGGGGTCTATCTGTCATACCAGTTTTTCTGGGCAGGAGGGATGGTGCAAAGTCCTCTCAGTCGGCAGAGCAGGATTAGGCTTCAGTGCAGTGTGGTGAGCAGGTGACATTGGACGCAGCAGGAGGATGACGTGTAATGTTGGATTGTTGCATGCTGGAGTCAGTTCTGGTTCCATCACTACTGCGCTTCACTCAGGTTTATCAAAGTTCATTATTGCTTGATCTAAGTGATTCTTACTGTAATACCATTGATGTTGGCTTTAAACTGCAAGAGGGTAGATTTAGATCAGATGTAAGGAAGGACTTCTTATTGTAAGGGTGGTGACACACTGGAACAGGTTGCCCAGAGAGGTTGTGGATGCCCCATCCCTGGAAGTGTTCAAGGCCAGGTTGGATGGGGCTTTGAGCAACCTGGTCTGGTGGAAGGTGTCCCTGCCCATGGCAGGGGGTTGGAACTACACAATCTTTAAGGTCCTTCCAACCCAAACCATTCTATGATTCTATGATAACTAGCATTTTATAAGCACATATTTCACATACAGACTACAGCAACAGCATGTTAAACTTGACCTAGGTAAACCTGCCTCCTGTCATCCCAATATTTTGTTGTGTTTTCACAACTTTTTGTGCTGATATGTAGGAAGCTACAAGCTAACACCTTCATGCATATTGTTACTTTTTCCATGCATATGTTGTAGGGTGGTTTTAGCTGTGGCCCGAGGTAGGAGATTTTATCCCATCGTCAAAAGAAATTCCACCTTCTCTGAAAGTTCCTTGCTATCTATTGTGCTAATTAGATAAACTGTGCATGCCTACATTGCACAGTGCAACTCTATATAAAACTATTTAACGAGATCACAGAGGCAGTATGACACCGTTTGACTGTGTGAAAGAAGCAGTGTAACCATAGTCATCTGTGTTGACTGCCCCAGTACTAACATACACTTGAAGTCAGGCAGACCTGTAGTAAAGAAGGTTAACAGCACTTCTGTAAGCCAGTGCTCCATCTCCCTTCTGCTCAGATCTCTCCATCAGATAGTTTGAACATGAAAAATGCTGGTGGTAAATGACTACCACTAACACCTACAGCATATAAATCTGTGCATTAAAGAAGTAATCCATGCTTTACCCATGCTTTGCAATCTCGTGAGGGCTAAGTGAACACTGCTGTGCAGTGTAATCTCTTCACCAAAAGCAAATTTCTGAAAATACCTGCTTTTGCTTGCAAGGCCTGTGGGCCTTCAGTTGTCTTTAAATCTGCAAAGGCAGTCCTCAGAGGCAGCCAGTGTCTGCATGTTTAAAAATTTTTTTTTTCAATATTTTCAAAAGAAGATGCGGCCATTGAGCTATGGAAATGCACCGTTTGTCCTCTGTCCCAAACAGAAATTAAACATGCTCCAGAGAACAACAACTAGAGTAACAGCTCTAGCTGTAACCCAGTAAATTCTGGGTAATGCCCAGTAACAAATATGGTAGAAAGAACTTATTGGCTGAGAGTGTATTCTCTACCCTGACTTTTCTTCAGAAACTACTCAAGGTTCTGGCTGTCACGTATCACTCAGTGTAGTGATCCTGGTTAGCTGTAGATTAGTTAGGGCCAGCTACACCCTGGTTTTGATCACTCTTTTTCCCTAGCTGCTTTATTTTTAGATCGGTTTGAGCAAGACATACCAGGACTTAACTGTTCACAAGCAGTCTGGGATGGTGTACATGGAAAATGAAGATTAAACATTGCGTTTAGTGATATAAAGCTTTTGAAGCATAGACAAGTAAGAGCATAACAGAGTCAGAAGCTTTAGGTACAGAGAATTACTGGAAGGAGGGAAGGAGATGAAAGCACTGTTAACGCTATGCTACATTAACACTGCAGAGTTGTCAGCCTAGCCCACAGAAATGCCTATGCTTCTCAAATAAACCTATCTATCTGCTCTACCCACTTCTGTATACGTGTATAGCTGTGAGAACTGGTGACAGACAGATGTGGTCACTGAATGCCAGAATCAACAAAACATAAAGTATTTCCCAATTCTCACATATCCTCTCTGTTGAGAGACCAGCCTTCAAGTCTCCATCTCTGACAGGGGGATATGCTAGTGTCAGATCGGACACAGGTTGAAGGGAAAGAGACAATATTCATGACCACTACATTTCTGCATCTGGGGTCAATAATCAGCAATTATTCTAGATGTAATTGATTATAAAGAAAAAGTAATTAACTCTATATAAAGACATACAAAATAGTATCTGAAATTCCCTGTACTGAATGTTTTGCATTTGTAAATCTCTTTAAGACTGTAAAGCATCTGTTATATGGGTGTCTAAAATGTTGCTAATTTAACTGGCAAGAAGCCAGAACATAATCTGTGTAAAAGTAGTTGGTGGTCTCTTTAATTTAGGATTTCTTACACCCTCCTGCTGGTAGTTTTTCCTGTACACCTTTCACTTCTAATTCCTCAGAGTATGATTTTCAGCAGCCAGAATTTTAACTAACTCAAAAAGATTTAAAGAGGCTTGGGATAATGTGCATGCTGAGAGTTAGAGGGACGTTTAATACTCTTTCTTTTAGGCTTACCTAGGAACTTGGCACTGAGTTTTGAGGGCAGGTCCTCAACAAAGAAATCATAAAATACATCTACTGCTTCCTCTTAATTCAATGACAGACTCTCAGACTCTGTGGAAATTGTTAGCTTTTAAAGACCAGTCTGCCTTTAATTATGCCAATAAACTCTGTATGTCTATCTGTCTATTAGGGAAAACATTGCTGGCATTGTTTTTAATACAATGTTTTTAATTTACTTAAAGGACAAGAAAATAGAGTTAAAACCATTGTCCTCCAAGCAGGACTTAGAGGAGAATGAAAAATAAGTGCTGGGTTTGCCAGTGGCTAAGAATGGATTTTCAGCATCCCGACACAAAATTTTCCTTCTTTTCCTGCCAAAATAATGCAATGAAAAGTAGAAACATAAATGAAACACATGCTAAAAGTAACAGGTCATGGGCCACATCCTAGAATTCCTATTAGTACCCAATAACTTCATAAAACTGGGAGCTGTGGTCATGGAGCACTTGGATGGGAGCTCACTGCAACCCACAGGAAGTCACAGACAGGATTTGGGGCTCCAGACTGGGGAAAAATGAGCACGAGGGGCCCATCATCAACGAAACCATAATATGGGTCTCCACAGAAGCCAAAGAAAGAGGTTTGTGTCATGTCTGTCCTCACTGTGTAGCAGTGGAGTAGCCCCTGTTGGCTGGAGACACACTCTTGAGTTTTGGGAGCCTTCTGCTGCCCAACCTGCCCATACCCTGGGCTTTATCCTAGAGAAATGAGCATTTGTCTTACAAGTCACTGAAGTTCATAAGCAACTGTGGCCAGATGACTTATATCTACTTACGGGGCAAGAGGTCAGGTGTAGTGAGCACTCAGGACCCAGGCAGCTGAGGCACAAGCTAGGCTTACTGCTTTTTCTTGCTCTTCTCCAGCTGACTATTTTCTATGTCATTATAACTATTCCTTTTCCTTCTCATGTTTCTGATTTTTTTATTACATTGAAAATCTTTTACTCTATGGCAATTTCGGGATTTTTTTCTGTTCAAATTCAGTAATTAATTCTCAAGAGTTTATAGTTTTGTCTTAGCAGGGGGAGAGTATGCAAATGATGTGTTGTACTAACATTTCAGAAAAGATACAGTTACTAAAGGGAACCTTTTGAAAGTGGAGCTTCTTGGAAGCTTATTCTGGTTGACACTAGTAAAAGGCAAAAGTCCCAGTTAAAATAAAATGACAGTTGTTTATATAAGCAGATCCTAGTTACTTTAATTATTGCTTTTGGCAGGATCCTAGAAGTTTAATCTTTCTTAAATCCCACAGTAATGTCTGCTGGCTGAAGGATTTAGTTACCATGAAAAAATATTCAGCCACTACCTAACCTAAATGCAGCTATACACAAGGGCAATGTTACCCAAGACAGTTTCACTAGGATGAAATGGGAAGATTGTTCTCATTTACTAATTCAGTTAGAAGCCTGAGGAACATGAGATACATATAAATCTAATTTCTTCAGCATAGCAATTTAAAAAGACTTTAGGTCTTTCAAGTTAAAAGATCTTATTTATATTTCCTGATGTAGGTTGGTCATTGCAACACAATTTGCTCAGCCACCTTTTTGGGGGAAGCCAGTTTTATAAGAACAAAAAAGAATACATTCATAATATGGGTACAACAGTGAAAACAGTCTGTCATTTGGGAAGCAACTATCCTAGTGTGCATCAAAGAAGATTTCACTACAGTTGCAGTTCCCGCCTTCAACTTGTTCTCGAAAACATCACACAAAGTGTCAGGAAGCTGCAATGGGCTGAGATGTCCAGGGCTGCTGAGCTGCCCAGTGGGTGCAGCTTCATGGTGGAGAGGGCAAAGTCATTCTTTGAGTAAAGTGCTATTCAAGCCAGCTCTAACACTGATGATCAAAACCACCATGGTCAAAAGGAAATTCCTTTTTCCCACCCTTCAGTGAGATTTCTTTAAAGTTCTGACCTATTACTTTGAAAATCTATTTTGACTACAGAGTTAGCTGAAATATCTAATTAGTTAAGTTTTCTTGTACAAGGGATGACTTGAAACTATCATTTGACAGCACCTTTTCTTGCAGCCCTTCAGCACCATGAGGCCTTAACAACCTTTCCTATCCTTCTGGCCTTGTGATTCAATGCAGCCCCACTAATTTAAGAAAACCAGTGCCGTGACTCTCTTGGGTTGGCTGGTGATAAAATTCCCTTCTTTTTTTAATTGCAGCTCAAGGTGGACTATGTCTCTACTTCTAGTTCTCATAACCCAAATAAAATACTTCTCTGAGACTTTTAAGAGATAAAGATTATTTGTACATTTCACCTCTATATTTTATTTCTATAACAAGAATGTTCAGGTTTTGCAAAGATGATTGAAATGTAAAATGCAACTCAAGGCATTGTTTTACCTATTGTTAAAAGTAAATGTAAGTTTACATTGGACTTAAAAATATTATATAAAATTAAAATATGAGATAAAAAATCTACATATTTCTGGAAAGATAAAAATCTTTCTGGTGAAAAATTTCACTACTGGCAAGCCCTCATTTTTCCAACTAAAGGTTTCAGTCTAAAAGAATCGATCAGATTTAGTGGCCACACTGTCAGAGTATCCAACCATTCAATCAGCAACTGCACGTGGCCAAGCCACATTCACATGACAATTCTGTTAGCAATCAAAGTGGCTGGTCTGTATCCAGCTACATTATGCTGAGATCATGTATCACCACCAAATAAGCATTTTATTAGTTTAATATAAAGCAGGGTGACATCAGGAAAAAATAAATGACTGCAAAATGTTTGACAGTGACCCTCTGTGAAAAGCATTTTACTCCGAGAATGACTTAACCCCCTCCCTCAGTATTATAGTGCTGAGAATCTTTACATTATTGGAGGAGCCCTTTTCCAGATAAGGTATAAAACTCATGTACTCATCACTTATGATAACTGAAGATTCCCTGATAACATATCTTTTTATAAAAAAGGGCAGAAAAACTGAGAAAAACCCAACAGATTTCTTCTTAAAATAGATTTCTATGTTTAAAAAAAAAAAAAAGTTTCCTTGGAAAAGATTATTTGAAAATAAAACAGTGGCTTCTTATAGCTGTCTTCTAAAATGAGTAGGAGTGGTATGCAGAAAAAAGTAGATATTGTTATGTATACAACACATGGTACATTCTGCAAAAGCAGTGATTTCAGCCACATCCAGGAAAAAATAATGCTTGGATCAAAACATTAAGTGGCTTATAGCTACTGATTTTTTTTTTTTTTTACATTTTTCTATCATCTACCATCGAGTAAAGCAGCCCATAAATATCTCTTTGTTCTAGTATGTGCTGCTTTAGTGGATGTTTTTGAATCATTTTAGTGAGCTCTGGCCTAAGACACTAAAGAAGTACAAAGAAAATATAATCCACACACTGTTCTATAACAAGAGTCCATATGCTGTGTCAGAAATGATGTTGCAGATAGTGCCGACAGTCTTTTTGGTTATATAAGAGAAAAGGAGAATGTGTATGGAGGTGAAATGGAATTAATAAAATGGACTAAGTTATTTCTTTCACATTAAAAATTGAATCTAACTCATCTCAGAATGCCTTTTAGGCTATTGGATATAGATCTCCTGATAGCTGCAGATGTAGTCACAGCAGTATTAGGAAAATAGAGATTTTTTTCTTCCAAAGTTCAAGACCTGAGCACTGCCTAAAAAGGGAGACATGCCTTCGAGCATTGAACTTTTGATATTTTTCTGACTTTAATGCATACCAACACTAGGAGTTCAAAGCATGGATTTAGTAACCCAAGGAAAAAAAAACACATTAATTTCAACCTTGATTACATAACAAAGCACAATACAACATAACTTTTTCTTGGGAAACCTTGAAAATCCCTGGCCGTTGTTTTGTTTTTCTTCTCCTTTTGGGGGTGAAAATGGAGCAGGGAGAGAAAAGGGTGTTATTCACAATCATCTGAAACATTTCAAAGTTAGCAAACATTTCTGATATGTGTAAAAGTGGAGATTTGTAGTAGGTAGCAACCTGAATGCCTCCAACAACAATATCGTGTGCTTCCACACTGAGACAGATGGCTATCCACCTAGAAATCCAGACAAAAAGCCATCCATTCCATTTGGGCCCCTGTTGTGGTGCTCTGTGCATGGCTGAAGCCAGAGGTGTTTTCTGGCTGAGTGGCAGATTGGACCTCAGACTATTTTAGGAAAGCTTCAAGGCTGCCCTGCATTTCAGTCAACACCAACTCTGCTATGATTGCAGCTGTACAGCTACTTTCACCCAGCCACAGTGCAGGTTGCTGGATTTGTTTTGTCTTTGCTTTCACCAGATCACTTTTCAGGCAGACCAAATCCCTGATCTAGTTCCTGGAGCAGCCACCTGAAGACTAGAGCTGGCACACAGAAGGGCATCAGCCCTCCTCTTTTCAGTGGTGGTGCAGATTGTTGTCGAATTAACAAGGCTGCATAAGTAGAGTCTAAAAGTAACTGTTCCTGCAAAAGAGGATTTGAGAAGATGCCGAGGAACCAAGGATAGACTGCTTCTTTCAAGAAAAAAGGTCAGATGAAGGGCTGCTATGTCTGACTGCAGCCACCAGGTATTTCTGTAGAAAAGAAAAGAATATGTATTAAAATTTTAATAATCTTTACCCAGCCTGATCACCAAAAAAAGTTGGGTGTAGAGAAGGGTATTACAAGATAATAAGGGCACTTTAATGTCAACCACATGCTTAAAATCTCTTAAACATAGGAGCAGCTTATGAGCAGCTTACAGTGTTGAGACAAATGTCACATCATTAATGTTGTATCTATAAATTTTCCTTAACTCAGAACATTCTCCTTAGCTCAGACTACAAGAAATACATTATTTTCTATTTTTAAGTTGAGCTTACAATACTTAATGCTTGGAAAGTGGAAAAAAAAGACCCCAAGGCATTCTTTCTAGAGGTAAGTGAATAAAAGTTTCACAACAGGGGTGTGCTATTCAGCTTCCCTTCTGCGCATGAAAATATTATTGAGAAGGCTCAGAAGAGTGCGGTCTGTTCTCCCAGAACTACTAGACACAGTATTATCCTTTTTTGTATGGGTGCAAATCCCTTCCTTCAGAAGAAATCAACAAGAAATGTTTACAGGTAACCTGAGATCAAATGCAGTCCCTATCTAATGTAAGAAATGTTCTCAGGTCCTGGATTACAGACAAGTCCTGGGCTCACTGAAGTCAATAGAAGTTTTATTGTTGATTTCACATGAAGTAGTTAAAATTGTGTTAAGAAACAGTTACCATCTAAAATATGCTTAACAGTTGACTTAGGGGAACTTGAACATGAAGCAAAGAGAGCTTGGCTTCCAGCTGGGCCACTGACCCTGCTGGCCACATTGACAGTTATAATTAGGTTCCTTTTTGCTTGTTTGGCAGTGTAATGGGTCTTTGAAGTCTATATTTCCTCACTGCATTTCTCTCCAAGTCACTAAAGACACAGGGCTCTGCTCCAACCTTGCCTCCAGGTCTATCACATATGGCCCTTGCTGGTGTGCCACACACTTTTCTCTGGCTGTCAGCACCCACCTAGCAGAAGCCCCAGGGTCCTGGACATGGCAGCCAAAGGCTGGCTGAGAGCCACTGGCTCTCCATTCTTCCCACGGGTTCTTTTAATCTACTCTGGGGCTGGGCAAATAACCTCTCTTTGCCTTGGTTTCCTCATAAGTTAAAGGAGTATACTAGTGTGTGCAGTAGACCATGGAAAGACAAGTTGTGGGGAGCAAGATGTTCTCCATCGGTACCTTGGAAGTAGACTTGAGCTTCAGTCATTGGCCCTTACCTAACCAACTATGCATTGCAGTGAAAAAGCCAGTAAATAAAAATTTCTGGCCCCAGAAAGAGACTATATTGTGCCCTGAAGAATATAACCTGATCATCTTCTAACTTTTTCTCACACTGCGGAGAGTCTAACAACAAATGTTAAGCTTAAAAGAATTTTTTTTGTTGTTTATTATCTATCTGTTCTTGCTTATTATCTTATTATCTATATACCCACCTTTGTTTGTTATTCTTGTTTATTATGCTTTTTATCTCAAGTGAATTTAAATTTCAAAAAAGATAGGAGAGTCATATTTTCTCTGATTAAAAACACTGAATGTAGGCATTGAAACCTTTTGCTGAAATCTCTTCCTAGCTATTTACATATATATATATGTATAAGCATAGATATGATTTCAAGCAAATTTTATTCACACACTTTTGGGAAGACAGAAATAAATATCACTGGTCCTCACATGGCCCTCATATTTGTATTTTCATATATTTAACAGTTACAAATGTGTACAGCTTCTTATTAAAATGCAATTTTAGCTCTTCTAAATACCCATATGTTTAAGTATATTTACTTTTCATATTGCAAAAAGATACTGTACAATATGGTATTAAAAAGAAAACATACAAAAAATGGGATTATACTCCATCTCCATACTTCTTCCATACTACAGAATTATTCTTTCCACGAGTACTAGCCTTTGATAGTAATTTAGGGAACTTTTAATTTGTAGCTCTTGAGGAACGAGACAAACTATAAATAGAAAGTTCAAAAAATATTTTCCCAGTCATTTTCTAATTGTTTTTGTCAAATTAAATCAAAACACTGTAATGTTAATGAACTCCTAGAACATGTTATTAATGGTTATTTTGAACCATAGCAGGGTGTTTGCATTAGAATATATTCTTATTAAGTTCCTATCTTATTCCAGCCCTGATGTTGAATGAACACTCTATATAATTTCAGGTAGCTGGCAATGAGAGCTAAGTCTTTGCTTAGAGTTAAGAATGTAAGTGCTTTGCTGGACCAAAGCCACCATGTTTAACACTGAATTGGGTGTGCCAAGACTCCTTTCTGCCAAAACCCAACTTAGTAAAACCCAAAAAGCTTTGGTTTGGCAAAGAGAAATGAAAAAACGGTTGAGGAGAAGAAGAATTTCTAGTGAAGGTATGCATCAGAGCATAGATTAGCCTGGGGAGTAGGTTGTACTCTGTTGGTAGAAGACATAGGTTTAAATTACTTTTCCGATTGGCTTGAAGCAAAGATTTTGTCTCTGGTCTCCCTGAATTGAAAAGAAGTATGGACTTTCAGTGTAGAATTTCTAAACTCCAAGTCTGGAATAAGTGCCCTTCCCAGTAGGGTGCAGAGCTTTCTCTCTCTCCCATGCTTTTCTTGAATTCATTCTGTGTTGATACGAAAAGAGGTTTCAAGACCAATTTTCTGTGTGTCACAAGGAAATGCTCCCAATGCAGATCTATCCAGCAATTCGCAAAGCTCAGCCCTCAGTGAGAACAGGATCTCTAATAGGCAAACCACCCAAGAAATCTTGCAATACTATGATAAGGTAAATACTATGGTACATAAAATAAACTTTTTTTTATTGTTTATTAAGAAACTCCTTTTCTTCAACCTTTCTTTTTCTTCTACAGTGAAAGAGAGAGACCTGTCTGAAGAAGGCAAAGGAGATCACTGAGTAATTCTACAGGTCAGTCTAAAGTGTATGTGGGACTTTTTCAAGAATTCTGAAATCATTTTAGCTAAACTGATTTTAAAGTCAGAAAGTATAGGACCAGCAAGATGTTTTCTTTAGAGAGCAGTTGTTTGAGCCTAAAAAAAAATCAGTTAAAGTATATTGGATGCCATTTCATTTCTCTATCCTCAGAACAGACATATGTGTTGACAAGAACACCAGTCTCACTGGCATTGAATAAGATAAGGGAAGTTTACAATTCATTGAAAATGTTGAAAAAGATTGATTTAATCTATTTTGGATGTAAACCACATTAAAAATATAAAATGAAAAAAACCTAGAATATATTTACAAACCAGAAAACCACTTTTGAGTACCTCCAATTTTAGCTTATTTCTTGTTGAAATGGTTTCAGAAGTCAAGAAAATATTTCAATAAAAACCCATCAACCCCCTTACACAATTCAAGATTCAGGTTGTACTATAGTTTAAATCACTTTGCAGAACCAATTTAACAGTTTTGCAGAAGACAGATTGGACGCTGCAGATCGTATCGTTCTTTTCTGATGTGATTTGTAGCTGGCCACTCATAGCTCTAAGCCATAGAACTTAATGATATTAAGAAAGACTATTTTACACAGTTATTTTTTACAAGAAGTTGGCATTTATCAGTCATAAACAGCAGCAAAGTAATACTGTGGCTTGACACTGTTTTGGTTGCAGCGATTATGTGGTAGGAAGTGGGTGTCAAGTTCCCTTGGTAACAAATAGAGGGTAAATGACATACACTGAATCACCAATGAATCATTAAGAGAGTTCTCCTTCTGATTTTTGGCTTTTATTTCCAGATTCTAAAGTTATGATAGTTTTAAGATGATGGAAGAAGGTGAACACTTCATAGCGTTCACAAGTGTGTGGTAAGAGTTACATCGTTATTAGATCTCCTAACACTGTGAAAACAGGAAGCTTCAACAACCAGCACTTACTGTTTCTTTCAGCTAATGACATTTAGAGTTAAAGGGTGTCCAGGTTCTTTGTACAACAAGAGAAAGGATGAGGGTAGAAGTATGAACTCTCAGTGGCCAGCAGCAGAACCACGAAGTTCAGCACAGTTCAGGGAGGTCTGGATTTCACACACAAAATTTACAAGAACTCATGCCCTATAAGCACATGCTGTACTACACACTGTGCTCGAAAATGAACTACAGTATCTTTTACTGTAAATAAATATATGGATTTTGATAACTAATCAAAATAAAGTGATAACATATGCTAATTTGAGTAACTGGGAGCTCCCCCAAACTTAAGACATGATGCCACAAGTTAAAGTAAGAAATAGCAGGCTGTTAAAGGGAACAACAAGATTATCTCCTTAGAGAGACAGTGTGTGTCTGTGTGTGTATACATGTACATACATGGGTTCATTATGTGCATGTATAGTCATTATCATCAGTATTAGTTTGAAATTGTTTTAAACAGAAGTTGCAAAAGCAATACCAGAGTTCAGACTGTCACTTTTGAATGCATTTAATTACATAAATTAAAAGATTTACTATAAAGATACACATAAAGTTTATTATGTATTGATTTTTAATTCCTGTGGGAGTTCATTCAACAGGACCTGGACCAGGTGAAGGTCTAGGCTCTGGTGCCTTGACACACCAGTTGGAATTGGACAGCAACTAGATCTACCCTGTCAGAAGCTTTACCCTCCACTGGCTTTGTCTGTTCAGTATTGTATGACAAACTGCACTCATTGAGCAGGCAGGAGCAGAAGGAGCCTGGCAAAATTTTAGTACGGCAAGTGAAGAAATTTATTCTGCAGGTTTTTCATCTGAACATTTCTAGATGTGAATATTTACAGCAACATTTGGATATTTATTGCCAACTGTATTAGCTGGAGTTTTGTTTTCTGTTATTAAGTGATTGCATTGAATTAGCAATAGTCTAGTCATATAATCTATTCAGGCCTCTGTGATGGTTGTTGTGTACATTCCAATGCTCCTGAGGGTTATAGAATAGTTGAGTTACAATAAGCAAATGATGCTGATAGAAAAGTGCTTTAGGATTGTCTAGGGCTATGACATACTGGCAGTGTAATGACTATAATGAAAATGAAGCGTGCCTTATAGACTCACAACATTATATGCTCTGTATTGAAGCTTGCGTTTCTCCCAAGAGAAATTTCCTCAGAAGAGAAGCATCATGCTTCATGTCCAACTGATTTATCTTTTTTATCATATAAGCTCTAATAACCCCTTTGTGAACTGTTTAACTCTGGTTAAAAGAAAATTAACAAATTCAAAAGTGGTTCTGGCTGCCATCCCAGGGCACAATAAAGAGTAAGTTTAAATTAGTGCATAGGCTATTATCTTGGGAACAACACCACCACTACTTTTCTTGACTTTTGACTTTTCTTGTGCATGTTTTAAATTATAGAAGCACATTCAACTGTGAAAGATCTTGTTGGGTCATTCCATACCCTTTTCTTTCTAAGTTGAATTCAATCATAAAAGTTTGCTTCCAGCAAAAGCTTTCAAAGCAAGGACACAATGTTCTTAACTATTACTCTCTTTCTATCTTATGAAATTGTACATGCATCCTGCCAACTTGGAAATCAATGCTTTTAAGAAAATGAGAGGCTTTTGATGTCTTTACTGGAGCTAAGTACCTTCTTCTTCCATATGTATTCACCACATTGCATGGTGGTGAATAAATATCTTTGCAGATCCAGAGGCGAAAATTGAAGCCAAAAGCTTCCAAAAATTTCTGCCGCCTGTAAATGTGTTCATGAATGTTGAGGTTCTGCAGTCAAAAGAATAATGTAATTGACATCAGGACAGTTTGTGCTGTTGTCAGCAGAAGTATCATAAGAACATGATAAACTAGTGGCCCAATTAGATCAAGACTGACTCTGACCTTGATTTCATACAAGGTTCTTGTCCACTCTGATTTTTGTAGTATCAGACTTTAAAATAGAGCCTCCATAACCATAACGAAAACTGAAGCCCATGATTCTCTATTGGTAAAGGCCCAGACATCTCTGGGCTTGAAATTGCTGGACGTAAGTGCAGTTGTGTTGACTCAAAGGTTAAGCAAGGAAGACTGACTATGGTCAGCTGACTGTGCTTTCGCTGATTCTTGATATACACCGCCAGCTTCTCAGCATAGCTTTATGTACATCATGGACTTCGGTTACCCTGGAGATTACACCAGTGAGGCTTCATCAGGTGCTTTTCATGTACTGCTGAGCTTAGGTCTCCCAAATGCAGGTAATTCTTCCATGTGCTACAGTTACTAAATCTTCACAGAGCAGAACCCTGATAAAAAAGTGAATGCCTGTTTATGCTGCAGTCTCTGTCTCTATTTCTATCAACAGCAGTATCCCAGGTGTTAATTTTGCCAAAGTATTTAAGGTCTAAGAACTGTTTCACATTGGCTGAGTCACACTAGAAGATAGATTTAGCCTTGTCAAAAGAAAACTAGGCCAGTTGACCCATGAAAACATTGATTTGTGTAACATTTTTTTAGTTCCTTATACTCGCAGTAGAAGGGCTAGATATCTATCTAAAATTAGAGAAGATTGCATAAATTGCCTGGGCATCCAAAGAGATGGAAAGCATCTATGGTAGGTGGGCTGGGTTTTCCTCTCCTGGTTTCCAAAGATGTCTCCCTCTGTCTATTGATTGTACAGGAAAAGAAGGGCCTGTGTTGGTGGACTCCCCCTTCCTGGGGCAAGGTAAATAAAACTAAGGCAAGACAGCACCAAAATGAGACTCTGAGTTAGGAGACTGATTCACTGTAAAGATTTTTGCTGAAGCTGCACACAGTTAGTGGGAGTGATTGGCACCATCTATCTCACCATGCTGGTAGCCCATCTAAACAAAGTTGGGGAGCGCATGGTTGCCCCAATATGTACCAAAGTAAAGTTTCACTGACTCTGGATAAATGGTGAGAAAAAATCTTTTAAGTTTTGATGGACAAACCCAAACATACATATTTAGCATTTACATGTTTTCAAATATAGTAAGTGCTTATACTGACATTTAAATTTCACAAGTACAAGGTTTCTGCTTTTACAAACTAATCTGATACATCTCCAAAACAGGCATACTCTTTCCTTTGCGATATTGTGCAATATTTTTCTCTCTTTTTTTTTGGCTTCTACTTCCTTAGTTAAGGAGCAAAATAAAAAGTATACCTTGAGAGTTTAGGAAGTTATTAAGAAGAGAAACTTATTCAGAAAAGGAACTTCTTGTTTCTCAAGGATGCCAGACTCAGACAGAAGACGTCTCTTTTTTGTCTTTCTGTTGGTTTTTTTTCAGCTACAACATACACTCTGGTTATTTGACTCATTATATTCCACTACAGAAATCATAACTGAACACTGGCCTTTTGTTTATCTTCTTCAAACAAAGTCCTATGTCTGAATATACAGCCTTTTCCAGGCAGATGTTTTTATTTCACAGTTGCAACCTCTACAGTTTCACCTGGCCAGCTTCATCTCAATATTTCATCAGTGTCACAAGTGGAGATCATTTGCTCTGACTTCAAGATTATTATTCTTTCTCTTTGCAGATGAGAAATTATTTTCTTTTGTCTAGCAATGAGTCAGCAACACATTATGATGTATGTGATCATCTCACTGCATGAATTTTCAGGCAACCGTACACCGGATGTCAGCTTGTTTGCTGTGCATTATCTATTTCTTATTTAAGTATTGTGTTCAGAGAATCCTTCTGGGTTGAAACAACAACATAAATAAAATAGTATGAAAAAACCAAAAAGAATGGCACAGCAGGAAATAATGGTGTAATTTGTTTTACCCAGGCTCTGTCATATGTTTACCTTCTAAATTTGTTTGTTTGTAGATATAGTATGCATGTCTGCTGTGTGTTTGACTTCCATCACTTTTTTTTATATTCTTGATACCTGGAACCACCTGTATTTAGAAGGGTCCCACAGAGGCAAGCACAGCCCCTGTGCCCAGAATCACCAGTGAGCAATCCAGTGCAGAAGAGGCTCCAGCTCTGGAGCCATTGAGATGTACAAGGTGCCCTTCCTCTTCGTACTTGAAATTTTAGGGACAATCACAGGGAGTGTGTAGCAGAGTGCCCAACTTTCAGACATATCCATGAAAACCAAATCAGGTGCTTTACAATTCAGATGATGTTCCTGGATTTGGCTGCACTTACTCTGTCCTGTGATGACTGGCTCTTTACCATCCTGTTTTTTCCTCAGCTTCATTTTACACTTTGATTCTTACCCTCTTTCCTTCAACATCCTTCCATACTCTTTTTTTCTATTTACTTTAGACCTTTCTAATCAATAAGGAAACTAACATGAAAGTGCTGTCTTCACACAGCTCAAATATATAATTATTTTACCACTTCCTCTACCTTGGGTATTCCCTTTTCTTTTTGCATGATAAGCTTTACAGGAAACCCGTGTCTCTATTTGTATAGATGCTAGACAGAATGATGCAGGGCTTTGTTCTTTACAGGCCCTCAGGCACTACCAAATAGTATCATAATATAAGTCCTTAAATTAAGACCTCTACTTTGATGACAGAGAAACTCACCTGCAGAAGAGTTTCTTTCTTCTTTCTGCTTTCTACTTTCCTCCATGCAACATGCAAACTGTTTAACTAAGATTCTTCATCTGAAACTATGGAGTTACCTGTTTCACAGGCTGATCCTTACACCTTCATTTTTAAGCTGTTTTACTTTGTCCAACTAATGACCAGATGAGAGTCAGGCACACAGTGTAATTACACCAGCATGTCAAAGTACTGCACAGCAGCAGAGGCAAAGCAGGTCTTTGTAGGAGAGCGGTTAGCCTGTGACATTCATAACGGAAAGATACCTGGTCTAATTCTGTCAGTGTTATGTTGTACTTGTGAGTATCTACTCTCATCTTTTAAATGCTTGTTAATAGTAGATTCTGGTCTTGGGGGGGGAGCGAAGACTGCTTTAGATCACTCCTGTCATAAACCAAAGCAGGGGTCATCTGCCTTATCTTCATTTCTTAACATTATTCACTGAAGAAAGAAGACAAATAAGCTTAGCTAACACTTTTTGAAGTATGCTTATGTTTTGAAAAGTTGTGAATGTAATAAATCAACCCACATATCTGAGACAACTGTATTTCACATACCTGTCACAGGATTTCTCAGGGAAATAGCTAATAAGGTTTAGTTTTGTATAGTGAATGTAACCCTTGAATGACACCACAATATTCCACTGAGCCTTTGAAAAACTATAGGGCATGCTGGCAGCAGTGGGAGTTTAGGGTGTAAGAAGAGAGACTGGGGAAGGAGACGTGGCTGGAAGAAGAGCTGTGGGAAGGAGTGGAAGCGATCTCTGAGAAGTCACCTGTTTATTATACTGTGCAGATGTTATGTTGCCTGGCATGCTAAAATTAAAAGAAATGACAGAGAAAAAAAAAGAAAAAAGAAAAAAAAAAGAGGAAGAATGGCATTTCCTTCAATCCTGTGAAACAGAATAGGCACAGTTATTTAGGCCATGCTTTAACCTGAGCTATTTCAATGCGAACAGAATTACTTGCATTGACTCATGGTCTCTGGAGTGAAAGAGCACAAAGGCAAAAAAAGGTGGGCAGCAGATGGGCCCCGCTGATGCCTGCACTGAACTGTCAGTGGGAACATCCTGGGCTTCACCAGGAGCTTCACTAAAAGTCTCAGGCTGGTTTGCATAGTGAAATGGTAACCTTTAGTTTCTGCTAATTTTCTTTTTACCTACCTGTTGAGTTATACCTCAGGTTCCCTTCTGAGATATGAAAGAAAACAGAGGAACTGGAAAGATTTTTTCTTAAGTCAGAGGGGTTTGGAGGTTTGTTGGGGGAGAGATTAAGTTGAAACAACGTCACCTCATACTGAGAGACTGTCACTGATGGCAATTTAGAAATATCTGGAAAGAATTTATTCTTTTTTTCATTTCCCCCCTGAGGCACTGTGCACTTGTGTCCCTTGGATACTTTTGTAAAGCCTGTTGTCTTTTGTTATCGGTTCCCATTTTTTATATTTCCCCTTCAGGGAAGAAAACTTCTCTTCAGGTAAAGAGTCAGTCTTAAAACAACAGAAACAAAGAGCAGGTGGACTACTTATTTTAGATAAAAGGATATATTGTTGAAAGTAATTTGGTTCGTCTCTTTCTGTTGCTCATATCAGGACCTATTTAATTCACCTGCAGCAGTAATCTGACTTCAGTTATTTCCACACTTTGGGCTGAAATTCTATCAAAAGACAAAAGCACAGTTGTGTCTACTACAACTTGCACCTCAAACTTTGTAACAGGCTCAATAAAGCAGTGTGTGGATGTGTTCAGCTTTCAAAAACTAAATTTTTATCTCTGAGGACAGACTTTTCAAATTTTCTTCCTAAATTAGGAAGAATATATTTACAAAATAGCTAATTAAAACAAAATATATTCATAAAGCTTCCTTTTAAGGATGAGGATTGATTACTTCTATTCTGGAAGATTGTAAAGACATGATCGTTATTTGGGTTCTTATTCCCAACCAAAATAAAACATTTTGCTATTTTTTTTACTTTCAGTGGCAACATTCTCCTTTAATATAAAATACAGACTCTTACTTTCTCATCACAATATCTTAAATATATGACCTGATCAATGACTTGTTCTAAATAGTATTTGTGTCACTGAGAAACACATTTCTGTGATGTTTTCTTTAGTCGTGTGCGCACAGAACTTCCTCTGTGCACAGAATCTCCTGATTCTCATCATTCTGGAGACTCCGCAGACAAATTACCTGCCTTTCATCTTTCTGCTAGAGGGGGGGAAAAAGATTACCAGAGAAAAAAAAAGGCTTAGTAAGAGTGTTTGTGTAATAGAGTTGGAATGTGAGACAAAGATAACAATTTCAGGAAGAAAGATTTTTAAAAGAGCTGAATGGAAAAGGAAGATGAGAAGATAAGTTATGCCTTCTTTTACATTTACCTTTAAACTTTCTCCCCTACTGTATAAAATTCTTTAGTTTTTATTAAATAAAATGCACCATTTATTAAATGTGCTTTTATTAAAAGTACTGTTGTTACCATTAACCTTCTGATGGATGAACAAGTCTTAGGGAAGAATTTTAATTTGTCTGGAGAAGAATGAAGGGAACATACTAATCTGTTTTTCCCTTCTTTTGAAGCAATGTTAGGAAGTAATGCTCAAGCAAATTAGAGAAGCATGAAAATATAGCATAGGATCTAGTTCTTCTTCCCTGATACAAACAGAACTAGCCTTCTTATCAGACATGGTTAAATAAGGAATTTCATAATAAAGTAGAGCAGAATCTGCCTGAATGATGCCCAAAAGAAGATCTGGGGACTTTAATTTTACTTCATCCATTTCAGGGACTGCCAGGCCTTGAATATGACATTCTTAGACTTAAAGTTTCAGAATGTTTCAGAATTTTCAGATCTCCCCCACCCCCAACATTTTCAGCTTTTGAGAACATTTGCTCACAGTGGCTGTCCTGGAGAGAGTCAGACACCGATCTCCTCTTTGGTGTTCCTGTGGGTGGGAAGCTGCTTCATCAGTCTTGCAGGAAAATCTAAGAAGTTTGATATGCTCAAGTGTGCAGTTAAGTCTGATGGAGGTTGATACTGATGTAGGAAGTAGGTAGTACTGGACGCCTCAAACTGGAGGAATTTGAACCTGAGGTCCAGTATCTGTGTCCTAACCACAAGGCTGAGTAGTAGCCCAAGTGAGGTGCCACTCTGGTGGTTAAAGCTGATTCATCTGTGCTGCCGAGAACGGAGGTGCCATGGGGTGAAAAGGAAAGTAGGTAAAAGAGAGCCTAGTCTAGTGGTTGAAGTATCCTGTTAAGGGACACAACTAAAATGCCATGGCCAGGACTATGTATACATTTATATTAGATCATCACTGAATAAAATCAAAACTAGTCCTGGAAGTAAGGACTACAACCCCAACCTTTTGCTGAAGCTACATCTGAAATAAGCATATGAATTAGACAGGATGATTTCATCACTGTTGGTTTGTTAATAACTGTGTTAACTTGAAATCGTAAACAAATGCTATAAACATATGAAAATATACATATAAACATGCATGAATATAAAAGTAGTAATTTTCTAACCAGTATCACCTGCTAAACCATTAAGTCTTTATCATTTAAACAGGAGAAAATCTGATCACTCTGTGCCTTCTAGTGCTGTAATTACTCCAAGTTTTCTTGAGAAAACACTTGCCAGAAACCTGTGGTTTGCTTATATCTCAGAACGATACTGCTAGTTACTTGCATTATTTGGTAATGTTTCATTCTGACTGTCAGATTCCAGCATCCCTTACTTCTGTGATTAATTTTTACTGAAAGAAATCATCATCCCCCCTCCAAAGTTGCTTAAAATCACTAGCCTGAATTATTAAAAAATGCAGTTCCACAATATCACAGGAACTCCCAAATTCTCTTTCTTCAAATACTATGTCCTGAAGTTCCTTTAATGCTGTTCCCAGAAAGTGACTCATGATTCTTTATTAATTATGAAAGATGTTAACTTAATGACTGCACTAAAAATGTGTTTTTCTCTTCTCACCATAGCTTGAAGGAAGTATCATTGCCAAAGCACTATCTCTAACACTGATCTCGTACTAGTAGTGTACATGTAACCTTTTCATGACTGATTCTTTAAAGCCTAGCCAAGTATTTTTTTTAAACATTAATGCAAACCTGATTTCATTTCATTAGACTACATCTTTAATTGCATGAATAATTGTGGACATTTAAGGTTAAATATTAATTTCATTAAAAATGAGAACAAAAACTCTCTGACTGTAGGGTGGCCAGCATTTTGCTCTGTTCATGCATAAGTTTCTTGCTGATATGGCACATTGGGCTTATTATTATTATTGGCTTTTGCACTGTAATAATCTCAATACTACTACATTGGAAGTAACTTGCTTTTGTGAGTTTGATGGCTAGGTTATCCCAGTGTCAGGAATTAAAAGGGAATATTCCAGTGTTAGCTTCAGATACATTCTCCTGGTATCATCAAGGGCACGTCTGGAGAGAAATCTTGTGTTTGTATAGAGATGGTAAGTGGAGCAGTTCATATTCTTAGTTATGTTGTGCCCTCTGGCAAGCCTGCCAGGAGAGTGCTGTGCTTGTTTTGTGAGGAGAAACCTCCTCCACATTCCAGCATGAGCATATCTATTGTTTTCAGACATAAACAGATGTGTTCCTTACCTAAGGGAAACTCTCAAAAATATGGAAGTAAAACAGAAGAAACTGATGTGAAACCACAAACAGTATTTGACCTGTCTGCATGCATTAATAATCCCAATTTTAGCTGAAGGCAGAGGTCTGTTGCATTCAGTTTTATTTCTTTGCTTGATTTCTGCCCTGCAGTATGTAAGAACAATAAAGGATGTAAGTATTAACTTCATGTTTTTATTTTTAATTAGGATTTTGTTAAATACATACATGCTTATTATGTCATTCCTAATTGTTAAATGCAGGATAATTCAGATTTGCTTAACAAGAGCTGGGAAAAGGGGAGTAAACAGATTCTTTGTTCTGCCAAACCACCCTCTATTCCACAGGCCACAATCTCAAAACTTGTGATGAGACCAAACTATAGATCCAGAACAGAGCTTTTTCTAATAATTCTGATAGGGTGGATGAATTTTATTTGCATGCACCTCTGCTGATTTCTAACAAAAACCATACATTTGTCAACACTTGGATTTTTTTACTTCTATGCATTTACTTTCTGCAACATGCTGATCTGTCTTTTCTAACCTTAAACTGATGTCTGTAGGACGTTCAGATATGTGTTAGACTTTAGTAGCCCATGGGAGGTAAAATGATAACCCACAAGTGGATCAGGTTTACAACTCCTTCATGAAGGCAAGGCATGCCAAACTTGTGTAGCTACTGGGTGTGCACCTTCTCCCTGGAGTGCTACGACTCTCTCCTCTCTTTCCTCACCCATCTATACCACAGTTACAACACAGACTGTATGATGAAATTTTAAAAAGCTATTACTGAGTAACTACTACTAGTACTGAGAAAGAGTACTTTGTGTTGGAGAAGGACAGCAGGATGAGCATATCAGTGAAGGGGAAGAAAGGGAAGTGTTAAACAAAATGCAAGTACAAAAGGAAGGGGAGAAATATTGGAGTGAGGTGCAGCACACCCAGCACAGTACTCTACTGGAGCCAGCTCTAGGCACTCCAGCAAAGCAACATGTCACAGCACAGCACTGGCAGATCCAGCATCTCTCCAGCACACCATACTGCACTGATGCTGGTGCTGCCTTCACTATCTATCTGTGTTGTGTTGCAGAGCAGATACAGCTGGCCTGGGCTAGAGCCCTCCCTGCAAGGCTACATCCATTTGCAGAATTAGCAACTTGGATGTAACGAACCTTATTTAAAAGAAAAGATGCCCAGAAACTCAGATTTTTTATTATTTTTGAATCCAAGGGTACCAGATGGTCAGAATAGAAGCTGGTTGTGACTTCCCAGTCCTGGAATGATGAAACTGTAGTGCTGCAAGAAGAATAGAATAAGAATCTAGAAAACGGTATGGCAAAAAGTGATGGAAGGTTTCACGAAATGGAAATGAACTTTATTTTTAAATGCTATATATTCCAAAGTATTCAATTTTAAAATTTAAGTGCAAGTAGCATCTCACTTCCATAAAACTCAGTGAGACATAATTTAGAATATGAGACTAAATATAAACTAGAACTACCTGTCAAAAAAGAATAATTAATGGTTCAAACCCCTTTTACTCAGAGACAGAAGAATTTAATCAGTCTCATTCATAAGTAAACTGTAAGGTTTAATTTGTTCATAGAGCAAACAAGATTTCCTGCAGAAATTCTTCAGAATTAGTTATCATGATAGACTGCTATCTTTGTTCTTTATTTGTTATTTCTGAATGTGCATCATATTAAAACCCTGGTTTCTATGCTACTGCAGTGTGATTCATATCTTGTGGTTAAAAAGACTGGCTTTTGTTTCCAAAATTTCTGCTGTGAGAAAACATCTGCTGAAATGTAGATAGTTTGTGGATGAAATATGTATTCTTTATAACTTCCTCCAGTAAGAATAGGCTCATCACAAGACATGTGACAACACTATTCACACAGTTACAGTCAAGTCAGCACATCACCCACTAACTGTATGATCAAAAATTTTTCCTATTTAGAAAGAAATGTTTCATGTAATATTTGCACGTGTATGATTTGCATAATTTCCAGGTTGTAGATGTATACATTACTGTTGTTGCAGGACAGACTATTTCTATTACTTAAAATGATATTATCAAAATTATTATTCCATAAAATATAATCATTTCTATTACATAGAGCAAAGGCTTCTTATAATACCAAGAAACACTTGTACAACTGGAAATCCAGCTTTAAGTCTTAAGAGCAGAGAGTTTTTCTTATTCAGGTGCAGTTTATTGGGCTGTAATGGGAACTGTCTAACATGTTACAACATGAATACTCATTTACAGGAGCTATCTATCGCTGGTGGTATCTCCCAGTCTTTCAAATACGTCTTGCTCATACGTCTAGACCAGAAATCCACACTTTTGCATTCTTGTGTTTCTCTACCCCCTTTAGCAACAGAGGACAGCTCCCAGAAGGAGTAGGAGATCCCCAACCTTTCTGTTATGTACTCCATGATGTCTACCAAGTAGCCACCTTCTCCTCCTCAATACTTGATGGCTTGGGCAATTCTCTTAGATAAGAAATGCAACCTCTTTCTCACCAAATTGGAGCCCCACCTCATATTTCCAATCTCAAACCAGTCTGGGCCTGCACCACTTGCAGATTGCCTAGAAGTGTACCCATGCCACCTGGAGAGAGACAGAAAGCTCTTCCTTGCTCTGTACATACATAAAAATGAAACGTTTCCTTTGAAGTCAGTAGAATTAGTACCACAGTTCATCACTGTCTCTCTGGAGAAATGGTATTACTGTTCACACTACAGAGTGGTGGATATAGATGGGCTTCCTGGACTCCCTCTGTGGCTGAGACAATGTTGTCATTGTGTATTGTAACATGGAAGGGAACCAGAATTCCACAAAGTTTTGGTGTGAGAATTTTCATAGAATCTTTTAGGTTGGAAAAGACCTTTAAAATCATCAAGTCCAACTGTAAACGTAACACTGCCAAGTCCACCACTAAACCATGTCCGTAAAAAAACCTAATACTTCGTGAGGGACAGGCAACTAGTGAGGATTTTGAAATTCAGGCTGCCTTAATTGGATCAGCGTATATTTGCATATCTTCAGCTACTTCAAAATGTTTGTATTTAGTGCAAACATAGGTAATGAAATCATTAATATGCTGTTGTCTAGCATTTTTAGCAGTTGTGTGAGGAAGAATTTTAAAAAGACAAAACTTGTGGCTTTTTTGTGTGTGTCACAGCATTTGATAGCATCAGCTGCTCAAACAGCTTCTATTGCTTTCTCAGTTAAGGGCTTTGCCAGACTTTAGAAAGAAACAGAAATACCTCCAAAATGTTTTTATTCTCTAATTCAGTACTAATTTTGAATTGCCAGAACAATTTTGCCTAACAATTGCTATCACATAAGAAACAGGTTATATTTCACTCCTATTTTCAGTGCAGTACATCACTGACAGACCCACAGATAAAACTACCCATCCAATGTTTTTTTTAGCGGTCATGTCAACAGGGAAATGTGGACAAACAGGGAAGAATGAGCTACCTGTTCACCCACAAAAAGTGCAAGCACCATGTAGGAGCTTGTACCGCTGCTTTCTGTGTAACACCTGTTTTACAGAGAAAGATGAGCCTCCAGCTTTCACCATGGTGAAGAGGTACTGCTGGAGTGCACTCATCCTGCTAGAAATCCTGACTGCAGTGGTGCTGAAGAAGGTTGTTCCTCTGGCAAAGAGAAAACTAGAAACTCATTATAGAATGCCAGCATAACTATAATACTCCTTACCAGTAGATTTCTTCTACATACACATACTGTCTTTGGGGACGTACATTGCTTCCTCTAAATTATTGATACTTTATTTTAATGGCACAGATATAAATAGATTGCCTGGCTATTGCATGGGAGGGTAGAAAGCATAAAAAACTGCTTTAAGATTATAATTTGTTCTGATGAAACCTGAGTGTTGTGGTTTTGATTATATGTTTAACTGCATTAAGGAAAGCACCAGGTATGCAGACTGTAATGAAGGAAGGGAGAGGTTTGTTTTTCTGAAGTGGTTATAGTCTAGAAAAATCTATCAGAGTTTTCTGGTATCATATGCCTTTATTGGCCGTAGCTATTTAAGCTGTTAAATAGCTATTAAGCTATTTAGTTTACTTATTTCATCAAAAGGCATATAATGACAAAGAAATGTGCTTCTTGCATAGTGAAAGTGAAAAGAAAGACAGGGGCAAAGCAAAAATTTGTATTTAAAGACCATTATCTTCCTGCCACAAATGCTTCATTAGAAAACCAGCTGGCAGATGCTTAACTATTTCCTAAACATCTCTAAGGGTAAAATATCTGTCTGCAGCCTTGACCAAAGACAATAACAAGACGAGCTACTTACAGGAGATTGTGGTAGTCCCAGTCACTAACAGTCAGTACTGTATAAATTGACCTTTCTGCTGTGTCTATGCATTTTCTAAGCCTAAACCATACAAAGGCAGATCTCTGTGAAATTCATCCTTGTATTTAAGTGGCCCCCTTCAACTTCACGTGATCTAGCCTGAGTGAATTCTCAGAAGAAAATAGTGTGCTAGCTCTTAGCACAGTTACAAATTTCCCTGTGTATAAGTAATCCCCAGTAGTCACTAAGGCTAGCATTTCATCTGCTTTGTTAGGAATCCCAAGCAACTCCACTGCAATTGTCAGAAACAGAGGGATAATGCCACAACGTTTGCAAAAGCCTTCACTCTAGACAACTAAGTACTCACCCAGTCAATGTACATACATAATTTCATACTTAGCCTTCTCTTTTTCCTATTTCTTCAGCCTCACACATTTAACAAAAATTTCACAGATCCTCTTCACAACTTGCCCCCAAAAAACTCAGACACACGTTCTCCCTGTTCCATATACCATATGAAATACAATTGAAAAGAATTTTTTCCCCAACATCATGATAAAGTTTTGCAACACAAGAAGAAGTCACACTTCTTTCACAAGAAAGGACAGAAAAATAGAGTGGCTGAAAATAGCCCTTTACTCACATTTGAATAAGTTTTTAAAATCAATGTTATGCATAGGGGTAACACATAGTATGCTCACTTGTCCACAGGAAAGCTCAACTTCATTTCTTAATTTTTAAAATTAAACTGCAAAATGCATTCCAGATTTTAGAGAGTATGGGAAATAAAATATGTGCTTATATGTCCTAGCTGATTCTTTAAAACATGTGAAAATGTATTCCCACAGCTAAGTAGTTAATGTAACAGATGTCTTATCTCCTCCTAGACTGATTTTTTTCTTTGGCTGCTTCCTACTACTGAAAAGCAGAAATATGTATTATGTTTGTTAAGCAGCATGGTATTCAAAGATTGATATAGTCAGCTATGAACCTAAGAAAGATTATTTCATCATTGGTTACAACTTTACCCAATGGTGTTGTGCCATTTTTAGGGATTTTCCCTAACTATTTTTCTTTTGATTTCTTTCTTTTTCACCGTTTGAAATGAAGCTCACTTTCACACAGTTTGTAGGAGTGTCATATATGTTTTCTTGATATCAGCCAGCACTAAAAGAACACTTTTCACTTGAGATGCTTGAAGAAAGCAGTTATGGAGTGAAGTGGGTGTTCCCCTGTTCTCTGACATTTTAATAAGCTGAGCTAAACTTTACAAACATATATGCCTGTTACCTCAATGGGATTGCTCTTGCTTGGAAGTGATCAGATGCTCTTAAGAGGGAGCCTCCCTTGGATAGGGAACTGACAGTCTGATCAGCAGAACATACGCTGTCTCTATATGCAATTGTGACCTCATTCAAAGCCCCTTATGGAACTTATGGCATTGGTGACATTTTGAGAAGTCGTGTTCCTTGACTGTCTCTCATTTTTATCCACATGACTGCTAACAGTCTGGGGTTTTTTTTTGGTAGACTTGGGGGAAGTCGTGGAGGAAAATGATTCATTTAGTTGCTCTATGTGGGTGTGTGAGTCTATGGATTTAAAAAGCTACAGGAATACAGAAAGATATAGTGGGAGGAGAAATTGCACTGAAGATTTTGTCAGCTGCGGAAGCAACAGGTGTAGTTTCAGATCTGTGTTTCTCTATTTGGCTGTATCAGTGAGAACTTGGTATTAGAACGAAAACATGATTTTTCAGTCATGGTTGGATTTCTGTCATTTTATCTGATTAACAAATATAGCAACATCTTGTCTCTCAAGTGGTTTAACATCTCTGTGGTATAAATGTCAAGAAATGGCAGAAATTTTCACTTCCGAGCTGATATGCCTGAGTATTTAACCGCCAAAAATGGTAAAGCTACAACCCCTATCTAAATTAGATGGATGAACGTATCAGGAGAGTAAACCTTAAAGCATTACTAGGCTGCTTTGGTCTGAAATATATCCAGGCGAATACACACTGTGCAATGGCAGGGGTTGTATAAAAAGGAAAGGGGGGGGGGGGTGTCAGCCGCCCTTTTAGAGCCTACCAAGAATGGCAAATTGAAATGCCAACACCAAAACAAAAATGCTTTGCTGCAGTATAGCAGACCTCAGTGTCAACATGGCAGCACTGAATGCAAATCTGCCTTGAAAGACTAGTGTTTTCTGCTCGCTGTATATCCACTCAAGTATAAATTTTAAATTAACAATAATAACCACTCTGCCCCCTCCCTCTGCTCACTGACAGCGCACGCTTTTTTAAACATAGCTTTAAAGAAGGCAATTTTAGAGACAAACGCTGCTCTTTCTTGCCAAGTCTGGCTACACTAGGAGTACTGGGAGCTATTCCTGATCCCTGGCTCTGTCAAGAGACAAGGGAAGACTTTCCTCGGTACTGAGTCCGGCTTCTCTCCGGCTTGGGAAGCGAGGTCTGAAGCTCTCCCTCGGGACGCCGGTGAAGTCCCCAGCAGAGGGAGCTTCCCCCGGCGCTGGGGGAGGTAAACCAGGTGTCTGGACTAGGGAGGATTCTGGCTGCCCGAAACATCTCACAGACAGCGACTAAGGGTAGTTTCTTCTCTCTGTGAGGTGTAAAGAGCCTCTTGACTTTCACTGGGGACCACAGTGGCTTCTGGTGCAAGCTAAATCTGACAACTTGAAAGCAGCAAAAAGCTCTGCTCTCGGAATCCTTTGACCTGGCTCTTACACTGCAATGTCCCAAGGCAAAATTCATTCTTTCTTTGCCACTAGTAAATGTTTACATTTCAAAGGTAGCTTGGAGGCCCTTCATCCTGTACAGAAGCTGTGGATTTGGAGAATGGCTGAAGAAGACTGTCTCCCCACACTTGCCTTTTGTTTTGATCTTTATGTTTCTTGTATACATGAAGCCACCGACTTTTAGTCTGACAAAATAGAAATACCACCTTCTCTTTTTGTCAGATGGGTGGAATTCTGAGATGAACATAAACACCTATTCAGTACAAACATGCAGGAAAATGTTAATGTGCTAATGTTCAGTGCCTGCTGATGAATGTAGGAGACCTTTCCATGAGAAGCTGACCAGACAAAGAAAACATGAGTGATCATTAGGTTAAAAGGCTAACGCTAAAATCAGAGGCTAAGCTGATGAAAGAACTGGAAGGCAAGAGGGCAGAGAACTTGCTCTTGCTAAAGGCCAAAGGAGCCTTGCAGACTCATTTGGCAGGCCACAGTTACATGTGCATCACCCTGTGCAGTGTGCCGGGGAAGAAACCCAAAACCAATGTGGCTACAGGATTTACAAAAGGGAATCGCGGACCTAGTCTGGTGCCCCAGGTCAAAGGTTCTCTTAACAGAGATTTAGGAGCTCACAGCTAAAAGCAGGTCAGGCTCTGTACTTTTTCAGTGCCTGCAATTAGGGAAAATATAAGGTCATGTTTTCAATTTACAATTTGTTCCTTGCAGTCTGGCATTGCTGATGATACTCAAGTAATGGTTCTTAGAATAATTTACTCATCATGCTCAGATTTGTCTCAAGAATTCCTTTGTATTTGTATACGTTTAGAGTCGCCCATGTTTACCGTTTGTTAATTACAGTTTTTGAATCTGTTCTCCTCTGCATTGCAGAGATCCTTTTATTTATTTAAAATAACAGTAGGAACATAATAAATGAAGAGAGGAAAATAATCAAACACAACTGCCTTTAAGCTGATCCACATCATGTTATATCGGATACCTTATCAACCTAAAAAACACTTAGAAAAGAGTGATTCTTTTATGGCAGTGAAAACCAAATGCATTCAACTTCTTATTGGAAAGATTAATCAAATTGCATCATGTTGCTGCCTTAATCCCATTAGGGCTTAAAGAAGATTAGTTTATTCACAGCCTTCTTTCATATAACTAGACAAAGCCCTACATTAAATCATTATTCAGAGTCACTTTAATATTGTAGATCCCAGTTCCATGTTTTCTACTCACACTGAAACTGGCTCATTTTAAGAACTGACAGGTTAACATTCATACTTCTAGCAAATTAAAAATAACTCTTTTTTTCCTACTTGTAATAATAATATATTAATAATGTCAGTTGTTGTCTTTACTAAGATGTGGTTTTAGCTTATCTGCACACTAAGGCTTTGGAAAATGATGCTAGGTTCCGTTCATATCACTAGCAATGCCTCTTTTGTGGTTCACCCTTTTCCCAGGAGCCTCATTTTTTAGCTTTTCTACGTTGTTATCAACACAGAATCTTTCTCAGCCCCCAGAAGGCTTGGTTTTAAGCCACTTGTTTCCAGTTTGTTTCAAATCTTTGCCCACAGTATCATTCTGTGCCATACAGAGCAGTTATTCTCCAGATGACAGATGCATAAAATGCTCTTCACTTGGCTCCTTTCCTCAAAATTACTGATTTCTATGCCAACCTAATTTCTAATTTTTGGACTTCATAGCTGCTGATTGTGCTGTTTCCTCAGGGCAGTTGTTACTGGAAACAGTCCCAGACATCAGTGACTACTGTCACAAAACTTTTGAAAAAAATCTCGATATATTCTCTTCCTCATGTATTTTTCCTGGAACTTCTAAGGGTGAGAAACCAAAACTCAGTAGCAGTAGGTAATTGTGGAACCCAGAACTTGCTGCAGAACTGAAGTGTCACTTTCATAATCTTTGAGAGCTACATTTCAACAGCTGCTTCTACATCCTAAGTAACATTCTTTTAGCATTTTTTCCCAGACATTATTTAAACATATGTGACAATATAGGTATATTCCATGGGAATTAATTTTGCTTGCCTACCCTATTATGCTTCTTGGCATTTTTTCTCAGAAGATGAAAACATGCATAAAACTACATCACAGTTGCAAAGGTGCTCCGTAGCTGAGGTGTCTTATAGCTGACAGTTTGAGGGCTATCCCAAGTTTTATGTGTTATAGAACTGAAATGTATGAAGATAGGACTGCTTAGTGTAAAATGCTATACACTATTGAGTCTAGAAGACAAGCTTTATAGTGCAGGAAAAGATACCAGTAGTCTTATGCTGCACTTGTATATACCTATTACAATACTGTCTTCAATTACATGATCCCGTGCTAGCTAATTCCATAGCACTCTATGTTTATTCTGACCTCTCAAGAATTACATAAGAAGGAAGATTTAAGGTTTCTCAGACTACGGTAAATCCTAGAATTTTTACTTTCTTCCTTTACAGTAAGCTACATTTTGTTATATTTTTGTATGTAATAATGGTAGATATGACAGAAATATCTTCGGTAGTTTACAAAACTACATTCAAGCAGCAGGTTAATACTGCTTATCCATTTTCTAGGATTCGCCTTCTCCCTCATTCTTCTTTAGGCCTATCAAAAGCCTCTTTTTCTAACTACCTTGTACCCTAGAGCAGATGTTTTGCTGATCCGTTTCTCAGAGAAAGAAGAGAACATAAAAGCAACTACTCCCCAGGAGCACAATCTGATCCCTTTAAGGGCTTACTTTAAGCCTCCCATCTGAAGGATTTTGTGGGAAAGCACATGAGTGGAGTGAACACTTCTGATCTGCAGGGACCTGCTTTCTCTGGAGAAGTAATGATTACAGCAAGACTCTAGGGAGTCGGTCATCCCTCCCACTGTTCCAGTCACAGGAACACCACAGAAGCACAAAATAAAGGCCAGGATATCGTATTTGACAATATTTACACAATGAAAATCACACACAGAAACCCCACAGGTGATTTACATACACACCTGTGCTGGGTAAATCATTGAATAATCCCTAAAATAAGGATCAAAGTACAGGTTGTCAAAACAACCATTGTTCATTTTCCTTTCTGCATTTCAGTTCATTTTACAGGAGATACTCTTCCTGTATTAAATATATTTTAGAGTATCTCAGATACCTTTTTTTTTTTTATCTGCTACAACCTCTGTCTGATGACTATACTAGCATAGAGTTGGTTTCTCTAATCTATAATCAGCCCTTCCTGTTTCTAACTACTACATCAAATAAAATTCCTTTAGTTTCTATGCTGGCTATTCTGCTTTAGGGCCTAGCTTCCTCAGTGCTAACGGGATGGTTACAGATGTCCAGTCTTCTCACTGCCAGCCCTGCAAGATTAACAACATCCAGTTGTTCTGGACACAGATGAGGAGAAAGAGAATTCAGCTTCCTCTTTGTATTGTTTCTTATCAAAAGACGGAATGCTCTTGCATGGTGGTTAAGGAAATAATGTTGCCTGTTTTACACATTCCCTGGCATGACAGACAAGTTAAATGACACACTAATCGAGACATTGTATCTGCTGGAGAAACTCTTGAGTCTTCTGAAATCCATCCCCTTTTAGGAAAGTATAGGTCCAAATGTGGCTGTTGGGGGTTTTTTTTATTATTATTCTTTTTTCCCAAAGGTAAATGTGGATATGATCAGTATTCCTGAGTGGAAGTGTTGTCCTCACTCAGACCTTTAGAAAGGTCTCCTGCAAAGCAAAAAGATCAACATTTTAGATTCTCAAAACTGTAATAATGATGATTAAATACAGATACGCCTTAGCCATCAGGTTTTGTTTTGCATACCAGCTTCTTTGGTGCAAGTGTTTAGGTTAGGGTACGTAGACATACAGGGATTTTCATATCTGGATTTGAATGTGCACAGATCCTCAGAGTGTTTGAATAGTAGGTTTAGATCTCAGTCTTCCATCTTTTCCCATCTTTCTAAATAGCTGTTTCATATTGCTGCACAAAAGAAAAAGGCCTTCTTGATCCACCTAAGCTACAGTAGAAATTTTATCAAAGTTAGGAAAAGACTATAATATAAAAGTGTATTGTTCACTGTTTTATTTTGTACACAGCAGCCACAGATGTTTGCTGAATTTCTTGTGAAGCTAGTTGACTGGAACATCTTTGTTATTGTTGTTACCATTTTTATTATGTTAAAGGGAAAGGGGAAGTAAACCTGAACTGAGTGCACTTGTCAGCACTGCCAGTGTGTTTCTTTGTGGATTCTGTGTGAAAAAAAGACAAAGAAATTCTGAGAATAAAGAAGTCTGACAAAGTCCAGGAAACACTTTACCTCACTATTCTTCCTCTTTTTTTTTTTTTTTTAAATATATCTTTGCTTGGTTTCCCTTGTTTTGGTAAAAATAATAAAATGAGCAAATGTATCGAGTTGAATGAAGGAATGACTAGTTGTAGTCACACTCTTTGTTTTTCTTTTTCCACTCTCCCTTGCTAAGTAAAGCAGTTAAAACAGAAGTCTTACAACAATTAGCAGCATTGTCTGACATTACAGTCTCTTTAGATGAAATACAGAAGTGTTATGATGGATACTAAAGTGGGACAGGCAAAATTTTCCCTTTGAAGAAGAGGTAATTCCCCAGAATTTTGGAAGCCTTTGCTTTGACTTTAATCCTCAAGAGAGCTGACACCCTTACGCATGACAACACCCTTACACCCTCACGTTGGCCTTAGGACTATATCCTTGTTCATGCCTTCATTCGATATCTTCCCAACTATCTAATGCAAAGAGGGATCAATCTCTCTGCTGCTCTGTCTGGAACAACCTTTAAGCTCAATATTTCCTCTGTAAATTAGATTTATTGTCCAGTCACTATAAAGGCACTAAAAGGAGAGACAACTGGTGTCTTGTTTGGAGATAGGAAGTGGTTGAACTTGGTCACACCACCTAGTCAACTCAAAAGGTCTGCATAGGTTTCTTCTCTTGTGAACCGTGAGTCTCCAGAAGTTCTCCCCAAAATAGGAGGCAGTATGAGTCAAATGTATTTTTCAAATGTCAGTTCAGCAAGTTGCATAACCATGAAAACCATAGAAATGGGTTTCGCTTTTCTGCAGAATAATTCACAGGCACACAAAAAACCTATACAATTACATCATGACACAAAATCCTGAAATGTTCAGGTCTGTTCACAGCTCTGGTATTTTCTATTGTATAAAACAAAGAAAGCAGCTTTTTTTTTTTTTAAGAAAAAAAAAGAAGAAAAGAAAAGAAAAAAAAAAAGAAAACAAATCCTGCAGAAGGTGCACTGGAATAAAAAATATGCCCTCATCTCCGATAATCCAAAGTACCATGGCTACCTAGCATAGGCAGCTAATTTTGTTACTGATATTTGAAATAGTCCTACTGGAACTGATCTTTTATAGCAGGAGAGGAGATGGGACTCTCAATTTAAGGAAATTTAAGAAAACCTTTCAGGAAAAGAAATCCAGATTCAAAAGGTGTTGTGCATGTATCTTAATAATAGTAGCTATACTACAAAAGAAATGGTTAATTTAACCGTATGATATCAATGCAAATACTTATCCTTATGGTTAAACAAGGTTTTAAAAACACATTTATACATATAAGATCTTTCTATCTTTTAAATAAAAAGCTGGCTGCTTTTTCACAGGAGATTTGTCAATATACTCAGAAATCACCTTGGGTTTAACAAAAAAGACTGAAGGTTGAAACCAAACCACAAAAGGTTGAAACCGAACTACCGATACTTCATCTTTTTACATACTGCATACCAGCTATAGATAGAGCCTTCAGCATTATGATAAAAAGCATCCATGATTTGTCTTCCTTCCCCCATCTCCCTTCCAGAAAGCATTATTACTGAGAAATTTTCACAGGTGGGAAGAGAGTAAGGAACTGTTTGAGGGTTTTTATTTTCAAGTCATTGATAACTTATTTTAATTAAAATATTCCTGAAACTGCATCTGAGCATTTAGTGGGTGTAGAGAGCAGTGCATACTGTGCTATGCTGTGGGGTCTTGCAAAAGGGAAAAAAAAAGTGCATCCAAGCTTTGTAAATATATTTTTAGTGCCTGGAAAATTCTCTTGCACAAATAGTTTTATGTCATGCCATGTACTGACACCTTTGAAATCTTGCCTGAAGTAGTTTACAGCTTTGTCTAAACTGGGGTATTTGCACATGATGGTTTATACAAATTACTCTTTGTGTGTACAGGACTCAGTACAGTTGTTAGGTTTAGCACTGCTATATAAAGCATTAAGCTTATTACGCCCAAAAGAATTAAATTATGCTGAGGCAATTTGATTAGTTGTGTCCAAAGGAAGACACAGCTGTAATGAGCTAAAAGCATTGTTAACAGTAATATATCGTAATTAAAGAAAAAAATTTGCTTAACTATTTTCTTTAAATCTATTTTCCCTTTTATTTGGTCCATTTGCTGTTCTTGTGAAAATGTTATTTGACTTCAGATGATTCAAAGCATGGAAGTTGATTGAGCTTTCTAACCTTATTTCAGTGTTTATACACACTACACACAATGTTGTGTTCACAATTTGTATCAGAAATTCTGGATTTGTTGGATTTCTTTCAAAATGTTAAATTATAGGCATCTTAATTTAAATTTTCTTGAAACGTCCAGGTCTGTGTATGAATTGTGATACAAAAATTAAATAGCACCTACTCATTTCAGTCTGGCAAACTTAGACAAGTCATGAATGGAAGTTGGTTGATATTTCATTAGCATTATTTTTAATTTAAGCAAATGGAAAACCTAGGTGCCTTGTGATGGTCTGCTAAATGCTGAAGAAGAGAGAAGACTGCTGAAGCAGTGAGGCAGCACACTGGGCAAATCAATAGATTCCTGCAAAAGCAGGTTATTCAAAATCAGCACCTTGCCTTCAGAAGCAGGTAGTGATGCAGTGATGGCAAGTGGTGTCTCATGGGCAGCCTTCACAGCTGTCCTGATTTCAGCTGGGATAGAGTTAATTCTCTTCCTAGTAGCTGGTACAGTGCTATGTTTTGAGTTCAGTATGAGAAGAATGTTGATAACACACTGATATTTTCAGTTGTTGCTAAGTAGTGTTTAGACCAAGTCAAGGATTTTTCAGCTTCTCATGCCCAGCCAGCAGGAAGGCTGGAGGGGCACAAGAAGTTGGGAGGGGACACAGCCAGGGCAGCTGACCCAAACTGGCCAAATGAATATTCCATACTATGTGACGTCACATCTAGTATATAAACTGGGGGCGATTGGCCTGGGGGGAATCACTGCTCAGGAACTAACTGGGCATCAGTTGGTGGGTAGTAAGCAATTGCATTGTGCATCACTTGTATATTCCAATCCTTTTATTATTATTATTATTGCATTTTTATTATTGTTATTATTATTATTATTAGTTTCTTCCTTTCTGTTCTATTAAACTGTTTTTATCTCAACCCACAAGTTTGGGGTTTTTTTTTTTCCGATTCTCTCCCCCATCTCACTGGGTAGGGGGAAAGTGGGTGAGTGGCTGCATGGTGCTTAGCTGCTGGCTGGGGTTAAACCATGACAAGAGCACAGCTATTTTCAGAAAAATATAATTTGATAAGCATTTTCATCTCAGCACAATTTAGCATATTTATTCCTTTGTAAGTTTTAATTCCTCTTAAGAGGAATGATCCTATCAACATAAAGGGGTCATAAGGATTGCTGCATGATCAGATTAACCTCTCTTCTACTTCATTGCCTCCAAGCTTTAGATCAGTTCTGCTTGATTTTGGAAACTGTTTGTGTGCTGTTTCCAGGCTACTCTTTCCATTTTATTGTCATGATACTTTATTTATTTATTACTATCTATTTCTTTCTTTATTTATATTAATATTCATTGGCCCATTCCTACCATATAGCCTGATTCTGTGAGGATTACATATCAGCACTATATTTTAGGACTTTTCTGTCTCTTCATTGTTGTAAATTTTTTTGTAACTAGCTAGTTGTACCATACATATAACATCGATTTACATGATATTAATAATAATGTCTTTCGTTCTTCACAAACTGAGGTGAACAAGCACCTGTTAATAATAGGGCTGTTTTCAGTATGTATGCTGAAATCTCAGAGCCATCAAAAATTCACCTTAAGACTAAGGCTATATGGATTTGCTAATCTTAGCTCACTCCTATAGAAGTTTTTAAATGCTTGCTATGGTGTTTGATAGGATAGATGTGGATTTCATATTGTGGTTGCCCTCTGAAGTTGCTTACAACAACCCCTAAAATCCCACTCCTTCTCACTGCCTCTATTGAACTTGAAACACCTGATTCCTTGAGGTCCTATAGGGGCAACTGAAAGAGGAGGTTGACTTTGTTTCCCTCCAAGCTGAAAATATGGAATGAAAGTGAACAGGTTCATTTCTTGGTTATTTAAATTAATATTTTTATTATTATCCATATGCTTGCTTGCAGTGTAACAACTTAAGAGTAATAATTCCTTAAAACTCTTCTCCTGCTTTGCATTGTTTTCCACTCAATAACAATAGCTCTTCGGGAGCAATTTGGCAATTGGGCATCAATATATTGGTACTAAGTTTTGGTTTTCATTTTGTTATTACCTGTATTGTGTGTTAATTGTGTTATTTGTATTTGTAATATGGTATGTTAAGGAATGTAAGGTATTCCGTATTTCTCGAATTTCAGGCAGGATGTTCAGTTTAATTCTGACTTTTCAAGACTCAACTTCTCAGGATAATTCAAGTCTATTTATTAATTGTTATGCAGAATAGAAACTGATGCCTATTTATTTGAGCTTGTTAGCTTCAAATGGAATAGGAAACTCATGGAAAGTGTGCCTGAGAGTCCATTCAAAACCTGAGCCTGAATTGTGTTGGATTCATTGTGCATGGTACTGTATAAACTTATAGCAAAAAAAGAAAATTTGCATCCATTTTGAGTAGAGCTGGATCCAAGTAGTTTATTTATTATGTGTATGAGATTCACTTATTGCAGTGAGCACTGAGCACTCTGAGCTCACCTGAGCACTAATCCTGACTTTGTTTCAACTGACATTGAAAAAAAAAGATTGCAGTGCTTTTTAAAATGTTTACTCCAAAGGTTGGTAACCTGAACCCATGCCTAAATGAAGGAAGTTTCTTTTGGAAAAGAAACTTGGAGTTAAAGAAGTGTTCATTTTTCTAGGAAGTCTGAATTATTGTTGTTTCAGTTCAACCCAAATCAATCATTTTTCTGATTCTCTCCCACTTTTTTTTTTGTCTCTAGGAAAAAAAAAAGAAGAGTCTACATTATAAGAATAGCTCTCAACTTACACATTACACCTGTAATTTTCCACTGTGTTTCCAAGTCAGTATTATTGATCTCTTCTAATTTGAGACTGTGTATTTGTTTACTAACACAGTAAGAGTCACAGTAGGTAAAACTGCATGTAAGCATTGCCATAAGAACTCTTAAAAAATAGACGTATTTATTTTAATTATATCTAAAATAACTTTCCATGTATTTAATTTAGACACCTTAAGCATTCATTCTTGAAGAATTTAGTTTAATTTCGGTAAGAAAGCAATTAAAGAGGAAATTTCTCTTCCTGGATCTTTTGCTTGTTTTGCTTTCATTTTGCTTGTTTTCCCCCTGCCTTCAAAATAACCAAAGTTGTGTGTGGTTTCATGAATGTGTCTTTGTGCAGTGTACAGCTGCAGAAGAAACAAAACAGATTCTGATGAAGGGTGAGGGAGATACTTTCAATGACTAATGCATTTAGCTTTGTATTGTTGCCTGCCTGTTCAACAGCTAAGAGTTAGATAAAAGAAAGCAGTAAAGGAAGAGCTAAAAAAGTGAGAAAGGAGGGTAAAATAATGGTGCTGGTACAACTCCCCAGACCTCTTCAAAGCTATAGAGAAAAGTGCTTCCACATTGGGTATACTGGCATAAGTGCTTGGGACGAATACAACAGGGATAAGTCAGTAATCCTCAGATCAGGGGAAACCAAAAATTTCAAGAATCCTTCAAATAGGAGGAAGTGTGAAAAGAAAGGAGAAACTATCAGAAATGTGCCATTGATATCTGTTCAAAACAACAAGGTGATTTTTTGTTTGTTTTCTTTTCAGTGGTGGGATTTGCTCACAAAGAGGATTTATTTATTTATTACTTTTCCTAAAGGCTTTTTACCTTGCAAAAGGTAATATAAATTACTCTGTTTCTAAAGCCCTCTGTCAGCGCAAACATGCCGTGACAAGTTCCCCCAAGGAAAGTCCTGTAGGGTCCAAATCCCAGCTGAAATTCCTGAGTGAGCCATGGTGAATTTTTGAGACTGTTACCGGATTGCTGGTCAGAGTGACTGGATTGCAGAATACCAACTTGAAAGGTACAAAAGCCTGTGGATCTGTACATCTGGCAGTACAGGTGGCTGCTCATCAAACCAAAGAGCACCACTGGCTTTTCTTTTCTGAATCCTATCACTCCTTAGAAAAGTATGATGAAATTGCAAAAGTACTCATCATTGGTTAGCTTCTGTTAACTTTATATTCAGTATTATCTCTTCCTGGATTGCATTTAGACTACCGAGCTGGAGTAGTTTGTAATTAATCCTGCAGTTCAGCTACCCTGATGCACTGACTTTCCTTCCTATTGGTGTTTCTTCTTCCAGTGTAACATGGAGTATAGGAAATAAGGGAAGAGGAAGAGACAAAATGAGATTCAGTTGCAGCTCACCTCATTCCACCATAGGATGCAGCCAGCACCTGCACCCAGGCTCAGAGACTAACAGCACCTGCAGTTTGGATGGACCACTAATTTCAACAGACCTTGCAAAACAGCATGCTGCTCAGAGTTGGTGAGGAGAGCCACTTCTTTTAAACTGGAGTGATTTCTGGGAATACGATAGGCTGGGTATTAGGTAACCCACATGGAAGCCATAGTTTTCTAGAAATTAATATGCTTTTTCTTCCTATATCACCACTGCAATAGTTTCAGTTACAAGAGAAGACAGGAATAATGTCAGCAGCTTGCTGTCCTGATTATTTTCTTGAATGACAAGCTTGAAAAGGACCGATTTGTTTCCATCTGTGTACCTCTCTACATCTGTTAAGCTAAATAGATTGAAGGGATTGGGAAATACTACCAGGCTAAACAGTGTGATTTCTGTGCTTTTTATAGATGCAAGTGACCTAGCTACTCAAAAGTAATGTTTTATTTCATAAAGAAGACGCAGGTGATTTAGAATATGGAGTACTATTCAAAGCTTATTCTGTAAGTTATGTCATTCTTATCAAGTATTTCTGAAAACATGTAGTATCTCTGCTGTTTGGATACATGCAAATATATTATCAGTGTGAAAGAGGCTCAATTAACTGAGCGCAATATATCAAATATTAACAATATTGGCTGTTCTTACACCATGCGAATACCAAGAAACTCCATTAAATGCCTAGTGTTAATAACAGTAATTCAACAGCAAAAAGGTTATCATATTCTTTCCTTTCCCTCCCCTGCGACACACTGTGGCTTAAAACAGAATCATTTGTTCATTTGTAGAAAATTCTGCTCTAAGTCTGAATATACCTTGATGTTAGAAATTATTGTTTTTCTGACTGTATGTTAGGCATATATAAATCTTTGTAGGATAGTTTGATGCATATATGTATATATATACATATCATGCAGCTTGTGCTGCTTATGGACTGCAGTTGTAATAAACTTGGAGAAGATCACAGTAGGTCGTTCTAGCCACCACAAGCCTAAGCTATCTATAGCATCATCATCAAGTTTAATGTCATTAATCATGTCTGTGTGAAATTATGTTACAGCAGCAACTATTCAGCTGCTTATGGGTAGACTGTACATAGGTGCTAAAGAAACAAACTCAGCAAAGTCAGAGCATCAATGACCGTAGCAGGAATAGAATGGCATGAACATACCTGAAATTCTTGTACTTAATGTTATTTTCATCTAATAAAAGCAGTTCAAGTGACGCACAGCCATGATTTTAAGGTAATCTATTTCCAACCATCAGAAACTGTAACACTTTAGGCCAAAAATCTTAAACTGGCAGTTTTCTTTATTCTGCTCTGCCTACAATAGAAAAATTTGAGATGAAGGGAAAAAAAAACCCCACTGAGCTGTGTTTCTTCCATCTGTGTAGCTACAAAGGGGAGGAAAACAAGGGGAAAACACACACAAGGTAATTGCCAGGTTCTGCCCTGATCAAAATAACTGCCTCATTGTGTCCATTATAAATGTTGTCATGACTTTAGTTCAAACTTTGGCCTTAAACAATGGAGACCACGAAATACATATTTGCGACATATTAAGAATGTTATGGGAATGACCTAAATATTTTACACAAGGGTAGCAATACATCTTGAACAAACATTACCTAGCCATAACATTCTGGAACTTGGACTGCTGAAACAATTGTGGCTCGGGAGAGGTTCCTGCAGGAAGACTCATATCCCAAAGTAAATTTGTTTTCAGGTTTCCTTTTAGAAAGGCTTTCTTTTTTCAGTTTACTGCAGAAGGACTGTGTGGTGGGGGAGGTGGAGGTTTCCCTGTGTATGCCCTCCCCTGAGGGCTTCACTGAGGAAGAATTATTGTAAATTCACAAGATACTCTGCGGAGCTAGAAGACTCTGTGGGAACAAGCTAAAGATTATTCCCATATCTTTGCCTTTCTTTGTCCATTTCTTGGACTGGCTGATTTGAGAACATGGGTGTAAAAGGCAACATCTACCTTGGAAATTAAGTAGACCCTAGATGTTGGCAATGATCCAGATACTGCAGCTCAGACATACATACACTGTTAAATTTGTAGAATTCCTTTTATGGCTCTCTGTAACTACTGCCATGAAAACCTCTAAGACAGGTCTTTTTAATGTAATAATCTATTGATCACTAGATCCTACAGTGACTTTCTTTAATGAACTATTAGGAACTAAGAGCTTCCATGGTTTTGTGAGCTACTAGTGGAACTCTGTGATTTTCTCTTTCGTCTCTTTTTTTCAGATTTTTTTTTAATGTTTTCTTTTTGGTCACAAGTTTCTCCTTAGCCATTGCCAGTTATCAATATTGGCTTACTGATATTTCCAGATTTCCTTCTATGCTGTGCTTATTCTCTTTCCTTTTCATCAGTTTTATCTTCCTGTTCAATTCTGGTTGCATTTCTAGGAACGTACTGTATGAATCCCACTTTTAGAGAGTAAGACTTTAAAAGGTCTGTGACACTAATAAAATGCCACAAGACTTTTTTATTAAATGTCTCAAGATTGTATAGAGATGCTTAATTATTTTTAGCAGATAACAAATGCACAATTGCACCAAGAACAACATGGTGTTCTCTTATTACTTAACATGCACAAAACTATTTGCCAGATTTTCTGATCTGATGGAATTAGGGAACTGGATGAAACATAAACTCAATTCACTGCATATTGTTATAACTATTTATATTTTTAGTAGGAATAGTAGGAGTGTTTACTAGGTTGTGCGTTTCATTCAATAAGATAACTTCAATAACTGAAGTACCTTCAGCTGCAACTCCTGATTCTTTTAGGGTCGAGGTACCAACAAGATCAGAAATTATTTCTTCCATCTTTGGAAACACGTTTAAAATAAATCACACCAGTCTTGGCCCATTATGTAGACCTTAAGCCAAGCCTGAAGGTCATCTGAAAGGTTCAGGTAGACCAACTTGCAGCTGTTCGTTCTTTTCTTAACATAGATGAGACCACCTCACCCAATTTCTGTGCTTATTGTTCGGTTTCTTTTCAAATCCCACTCTACTTCAAAATATTGTCATGTGTTCCCTGAAAGGATTATCAACTACTTTTGAAGGACCATCTATCAAGCTGCCCATTACTAGAGAAAACTCACCCTTAATTTTGTAATCTGAAAGAGCCCAGATCCAAATTTACCAAGTATAGAGTCAGGGAATTCTTCTAAGAGAAATCCTGGATAAAAAAAATCATGTTTGCTGGAGTCTTGCTGCCTCTGGGATATCTCTTTTGGTAAGCATTCCTTATGACAGAAGCTGTAAACTAGCTCCAGATATACGCCCTCAGAAATAAACCAGCAATATTTTGTACCTCTGAAATGAGCAACTTTTAATCTCTGGGAGATAGACTAGATAGCAGCTCCATTGACTATTTAGGGGTGTCGTGGTTTAACCCCAGCCAGCAACTAAGCACCACGCAGCCGCTCACTCACTCCCCCCCATCCAGTGGGATGGGGGAGAAAATCGGGAAAAGAAGTAAAACTCGTGGGTTGAGATAAGAACGGTTTAATAGAACAGAAAAGAAGAAACTAATAATGATAACACTAATAAAATGACAACTGTAGTAATAAAAGGATTGAAATGTACAAATGATGCGCAGGGCAATTGCTCACCACCCGCCGACCGACACCCAGCCAGTCCCCGAGCGGCGATTCCCTGCCCCCCCACTTCCCAGTTCCTAAACTAGATGGGACGTCCCATGGTATGGAATACACTGTTGGCCAGTTTGGGTCAGGTGCCCTGGCTGGGCATGAGAAGCTGAAAAATCCTTGACTGTAGTCTAAACACTACTGAGCAACAACTGAAAACATCAGCGTTATCAACATTCTTCACATACTGAACTCAAAACATAGCACTGTACCAGCTACTAGGAAGACAGTTAACTCTATCCCAGATGAAACCAGGACAAGGGGAAATTATAAATTTCTAAAGCTTTGTGGTATCTTGGCGATGCAATCTATTGCAGCTACAGAGACGCAGTAAGAATATTTGTGTGAAACACTGAAGAAACAATTCTGGACACTATTGTAGTGAGATCACTAGAATTGCCAAGAGCACTGACGGTCATAAAAACTGGCACTGTGGAAATTTTGAAGCTGTTTTTATCTACTGTTTTCTAGAAGATTAAAGACGTACACTGAAAATAAGCACTTCTTTTTTAAAAGATCTTTTATTACAAAGAATGCCCATGATGATAGCTTTTTTTCCACTTCAATATATTATTTGTCAGGGACATTACAAAGTTACTTATATAGTACAGAATACAAATTATAAATAAGGGAACTTCCTTTAAAAGAAACAGAAGAACAGCTTTTTTCACTGGACAGATAGTCTTCTAATTCAGTATCTTCAGTGATAGTGTAAATAGAAAAATATTTAAAGAACATTCTGAACTGCAAAAGAACACTCTAGACATTGGTCTGGTTTTTTCTATGTCTATAGTATACAAACATTTAAGTGGCAGCTTCTGCACAGCTGAGATTGTTAAAACCTTACTTTTAGACAGCACCTGAGGCTCTACATTGAAGCTGTTGCTACACAGCTAGTTGTGAAAACAGGTAAGTCACTATAACTGAGGAGCTAAACATTTATCTTGCATGCAGGGCACATTGATTGGAAGGTTTTCAGAGGACTCGTTACCGGCAAGTGTTAAATACTACAAGTTACTCTGTGGGACAGACTGAATTCGGAGAACTGGAGATAATGGGACTATAAAGATGATATGTAGCTAGCAACAGTTGTGGCTTGCTTAGGGATACATGTAAACACAGTCTGGTTAGGACACTTAACAGGGTAAACGTGGAAAAAAAAGAAAGGATAAAGCAAACAATATATCAAATGGTTTGTGGGCAGTTTTCAGTACATGCATGTTCGCCTGTAATGCTGAGAAGAAATAACATGCCATGACTGCTGTTTGTAGAATAAAAGTGTTCAAGCGTTTCCAATAGCAAAGATACCTGCTCCTGTTACCCTTTCTCCAGTGTTACTGTTTGCTCTATGTAATGTGGTACTTTCCTGCCCTAACACACTCAATGTCCTCTCTCCTCTCTTCACTTCCTCAGGTGTCTCAGTCACAAACGATCCAAAGAAAATTTACTGTTGGGATGATGGCAAGTTGTAGTCACTCTGTTTGGGAAAAGATGTTGCAGGTCTAAATTACAAAACCTATAAAAGTGACAGTTGCTCATTGAGAAACACTCTCTAGGAGTAAGCCCTGGACAGGTTACCCTGGGAGGCTGTAGTCTCCTTCTGACAGAAGGCTGTAAATGATGGGTAGGGCAATTAGCCATCAGGCGTGACACAGGTACAGCTCACTATGCCTTTGAGAACTATGGATTCAATGAACAACTGCATTTTGTATCATGTCCATGAAAATAGTTTGAGTGAAACTAACACATACCTACCACATTTTTGTTCTCAAGCAGGCTATTTCATGAGTAGGTATTAAAATCACTGTGTTTGGTCGTTCTTGTTTGTTTGTTTGTTCCTGTTTATTATTAATTACATGTTATGTTCTTGGAAACTCTCTGTGTAATTATACAGATTTCGTATTGGTTTTAGCCTTGGCCTTTGGCATTCAGACATCTGTGTATCTATTTGCTATTTTTTCATATTCTTCTCTATGTATACCTACTAGATTTGATAGGAAGTCCCATTAAAAAGAGAAGGAAAGCAATTGCCATTAATACAATACCTTTAGCTTGTCTTAGTCATGGAAAGGTTTTATAAGGCTAAATTAAAATTCATGACAACTAGCTATATTTATTAAAATTAGCTCAGGTTTGTTGGCACAGAAATCAAACTCTGGCATGGCAACTGCATTGTCACTTCTAATTTAGATCATTTTTTTTACTCATTAGTCTTACTGTGTGTATACCCTTTCCTCTTAATGAGAGCAGAAAGAGAACTTGCAGCCTACTGAGTTAGCCATCATAATTGTAAGCTTGTTTCAGGCCCTCTCAAACCACAGGTTTTGTTAATATTATAAGCCAATTTAGCAACAAAGCCCTGTTAATAAATATAGTTCAGTAATGTTTTTAAAGCAGAAGTAAAACGATCTGCTCTTTATGTATTTGTTCTGTGTATAACAGCACAGAAGGTCTTGGTGCAGCAAGATCATATGTTGGTGCAGTTGGATCATATGCTGCCCACATTTGCTGATTGTCATGGTGATTTACTATTGTGACCAAAACTTTCCTGCTTCTGCATACTAATAATTGTAGGCCGTTTGTAACATTTATGGCCAAAAGCATTGGAAATATCCTCTAAGGTTATATCTGTACTAGTAAATTTAATGTGTGCCATGAAACTTCCTGGACATTAAAACTCCATCAGCGGTAGTTTCAAATGGTTAGAATCATCCTTTACACACTTTTAGCATGTTCCCACTTTATTTCCAGGGGCAGTTGAGAGGTTAGCACAGGTGGGTGGCCATTTGCAGTTTGTATGCAGCCACCTTAGGTTGGAAACTAAGCAAATATAATAGCATAGATCTGATTCGTTGTGTGCCAGTGAGCCTCGGTGGCAGGGAGGGATCCTGGGAAAAGAAGGTATCTGTTGATCCTGGTAGTTTGACTGTCACAAACATCGTACAATATATGCAGAAACAGTATTTTTCTTTAAATAGATTTGTAGTTGCAGACATAACTCCTTGTATACTCAGGTAACAAACATAAATTTACCCCTTTAACAAGGAAGGAGGGGAGAAGGAAGGAGTGGCAATTGGTCATACAAGTGTCTAACTGCTGGTGTCTTGGTTAAGAAGCTCTACCAGGTCCTCCTGACTTGCCCTCAGGAAGGGATGACTTGTTACCACTGATTACTTTATAGCTCTCAGTACTTGATTGACAAGGACAAAAGCATGAAGCTCATTGGGAATGATAATGTAAGATTATTTTAGCTATATAATAAAATTTACTTTTAATGCATGTGGGGGAAAAAGGTTGCTGAATGTTTTAGGCAGGCAAGGTTAATTTAAATTGTTTGCTATATCTGTATAGGTCTTCAGAACTTTTTTGGTTTAGATTAAAAAAAGAGAGTTCTCTTGAACTGAGGGGCAGTTTCTGTGTAAACTTGTTCTCTTCTGCTCATTTCCGTATAGGAGAGAAACCTGAGAACAGTAAGCAATGTGCTGATTTTCGTACTTACTCTATAATGAAATTGTTCCTTTATTCCTGTGCTTACAGGTGAAACATGCTTTTCATTTTACATATCATAGGATCTGAGCAGAATCATGATCCTGTCTCAGAGATGATGATTATTAATTTCTCAAATTTTCTCAAAGTGGAAAAATCTTGAACCAACCCTGTCTCTAAATGTTTTTTTTGTCTACTTGGGATTTTTCTCTGGCCCCTGTTGGAACAATTAAGACTACAGTTTTCATTGGATTAGTGCAATTCAATGAATTTAAAATAATTAAAACACCATTACTAAGAAAGACCATTCAGCACTAAACATTATGTGAAGATCATAGTCTACTTGCCCAAATATTAATTATGTTCCATATTTTTCATCCTTTATATGGCTTTTCAACTTCTGGAAATGCTTCCCAGGTTAAATATTTAATAGAAAACTGGGTGTAATTTTAAACACTGGCATAGCAGAAGCACCTGCAAGGGTAGTAGGACTGGGGAGCCACATGTAGGGCTGGGAGAAGATAAAAAGAATGTGCTGGTTCTGTCCTATGTTTACAAAAATACAAATAGCGGGGGGGGGGAAAGTTTCTTATCAATCTAATGCTCATTAAAACTGTATACCTTTCAACCAGTACCTGCAAATGAGGCTTCTGTAAGAAAAGTTGTCATAAAGCAATGTACTATTAGTCCCATTACCGAGTTTCTTTTTTCTAGATATAATTATTTCTGTTTAAGTTTTAAAAAGCAGGGCAGAATTTCCCTCAGTATTCCTGGTTCCTCACAGTAAAATGTTTGTGTGACCTTCCCAGTCACTAAAGAGTCAGTATATAGGCTATTCACTGACTCTAATTCAACTTCCCTAGATGATTAGTTCCCTGAAATGAGTATGAAGAGAGTCATCTGAGTTACCATAGATATTCTTCCTTAGCAGAGCAAAGGTGCCTGGAAAATAACACCTAAATCAGCAGTAGTACTGTATATCCCCCAAATCTGACCTGCATAAATCACAATTTTAAATCACAATCCTCTTTCCTCCTCTTCTCGTCTCCAGAGAGGCAGAAAAGAAATCACAGATAACCAAAGCAGATTTCTTCTGTGTTATTTGCACTGGAAATGGCTAGAACAAGTCAGCACACAGAATTAAGCTGAGGGAAGTAAAATTTTGGCCATGGACAGAAAGAGTAGGATAAAGGCTAGAAATGAGTCAGAGATGACCCTAAGATAACAAGCTTATAATTCTTACAAATTCCTCCCAAATGACAAGACTTTTGTTGGTGTCATGGTGATCCTGTGAAACTCCAGCCCACTCAGGCATTTCTGTCTGTTTATTAAAAGACCCTCCTTCCAAATAGCTCCCACCTTGTGAAATGAGTGAGGGGCCAGGAATCAGAGCTGAGGAGGGGACTGTGCAGGGCAGGAGAAGCAGAAGCAGGGCAGAACAGGTACGTGGAGCAAAAGAACATCGCTCTTTATGGAGTTAGGGCAGCAGATGTGACTGCTGACAAGTGAGAGCTCTAGAAGCTTCAGAGGATGATAGCCACGAAGCATACTGGATACAGAAGAATGTATTCATTAACATAACACCTCATATATGCCGGGGCTAGGGAAAGGCATGGTTCACTAGATGCACAAACACATTTTTCTTAAAAATCTCATCATTGGATGGCATCATTATTCTTGACTATAAAGGCAAAAGTGCTAGATTTGAGCAATGAGGAGAAAAGTGATCGCTAATGGTTTGAGAGAATTTATTGAGGGAAGGTGTGATCTTTAGACCTAGTAAGCCACCTGGATAGTAGCCTAGAGATAAAATGAGAAGAGACTAGTTAGAGCTGTACAATACACATGAAAATGATCCGCATAGGAGTTAAAACCTTTTAATTGTCCACATGACATCAGCCGCAGTCATCTTTTGCAAGACCAAACATGTTGTTAAACCTGACAAAACATTACTTTAAAAAAAGAATAAAAAGAAGAAAAGCCCAACAAAAACCTTAAGCTGTAAAGAAGGCTCTAAGATTGCTGAATCATGGTTGTATACTTTTTGCTTAACAGTGAGTATGAGGCAAGATCTCTACTGTACCCAAATTATCAAATAGAAAAAAACCCAAAACTGAGACAATAGATTAGGCAAAGAGACAGGAGGAACATCAGGTGAGGACAGATTTGCAGAAGCTGTGGATAATGTGATATAGACATTTTTAGGTAACTGTGTCTAAAAGGCCCCAGTGACACACGAGGAAGTTCTCCATGAGTTCTGTGATTCTCTGTGTGCTGAACATCTGAAGTCCCATATTTGTTATTAAATAGGTGGCTGACCCATAGGAGTGGATTTCCAGCAGCGATCAGTGGATTACAAGATGTGGTTTCTGCCTAGAAGCATGAATTTTCCTTACTCTCTATTTCCAAATTAGGGAGTTGAAGAGTAACTCCAATACCTCACCGGTGCCATGCAAGTTCCCATGGCCCCAGAAGCGAACTGGGAGATGAAGTCACCATGGAAGGCTAAAGCCTACTGCCTTCTTCATGTAGCTCCCAGTAGGTTTGGAGCTGGCAGATGAGACAGCATAAGTATGGGTGTCTCTGACAGTATGTGGGTAGCACAAAAGGTCAAGAAACAGTTGAGGTCTTGAGGTCCAGTGAAGAATAAGAAGTTGCTAGAGACTTTGTTCAATCTCAGTGAGGAAGTAAAAGACAGACTGGAAACAATTAAATTAAAAATTAGAAGAAGAGGAGCCTTAAACAATGCCTGTAAGCTTTCAACACTAAGATAATGTAGCTGAAGAAAAGAATGAAAGCAGAGCAGCAATTTATGTTGTGTATGGAGTGATCACAGCACACTCGTGTTGACAGAGGAAGAAATCAGTGAGCAGGGAGAGGCGAGGGGTGAAAAGAGTACTGAAACGGACTGGGAAGTTTAGGCTGGAAAAAAAGATGAATGGGTTTGGAGTGAAGAAAATACATTAATTTCCAGTTTCAGTCCTAAAACTGAAAGAAAGGGGCTGGAAGAGAGAAGGAAGATGTGGTGTACACTATTGCCTACCTTTTTTTCCGGGATGGTGGTAAGATCTTGTGAAGAGAGAAGATGAGCGAAGAGGAAAGGGACTGAGGAGAGACAGAAGCTAGCAAATAGTTGACATCCTCTACACAGGTGTTTGGCCAGGAACGTGGCAGGAACGTGACTGCAAGGCACTGACCTCGTAAGGCGCATGGCTCTTTTACTATGTTTTTCCAAAAATGTTGTTTGCTGAAGACCTGTTTTTTGAAGCATCATTTGATCAACTGCTGGCGTACTAACAAGCACACTAGCATGGTTAAGGTTTAGTCAAATTAATTTTACCTGCATATTGTGGCTTCAGCGTACTTTGCATCTGGGATGGCTTCCCAGGCAATTAAACCCGTGCAATTAAGCTGGTAAACGAGCCCGCGTTATGCTGCCTAATCCCAGCTGCGAGCGCCGGCGGAGGAGGAGGCCCGGGCGCGGACTCCCCGTCCCGGGGGAGGCGGCGGCTGCCGGCGCCGGAGAGCTGCCCTTCCCGGCCCCGGCCCCGGCCCCGGCCCCGGCCCCGGCCCCGGCGGCAGCCGCTGTGCCGCGGGGCGGGCGCCGCTCCCAGCCCGCCGGTTGGCTGGGGCCGAGCTTTGCACACCCCCAGGTCTCGGCCGTGGGGTAATACCTGGGCCGCCGCTAGTCACCTCCGTCAGCAGGGCGGGGCGGAGCGGGAACGCTCGCTCGAGCGGGGCTTCGGTACCCAGCGAGGGGAGGTGCGAGCTCCCAGCCGCTGGTGCGGTGCTGACAGCCCGGCCGGCCCCCGCGGACGGGCAGCCAGACGCCAGCACCACGGACACTGCCTCAGCCTCCCGGCGGCCGGGCACCGAACGGCGGGACCGGCACTGAGCCCGCAGCTGCGGGCGCGCTCCGGCGGCCCGGCTCGGCCGTGCCCCGCGGGACGCGGGTGCCTCGGCGGGGGAGGGAGGGGAGCTCTCCCCGGCTCTCGTGTCGGCCGTGACCGCGTACAACTCGTGTTTACACAGGGCGACTCCCAGGCTCCCAAGTTTAGCGTCGAGACAAAATTTATTGCGGTTATTCCGGGGGAAGAGCTCTGCTGCTGCTGCTGCCGCTGCTGCCGCCGCCGCCGCCGCCGCCGCTGCTGCCGCGAAAGGAAACGGGGGAAGAAAACGGGCGGCAGACGCGGCGGCGGGCGGAGCGGCACCGGGGCTGCTCTTGGATGGTTTTATTTGTCAGCAGTTTGGCAGCACCTCTTACTTTTTGCGATGCTGCTCCTCTCCTTTAAAATAAGTGTTTAGCTTAAAACGTCGGTGTAATAACTCGGGGATTTATCCCCCAATGCGGTACGAACCGCGTCCTCGTCCAGTAAGCCCCGTCGGTCCTCCCGGTGCTTAGCGAGTGGCAACCTTGCCCCCAGCGACTTCCTTGCTTTCCCCAGGTGTCCCGCTGTCCCTGTCCTCGGTGGAGCCCGGCGCCTTCCCCCTTCCCGCCCCCCGCGGGTACTCCCACCCAGGGCTCCCCCCACCCCCCTTTTGGGCGGCCGCGCACTGTTTCTGGTTTCTCTGCTAGGCGAGCTGCGGCCGTGACGGTTTCAGCCCGGGGGAGGCGGGAAGCGGGGCAGGCGGCAGGCCTGCGGGGCGGGAGGTGACAGACACAGGCCTCACCGTGCCACTGAGGTAGTGTCGTTTGTCTTTCGAAACTGAACGCTGCCATTTCCCCCCCGCCCCGGCAATTTTTCGTTACTGGGGCTACTCGGGCGCTCGGAGCTGACCTCCCTTCTCGCTTGCCGCGGCGGCACCCCGCGCACCCCTCCCCGGCCGCCACGGGCTTGGGGGTCCTCCCTCTCCGACCCCGTCCCCGCGCCCTTCCGTCGCGGTCCCCCCGGGCGGGCGCCCCCTCCGCCGCCGCGCCGGTCCTCCCTCTCCTCTCCTCTCCTGACCTTCCCAACATGGCGGCACGGCCGCCCCCTCCTCCCTCCGCCCCGCCGCCGCGAGGGGCCTCCCCGGCGAGGGGGCGGCGGCGGCGGCTGTCAGCCGGGCGGGGCGGGACCCGGCCGGGGGAGCGCGGCGGCGGCGGCGGCGGCGGGAGGAGCGGGAGCGGGCGCGGGGCCGGGCCGGGCCGGGCCGGGCGGGGCGGGGCGGCGGGGCCCGGCGCCGCGCACACTGACAGGCGCTCGGCCAGCAGACGGCGGCCGCGCCGGGGTGCAGAGGCCGCCGCGCACCCTCCCGCCGCCGCAGAGGGAGCCGGCCGGGAGACGGCGTCGCCTCGGCGGGGAGACGCGGGGTGAGCGGCGCTGGAAAGCCCCGGCCGCCCCCACACCTGTGCCCTCCGGGGGCGGCGAGTGGGTGTAGCCGCCGCCGATCACCTGGGATCCCCGCCCCGTAGCGCCTCCGCCTCCCGTCCTCGCCCGGCCGGGGAAGGCGCCACCGCCGCTGCGAGCGACCGAGCGCGCTCCGGGTCGGCCGCGGGCAGCAGGGCCGGGGCCCGCGAGCGAAGCGAGGGGAGGCGAGGCGAGGGTTGCGGCGCCGGTTGCGGCGCCGGTGGGGCTCTCCCCCTCCCGACAGCCGGGGCGAGGCGGGCAGGAGGGCGGCGGCCCCCGGCCGGTGGAGCTTGCGGCGCGGGGCGCTGGACCCGCGGCAGGATGAACCCCAATGTCACCTACGCCAGTCGGAAGCGGCGGAAACCTGTGCAGAAAATGTAAGCGGCCCCGCGGGGCGGGAGGGGAGAGAGGCAGGGAGGGAGAGACCGGCTTCCCGGCGGCTCGCCGTCCTGCCGCGCACCGCGCCGTGGAGGCCCGGCGGGGGTGGCCGGTGGCGCGGCGCGGCGCAGGGGCGCCCGGGAGAGGGGGTGCCCAGGGGTGCCGGCAGGATTTTTATTGGTTTTAGCTTTTTTTTTTTCTTAAAAAAAAAAAAAAAAAAAAAAAGTGTGTCGGGCCGCGGAGGATCGAGGCGGTGGAAGCGCAGCGCGGCGCAGCCAGCTGACCTAGATTGGGAGGCATCTGAGGTGACTGGCGGCTCCCGAGCGGAGGCTGTGCTCGCCCCACCGGAGCGGGTCCCGCGGGTGGGTGCCTCGCCGTCCCGGGCGAGCCCCCGCCCCACGGCTGCCGCGCTCCCGCACCGCTCCCGCACCGCTGCGCGGCTGCCGGCGCGCTCAGGTGTCTCTGCGGGGAGCGCGGGGTCGGAGCCGGGAAAGGCTCGGCCGATTCCCGCCGTTTAGGGCTATTTTTAGCCTACCTGGGAGGGCTGAACCGGCTTTAACCCCCCGGTATTACGTTAGATGTTTTTATTTGTTCAGCTCCAAACAAACCCAAGTGCTGCAGACGGATCGAAAGAGGCAAAAAGAAAGAAAGAAAAAAAAAGTCTGGCCGTATAGTGGCTTTTTGTTTATTAACTTATCTTCTTAAAACTCTGGGAACAGCTTAGTACCTGAGCAATTTCATATTATGCACCTGCTGTAGGTTCGAGTCCTAGGCTTTGCATGCTCCACTAAAAGGCTGGTCTCATGAGAGTGATTTTTCATGCTGGAGGAGATGCTTAACTTGCAGTTTCAACTGAAAGTCAAGAATCTATAGGTCATAAAAAGTAGCAAAGCTAAACTGCCGAGTTGCAAGAAAAATAAGCAAAGCTCAAAAAATCCCCATATATTTCTGCAAGGTACTGCCAAGACTACAAAAGCATTAAAGGAGAGAATGACAAATATTTAATGAAATTCTGTTGTGAATTATATGTTTTTAGATTTATAGCAGACAACTGTCTTGGGGGGAGGGGAATTAGCTTAAGTGCTTGCTTCTTTATGGCTGGAGTTGTTAGAATGAATGCACGTACATAGCTGGGTTTTCACCCTACAATTTAAAGTCTAAAAATGGTATTTTTTTTAAATTATAAATTCCCTTGCTAGAAGATGCGTTCATTACGAAAATAGCAGTATTTGCTTTTTTTACCATTCATTTCCAAATAAAAATGTAGAGGTACCTAATTAAATTCATGCTGTAGATCTGGATTTTAAGAATTAAATGTGTGTTTTTTCATGAAGAAATAAAAATGTATTGGCGGTATTTGTAGACTATTAGTAGCTAAAGGCAAATAATTCTTAAGTTCTCTGAAAGGGTGAGGTGTTCAGCCTTGCTGGTAAGATCGCTTAATGTCTGCCTTAATATTAAATTCTGGTTAGCCTTGGTTAGAGGATGTGAAACCGTCATTTTTACATGACTGTAGTATCTACGCAAGGAATCCTTTTCCATCTATCTCCTCTTTGCATAACTTGGCTGAGCTTCTCTGATTAGTTGAACTTGAAGCCTTTTTTTATTGTTAATGGGAACCATTTACCTATTGAAAGACTTTGCCCTTTAGGACTAAAGGGAGAGTAAGTGTTTCTTCTTAAAATAAAAGTATTCATATTAAAATAGCTTGCTTAGCCATAAATTGCAGTGGAGGCTGATTATAAACCCACCCTGCTTGGGTTACTAGAAATTATTTTTATGCAAGACAAATTTATATTGCATGTAATGCTTATGTGTTTCTTTTCTCCTCAAAATGGCTATGATCTTTGGTTGCTTCTTCTGTTAGACCAACCTTACAGAACACTGCTAGTGGGTCAGAGGGCTCCGATTTCTCACATAACTAATTACAGACCATACCTTTAGGCCAAAAAAAGTGAGAGAGGCAATAAGCTTTTGTAACTGATTGGGGGAGGGAGTGAAGATGTACTTGCTGCTGGTTAATAATGGTTTGACACTACTGTGATTTTAATCTGTTTGAAGTTGTATTTCCTCCCTCCAGTAGAATTCACAGCTCTTTAAAAAAAAAAAAAAAAAAAAAAAGTGATACATTGTTGGGACTAGTATCTTTTATAGAAGAGATTGTTTCTGTAGATAGTTCTTCTAATATTTTTATTTGCCATATATGTAACTCTGAATGGAGCATGATAATTGGTAACCTGTGGCAATAGGCAGCTAATTTATAGAAACGGAAGAAGCTATTTATATAATGCCGTAGTTGCCACGGAAAAAAATTAAGTAGAAGAAATACTTCTTGCTTCAGGTGCAAATAACTCATAAAGCCATGGTGGTAACTCAAAACCAGTTAATGAAACTTTCCCCCTGCAACTCCCCATTTTTATTATGTGCCATGTAAAGAACTGAACTTGAGAGGGAATCTCGGGCTATTGCCTGACAGTCCAGAGTGTTGAAATGTGCTTTTTTGATTCAGTAGGGAATTACAGTATCACAGCTGAAAAAGAAAAGCAATAATGGGGGAACTTAATAGGCAACTGTTCCTGCAGTTCATCTTGTTATCTTGTCATCTGGAGGGGAAAAAAAAAAAAAAAAGCCCGCTAAACCATGTGCACTCCAATTGCATGTAATATGCTCCAGAAATCACTTTCTTAAAACCTTGGAGTCTTTAAATTTCCTCCCCGTTTAATGTTTGTACACTGCGGGTCCCCCTGGTGGCAGCAGGTCTGTGGGGTGTTTTACTCCCCACTGAAGCTTGGGGAGCAATGGGTGGCTTCTGCTTTTTGTTTTTCTAAGTCTTGAATTCCTTTTCTCTAGTGATTATCAACTGAACTGCTGAATTAATATACTAATATTGTAGTAGGAAGGATAAAATGCAAATTTCATGGAAGTGGGGTTTACTATAGATAGATTCTAACATTAGGTGAACGATATTATATAAATGTAGCTCCACCCTGTAGTTTTTATATTTTTCTGCCTAGGAGCTCTGATTTGCCTTGTTTTTCTTTTTTCAGTGTTTCAGTAGGAATTCTTTTATATAACTGGATAAAAGTAATAGACAAGTAACGGGGTGAGGAGGTCTAAATGTTTCATACTATGCAGGCGCAAAAAGCATAACGGCATCTTTCTTTAGCAGACTAAATGAGAAGTTATGATATGGTCTTTTTCTGTGTTAGCTTAAATGTATTTGTGATATTAAGTGCTCCAGAGAAAAATGTTTGACTGGTTGATCCTTAATTATGAGTAGACATAGTAATTTCAGAAAGCAGTGCAAAGATATTTTAATTTAAAAAAGGAAACTACTTATGTATTCTTTCAAGGCAAACAAGAAGTGCCAGAACAAGCTTTCAAAATGAAAGTTCATCAGAAAAGAAAAATAATCATTAGACGTTTCCTTTGTGTAAAGCAGTGTCTGCTACAAACAGCAGTTTGCACCCCTTATTTGAAATGGAGGCAATAAAGCTGTTATCATACGTAGAATAAACTTCTTATACATAAATGCTAACCTTGCCAGTCTTGGGGTACCTGTATGTTTTGGGGTTGGTTGGGTTTTGGTCAATGCTTCTTGCAGAAGTATACTTTTTAGAAAGAGAATCTGCAGCAAATGGTGATAGACAAATGTCGGTAACATAGTTGGTGGGTAGGAACATACCTTTTTTTTTTTCTCTTTCCAAATAGCCTTGGTTTGTCATCTTAAACAGTTATGAAATATGTTAAAACTGAGTGTGGAACTTTCATTCTTGGTTGGTATTCTGGCTGTCTCTATCGCTCTGGTGGAGTCCTTCATACACCAAAACAACCTGAGCAAAGTAAAACTCTGATTACTACTGGAGGACACAGTTGCCCAGCATCAGATGAGTACCATGCTGCTGATTAAGGTTTTTTTAGTAAAAACAACTTTATCCCTTCAGTGGCCTAAATCTTTGCTGATTTCACTGCCTGCTAAAGGAGCCACTGGAAAGGGTCTCTTGCCCTTTCAAGATAGGTTGACAACAACTTTTGACCAAAGAGGTCAATAGTCTGTGTCATGTCTGTTGCTTCCAAAGGAATTGTCAGCTGAATTTTCAGTAACTGTAGATTAGGTGTGGGAAGTAAAAGTAAATGCTTAGAAGTATTTTCCAGTTGCTAAAGTAAATAGAGAATTTTGGAGCATGTCACCTATTGTAATACTTGCTTAGTGGTAATTTTTGCATTTCATATATCTGACCTACATTGAATTAAATAATATACATGAGAATAACATGTTATTGCATGTACTGTTAAATATGAGATGAAAAATATATGTAGTTGGAAAGATTAAGTCCATTAGCTAGGTGAAAGGTGAAATGTGTGGTCTTCTTCGTGTCCTTTTTTTCTAAGCAATAAAAGAGTTCTGATGAACTTCTAATTAGGTTTTTTAACAGAATTAGTTTTTTTAGCATGTTGCTGTATCTTTAATGGTCTTCTTGCACATTCTTTTATCTCCTGACTTTATTTCACACTTCAGTCTTGCTAATAAGGTATCATGCTTTTCAGTGTTTGGTTGTTGGGTTTTTTCCTTTTTTTTTTCCAAAGTTTTTGTTGTCATATTTTGAACAAAATAAATTTGTGCTTTCTTTTATTTTTCTCAAAGAGCTGCTTCCATTTCTCTTTTAAAAATATAAATTAGCATTTAAATATTGAAACTTATTTTGGCCTTTTGATAATAATTAAGACTCAGGTACTTGTGCACCTTCTTTTTAATAATTTTGTGTTGATAATGTCTGTGAATGCACACATGGTAAGCATGTGTAATGAAAACTTCTGATTAAATAGCCTGTAGCAGACCTGTGAAAATAGTAGTCAGCTAATGTTATGACGGAAAATCCTTTAGAATTGTTAAAACAAGAATTAAGAGTGCTTGCTTGTCTTGCAGCTATTGGATAAGGATTTTTAGCTCAGTTCGGAGGCACTGAGCATACGGAGACCTCTGGCCTTTGATTAGGGAATTCAAATTTCCTGTGAAAGGTAAAAGATCAAGAACTGAAAGATCAGCTTAAAATCCATTCCCTCCTTTACTCCTTTTTTTTTTTTTTTAAATAAAGCACATGCATGGATTTAATCTTGACATAGCAAGTAATTTTCCTTGAAGATAATTTTCTGCAATGCAGCTGGGGCTGCCTTTAGCATCAAGGGTTTACATAAGTGGATGGAAAATGGTTTAGCTTGCTACATATGCTCTCGGCATTTCTACCCTTATTCCCTTCGTCACTGAAGGATCCATTTTTATATAATGGATTTTAGTTGGGTGATGAAGAGGATGATTAAGGAAAATCAATGTTTGATTCAGAGGGAGAGAACGTGGTAAGATTTATGCTGCAAATACTGGTAACTTAATATTCAGAAATGTCATATACTACACTTAGAAAATCCTTATGCTTTGAACTAGATAGAAGTAAGAAAGAAATCCTTAGAAAGCAAAGCAAAAACAATTAGATCTAACTAACAACTTGAGATAACTGCACAGTTGCATATAGTTTCAACTAACTTGTCAAATTACAGAAGTTTTAAGCAAAGCTGAGGACAGTTGTGAAAATAGAAAAGTCTGGTATTTAGTGCTGACTTATTTGGAGAAGATTGCATATTTTGAACAGTTTCCATTGGGACCTCCACTTTTCAGAAGCAGACCTGTTTGATTTGATAGTAGTGAGCTGTTCACCGATTGTTACACAGCTGTTATCTACCTGAAGTTCAGAATGTATTATTCTGTCTCTATATTTATGGCAGTTTAATATATAAAAAATATTTATTAAGTAACTTTTAAGGTTACTGGTAATTTTGGTGATTTTGAACTTTATTTTGTTAGGGTTATATTTAAGTTGTGTTAATCATATGGCTTGTACATGTGAATAGTCTGCCAGAATAAGAGAATGTGATGAAAGTTTTACTGAATTATTTTAAGTTCAATATTCACTTGACGATGTGGTGAGCTGCAGGTCTCGAAGTCGGGGCTTGTGACCGAAGCACACATCTAACCAAATATTTAGTTTGTCATTCCTTGCAGTTGATGATGAACCTTTGATTTTTTCCAAGAGAGAGAATTTTCATATTTCGTGATTCATCTGTTTTCTCCACTCTTCCAGTGTTTTTAGGATAAAGGTCTACTAGAACTGTGTCCTAGACAATCTTTATCCTGCAGCAAGCTTAACTTTATCCATCTGGGGAGTTGCTGCTGATATATTATATTTCTGTGTGTTAACAACATTTTCTGTTATGGCATCTTCAAGTTTCCAGGCTCCACATAAGGAGCATGCCTCCTTTAGTGTGCAAAAGGGCAGCTGTAGCGCTAGGGAACAACAGGCAGCCAGACTTAAGTGCAAGCTTTTGACAAGTGATGCTTGAATAAACAATGCCTGTAAAAAGAAGGGCTTGGATTTAAACTAACAAGAAGTATAATTGCAACATAAAGTAAAAACAAGCTAAAAATAGGAATGTCCACTTGATCACTACTTATTTGACTGGAAATACAAGATGAAATAATTTTTCAGTGTGGTTTACTTTGAGCAGTGGCAAGAATAACTATTGGAGCTTTTGCAGTTTCTCATTGTAAAATTGATATAAGGATGAACTTGGAAGCAGACTAAATGACGAAATTAACTGCTGAAAGTCTTTACGCTTAGTATTTTCACAAGTGATAGATCTTGCAGAACCAACGTTCCTATAAGAGCAGCACAAATTGATAACTGCTGCAGATCTCAAGTAGAACTGCAATACTGGAAAAGTGAGAATGAATCACTCTTCAGTTAGAAAACTGTTTAATAAATATCATAAAATCTACTATGGCTTGTGCAGATAAATTATTTGGTTTCAGTATTGGCTTGTCATGACTAATTATAATTCAAATGAGTAGGGGTTTAAACCTGTTCCTAGGCTTCTGCATATGTGGGAAGGTGTGAGTATCCAAGTATCTGGAATTGGAACTCAGGGTGCATATGAATGGAAAATAGCAAGTTTACGAAAACTTCATTATGTAATTCATAACAGAAAGCTTTTTAAATTGTACTTTGTAAGGTACAAAGGCATGCCTTCATCATGCTGTACTCAAAAGAAATGCCTTCAGCTGAGAGGTGCCTTTAAAAGGATGAGCTCAGTAGTGTTCACCACAAAGATTTTTACCTGCTGACTGAGCTGTATCTCTTGTTTTCTTGTGCGGTTTTGGATGCCTTGTTGTCTAGCAAGTTACTAAAACTTCTGTTGTATTCAGTTGACAATAGCCTGTTCCAACCGTTGACGATAGCCTGTTCCAACCATTGACAAAAATTAAGGACACCTGTGAAAAATTGTGATTGAAGTGAAAAAGTGTACTGTCAAATGTATTTGTACACAAATATTACTGAAAGGTGTTGAATTATTTGTAATATGAATATTTGGAAGAATTCAAGTGACAATTGAATGAAAGCGTAGTAAGCTTTTTATAAAAACGCTGAATCTCGAAGGTTTCAAATGTTTGTTATGTGGTCAAATAGCTATTGTAGCTCTAACTGCTTCATTTAACAGTGTGTATGTTGGGTGTGGGGGGTTAAACCATCTTAGATTAATTATTTCTTTTTCCAGTGGGAAACAGAAGTCACTTGTGAAAAACATTTTGCTTGTTAAAGTTTAAAAGACAATTTGTAACATTGTCTGGCAAATATTTACCTTCATTTTGGGAAGGAGCTTACATTTATATTGTGTTTGTTTTTTTGCCACAGAGTAAAGCCATCCCCAGCTGAAGGAGTCAAGTCCAATCCATCCAAGAGACATAGGGACCGCCTGAATGCGGAGTTGGACCGCTTGGCTAGCCTTCTGCCTTTCCCTCAAGATGTTATCGCCAAACTGGATAAGCTGTCTGTGCTTAGGCTTAGCGTCAGTTACCTGAGAGCCAAAAGTTTTTTTGATGGTAAGGGTTGGGAATTTATTTGGTTTTGGACTGCTGCTAAATTTCTGTTCATATACTGTATGTTGATTTCAACTGTTTAAGTACTTAAAACTGTCAAATTTAGCTGTATTTTAATGGAACATCCAGTTGCGTGGGTATATACAATGTAACTCTATAAAGTAAGCTTTCCAGTTTCTTGAAAACCAAATGTAACTACTTACATTTCACTTAAATCACCAGTCTTTCAAAGCTTTGCATTTGGTAGTAATATTGCCCTTAATGAGTCTTCCAGTCCTTTTCCTTAGACTTTCAAAGATACTTAAGAGATTTCTTTTTTTCCTCTCTGAAAATTGCCTTCATAAAACTGTCGCTGTTGAAAACATGTCATATGAGTTCCCATCAGTTGTATGTTTTGCTTAATGATGCTTCAAATATTACTTCGTTTTGATATAAAGTAATTGCTAGTGCCTCTTCCTATAGTTTATTGGAAAGGTGACTTGTAAAGAAATAGATGCAAAGTCTTTCCTGTGTTCAAGCCCTGATTAATGCAGGGCATGAGGCATTAAGACAACAGCTAAGGTTCTCGAGTTGTGTGGGCAGGTTGTCACTGACCCCAGCCCTGGCAAGGCTAATACAGCGGTGCTTGGAGTAGTAATCGGGCCAGAAGCACATGTTCTCTTACACCATCTCAGAGCTGGCCAAGGAGTCTTACCCCTTTCCTTTACTACCTGAGCTGTTGTGTAGAGTGAGGTGCGATGGCAGGCTTCATGCCAGTTTCTTCAAAGGCAGAAATAGCCTGGGCCTTTTCATTGCTGAAATAAAGCAGGGAGCTTGTATTTAAATAATTGTCCTTTTTTTTATGAGTCAGTGAAGTTTTACAATATTATGCTGAAGATGGAATTATATTGATCAGCTGTAGCTAAGGAATCTTGCTTGCAATGGAGTTGATATTAAATTGAATTGTTGTTTTTTTTTTTTTACTTTTTTAGACATTAAAATAACCTCTGTGCTCATCAGTTTAAGATTTAGTGTTTCAGCCTCTTGATAGTGACGCCATACCATGGATGAAAGGACTGAAGGAACCTAACTGCCTAAGATAGTTCCACTTTTTCCTGCAAGAATACTGGATATTTATTTTCATTTATTGTGTCTAGTGGCTTCAGTTTGGTAATGCTCATAAACTTATATCCTCTGTTTTATTGCTTGACGAATATATGCAAGTGTCTTGTTTTCTGTACTTGTTCAGGACATGGAATCTACTCAAGGCTAGAGTTGGTCAAATATTTCTAGCAGTGTTTTTTCAAATGAAAATATTTGCTCCCATGAAATGGAAGAGTTTTCTTGGCACATAAGTTTCATCGAAGTCTTTGTGAGATGTTATCTCAGGTTGACTGCCATAAAACAAATGATTTCGCTGTCTGTGCTCTCTTGGTGAGTTGAAGAGGATATTCTAGTCTCAATGAAACTTTTTTTTTTTTAAATTATATATATATATTCTGAAACAAATACCAAATACAGGATTGCAAGTTTTTTTGCCTTACTTGGGATGGAGTAATAATAGTAAATTTCAATTATGCATGCAATGGAAGTGCTTGATTTTTGTTTCTTCCCCCCCTGACAATTTGCACTTGAAAGTCCTGGAATAAAGGTGTTTAAGGCTATGATTTCTGTACAGGAAAAAAATTCATGGCTTTAGCTGTAAAGACAGCCAGAATCACTTCACACCAAAATTTACATCAGTTGCTTGTTTCTAATTTGAACATGAAGGTAGCTTTCACCTGTTTGTGATGAATTAGATGTGCATTAGTGGCAGAGAAGTTATATTTGCGTTTCAGGTTGCAATTTAACTACTGTGGATCCAGAACTGAAGCAAACTCAACCTGTGTTTTCAACTCAACAGCATAGTATTAGGATGGTATCCACATCAGACAAACATAGGCAGCTAATGTTACCATAGTGGGCCACAGCTGTAGAATATAGGCTATTTATTTTGTTATAATGAATTAAGTAGCAAAATTTTGATTTGCCTCATAGGAAAGGACTTTTCAAGCACCAAGTAAGTGCATATAGTAGGTGCATTACAGCAGAATATTTTTCCTATAGTCTCCATAAAATAAAAATGCCTGGTAAAAGATAAATAATTTGATGTTGCTTATCTTGTGCAAGACATTTTGAACAGTGCAAGATGAAACAAATTTAATTTATACCTTCAGGTAGAATAGCTTCAGTAGAAGCTGTCAACCTTTTTTAGCAGAAAAAGGCTTTTTTGCTACTTCTTTTCAGGTCTTTGAACTGTAGGACTACAAATCATGTTAGTAATCAGTATGTATCTGAAGGTGTTTAAAGGCTAACATCAATGACTAAAGTGAAGATAAGAGTAACCAATCTATGACTGTGACAGATCCAGTATTGAAAATAAGATCTATACTATTTTAATGCACTTAAATAACATGGTATCTATTTCAATTGAAACTTGGCCTCCAAAAGAGAAATTAGTGCTTTGAAGTACAGAATTAACAAAAATACCCTGAAAACCCCTAGGTTAGAGTTTCACGATCTGCTTATGCACTGCTTCTCACAGAACTGCTTTTTTGAAGGAATGTTTTGTGCAGTTAAATATACGTGGAAAACCCTATAGAAAAAATCTGACAAATGCAAGAGTGAGTGCTGATTGTCACCTTGAGTGCCTGGACTGAGCCAACAGGTCCACTTTATTAACGCAGCATGCTGAAGTAAAGGGAAACGCTAAATGAATAACAGGATGCAAATGGGGGGTGTGTAAATTCCTGCGGAAAGTAAAATATAAACGCATAATCATATGATCTTGCTTGAAAGGAAACCCAAGTTTTTGCTGTAACAATAGATATTTTTTCAAAGAAAACACTTGCATTTTTTCCAAGTTTAAATAATCCAGAGTGAATGTCTGTTTTCTGAAGGTGGAAGTCGGGGGGTGGGGGGAAAGAACTGTTTTGTGAAAGACATCTCAAGAAGTTACATCAATTTGAATAGATGTACCTCAGTTAGATGTTGATAAGGTTTTTTTGTTCTTATGTTAAAAGCTAAGTGTATATATTAAAAAACAAACAAACAAAAAATAACAAACCAAAAAGCATCTTCCCCTGCCTCCAGTCATTAAGATGGTACAGAATTGTCTCCAGAGCTAAAGGCAGATGAGTTTTTCCATAGTGTCAACTGAAACAGGGTAGACTTGTGCATGCTAACCATATTTCAGGTTGTAGGAAATAGATGTATTTTGTGTTTTTTTTTTTTTTTAATTTTCCCTCTTCTACAACCTCAAAACGTCTTTCTTCTGTTGGTGATTTTATTCTGTTAAGCAGTTGCGTTTGATTGTTGTAGTTTGCTAGTGAAGTTATTGTGCTGCTAAGTGATCATTCTGTATCACTACACTTCAGATACACTAGTTCTGTGTGGTCAGGTTAGTCTCAAGACCACAATAGTGTCAGAAGGCTTTCTGTATCCCCATGTGAAGCACTCTGGCATACTCCTATATGTACAAATTTGACCTTGTAGTCAAGAAGGAAATTTCAGTAGTGGCTTAAAATAATGTGTGTCAAGTCTGTTTCTTTATAAAGTCAAAGTTCTTGCGTGGTGAGTCAAAGCTAAGAAGTGATTTAAGGTGGTGTTGCTTCTCAGCTGTGTGGTGCTACCTGCCTGTACTGAAGTGGATTAGCAGTCCTCAAAGTCAAGCAGGTTAGCGTAAATCACCACTGGAGTATTTATTTTGTGTGTGTAAGATACTTTCTGAAAGTGGCTTAAGGCAAGCTTTTTATTTTTAAGAGACCAAGATAAATCAGGCAGGTGTCTGCTGACAGTCACTAAAGAAGGACTTTATATGATGTCCTGGTATTATTTCACTCCATTTTGATGTTAAGTGCCCATGCATGTGTGCATTCAGCGGTGAAAAATATAAAGTGGAATACAGGACAACAGTTCTTTGTGTGGGTGCAGGTTAGTGTGAGTTCAGTATCTGGAGCACAACTGGACGATCATTTAGGCATAGCCTGTGTTCCCCATGCACACGAAAGGAAAAAGCCCTTTTGCCTCTAGCTTTGGTCCTTATATGATGAATTGATAATCATTTAAGTACTTTACTGCAGTAAGGAAGAACATTTATAATGAGTCTTCTCGGAGTTTTGGTGAAGCGGTTAGATTAAAGGGATAAAAGTAGAGTTTGTATGATTGGTCGATATTTTTAATGTTAGGGGCATGATTTTTGTTTTTAAGGGTATACTGAGAATTAAGGAGAGGCTTTCAGAATCTAAAATGAAGTAGCTGTGCCGTGTGTGTATCGGTACATTAGAAACAAAAATTAGCATATTGCTTATTAATTATCGTTTCATCCATTTCAGTAAGAATTCCTGTGGTTTAAAGTATGTGGGTGTTTTTCCCTCTTGCTTATTGGACAGTGTTCTGCAATTACAGAAGAAAGTTTCTGCTCAAAATTAGTTTAGAATTGGTTTCTTATGTTGTATGCAAGTGATTCTGGCAAGCACAGCAATAACAAAATAATTAAGATTTTTTTTTTTCCAGTAAGTTTGCATTGCCTAATTTTACTTTGTAATATAATTAACACACATTCCTTGGCATAACATTGCTTAAATTTTCAACGCACCCATTGTCACCACATAAAATATTTTCTTTGATATAATGTATTTTTCCTGTGATGCCCACTGCTCTATCATACTGTGTATTGGAGAGAACAGACTGTATGTGGTTCCTGCTGTGGACAGTATAGCTGAAGATGTACAGATGGGAAAGACAGGCAAAGTGCGAGACAATGTATTTATTCTGTCACATTGAGAAAGGCTGCAACATATCCGCATTCTAGCGGATACAGATAGTCTTTCTGCCAGGTGTTAGGTGGTGGTCTGGAACAGAAACCTTAAAGTACAAAACAACTGATTAAAACTCAACCTGTTAAGGCCAGGATAATACAGCAGATCTGGCCTGACTTGCTTTTATTTCAGTGTTACTATATTTACCTGCCTTGTTTGTCTAATGCAGCTTTCCTCATATTTTTTTGAAAGTGGGACTTCCTTTTCATGTTACCCTCTTTCCCTGCTCCTCCTGCTGCATACATAGACACACCTGACTCCCACATCAGGAAAAGCTAAAGGGTAGAGTGGTGGAGTCAGGCTGCTCTTGCTGCTTTCAAGTGTTTGTCTTGATGCATTATAGGAATTTACTGTTGCCAGCAGCTTCTGGTGGGCTTGACTAGTGTTATTCGATTCGTGACTCAGTCTTGAGCCATTTTTGTACTCCCAAGGTAGAAAACAGTCCATAGGTTGAGAGAGATTGTTTGTGGGTTTTGTAGAACACCATCGGATTTTGATGTGAAGAAGTTAAATGGAGAATCCACCACATCTCTTGGTGATTCTTCTAACAGATATATCTTCCTGTTAAAATGTTACTCAGATTTAAATTTGCTTGGTTTCCAGCCTTTGAAGTTGTATCGTTCCTTGTCTAATTTTCTTTTCTGTATTCAGTATTTCTACCATGCATATGAATTCATTTTCGCATTTTTGAAAGAGCTGCTTTGGATCTTATCTGAGAGTTGGAGGGAAAAAAAAAATTGAAAAAACCCCCAAACAAGCCAACTATGTTTCCTTCGGTACTGTCTTCCCCCAGCCCTAATCTAAAATTATTACAAAATGTAATAATAATGTAAGAACCTTGGAATTGTATGGTTATTTCAGTATCAGACTGTCGTACCATTCAGGTTATTTCCTAATCCAGGCTTATTCTTCCACACTGCTGTACTTTTTTCTTTTTTTTTTTCCCCCCCCCTAAATATCCCCCCCTACCCCCCGCCCTCAATCCCCTGAGATTCATACTGAGCATTTGTGGCTGTCTGCTGCAGGCTATTTTAGCCTGTATTTTACGTAACAGAACATAAGTAGGGATTTAGACTTTGAAGTCCTAAATTCTGATCCTCAAAAATGATGATTAGAGCTATGTAGCCGTGACATCACCTTAAATCTCAAAATGTGTATGTTTTCACTGTTACATGCTCATTCTTAGCTTGCTCAGAAACATTTTATTTTCAGGAGTGCTGTGTCACTAGGCACGTCATGCAGCTAGGCAGCCCTATACCCCTATGGATTGGTATAATTGGCATTTAATATACTCCAAACCAAACCTCTAAAATTGAAAATTCTGTTTATATCACAAAGTAAGAACTTTATCCTAGAAATATATTGACATATTAAGAGGAAAGCAGGGTACAAAGACTGATAGTTATGTGTTCTTCGGATTTTCTTTTCCTGTAGTATTTCAGTGATTAATGTTAGTCATTGTTAGAACTCCGTTTGCAAGGAAGAGAAAGAAAAGGTGATCTCTTCGTCTCTGCACTATATGTATTATTTAATCAAAGGCACATGGAAAGTCAGTGTAGGAGGCTCTTATATTCCACAAAGCTGTTGTAAAATTTCTTGGAAACCCTGTCCTGGTATGCAGAGCATTTGTCTTTTGTCTATAGCCCTTGTTAATAAGGAGATAAGTTTTAAGCATAGTGTTCTGGGTTTTGCTCTGGATACCTGTCACAGTGAATGTTCTTTTGTTTGCAAGATCAGAGCCTAGTAATCATGTAAGTGTTCTGGAGATTGACATTGTTAGGGTTAGTATGACATTCAAACCCAGAATTGGTAGCAAGATAAAAAAGACTGGCCTCAGGAAGTACTGCTGTTTCTGTGACACTGTGTATTCCAAATCTTGTAATCTTTGTTAATGTGTTTATTGCTATCTGTAGTACCTAAAGATAATGAGATTTGGAGCTTTTTGTTTTTGTTGTAGAAACCGCAGTAACTGTTGATCCTTCCTCCAAAGACAGTTTGAGTGGAGAAGTGTAATTAGAGGTAGCACCAGGCTCTCAACATCTGTCTTCCATGGGCTTCGTGATTCATCCATTTGAATTTGTACAAGTATAGTTTGCTTGACTATGATCTTAAAAATATGTCCTGGTAATTTCAGACTTCAGTATGAATACACTTTAAAAATGTGTACAAATACTCTGTTAATACTGGAATAGCTTTTAATGCTGTGTGTGCCTTTATGACTCATCAGTTTTCCTCCTGTGTATGCTTGTTGATAGGAGAAATGCCCTAGCTTTTCCTGTTCGACTTTATCTGTATTCTGATAAGGAAATAAGACTTGCTTGTATGATTGATCTCTGTAGATGTTTACAGTTCTAGCCAGTTATAACACTGTTTATTTTTCCTGAGTAAACAAAAACTTTAGCTCTGTTAAAAGAGTTCCTGCTCCATCCATGCTTTGATAGGGCACTAAGTAGTTAAAGAATGATTGCTTTGTGAATCATTTTCGAAATCTAGCTAGATAACTAGAAGCTAATTCTAGGTACCAGAGCTTGGTTGTTGTAATGGATTAATTTATTTCTTTTTAAGAGAATCTGAAAAAGGTAAAAGAAATAACAAATTTCAAAAGTGCTCTTCAGAATTTCAGATGATTTATTGATAAATGTTTCCTGGGAAAAGCCTCCTGGGAGTTCCTGCGCTTCAGTGCAGTGATGGACTATCCAAGCTGTATGTTTTAACAAGGTGTTATGTTAATGATAATGCTTACCATAGTTATTCTAGAAACTTAAATGAAATAACTCTATTCTAGTTCTTACAGTTTATCTGAAACAGCCTTAAAATGTAGGTTTGCTGTTTGCCAGCTGTGAACATTAAAGGGGACGTACAAATAGGAATTAGTTGCCCTCAGTGATGCATGCTAAACTCTGTTTTTAATTGAACAAAGAGATGCTCATTTTTTTCCACTGAATAATTGCCTCTTGAAATTCGACCCATGTGCCTTTTGAATTGCTCAGTACTGCACACTTTATGCGTGGCATCATGTAACATCTAATAAGCTGAAAGACATACATACTTGGCCCCTCAAGACAAATTCTAACTGATTGCATAAAGGAGGAATTTACTGGAGCAAGTCCGTGGCCTGGCTCGTCAAATATTCTGACTCCCCCATCAGACTCCATTGTCACATCTTCAGAGGTATAATTCCTGTGGGCCAGCATGAGACACTAGCTTTTGGTATTGAAGTATTCAGTTTCAGTGAATTAATTTTTGCCTCTTGGTGTCTACATCAGAGTTACAAACTGAAGGGTGATATCTTTCCATTATTGACTTTTTTTTTTTTCTTCTCCACTCTGCCACTTAAATATTTTGCATGTTTGGAGGAAAAGATAAGGGTAGCCCCCACTCTCCACCTTGCTTATACCATTTGTTGTTTGGCGTGCTTTTATCAGACAATGGTAAGAGACATGCCTAGAACAAACAATCCCGGTCTTTCCTTCTCGTCCTCACAACTGCTCTTAATTTTGCTTTGATACCATCATGCTCTGTGTGATGCTATATGTAGTCTCTTACCAGACACCAGGCTGTTGATTTGATCACACTAAAGGATGTTGAAATGTATCTGGTGTTATACAGTACACTGATACTGAAGGCTTTTGTTAATACAGTTTCTTGACCTATTTAATGGGAAACTTTGTAGACAGTTGGAGCCTAATACATATAATTTTGTGTTTTGTAGCTGATACTTCAGAAGGATAGCAATGTGAATATGAATTCCTGGTCAGTATGTTAATCAGGTGGCATAAATTCTAATGAGTTACATAGTGATGTGAAAGGAAAAAAAGTTGCCCCTCTTCAGGCACCCCATCAGCATTTGAAGGTAGGACACAAGGCTTATGCGCTCTTGCAGGAAGGGTTTGAGCCCTGTGGCTGTATGAGTTTTTTAGGAATGTATCAGCCCGTGTACTTCTGAAGTGTCCCCCCCTTCCTCTGCCTGTCTCGAGCTGTATTAGCTGTCTGCAGGCCCTCTGCTGGAATGCTTGCAATTATCTATCTTCAGCGCTAGGAAGGAGCGTCAGCTACCCTGAATCCCTCAGTGTTCTTGTGACATGGATGTACTACTCTGAAATGGCTATTGCCTTAGTTAAGTGAAGAAATTCTTTCTCAGCTTTTACCCTATGAGAATAGTAGTCTTATTAATCTGTAGACTATGGGCAAATCATGCCTGACAAACCTGAGTGCCTTCTATGAAGGATGCTTGGTTTTGTGGACAATGGGAGAGCAGTGGATATTGTTTCACTTGACTTTAACAAGGTCTTCAGTGTTGACTCTCATTGTTTTCATATCACCAAGCTGGTGAGTTAGGGTCTCTCCGGAGCACCTCTCCAGTTCCGTCCCAATTGATCCTTTCCTCTTTCCCTTCTGTGTAGTACAATTGAGGTCTGACTGTGGTGACCTCAGTGGCAACCTGTGAAGTGCAGGGGATGACTAGAGGTTTTTGCAAGGGACAGACTTGCCTTTCAGACTGAGGACATCGTGTGGATACATCCATGGGCCTTGACAATGAAATAAGGTGGGAATAAGTCCCATCTCCCAAGTAGAGAAAAGACAGTCTTGGGCTGGAAAGGAAGCAACCCTCCAAAAGCCCACTTGACTCCCTTGCCATGCTTCAGTCATTGCAGAAAGACTTCTGTTAAACTGCTGAAGAGTCTTGAGCTGGCATAAAAAAGACAACTTCATCTCTTTTGGTGGAATGTATGGGTTTTTTCCTCAATTTAAATAGAGATATTTCTGTTAGAAAGTGCTTATTCATTAATACCCTTATATACCAAGGGTTGGACTTGAATGGTCTTGTAAAGAAACCTTCCAAACCCACCTCCATAACTTTTTAATGTAAAAGTGACAAAACTCAACATTGCACTTTACTAGTAGAATAATTAAACTGTCCCGTTTCATACATGGAATGTAATTGACTGTTTCTTTTTTTCAGTTAAAATCATAGAGAAATTCCCCAAAATTCTATGAAGTTGCTGTTGAGCCATCAGTTGGGTGACACCAAAGTTAAGGCATTGTTTCAGTAGGGGAAAAAAACCCAACAATCAAAATGGATTTGAGTTAATCATTGAGTACCAGGTCCAAGTTTGAGTGAGATGAGTTCCTCACTGAAACTGATAGGTAAGAAAATAACTGTGAACTGTAAAAAGGAATTTAAAAATCACTTTAGATTCTTAGGCTTTATAATAAAAAATGACTATTGATGTATAAAACTGAGAGAACAGTTATTTCAATAATTTCAATTTTTATTTTTTTTTAGCGAAGGGTTTAACTGTTTGTTTAAGAATTAGTGATTTAATTAAAAAAAGATCTATGGTATTAACTGTCATTTTCTACTTGGTATTAACCTGTCTCTTCTACAAATCAAAAGCACAACAATATAGTTGATGATTTTTAAGGAACAGGTAATGTCTTGTTAGCTATATGCATGTAAACGTTCTGTGTTGTTCTAATGCATGGAAAAATCAAGTTATAGGAAAAGAAAACTCTGTTTTAGGAAGCAAAGGTTCAAAAAAGCAAAAATATGATTGGTAGGTACCTCCGTGCATCTAGGTTCAACTTCCCATAGATCTCATTCCACAAGGAAGTAAATCACTTCACTTTCTTTTTTGACTTTTCATCCCTCACCTCAAAAAAAATTTAGCAAGCTTTTTTTTTCTCCCCTTTTTGTGGCTAAAACAGATCATATTAATAGGTCTTGATGGTAAGTTACAATTTACAAGCATGCACCTCTCGCTGACTTTTTTCTGTAGAAGCAAGGAAGATGTACCCAGACAAGCAATTGAATGGGAAATACTTCAGAGGAAATGCGGCTGTGCCAGGATATGGTTTTGGTGATTCAGCAGGTGATTGTCGTCTCTGTGATAGTTATGGAACAAGAGTTCATTGCCTCTAAGTCTTGAAACCACAAGCAGTATACGGTTTGGTATGTGGTTGTTAAGCTTCAAAGCCCAAGTGAGAGTTAAAAAAATTGAACAACTGCATGTTTCCTGAGATTTACTATTCTGTTTTAAAGTAAATGATAAAAGCAAAAGTAAAGTTACGTTCCCTATGTGTGTTTAAAAAAAATAATAATCCTGAACTAAAATTCTGGCATCAGGTGAATAAGTACAACTGGCTAGCCATAAAAGTGCTGCACTCTAATTGCTAGTCTGCTGCGTCATAGCTATGCCGTGTACAGTCATTCTTCAGGGTGTTTTTTTTCCTCAACTCCTCAGGAATTCCCAGACAGCATATAGATACCATTGACCCTCTTGGACAAAGGCATAACAGTTTGTTGCTGATATGACACTTCATGGTCCTGTAACCTTCTGCCTACTTCTTGCTCTCAAAAATGGCTGCTTGCCTTTCAACTCCAATATAAATCTTGTTCTGTCTCCCTTTTACATTTTCCCAGTCTGGGAGCCTGATGGGGGTATTCTGAGCAAGAAGCACACACATGCTTGTAGGCTTTAAGGGAAAGAACTTTTTTTGCATAGTGGTTGTGACAGCTTCTGACTCTTTTTTTTTTTTTTTTTCCTTTTCTTTCTTTTCCTCTTCTTTTTTTTCTCCCGCCCCCCAGCTCAGGAGCAGTGGCTCCTAATGCCTACCACACACATAAAATTACTCTGAAGTGTCTTGCATAGCACAGTTTGGGAACATCTGCTTTAGGTAGTGCAAGTGTTTGTGAACAAAGACTTGAGTCTTCCAAATGCAGTGATGGAAATCTCATTTTTGGAGGTAGGCACATGTTGACTTAGTGTGGTGTTTCTGGAGTGATTAATTAGCATGCTGTGAACTAAGTTCAGCATTGCTCAGTCACTTAAAGAAAAAAAAAATACACAACTTCGTGGTTGGTTTTTCCTTCTACTTAAGAAAACAGCAGCGTGTTAAGTACCACTTTGTGGCAACTGAAGATATGTACCCCATTTAAGGAAGACTACTGCATAAACACTTAACATTCCACACTTAATGCTGTTACTCTTACTTTAAAAAGCAACATTAAAAAGGATAAGAACATAAAAAATCCTGAGTTTAGCTGTCCTGTGTAGCAGAGCTTGAGTTGGTTTTAATCTGTGTTGTGAGCAATTCAGTGGTGTATAATGGTTTTTCAGATCTTTAACAGGAGATTTTTTTAATTTATTTTACTTTTTTAATGGTCTTAAGAGAAACACCAATCTGCTTCAACAAACAGTTCAGGGCTTGCTGAGCTTCATTTTGGAAATGGCTTAAAAGAAAGTAGTCTATGAAAGTTGAGGAAAATATACACAATCTGGTTAAACTTCAAGTTCTTGGGTTATGTGAATATTTTAAAACAGGATTTTATACCTTTATGGTATATATGTCAGGGAAATCTAGTAAAATCTAATGTCTTTGTTCTGTAAAGTGCTTTTAAATCCAGTGTGTTTCTTCAATGTTGTAACTTCAGCCATGTTTAAGAATGCCATAGCTACTCTTAATGCTTTTAAAAGAAACACTGACTGCATGGGTGTGATATTGTAGGGTAAAGAATTCAATTACTCTGCAACTTATATTTTGCAAAGCATTTTGCTTTAAGCATGCAGCAGGCATTTTTGTATAAGCCAGTAGGGTTGACATCATCTGCCATGTAACTGACTTGATAAACTGTCCTGCTTCTGATGTCTCACATGGAGTACTAGAATGTCATGCAAGGTACTGAAAATGTAATTAATTCTATAGATGTGAAAAAAACCCCCAACCTTAATTCATTACTTTTGGTCACAATTTTTCTGCAGTTGCTCATACAACTTTACTGTTCAGTAGCAGTAAATTTTATAGAGAGTAGTGGCTGTGACTTCAGGAGCGGGATTTAATTTGTAGATTTGTTGGGGTGGGAAGAGAAAACAGTAAGAGCTTAGGTGTTAAACTGCTGATGCTCATGCTAGTTTTCCATTTCAATGGATCTAGCTGTTGGGGGTTTTTTCAGACTTGTGACATTTCTGGTACCTCAAAAGTCAAGAGATGTCCGTCAATAAATTTTTGAGGATAAGCTGCTGATGTTGAGATTTGTATATTTGAGCTGAATTAGGAAAAGTTTAGTAGAACACTGTCAACAGGCTTTCCGATTGCATTTAGTCTGATTTGTATATTTTGAAAACATTTTAAAACCAGTACTTAAATATTTAACTCACTTCAGAATTCAAGAGCAGAATAGGCATTTGCTTCTCAAACCATATCAGAAGAAAAGGTTACTAGGCAGTTTCAGTTCATGATAAGTTATGGTGTTTCTGTTGCTGTTTTAACTTTTTTGCATTAGTGATACAGAAAGAAACATTGATTGAGAAAATGTTAAAAAAAAAAAAAGTAGCTAATTACCTGGACTTTTGAGGTACTATGTTGTACAAGGTGGTTTCCTTCCCAGACACAACTTGTGCTTGCTTAATTGAAAGTGCTTGCAGTAGTGGGAACCGGCTTTAAAAAAAAAACAAAAAAAAACAAAACAAAAAAACCAAGCAAGCAACCCTGATCTTGTTTTGCCTTACAGGCCAAGTAAAGGTTATCTTTTGTAAACAGTAAAAGGCCTTGATTGTAAAGAAGTAAAAAAATATTTGTGAGAGCGGGCCTGAGTGTGCAAGCAGATCACCCTTCACCAAATGGATCTGACCTGCCTGCTCATAAAATGTAATTTAGGGTGTGTTCAGAATCAAAAGTTGGGGCAAAATTTCAAGAAGTGATGAATGCATTAAATAGATCAGTTGTATTTTTAACCTCTTCAGCAAATGCTTTTCCAGTAAAATATAGACTGTAAAAAAAAAAAAAAAAAAAAAAAATTGGAGCCAACACTGGATAAAAGCAGAGGACACTTCTACAAATTCATTAGGATGCGTGGTCAGAGAATTGAATAAGACAGACACCTGGTAAAAGAGAGAGAAAGCTATAAAATCTGTGTATAAAAAAGAAAAGTTTAAAAGCATAGTAAGAGTAACAAAGAACAACTTTTTACATTAAGCAATAAGGACACCTGGAAAAAGATGGAATGGTGGAATATTGTAATAGCTATTATGAGCTATATGGGGAAAAAATAAATCAAGCAAAGAGTTGGATTACTAATAATGTAAAAAATGTGGTGAGCCTTACGCTACGTCTCCTAACTTAAGAGAAGAAAGTATTAGATACTAATGACAGAAGTGTCTGAGGAGGCAAACTTCTGAAAATAATATGACATCAGGCTCTACCTGTTATGTGTGCAAGAACACTGGAGGAATCTTGTAAGATTTTTTTCTTGCAGGATTTAAATCTGCCTGAATTAGACCAAAACAGAAGAATGGCAAAAAAACTTGCACAAAATGGGGTTTGAGAGGAACCTTAGCAAGTGTTTCTATTCCGTACCTCCCAACTTCAAGTTACTTTGCTGTGATTTTATGTCACCTGCAACATCCATTCCAGTCTGTTTGCTAGTGCCAAGGAGACGTGTTTCTGGTGCTACCATTTACTTATGTTTCCATTCATCAGCTCAGGCAGCAGTGCTGAGGAGCAGCTAGCATTGTGAAATGCATCTCGTCTCTGGAACAGTACGGCTCAAACGAGTCGCTACATCTATATACAAAGACATGGTTTTGGGAGGGCTATTACATATTATAGACAGTGTCTCTCTCCATTAAAAGGCAGAATGAAAACTGTCTGAAGTGCAGAAGTGGGGACAGATTATCTGATGTCTTTTTGTGCCTTCCTCTAACTGAAGTCTCTTACCTGACTGTTGGTGACTAACTTAGTGATAAACAGCTAAGGCTCTCCCTCACTTTTAGTCCTTTACCTTATTTTCCCAGTTTAAGCTCCTAAATGTCCTAGGAGGGAATATAGCCATGTTAATTTTTGCTGCTTCTCTCCTGGGAAACCAATATGTAAATTACTTTATAATCTCTTGAAGAGGACTTGTCTGATTAAGGAACATAAATGAAAATTAACAGGGAGGGAAAGCAATATCAGGTGGAAGGGGGCAGATTCAAATGATACACTATTAAATGGTTATAACTTCAGAAAACACTTCCGCTTTAAGCCCATCTCAGAGAAAATGGCCTTTGCAGAATCCTTCAGTGCTGTGCAAAGTCATGTGCTGCTTGAAACTTTATGGGATCTTATCTGTGTGAAATTGTACAGGAAAAGATCTGTCTCCCTCTGGATCTGATAACGGCCGCCAAGCCTAGAGTTGCTCTCTTTCGTAAAGTGGGTCACATTCCTTTCAGGATGAAAATAAAACATGGGAATCTACGCTGTATATAAATATTTTCATACTTGAGGTATCTTTCAAGTATTCTGAAGATTCTTTGGCTTCATTAGCCAGCCCCATACCCAGAGCCATATTAAAGTAAATGTCAAATTAGAGCCATATTAATTTAAATGGAAGGTACAAGAGACTTTTGGAGGAATTGCCTTAATTGCTCTCTCTCATTTTTTTTTTCTTTAGCAAGTTACAGCAATGAGAACACAGCTATATTTCAGACATTTTCAGATTTTCTAACTCAGGTTTCATGATGGCACTGTCTGCACAGCTACATGATTCTTACAAGCATCCTTCCAGGGCTCCATCATCTTTCCCTGGCGGGAATTCCTGTCTTTATATAGGTGTTTACTGACTTTGTATGTCGTGACCAGATTCTCTCCTTTCTGTTCACCTTCTCTGATGGAAGAACCCAGGACCCTTCTTAGCATCAAGAAATTGAACTCCATGTTTGAGGGACTTTTAAAATGCAAATCATGCCATTAAATGCTTATAGGCATACTTCAGGTGTATAGATATGTGGAAGGTTCTCTGGGAAGATATGCATTCAAGATTATTGCTTTCAGTGTTAACCACCATGATATGACACAGGAGGATTTCATCTCCCTGAATTATAAACTTAATGCTTAACAGAGGGTGTAGCTCATTTGGCAGCATCTGTAAGATGTCTGGGGAATCAGCTCTGTATTTTAATAGCTTTATATTTTTGTTTGTGATTTCATCATTACAATCAGTAGGAACCAAAGCACTAAAACATTTCGCTAAATGCTACTTTTTGTCAAAAATCAACCTAGGAAATAATAATAAAAAATCCATATTGTGGGATTTTTACCATATTTAGATATATATTAAGGCCACAAACTGAACTCTTTTCCTCTCAAGACATTGATAATAGCCTTAACTGATTTACACATAAATGATACTTGTGTAATTTCTGGTAACTCAAAAATTAATTTCACCCTGATAAATTGTTAGCTGATGCAGTAAGTTCGAATATAACATTGCTACAGCATCGCCTTTTCCTTCTACTTCTCTGAAAATAAATGTTGCTGTCTTGTTTCTGAATGTGTGTTTCTTAAATTGAATTTAAAGATGAATTGCCACCCCACTTAAAGGCTTTGTATAAGAAATTTACATGTATAAGATAAATGGAGCTAAGAGATGCAAATAATAAATAATTTTATAAAAGCTGATGATTTTTGTATTTTTATGCCATGCAACAATGGAAGTTGTAATCAGCTGTGATACCCAAATTTGTTTTTTTAGTTTTACAAGCAGGATAGATTGTTTATAGCACAAGCTTTTGCTGTTTTGCTTGCAGAGTAAGTTGCTTCCAGGGAACAGGTTGGATGTCAAGTATTTTGTCACTTGAATTTATCCTGCAAAGCTGGCAGCTATTTATTTTTGTATGCATAGTCGGTGTAATACTGCTAAAGGTTTGGAATGAAATAGTAGATTTTTTGGCACTAGGATCTAAGGATGGAAATGCCATTTGGTGCATAAAAGCGAAAAGTTGTAAATTACTACAGTACTAACTAGACTAAACACCCATAGTTCCTTTCTTAAGAAAATCATTACTGAACTCCATCTAGTTTATTTATAATTCACCCTTAAATTATGCCAGTTATGTTTGAGGAGAGTGTCAACTATTGGTAGTTTTCACAACCTTCCATGCATGAAGAGCAGGAAAACAAATCTAATACTATAGACACGAATTTTTTAATAATGTCTTTTGTGGTTAAAGCTAGAAGTAGGCTAGGAAAGTTCATAGCAATATGATAACTTTTTGTCTGCCCTAGAAAGCCAGGCTGTCCTGAAGAAGGAATGGCTGACAACTTCATGTTTGTCTTTTATGAGACTGAACAAGATCAGTTCCATCTCAGAGGTTCTGGATATGCTTTGTGCAAAATAGACCATGTCTATCCCACCTGCTATTTTAGCTTTTTACAGGTTGCTACCTTCCTCTGCTCACACATTAGTATAGTCACCACCAGTAACATGCCTTTTTAATTTACTTTTGCACTTGAACTTTTGTGTTTAAGCATACCTGAGAGACTAGTCAGAAGTTATGCTTTTAGCAGGGTGATTTTTTTTTTCTTTCTGAGTAGTTGATACATGTGTACCACAAAACAGGTACAGGCTCATTTCACTTTTCCTAAATTGATAAAATAACATAAATCACTAACTTTTCCAGCAGCTTTGCACAGCTTAGTTGTTTTAATTGAATATGTTTGGGTCAGAGAGTTAAGAGTTGCTTATGGAATATTAACAATTGTAGGGAAAAGATAGTAGTGGTCTTCTGGTCTCTTTGATGGTAAATGTAATGTTGGATGCAGTGACATTTAATATTTGGCCATCACATTTGCAAATATTTAATGTATGCAAAGGAGGCTTACAAATTTGGGAGGCTGCACTTGATGTTACTGAATATGTTCTATTAAACTTTATTCATCCTTCTGTCTTGCATTAGCAGTTAAGCTTTGCAGCAATGACTAAAGATGGGTGGCTGTGAATGCTGAGTTGCAGGGGTCTACTACTCACCGTATTAAGGAAGTGCTATTGTTTTTGTTTTACATGAGCACCATATGCTGTGAACTGTCGTAGCTTAAAGGCAAATATGTCCCCTGCTAAAGCTACCTAAGTTGTAGAGCTAGTAATGTCCACTTCCATGTGGGAAAGCAAGCTGGGGTAGTGTTTGATGGCTGTCTTACCTTCACAAATCAAACCCTTGCATTCTTTGAACCGTTGCATTTGTTTCCATCTGATTACTTGTGTTTGCTATAAGAATGAGGATCATTCAACTTTATACTCATTTGGAATGCAGGTATCTGAAACTGAACTGTAGAGTTAATAAACTGTATCAAAAAAATGTTTGTATGCAAGTGCTATCAAACTCTTCTAAGAAGTTTTCATCTCTGTTGGAGAAATAGAAACATTCTTTTATTTCCTTTTATAAACTTACATGAAAAGGTAAAATTAATTCCTCAAATTATGATTGGCAGTTTTGTTACAGAAATGGTGACATGCAAAGCAGTAAGGGGGATGAATATAGCTTTTGCCAAAAATTCTCATGTTGCTGTTGCTTCTTTTGTACTGTAAGGTCAGGGCGATAGTATGATGCTGTGCCCAGAATCAACCAGTACTCATTTCTACAAAATGCTTCATAGCAGCAGTATATTTGAAAAAAAATTGCTATCAGAATATGATGTAGTTTACAACCAATAATTAAAACAGTCTTCATGAGTTCAGAATCCTCCTGCACAAAGGCCTGGGATGCAGGAAGGAAGTGGGGTTGCTATCAGTAACAGTCACCATCTGAATCCTGGGAAGAGCTCCGTGTCATCTTGTAATCTGTCCTCTGCATTTCCCTCGCTAACATATTAAAACTAATAATAGTTTCTCATTCTGTTTTATCAAAGCTAATCTTCGATTAGATGGATTAATTTTAGAACTAAAGCAAATGTCTTAAATATGGGAGTAAAACTTAGTTTCTATTAAAAGATTAAACAGATGGTGAATACTTGCAACTGTACTGGATTGTTTTATATAAAAATATATCTTGTCATTAATGAATGACAGTTGTCAAAGAAATATATTTATAAATGTTGTTGTTAATTCAAAAGGCCTAGTAAAGCAGATGGAGTCAATTGAGTGAAATTGTCAATAGAGTATTTCAAAGTATTTTTGCACAATTTTCTCTCCTATTTTAAACATTTAGTTTAGTATATATTTCTGGAATTGTGTGGGGGTTTTTCTGGTGAACACAGTGAACAGAAATAGTTAATATAAATCTTTTTACCTAAGAATCAATTGTGCAAAGATAACTTGATGCACATTTTGGGGAGGAACTGCTCAACTACCAGAAGTGCTTTTGCCTTTTCTTCCTGGCTAAATCCCAAATATTCTAAGCATATGGAACAATTTAGCACAAAATACGTAATTATCAAACAGATCTGTCTTTGCCACCTTGAACATTATTTCATGTGGCAGGGTAAGTGAAACCTCATGTTTAGATTTTATTTCATTTGATCTTCTGTATTGGCAGAAGATTTAAAAAAAAAAAAAAGACAGATGGCACCATTAAAATATGAGTTGATTTGTGCTTACTCTAATATGAATCTGAATATACTTGATAAAGGCATGGCACAAACATCTAACTGAAATTTTGAAGCAAAGAAACCAAAGTACATTTATCTTGGTAAGAACCTGAACAATCTATGTAACTGTAAAAACAAGTTTAATATCATGCAGGTGTTCACAAGAAAATGTATGCACATTATTACATTCATTATAAATAAAGCTGCCATCAAATTTTGGCTTTAAGCTTGTTTCTGTTTTTCTTTTCTATGTGGAGGCCAAAATCAGTGAATGCTAATTCTCCATTGCAGTGACCACTCTGTGGGCAGATATCCTTACTGATGTTGTAGCCTTATCTATAAAAAACACTTTTTACATCGTAAAAAATGTGCTGTCAAGATTAATTCAGTATGCTGCCTGTTAAATGACTTCTGATTTCTCTTAATTACCTTACTTGATCTAAAGTCCTTCCAAAACTGAATTTTCTGGACTAGGTTATGTATTTCCCATGAAGCATCCATTCCATAAAAGAGTGGAATGGCCCTTTCAGCGGGGACTGGATCAGGGATGGATCTTGTCCTTTGTGGTCAGTGCCTCAGCTGGGAATCTGCTTTCCGATTTTGACTTTCAGGCTTGGGAAACTGTTATTCATTCTCTTCTGTATGATAGAAATTTTTCAACAGGAAGAGTAGGTATTACCTGTATCCCCAGCTTTAAGACTTACTTCTGCTGCAGTAGAAGAAAGGAGTGGGAACCACATGTAGCAGAGGGAGGAATGAGGGTGGTTATCTTGATACTGTTAGAAAGGACTATGTAATTTTCTCCAGACATATAAAAGAATTAGTGGGCTACCAGCTGTCAGAAGAACCTGGATTTATGCCGTATGGGGGAGAGTCAGGAGAACACCTAGTTTCTGCACCATGCTTGGGGTCAGGGTGAAGTGGGTACCAAGCCATTCTTTCTCATCCAGAGGGAAGTATGGCAGCTATACATGGTGGGGCTTACGGTGAAACTTAGGAAACTGAAGTACATATGGTATTTGGACTGTGAGGTTTCTAACTAGTATATTTGGTATAGAACCCCAAATTTCATATATCAGGTCCTTTATATGGATCTGGTCTTCTGGAGTTGAGTTGTACAGTACTCTGGCCTATAGCCATATCAATCTCTATTACAATTGTACGTGTTAAAAAAGTATTTCCTATTATGTAACTGTTTTCAGAAGTCTGGGAGCCAGACAACAACTGTTCAAACCACCTACGAAAATGTTAAGAATGTTTTTCACTTCAGTAGCTACAGTTAATAAATAATGATTAAAAGTATTTTTATAAACTCGTAGTTGTTCTTGTTCCTGCTTTTCTGGCAGAACTTACAGTGATGGGGAGGACTGTTCATTAAGTTGGACTAGTTGTCTTTTGTTTCTTCCTTCTGAAGATTTCGGTGGAGTCTCCTGAAGCAGTCTTGGAGATAGTATGGGTTGGTCTATTCCCATAACGCATGGTTATTCCATTTATCAAATCCAGTTTAAAACAGCTGAGATTCTTTAGAAGATCTGAGAGAGATGTCATTCAATTTGTAAAATCAGGTTACGTTCTTGCAAACATAATTGGAACAGGTGCAGAGAAGGCCTAGAGACTGTATATCACAGGAGATGACTGACTTTGTCATGTTTAGCATGGCAAAATGAAGGCTAGGCATTATGATGGCTGTCTATGAATATACTGGGTAGGGTAACACTGAGAAGGGAGAAGAGCTGTTGAAGTTAATGGGTGGTGGTGTCACAGGAGGACATAGGAATAAGCTGGACGTGATAAAATGTACACTGGAGATTTGGAGGTTTCTAGTAGCAAAATAAGCCTTACTAGAATTAAAAAAAAAAAAAAAGAGGAGGGACTAAATATTCTTAAGATTTAGCTTGATATTTACTGTGGTGATGTCCCTCTCAAGTCTTAAATTCTTACAGCAGTTACTGACTGAATATGTTGCTTTGTCTCCTTTAAGACATTGCACCTTCCAGCTTAGCTTTCTAGTGGCATTTCAGCTGCAATGAAGGTTGAATATGCTTCAAAAGGCATTTTGAGAGGAAATGGTAATTACTTACCTACAGCCTTTCAAATGTCAAAGTTTCTTGAGAAATAAGAATAAATGGAATTCCCAAACAAGAAAAGAATGTGTGTGAAACAGTCGGTCAAATGGGCTGTTCTTTCTGTGCACCTAGGAAAGTCTCATATTTTCTGTAGAACTGTGGAACAAAGTTATGTGGAAACAGATTGAAATCTCTTTTAAATTGTGATGTAGAATTGTCAACTTCAGAGATACAAGATGCTGCAACAATGCATCATGGGTACCTTATCAGCTCCATGGCCAGGTAGTGTCACAACTCTAGAAAGGTCCTTTGTGCTGTCAGAGTCTCAAAATAAGTTGTATTTCTAAATAGTTTGGAAAACAAACAAACCCCACAATACAAACAGAAAACAAACAAAAAACCCCAAACGCTCCAACCCCTCCTGTCCCCAACCAAAAAAACTCTGCAAGTCCACACAAGTCACGTAGTTCTAAAGTGTGAAACTACAATGAGAAACTGAAAACTTGCATTAGAAGTCTGAGGTACTATCGCTCATCTTTTGGTTTTGTGTGGTTGCCCTCCAGGGCAATCTTCTTAAGGCAGGAGCTTGCTTTGTGTGTGTGTATCAGTGGGTCAATTAAGTGGTGATGCTTAATGAATACTGTTTGAGTATCTATCTTGATTTCTGAGGCAGTTTATTAACAGTAAAATGGAAGTATTGAAAATATTGAGACAATTTTATGTAGTTTTTGGTTTACTGAAAAGCTTGTGCTATGAAAGGGGTGAATCATTTCAGTGTTTAGAATTATTGGGAACAGAGCCTTCACTGGACTGATTATTTAAATCATAAGTAAAACTCTAGATTAAATTTTGAATCTTAAAAACATATGTTAAAATATTTTTAAGGGAAAAAAAAAAGATTCTGTTTATGAGAACTGGTAGCTGTGCCTGGTAAATGCACTAATCAAACTAGCCTTTTGCTTTCTCTTTACTGTGGCTGTCTTCATCTACTTCCCACTCAATTGAGCAGTTTTCTGAAAGACTAGTAAATTAGTTGTCCAGTAGTGAGTGTGTGTTAATACTCAGTGTAATGTACCTAAGGTATATTTTAATATTTATGTAGTTCTGCTGTCTTAAAAGGCTGCCATGACTGAAGCTGTAGGGAAAGACAGCTGTCACTTTTGGAAACTGTTGCAGTTAAAACATCATTCTTTTAGGATATTTAACCATGAAGTTTGTGATCTTTCTCCAAAATAACAGTGGAAACCCAGTGTCTTGTCCAAATTCTGGTTCAGGAATTCACTATACATTTAGCCCATTACAAATAAACTCATTTGGTAAGATCTAATTCCTGTCCTGGTTACCTGCTGTTACCTATTCAGCTTTCTGTAGAAGAGTGAGGTTAAGGTTCATTTCTTCTAAGAGGCTTTCTGCTAGTATAAAAATAATACCAGGGAGAGCTGGAGTTTTTTCATGGAGGCTTTCCCATATTTCAGGTGCTAGAAAGAAAGCGTTTATGGTTTTCTTCTCCTTCCTGTTTAGTATTTACTCATGTAGTTTAATATTTAGCAGAAAAATAGCTTGTCAGTACAACAACCTATTAAAATATATGTTCTAGTTTTATTAGAAATGGGTTTTATGATTGAAATTGTCATTCAGTAAACACATAACTTTACATGCTGTAAAATGGCAAATAAGTTGCTGACTTGTTTTTTTATGTTGTGTAACTTCAAGACATTTTAAAAAGTTGCTGATGTGCATTTGTATGATCTTTTCTATAGCTATGCCATTTAATGACAAAAATGACAAATTTAAATGAAAATCTTCTTCTATAGAAGATACATATTCAAATACATACTGTGTTCAAGTATAACATATCAAAACCAGACTAAAGAAAGGGGAATTAAAATATGTTATGGTATTCCAGGATAAGGTGGTTTATCAACAAAAGGTGTAAAGAAGGGTTTTGAAACTTTTTGAAAGGTTTTTTTTCTGCTTTTGTTTGTTGTTAATGTTGGTAAATTTTACCAAGCAGCAAAATAAGATTTAAAAAAAAAAAAAGTTGTGGGTTTGCTGTTTTGTTTTGTTTTTTTTTTTTTTCTTTTTTCCTGTAGAACAGTAAACTCATTTACTGTCTCATAAATAATCTTGTGATCCAGAAATGTAATTTCTGGGAAATTTGCGGCTCCTTTTAAGTCTTGGCCAGTGACATTTGATTGAAATTTAGGTAAGAAAAAAGGTGATACTCCTGCCAAGTTTTTGTCCATCTTATGATTTGTAACTCTGAACATTGGGAATGTATCCTTGCCATAGACCTGGAAACCAAGTAGCACTGGTCTGAGTTCAGAAACATGTCAATTTTGAAAGGGCAAGCAACAGACTTCCTTATGCCAAAAATAGCTTTTGTGCTAAATTATTTAAGTGTAGTATTTGATCACAGAAAAATGGAAAATAATATTTTGCACTTTGGACCTTTTTTATATAGTGGGGGAAGCCCAAGGATATTTTAAAATTAGATGGGTTTTGTTGGGTGAATCTGAAATACCACACATTCAAAAACCATGGTACTTGGCATTGAGAAAAATGTTGTGTACTGGTTTTATTCCTCGTGTGTATTTGTTATATATTGATTGCAACAAAGAGAATATTTTAGACTCCTGCAGCAGTTAAAGTAATGTGTACCACTTCTGTGCTTTTCTGTTGTTGAGTGTAAAATATGTATGAAGACATGTCTGAAGTGTAAGTACAGTGGGCCCTTGGGAAGTTCTGGAGCTACACCTTGACTAATTTCAGTCCAATGCTGACAATATATTCACTGGTTTATTTTTGGTTTGTAAGTCTGTTTTCATCCATGGTCTGTGAAACGTTCAAGGGTGATGCTTAATAGAACCTTAATATTGGAAATTCTTTATCCTGATTGTACCAAGAGTATAAATAGTTTTCTTTAGTCTAGCAAACAAATACGGCCTTGAAGTAGTTGCTTTGGTGGCAACCCCTAAAGGTTCCTAATAGTTTCTACTGAAACCTTTTGTATTAAGGCACTTTTAAACCTCAGAAACATCTACTTTTAGAGATGAAAATTTCCTTTTTCTGTTTTCTCTCTAGCCTAAGCATTCTGGGGCAAATGCTACATTTCTTCTTCCCTTAAAGCAAATTTCTTGTATACTTGAGCATGCTCACAGCTGGGTGGACTTGTGCTCTCTCTGCCGTGTCTGATTGTATAGCTGATGAGTTTGCATTTTAGTTGGTCTGAATTTGGGTTAAACTAGAAAGTACTGGAGGACTGAAAATTGAGGAGTGCACATGTGCAGAATTTGTGTCATGTTCAGTGCAGGTCTGTGGAACCAAGAGGTTCTGGTTGGAGTCACTGGCACAAAATCTGCATTGCAAATAAGACACATGCCTGGAAATTCTTGATTTCTAGAGATTTGTACACATCAGGAGATCTGTATCTCTACAGCAGTTAAGTTACTGACTCTCAAAAGCCCAGGAAATTCCAAGAACCTGACCACGTACTTTTTACCCTTGTTCTGTTCTCTTTTTTTAATTAGTGGAAATAATTTTTTTCAGGCTTTTGGTTTTTTGTTTTTTTTTTTTCCCCTCCATCTCTCTTGTTAAAACTTGTTCTGGTAAGTGTTATTCCCTCTCAGTCTCTTTTTTCCTTCCCTCACCAGCCATAACCTACTAATACTTCTTTGAAAGCATTCATGGTGGTATGATTTATCCTCTTGTGATAGCTGCTTCATGGCATTTTTGCTCTCTTGAACCATGAATAATTTCTTTGAGGCCAAATCAAGAAATACCTGTCTCCCATGGCTCATAGGTTCTTTCAGTTGCTTTTCCTAAATGTGTAAACATGTTAATATCTCTCATCATTAGTTGAAAATAAGCTCATGAATCAAAGCACCATATCCTCTGAGGTTGAAGGTTGTTTGTTACTAGTTTTTTAACCTTTGTTTGGCTTTTGTTATGGAAATATCAAAATATAGGCAGCTCCTGCATAAGTTTTATTGGTATTTTTCTGCTTTAAAAGTATACTCTTTGAAAGTAATTCCAGTATTGTCATAATTTGGCATATTCGGTCATTTACATGCTTAAGAGGAAAAAGGTATCCTTTGTTACTAGTCACTCCCAAATGTACAATTTCACCTTCATTTTGGTTATGTGTACAAAATCTGGTTATTCAACTTCCATAACTAGTTTTGTAAATTGTTTTCTATGTATATTGCTCTGGACTGTGTCAGAATAGTGATGTAATTTTTATATTTTTATTAATGTATTTACATTTGGTGTTCTGATAGTAATAGAAAATACATGTTTTTATACATTCATTCATCCACAGTTTACTGTAATTTACAAGCTGTATTGTAAGTTGTAATACAGCTTACAAGGAAGACTGCCCTTAAATTGTTTCTTCTTCAGACATGTAAGAAATAAAAAGGCTGCTGCATATCACAGCTTTCAGATTTAATTGTTAATAGATGGAAGAATAATTGGAGGCCAAGATATTGGAATTAAAAAATGAAAACACGGAACTCTTCAATATTAAAAACTTGTCAATATTAGAAACAAGGATGTGTCTACCATATGTTGCCTTTTCTTTTTTTTTTTTTAGTACTTTAGTATAAATATTTGCTCAGCTTTTAATAGGATATAAATATACAATATAAAGCTGTCATGAAAATTATTCAGAATTCATATATGAAGGGATAGGAAATGCAAAACTTAAGTATGCAAAATACAGTCAAAACTCTTTTTTCCCATATATAGCATGTTTTACTTGTACATGCAGCCTACACAGAAGTCTATCTTACCTCTTTGTGTAACATAACTAAAACTTTAGAGATACAGTTACGGTAATTCTAAATTGTATTTATGTTCTCTTGTATCTCTAAGTACAGAGCAATCCTTAGCAAGTTTTATTAATGAAATGTACAGTTTATGCTATCTAGTAGAAGTGTAGTTATTTACAAAATATGCAACCAATGCATGTTTTATCTTTCTAAAAAAAACATTAATTGCATACTTTTCTTTGTGTTACTCAATAACTTTCATAAATGTTTTTCCCTTTATAGTCTCAGAGATAGCAGGTGCAAAATGTTTCATATAATCTTAAGTAATGGAGGTAGCTAAGGTTTCATATAGATACGTGGATATATATAATTTCTCCCACCGCTAATGGATCTTTTGCCAGTATAAACAGTTTAGCGTATACTAATGATTTAGGCAAGAGTTTAATATTAAACTCTGTTTTCTCAGTAGTGACCTCCTTGTCTTGCTTTGGCTGGTGAACTTTTTGTTGGAGGCTAGCATTTGTTGCTGAAGCAAGTAGGACCAGCCGCCTCATGAGAACTGTTGTTTTTTAAAGTAGTCTAGAACAGACTAGTTGAATTTATAATTCTACTGGAAAGGTTATGAAACAGTCTAAGTTAGCTCTGACTGCAAACTTTGACCTGTTCAGCTGAATTGTGGGAACTGTGCCAAAATTTGATATAAAGCAGTTCTGGGAAGCTCTTTAAGATTAAATTCCAGGACTGCATGACTGATGTGCTAACGATATACTTGTGGTATTAGGCAAGTGTTAACTTCAATACAGTTTTAGGCTCGAACAGATCATTCACCTAAAAGTAAAAATTATCTCCAGCCTGATTTAAGTAATTTGTTGTATCTCAGTATGATGTTAAAAGGCCCAGTTAAAATTTGGCATCTTGATATTCCTTTCTCTCACCTCTCTGTGGTGAGCTACCCTGACTCCTCAAAAACTTGTTGCTATGCTTTTTCTTCGGGGAAGAGGTAGGAAAGAGAAAAGGTTCTAACTGCAGAGTATCTTGGTATGGTTTCCGTGAAGCTTTTCAGCCAGCAATCACTGAATCGGTTTGTATTCAGCACTCTTCTAACACGTGGCTGGTTTAGGTGAATTTTGAGATGGAAAGTCTGTTTAATCATACATTTCTTCACTCCTTTAATAATAATGAGACATTTGGTGTGGGAATGCTCAGGTTTCAGTGGAGAGTAATCTCTCCAGACTCCATGGCTGAGCACCAGCAAATGTGGTATATTTTCTTCATTTACGTCAGAAAAACTTCTTTATTCGCTCAACACAGAAAAAATTACTTTTATTTTTTTCTTGTGTATTTTGTTCCTTCTGATGCTTTCCAAAAATGCACTTTTTTTCAAATTAAGTGATTTCTAGATTTGAGGAAAACAGTGTAATAGAACTTGGTTTGGCTGAGTTGAGTATTGCCAGTGTCCTGATATACACTGCTAGGAATGCTCATCTCTTGTTCTATGGCCAGGCAACCAAATATTCTGTAAGAGAGTAGTCATGTGCAGGTTAAAGGCATTTTTATTAGATTTCATTTTTACTGATATTCCTTTTGAATATTTGTACAAATATTGTAGGTGTGTCCCTTCTTTCATGGAAATGGGAACTGGAACAGTTTTTGAATGCCTCTCTATTACTTTAAGAAGTTTAACTGCCAATATTATTTTCTTAAAGTAACACTAAAGTAGACAAGTATTTGTGTGTTAAATCAGGCTCCTATATGAATGCCCATCAGAAAGTTGTCTAGATAGTTCCTGACATATACCTTATGCCGAATTCTCTGCATCACCAGCTACTTTATTAACTTTGCTACAATTAGTACAGGTAGTGCCCCCTCAAGTATGTCAGTAGAGTGTATTTGCTCTTGCTCTGTGACAATTTTGCGATTCTCTGCTGTTGTAACTTCTGGTAAACAGAGTAAGGAATCACCATTTACAGGATTTCTGCTGAAAGGGCTCTGGTAGCTACAGATGGCTGCATGGTCATTGATTTTGCAAGCTGAACTGGATGAAATAGTGGAGAAGGGACTTCAAAGCAGCTGGCTGTCAAGTGAGGCAATGATGGCAAAGGTTCTCGCTGAGAACAGGAGTGACAGCCCGGAAGGAAGAGGACACCAGTTGCTGTGGGTTGCAGCTGGGGAGAGCATATCTACCAAGCAGAAACCCTAGAGATCAAATGTTTGAAGGTGAAGAAGGCCTTTTTCATCCTGGTCTAAAGGCCTCTCTTGGAGGATAGCATGGAGATTAAATGAGGTGGTGGATAGATTTTTTTAAATCATTTTCCTCATATTAGATTAACTTCTGAATATCTCAACAGGTAGTTCATGCAATTGTTCTATCGTGTAATATCAGTTGATTCAGCACACTGCTTATAACTCATGCAGTTTAGGATATACCCCAAAGCAGTTTCTCATACTATTCCTTGTCATTCTCATGTTATTCTCTGGAAAGAAGAAAGACTGATTAATACCTGTTGTCTGTAGGTATTGAAAATAACTTTTCAATGAATACTTACACGGTTTTAAAATGAAAGCTGGCTTTTGGCAATAGTTAGGACTCAACTGCTTGAATTCTGTTCCAGACCTGAAGAAGCAGTTGTATGTCAGACTTACTTTCTTTTTTCCAGACATACTGTTAGCCTAATAAAGTACACTACATCTCTGTACAAATCTCTCATCACCTGAATGTAACAGTTAAAACCAGAGATAAGAAGCTGGTAAATACTGATGTTACCATCGTTATTTAACTTGTCCTTGTAGATATAATGTAAAACTGACTCTCTTTCACATTTGCTGGTTTGGGTGCTAAAGCATTTCACAACTGTAAAACAAATGTACCAGAAACTATAATGTTGTTCTCTGTCTAAAAAAAAAACCTATTAAAGATCATTATCTAGTTTTGTTGTCTTTGGGATTTAGCTTTTACTTCAAATCAGGAAAGTCTGGGCAATGGAAATGATGCTTGTTGCTGGACATAGAATTAAGTGACAATCATTAACCTACCTGCAAAACAAATGCTTACAATCTAGCCCTCTTACTAAAATTGCGTAGCAGATTTTTTTTTTTTTAACAGGTATAAACAACTTTGCCTCATTTTTGTTGCTTTAAAGTTATTAATGGGAAATTCTGAGAAGCAATTTGCTTGTGTCTTTCATGTATTTTAGACTATGTATACAGATTTTTGCTATTTACTCTGTGGGAGTAGTCATGTTTTAATTTCCTATGGCTGAAAATTAAGAGGCTATAGGCTGAAATAAGTTGTACTTAATTCAGAGATTCAAAGATTATGAAGCAATGAACTGTGGGGATTATTTGTCTGACTGTAATATTACCTTTGGATGAGTTGCGCATTTTAGTTCTCCTTATCGTCATCTGTTACTATACCTCTAGCTGGTATTTCTGAGGCCACAGCATTGTGTGCTGTGACTAAGTCTTTCCAAAATTACTGCTTCGCAAGATGGCCCTCCCATACTGTAAGGCAACTTGTTATTGGGATCCGGTAGCCTTCCACTTGACTGTATTGAACCACACATTGCAAGTGTGCAACCAGGTAGCTAGGGTTGCTCAGTGTCAGGGACCTGTGTTGTCTCTGTTACTCTTACTTAACTTCTTACTACCAATTTTTTTTAATGCTTGCTTGAAGAGTATTGATAAAGAAGTTTAATCACACGGGGGTGGTAATTACCATACCTTAATTGTATTAGCATTATAAACTTTACAAGTTACATTTTATAATTTTTTTTATTAAAGTTTACACTTGGTTTGGATACTGATTTTTATCTTTGTTAATACTACTTTCTTTTAAATATTTATTATTCAAAGTTCTGTATCATCCATTCCATTGTCCTATCTCCCCAGCAGGAAATTCAACAAGCTGTTTTTAAAATCTTGTCTAAAATTGATTACGTCTTTTTGATCTAAAATATCCATATTCAGTCACTTCTGTTTAGCTCTGTTGGACTAAAAGGACTTTCATCATGAAATGTGAATATCTCACTTGTTATTCTCAGAAGTATTAAATAGAAATATTTGGTCTTCTTTCCTGTTTTTTTTTTCTACATTATTATTTATATTTTTCAGTTCCACCTAAAAAGAAACCAATTTTGTTGTTGCGACTATGTGCTTCTAGCTGATTTGACTTTTGATTTTTGTGAAATTGGCTTTTTCTAGTACCAGCTAAACAAAATAATTGTTATTTAATAAAGGGAATTTAATTTTTATGAAATCAATGGAAGACCACACCTACCTAAGCAACATCTACACTTCAGTTTTGATGCCCTGTTATTAATGGAGAAGAGGGATAATAAAAATTTTCCTTTCCATAGATGGAACAGTTAACCTTTTTCCAACTTAGTCTTTAAAAGCGTGTGAGTGTTTTAGAGCTGTCACGTAGCAATGCATCTCCAAAGTCTCAGAACACGAAGTCCCCTGTAGTGCGATCTCTTTGCCTTACCTATGGGTGTTGAGGCAGAAACTCCAGTGACTTGGGTGGCTTCTAGTAGGCGCTAGCTGGCCTATGATTTATCTGTCAGAACAAGGTAAATTCAGTTTGTTTTTTTTCTCAGGAGTTGTATACACCTGATGATGTATACAGCTGTAATTTCCACTGTATTTTCCATTTTTTTTAATACAGATTGTCAGCAATTTTCCATCTGTCTCAGTTTACAACAGCTTGATTCCATCCACGTTCTGATTTCTGCAAAAGGTGTAGGTTCCAATTCAGCAAAATGTGTAACTTCAGGTGTACCTATTGCACCCTTTGAAAGTTAGGAGGAATATAGCCATACCAGTGCTTAGGCTGTGTTTGAATTTAAAATGAATTTGCAATTGCAGTTCTGTGTGGCCTATTACAGGACTTTTTGACTATCTGGTAGGAAGAAGAGTATTAAGGTTTTAATTTCAAAGCAAACCCTCAGATAAATTCCTGACTGATTAATCAGTTAATGCCTTTTTAGAACATGTTTTTCCTTTGCGGTGCCTTTGAGGGATATTTTAATGAAAACTGTCTGGCTTGAAAGTTGTTAGCTGCAGTAATAGCTTAAAAAAACCTGAAAGGCATAATTTATCTTTCAGTCAATATACTTAGTGTAAAATCATTTAACCTAGTTGAAAAGTGAGTGAACAGGAGTTCTTCAGGTTTCTTGACTAAAGTTCTGAGCAGCTGAAAAATGAAGGCTTTCAGCAGGTTGAAAAATCATTTGGAATTTAGGGTGAATATCTCATTGTTATGAGATAAACTGTTGGTATTTTACGGAAATGCAGTTGTTTCTATAAATTTCCCTTGGTTTGCAGCTTAGAAATTTTGGGGTTGGGAGCAGGTGGTGGTGTTTAGCTTTATGGTAAAAGTTTAAGCTACAATTATTCAAGTAATTTTAACCTGTTTAGATGCTACAGACCCACTCAGACTAATTTCAGATTTAGAGACTTTTTTTTTTCTTTTTAGAACTATTTGGAAAGTAGATAAACTCTGAGTTACGGACAATTTTTGAGTATCTAGTTTTACTTGACAATGTCCTTTTTATTGAAAACATGGTGCAGAGATGGGAGGTAGTATCTCTTTCAGGTACTTTGAAGCAATTTGGTCTGATTCTTCATCCCTTATTGGGTAATTTTTTTTCTTTCAATTGGATATATTTGTGACCTGAATAGTGGTGATTCATGTTATAGTAGTTTATCTAAAATTGGAAAGTTTGCTTAATTGTTTTAATGGTTAAAATTTAACTATGGCAGAAAAAACAACCCCACCCTTTTTGTTTGAAATGGCTTTCTTTGTTTTCTTTAATGTGTAATATGCATTTAGGGTTCCTGTTTGTTTCTTTCTTTCCTTTCTCTGAAGGGAGCTTTAGGTCTAGAGAAAGCTTATATCTGAGGTACCATAGTTTGATGTCTGAAATTAGATGGGATAAGAATAAGTGTAGGTGTTGTCATACCTTAAGGCAGAGACGTTATCAGGTTATAGGAGGTTGTTGTATGAAAACAAAAATGTCCTTTATTAACAAGGGAGACAAACTGAAAGTAAGCCTCATAGTGAAAATAAGGAGAAGAAAAAGAAGGAACAAAATAAAGAGATTTGGTTTGATTTCAATAATACTGATTCTGTTGTGAAAGTATTATAGTTTAGAAAGGAAACACATGACAAATTTGGGTGTTATCTCTAAAGGTAAGGAAAAAGTCTGACACTGAAACAGAAATCTTTCATTAGATTGACTTTATAAGCATTTTTGAAATATAATTTTTTTCTTACACAAAATAACACATTATCACATAAATTTTTAGTGAGCCTTGCAAAGATCACTCAACTCTTTTCTTTCTTTTTTCTAGTTGCATTAAAATCTTCTAACTCCACAAGACCAGAAAGAAATGGCATTCAGGAAAACAGTAGGACAGCAAAATGTGGAGAAGGGATGCAGATCCTGGAAGGAGAACTCTTACTGCAGGTACGTTTTGCAGTGGATGTATTATACCAAGATTTAAATTAAAAAAAAAAAAAAAAAAAATTCTATTGTATTTAACATACCAGTTATTCACTGATGAGATTTTAAAAATGAAGTTTTCTTATTGTCAAATTCTTTCCTCATTTTCTTTAGGTTAATATTATACAGCTCTTGCACTTTTGTCTGGTGGTAGTAGTGATACTGAAGAGCGGGTGTTAGACTACAAGGTCCTCTTAACATTTTGAGTAATTTCTTAGAGTTGTTTTTTCCCATCTCTTTGCATCTATTGTTAATAAAGATATTCATATAAAGAAACAATCTTCATAAAGTTCAGATAGGTTAGTCATCTACTGTAGCTTGGTAACTAATTGTCAAAAAAACAATTTCTCTTTAAAAGACCTTGGGCTTGCTGGAATATCTTGCTTTCTGAATGGTTTGAAAGAACCCAGAGTTCATAGTATAGGTTCAGGACAAATTTTAAAATACTTTCATAACTTTTAGCAATGTGAACTAATGGAAAGTATTAATGAAAAACAGTGGGTTTTTAAAGTTATATAGCCTGTTTTATAGTCTGTTTTAATGTCCTAGGGTGTCAAAGCATATGAAATATATAATACTAGGTCCAGATTAAATGCAAGAAATGACTAATATAAGTATTCCAATGTTCTAATTAGTTTCACAAAATAGATTTTACTGTGACCTGCAGCTCTATTTGAAATATATTGATAATCTGTCTTGTACACAGGTTTCACACTGGTATATCTATCAGAAGTGGCAAATCATTAGATCAGTCAGAGCCAATGGTTTGCTTAGAACAAAATTAATTTTGTTTAAAGGGTAGAAAAGAAAACAGGTTCTAAGAATCCCACAAAACAATTATTGTAAACTAATGCTAGTTGAAAATTGTTTCCTAACTGACTAAAAAACTAGGACATGTATGTAGTTTTCTAACCTTAATAAAGTATGACAAAGAACTGTTATGGAGTTACTGCAGGTGAACAGCTTTCTTTTAAACAGAAATTATCTAAAAAGGTACAGTATATGGTTTATATGGAGGCATCTATTTGATGTGAAATCTAGTTATTTTTTATGACTTCTGAATGGAAGTTATATGAGGGAACTGCTATAGCAAACTGCTTTCCAGTATGAAAGTCAAATGGGTGATATACTTGTTTGTTACTGTAAATTCTGCCCCCCTTGGGAAGTAAGTAAATGACCTGAATTTCTTAAATGAATTTGTTTAGTAAATATTTTATATATAAAAAATTATGAGAATGAATATGCAGATAGAGTTTTCTTAGGGAGTATAGGAAATGATGAGTGATGAAAGTGGGAATTTTCTGGAAGATAACTGAGCATCAGTAAGATGTAAATTTTGGTAAAATCCTTCCTTTCTGTCTAAGCTTGGAAGTCTTTTGTGTCACACAGGTTTCTGTAATTTATAACTTATGATGAAAATTTCCTTTTTATTTTTCTCTCTATTTTTTGCAAAGGTGGTATGAATATATACCATATTGTTTATATTTGGTTTTATTTGTTCATCAGACATTTTTTCTTGTTTCTGAACAAACAGAAGATTGTGTCTTTCATTTCCAACATAGAAACTGCCTTACCAATTCAATATATTGTGGAAGTAGAGAGCAAATGCATAGCCTTCCCTAAAATTAAGCTATATCTCCTTTAAAATTATTTATATTATTTCAAATTCTTATTTTAGATACATAATCTATTACAGTCTAAGCAAGTTTATGATATGAAGTGCAAGTCAAAGGAAGACCTCTAAGAAATTTTTAAAACATCTTAATTCTCACCAGTAAAGAACAGTTTTGTAATTGCCTTTGCATTAGGGATATTGAAAGTATTTTTGTAGAAGCACAAATATTATCTCCAATGGTCCAAAATAATAAACTCACGGAGACATTTCATTATGCCTTTAAAGAAAATTATTTTAGGATTGCATTTTGCCAAAACCTCCATCAGAACCAATCTCCCGTTTATTGGTATATCCTGGATACCTGTATGTTTTAAGGAACTTCCAGTAGTTTGTTGCACTAGATTTTTGGGGAAAAAACTTGCATTTTACAGAATTTTTGGCTTACAGAAGGCATCTGATTTCTGCAGTAACAATCCTGGTTTAAGATGAACTGCGTACCAGCGCCACTGTGAAATGTGATTGAATTCCAGGTACAGGAGCTGTACATAGCTTTGTATGAAACAGAGCAGAATAACCAATTTTAACATGTGGGCCAGAATTAGATACTGTGCATCTTGCAGACTTTTTCTATCAACCACTTGAGTTGAAATGCCCTGCAGAATAGGTCAGCAGAGGACACAAGCACCTGCCATTGCAGCATTCTGCTCCCTTGGAATTACTGTGAACTTCATCAAAACCAAAGATTCTATGTAACTACTCAAGATTTCTTGGATTAGCTATGCTATTTAATTTCACATTATTATTAAATTTTTTTTTAGCTCATACTGTGTTCAGGTAAAGTTTGCTAAATTTGCCTAAGGAGTTTTTATAGAGCTCACAACTGTTTATGAGAATAGATAAGAGATGTCTACACATTAAATAGGAGTGGTTCACAGTATTTAAAGACTAGTCATTTAATCAGATATTTAACTTGACTTAGTTAGACCGTATTAGTAAAAGAACAAGAAATAGTAAAACCATATGTCTGCAAAATATGGCAAAGCAACTATGGTGGTTACCATAGTGTGGGGCTATGGGAGTTAACGTTTATGGAAGAATGATGCTGGTTTATAATAAAAATATATTATGTTGTTACAATAAGATATAGGATATCTTCACTTACTTTACATTTTTCTATGTTACAATAATTTTGCATAATAAGAGTTTTAAAAAAAATGTGTTTTGGGTATGCTGGCCAAATTTTACTTTGAATGCAGCTGAGAAAATTAAGTGGTACAATATACTTAATCCAGTCCCTCGAGACAGCCTTTTGTTAAATCTTGACTGAAATCCATAGAAGTAAATCAGCACCTTTCAGATGAGCTGCCAAGTCACAAATGTACTGTTTGCTATCACAACAATTGCCATGAACCGTATTGATTGGGAGTTCAGATAAATGCCCTTTGCGTGACTTTGAGTAAGGAGCCACTTAGTCTGCTGCTTCATGAAGGGGGAAATCTCTTCAAAAACATTGTTTACTTGCAACAGTCCGTTTGTGCAGAGGTTTTCTATTTTAAGTATGCTATAAAATGTTTTCTTGGACTATATAGGGGATCTTGATCACTTGATTTCCTGTCTGCTTAGGCCTGTCTGCACTATGAATAGAACAGATTTTGGGAATGGGTTTGTGACATGGCTCCCGCTTGTGCTGCGGGCAGCTGGGCGTACTGAAGGTTTGAGCCACGCAAGCATTGCGAGCTATGGTTGATATTAGATAAACTTATAGTTGTTCATACTGCTGTGCTTCATCTCCTACAATCAAGAGTAATTAAAAGTCATCAACAGGGTTTGGCTGCTCCCCTGAATTTTCCAGGAGAACAAATTTTTTTTTTTTTTTTCTTCCATTAGAACCAGTTTTCTTCATTGTGCCATGTATACTGTAGAGACGCAATGAAGAATCCTTCTGTTTGTGCTGTTAGATAATGATATGTTTTTGCATGCCGCACATTTTATTGGGAGACTAAGGTATAGGTAGACTTACAGCCACAATAATTATCTGGAATTTTGTCTCTGAAGCTGACAGATTGGTGTGTTTCCTCCCCAGGCATTAAATGGTTTTGTATTGGTTGTTACGGCTGACGCTCTGGTTTTTTATGTCTCTTCTACTATCCAAGACTACTTGGGGTTCCAACAAGTAAGTTTATTTTTTCCTCTATTTTTTTGCAGAGGTTTTGCTTAATTTCAGAGGGCATCAGTGTTCATATTTAGGGTCTGATAGTTTATGTAATAAAAATATCAGTTAGGTACTTTGGGCTGGATTACTCTGAAACCATATTACTTTTCTATCAGCTTACATAGCTAAAATGGGACCTCAGGCCAAACACAACAGGAATATAATTTCCAAAGTTGAGTTAGGCAAGATAGGAAATTTTCACACTTAATTAGTCTTTACTGGAACAACTGTTTGAAATTTATACTGTGGTGTTACCCGGTTTATGATGCTGAGTGAGACATAATTCAATGGGAAGGGAATTATTTTAATAGAAACCTTTCATACGAAATTAACTCCATATGCCTTGAGGTTTTAAGTATCAACTAAGTGATTGTAATATTTTTAGAATTTTAGTGTTCTCTTGCTCATATTTACTTTATTTATTTTCTTATTTATTTCAAAACAAGCATTCGTTACTTACAATTTATGGTGCAGATCACTTATAGCTAACTTCCTTTGGCTTGCAAGCCAGGTACCAAAGTAGTAAAGACCAAGACCCAGTGGGTACCTGTTGCCTTTCTTGGAGAACTCCTGGGATTTGTTTATGTTAAGATGATAGAAACTTAGTTATAGTTATCAATTTATATCTTTTGGTACTGGATGATGATAGATTCGTTTGCTGTCTAAAAACAGGGGGAAACTCTGCTTGGTCTGCAATTTTAGCTAACTGATAAGAGATGGGGGAATGTTTGTGTAAAAGAAAATATTTCAAACAAAACATTATTATTCCTGGGGTTACAGATTCTTTCAGTGTTGGGGAATGAAGAAAAAAGCTTGGAAAACAAATTGGGCATAAAATTTCTATAGTAATGCCAATAAATCAAGTGCATGATATAGAAGTAAAGTCTTAAAGTTACAAAAAATAGCATTTCTGGCAATTTGTTCTGGAAAATACTGATTCTTTTATGAAATTTATCAAAGCAAAATTTGAGCTAGGCTTCTGCTTTTGCCAGCTCATCTTAATTTCTTTAAATCTATGTTTTAGTTTAAATATTTTCTGTTTGTATAATCGTTGGGGTTTTCATCCATGCAGAAAACATGGAATTAACTCCTCTTAGTTGACTGATGCTTTTCTTGGGTGGGTTTTTTTCCCCTTAATTTCTTTCAACCATTGATCCTGGCTCTTGTAGCTTTGCCATTCTCCTCTGTGCTGCTAAAAATTTTTCTGCGAAGCTTTGCCACTTGCATGCAAATGTATGTTTTTATTCCTGAGGAAAATGGATTTTGCTATATCCATAGCAGTGTTGTCAACCAGACAACTTATATCATATTGTCATATAAGTTTCTTATTCTCTTTCTTTCCCACCTTTTTACCTTTTGTATGTAGTCTGATATTATACACCAGAGTGTATTTGAATTGATTCACACAGAAGACAGACCTGAATTTCAACGACAGCTACATTGGGCATTAAATCCTGCCCAGTCTGCAGATTCTGGACCAAGTGTACAAGGTGAGAATGCAGCCAGCTTATGTGTTTGCCTGTCTGATTAGTTGGGTTTTTTTTTTTTAATTGTGTATGTAAAAAAGTTTAAATTCTTTTATATGAACACAGGAAGGAAGAACATCTTTTAAACTTATTTGAATTTTATGGATATGTTTAGCCAACAGTGGGAATTACTATTTTTTTGCACTTTAAATAAGCATTGCTATTCATAGCACAGCACCATTAAAATACCAATTATGCTTTAAATTGGAAGACTTTAATTTGGAGTATAAATGACTGAATGTCTTGCATGTCTGTGGTAAATAGCAAAGCAGGTAATCCTGCATGGTTTTGTTGCAAACAGGGCAGTTAGAAGTGGACAGTTTCTTTTGGTGACATAAGAAACAAGGAAGTTTGATTCTTCTGTGTTCACTCTCAATTGTATGGCTCATCTTTAATCACTGTTTGAATGAGAAAGTGATTTATCTGAAGTAATGATCTCTCTTTTACATCTGCTACTCCTGGTTACAGATCACTACACCAAATTTATTAGCTTAGGAAGGCCAGCAGACAATTGGGTATGACAGCTTCTGTAAGCTCTCCAGGCTGGTAAATCCATTCCATGACTAAGAATGTGTAAGATATGGTGTTAATATATGGAATAGTCTATTCCTGATCATGAAAGAGTAAAACTTTCACATCTGTCACCGTTATATGCAGGCTGCCACATAGACCAGTACTACTCTTGGGAATAAAAGGGGAAGAGAAATAAAAGATGAAATAGATGAGCCTTTAAGACCAAGTAGTATGCTTGTTAGAGCATCAGATTGTCATGTTATTGACTGATGCTGAAGTGACCTGCTATACTGAGAAACAACTAAGGAGAAACACATTGCTTGTATATGGGAACAGAGATTATGTAGGTACAGATAGTTAAGTGTAATATGGGAAGCATGTCCCTGCCTCATAATGACAACAAAACTGTTGAGACAACTGTAATGCTCCATTTTGCACAACAGTTGTTTAAGTATGTAGGTAAAGCTCTCTGTTACTGTAAATTACTTGACTATAGATTATTTTTTTAATCCAGAAAAAATCCATGTTATTTTTTAATAAATCTACTATTCATAAAGCAACTTGACTTAAAACTCTAACAATTTCATATTTAATATTTCAGAGTATGGAAATGCCATGATTCAATAGAGAAATAAAAACCAGCAAATTATATTTACTGGTTTGGCTCACAGCTCAGTAAATTTCAATTTTTCATTTAGTGGTCAACATTGTTATATCATCTATGGATCAATCTACACAGTCCAGTTGAAAACATGCAATACAACTAGTTAATATGACAATTTGGTACAGCAAACAGCTGCTGGCACTCAGAAACCAGGTTTTTATGTGGTGACTTACTGTTTGCTTTAGAGTGCAATGGTGTTCTATAGCGCTTAAGCAAGTGCATGTGATTTTACAAAAGGTTGTGTCTGAAAAGTACAATGCCAGGTTGACTTGGCATCAGATTTGACTGAATGACAAGAAGTGCTGAGCAGGATTGCAAACAATTCTTTGTTTTGTACCTTGTGTTCCTAGCTTACTAAAAGCTGCTAATTATATTTGGGCCTCAAGTAGTGTAAGATCTTTGGACGTTGAGGATTTTTAAACTGAATTCAGATTTATAACAAAGGATAATGCTATGATAATAAGGATCCCCTCCATTTTTGCTCATTTAATCCATTTCCTTTTTAATACATTCAGCTGGCATTATGTAGATATTTATAGACATATTATAACTGTGCTCAGGCTTAAGCACAGATTTCAGTCTGAGTCTGGGAACTAATTCTTCTTCAGTTAGCTTGTACTGGTTGTTTCTCACTCAATACTCTGGTATGCCCCTAGACCACTGGTTTCCTCAGCTGTTACTGTGCTTCCCAGACATTCCTCCCAGTCCTGTCATCTTCCCAGAGAAGTCTGCAAAATTGATTTTTCAGTCCCAAATATCTGCTTCAGGGCCTTAAGTCTGGATTATCTTTTAAAGTTCACTTGCTATGCAACCATGTATGGTTTTGAGCTTAAAGAGAAAGAAAAGGACTTAATGCACAGCATGTTTTGCACATCGCTCCATGGTGTTGAGGAGATCCAGTGTGACCTTCATGAGGGGTACAGGTTCTAACCCCTGTAGTGTTAACTGGTGGTTTTGTTCCAGGGACTGCAGATGCTCTGTAAGACTCTTTGCCTTCTTACAGTGAGTCGCTTCTCCAAGATCCTGGCATTAAAACCTCTCTGCCTCCTGTCTACCTGGGAAAGTACAGCAGTATTCCTTTCACAAATGTAGGAGGCTTGGGCTTGAGGCCCGTTCCCTCCAGTTTTGAGTTCTGTTCCACTCCTCTCATGAGCTACAGATGGTGTTGCTTCTTCCACCAAAGCCTTGTTCACTCTTGGGAACTGCCTGTTTTACTAGGGAAGTTGACAGACACTTGAAAGAACCCAGATAAGATACCTGCATTCAAATTCCAGCTCTGTATTTATCAAAAGAATAACACTAAGTTGTTCCTGTGGCAGAAATGCTGAAGGACATGCTCACCAGTGCCAAGCATGCCAGCAGAAAGCCTTGCACTACTTATTGGATACTAGAGCTACAGCCTGTAGGCACTCCTCAGCCAGAAGATTTATCTGAGTTGGAGGACTTAATCAGAGCCCTTCACGGAGTCTGCTACTGATGATTAAAGTCCTTCCCTACATCCCCTCCAAGAAGATGCCCATAGTCTCATTTAATCTCCCTGAAAAAATCAACTGAACACACACAGGGCCTTTAAGGCACTCTAAACTACTCAGTGTTCTCAGTATGCTCCTGCCTGGCCAGCAGCAATTCCAGTCAGCTCTTTTCCTGACAGTAGCCAACTGTTGATATCAATTTTCTTTTGGCCTCGCTAGCCAGTACCTTTCTCAGTAGTAGCTGGTCTTGCAGGAATAAAGTTGTGGCAATAAAAAAGGAACACAAATATTGGGATTGCTTGGGGGAAAAAAAAAAGTATTCTAGTGGCTTCCTCAGTGCTGATACTTGTGAAACGCAAATGTTGATATATGCAGTGTATTAACCGTTTTAAGGAGACTTCAAGTAATATATATGCAGGGATTCTCAAGGATGTCAGATTTGACATTTTTGAAAGATGAGTTGGGATTTGCAAGCTGTTTCTTTTGATAGCCTTTCTTCATAATCATTGCTTCTTCAGAGAGCATCTAACCCATTTCAGCACCTCATTCTGAAGCAGCGCTTCAGAAGTGTTGAAAATTCTCCCTGGTAATTAGGCAATTAAAAAAAATAATCTGCAGCAGTAGGAAGTAAGGAAGTAAGTTTGCTTTTGTCTGTTGAGAACCATCCATATGGCAAGTGTGGGAATTTTTTATTTTCTAATATCAAATTTAGGTGGTAACTATCTTGGACTACAAGTATCTGAGTTTCTGTACCTGTGGGATAGGCTCATAATGGTGGCTTTGGCCACCATACTGTGTATGAAAATCTGCAGAACTGTAGATGGCTGTAATTTCAGGTTATCCCTTTTCATACACACTATCAGCTAGGGCCCTTTTTCTCCATACCTGGAAGTTTGTTCAGCAAAAATTGACCTTGCATAGCAGTTCTTTGGGGGGGGGGGGGGGGAGGGGGAGGTATCTCCTGATTTTACCTGAAAAGCAGGATAACTTGGCATTCTTGTTGGCTTTATATGGCCTTAGGTTGCAAGGCCTCTGGGTGAGACATCAGCAATCTGATTTGACTCCAGTTCAGTCCCTTCAACTAATAGGAGATTAAATTGAACTGGCTTTTGGTCATGATTTGTTTTCCTTTGGGTTTGATTTGCCATTGTACAAACCACCTAGCCTATCTGTAAGTTTTTCCAGCTGTCCAAGAGACAAAATTATGTTCCAGAGAACATAATGTGGTGTGTGATTGACATGCTCTCCCTGGCTTCATCTCCAAGTCTGGAAGGTCAATATGGGTTCTTCCTTAAAATCTGTATTCTTCTTCTGTCTGTGTGTGGCAATCGGTTCTTTCAGAGTATATGGACTATTTTTTTAAATTACAGAGGGTTTAGCACTCTAAAACAGCATTTTACACTGTTTTTTCTTAGGTTTCTGTGTGTATGAATTCCTAGGGAATTACCAGTTTGTGGTTTTTTATATGTATTACAAACAATATAATTTTGCTAAATTTGCTGTGAGTAGACATGCTCTGGTATCTCTGTATATGTAGTCTCATGCAGAACATATGTATTCTATCAGAAGTTTATTGATTTACCTTCTGGTTTTACTTTATATTCCAAATGTTTAAGTCTGTTTTCTAAATGCCACTTAGCAGCAAATGCTTGTCTTGAAGTGGCAGAAGAATATCGTGTTGTTATCCTAGTTGTCAATCATGTTTTGGAGTCTTGTTTGGTTTAAAAATTAAAAAAAAACCAAACAAACAACAACAACAACAACAAAAAACCCAAACCACAAAATCGACAAAACAGAAGTTCTCCAGGTTGCTCTGGAGAGGTAACTGTGGTGTTTTCTTGATCAGCACAGCCCAGAAATATTTTCAACTATTTAGGGGGGGGGGGGGGTGGTGCATCCATTAGAGAAAGTACTCACGTTGATTTATTGTGGTGGCTTCTTAAAGATGCATCTTTTTATTTACTGCTACATCTTTCACCTGGCTGTCTGGAAAGTAACAGTTTCACAGTCTGCTACCATCTACTGAGCATTTGAATACTCAGTTCCTATAGTTACTGTGCCTTTTTGCAGATCCTACCGTTGCAGAAATGTGCTTTCTGCTGAGAACTTTGCTCTCTGCAACTGATTCAGAATCTAGATTGTTGACAAACATAATGAATAAATTAAAAAAACAACCAACCAAAAACCCCAAACAAAACACCAAAAAGCACCACTTAAAAAAAAAATAACTTGCATCCAGTTTGTTTTCTAATACCATAGCCTGTAAAGCATAATTCCATCAGAAGAACTGATACTTAACCTAGTGTTATAATCAGTATAGGTTCTGAGGATGTTTCCAGTTTACATTGTTCTTGCTCGGGTCATGACCTAATGCTTTGTTTATGAGACGGAAGATGATTTGTTATAGATAGCCTTCACTAGGTGTTCTTCTAAAAATAATCCTTATAAATAATCCTTTCCTGTAGGAGATAATGGCTTTTCACAGCCAGCAACCTATTATAACCCAGACCAACTTCCTCCAGAGAATTCTTCCTTTATGGAAAGGAATTTCATCTGCAGGTTACGATGCCTCCTGGATAATTCATCTGGGTTCCTGGTGAGTATGGAGTTATGTAAAAACTTCCACATATGCTTGCAAGTTGGAAATCTGCATTATCCTTACAATATGTACAGCAACTTAATTTCTGAAGTCTCCGTAGATGTCTGAGCTGCTTGAACCAGTATGTTTCAGTTAGAGACACCAAATGTGTCCCCTTCAATATGTTGTTACAACCAGTTCTCACATTTCTCATGGCTCAGTTTCCTCAGTGCAATAAGAATAAGCATCTGCTTTTGTAAAGTACTGTGTGATTTGCAGATAAAAAAGCATTACAAAGATTATTTTCTGTTGGGTATCTTGAGATGCAATAAGTCATAATTAACAGAACCATAGTTTTCCTTTACTTGGGAAAGTCTGTGCTCGCTCTTTTTAATACATTTATTTTTTGTTTGTCAATGCTGTAGATTTTAGAATAAATACAGGTTTATCACCCTCTAGGTGACTTCTTACAAATAGAGTTGATTATATAGGATTTTGCAATTGTACACATTTGCATACCTTATACTAATGACTGACAGAAATGGAAGAGAAATAATGTTATGTTAATTGTACATATGTTTAATGCCACGTTCACTAGAGTATTAGAAGATACAGTTGGCATTTGCTATTACACATTTGGAGGTTTTTTTTACAGAACAACCTTCCCATTAGTTCTTTTTCCAGTGAGTTTATTAGTAGATCTCGGAGTGACATGCTCAGGGGTATAACAACAGTATTCTGTACTTGTTAGCTAAGTTTTGTGTGTGGCATGCTACAAAGCTTGAATCTGATGGGTCTTAAAAAACAAACATATTTTTTTAAATAACAATAGAAATATCTTACTCTTAAATATCTCCAACATAAAACACTTACTTTTTTCTTCATCCTAAGGCTATGAATTTTCAAGGACGATTAAAGTTTCTCCATGGACAAAACAAGAAAGGGAAGGATGGTGCTACATTGTCTCCTCAGCTTGCTCTGTTTGCAGTAGCTACTCCCCTGCAGCCACCATCTATCCTTGAGATACGAACCAAAAACTTCATCTTCAGAACTAAACACAAACTGGATTTCACACCTACTGGCTGTGATGCAAAGTAAGTGTAAATTATTCTGATTAATATTCTAATAATTTGCTGATGAGATAGGTTTCAAGTATGTGTTTGAAATATAAAGCTGGCTACTGTTTCTGTCAATACTGATGATTGTTTAGGAACTCAGGATTTTTCTTTTCAGCCCTGCTAGTAAGTAAAGAGAAATGGGATTGTTATACTGTATTTCCTTAAAAGGCCATATTGCTTTCTGACTCTCAATCATTAAAGAACCAAAACAAAACAAAGAAAAGCCAAAACCCCCAAAACCAAAACAAAACCCCCAAAAGACAGAGTACTAAGGAATTAGGGAAGAATTTTAATGTTTAAATCTGGTTGAAATTTGGTTTTAGAACTGATAGAACAAGTGTTTCATTTTTTTCTACATGTATTTTTTCTCCTTCAGTTCAAATAGATGTAAAATACAATGGAAATGCTATTTACTTCAGAATAAACAAATGAAGTCCTTTTTTATACTATGGCTTTTACCCATTTCCAAACCATTCTTTTCCCTATGTAAAAAATGGAAACACTATTGCATTACTAGATCAGCATAAAGTAACTATGCATCAACATGGCAAGAAGCCCATTAAGATGCTTCTTTCTCAAAAGAAGAGCTTCTGGCCTCCTTCCTTCCTTCTTCCCTCCCTCCTGTTTTTCACTGATAATGCTTTCAGCTTTCAGACTCATTTTCGGTGGAATCTCTCATATGGATTTCCATGCCTACTGATAGGATAACGTAGAGTCAAATTGTTCAGTGTTCTGTTTACTGATAAACTAAAATGTTTTTCTTGGGTTCTATAAACTGATACAAGTAAAAGTTAACAAAATGTTAACACAAGCCTTTCTTTCCTCTGGTTTTTTTTTTTTCATTATGCTTCACTCGAAACCTTCAATTTTTGTCACGTTTTACACTTCTGTGTAATTGTTCCACATCCCTAACTTTACCCCCACCCCATCTTTGGATCTCCATTTCTTTGTTCCAAATCCTGTTTTAGTCTCTTTTTGACTACTTCATTCTATCATGTATCTCAGTGCTCACACAAATGCTGATAAGTTCTTCATCTCCCTGACCTCTAGTAAAGTACTCTAATTTTAGCTACCAGGGTCAAATATAACTCTATTGCCAGTGCTCCTCTGAGGCATATCTTAGCTTAAATGCAAACTCAGGGGTCCCAAACCACTGAATAGTAAAAGGGATGTAGTTCTGAGATACACCCTTTTTTGAATTTTAAGCTACCAAAAATACTAATTTAGGCGAGAAGCTTTAGATAACTAAAGTTAAGCCCCTACTTAATTCTACATGCAAGCACCTCTAGGTAAATGCTATGAAATAGGACTAAACAGTGTCTTTGATTGCAACAAATGGGAGCTGCCTGCTGTAAGTGAATATATTCAAAAGTATGGAATTAAGAGTCCAGCTGAACTGTAGACATACACTTTTTTTTTTTTTTAAAATGATCTAATAATTTTGTGAACCCACTCCTAGTCACTGAAGGCAACTTGGGGGACTAGTAAAAATTTTATTTTGTTACCTGTATTTTTTATTAGAACTGTCATGCTTCCACATACAATCAATATTGCAACAAAATGTAGTTAGCACTTGCGTCTGAAATGTTCTAGCCATAATTAACTTGCTTGGCATTCATTCTGTGAGTTGGTTCATCAGCAGGGTTGCAATTTTTTGTTTTTATGTTCCAGAGGAAAGATTGTCCTGGGATACACTGAAGCAGAGCTGTGTATGAGAGGAACAGGATACCAGTTTGTTCATGCAGCTGATATGCTTTATTGTGCTGAAAATCATGTCCGAAGTAAGCTTCATTCCCTAAGAAAGGCTGAAAAATCAAAGCATGGGTTTTATTCATACTGAAAAAATACTATGAAGTGCTCTTTTAAAAAAAAAAAGAAAAAAAAGTAGTCATTAACAAAAATAACACTATACATTTTATGTGATCTTTCCCTCCATATAAAAACTTATACTGGATGAAGAAATATTTAATATTCCTATCTAGACCCTTTTAGGTTATATAGTCCAGTTTCCGTCACATCTTGTTCTTCTCGCTTCCTTCTCCGCTCAACCCAACTTCTGCTATTTCTACAACTTCCTTTGGGCAAAGGGACTATTTCAAAGATAGCTGTCCTGTTAGGAAGTTAAATAAAGCATTTTTCTTTTGATATGAGTGTAAGATTTTTAACAGAAATTAATCCTGATTTAGCATGCTAGTGTCCTATACATTTCTGGTTTTGATTTTTGGCAGCTTGATTTGGTCTAAGTAACAACTTAAGGAGAGAAATATAATGTTTTAAGCTAAGGAAATAAGTATCAACTATCTGATATGTAACTGTTTAGTGGACTACTTTTTTGTTAGCTGTAACATTTGTCTTTGGAAGTTACAGAAGCATCTTCAGGATATTTTGGTGCTGCTTCTTCTTTCTACTGAATTCTCTTGAAAAACTGTTTTTTCTTTTGTCCCCTTATACACAATTAAATAACCCCTCTCAGTAGATTAGTTCTCAACCTATATTAAGCAGGTTTTCAGTTTCAGGTATAGCTCAGTCACTGTTGCCTATCAGTAGTTTTGTTTGTTTGGTAAAGAATAAGAAAGAAAGTATTTCCAGAATAGAATGGAATGAAACTTGGGTTTGAAATTTTGGTTTGAAACTTTGTCTTAAAACTGGTTTTGCTCCATTTCTGATGCTAAGATAAAAAAGAAGTATTGTAGCAAAGATTATTCTTGGTTAGGATTCTTAAACTTTCCTAATAATTTTTTTATTTAATTTTTCTGTCTAGAAATGCAGTGTCTTCACCAACGTGCAACAAAAATGTACTATCTTTATCAAGAATTGCTAGTGAAGTAATAGTGTGAGTGAAAAATAATGGATTTTGAAGTACCTCTGCATTAACCAGTCAAAATGTGAAAGTGGATTCAGAGATAATATGTTTTCTAATTTATTAAGTAATAGTCACTTTTCAGATCTAAAAGAGACTTAGGCTTTTGTCATTTACATGTTCTAGTATGTATTAATTTCTGTTATTGCAGAAATAATGGATGAAGCTCAATATAAGATGTTGCCAATCTGTAGTGGGTGTGTTACAATTGCTTGCAGTTTTAGCTTTTATTTTACTAGTAAATTAAAGTAGACATCTTAAAGTGATGGATCATCCTGTTTCACTAGGAATACATTAGTGCCACACAGCAATGGATGATTGAGGACATGAGATTTGTAAAATTGCTCTACAAATGGGATTATTTCATGACATGCAGGTTTTCCTATTTTTGTTCACTGGACAGTAAATGGTATGCTTACTCTTTAACTCTAGTGATGAAGACAGGTGAAAGTGGAATGACTGTATTTAGGCTTCTAACCAAAGAAAATCGATGGGCCTGGGTACAGGCAAATGCACGTCTTGTCTACAAAAATGGAAGACCGGATTACATCATTGCTACGCAAAGACCTCTTACGTAAGTCATTATCACATAAAGTAGTATACTTCAAAAACTGAAAACTTTTGAGCTTGTCTATATTCAGAAAGAAATTATTTTTAAACAAACCCCCTTTAAATCCTGAACTCCAAAAAGAAAACCTCTTTCAGTTTGCTAGCAAACATTGAAAAGAATTCTGATATTTCACTACTTATGTGGCATAGTCTTTTATGTGTAAAACTTTAGACATTTTGATTTCATATAAAGAATAAGAGCAGCAGTACAAGCACCAGGTTATTCCATCCAACCTATTTTAATTCAGTATCCCCGTTAGCAAAAGTTAAGAAATCCAACTGCAGTTGTGTAGAAGAAACAACAGATAACATAAAGAAAATAAGTCCTTAATGGTGCTGAACTAAATTCTACATAATATGGAATTCAGCATTATTATACATAGGTTAACATATATAGGTTAAATAATTTTTGCTAAGGAGTCTCTAAAATGGAGGAAAAGAGATACTTCAGTATTGAAGTATTCATTTACTTGCTATGCCAAGAAAAACATAATGCATGGAGCAAAGCCCACTTTTTTCATTTCAGCTCATAATGCACAGAGAATGGTGTATGCTATCTAGATTTAATTACAAATGTAATATGTAAAGGTGGTATTACAGTCATAAGCTCCTTATTTCATAATCTGCCTCTTGGTTTCACTCAGCCAAGTTGAGCTGGAATAGCCAGGAATTTGAAAAATGCCTACAAATAGAATAGTTCATTTTTTTAATATTAATGCCAGGGGACAAAAAGATTACAGTAACTGTTTAGTACTGCGGTATTATGCTATATATCTGTTTTATTTTCAGAGATGAAGAAGGGGCAGAACATCTACGGAAGCGTAACATGAAGTTGCCCTTCATGTTTGCCACTGGTGAGGCTGTGTTATATGAGGTATCTTTCCCTATGTCGAGCCTTGTGGATCCCTCTCAGCTGAAGAATAAAAGCACAACGGGAAAAGGAGCCAAAGCAACGCTACACAATGATTCTGTGGATCCAAACTCCCTCCTAGGTGCCATGTTAAGGCAAGATGAGTCTGTGTATCTCTGCCCTCCAGCATCACATAAACTTTCCTTTGAGCGGAACTTCTTTGCAGACAGCAGGGATGAACTGGGTGGTGGTGTTAGCAGCAGCTGGACGGATAATCTCCTACCTGCTGGAAATCACAACGTTCTCAAACGGGAACTAATGGAGTGTTCCCAGGACAGTACTATTCCACTTCCTGAAGACAGTGCAGCACTCTTTCAAGATAACAAAACCAGCGATTTGTACAGCATCATGAAAAATCTGGGTATTGACTTTGAAGACCTAAAGTGTATTCAGCAGGATGAGGAGTTTTTTAAAACTGAATTAGCTGGTGTGGATGATATTGGGGACATTGACATAACTGATGAAATCCTGACTTATGTTCAGGATTCCTTAAATAAGTCTGACTTCTTATATTCTGGCTGTAACCAGCAGGAGCCCATGGTCCAGAATGAAGGTTGCTTGGTACAGCAAGAGTTAGATCCACATCAGCTTCATCAGCACCAGAAACAGCTCATGGAGCAGCAACAGCAGCAGCAACAGCAGCAGCAGCAGCAGCAGCTCTGTCAAAAGATGAAACATATGCAAGTCAATGGGATGTTCACAAATTGGAGCTCTGACACCAGCATGCCTCTTAGCTGCTCGCAGCAGCAGCAGCCCCAGCAATATGTATTCCCTGGCATGCATGCCACTACATCTGAGTTCTCTTACAAATCAGAAGTAAACACTTCCCCTTATGCATGTAGGCAAGAGTTTATTCCTTACAAGCAACCCACAGCGATGATGCCACAGCTTTCTAATTTTGCTCAAATGGATTTCCCTGTAGCAGGTTTTGACAGATCGACCTATTCTGCTTCGTCCAACTTGGAGGATTTCCTCAGTTGTTTGCAGCAAGTCCCTGAAAATCATGAGTGTGGGATAAACTCTGAGTCGGTTATGCTAACTCCTCAAACATGCTATGCAGGCGCTGTTTCTATGTACCAGTGCACTCAAGAAGCACAGCCCAGCTGCGTGGATCAAATGCAATACGATCCTATGATGGCAAGTCAACAAACTTTGTTGGACAAGGTAAGGTAAACAGCATTGCTACATTGCTTGCATTTTGAATCATGTTTTCAATGTTTTAGGTGGCTACCAGGTTGCAGAGTTTGTCATAATTGAATCACTGAGTTTGAAATTGATGAGTTAGAAGCGTGTGAATGTCCTTGCTTTATTCATTCATCAGTTGCATTTGGTAAAGTTTTTATGTACATGTATCCGCAGCCTGGTAGCTCTCTTTGGCAGTATTAAAGCAAGAGTGAGTGAACTAGTCTGTTGTACCTACCAGTAATTTTCCCAGTAGGAGCAAAAGAAAAGCAGATTGGTCAAAAGCTTGGAATTTGCTTATATACCTTTTCTAGAGGAGTGGAAAAATGTCAGTAATATTGTCTGGCACATTCATTTTCATGAAATTGTTTTTAAAATGTTAGTGTTCTCTAGCTACTCAGTTTCTCTGATGATTTTAGGATTGCTTAAAGTATCAGATTATAATATCACACAAATAGCATGAAATATTATGAACTATTGCATTTCTACACACAATGATACTGCAAAAATATTTTTATATATTACTCTAAGTGGAAGTCAGCTTTTTCTCTAAATCTCTGCTGAACACAAAAGAGCAGGAAAAAATTATATTCACAGTAGATAAGCTGGACCTTTTTCACATTGTGCGAAGGAGAATGCACAATAAAAGCCAGAGAGGAGAGGAGCCTGGCTGCGGCACAGACTACAGTTTTAAGCACAGTTCTTCATAGGTAAAATTAACTTAGAAATAAAAAAAAATTCAATTACTAAGGTAGTTCCTGATTCTGAATGACCTTTGTTGAAGTACTTTAAATTGTACCAGTTATTTGTGTTAATGCTGCTCAAGTACAGAGCTGCAATTCTTTTTTTTTCTTTTTACCTCAATGAGTTAAGGTTCTAAAGTACTGATCCTACAAATGCTTATGCACATGTATAAGCATTTACAGAATTAAAGTATTAATAAGCATTTAACCTACACAAGACAGAGGTGAGGAATGCAAGTAGAACATGCCCAGTTTTTCAGTATGCTTAATGCAAATACAAAACATATCCTTTTCAAAACTGCTTCACTAGCGGAAAAAATATAATTGCAGAATTGCAGAAATTTACCTAAAAATGTAGGACAGTTCAGCAAGATGAATAGCTTCTGCCCGAGTGCCCAAGGGCTGAAATAGCGTGAATTGACTTTGGCAAACTGCAGTGCACAAGCTTGCACAGTGCTTGGCTGTATGTTGCCTGGCTGTGGTCAGTGTTATTAGTCCTCCATAGTGCTTGATAATAGGGTTGCAAAGCAGTTCCAGGGTCATCCAAGTTCATCCCTATAATAGTATAGAATTATTCTTTTCACGAAAGCTATACTGGTGTGGTGCATCAGTTTTGAACAACTGGTGCATAAGCAATTCCGTTTCTTTCTTTTTAATGGTTGGTTTCAAATACATTTATTTTGTAGATTATTTTGTTGTTATGTTGCCTTAATTGTTTTTGTTATGCCCCCTTTTTGTTATTTTCATGCTTACTTTTTCTTCTCATCTGTCTGTAAAAAGTTTAATGACTAATGAATGATGGCATCTCTGAATGCAATAAATGAATATGTCTATTACTTCATATTTACTGGAATGCTGTGCTGCAATGGTAATATTGAGTTTAGCTTGCTTGTCCTGAAAAAATGAACAAAGGCCACGTTGTGAAAAGTTATCCTTACTTAAGTTGTTCAGAAGGAAATTCAGCCCCTCTTGCTATGGTACACCTATGCCGTGTGGATCTGGTTAGCCTTGCATAAGCAGCAGCCTGGTGTAGAACTGATGTGCACATTACCGTTGTGCACATTAGCTCCTGTTTACCTCAGAAAAGAACTGCTGAACATTTGTCCAAATGAGCTTAAAAGAGGAGCACGCTTCTTGATGAGATAAGGAAGGATTATTCCCCCAACCCCTTTTGTAAAAGAGTGATCGTAGATAGCTGATAGCTATCTTGAAGTCCTCGTGAGTCCAAAAATTATGTATGCCAACTGAGTGCAGTGGGGGATGGGAAGAGACTGCTTGTTCCTAAACCAAATAGCATTGACTTTTGCAGGCCATACTGCTATATACTGCTCACATGAAAAAAACCATCATCTCTCGTGTCAGACTGTACTCAGTTTTGACCTCTAGTCACATCTGCCAATGAACGTTTTTACAGATTGAAGGCAAAGTAAGGCTCTATGTAAAACCAAAGCTGCTATGCTGAGAAATGTTTTAACATAGAAACATTTTTTTACCTAGAAAGATCATTTCTCCAGAGAAAGATAACCCTATATTTATATATGCTTATATTACAGAGATTGTATTTAGTCCTGTATCAGAGGAGTTATGAACTTTAAAATACATGAACCCATGGGAACTAGTAAGTCAGAAGTACAGCTGCTGCACTTGAAGTGACCTTGTAAAATATCACCTATGCCAAAGCCATGGTGGCAAATAATATATATTTCTTTATTGTAAATAAGGGGAATGTATCACTGCTTATGATAATAAACTTAAGGTTTGATTTTATTGCTAATTGGTAACTTCAGTAAGCTTGCGACTAAGCAGATAGGATACTCCCGTCTGAGCCCACGTTCACAGAGCCAAACCAAAGTAGGGCAGTCTTTGTAGCTGGATTTAGCACACTGACATCCCTATCAGCAGTTGGAGTCTGGAGAGAGGACAGACGTTGCTAGACAAGCCATGATTGCTATCCTTTCCTCAGCCTTCTAACTCCCATTGATTTCTACTGAAAAGACTAGGGGATTAGAAAGGCAGAAGGGTCTATTGTGGTCATCTGCCTTGACCTTCTGTCTAACTTGTAATTGCGGTAGGATCATAGCCAATGTAGTCTAAAAACACTTTCAGTGATGGAGAAGGACAGAAAGGCCTTGGATAATTTGATTGCTTGTTGAAGGTCTATGTTCCTTTATTAAGCAGGAGAAACCTTGCGAAGTACTAGATTCTGCGTTGAGAACTTTCTTAGAAGTTTTAATAAGCGTGCTCATCTTGTTAATGAAGAATATTGAAACAGTCTGCTTCTGTCAGAAGTTATTCTAGCTTATGTTATTGTAGCTGTCTTTAAAAGTATGGCAACTTTGATTAAAAACATAATTCACATGTCTATAGTCTTGTTAAAAACTTAGAAGAACTGTACACAATTAGCCAAATTTCAGTGTTTGCATAGAAGGAAAACAAAGAAGTTTCCAAAACCCAGAATATTTTGATGAATGAATGAATGAATGTATAATATGTTTTTAAGGACAAACCTTGAATGAATGAGTACTTAAAAATATAAGCTACTCCTGAAGAGATGATGGAAATGTTTAAAATACTTTGTTGTATTTTCTTTCCATGACTGAATGGAGCATTTTGTAGATAAAGTGACTTTTCCATAGCATGACAGGAAGCATTACATCAGATGATTAAAATAATCCTATGGACAATTATGTCAAGACTGATGAAAGCCATTCATTGCTCTTACTTGAGTTGTCAATATGAAGACCGTTTGTCAAAAAAGCCCACCCTGCGACAGCTCAGCTTGCAGATTGAATGCAGTACACTTCAGCTTACTAATGGGACTGCATGTGCATTCCTGGAAGAGCTGTAAAGTCTGGATCCCATTGCAGACATGAAAATATGTAAATAGGTTGCTTTTAAAATGTGACAGCTGGATGTGGAAAATAGGAGTGCTCAGTCAGACTATACTTTCTACAAATGGAAACTATATTATGGTTTAGGTAATAGCGATGTTTCTTTACTTTAGCCAGAAGTAGGACTCGCCCGTGTTGAAGTCAGTGGAAGTTTCACTGATGATTCAGACCCTACTTTAATGCAAATTAACTGCTCTCATCATTCATCATTTAAAAAAAAAAAAAAAAGTTTTAAAGCTATTCATTGTATTTTAAGATGTTTTCATCCAATCTGTGTCATTAGAAGGATTTTTAAAAACTCATAAATAAATTGGTTTCCCATACTAACCATTTATATTGTCTTTTTTCCTGCCAGTTCCAAAATGGTTTCAATGGAGGAAACGTAAATGAAGCATATCCCTCTCAGTTAGATGTGATCAGTAATACACAGACTGCCACACATCTTCAGCCTCTTCATCATCCGACAGAACCCAGATCCTTCTCAGATTTGGCATCTAGTGGATTTATGTGATTCAGACCTAGAGCTCCATCTGTGATTTTGTCTGGGCGTCAGGCTGCTCTGAGGAAAAGCTTGATAATTCTATCTTTGAGCATTGGACTTTAACAGCTAAATTACATTTTGAGAATATGAGGTTGGTTGCACTATATACTGGTGGATATGTAATCCAAGATCTGGCTTTTTAGAGTGACAGGTGGAATTGAAACTTTTGACTATAAGTATGCCTGTGCTGTTTTCCATCAGATTGACTGTGTTATTGCAGTATGGATTACATATGTACTACAGACTATGTCATGCTATACAACATAAGATAAGGCAAATGGTTTTGTCGTTTAGAAAACAATTGGGCACTTTACAAATAGCATCAACGGCACAGGGAAGATGATTTCACATGTGGATTATTTCCAGACTTTATTTTTTAAAAACTATTAAAAAGCTCTGAATTCATGAGAATCAAAAGCACTTAATTTTAATGCATACTAAGCTCTTTAATCACTTATATTTAAATCCTTTTGTTTTAAGTCTCCATTTCTAGCACTTTAATAGAAGGCTTAATACAAGGATATGATATGCAACTTCAGGTTTTCTATGAAACAGACCCCTTGCATTCCTCCTTTTCTTGTCAACCTTAAGTGCCTCACAATTTAGCTACCTTGTTTCTGATGGGAGCTTATTTTTAGCAAAACTCACTATAAATGTCATCCATATTATGTGAACTTTTATCTAACATCTACAGTGCTACTGGCTGTATTTTTTTCCCCCGAAGATAATTTGTTTAGAGAATGACTTAATTCTTTATCTGTGGATTTGTTACACTATTAACAGGAGTTACTAATGCTCTGAATTTAGTTCGGCTAAAGAGTTTTGGTTTATTCTGTACTGCTTTTCTGCTTTCTTCAGGTAATACAGGGTATATTAAAAAAGCAGATTTTGCTGAGGGGAGAGGAGCAGATCCTCAGGATTAGTTTTAGATTATTAATGCTGAAAAACATGTGCCTTATCTTGTGTTAAAACGCTCATAATGTTCTTTAGAAATAATACAAGGCTGCTCTATGCAAATACTTTCATTAAAATGGATATTGAAAAGGATTGCATTTTAAGGGGGAAAGGAATCTCAATAGCAATTGGTATTGGCGTTTACTTTGACTGCAGTTTTCAATGTTCGTAACGGGAAAGGGTCAGTTTTGGTTTAAACTTTATCCCTAGCAAATTGCACTGCAACGTACAGAGAGGATATTGTTTCTATGTATGTTGAATATTTTAAAAGCTTTGTGCAAAATATAAAATTGGGAAAAGAAAAAAGTCACTAGAGAAATTCTCCTTGTGATAGGTTTTATTTTCAGGAAAAAAAACCCAACATCCATGAAAACACTCTGGGGTTTTGTTTTGTTTTTATCTGAGAGGATTGTTAGAATTGCAGACACCAATGTTTGGTGCAAAATAATAATTACATGAAAAATACAGAAATGTGTATATGTTCAAAATATTTCATACTCTTGTGTGTTATATAGTTCATATGTAATAAAATGTCTTTGTAAAATATTTTAAACCATTTAAAGTGTTACATCATTATATGTTAAGAACAATTTTAGTACATTTGTTATATATAATATAAAATGGCAATTTAGCCAGTTTGTTTAAAACAGGCAAAAGTAAATTGGCTCCCTCTAGACAGATGTTAATATTATTTAATACAAAGACAATCACTTAAAATTGGAATCCTTTCGTAGCTGAAACATGCTTTCTTTGAAGAAGAGCATATTTTCTTCCATTCTGTGTGATATGATATGCTAGGCCAAACTTCTAATTCAGTTACAACTTTTCAGAGGAATAACTTCAGCAGTTCTTTTAAGTGAAATTACCATATATGAAAGGGACATTAAGGATGTAATTACTGTTCAGGAAAAGCCCATAAAGACATTTTGGGTTTTATTACAAGGTTGTTTTGGGGTTTTATTTAACATTTCAGATTTTGTTTTCAGCACAAGACATCAGTTACAGATTTAGTTAATATCATTTGAATTAATTTATGGATTCTGTCTTTTTTTTTTTTTATTGAAGGTCTTGTTTTAAGCCAATATCTGAAACGTCTTCCATTTCTAGCTAGTGTATCATGTTTGCATTTGAGCTTGAAAATTAGAAAAATGCTGTAAAACCAGAAGGTTCAAAGGGATAATGTATGTTTTACATCTTACAAACCAGTATATATCCTGTTTATGAATTTAGTTAAACCAAATACATGTTGTCCTATCACTAAGTGCCAAGGATGCAGTACTACAACTGTGCTGCCCTACTTACTGTAAACAAATTAGTTGTTTATATGCATATCAGCGTATTTTGTGCATTATCTTATGCGTACAACATTGACTGTATTAGTGCACTCTTGACCTGCACCAAACTGTAGCTACAGTGCACAGATGTTTCTGAATTGGATCTCTATTAACCCTTCAGGTCTGTTATAAGTAAGGTTATATCCCAGTGTTAGTCAGTATTACTATCCATTTTTGTACAAGTTTTCTTAACTTGTTTTTCTTTCCAGTTCTTATCTCTCCTTTGCTATGCCTGCACATACCATGCAATATACCTCTTGCATTAAGGTATGGTTTTGTTGCGCTCTTGCTCATCTCCAATAAAGTTTGTAAGACATAATATATGGTAATAAAATAATCACTTGAATGTAGCTGAAATGTATGTTCTTTTACTGCAAAAATGTTTGATTTCAGCAGTATACAAAAAAATACATCATCATACAGTTACTAATATCTTTTGAGAGCTCGTCATCTAATAGTTTACAAAAGTTGTTATTTACGTCACTGTGGACTTTGCACTTCTCTGAATATTAGATGCAAATACAATGTATATAATTTAGAGTGGTGAACAAATGTGTATTTGTCCATGGAATTAGTATTTTATACCTGCATGAAAATGAGTTTATAAATAAACTTTGTAAATAGTAAGCCACAATTAGCAGTTGGAAGGCTTCTATATTCGTTGCTTAGTGACAGTAAATTCACAGTTGAGCAGTACTAAGGCAGGAATAGATTTCTGCATAGATGCTGCTGCAAATAAGAAGCATTTTCTCCTTTGAGATTTGTAGCTGGCCATTGGTAACCTATTTACTGTTTATTGGTATTTTGTAAATAATGATTTTAAGTTAAGAAAACAATTCTTTTAGTTTATTTCTAATTACTGATATTACTGTTTCCTGTGTGCTTTATTGGCTTTGCATGATAATCTTTTAAAATCAGTTGTAATGCAGAATCAAATGTTTCACTGTAATTCTCTATGCAGTTTACCAAAAGGACAATAGTTCTTTGGTTTAGTGACATGATGGGCAAGAACTTAATTGGTTTCAGCTACACTATTATCTTATAATGTATGAAGACACATGTCTTATCCAGAATCGGTACTAGGCTATGAACTCTGTATGTAGGTCCTCTTGTTTACTCTTCTTGCTTAGCACAAAAAGACAAGCTAAGATGCAAGAGTAATTCAACAAGGCTGCAAATCTATGAAGTAACATCTGGAAATAATCAGACAATAATATAAGCAACACAACCATCCTTTTTTGTAGTCTGTTGCATTTGTTAAAAGGATACCTTCAAGCCACTTACCAACCTGTTCCCAGAAGTGCAAGACCTCACTGTCCAGTTTTGTTTGAAGGAGGGAGATACTTTCTTCTGGGCTAAGCCATTTTCTTTGATTTACGGAATTCCTCTTCTATTTCTAATTCAACATGAAAGTTAACAACCATGGTGGCACCTAACCTGCCATAGGCCACTGCATCGTAAGCTCAGGCAGTTTGTTGGTGGAAGTCATTATCTTTCTTAAGGCTCGGTCAGAGGAAGGCTTTCCCAAATAGCTCTTTTGGAGATGCATTTTCCTAGTGAGGAACCACGTTTCCCACTCACACACTTAAACTGGGAGCTGTTTTAATCTCAGTTGATTTTGTTCACCTGAGAACTAGCTTAGTAAGTTCAGTTAAAGTTACTAGCTAGAATAAGAGCCTGATTCCACTTTTAATATTTTTATTCTGTCCATTGATTAAGTTGACAAATGATCTTCCTGCCTTCTTCCCTTTCTGCCTAGGCATCCTTCTCTGCAAGCTGACACTTCTATTGCTAAATAAGTAATACTAGACCAAAACAGCTTTAGACATCCAGAATACAAATTGACATCTAAAACTAATAATGAAATTCCACCCATCGTATACTCTGCATAATCTGAACATTTAATGATTTCCAGCATGGGCCACTGTTCACTTTTCCCCCTTTCATTTCTGTTACCTCCAGTGAGCAGTATTCACCTAGATTGCTTAACCAGGGAATCTGAGCCAGCTCTCCAGAAAAGCATCCATTCTTTCTCTCAAGCAAGTTCTGCTGCATTGATTTTTGTGGTGAACATACGTTTTCTAAATCCTCTTATCTCTTGAAGTTGATCTTCCTGACAAGTGAAGAAGGACCATAATAATCATTAGCAGCCAAGTGCAAAATTTTCAAAGATTCAACCAAAGATGTGAAATCGAAGATGTGATCAGTCTATGGGATAATGAGGTTTCTTCTTTATAACCTAACCTTTCTAGTCAAGGTTGAGCAGGCAATGTTATTAGCATTAAACAAAGCTATATACAATTTAGTTTCCAATGTAGCCAGTCTTTGAGAAAGGGCGAGGTTCCTCAACATTAAAGTTACAGTGTTTTTTATAATTTATGCTGAAGCCAACAGGCTCTTTTCTTCTCTTGAATCCTGCCTGGCTGCAAATAAAAGTGTAAGCAATCTTCAGAAATTAATAACTTCAACGGGTTTTTTTACACCGTTTTGAAGGTTGTGTGATCATAACTGTCTGGATGTCTGAGATCCATACAAATAAGTTTGAGAAGTTTCATTATAAAAAAAATATAAAAATTATAAAAACAGAAGAGGAAGCCTGAAGGATGTTGGGACTAATTGGAATCCTTCATACTGCATAATAATATTGAATGTAACAATTCCTCCTGTATTCACAGAATGACAAAGGAAAAGAGAAAAAGTTTTGATCGAAGTTCCCCTTTTTACTGACTATGGACATGAAGACTTCCCTTAACATGGAATAGTGGGCATCTGTTGGTAGGCAGTATGAGCCAGAGGAATTTGGCTCCTTGCTATTAAAAGTAAGAGCTAAATTAGAAGAAACTGTTGAATTTACTTTCTGACACTAGTCAGTGAAGTTTTGAGAGGGAAGTGCAGGAAGAGAAAGGATGATCTCACCTTTAATGTACTTGAAAGATGTCTGAGTGTATTTTTATTCTCTTCTAGTTTCTGAATCATCATCCATACTTTTTTAAAGAGCAAAATTTAAATCTTCAGAATTTCTACTCAGCTGCCAGCTACCTTGATTCTTCCATAACCGCTCAGATCCTGGCAACACTAAGCTGCTTGGCTACCAAGCCCTTGAGAAGTTGCATACCAGGTATTTTCTGCATCTCTATGGGGCCCAAACCAGTAAGTGGTTTCAGAACATACTGAACAAACTTGTCCAACAGAAAGCAGCTAGAAAGTCTTCTATCAAAACGAACTAATGGGCAAGCAAAACACACAAATTAGCTCCATCCTCTACCTTATTTGGAGTTAGGATGTGAATTAAATCAAGGTCTCTAAAATGGTTTATAGGATATCCTGAAGTGAAACAAACTCTCCTCTTTAAATTATTCCACTTGGAACAAATAGTTCGTGAATAACTGAGAGAGTGAGAAAGCAAGGGTTGTATCCATTAGTCAGGAACTAGGACATGCACTTAGGACAACTGGATTCTTCAGTATGAGGTGTTGGGTGCCCAGGGCAGTCTGTGGCCTAGCAATTAAGGCACTCACTTTGCTCTTCACCAGCATCATTTCATTTTCTTGAGGGGAGAAGTGTCATCAGTTCTGGATGGAGGTTTAAATATAAAAGCCCCCCAAACAAAAAAAAAAAACCCAACAGCCTGACCTTCATACTTGGTTTTACATCTGCAGTAGATAAAGGATCTCTGTAGCTGAAATATGCTATGGATGGTCTTATCAGAGAGGTTATTCCCTTTGATTTTAGCTGTCCATGCTGCCATATATGGTTTTTAAGGCACATATTTTCCAAGTTCTCAACTTGTCATCAACATTATAATCATCAGTGTCTCTGAAACGTTTCTACAGAAGCTGCAAATTGCTCTTCCAAGTTATAAATGGAACTGTAGAGAAGAGGAGGATGACTTTCTAACAGCAGAGTTTCTAATACAATGCTAAGAGCTGGTCAGGGCTTCACAGTAGTGCCAATCATTATAAAAAATGGAACAGTCCTTTGCTTGCAGAAGTCCCTAAAATTACTGGACAAAATGGTATAGCATTTGAGAGTCCCTGGTGGGTGGTGGTAACATTGTTGTGTATGTAACATGCACATGCATGCACACAGAGCAGCCTGTGATCATAAAGGCACATGATCATGTGCCAAAGAATGTTTTAATTACACTGGCATCTAATCAAACCTTGAAAGGGTAATAAGAGCCTGTGACACCTTATTCAATATAAAGAAGGATCTGTGTTAAGCTTCAGACCTAGACTTATAATCAGCACATAAATTTTTATGTACTTACCTTTATGGCTCAAGTCTACTTTCAGTCCCTCAATAGTTCTTAGTAAAATAAATAAAAGGAAAGAAGAGTTTTGGTAACTTAATGCTTCAGTTTTCTAGGTAAAACAATAATGGCAGGAACTTCAGACCAAGAATGTTATTGTTAAGCAGCAGAAATATGGAAATGATCAGTTAAAGAATGTAGATAAACCTCATTAACGTGCTTCTAATCTCTTGCTTTCCCCTCAAATATAGTTGTGTGAAGTCATATTCATCAAATTTCTTCCATTCCCTCCTTGTTTTGCAGACATCTAAACCCAGCATTTAAAATGTTTCTTGCTACAGATGAGAAAGATACAGATTTTCTGATTCAGCTGTGACTTCAAAACTTGTGGAAGTTCCAAGTGCTTTGAAGGCAGCATGCCAGTTGCTCTCTAATGATAAACTTTGGACAGAAGTGAAACACATGGCAAAAGATCCAGATCTGAGTGGATGCACCACTGGAACATTTTTCATTGCTGTTACTTATTTTTAAAAGTAGGGTGTTTGTGTATTAATGGACACGCTTGCCTACCTGCTCTCAAGAGTTATATAAATCTTGCATACAACCTGCTCCAATAGATGCTAGCAGAATAAGACCAATTTGAGCTTATCATTTAGATGCTATCAATGTTGTTTGTAGCCTCTGCGGCTTCCTAATGAAGACAGGCATCTTCATTAGCTGTGTAGCTTCTGCAGAAAGGGCCAAAGTATAGTATGAAAGTCTGTTCAAATCACTTTGGCAGGTAGCTCCCAACTGGCAAAAGCAGACAAGGAGTTTAGATAACCTATGGGAGTCTGTGTAGCAAGAACGGTTGCTTCTTTGCTGAAACAGTTGCCCATTTCCTCGGGGAACAAGGTAGCCAGACTCTTGCCACAATGCTGCACAGTAGCTGAAGTCACTAACAGGAGATGCAAAGGACAAATATGTCTCAGGATTGCTGCCAAGGCTCTTAACTCTTTCACAGGCGCTGCGGGGAGATCTGTATTGCTACGTACTGCTCACACAGGGCCCAGAGCTGACTGTAAGCTCCTAGACCAGACTTGTCTGAGACAATTGTGGAGAAACTGGTGACTCCCTTTTATGCAATAGCCTCTTGGTTCTAGTACAACCCTTCTGCCAGGGCTTGACTGGCAGCCGGAAGGACTGCATTCAAATGTAGAGCATTGCAGCAAACACACCAGTCGAGCTCCCACCCAGGAACTTGGAGTAACTGATCTGAATTACTTGATGCTCAAAATGAGCTGACTTCCCTGCTTGCAAACAGATCACTCTACAGTTGTTATTTAGGGGGGAGGAGGGGAAGAAAATTCCAATAAGTTGGGTAAACAGGATGATTTATAACACCTAATGCCTAAAGCAAATACCAAACAATTTTAGAGTCTGTTTTCCTCTGATGTGGCAACTGTTGGGTCAACTCTTGTCTACTTTGCAATATCACTTAAGTAGCAGCCCTCAATTGATAAAACCTGTTGGGTAACACAACCCAATTTGAACAGCTGCTAAGTTGCTTGTGTTACCTGCTTTTTGTAGCTTTGCCACACTTCTTTGCTACTGTTCTTTGCAACTTCTACTGCTCTCCGTGCCTTGCTCTGCCAGCCACTCTACTATGGCAACTCAGAGCAAGCAACGCTGGAAATAACATAGACATCTAACATACATGTTTAGGTGTGTTAGCTTAAACAGCTTTTCCTACTTTGCAACATATAGGGAATTTTTGCATAATATGCATAATCATCCTTTGTTCACCTTTAGTGGAGAGATTGATTTTTTTATTTTTTTTTAGGCCTTGGACATCAGTCTTACAGCAGAGTTGGCAAGCAGAATACCTGTCTTGGGTCTGTCCCTTGTCATCACCCTTCCGCCTCTGCCCCCTGCATGCTGGGAACAGGGACCTCACCCCAGTGCCAAACTCAAGGTGATAGTTCAGCGCTCTCGTTGCCAGTCGCTTCTGAGTCATGTCTTCCCTCGAAGCAGTCTTTCTCAACTTTTTGGCCTGTCAGTCTTCATTCAGCCCTGAGTCAATTCTTCTGCCTGGGAGGAACCAAGCTGCTGCCAGCAGTGAGAGGTAGGTAGCAATTCCCTGGCTAAGATAAACATACCCAGCCAGGTATTACAGCCCACTCATGTTCCCTTGTCACTCGCCCCGATGTTAGAGGAATAGAACTTCTACATACTTCTTCCACCCATTACCTCTTAGAAGCCTTTTATAACTTCCTAGTTGTAACCCAAAATTTGAGAAACACTACTTTAAAAATAGCATGCAACAACTGATGAAGGACCTCCTTCCATCCGTCAAGAGCCAGTTATTGACCTTCCATTTACCATACTATATTTTTAGTAGTATAATTTTAGATACAATTATCTACACTCAGCTTCCTAAATCATGCATGAAATACTTTTTCAGAGCCACATTAACAACTAGCTGCTCAGCTTGCTGGAATTAGAAACCAGATATGTTGTTTTATTTACAATATAAAATCAGACTGTGGTTTTGGTGTAGATTGCTATAATAAAGAGTAAAGGTCCCTTTGGTGTTCTTTAATTTATGGCACACTATAAAATGTCCAGGCACATTTTGCTTAGTAGCAGAAGGAGGAAAAATAGTAACTCTTGGCTAGAGATTAAAAAAGTCTCACCCACCATGAATGTATTTTGAGATCCTGCACATTTGGGAGCAAATCAGCTACTTATCTGCTTCTGGGATCATGCTCATTTGTAACCACAAAGCAGGCACTGTGGCTTTTAAGATTTTTTTTTTTTGTTAGTCTGCCTAAAAAGAATCATTCATATCAGATGAATGTTAGTACAGTGCCATTAAGATCACATTAAAGAGATCTTTAGACTAACATTTTTGGCCTTGCAGGATAAATTGCATCCTGTCCTGATTTTTCTGATTCTTAATGCCTAGCCTGCTTTTTAGGCACACTAGAAAGTAAAAATATTCAAGTGCTGTGAATTGCAGCTATGTTGTGCTCCTTACCGTGCTCATGTAAAGTCTTGTCATCGTTCTGCTGGAGTGTTTCCTGGGGAGCTGCATAAACAAGCTATGACCTATGGCTTTCTATAGCTTCTGATCAGACTGTTTAATCTCTGCTTATCAGTCAGGAACCTTCAAAATTGCTATTTCACAGCAAAGCCTTTTGTAGAAGTACATCACCTGATTTATCAACTGCATCAGTAAACAGAAATATTACTAGTGAATCACAGAATGATGCAAAGACTCGTTACATCATCTCTCTCCTTTTACCAACAGAAGAGGATTTCTTGTTGTATAAAAGCTTTGTCTGTCTGACTAGGGCAACTGTGGCAAATTCTATTCACTCAAGACCATGGTCAGCCTATACAAGCTCTCCCTGGGAGAAAGATTTCCTTTCATTCATCCTGTCTTTTCCTGCTCTTCATTTCTTCCTACTGGTCTCTCTGTGTAGGTATCTCAAGATACAGCCTCCCAGACAGCCACAGAACAAAATATTTCTTGACTATTACCTTTAGTCATTTTGTAGTTGAACAGTATGTATTCAGGAACTGGTATTTCCATACAGCATGCAATAAAATAATTGGTATGAAGAGACAAGTTAAAAGAAATAGACCAATCCAGCAGAAGTAGCAGGTGACCGGCTACTATTTTTTATTGAAAAGAAAGCAAGTTCTTCAATAAAAATCCTCAATCCTTTCCCTTGTAATGCAAGCCTATTTTTATTATTGTGTTTCCAAAATCCTTTCATTTTAGCAAGCTGGGGTTTTGGTGGTGGGGGCTGGTTTTTGGTTTTTTTTCTGAAACTGAATACAGTCCATTATGTCAGTGCTAGACAAAGAGACATTAGTTGAATCAATTGTTCATCGTATTAGAGATATACATACATGGGAAAATCTCTTGCCTCTTTCTTTATATGAGGAAATTCCTTATGCATGCCAGATTTGTATTGGTTTGGTTTTGCTGAACAGCATGTTGTAAACTCACGTCAAATGTCCTATCCAGTGTCTCTTTCTCCATCACTAAGAATTCTTTGTTTTCGTTGTACTTCCAAAGAGGTGACAGTCTGCATTACCCAAACAATAAAGACAAAAAGGAAAGGGGGAACTGTTCTGACAGAAGAGGATGCAGCAGGGAGCTGTTAGATAAAATTGTGAAAGAAAGATAGACCTAAATATTAAGGAAGGTTGGGGGAGTAATAGGAGATCCAGTGATAGTCCCTTGGGGGTTAGTTAAAGGTGCTATGGTGTAGGGCACTCAGACCTAGACTGAGCTAGCTTGTACTCTGGGAACAATCTATATGACTTAATGGATTTCTTCCATCTTTTATTCATGACTCTGCTTAGTCCATGACTGGGGCCTTTCATTATATGGAAAAAAACATGTGTGCACAGCCCAAGAGTGGATGCTTGCCTGTGTGTTTTTAAAGGGCTCCTAGCTGCCTGCCAAATTGCTTTTTCTTTTTGGTTTCATGTATTTTTGAAAACCATACAAAACCTTTGGAAGTGACTCACCCAAACATTTCAAAATCCATCCAGAAAAATTGGAAAGGGAAGGTGTTTACTCCCTAGCTGACAGCCTTTGTGTGTCATATCTCAGCCTGCAGTGGGTGTTCTCAGCTATCATCAAGATGCTCTCATAGCAGCTGAACATATATCTTTGCTCATGATATTGTTTTACCTCATGGAACTTGACAAACTGCAGCATAAGTTATCAGAGATTCTTTATGAAAATTGCATGTAAATCCTATATTTGCTGCTTCTAAATATTTCTGGCAATGTTTTATGGAATCCTTTTGGCCTATGGGAAAAAACAAACAAACAATCACACAGTATAGATTTACCCACTTTCTGTCTTCCCCTCCATTCTTGCCTGTGTTTGTACCCTGACTGCTCTTCCTCACCTGGAGGCCCAGTCACAGTGGATTTAGTTCAGTCTGCAAAGTAAGAAAATTAGCTTGTTTAAAGCTGACAGGTGAGTTTAGAAGTGGCCTACCTTACTTAGAAACTATAAGCCTCAGGAAAGAGATCACTTCTGCCTATCCATGTAGAAAAACAAGGACCATATTTGTGAAAATAACTGTACTCTCCGCATACATGTAAAACAGTTCTGGCAGTCTCTGGCTCTGAATTTCACCTCTGGGTCTCCTAATTTTGCTCCCATCCCAGCAGTAATGGTTACTGCCTCTGAAGCTGGAGACAATTGTCATTCATATAAAACACAGAAAAGCTCTTATGCCCATTTTAAAAATGAATATGGATTAAGCTTGGAAAACACTGACTGGTTTTTTTTAACCTTAGTTTTCTGATCTACACTATAACCTTTTTGGCACCAAAGCAGAGGAAAGAGAAAATATCACATTAGAACAAAACCATGGCTCTTTCCACTTTTCAGTCCTGTCAGTACTTGGTCCATTAGACAGACATTTTTCATAAATGATGATATACTATTTGAAGTGGTTGAGGCAATAGAAAGATTTTTGTACTTTATTTTCTAAACACCTTTTGGAATATTATCTTTTCTACAGGTGGAAAAATCAGCTTTTGTGTTTTTCCTTCTATTCTTTTTCCTCAGCCACTCAGCCTCTCCTCAGCATATGTGTAGTTTCAAAGAATGTAATCCCTGCCCTTCACTGAGAAATTGAAACCTTTGCTGTATTAGCAATTTACTGACACAGTCTTACTGGTATGCATCTTTTCCTTCTTGCTCAGCGATAATGTCATCATCCATTTTACTCTTAACTCTGAGGAATGAAGAGTGACTATTTGAAATACTTCACTGTTGCAAAGGGAAAGGATCTGTTATGAGATGCAATGCTAGATGTAGCTTTCTTCTGTATTTTACAGAATATCAAGAGCATGAGTAAGGTATAAGATCAAGATCAGCCATTTAATTATTCAGGGTATACATAGCTAGTGGTTACACAAATAAATCTTGAAATTCTGAACTCATAAATTCAATCTCCTACCCACATCAATGAATGACACACTGGAAGATATTCAAGGACCTAAACACAGGCCTATCATGCCATTTTAGCTATACGCTATCCAAAGCATCTACATAAGCAATCTCACAACCTTTTAGAGCAGCAGCTGGTAGGCCAGAACAGACTGATGTCTACACCAGACATATGAATCACTGCCACATTGAGGCATCCTCACATTGTTGAGGAACACTTAGGAGGAAAAAAATTAGTAAAGCATTATAGCCCTTTTACATTCTGACATGATCAACGTGTGGATTTCTTTAGCACATTAATAGGCAGTTTGAATTACCTACTGTCTCACAAACCTGGAAAATGGGAGGGCAAAACTGCATTTAGTAACATCTTATCTTTCTAATCCATCACTAGGTTGTAGTCCTTTTGTGCTCATAACTGGTTAACATTGTACTGATAAAACTTTTTAAAATTTAAAAAAGTTAATTGTATCACCAAATCATCTGGACTGCAGAAGCAACTTACATTTTTATGTGCAAAAGCCTGCCTGTCCTATCTCACTAAAGAAAATGCAGTGCTTTTGTCCAAATGTGACTGCATGATAGCACATCAGTTCTGGCCTCTGGTGCTTGGCCTTCAGTATAAAACCATTCTGATAACTTCTCCAATGCATTCAGCTAGGTTGCATCCTGCTTGTAAGTGTTCTGTGAGCAAAAGACCTTGGGAATCATCCACTTGCTGCTGCTGGTGGCATCTTGCCTGTTCCCCTCTCCGTGACAGGGGATAAGAAAGTTGACCAGAAAGCTTTTACAGTGACACAGTGCAGGCGGTTTGCCAGTACCACTGGGCGTTACAGCGATCAGTCCAGGCTGTCTTAGGCAGACACGAAAACCAGATACAGTAAGCACAGCACTTCAGCTCTGCTGGAACTGCTGGCACTCAGCTCAGTTTTCTATGCTAATTCTTCTTCCTCCAGCTCTCTGGCCTGGTGAGGGAGGAAGAACATTTCTGAAGAGAGACTTTTAAAGCTGATCGTGATCCCTCAAGCAGATGCTTCACATGTATCTGGGTAGTATCAGCTAGCTGGAGCAGTGCTGGATATTTTTCATCGATGATGGATCCACTTCTCCAATAGAAGCTCTGCCATCACTGCTCCCCTCTTATCTCCTATTTCTCATTCTGAAGAGTCTTTCTGTTTGCAGATGAGGTAATAGGCCAAAAACAAGCTTGCTGACCAGGCCAAAAATTCTGTGGACAGTTCTGCAGTTTTACAAACTGAGTGATCTGTGACTCAAAAACTCAGAGAACTGTGTGGAAAGGCTCACCTGGGACATACGTACAATGTAAGCCCTCATATTGCTGTTGTAAATGATTGAATCATTCAGACTACCTATACAAGAAAAGATTTTACTCTAAATAAAATTAAAATATGACCAGAGAGGTTCCAGGTAGTATACTGAGAATCTGCATCTCCCCATGAAGTGAATGAAGCTGAGAACTCCTACCACCCGCTGTGGGCTCATAGGGGAATTGACAGTTTTATCTGTATATATATAAACACACACACGCATGCACACATGTACACACAGGAACCAAATTCCCACTGAAATTGGCTTGCTGGAATAGATGCAGTGAGAGTTACAAAAAAAAGTATCGTATTTTATAGAGTCCTAATCTTTAGAAAACCTTCCTGTCACTTCTTCCAATAAACCTGCTCCTTTTATAGATTTCCTCCTGGCCAAATGTGTGTATTGTCAATAAAAGAGGTGTTTTATTTTTAAAAAACATGCAATTTACCTGATGCTTTAAATTGCCTTTGAAAAAATTTTGCTTCAAAGAAGTGCATAATAACTATCCCACACCCATGGAGTGAATAATAACTTCACTTTCTCTGAAAAGCAGTGGCACAGCATTTTTCTTTGGCTTTATGCCAAATGCAGAGGCATTCATTAAGATTCTACTGCATTTTTTTTTAAACACAGTCTGATTTACCTGAAATACCAACATGATCTTTGCCAGAAAGGTCATTTACTTAAGGTTTTTTTGTACAACATGTTTTTCTTGGGGTCCTACACACAGAATGACTGTCCTTTGAAGTTATGCAGCCACACTGACCATGTGTGCCAGAGTCTCAACATCGCAGATATATTCTGACATCTGGGTCTCGACAGATGCTAGGTAGGATCAGATCTTCAGACTCCTTCTTTGTGTTCAATGTAATGTTACCATAAAATTTTACTTTCATCCCTGTGACTCACTCAGCAGTCTTTCCCCATTGCTTTGATTAGTTTTGTGAAAGCCCCTTCTTCTATTTGATCTATGTTTATCATGATTTATTATATTTATTTGGATTCTGTTGTCTGCTGAGAGCCACTGACTTTTGTTGAGGAAGAAAAGAATATATACAATGTCACATCAGGCAAAGTGCTAGCATAATTTCATTTAGTTTCATAGTCTTCTTTTAGGTACCAAAAAGGGAACTAGAAATGTATGGTCACTTCCTCTGCCTACTGCAGTTGAAGAAGTGTGCATTGTCCACAAAACAGAAAAATGAAGGTGTAGCGTATAACATGATCCTTATGGGTCCCTTCCAACTTGAGATAGTCTATGATTCTATGATTCTACTATCTCCTGCATCAACCTCATTTTCAGTCCCAGGTTAAAAATAAAATGTTAAGTAGCAAATATAAATGTCGACTAGTTTTGGGTCCTATTACCTATAGTTCATTTTTTACTAGACATTTCCTGCTTTTTCTGTCTTTAAATATGTCCAAATAGATTCAAAGAAATGTAGCTCATTTGATGTACTCACAGAAGTACTCGGGTTCTTTCTCTCCTGACAGAGTCAGGCTTAGCCAGAGAAGCTGCTGGGCAGCAGTAACAGACAGTCATGGGCCAGCACATGTAAAGTCAGAGCACACAAGACAGCAGCAGAACTTCCAAAAACAGGTAGAAGTTGAGTTGCCAAGCACGTGAGACAGTGGTTATGAAGACATGCACAGCAGGACTGGGGCAGGGGTGCTGTGATGCTTGAGCAAGAGGAGATTTTGAGCAGAGGTGAGTGGTGAGAGAGGACTAGTAAAAATGGCAAAAAATCCCTATCTGTGTTCAGGTGTGCTGGTGTCATTCCCTTATCGCTGCCTATCCCCATCCCCTTTTTTCTCTTGCAAAGAAGTCAGCATAGCCCATCTCTGGCATATCATTTCTCAAGTCAGGACTGCTTAAGTTCGTGTCTAAACTTTCTGGTTTTCAAGACTGCATAGACAGACATTGTCAATGCCATCTCATGAAATCAGGCCAGAGAAGGGGCCGGTATTACCAACCTGAAATGGCGCAGGCACTGAGCAATCCCACACAGCTGCTAGACCTTTTTTGTCTGAGCAGGGAGAATGAGTGGGCTTCCACAGAAAAGGTTGCTTGTTTTTCTTTTAATGCCTTTGCAGGAGCAGATTTCATTCCAAAGTGAGCAGTTCACCTCCCCCCATAATTATGACTAAATCCTGATGAAAATGAGGAACCTGCAGTCCTGGTTGTTCTCTTGTGAAGCACTGAGTCATGTAACGGAGCTGACCCAAAGCACTGGAGATTACCCCAGTGATAAAATGTAACTACTTTCTAGTTCCCCACTTAAATATGAGGGCCTTTATTTTAATTAAGGTGGAGTTAAAAGAATTTTTTCGTATGCAGACCGCAGCATCTGAGACCATTTTACTGAGCATTTGAAACTTCTTTTGATTTACAGATGCATGGATGAATCAGAATGATCCATGCCAGCTAGTCTGCATGGTTGTAACTTAGAGCTAGCTGTCTTGAATCATACCATTGAAAAAGTGCAACAGAAACAACAGCAGAGTGAAAGGGTGGGGAGTCAGCACCAGGTGAAGACACCTAATTTTAGAATCTACATGTGAGTTTGGTGTCAATACTTCAGTTGTTACTGTCAGGAAAGATCTCGACCTACAGTCAGTGAAGTCTGGAGAGTGATTCAGGTATTGGAGTCTGGTCTAGTGAAACAGAACGGCTCTCCAGTACCAGTTGAGGAAGACTTCTGTGTCACCAGAGCTAGCCCTTCAGTGTTAAAGTAATCTGGTCTTATCATCCCACACACAAAGCTATCAAGCACCATTGAATTTTTCTGATGGCTAGGACAAATTTTTTAATTACTGGCCTAATCATGGTCGGTCAATCGTTATTTATCTTCCAAAGCAGGGGAATCCAGATCAGTGATAGAACAGCAGCACTTAAGTGCTTGCCCTTCACGTCATGAAGTCACTTAGGTCCAGCTCAGTACTGTTTTGACTACTACAGAAGTTTCAGGCTTTGATCTGACAATTTTTTCTGGATGAGTTCCTGTTGTAATACTATTGCCTTGCGCTGCATGGAGCAACCACACATTCTTCATCAAAGCAGTGGAAAACTGTGCTGTTGACTGCATTTACTGCCACCACTTTCTCTCATCCTTTGAACTTTCTTTGTGCTGGCTGGTGACCATAGTAACCATGTATGTCACTCTATGCTGTACATAAAGTTTGCACAATGATATAGCTTGTGTAACATTATGCCCGTCATCACATTTATTCTGCTTTTCTGAAAGTTCCCAGATAGTTAGATTTACTTCTGTGTCAAAACATGTTACCAACTTCTTTTGCAAAACACTTGCAATCACTGTGCTTTTGTTTTTTGCATTTTGCTCTGGAAGTCCTGTTCCAGAAAGGAACCTGACTCCCACTTTTTCTGAACCCAGCTATTTGTAAAGCCTAGCAAATGTTTTCTGCCTTAATCTATTCTTGAAAATCTGAAGTTCTGCTAAATTTTTCCTTAATGTTGTCAGTAATAACTTTCTTGTAAAAAAAAAAAAAAAGCCACGGGACATTGTCCTGCAGCTTTCATGTTGCAGAAGATCAATATCTCTTCCCAATATAATACAGTATCTCTAAAATAGGAACAAAGTGAAAGTTTTGAATCAATTTCTTCAATGACAGCTGAAGATAGCCAGCTGTCAAAATGGAGAATAAAATAAATGGAAGATGACCGAGACAGTTCTGAAACATGCTCTCAAAGTCCATTTTTACAGTTAATCTATTTAATTCTCTTTGTGTTTTCATACCTTGAAATATTATACCAATTGTTATATTCTTAAATAAGTTATTTGACGAATGGCTCACAGTCCATTTATTGTTATTCTGTACAGAGATGTGATGAAATCAATGTACTCTGCACCGCAGGCGTAATATAAAGCAGATGGTTTTTCCTCAAGCAATGAGTACATTAAAATCCAAAGTATAATACAATGTATATAGTGCTTCTAGATTAAAGCTCTTGCATGCCAGATTTGTAGCTTTGATTCTCTCTGATTTCAGTGCTTAGTAGGATTTATTCCAGTGATTCTGCCCTTGGGCCAAAATGAATCAGCTTTTATCTAGGATGATCATATATTGGCTAAGCCCTGTAGCTTTTCTTTTAATAAACATGTAACTTTAACCTACCATTACATGTACATAAAACATTACAAATCAAGCTTGCACAAAACACCATAGCCAAAACAGAATCCATTAGAGTTCAAAATGGGGTTCATTTGCAGAATGAACACTTCTGATGTGTGTCCTTTTAATTTCTCTGATTGCCCGCTAGTCAGCTTCCTTATAATCAAATTCATTCTTGCCCAAGCTTAAGCTTACTTGTGGGCACCATAGAAAAGCATCTTCAGGCTCCTGCTTTCAGAGTGAAAAGTCTTCACAGAGTTGCAATTTCTGACTAGAGAGTGACATTTTCATGTGTGCAAAGTGGCTGTCTGATTTTTTCATCTTCCTTGGTAGCATAAGCAACAACTTTTGAAAAATGCTTATGTATCTATTTGGCTTATTTTCTTAAACCTCTTTGGTTTTCAAGACTTTTGGGGCTTTGTTCATACTCTAAAAGATTAAATTTCCTGAATCTGGAATTATTACTACTATTTTTCTAGCTCTCCAAAAATATATTTTGTACTTTGAAAATAGTCAAGCAGATCCCCTTGTGCAACATATTCTGTTACCACTGTTCAAGAGCAAAAGGAAAAATCTGTAAGGCTCCTGCCTGTGATACTTGCAAGAGACATTATCAGTTACAGAGTTAACTTCATGTGCTCCCCTCTTTTTGGACCTCAGTGTACATGATGTGACAGGGACATAAAAGCAAGAGGGCAAGTTGCCAGTCTGCTCTAGAACATTTTGGTTTTCTCAGCACATGGGAAATTCCTGCAGGGTCATATTCAGGCTGTAGTTGGAGGGCAGAGGGGGGTCATAAGCAATCCTTGCCACCAGTGATGTTTTCAGTGATTCTTTGAAAGCATCCTGAGATCTCTGGGAATATGAGCTGGTTTTGATTGGTGTTGTGGTTTAACCCCAGCCAGCAACTAAGCACCACACAGCCACTCACTGCCTCCTCCCCCCAGCCCACGGTGGGATGGGGAGGAGAATCGAAAACAAGTAAAACTCGTGCGTTGAGATAAGAACAGTTTAATAATTGAAATAGTAATAATAATAATAATGATAATGATAAGAAGAAGAAGAAGAAGGAAGATAACGAAAAGAGAGTGAAATATAACCCAAGAAAGGTAAGTGATGCACAATGCAATTGCTCACCACCTGCTGACTGACGGTCAGCCAGTCTGCAAGCAGGGATCTGCCCCTCCCAGCCCCACTCCCCCCAGTTTATATTCTGGACATGATGTCACATGGTATGGAATACTCTTTTGGCCAATTTGGGACAGCTGTTCTTGCTGTGTCCCCTCCCAACTTCTTGTGCCCCTCCAGCCTTCTTGCTGGCAGGACATGAGAAGCAGAAAAATCCTTGACTTTGTATAAACACTACTTAGCAACAACTAAAAACATCAGTGTGTTATCAACATTATTCTCATACTAAATCCAAAACACAACTTTATACCAGCTACTAGGAAGAAAATTAACTCTGTCCCAGCTGAAACCAGGACAACTGGGAAGATATCTAAAGAATCTGAACCTAGAAGAGAATAAATGAGTATCAGGCATGCAGTCCAATCTGCTGTCCAAAAATTTAACCGAATAGTTCCAGGACAATCAGTAAATAATTCCCTCACCCCAAATTGATTTTATATACCTGTCTAGACTACTCAAGGAGGCAGAATGAGTCTGAGCTGAGATATCTCTGTGACATTAACTATACACTCCAGTTTCACAAATTTAGCTCATTAACTCAGCTATTGCCTGAGCAGTCCCACAGAGAAGCTCTCAGTAAGAAGAATAGCATCTAGGCAGGGCTGAGCAATTCAGAATGAGGTTAAAAAATTGTGTCAGCCAGTCTACTGTGTTGAAGGCTGTTTTTACTCAGGCAAGAGTCTTGCGCCTGTTTGCACAGGGATGTGCACTGCTCCTGCCCTCCCACCAGCCATTCCTCTCTTTGCCACCAGTTTTGTAGATCTACTTAGATTCACTACCCAGTGTCATTTCCACAACTAGAACATCAGCTCCTGAGCAAGACTACCTCAAGCACTGTGCAACATGGTAAAAGAGAAATACTATCATTCATACAATTAAATTAGAGGGAGTTTCCCTCCCACCTTTTTTTCCTACATGCAAAGCAGAGGCGTGCTTATCATTTCCTGTAAGTCTTGCAGCTCTGAGGTTTGTATTGACTCAGAGCAAAGGCAAAGCTTTCTCTCTAAGTTTAATGCAGACTTTTTCATGACTGGTTCAAATTCAGAAACAAGCAGTGTAAGCTTCTCTCTGAGTGTTAATATAACTCACTTATAAAAGACCAACCACCAGAAATAGTGCAGAAGGTGAAGCTAAAGCAGAGCCTTCCTACGCTCTCTGGTTTCATGTTAAGATCACTCAGCATGTGACTTACAGCACATTTCCTGCAGCCTCTAAAGATGCTCTGGAGGTCTGTAGTAGGTCTCAACAGGTCAAATAAAAAAGAATAATTATTTGAAACAATTTGTATTTTTTACATGTTAATTTAGCATGGGTGACTTTAACGTTGTCTGTCCTTCAGACACTCCCACAGCAAGCTTTCCCAAACCTGTCCTTCAGGGGAATATTTCTAGGGGTGAAAAGTACTTGCACAGTCCTGAATGCTAAGCTCCTGCTTGGTGTGCTGGGACAGCCCGCAAAGCCCCTAACAACAGTGAGAGATTTACTGGTCTGTGGAACTGAAACTGCTGCTTCATTTCACTTAGAAAACAGACTTCAGAAGATCTTTATCGAGGACAATAAAAACTTTTGGTTACTAATGACCTGGGCTGCTTCAAGCCAGCTATAGAAAGATGAAAGACGCTGTCTTGCAGTACTTATCTACTGAAACCTTCCAGTCTTTTTTAGCTCTGGATTGAAATATGATCATTTTTAATCACCTTATTGTTGGAACTTGTTCACCCTGCCACAATTAATGCAACGAGAATGCATCTGCACAGCAAATTGTTTGATCATTATTTCATTTTGAATGGGGGATATAAAATTACTACAGTGCAGAAACTCCCATTTTTTTAATTGAAGAACTCATTGTTCTCCGTGAGATTAACTATGACTCTCCCATATTTTTGCCAACATTTTCTTCTCCAGTTGGAACAATGTTTTTTTGTGACTGGTAGGAATTCTATTAACCTACATAGAGCATTTGGCTTCAAAGAAGTAATAAATAGGATGAATGACTGACATCTGCCTGTACTAATAAATCCTTCGTCTAATGCTATTTTAGCTAGAAAAGTATTATCTTCCCAATGTATGGAATTCTCTCCTTCACAGAAAGAAGATTGCCCTTTTTCTTTTTTTTTTTTTTTTTAGAATCTCAGGTGGAATAAAATCTAGGATTATATGTTCTGATCTTGTTTGGGGTTTTTTGTGCCATGTACAGTTTGTTTCCAAACAATTCAGAAATATGGCTTTTGGACAAAGTTATCTGTTTAGTGCAAACCTATACTAGAAACAATAGAAAATAAATGTTTTTTTATTTTTGAAAATTTCAACAGCTGCTTGAGTCAGTTCATTCCTCTTTCCCACAAAGGAATCATTTTTTAAGAAGAAAAAAAATCACACCAGAGATAAATATAAACTAGAGCTCTCAATATGAGAAGAAAAAGAAGTAATGGAAATCATGCTTGTTACAGAGGTCACATTTGAGAACATGATGATACAATTGCCTGTAAGTGGTAGGGCATGGTCCTTCTCTCACTTCTATTGACATAAATCAAAGGTAACAATTGTGTAATCAAGGATTTTACAGAGAGGAATAAAGTTCAAATGATATTAGCCAATGTTATGTTGTACGTAAATACGTATATACATGTAAAAATATATTTATATGTTTTCCATTGTCATTTTGCTGAAAAATGTTCACAGAGGTAATTTTCATTTTATCCTACCATGCAGGCAATGTAATGATTCTGTGGGGCAGTAACGGTTTCATTTGGAAATATGCTGTGGTTTAGTGCCGAGTTCATTTACTTTTTGTTTAAATTTGCTTTTCATTGTTTTACTATGTAGTTAAGCATGTATTTGAATTACAGTACAGTTTAGTTACGGTGGCTTCTATATTCAGGGAAAACAAGGATAAATAAAACTCAAAATAAAATAAAACCATATGCCAAGTATGAATGCTTTGAACCTTTGCAACAACAGAGGAAGTGAAATGTGAATTCTTTCCTGTGAAAACATTTGGGGAAAGTATGAAATCTGGGAACTGGCTGGGTTCTGCGCCCTGTTTGTTTACCAGAGCAAACACATAATTGCATCATGTTATGCAATACACTGTCGCGCATTACCTGCAGTCCCTTCACAGAAAAGACTTTCAGGAAGGAAACATTTAATAAAAAAAAAGAAAAAAGGTCAAAAAAATCTGCAGTTCCCACATAAAATCAGCCCTGTCTTCTGGAAACTAGTGCTTGCTCCACAGCTCTGGGGAAGAGTAGCAGTTGTTGCTGGGAGTGGGAGATCATGGAGGGATCCTGACTGCAGCCTTAGAGAAAACCGGGAGATATTTGGGGAATAATCTGAGGCAGATCAGCCGCAGGTGTGGTGCATGGCTGGAGGCAGGGAAGGCCCTGAGGAAGGAGACTGGGAGGAAAGGCCAGGTTTGGATAAGGTCCTCGCAGAGAGGACTGGGATCTGCCAGGGTGGGACCAGGCCTGCGAGCCAGAAGAGGAGGCTCAGATTAGGGGCCAGATGAAGGGACAGAGTCAACAAGAGGTGAAATAAAGGAATGTAAGCAGACAGAGAGGCGAAGACCCATTTTAGAAAGGGAAAGGGTGATTCTGTGCACCAGTTAACGCACTCTAAGTGGGTTGGATGCAACCAGACCCTGGATTCAAGCTAGGGGTCTCGAGCAGAATTTGGGTGGTGAATGCAAAATGAAGACACCGCATACCACCACACAGCTGCCACATAAGCCTGCAGGCACCTAAACACCAGAGACACTTTCCTCTTTCGCTGCGATTCCCTGGTGCCAGGGTTCACATCTCAGCACATTCCCAGAACGGGCCCATTTCTGACAGGGCCGAGCAGCTGGGAGCTGCGGAACCAGGCATTCCTCTGCCTAAATCCTCGAAGGGGCATGGTCACAGAGGCATTTGCAAAGCATGCTGAATGCACTCATGACTGCCATTTTCCTTTAAATACTGCCAGGAGCGGAGGGGCCCCTTTGCAATGCTTGCGGGGTTAAAGTGCTTGCCCAAGCTGCAGAAGAGTACCTTTGTTTCCCCAGCAGCTATCTGCGGGATCTGGGAACTGAGCCTAGACCTACACTTATCTTTCCTAGTCGGGCCAGCAGGCAGGCTATGGTCCCTGGAAGAGGTGTTGGAAATACGTTTGCATCCAATTTGTTAGGAGTATGTGGGCCCCACATGGACTAGTATCTGGTACAGATCTGGGGGAATCATATGGCTGCACCGTGGCGGCAGAGACAGGGAGGAGGATGCTCTTGTGAAAGCCGGGATGAAGCAGCCTGGCAGCATGGCCTGCAAGCACTGCTGCGAGGTCAATGTCTCTCCCGGCTCCCAGCCAGGCTGGCTCCCATTGCCAGGTGTCTGCCGACCCCCATGCACTGCCAGGGAGCCCCGGTGCAGATGCCGGGGTGCTGGCAGATAGATTAACATAGAAAAGGAGACCCTTAGTAAGACAGAGCATAGTTGTGTTGGCAGGGGCAGACCTTGGCAGCAAAGGTAAAGGTGTGGTTGTGAGCCCTACCTGGTATTATGTCTCATGCAAGCCAATTCCTCTTGTTATGTATTTTTGCAGTAAAAGCACCAAATAAACATGACTGGCACTTTACACGATGTTGATTTATAGCTTCACCCTCTAAGACTTATTTCCTTTTTTATCTCTTCTTTATTGATTTTACTCCCCTCAGTGGCATACCATAGATGAGAGCACCCTAATATTTATTACACCCGCATATCTTTATCCTACGTCAGTGCATGGCTAGAGTAACAGAAGGCAATAACAAAGGAATAGTGTTATAACAACCACTGTGTATAGTCACTGTGATAGCTGCTTGATTTTGTTACTAATTACATGCTTTACTTAACAACATATAAAACACAGTCTGTATTCCCCATGTGTTGTAGTCTTTAAAACCTGTATCCTCACTCAAAACGGTGATACCTCAAGCTCTGAATTTCTGGCCGTGTCTCCACTGCACTTGGACCAGCCTTTCTTCGTGGCCAGATTCCTCTCCATGTACTGTGTGCCTGCAGATGTGACCCTAGGCATAACTGGAGCTCATAATCCAGAGTGCCTGCCCCAGCGTGCTTGGGGGTGAGCGCGCTGCCAGGCACAGCCAGGCAAGCTGCCTGCGAGACTCAGCTGCGGCAGGAGGAGGCTGGCACCTGGGCACCACTCAGCCTCTGTTCACTTTAATGACTGTCTTGGAGATAGTATTTTTCCACTAGAAAAATATTTCCACATTTCCACTCAACTCACACATTGGACTATGCAGAATGGGAGCCCATTCTCTTTGACAAGCGCTTTAATTAGTCATTTATTTCCTTGTACTTTCACCAGTCTTTCTGTCCTGAGATAAAAATGAACAAAGAACTTTTTTATTCTTTTTAGAAGTTGTCAGTTATTTCTTGCTCAAGCCACTGTTCCACTGATAGTGATAAACAAGTGGGAGGAAAAGAGGATGAAAAAGGCACTGACATGGGCTTAAATGGCAGCTCACCATTTTGTCTGGGAAGGAAAGGAAATAAATACAGAAATCTGTGAAACATTCCTCAAACTAAATTTATGTATCCCAAGTTAGGGATTACCACTGGGACCACGCCGGGAAGTGAAGAGGTCTGGCCCATGGAGACCTGATAGGGTTCGTACCTTCGCTATAACCTTTGGACGGAAACATCTTATTTTTCCCCTAGTAATCCTTGGAATCTCACCACACTTGTATTCATTTTGAACAAAACAGACAAGGAGTCTCCCCGTCACCAGCCAGCACACTGAGTGCAAGATAAATCCTGATTTAAAGACATGAGAGGTAATTAAAACACAACTGTAAGAGCTGAAAGTACTGGTGAGAACAACACATACAATCCATCAACACCCCAGTGGTAACCCCAGTCCACCTTCCAGGTCTCCAGGCAAAGCAGGACTTAGGTACAACTCTGATGGCCCCAGTGTCCATATGCGTAAAACTACTCAAAAGTGTTCCCAACCCCAAGTAAGTGTTAGGCTCCAGCTCTATCCTGACACTATGCCTCATCATAGCTCTCTGTATATTCAGCGTGCTGAAAAAATAACCTAAGCTGTGTACTATAGGCATTCCGATCCTTTCCTAGTATAGAACCTGGTTTTGTTGTTGCTGTTGCAATCCCATCAGAATTGGCCCCCGCCACTCACGTCACTTCCCCTTGAGTTCCTTTGTATTATTCACCTTTCTCTCCATTTACTGGCTCTGTATGTGTCTTGGCATCGGACACTACACACAATAAAAAAAGATTGTGGAACTTCATTCTCTTTTATTTGTTCAATAAATCTCAGAAAGGGATATCTTTTTATAGATAGGAAACCTTCTTTAAGGAAAGGTGAGGGATATATATTTAGTTATTAAGTGAGGAATCAAAAACTTTGATAATAATGCATAAAAAACCCAGCTCCTGGGCTGGTATAATACACTATTATTAATTCTATTATGGTATGATACATAACTCTCCTGGTATCAGAGGAGTGACTCAAATAAAACCAGTTGAGACTCTGCCTACACTTTTTAAGGGGCTTTAAAAAGGTACATAGAAGTCTAACTGTATGAGATGTCTGTAATCCATTGACAAAACAAAAATGCAGTGAAAGTGTACGCCTGTGAGAAACACCGTACACTCTCTGAAGACAGCTTCCAAACCACAATATCTTAGTAGTTTTCATTTTCCAAAACAAAAAGCAATAAACTATATAATGCACTGTTACACTGCCAAAATAGTTTTAACCATTATGGTTAGATAAGCACAAACACATCCAAAATGAATAAGGTTTGGGGCTCTTTTTTGTGTGTATATGCTTTAGAACAACCATATTCATTTTTGTCTTATCCACAGGGCAGAAGAATTACTAACACTATAGTACACCACAAGTAGGATTTACAGCCAAAAACTTAGTCTATTGTATTGCAACTAAACTAGTTCTGTTTTGGCTATTAGGTTTTGTTTTGCGGGTTTTTTCATCTCGAGAAAAATAATAGGGCTAGCCAGCTGCTCATTTGAAACTTGTCAATGATTTATTACTTGATTTTAAAGTAAATGGAAAGAGAGAGGTGTCAGCTCAATTTGAAACATAATCTGAAGTGAGAGTGTGTATGTTAACCATTTTGGTTTTTACCAAGCATGATTTAAAAATATGTCTAAAACATTGGTGGTTCCTATTTGTTCTTTCAATCAGTAACACAGACCAGACCAGTTCATAAGATGCTACTGCTAGCGATCCAAGTCAAGGGAAAATACACTGTGATGGTTGGCACAGCAACCTGGCCTGAGCTGGCACATAAAGTAATCAGAGTCAACTTGACTGTGGCATTTATTCCCAGTTCTACATTTGCACCTTGGACATAATGATGCTGATGTGTCTGAGGATTTCTGACCGTCGCCTGTGACTGAGTGGAGATGGGTGCTCAGCTTGCCCTCATCTGGTGAATGTTATATTAATAATTTCTTTGTGATCTGGACCAGAACTCCAGCTCTGTAATTATTAGTTACAGCTAAAAAAGTTCCCTTGTTATGGGAGAGTGTGAGCTGAATAATCCCATGAGTTTACATATGGCACACTATTAAACCTCACCAATAAAATTAATGCAATAAACAATACATTGCACAGCTTGTCCGCCCCCAAAATTACTGTACTATATGGCAGTGGGAAGACTCATCTCACACTCCTGTCCCCCATCACCAAACTTATTCTCCCGCCAGAGGCATTTTTCCCCTTTACTTTAGATCACCATGTTTGACTGAAATATTGCCTGACCTTGAACTTCACCAAACAGTTGCTCTTCTTGGCTATCCAGGATTCGGGGGAGCAACTGAAAAAGCTACTTAGTACTTTTAATCTTATTCATCCATGTGCACTGCTAGCAACCACCAAGTCCGGATACTGATGCCTAATTGACCTTACAGCTCCCAGTGCCTCAGCCAACACAGTTGAGGGGAATGGTGGTTTAGAGCTGTGAAAGGTATCACAAACTGGCATGCAGAACTCTGTTGCAGACAATAACATGTGAGGTAGAAACACCACAGCTTGATTTTTAAAAACTGGCTAAAATTAGCATTAAGGTACACCTTTTTTCTTCTATACCCAAAATACAGGATTGCACAGTGCCATGTTTTCAACTGAAAGCTACAGTTTAAAAGGAAGCTTGAGGATTCAGCAACAGCGTGTCAAATGAAAAAGAAAAGTTGAAGGCCTTTCTATGATACTCTCCCTCATGTTTAAACTACTATTTTTCTTTCTCCCATCTCTTCCTGAGGTTTTGTTGAGGCAGTTCTTGGTGGATGGGGAGAACATCATTAACGTGTTCTAATAGCTGAGACCATTACACCATTACTGGGGTGGCAGAAGCTGACGTGCACCCACTGACCATTACCTTGAGTTTGCCTCTTCTCAGCTGTCCCTGTTTTGCTCATACCCGTAATCTATTAAGACAGCATGATGTGAAACAAGGAACTTTTCCCTGGCACAGGTAAATGCTTCAAGCTGCCTTGCCTGGCATTTTTGTTAACGGGTTGTGGCTGGAGATCCCAGAAAGACAGTGCTACACACAGGCCATGCACTTCTCATGTTCCTGCTTACAATAGAGGTCTCTGGTCAAAACTTAACTAATAGCTAGCATGACATTTCTGGAAGGAGGTAACTCTGTAACAAAACATCTTTTAGTCATAATATAAATAAGCTTTAGGAGCTTTAGGTGTCTACATTCCACCGCAAGCTGGGTCTTTAATTCCCCTAAATTCTTCAAAAATCCTAAGCTTTGTTCATGCAATAATCAACATCATCTCTGTCCTTCAAAAATTTGCAACTAACTAAGCCCCTTAATTCTGGAATTAGCTCTCACTAATGCAGATGAAGACACTAGGGAACCTGATCAAATTTAAATCTGGGCCATGTGATAAATTTACGAGTGATCTTTAAATTTTATCAGAAGATTGCTTCTGGAGTAATTTCTTAGAAATTGAATCCAGCTATTAGCAGTAGGTATTAATTTCCCATGAAAATGATCTGAGCTTATAAGCCAAAATGTTGGTTTTTAAGAACAAGCTAAACATGGTTCCAATAAATTTTATGTTCTTTTAAATTGCTTGATCTCAGACTTGGTATTACAAGTCCTAGAAATAACTACACATTTAAAGCTCTTTCTTCCACTATTAAAGCATGGGAAAATTCAAAGTACACTTACTCATTTTTATTTGTTTCATCCTTCTGATTTCTTAGAAACAAGAAATTGTATTTATGGGCCCAAATATATTGGTACACATTGAGCACCTACATTAATGTGCTCTAAATTAATGTGTTATGAATTTCTAACGTAGACAAGGAAGTATAAATATTGACATTTTCCAGCTGGACAAGCTGAGACCTGGCCTTCTGTTACCTTACAGTGGGACCCACATCACACACTCACTATGTGGAGTCCAATGCAGGATTTCAAAAAGCACTAATTGACATAGTCTAGCAATCCAGTTCACTTCTTCCAGGCATATCCATAAGTTCCTTGGGAAAACACCTGGCAAAATGTCCAAAACTAGTTACCTATTGCATTTAGAATGGAGTTGTGAATGCTGTGGAATAGTAATATTTGTAGCCCTGTGCAGTTCTGGTGTGTGACACCCTTCACACAGTCTATCTACTATGTGTCAAGTGCTTTATCGATGTGAAAAAGCTGCCCTTCTATGGATGTGGCAGAGTTTCATGTATCTTTGGCAAACTGGGCAAATTTTCTTATGCCTGATGTGAGAGAAATGATATGAACAGAAAGGGTGGAGAATTGCTCACAGAAAAAGATGGAGAAATTAAGAAAAAAATCTTTTGTTTGTACAGGCTTCCATATGATGATACTTCAAAGACAAAGGGCAAACCAGTTAGTGATAGAGGCAGGTTCAATATTGCCTCTTCTGTTCAGGAAAATGGTGAAGCTGATCTGCTGAAGGGGTTTGACTCCCTGAACATGGAAAAGAATTCCAAACTTCTGAAGCACAGAAAAATTAATGATTTACCGCAGATAGGTATGACTCCACAGAGACACCACCTTTTCTTTTTGGTAGTGGACAATCCACTATATACAAATAAAACCAAATAGACATAAAGATCTTAAAAAAAAATGCAAACAAATATACACAACATATTCTTGTTCCTAAATTTATCCTAAGGCTCCAGGTGACAAAAACAGGGAAAGATTTGTTTCAAGAGGATTAAAATTATAATGAATTCTGCTCAAGCATCAACCTACACCATGTTTCTATGGAAAGCAGAACAAAGTCAGAGAGAGGTCACAGTCACTGCTTATTTATTTACTTGTATATTTTGGAGGTAAGGAGGGTGATGGGAAAGGGATTGTGAAAAAAAGTAGAAAAGAATGATACACAAAAGAAGCAAAGGGGTAGCTAACCTGACATTAAAAGGACTAGAGGTTGGGTTTAGAGAAAGACTGTAAAGACACCATGGGCTAGAGGAATTTTTTCTGTTCCTGAAGTTTGTGGCATTTCCTGTTTGAGTTCTGCATCTTTCTGTGGATTGCTGGCAGTTTTCTGCAATTAGCTGCGATTTGTTCCTCTTCACATCTGGTACAGTTTCTAACTCCTGACTCAAGAGTGTCAATGTTTTACACTTTTCTGATGGGTCAGGACTGCATTTCTGCTGCATCCCACCTAAATGAGTAGGACTTCAGAGAGCCCACAGGCTTTCATGGAGTGCAACTGGGGTGAGAAGATAAACAGATGTGCAGCAGACAACAAGGAGGAGTTTGCTACGCAGATCAAAGTACTCAGAAGTGGCATCACTAGCTCCAAATTATTATGACCCTTTGCTGTGAAAGAGGTAGGCTTTTAAAAGTATTTGAGGCACCATTTTGCAAAGAGGTTAAGTGTGTGTTTAACTTACAATGCTGAAGTCTCACTTGAATCAATAGGATCTAAGTGTATGTCTTGGCATATGCATTGTGTGGTGTGTTGTGAATATTTTGCAGACATTGATGGTTCTGTGCCTATAGAAAGGCTAGCATAGGAACAAGTATACTCCAACTACACAGAATAAGGGTATCCTTGAAAGTTTCTCATTTGAAACTCATTTTCATGGACGGAGACATCAAACATAATATAATCAAGCATAGATATAACAACATATGATAAAACTTTATGCAAATGGAAATGAAACATGATTTCTAATGAATAGCGTGCTTTTGGAAAAGGTCTTTATACTGTGTGAGAAGTGCCACATGCCACTTTTATGTATTCCTACAAACCATCATTTTCTAGAGGCAGTCATTGACTGAAGGTCTATAGAGAAGAGTTTTTTCCATGCTTTCAGACAGATGAAATATTTTCCTTGTGGAAACTTCTGGGCGTCATAATGTCTTCAGAAAAGTTTAAAATTATTTTCCACTTGGTGGCATATATACGATGAAGGCTCTGTGACCAGCTAACAGTGGTCCTGCTGAAGAGGAACAACTGGATGACACACAGATTATCTGACCCCAGTTTAAGGAAGCACATTGCAGACAGGCATTCCTGTTCAAAAGAAGCATAGGCCATCTACACCAGATAGGCTTGAGGTGATGGGGGCATGCCTTAAGCAAAATTCAAGAAGTCCCTACTTCACATTTAGAAAGTATTTTTCTATGTTTTCTCATGACTGGTGCACCTCCAACCTCCCCACCTTCTGCCTACTCCCCATCCCTACAAGTCCCTCTTCCTCAAACCCGTTCAGCTGTACACCAGCTCTAACCTTATCACTGTTTATACCCTTGTGGTGACTTATTTGTGTCCCACCACAATCTTCAAGCACCCCTTGTGATGCCACAGTGCAAGAACAGACTCAGAAGCTGTTTCCATGGCCAGGCTATTGCAGAGGAACATGCTAGGAGGAGGACTAGATGGGACAGACTAAATAATCCTGGAGCACTCAAACACATGGGGCCTATGCAGCCATTTAAGCTGCTTGAGCTTTAGGCCAGCTTTGTGTCAGCATTTCATTTTTTCCCATAGAACAGATGCTTGTTTTATGTTGTATCTTCCATATTCTCTCAGTATCGAGCATTTCGCAATTAACTCCATCCATGACAAATAAAACCTGACAGAACTCAGTGCATGGGAGACAGATGTAAATGAGCAGCATTGCTTTGACCAGCTGTATCTGGCTGAACCTCAGCAGCAAGCTGTCTGTCAAACTCTGCCATTAAAAAAAAACAAACCTCACGTCTTGTGAGCTGGTGTGTGTGTGTGCTGCAGAGGCCTTTGCTAGAATAGCTACCATGCCAAAACGGGGAAGGAGAGAGCCTGTGATAGAGCAGCTGCTGCAACTCAGTGCAGCTTCATTTAGCCTTTCCCCTCCCACAGCAAATGCTAAATCTACCCCCCCTAAAGAGGAGTTCAAACTATGAAGATATTCCCCACAGAAGAGGATTATAAGGCCCTGTGATGAGCCTGGAATGAAATTAAAAATAGCCTGTGAAATGAATGTGCTTTTCTTAGTCTGCTTTGGGAGGTTTCGTGAAGGAGGTTTTGCTTCTCAAAGCAGTACGTGTAATCTCTCATGGATAGATCCCAAGTTGTCCGCTGTGTAACAAATGTAGATGGCTGTTCAAAAGGAATGTGGTCGTCTTGTCTGGGGTCTTTTTTGTGGTGCCAGGGCAAGGGGAGCGTGTGTGTGCATGTGAGTATGTGTGTAGGAAAAGGAGGGCTCAGCCAGTCGATCAGATTTCATTAGGCTTCTAACTGCCAGCTTTAGGCTAGTGGTTTTGGAATATGACTTGGGATCATTTCAAGTATTTTCAGCTTTGAAAAGCAAGTTGTTGTAGTTTCTAATTAAAAGGGAGGAAAAAAAGGCCCCTTTGTCAGTTAATAAATAATGGTCATTGACACTTCAGTTCAAAAAAACAGGAAACTGGAGCTTTCCTTTCTCCCATCTCTGCTAAGGGCTCCTGGCAAGAGGCGGTGTCCCCAGCAGAGGACCACCTGTGGCTCGGGAGCAGCCAAGTTCTCAAGCTGAGATAGAGGAATTTTATACATGACCATGATGTCCACTTCCACTCCAGGCCATCTTGAGACCAGATGCGTCTCGACTTTCAAGATATAGAAGAGGAGGGTGCCAGATTTACAGTATAAAACACCTTCTTTCAGCATTACTCAGTCTGTGGGATCCCTGGCTGCTTATTTTATCCCTCGTAATATCAGAAAAGAATATGGATCCTGCCAAGTTTAGTAGTTTCATGTAAAGCACTGACAAATGACCTTAGATGGTAAATTCCCTGGGAGCTCTCTTACGCCTGCAAAGTACCATGCACACTCCTGCTGAAGTATATATAACATAGTCTCAAGCATAGGGAGAAGATATGCTTAACATTTCTTTCACTTCTTGCCTCATTCGCGTCACTTATTCCATCATGTTGTGAATCATGCTATCCATCCACTGATGCCAATGAGAAGGATGGATTTTGAAGTATATCTAAGCACAGACTCCCTTGCTTTGTGGCAACATAGTTGGTATGGGTACATTTTTAAAGGTGCCTACCACAATTTTATTCCCAAAACTGTGGCAGCTATGTAGATCCAAAGGCTGCTGAGGCCTGTTAAGTCAAGTGAGATAAATTGCCCCATAGATGTTCTTATCTCTTTCTAGTGCCTGCAGAAGAAGCCCAGGCAACCAGCTTATACACAGAGACTGTTACTTACATGCCTAAAGTCATATGAGATGAACCCAGCCCATCTCCCTAAGTTACTATGGAAAATTCTTACCCTTGCCTAATAGCATCAAAATTATTTAATGTAGCTGTTTTAGTATCTTCAGAAAGTTTGGAAAACAGTAGCACCTTCATATCTTCTCCAGATACATGGAGCCTGAGATCCTACACACCTGACACTGTTAAACTGAAACTACAGATACAATTCATCCTCAGTTTAATCAAGGGAATAGGAAGTTGATAGGACTTGTATCTGTTATGCTAGTGCTATACGCTGTCCTAGAATTCACCATATGTAGGTGTCTGGAATTTTTATGTGTAGAGATCTGCAGACACTAAAGGTGAAATTAAAACCTAGCACTAAAATTAACCATGGCTAGAGAGAGCACTACACTCACTGGTTTTTCTGTGGCTCATGTGAGTGTAAGCATGACCAGGAATAGCTAAGCTGAGCCTTGTACCTCAATGTGAGAAAGGTGATTTAGTAAAAATTTCTCTGGTCTTTCACTTTTCTTCTCTGTTCTATTTCTGTGACAACGATCCAAAAAAATTTGGAAGGGTCCCTTCATAGAAGCTTTACATGACATCAGCTTTTCCTGTGATCAGCTCAAAAAACAACTGCAAGAGGTATATATGGAAACAATAAAGACCTACTGTTTTTTATGGAAGTATAATGCCATCCAAGTAAAATCCACCATCTATGGAAACTTTCATTAAAAACATAACTCTGAAAGACTCAGTACTAGTAATTCAACAAAAAGAACCCTTGTTTTCTAATATAAGTGAGAGTCCTGTAATGTCAGGGTTATCACAGAAAAAGTTATTCACAAACACATCAGAGAGAAGCCTGCATGTGAAGATAATGAAGGACAGATGTTATCTCAGGGAAGATGCTGAGCTTAAGATTTTTTGAGATGGAGGCTCAAGAATAAGTGGTTTATGCATCATATGCCATTGCAAAGATACATATATATTTTTTTTTAATTATACTCAGAAATATGCCTGTACTTTACAGGGAACACAGAACTTCTTGGGCCAGAACAAGCTCTCCATCAGCTGCTGACAATGTGATAAACTGTCCCCGCTCTTTTTTCTCTGTCTGAATGTCTTTCAGCTCCCTGTACCCAATCCTCCACCAGTCCCAGAGCACATCTGTAGGAGTTAGGAGAGGAGTGAGAAAGTCTTCTTGCCTGGTTGGCACAGGAGAGAAAGGAGGTTTCAGGGCACTCTGTGGGCAGAGGGTGACCTGGGGGGAACTCCTTTGCACACCACTGGCAGGGGAATCACAGGCTCACCTATGTGGAAAAATTGGGTACTATTGTCTGAATTTAGTCCCGGCTCTAAAGGGTTACAAATGTAAGTGGAAGAGGCTCTGAAAACTCCTAGGAGAGCTGAAAAGTAATTTTACAAAAGCCCGAACCCTCATGCACACCTGGTGTCTGTCCACTGTGGTTAAACAACTCTTTTGTATCTTCCACACATGGAAAATTAAGCTCAATTTATCAGATTTATCTCAGTGTATGTACAAAAATATGATTGCTGAATAAGTGGCTGATAGAAATCCTGGAATAGCCTATAAAGAATTAAATGCCCTTCGAGAAATATACTTATTATTAAGGTAATGAGGTAATATTAATTCAATGAAGGGGCAACAGCATAAACGCTAAAGTTCTATCATGGGTAAGGATTTGGCTACAAAGCAAGAAGAAATAGTCAGCTTTCAACATGGGAAGTGATTATTAATGTTTATTTTTAATGAGCTGAAAAAAACACTACAGTGTAAAAACTTAGATGTCCCCGTGTAATTTAGATCAGAATGAAACGTGCTTCTGCAACTGTCAAACCGAGGATCAAAGATGGCTTGCATTCATTTTAGATGACTAACTTGTTTATTTTTTCTGATGTTTTCAATTATGTTATTGAAGCAAAAGGTTTTGTTTTAGTTGCATTGAGTAATAGAATGCCCACTGTGCTTTTAAGTGAAGAATTAGTTTGGGTCTCATAAACCGTTATCTTTGGCAGTTTTCAGTGCCCAGACCTGCTAAAAACACAGCTGCTACATATAATCTGCTGACATTATTTTATTTTTTTTTATACTGGTACGGAACCCTGTGAAAGGGTCTTTAAAATATTTAGCAGGGGGTTAGATAACTAAGTTACAGACCATGGCTATCATGTAAGCACTCACTGCTTACACGGTAAGTACACTGGGTTTGATAGGTAATACCTTGTACCTACTGTAATTGCTTGTTCTCGCAGATTGCAGAGTAATCCAGAAAGAATTCTATAGTCACTCTAACAGAAAACAGGAGAGGTTGCTATGTGTACATTCCTTCTCTGATAACGCAGGCGTAACAAAAAAATTAAGTAGGTGTGCCACAGACCTGTTTATTTCCCACAATACAGTCTGGTTGTTTCAAAGCAAAGACATCAGACATACTAGTGTGGAGAGAAGCCCTGGAGTAGTACAACAAGTTCAGACAGGTTCAGATAATAGCAAAACATATTTACTGCATTTCAGGTGCACTAGCTGAAAGCTTAATGTTGACACTACCCATTCCTTTTCAAGGCTGAAATATATTTTGGCCTGAACAAGGTATTTCAATTTTAATAGTTTTGGGGGTTTTATCTGTGGTTTTTTTAACATATGTTCTGTTCACTTCGTTTCTTTAATTTATGTGTGCTACTTTATCAAACATTATTTCTCTTAGTTTTTCTGGTTATATAAGCAAAATTCTTAAATTTGCCTATGGAAGAGAAACACGATTTATTTAAGGAGGATGAATCACTGTTAGCTTTATTCACTGATGATGTACAGTTACCAATTTTAAAAGTTCCAAGTTGGATCTCAGAAAGATTAGGTGTAACCCACTATTGGACCTTAGTTTATTAATTAGAAAATGTTAGTTTCATGAATCCCTTGACAATAGCCTTCCTATGATGTATTTACACATCATAAAACAAGCACAGAACAGGAAGCAAAATAAAAAAGCCTGTGCAGTATAAGAACAGATGAAATCCAATGAGCAGCTCAGCTGCAAGAAATACTTCAATTAACTGCATGCTTACAATTTACTCCATCCCAAAGCATTTTTATGCTTTCAAGGATGACCGACAATTATATTCAAAGAAAGAAACTTCTTCACTCATATTTGCAGTATGCACACAGAACAAAACATTCACGGACACTTGCGGTGGCTGTGCTTGCAGCCGTGCCATGAACACCACATTGCCTTTGCCAGCTCTTATTTTGCTTGTGATCACCATAAAAGATGCAAGTCACCCTGCACTGGCTCAAGTGTAGTGCTGGCTTTTTGCTATACTATGGTGAGAAGACTCACTGGGGCAAGACACAATTCCTCTCTTCAAATAAAGGGAATGAGCAATAGCAAATGGATCAGAGAGGTAATATCCTGACAGAGTTTATCTGGGGTGAGCTGAAGCTTCTTCTTGGTACACGGCCTAGGAGACCACACTTTCTTATGGGAATGTGAAGGGAGGGGAAGAGGAGAGAAAAATTTTAATAACAATTTTAAGGAACCCAAACTATTTTCATTAGTATTTGTCAAGTGCGAGAAGTTCTGGAAGTCTAACTTCACTCCATTTCTTAAAACCAGGCCTTCTAAAATGAAATATTGCAAGTGTACCAATCTGATATTGGTTAGCCATAGTATTGCTAACAACTACCTCATACCTCGAATCTTGGTCAAGGGTTTCAGTTTGCACAGGAAAAGGCTGGCAGTACCTGTAGCCTTTGCTTCAGGCTAAGCCTCTCAGGTTGTTCTCCATGTTTGTCATCTTTCTAAATGCAGTCTTTTTACAAGGTTCCCCGATTTCATTCTTTCCATATGTTTTCTACTTGGCTTTTGCACAATCGCCTGATTTTGCAGGGCTGGGTTCTGCTGTCAGAGAGAGGGGTGGGCCGTGCCCTTCCCGGTGCCACCTTCTGGGACCTGAGCCCTGGGGCTCCCAGCACTTTCCCCCTTGGCGCTCGCTACCCCACCGAGGAGGCAGTGTCACCCTTGCTGTCCCTGCAGTCTCCAAAGAGCCACTAGAGCCTTCACTCTGCCTCCTGTCTGCCCTGAGCACATATGGGAGAATTGAGTCCCAGTTGCACAAATGGGCACTCTTCAACAGCCAAGTTAGTGCCAGGCAACTGATAGAGTGCATTTAAATTTCTGAAGCCCAGGAGGCTCAGAAAAGACAGCCAGGTGCATGTGAGGCAACTTAAACTGGCCAACAGGGAATTCCCAGGCAAAAGCAGGATTTAGCTCTTTTGTAAAAGGTGGTTCATCTGCAAATTTTTGAGTAGAGGGACAGAGAATTCCTTTAACATATACTTCACAGCCACAAATCATTTTCAGAAGTAGGGTAAATGCCAAAGTGGTGTTAAAAAAAGCCAAGAGAGGAAGGCTGTCATCGTAGTTGAAATAAACGCATCGAATCCTTACATTCAAGTCCTCCTTACACCTGATTTAGAGCAAGGCTTTGAAATAAAATTGCTTTCCTCCCCAGAGAACTCCCTTACACTTAGACCATAGAATAAGGTGAGCAGAGTCTTTGTTTGTTGAAGGCGATCCACTTTACACACATTAGTAGCTGTATGAGCAGAGGTTGGCATCTAAATATAGTCATTTTCACACTCTGTCCAAGCTCAATGAATATTTAAGTATTTTTTACACAGTAGGACAAGAGAGGCTGAGAGGATATCAGAACTGAACAACTCTAGCTTTGCAGTGGTTAGAGGATCTAGGTTTAAATCCCACCCACAGATCAGGCAGAGGAAAGATCTGCATTTGGATATCCCCATCCTGCCTAAGCCCTCTCATCATTGACTTCTCAGTGATGAAGGACAGGGGAAGACATGGGCTTTAATCATGTGTTTTGCTTGAAAAGCATCACATACATAGGCTCCTTAAAGGAATTGAGAAGGAAGACATAGTATCATATTTCTGCAATGTGCTAGAGCTTAGGCATGAGTTATACACTTAAATGTTTTATGATGTCAGGATTTAGACAGAAACATGCAAGAATTTAGGCCCTGAAGATTTTAAGCATCAAAGGTAAGCCAGGAAGGAGTATGAGCTGAATGGACAGAAAGGTAAGTTTAATCAATCTCTCCAAACTTTCCCAGCTTGAATTTGTAACAGAAGAAAGATGTCTTGATTTGCAGTCACTTGCTCTAGTGAGAAATCTACACTGAAACAAAAATCGATGTAACCTCTGGCAAGACCTCTTGTGGTTTTCAAGGAAGAGAAAAATTCTCAGCAGGTTTATAGAAAGGCTGGATCTCCTCATTGGAATTCTTTGGCTGCCATATGTTAAAACTATACACACACAGCTTATCTCAAAAAAACACAATATGAAAAACCACATAATTCAGAAGTTAGGAAATGGTAGACTTAAGGGCTGTCTTTGTGACAATAACCCAGCTGGTTTGTGCATATGCATTAAGGTAGGATCCCAGATCACCCTTGCATTGTCTAATGCTCAGCACGGATGGGGTGTCCCTAATAAGCAGGTATTTAAAAATTTGTTTTCTCCGTGTGTTTAGTGTTTGGTCCCCAGCCGTATTTACTGCAAACTGTTTAAACGGTAGTCAAGACAGTATTGATGGTTTTTTCTGTGCTTTTTCCTGCGATCCTCAGGACTGTAGTGCCTATGTGGGACAGCGTCTGTATATTTCCCAGCTCAGTGGAAGCTGGCAGCACAGAGCGGGCTCTGGCATTGTGCCTCCAAGTCTCAACAGGAGAACCTGGACTTCTTCAGCAGAGCTGTTTCATCACCATCTGTACACTTAACAAGTCAGCAGGTCTTGGAAGCAATTAAATTAGTTAGTTAAAATCCCTTTGCCATATATACATGGGGGGGGTGGGGTGGTTGTTAAGATTACTCTTTTGCATGCTTCAGTTGGCAGCCTTAATAACGTCATCACAGCTCAGTAATTTTCTAGCTTGCTTTTTTTTCAGGACAAAACTTTGAGACATAGCTGGTTGAGGATGATGCCTTCTTTTAGCTATTTGAGGAACCCTTTGGGACTATTTTCAACTCCAGGGTCCCTCGAAGGGAGTGGTCTCCACATCTTCACATGGATAACAGTGCTTTCACAGTTGGCTCTTCTGTGGTGCTGCCAACAGCAATGGGGACAGACTCTCTGTACATGGTCATCTCATAGCTGCCCTCGACTTCAGCAAAGAAATTACCATCATACAAAATACTCATCAAGCAGCAGTTTAAGATCCCAGCACAGACAAATTTTCTTGTCTTTTCATGCTGCTTCAGACCAGCCACACCCATTCCAGCTATTTGATTCTTGTGAAATATTTTTTTGTGATCCTTGAGCACATGATAAAAGTAAACTCTATGGTTTCTTTTGTTTCTGATAAATCTTTTCATGTTTGCCCAAAGTACCAGATACATCCTATAAATTTTCCTCAGTACTTCCCTTGACAAATGATGAGTGGACTTCAAAAGGCAAAGAGATTTTGGCATCTTTAAGCACCAATCCGAAGTAGAGATGCTCTGAAGAGCCCACAGTTTCTTTCTCAAAAATCTTTCTGAAGGCTTTTGCATTTACAAAACTTACAAAAAGAGTAGTTAAATTGCACTGTGCATCTCATTTAAAAACAGAAGCCTGTTGCTTCTTCTTTAGTATTCTCTCAAAAAGCATGAAAAGAGTTGTTTCCTCAGGGTAGCTGAGCTCAGAGTATAGCTGGAGTTCTATCCTCTACCTGTGGTGTTTGATATCTTCTCTGTTCCTGTTTTTAGTACATGGGCAAACTTAAGACGAGGGCACAGTGAATATTGCCTCGCAATTTACCTTAGCCTGTGGAGTCACGGTGTGGTCTGAAGAAGGGATGGCAGCGTGGCCTAACCAGAGATGGTTTCTCATGGTATTTCTGGCTGTCTTCTGGCCTGAACTCAGGAACCACAGAGTCATGTAGGAGTTATTAGCATGGGGTTGGAGGGTTTCAGCATTATTTTCTTCAGGTCAAGGGTTTCACCTATTAACTTCAGCTTTTCCTGCGGAAAATCTTATGCTGGTGATTCACAGAACGGAGAGTAAGTGAAGGGACAGATTAAAGGAAATATTATGTGAACTGTTTGTTATGTACCTGGGCTCTTCTCTGCCACTGTAATTAACGCTCTTTTACTGAAAACTATGGTCAGACTCACATAGGAGAACATCAGACCCTTGCTTTTATGTGAGGAGAAAGTCAGGTACACTTAGAGGTTATAAAAACTGCCTGTTGCCTGACCCGGATCTTAGCTCTGCACTAATAGATTCATCAGTGCACGTTTTCCATTTTTTATTAATTCCCTCTTCTCTGTCCTACAACGTAACAGACAGATCAGCCTAAAGTACTGATAATTGCAGCCAGTTGGTTCCCGCATCTCACTGAAGTGGCTCTGAGGGCCGAGTCCTTTCCTCCATCTCCTCACCGAAGCCCTGAGCACTTGGAGGAGGTTTACCACCCTTACAGAGACTCTTTCCTGAGAGCTGCCATGAAGGGAAAGAACATCTACTGACGGTCTGGGCCTACAGACCTTGGTTGTTAAGGGGGCTGATTCTCTGTGTTCACGATAAATCACTCGTAAGTGCTGCAACTTACTGGCAATTAAAGCTGGAGTCCTGTGTATTCTTACTTCTTGCTATTAAGATCTAATGAAAAATGAAGCCATGTTTCCTTGCAAATGGACGGAGAATGCAAAACTGAGCCAGAGTTTGAGACTGAAACAATTGTGTGTCTTACAACAATTTTGGGAAGCTGGGCTTAATCTGGAATTTTCCCCATAGTAATTCAAATTATTCATCTAAGTGACTTGAGTGACCTTTTTGTGGCAACACTCATGTTGCTATGGCAAGGTTTGTATTAATATTAAAAGGTGCTGTCAGACCGCATGCCTCCACTGAGACATACAAACACTTGAAGGCGGGAAATCTGCCAAGATATTCTACACAGTTAGGAAAAGGAATGTATGGTTAATCATTGTTTTGCTCAGAAGGAAGCCACAAGAGATACATTTGTACCTTATGTATGCACCACTCTTCAAGCACCAGAACAGAGCAAGGCCCAAAACTGCACAGAGTTGCTTGCAAATATTACAAAAACATTTGAAAATACAAATGGTTTGACAAGAATTTTCCATAATTACAGGTATCTATGTTTACTCTCAAAAGAGGAAGCAAGACAAAGCTCAGAAAGATATATTTTCAGTCTCAATTATACCTAAGAAACTTCACTGACTTTACTGGATTTGCAGAACATTTGGAAATGTGCCAAAAGCCTATGAAAGCAGAAAATACCAAAAAAAGTTATAATTATTCTAGAAGGTTCTTTGCAACGTTTGAGGCTCAAATACCACTTTCTTAACTCTCTGTGATCCCACATTTAGGAATAAATATTTTTCAGCATTACCGCTCTTTAATCTGAACACTTTCTATACCCTACTGTCTTCAGGTTTACATGAACACCAGTCAGTACATGTGGTTGATCTATGGATATATTTCATATACGTTCCATAAGCAATAAAGGGTTAAACAAATACCAGATTCAGTTAATTGTTTTTGAGAGCCACAAAACCTGATTTTGAGTTTGGCCTGGGGGCATAACTCTGGGTACTGCCCAGACCAGTGATGTGATGGATGGCAAACACTTCTGTATTTACAGTGGCACAGTGCCCAGCCTTTATACTGTCTGCTTCCTCCTCTTCACAGCCCATGAGGTCTTCAGTTATTTTTCAAAATTACAGTCCTCAAATGATGCCAGAGTGCCAGACTGTAGCTGAGACATAGATGTCTCCAGCATACCCTCTTATTTTATGGGAATTGTCAGTCTCTAGATAATGAGCCCCAATAAGCGCTAATTAGCAGAAAGCCTTGTTATATCCCTAATAACAGAATGGTCAGTTGTAAATCAGTAGATGAGGTCATTATTTTCAATCAGACTCTTCTGTCAAACACCAAAACTTCATAGCTAAGAAAGCAGAGACTTTTTACAAACCACTAATTCTCATTCACTTCATAAGTAGCTTAGCAGAGTTCACATGAACATATGAATCATTCTATTTATCTTCTTTCATCAATTTATTTTATAACTGTTCCAAAGAAAACTCTTTTATAACAGTGATTTATAATGTAATAAACTTTCCAGTATATATTTGTACTATTATTGTTGCAAAATCAAGATCTCTTTTTTTTTTTCCTTACTGTTTTTGAGGAAGTGAATATTTGGATTGTGAATAACTATTTCAGACCTATTAGCAAAAAAGTTCAGAATCCCTTTGGCTAATACAATGAACAATTCAGCAACTTTATGAACGAGTAGTTTTTGCAGACATACCTGTGGGTGGAGACAGATGCAGGTAAAGAGAACAAACCTATTTTATGTTTAGGTAACAGAGTTTAGCCACTTACTGAGCAGTGAGGCTTTTTTCTTTACTTTTACACTATTGGGCGAGAATGGATTTCCTTAAGAATTCACATGCACTTAAAATGTCTACTATCTAGAGCACACTGAGGACTGAAACTTTTTAAATAATGCACAGAACAGATGCAACAGTGCCACTGACTAGTGTGATTCAGCTGTGGTTTGTGGAGAGCCATATAGGTCTGTGATAATACCGCTGTTCCCATGCTTACTCTATCCTTGAGATTTCAAATATAAAGGCCTACTGACATCATCCACTGCATTGATTTCTCTTATGCCCGCTAGGAATTGAAGAGAAATCATGAAAATAGAGATTTTAAAGTTAGTAGGAGACAATATCAATGAAAGAGAATGGAGGATGAAGCCTACTGGAAGTTTTATGCGTAGAGAGTGCATGTCTGCATACAAAATAGTCCTTGCTGTAACAGCATTGATATCAGAGTTTAAGCCACTTATGAAATTTGTTGATAAACAATAACTTTTGGTTACCTACAGCCTGTGAGGAATATAAAACCTTTTTGTAACTTACAAGGAGATTCAGTATGAGATGAGATAATTGTTTCTAGTATAGGGTTGGGGGGGCAGTTCTGCATCAGGATTTTGCATTGTGCTGGGCGGAAACCTCTCTTATACTTAACTGGAGTTCATTGTGCATTGCTGCTTCTGTAATGGTAGAGGAAGCAAACTTACAAAATATTTGTTTTCGATAAGAACAATAAGAGTAATATGCAGTAACTCTTTAAACTTTCACTTAAAAACTATTTTTAAATTATATGCAAAACATCTGTTACAGATATTCAAATATGTGGGACTGTCTTCCAGATGTGGAATAATGTTTATCAAAGGATGGAACAAAAAGCAGTTATCACTGAAGTAGGTCAAGAGGGAGGTCTCTGAATTACACAGATCTACCAGTGCTTCACAATAGGCAAGGGGTTATGAAACAAGCATGTGATTATGGTCAATATAACTTTATTTGCCTTATGAATAGGGTACTTAACAGGACGCATCACTAAGACAAACTGGGATTTAGTGGAGTACACTGTAAATAACAAGCAGCCTTACGCATACAACCTGTGTTGCGAGTACATTCAACTTGAAGAGTATCTGTCATGTTAACATGCATATTAATTGTAGTGTTTAGGCACAGCTCCATCTTGAGTCACACCTTCCTCGAAGGAGTTTTGAGAGATGAAAATACTTCCCAGGACTCCTGAGCTTGTGCTGTGAACTCGGCATATGCACCAGCTGCAAGCCTGTGCTTTGTCGCTCTCGGTGGGCTGGTCCCGTCTCAGCGAGACCATCAACACCTTCTGTGAGCAGAAACCTGTGGACCCCAAGTCTGAACACAGCCCCTACTTTATAGCCTTGCTAACTAATGTCACCCTTTCTACAAAGGCTTTCTCTTAAAATTTGGGCTTCCAGCCATGTCTTTAAACTGCTTATGTATCCTCTCCTCTGGAATTAACCATTTCCCTTTGTTTTCTGATTCACTGACGCATCTGTTTCTTCTGTGCTGCTTTTATGGACTTTCAAGTCATCTGGTATATGCAGTTTTCTCATACTGTATGTGCAGCCATTTATTTTACTGCCATTATTACAGAGTTTATTTCTCCCAATAAATGGATGTCAGAATTTTAAGAGGGCCACAGCATCAGAGGCATTTCAGGATTCTGAGATCATCCTGATTCAATCTTTTCCTGTTCAGATGATAGTGCAGACGAGGGCTGTCAACTGACCCACTAAAGCTCACAAACCTTTCATAATATATTGGAGGTCCCAAAAGTCATGTGAAGCTGTAAATATTGCATGGTTTCAATGTAACCTTTTCTGATCTTGAAATCAAATGTGAAAGCTAAATGAAAATATCAAGAGTGATGAGGTGAAGGCTCCCTTCGCCAAAGCTAAAGAAAGTGCTTGTCTGGGATCATGAAAGGAAAACTTCTAACCATGCACTCTTTAGCAGTGCACTGCAATAACAAATGATGGTAGAACGTTGCATTCCAATCAAAATCACTTTGATCTTTGCTTGCAAGCAGAGGTATTCTGTGTCCAGATATATAACAATGAGGTTGTACTAGAATTCCTATCATGCTCCTCCAGAACTTCTCAGTCTGCATTACAAGTGTCTAAATGAAAGGGTCAGCTTTCTGGAATTGCTCACTATTCGACAGCTTCACATCAATTCAATATTTAAATGCCTTTTCTTTTCAGTAAGGTATAACACTTTATAATTGAGAACCTAACTGACATCAGACGTGAGAAAAATAGTTAGATACTGTCCTTCTGATAGATTAATAGATAACATGTGCATTCTTCCAGTTTGAAGTTTCGAGCTTTACTGCTTCCACCTGTGTTGCCACCTGGTTCTTGATTTCATGGTTCTGTATTTTTTTATATTCAGCTCACTTCTAAAGCAACACAGTATCTTTAGTCCTACTTCCGACGGTACTTCAGTAAATCCACTCCATGATTTGGCAGAGTAGGATGATTAGGTATTGTTGGTATATTGAAGCAGCAAGTAGACCTGGTTTTAATATCTGAACAAATCTGCTTTGGCAGAAGGCCAGAAAAAAGGGAAGGAAACAAGCTCATGACCTCCAGGCAATTGCTGGCAGCTCTTTGGGGAGGCTGCTGGGTCATGATAGTGAAAACGTCATCACTATAGGTTGTGATATTTTGTCTCTGAGAAAAAATTGTATTTTGAATTTATTAAATTGTTTTACATGTAACAAGAATTCTGTTACACTTCTAAACAGAATTATAAAACAAAATAAGGTCTTCATATATAAAGCAGATACCATCTATATGCCAATGCTTCCCATGCAGTGATCCTGGTATCTGAATACAAGAAGTACAGGGTATTGCTTCAGATCAAAACATATGCTACTTTTTCATATAAAACTGTTGACCTTTTAAAGACGACTGCTGGACTGTGAAAATACATTCTTGCAAAACAGAATCTGTACACCTTTGCATGTAATTAGATAAGCCAAACTCTTATTTACCTAAGGAGAAAGAAAAACAACTTGCCAAAATGCCCTCCCTTCCCACTTCAAATGAGTCATATGATTTCTAGCAACATCCTGGTTTTATTCAATGTTCCCTCTGTGTTGACTAAGGCACCAAGAGGTCAAGTGACTTCAAGGGTGGCTTTCCCATAAAGGCAGAGCCAGCAGCTGTCTAACGGAGAAAAACATGAAAGCAGAATAATATGGGTTGACACTGGAGCATTTAAATAACTGCGGGCAGGGAGGAGATGACATTTTCCCATTTCCCCAGAGCAGCTAAGTATTTAGAGAAGTTGTTAGTGAGATGGCTACAAGCACTGGGCTTTTCACTGAGGTGGCAGCAGTAGTTTTGCATTTCCTAGCATAGATCTCTGATCTCTAGGCAATGCAGTTACATCCATAAACATTTACCTGGTCTGCACCTATCCTCCTGATGCCAACAGAACTTTAAAATCAGTTTAAAAGGAAGAGGATAGCCTCATCATTCCTCATGAAATGTAAAAAATCCCAAGATGGAGCTAAAGCCTTTTGTTTGGACTTATTTTCTCTTTGATTCTTAAGACCAGTGCTAGACACAAAAGAGTCAATATTTGCCAACATCTACTCCGTGGCAGAGGCTGAGGTAAATAATAATCCTTTCAGCCTGAACAGAGGCATAATCTCTGTGGGGGTGGTAATGTGCAGAAGGTGTTGGAGCAGTCCAGCGCTTAACTCTTGGTTAGAGGACGAGGGCTCCTGGTGAGCAGAAGGACGGACACTGGCAGCGCTGTTCACACAGACACCGCTCTGCTGCGTTCCTCTGTGGCCTGCTATTGAAACACCATCCAATGCCACGCAGTGCTTTTATCAACACAGATGAGATAGCCGCTGCCTGAGTGAGAGCTAGGAGCAACACTCTCACTTATACATCTTGGTCTGAATATGCTTTTTTCTTATGCTCATGAGTTGTGGGTCGCATCCTGCTGCGCAGCCAACATGTGGCCGGGAATCCCAGCATCATGAGTGGGGACATGCCCACTTATGCAAGGTAGACCAAGTGGCCCTTGCGATAAACCTGGCCTTATCAGCCAAAAAGGCTGATGGTATCCTGAGTTATACAACCATTTTGAACGAAGTAGGGAAGGAAGAAATCAACTGTTAATATGTCTTGCAAAGCGGACTGGTACTGCCATGCGAGCTGTCCCCTTCCTCCCTTTGCAGACGGGGCATCACATAAGAGTTCAGCACAGCGCGCTATGTCCCCTGGCCGAGCCAGCTGCACTTCTGTCAACTCTGCGAAAACAAAACTTCACACACACAATTTCACTTTCGATGGATTTCTAGAGGGATCTTTTTTTTATATATTTTGGCCTTCAGTGCGCTCCATGCCCAGGCCTCTGTCCAGCAACAATATCTGAGGCTGCAGCAGGAGGCGAGCAAGAATTCAGATACCAAAGAAAGACATTTCCCCCTGTAAAACAGAGATGGTGATGACAATTTATTCAAAGGCAATAATACTTAGAAAGTTCCCATTAATTGGGGCAATTACTGACAATATTCATAGGCATCAGTCCAAGAATAATACTTTTGATTTGGACAGTTGCACTTTAAAGGGCCAGGAGGGAAAAAATATTAGGCAGGACAAAGTGGATCTTTGAAGCAGTGCATGAGAAAGGAACTATATGATGTTCCCTGGCATGTCTAATGCTTGCTCCCTGGCTGCTCTGTTCTGAGCCCGTTTATATAACTAAGACAAAGAACAAGTTTCTGACAAAACAAATTAATGCAGCTGACTTGTCTGCTAGAAGTGTGTCTCTATACAGCTGTTGCCTTAGTGCCAAAGGTGTCTTGTGTCAATGGACTCCTCTACCAATATGGAGTGAACAAAGACAGGGAAGAGGGAGCCCGAAACCATCTTAGGAAGCTTGTACAGTTACAGATGGATGTGTCTAAGAAAAAAAGAATGTAAATTTTTAAAGGAGGCATGGATAGAGTTTCAGGACCAATACACAAGATGGCAATATAGAAACTTCCTAATAAACTTGCCTCTAAACCTACGAATGCTTTAGTCTTTAATTTTAACATTATTCAGGCACTTAAAACCCAACCTTGCTCTGTTTCGAAGAGTGTTTTGCATAATTTCTCCCCAAATTAATTATATAGAGAGATTTTTCCATATAAGCCTCCTGAGAATAATTTCCCAGATCTCCTTCTCTGGCAGGACCAGACTTCATAAAAAATAGTGGTGATGGTGCCTACTATTAGTCTAGAATGTTTCCCTAAGAAGTGGGAAAAAAGGTTAAAATTTGTCCTCAACTTGAAGAATGCCAGATCTGTATCTTCTACCTCTTATAAAAAGGCTGCTCAGCACCTTGAGAAGTTTTTAGGCCAGTACCTTAAGGTAAAGTCACAGTTAGTTTACACTCATGCTAGTCTGAAAAGTAACATTCTTAGTGCATATGATCAAATATTCTAGTGAAGGGTATTGAGAGGAAATATTCAGTTTTGAGTTCATTGTTTAGAGTATTTGGTTCAAAGATTCCTATTCCTCAAACATAATCCTGGAAGCAAAGACTGTTTATGCACATTGAATGTCTCACCATAGAAAATGTATATGCAGCTATATATAAGGGATCCAAAGGTAAGATTCAGCACTTTAATGCTTTTGCTTTTCTTCTCTCCCCCTGAAACGGCAATCCTTTCCTGACATTATCAGAGCATAAAACAAGAGGACTGGAAAGTTCCCTTACCAAGAATATCCCATATCTGATTGCAGAGTTGCTCTCCTGATATGTGGTTTTGCAATCTTTCATCCGGACAGAAGATCTGATTTACTTCAGCTCCTAGTTCTTGTTTGTAAGCTTTAGCTACAGAGTCATTTAACAGGTCAAAAGTACCCATTCATCCTTTCAAAGAATACCTTCACTGCCATACTTTTTGGTGTCTGCATCCTTTATTAGACTGAGCATAGAATTTTTAATGTGAAAGTCTAAGGAATAGTTGTCACCTACTGTTGATGCAACTTTCCTTCTGCCATTTCCCTCAGCCTCTCTAACAGAGCTTTCTTGCTCTGTCTATTAATTAGTTCTGCTTAAAATAGATCCGCTAGCCTGAACCAGACAGATGTTTACAATGTGAGGTATTCTGAGCAAGAACTATGTGAAAGTTGTGATTTTCATTAAATTGTTCTGTTTCATTCATTTTATATCTGCTAAATTAATAAAAACTCTGGAAAGCAATATTGGAATACTTAAATTAGCATATAAACTAGTCTAAGTTAGACACTGGAGTTAAACAAAATGTTTATGAACACATTTTATGATATCACACATATACAAACAGACAGTTTGAGCACTGAGAATAAGAAGCTTTACTAATTCCCTCAAATTCTGTTGCTTTTTATATCTGCTCTTAGACACTGCAGAGGAAGCTTCTCCTCATTTACAGTTTAATATATATGAGATTGACCTACAGTAACCAGGTATTATGTAAATGGACAAATTTGAGGAGCTGGGGTGAAATTGTCTATTCAGAATTTGGTGGAAGATTTTTATCTGTTTCTATTCTTTTTAAAAAAAAAAAAAAAAAAATCACCGATTAAGGTGTATTCAGTGAGTAAAATAGCATAAGCCCACTACCATTCTTCCTTATTCTGAATATGCCTGTTTCTCAGAAAGGTTGAAATGAAAATTTCTTTAATTTTTAGAGATTTGGGAAACAGTTTTCTTCAAAGTAGTGGTAAGCTCAAACACTGGTGAACAGATGTGGTGTTAACAGTTGTGGTTGTTACAAGACATGCAGTGTGGTCAGTCATCAGGGAAAGGGTTAAATGACATTCAAAATCAGAGTTTTATTGGTTTCTGTCTGATTAAATCACTGTAAATGCCTACATTTAACAGCACCACAAGACAGTAAGATCTGAGTATCAGCTGGTGTCTGTGCTTCACCTTCCTTATGATGCAAATACACCCCAGAAAACAATTTAGAGCTTACTGCATATGGAGAGCCAGAAGTGACATGGGGTTCCAATTACAGTAAAATGAAACATATGACTAATTAAATATATATGTTTTCTATTGATCTCCACACTAATTGCTGAAAACAGATGCACATGTTTCATCTAAACAGCAATTAGCTATTGGGTAGCTATAATCTGCAGTTCTCCCCCATACATCTTTTTCTCACCTGCTGCTCCTCTTACACATTGTGGAAATACTTTCTTTCTTTTTTTTTTCAGGCTATAGGTTTCTTTTAGCTAGGAGTATGCATGAGTTCTCATGCTTGTTCATATGTCACACATAATTAGCTTTCCCTGGTAGAAAGAAATAAGCAAGTATTTTAAAAAGTAGTGATATGACATTTCTCCAGTTTTATGGGAGACATCTTAAAGATTTCCTGAGGGTGGTGCTAAGCACATTATGAAAATCACCCCTGCAAGATCTGCCAAATTAGGAATACACAGAAATGCTGCAGATGTTTGAATGGAATTAATTTTCTTGGGTATTTCTTTATGAAGAAGGTTTTCCTAAAAATATTTCCCTAAAACTGTACAGAAGTAGGAGCGACAAGAGTTTTCAATACATTTCCAGTTTTAGAAAAACATAAAATTATTGTCTAAATAAATTGGGTTTTTTTAAGCAAAAATAGAAATATAGCAGCAATTCTTTTCATTATACTAATTATTCATTATTCATTATACTAATCTAAGAAAAGTTATATCTATTTGGTAGGCATAAAGTCAATGACAAAAGACTTTTCAGAAAGAAATTCCTGAAGTAAGAATATGACTTGCAAATTTTTAGAGTTGAATAAATGTACTCTGAAATCATTCAGCCCAGCTGCATTCTTAAATGCATTCAGTTTTGCAAACAGAATTTTAACAGCAATGTAAATTACATTCTGAATAGCATAGTATCTTTAGCTGCAGTAATCCCTCTTAAAGCAAAGAAAACTTGTCAGAGTTTTTCTGCTTTTAAACATGAATGTACATTAATGATTTGTCATATAGAGTTTTTTCCCATAATTTTTAAAATTATCCTTGTAGGCATTACGCTGTTGAACATCCTTATTCACTGAAAACATTTGGAAAGATAAACAGCATAAACGAAGGAAATTCTTTAAAAAGTTTTCCATTAAATTTTCAGTGAGGTCGTTTTCTAAGAAAAAAATGCTGCTTGGAAACATTCCCCCATCAAAAGATTTCTCTTTCAGTGGACCATGAGATATGTGTGTGAATTCTTAGTAGTGTATTTTTCCAAAGGGATTGCTCTGCATTGTTTCTACACTAGGTGTAGTTACACGCTAATGAGCATTTTCATCTGCATTGTCTCAATTTAGGTGTGGGGCTTAGGTGTGTTTCAAGGAACTTAGAGGCTTATCTTTTCCTCATAGTCAAAGGGAGAAGGGTAGAAGCCTTCAGAGGGTGGGGAGAGTAAAAAGGGGAGGAAGAGATGTGGCACCTAAGTTAGATGTCTGAAATGAAACCAGGACAAATGGTTTAACCAGTGTCAGTGTTCAACCTGATGTCAATCACGTTCCCTGTATTTGTAAATATTTCCAAATATGCAACTTAAATAAGGTAAAACACAGACTGAAAGCCAATTTAAGTTTATTATGAGAATATTGTGATCAACAAAAAGCAGTTTATGAAAGCCTGTAAATTTGCAGGTGACTGTGCATTTGCTGAGAAGGTTCCTGACTTCTGGAAGAGATTGGAAAGTTGGGGAATGATTCACAAAGAGTAATGACTTAACTTGGTGAGTAACCTACATAACCAAGGATTCAGTTGGTTATACTTTGTCCTTATCTCTCTTCCAAAGTCCACAAGTTTTTTTATCCAGTGTAGGCAGAGGTGAGCCACACTGTTTTTTTAATCCTGATTTGAATGCAATCTTTCATGCAGTTCAGATGCCATTCTGTTTCTCATCTTTGCTTTGGTCTGCTTTTTGGGAATTAACATATTCATAAAATTTCTATCAGTATTGCTGAAAAGAACAAAAGCCCCCAAAAGATTCTCTCTCTCACCTCACATGGTCATTCCCCATTGATAATCAGAATTATTTTTTAATTTTTGAGGGATGAATAAACTCTACCCACATCATTATCAGGAGAAGTAGTCACATACATTTCATCAGGTGTATTCATATAGCAAGACATTTGTAACGTGAGCAAGGATGGTGAAACTAGTCATTAGTCTGGTAAGCTGGATTCTTCAATATTGCCATTTTAATGGAATAGACTCTTTTGTTTGGTAATACATATTCATTTCAACAGCAGAATCTTTTATTACAGCCATGAGAGATGGAATTTGGAGAGTTTTTTTCACATTTACACTTCAAGGAAGGTTCTGAGTTAAATACTGCATTTTTGTGGTGGGTTGACCCTGGCTGGACACCAGGTACCCACCAAAGCCGCTCTATCACTCCCCCCCTCAGCCGGACAGGGGAAAGAAAATATAATGAAAGGCTCGTGGGTCAAGATAAGGACAGGGAGAGATCACTCACTAATTACTATCATGGGCAAAACAGACTCGACTTGGGGAAAATTAATTTAATTTATTACCAGTCCAATCAGAGTAAGGTAATGAGAGAGAAAACCAAATCTTAAAACACCTTCCCCCCACCCCTCCCTCCTTCCCAGCTCAACTCCAGTCTTGATTTTCTTTACCTTCTCCCCGCAGCTGCACAGGGGGATGGGGAATGGGGGCTGCAGTCAGTTCATCACATGTTGTCTCTGCTGCTCCTTCCTCCTCAGAGGCAGGTCTCCTTGCACTCTTCCCCTGCTCCAGCATGGGGTCCCTCCCATGGGAGACAGTCCTCCACGAACTGCTCCAGTATGGGTCCCTTCCATGGACTGCAGTCCCTCAGGCACAGACTGCTCCAGCGTGGGTCCCCTGCAGGGCTACAGGTCCTGCCAGCAACCTGCTCCAGTGTGGGCTTCCCATGGGGTCACAACGTCCTTCAGGCACCCACCTGCTCAGCATGGGGTACAGAGCACAGCGGGGGTCAACCCACCACAAATTGCAATCCATATTTTTTCTAGAAAATTAGTTTCTTGCTTCACATTATGTAATCCTTTAAGGGATATATTTGAGAACCAATTTATTCTCTTTTGCCTAACTTTCAGAGTGGAATTTCCCAAACGAAAATAGATCAGACTACTTTGTTATCATACTCTGATGAAGACTTCCTTTCCTGAAACAATCAACTCCCTTTTGTTCTGTTTACATTCATGGGTCATATTGAGTAATGCCATCTGCTGACAGAAATACAGACGGGTGAGTCATACAATGCAAAAGCTAGGGCAGAAGATAAGAAATACTTATGTTAAGGACAGACTAAAGGCCAAAGATCCTGCCTCTCTCAAAGGCCCGAAGCTGATATTTAGGGAAAGAATGCATGAAAACTATAAGAATATATGTCTCATGTATCTGCAACAGTCTGTCTTTGAGGCACTTAATAGTGCTTAATAGTCCTTGATGGATTTTTCTTTCAAAATTCTTTTGTAGGATAAATCTTGTTTATTTAGATAAATCTGATAGGAATTTAGGACTCAGTACCAAGTGCATCTTGTGCTATTGAGTACCACACTGTAATCTTGTGTGTGAAAAATAATTCCTTTAGCTGTTTTTACATCGATTATAATTTCTTTGAGTGCCTCTGCCCCATCTTTTCTTATGAGAAACCGTTAGTTATTTATTGCTCATTCATTCATGAATTTCCAAAAGATATGTAAAACTTTTCACTATCCAAAAGTTATATCCATACTAGGAAAATCTCCCAGGTCCCTCTGTAGAATAATACCTCTTAAGACTACAAATTCAATAATGATCAAATCTGCCCTTTTGTCTTATGCGAAGTGAAAATCCTACTTACTTCCCTGCTTATGGATGGGCAGCGCAAAATGAGGCAGTAATGGTGTGAGAAGGATGAGAACAAAAGCAAGTTCAGTAAAACTGAAAATACTTTTTTGCAGGTCTTTATAAAAATTTGTCATCACATATACAAAGTTTTTTTCAGCAGTGGTTGCCTTATCTCTAACTAGATGTGCAGTCTTGCATAAGTAAAACAGCAGAGTTTTGGTTGATAACATCTGACCTTAAAAGAATGGTTGGGGTTTTTATTGATTTTTCTGCCTAGACTGCATTTACAGTGGGGATGATTAATTAATGAATTTCTAGTTCCAGAAAGAGATTATTGCTACTTAAACTGATTAGCACAGAAGTATTTTATGGCTTTCCAGCAATTAATCTTTATAGCTAAACTGATGTAGGAGTATCTTTCTCACTCTAACATTTCTAGTTTGTAAAGAAACAGTAGCTGACTGTTACTGATGTCAATGAAACAATAATACAGTTGTATCTGAAATGCAATGTATAGAATGTCACAGGACATTTGTATCATTTCTTAATAGGAAAATATATTAATGGCACTGTGAGTTACATATGGACCTCTTTGTCATATACTGTACAGGCACAACTTTGTGCATGTTGTTGTGTAGATAGTACAGTGGCTTGCTGCCACAATCTACTCATTTGGACAGTGAAAACGTACTTAACTGAGCTGCAATACACAATCTTCTCATCGCTGAGAAAAATTCCATGGATTGCTGGTAGCAATACAGAACAAGAGTATTTACAAGAAAAAGAAGCTTTTTGTGTCCTGAAAAATAAGAGGAAAAAGGAAAATAGGAGACACATTGAAATGTCACCAGGTTTAGTTTGAATAATCATGACTTGCTGCAGAGCTGTGTTACGTATACAGATTAAATGTGCATTACACAACACTGTTTGTAGGAACCGTGCTATATTGGATAACATCTCTCTATTTAAGAAAGAACAAAAAATTCCAAAAGGCTCTGCCCTTGGGAAACTGCCTCACACTGACCTAATTACTTCATTAAGCTTGGATTGAATGGTTGATCCTAAAGTAGATAAAGCTGGAAGCAGGAAAACAGAAAATTCTCCCTCTCTCCCTCTGGGAAGAAATGTCATTAGGATGATGCTTTGTATCATAAAAAAACAATCTTGCTGTCTGTCTCTGTTCAGGAAATTGGCATAGGTAACATGCATTATACTGTGCAGAGCTGAGATAATTAATGAAAAAAGAAATAGCCATAATCTTCACTTTGAAGAAGGTGGCTGCAAACAGGAAGAAATTTTGTGGTTTGTTTTTTTTTCTTCAAGTACAAAGGAAAACATGGAGAAAAGGAGAAAGCTGAAACAGGAGAAAAGGAAAGAGAAGCTGGGCTGTCAAAAAATGTGAAGTGTGAGGGAAGGAGTGGGGAAACTGGAAACTTTGAAGAAAAAACCTAAAATTTTAATCCCATCATAAATGACATAGGAAGGCAGTGAACAAATCTGAAGAGAAAAAAATATTTTTTTCCTCCTTTAGGGACAAAAATTGAAGAGCAAAGCAGAAGAAGAGCATGATACTTCTGTTGTCACTAACTATAGTGCAAGTCAGTCCCCAGTGAAAACAAAATCTTTCTGCTACCACTCCAGTATCCCCTGGGTGATTTGAAATCCCTCGTCAATTTTGGGATTAGCAGGATAGCAAAGGCTCTCAGCTTTCTCTCAGTGTGCCTGCAATGTACCCAGAGGGTGCAGAATCTCTTTCAAGATTTCCAAATCTTTTTTAAAGATTACTGAGGCTGCACCAAAAAATGAAATTGTGCCAGTGAAATAACTAGTCTTAGCTACAAAATTCTTCACCTTATCTCTGAATTGTTCAAGCTTTCCCTTACAGCCATGTGACCTTGATAAGCTTTCGTCAGCTGTATCGGAGAGACCCATACTGTAAAACCTGATTTTCACAGATATGTGTAACTAAATGAACTGTTAACCTTTGCTTTGAACTAAATCGATAGATTGCTATGATTATGGTCCCCACAAGAAGCACTCTTCTGAACTCTGGCTCATAAGATATATAAAAACAAAGGTTACAACACTGCAGTCCTAATCTCCCTAACACCACAGCAACTTGACATTCCTTTGCCTACATGTCCATATTTGCTCTCTTACCTACAGTGTTGGAGTGGGAGCTGACACTAAGGTCTCTATCTGTCATGATTCCCAAGCACATCTGGTCAAAATTTGGAATTTTTGTCTCATGAGAAATTTTGAAGTTTCCACAATTTTTGTTCAAAAATTGAAGCTTCATGAGAAATAAGAATACCAAAAATAAGTTTTCATGAGAGTTGTTTCAGAATAAAGATTCTTTTCAGAATCTCCAAACTGCATCTCAGATGTTATTTTTTTTTCTGTATTGAGAGAAATGTTTTAACTTCATCCCATACCATACTATATATGCTTACCACTCCCGAGATGTTAAAAGATGACACTATATAATAGTTCAAATAGTCTATTCTATCTTTAAAGCCATTAAAGACAGCTGCTATTCAGTGCTGATGAAACATCTTATCTGCTTTTATAGATCAAAGTGTATACTGTGACACTGACATAGCATGGCATTTGGATATTCTAAATAGATGGTCTTCGGATGACCCCTATGGATCTCAGATTTAAATTCCACTGGGAATTAAATCACATGATCCTGACTTTTTCTGGTTTTCAAATAATTGTAATACTCCTTTCAGAGGATAGGATCTTCCAGAGAAATGTGAAGGATTTTAGTGTAAGGTCTTCTTAACACCTGAATTGGCATTTTACTGGTGGTTGGAGAGCTCTGTGAAATAACAGCTTGTACATTGCCTTGCAGAAAGCTCTCAAATGTGGAGAAAAAATGGACAGTAAAATAAAAAGAGGCTGGATCAGTGGCTGAATTTTTATATAAAGGCTTTGCAACCATAGTCCTTAGGCTGGACAAATCTGTCTTGACTGAATTTCCCCCATAAGGGTGGTACTTTTGAAAGATCCAGGAAAAAAGAATTTAAGTTCTACAGGTGGAGAATAAACTTCAGTTTTGCTTCCAAGTAAAATTAACATTTTGAACACAGGCTGTATTTAGAAAAGTCCATGGGGTTAAAAATTGAAGGAATATCAAAATACCTTCAAGCCATTGCTGTACTAGCCACCTTCCTACTATATTTAGTATACCTAACAAGGACACATAACTCAAGGTTACATAGACTTTAAATAACATTACTTACATCTCAGATGCAAGTAAAGAGGAATTATACTGTATTTTAAATTTTTTATTCAGGAGTTTGCTTAGGTATCTGTGTAAGAATAACCAGTCACCAGACTCCAGCCTGGCTGGGTGTAATATTATTGCAAAGGGCTGATGGCTGAAAATGTTCCGGAAGAATGTGAGTAAACAACCATATTAATTCAACTTGTATAACTGTATATTCAGGATCCAGATGCTTGAGAGTGAACTATTAATGGCTGACTTGGCTTGTATATTTAATTGTATGTTGGATGTTTCATTCGCTGAACTCTGCTATCCATTTGGACTAGAGGCACAAACAAGAATAAGATACTTATTTTAATGTAATAAATGGAGAAAATGAATAACAAACATACTACAGTCTCCTGCTCCCCACTGTTTTCCAAGAACAGAAGTCTCCTGAGAGTAGGACACTTTTCTCTAATTTTCTAATCAGCCACATTTGTGGTTAGTTGAGCTGTTTCCGTTTGCTACCATTTATTTTTATTATCCTTGTTCCTCCATATAAGAGAGATATTTGGGGGGGGGAGGGAGGGTGAGGGGAGAGAGAGAGAGTTAAGGGGGAGAGACAGACAGACAAAAAATAGACAATATCATATTGTAGAAATCCTGGCTCCCTGATGTCATAGTTTTAGCTCCAAACTGGTATTATATCCTGAAAACCGACCTACTATTTTTTATTATATGAGTTGAGTAAAGTAAGGAATTTAGCTCAGTTGAGAAATAAAAAGCTTTCCGCTGTGACAAGCGTCAATGTTTCATTGAAGTATGCCCACTGTGTCCAATGCTACTTCATAAGATAAAGGCAGTATCATTGACAGAAGCTTTTGTGTTTCAGAAGTCAAAGAACCTCCCTGAAATATGTTTTAAAAATATGCCTTGTAAGATTTAGCCACAATAAGAACATTTAATTGCATTACTTCAGTACAAAAGGACATTAGCCAATGCACTTTCCAGTACTGTCTGTAGACATGGACATTTGCAACTTCATAACATTCCAGCTCTTGTAGAAGTAAATAAGTTCTGCATGATCCTTGTATAATTATTTTAGTACTCTGTAGGTAGCAAACATCATCAATAAATAAATAAATTTTTTTTTTGGTGGAAATTTGGGTGGATACAGGCTGCAATTGAGTCATTTGGACTGAAAGTTTCTTTTCCTTCACTTCCTGTGAAACTTTATGTTCGTTTTATCTGCAAAGTTATTTATGGGATGAGAAGCTGTCATGATTATGTGCTTACAGAAGTGCTCATGCCATAGGTATGCAGCAGTCATTAGAAACACTTTTGTGGGTTTGGGAACCATCCAGTGGGGACCAATAGGTAACTCAGAAAGAGAAAATAGAGATATGTTTGCTGAGTCAATTGCTTGCTAATAATAGTTCTCCCTGCTCTAGCGGCTTATCCCTTGCTTTGCACGTATTGCTGGTTAGGCTTGGGTTACACATAAACACAAATGTCATGACCCATGTCTGTCAAAAAACTGAGAAGATACTATCCTTGGAAATGTAGCTTTAAGCTCTATTTTCATAAATACAGGGAAGCAAAAATAGAATCACCATGGATAAACACATGGAGATGTGAAATCCTCTCTGAGCACAATGGGGCCCTGAGGCTGTAGCATCAGCCAAACCCTGCCTTTTGGTGTTTTGCAGGGCTGGTTACTACCTGGGCCCAAAATCCTGCGGCTGCCTGGGCATTTGTATAGAGATTTTTCTCTAAGGAAGGGCCTGATTGTAACGTGTTGTCGCATGATCTGGTTACATTATCAGCTCTCAGGAAAAAGGAGATGATATATTTGTGCTCTGAATTTCTAGTCAAGGAACAGTGTCCAAATGAATTAGGAATGACTGACAAAAGTTTAGGTAGGTAGATCAGTAGATCATTGATGCTTTGACCGATCAGTCACTGCTACATCAGAGCACCCAGAAAAAAATCATATGAACACCCACTGCATATGTATACAAATATCACACAAGTCTGATCATGAGTTCTCTGAGGCAGCAGACTTATTTTAGGTGGCACAAAACACGATGCTTAACCTGGAGGAGTGACAGGTTGAATGGGAGTTTGGGAGGACAAGAGTAATGATGAAATTAATAGATTGTCCTCAAAGAATGTCAACAAAATTGATACAACTCAAATAATACAATCTTATGTTGTAAGAAGCACAATACTCACCTTTGTATACAAATAGCACAATCCTGTCACATTACAAGAAAATCTAGTAGTACAGAGGCAGATCTAAAGAAAATTTAATACAAGTCTTACATCTAAGGAGTATTGAATTAAGGCAGATGTTGATGGGGCGTAGGACTGAGGTGCCTGAGAGACAAGTGCTGAACAGAAACCATGTTCAGCTGATTACTGTTATTGCATCTGCAGAGACATTACCGTTTTCCTTCCAGTTACTACTATGCAGACAGTTGCACGGAGTTTATTAAACAGTTTTCCAAGTCAATCCCAATTTATTAGTGTAAATGCAAAACTTTGGGATCTGGGAAAAAAACAACAATTCTCAGAGAGTGTCAGAATTTTGATCACAGACATCTTAAATGAGCAGGGGTGGGCATCTTCGAAGCTCTACCCTTGAGTCAAAATTAAAAGAGAAACTATTTTATACCATCTTGCGTTCTTTAAAACATACTACTGTCAAAAGAGATGTCTCTGATAGTCCCATAGGCACCTCATGCACAGCAAAGACAGCAATTTATCAGAATACTATGAGTAGTCTCACTGGCTCTTCAGTAGAACTTCTATGTAATCTTGTGCACGTCACTTCATCCCATTGATTTCTTTCTTCTGCTATGATTTTTTTCACCAATGTATTTAGATTGAAGGTACTGATACAGGAATCATATAATCATGGGGTCCTGATTACTACTGGAATGCCAGCAATTACTACCACCCTATAGAAAAGTCTCTGCACAGAGCACAACTTAACTGATAAAAAGGACTACTGGGAAGAAAGGCAAATTACATTTTAATATATTTAACTTTTCATAATATATATATTTGAAGAAATACATTATATATAGTGTTTATGTCAGTTATCTGTGCCATTTTCTAAAGACAGGATAAGGAGGTTGGCATGTTTTATAAGTGTGACTTTCTCTTTACAGATCTTAACCTTGTAATTTCAGACAAGTGCTGAGATAGCATGAAGTTTTAAGCCCTCCACACTTGGTGGAAAACTAGAAAACATTTTCATAAGTACTAAGATCCCAAGGAACCATTTGGATCATCTAAAATCTCTGATAATACAGGTCCTCAATTTGTATTCAATAACTGTTCCCAACAGTGTATCGCTGTATCTCTATTGTCCGTGTCAAACTGCATCCAATAAAATATTAAGTATATTGTTTGAAGTATGTCAAATCCTTTAAAAGGCATACAGTTTTGTCTTAAAGGAAGAAAAGTGTGGCTAGAGTATCATATTCCAGGGTAAATTAATCCGGAAGTGTTATGATGGTCACAGGGAAAGGGAGAGGCTTTTTTATTTTTTTTATTTTTAATTCAGATTTTTCTACTGTGTGTTTCAAATCCTTCTTGAAGGTGCAACAGCTTTCCTAAAGTGCGTAAGTGACAATGGAAGTATCTGAGCTACTATTTATTCTTAACTACAGACATAGTCCCTTCTACTGTGCTATAGCCTTACTGTCTAATGTACAGTTTTTAGCATGTACAGGTACTCATTATTTATTGTGACCCAGATCTGTGCTTCTTACATGTGAAATGCTTCATCAAAACTCAGACTTCTGCATCCTAAAGGTACTCTGCTAGCCAACTGAAATGGAAGTCACTCTTTCTGTAACAGTTATGAATTTATGTTTTTTCTACATCAGTTCAGTAACATTAGAGTCTTATAAGGGATGTATTGACTATGCCAACATTAGGAAGTGGCACAGATTGATAGGAGTGGATCTGTTGAGTAATTGGTCCCCTTATATGGTGCTAAGGACCTGATGCCCACATCACATATTTTGGGACTTTTTATTTCAGGCTATCTCTAGCCTGGTTCAGTGGACTGAATGCCCAGTAATGGCTGGACCACCAGCTCCACTCCTGGAACGTATCATTGTTTAGTTTCATCCAAAAGGAATCCAGTTTCAGAAGCCCCAGAAACATTGCTCACCAAAGTACATCAAGAGGGGACAATCAGGAGACTGACTTCAATACTCCTAATCTGAACAAAAATTACTATGTAAACACCAGTTTTCCCATTATATTTCAGGTACTGCAAAAAAACCCAAACACCTAGTTTCTGAAAACACGTGCTGGTAAGACAAATGCTGCGAGAGTTGCCATAAATCAACTGTCCATGCTAAAGAATCAAAATAACCTTTTCTAATATCAGAGAAGGCAGACTGCTTTCTGTGTTACTTACTTTTTAGCTTTGAAGAAGAAATAAACAGAGCATTAAGCTAGACTACCAGCTTCCCCAAAAGGTCATACCTGCCAGTAACATGTCTCGGGGGGGGGGAATTTCTCAGTAGATCATGAACAAACCTGTGCTGTAAACATCAAGGTCCCTTCAGATGTTATAACCGAAAACTGTTGGGGATTTTGTGGAATTATGAACTCCCAACAATAAAGGGGATTTTATGCCTGGCAGGTTAACAACACAGCACACTAGTGAGTCCCAGTAATGCCGCACTAATTGTGCTCTCTCTGGTCTATCCCTAAAATTCCAAAGATTTTAAGCTAAGCGCACTCCACCCTGGTCTGCAGCCTGCTTACATAGGCTGCTTGAAAATAGCCATACTACCTCTGCGTGTGATTCACATACATTAAGCAGCATCTGGCAGGGCCGTAGCTTCAAGAAAAATGTGAAAGCGAATGGATGGTTTGGTGATGGAGGCCTTAGACAGGAGTTAGGAAATCTGGATTCATCCTCTTGCTCTGCCACAGGGTTTCATGTGGATCCTGGATCCAAAACCTTAAAGATTTAAGATTTCTCTCATCCTCACACTAGAGCTTTCTTCACTTTTTGAAGAAAAATTTCCCGGACTTAGACCTTACCTACATCATCAGTCTCTGGCAGAAATAGGAAAGAATAAAAACCACTCTGCAAAAAGCAGTGTTAAGGACTATTTAGTACCACCACTCCCTAGGAGTGCCTTTGTATCTATCCAGCTTGACTTGGGGATATTGTCCTTTTTCAGAGGAGATTTTAAGCTGACAGTCTAATAACTCTTGACTTAAGGAATGCATGAATCTTTCCACAGGCCAAGAGGTGTAATTGGTTCATTTGGTTTATTTACAGCTCTGAAATGCTGCACCTACTGGTGGATAAGTCATCAGAAAACACTCATGGTTCATTGCAACCTTACATCCTTGAAGAGGAAATTCTCCTCACCGGGGCCATAATGGCAACAAGGAGGGAAGACTAGAAAAGATATACTGAGTTGTCCAGCAATTTAGTGACATGCAGAATATAAACCTATGAAAGGAAGGTATCATAAAATCATAGAATTATAGACTCATTTAGGTTGGAAAAAACCTTCAAGATAATCGAGTCCAACTGTCAATCATGCCCACTAAACCATGTCCTGAAGTGCCTTGTCTATGCGCTTTTTGAACACCTCCAGGGATGGTGACTCAACCACTTCCCTGGGCAGCCTGTTCCAATACCTGACAACCCTTTCAGTAAAGAATTTTTTCCTAATATCCAGTCTAAACCTCCCCTGCCACAACTTGAGGCCATTTCCTCTCGTCCTATCTCCAGCCACCTGACAGAAGAGACCAGCACCCACCTCACTACAACCCCCCTTCAGGTAGTTGTAGAGAGCGATAAGGTCTCCCCTCAGCCTCCTCTTCTCCAGGTTAAACAACCCCAGTTCCCTCAGGCGCTCCTCATAAGGCTTGTGCTCCAGGCCCCTCACCAACTTGGTTGCCCTTCTCTGGACATGCTCCAGCACCTCAATGTCTTTCCAGTAGTGAGGGGCCCAAAACTGAACATAGTACTCAAGGTGTGACCTCATTAGTGTCAACTACAGGGGGACGATCACTTCCCCGCTCCTGCTGGCCACACTATTTCTGATGCAGGCCAGGATGCCGTTGGCCTTCTTGGCCACCTGGGCACACTGCTGGCTCATATTCAGCCGGCTGTCAATCAGCACCCCCAGGTCTTTTTCTGCCAGGCAGCTTTCCAGCCACTCTTCCCCAAGGATGTATCAGTTGTCAAGGCTCCATTATCTGGACTGTCCCTTTCTAAGCCAAGGATGATGGTTTCGTCTTGACCAACAGCTAAATAGTTACTTTATACAAAGCCTGTCTTCTGGTTTGGCTTAGAAAACTAGAATTTCATTTATTTGTCCATCCAAAATTCTCATAATAAAAATTAATGTGATTTACTTTCTTCAACTTTACTGGGTGATTCAGAGACACTTAGGCAACTGCCACTTTTCTTAGTGTTTCAAGGATGCGTGTAGTTTGCTAGGCACATGGTGAAAGATGTTACGCAAAAATATTATTATAAAGCTAGAGCAGTAGCCCTTCTAGTCAGAGTGGCTAACCAATAGTTTTTTCTGCTGGAATATTTCAATTAGGAGAAAAAATGGTGCTAGGCTTGGACATCTCTGAAAGAGCTTTAGTTAGAATAGAAACAATACTGCTAAATTCTAGTAGTGGAAAGCACAAATGCATTAGAAATGTTGCACCTCTCATGTGGTTGCAACAGCAGAAAAAGTCCTTGCCTCCTACCAAGTTCTGAGACTGAGGCATAAGGCAAAAATGTACAAAATCCTTCTCTCTTGGACATACAACGACACAAACACTTTCTAGCCTTCAGCCAACACCTCCACCACAAAGCCCACTGTCTCCAGACAGGCTTTTGCAAGCTTTTCTGAAGTTTCCTTCTTTCCCTATTTCTCTGTTCAACTGAGAAGCTTCTTTTCTGCATATACAGTTGAGTAAAACAATATTAAGCAACATCTTTCCACATAGATCATCTGAATTGGCATTATACTTGGGGTTTTATTTGTGGAAGCATAGCCTTAGCTCTCTCTTTCAGCTACCTAAAAAGCAGGCAGAATTTATTAGTTCTGGTGAAAGATAAATCCAGTGTAGCTTCATTTTTTGTTCCAATAGGTCTAAAAGGGACACACCTAAATCATCTATTCAAACAGGGAGGAAGAGAAATAACTTAATAGATTATCAGTGATGAAAAATAAAACACTGATATATATGCAGTCTTTTCTGGAAGTGTTTCACCTTATAGTTCAGCTCCTGTCCAAATCACTTTTTGAGGGTGTTCCAAGCTGCACGGTAGTTTTCTTTCAGTTACCAAGGAAGGGCCATGTTCAGCATCAGCCTGAGAAGAAACTGCAGTTTCTGTAAAATTTGCTAGCTGAAATGTATTATGTCCCTACTATTCACTGTTTTCTGACACTTTCTCTCTTTACTGGAAAGTCCTGTAGCAATACTTCTAATTTTCAGTGGAGACAAAGGTAAATAAGATGCCCTATCTTACAAGTTTCTTAAATTATGGATTTGTTTTTCTGGAGGTTTTCCAGAAGGAAAATAATACAGATATTTTTAGCATATGCCTGAATGTAAGTACTGGACTACATTTCATATATCACAGGCCTGTTTTCTATAAACTACCTAGAAAAAAGGAGCACAATGCTTAATAGGGCGTTAAAACTCTATGATTATCGTTAACATTTCCACTATCCAAGCAGAGACTTGTAAATCCAGGATCCATACAACCCACAGTTTTCAGATCTGTGTTTAAATTTAACTGACATGAGAAGCTCTGCAGATTTCATTCGCTAGTGTCAATGCCATTTCCACAGCCTTTTGGTATCTGAATGAATAAGTAGCAGCCAATATTTGCATGTAGCTACAGTCTGGCATGCCCCATCTCAAAAAAACCTTAGCACTTTGATAGCTACATGTTGCAATAAAACTTCTTAAAATACTACTGCATATGGGGCCCTCCTCCCTTAAGACAGACCATCTTTGGCAAGACAAGCACTGCCCTTCTTGCACCAATAGTTCTAGCCAAACCTGTAGGCTTCATACACTATAGATATTTTTCCTTTATTTGGACAAGGTCTTTTGTCTAGAAATACTCAAATGTTTGAAAGCCATCCTAGGAAGAGTATCCCTTTTCAACATCTCAGGTACAAGTACCTGATAATCTGTCTTACTGTTTGCTACTTTTGCCTCATTTCTTATAACCTTACTCTAACTCCCATTTCCCCCAGAAACTCCGAGATCCTGATGGGATGCTGAATTTGATAGCAGCTGCCTTAGCCAACAAATCTGCTAGTCTCACACTGGCTGATTAAATAAATCACTTTCTTTAAAGTTATGTAGAAAAAAATCCATTTCATTATATAAGTGCTCTGTCAGAGCATCTTAGATATAACTCTGATTGCCAAGATGAACAATCTGGTCTTATGTTAGGACCAGTGATAGGTTTTAGCCAAATACAACCGTCATACTTCCAGTGCTTATATTGAACACTGGATTTATCACTCTGTGAAAGCAACATGAAATACAAGTCATATCAGGTGTATCTAGAAGTAGCCCTGGATCAGACTTTGAATTTTCAAGGACATCTAAAGAAAACAGCTGCAAAAGCAAGGACATCTGTGAAGTAGATTAGCTGGCTTAGCATGGGGTGCCTAAACACAAACCTTTCTAACATCCGTACCAGCCATCTGGTGTTCAGCCATTCTAGCCTGCTACTGATTGTCGCACACAAACCTGGATGATAGCCAGCTCTATTTAATCGTGCATTATGTCATAAACCTTCTGATCCAATCTTTTCCCATCTCTGCTAGTGCTTCATAACATACCACCACTGCACGTGTGGTGTGAGCATATAACAGTCAGCTCTGCAGAGGAGGTCCCGGACTATCATTTTATATGGATCCATCCAGCTCATCCAGACTGCCTCAGGACATATCTGTGGAATCTCACTGTTAACAGGAATGGTCTTCATTAGTGGTAACTAACTTGTAAGTTTGTTCAGTAGCAAATATAAACCTTCTGATTTTAGCATGCCACATATGGGCCCTGACAAATAAGTCATGCCAAGGTTGCTTTAGAGCCTACATTCCTATGTGTTCCTCTCTGGGGACTGGTGACAATGACTACAACAAATTAACGGTCTGTCTTGACAAGATGTATATTAATCCAAAAAAGAAGACAAAGGTTGCTTGAAATCACCCCAAAACAGCTTCAACAACTCATGGAGAATACTAAAATACATTTATACAACTGTGGCAACTCATTTCCATTTTCTTTGTTGAAGGTGCTTTTGCTTCCAATGCACTGCTACAGGAGTCCAGTTTTTGAAGAATGGTCTGAACTTTTTTTGCAAGCTGTGCAACTGATTTTGATCTTAGTTATACCAGTGTCATGTACACTAAAGGAGACTGGTAACAAGGAAGTATTAAAGCAGAGAGAATAGTTTATGGTAATACACTGGAGAAAAGCTGAATTGCAGTAAATGTAACATGTAACCCATTTGTCAGTCTGTTTACCTTGTACTGGACACAATCTTTACTTGTGGCTCCTATAAATGCATTTTAGCTGGTAGGGATCTCAAAAACAGTTGTAATAGAATTGTGCATGCATGTGTACCATTTAATGAGAATTTAAGAGAACAATATCACACAAAGAAATTAGCGATTAGCAAAGCATTAGCAAGATAGTACAAGGCAAGCATATTTAGTCCTTGTATGCCGGAAAACAGGAAAAAAAGGCATTCTGTCTCCTGCATACCCCTTTCTGCGCTCAGCCTGGATTGCCACATGCCTGTGTCTGTGATTTCAGGGTGAGCCAGGGAGCTGCCCATGTAGGGCTGACTTGCAGGTGCAATATGCTTCCCAGTTCCATGGGTTGTGGTGTCAGACTTGATGTGAGCATACATACCATCTGCACTTAGGGGAAGAGGGAAATAAGATCCAGAAAGATTTTACCAAGATATAAATTTCTGGTGGGAAATGGGCCTCTGTATCCCCAAGGTAGGAGCCACAATTGATCCTTACAGCAATTAAGATTTGGAGATATCACCTCATTTTATAGTCAGCCAGCCAAGTTAAGTCTGCAATCAAATTTAATGTGCAGTGCCGTATGAGCCTTCTCCAATTCTGGGATCTATAAGAAGCATCTCAGTATTATCAACTGTTATGATAATATTAAATCTTTTGGGAAATGGTCTGGGGAGCAGAAGGGGAGATGTTTCAGAAGAATGCAGAGGGAGACAATGATCTTTTCTTCTAATCACATTTGTAGATTTGTTCAGCTTGCTGCATGCTTCTTTTGCAAGCTGCATGACAGCATGCAAAATTGCCTTCCTTGTGACAGTTTCCTCCCCTCACACACTTCCCTTCCCTGACTCAGAGACACCAGTGATCCCAGACGTAAAGGAGAGCTAGTCCTTTCCAGCACTTTGGTGGGCAGGGAAAGGAGTGCCCTCCATCAGGGGAGGCAATGGGGGTCAGAGGTCTGCCTCGTGGTGGTGAGTGACGTGTAGAGAGCCCCATCATTGCTCTGGACCAGGGGCAGTGAAGGCTGAGGCATTGCAGGCTGTTGGGGCTCAGGTCAGGGCTCTTCTGAAACACCTGGGTAAGATGGAGAGGAGGTACCAGTGAGTACTCAGGTGAAACAATTATGTTAGAACTGGCACCTTAAATTTTTCCCTTTTCAATACTCCCAGCACTGACATACCATCAAACATAACTTATTCTTACTTCATTTAGCCCCTCTTCCATTCATTATAGACACAGGAACAAGATACATGCTTATGTATTTTATTGCAAAGGACTGCAACACCAGCTAAGCATTACGGGAGCCATTAGAGTCCACTCAAGTGTCCTCAGAAAAAGACCTCTGATGGACCACACCAAACTCCTCTTTAAGAAGTGCCTTTATAAATCTACCCTGAAGACTCAGAGATACAGTCAGGCAGCTAATTAGACTTTTACAGACACTGAAAGAACTTTTACTGCATATGAAGATTAAATAAGATGTTCTTTGTCAAGTTTTTTTCTATTTAAGTGGACTGGATGAAAGACAGGAAGTTTCTCTAGTCTTGTATTTTCATAGAGTAGATTAGAGAAGAGTTAGTTCCGAATTTCAACTTAAAATGTCCCTTGGAATGCATAGCTAATTTCCTGCAGACATGATTCTTAGGCTTTTATGTAGTGTTGCAATAAATCTCTCAAAAATCTGTCCAAATAACTTTCAGGCATAGGATTTTTTTCCTTCCTTTTCTTTTTTGAGTTCTCTTTTAGAATATAAGTATCAAGGTAAAGTCACAATGGGGAACTTACTGTGGTTCTGCTAGATAATCACATAAGTTTTTACACAGATTTTCTGAAGAATATTACACAAGATAAAATGCAGTCAGTAATGCAGAAGACCTCCATAACAGCACTCAGTAATACTGAATTTATCAGTAAAGGTAAGAGGGGTTACGTACTAAACAACTGTGTTAGATGTTTGGGATGACAGTGGTCCTAGACATCTCTATTTTCTCCTGGAAAACCATAATGTAATAGAGCTACAATATGGATATCTCATGAGCCATCTACACAGCTTCACTGTGTGAATCCCATGATAGCCTTGTGATGGGATTCCTCAAACTGGATTTCTGTAAAACATTATGGCCACTCTAATTGGGGCTCAGAAATCATAAAGAGTGCAGAATCAGGCATCTTAATTTGGGCACTTTCTGTGGTACACCCTTTTCATTTCCCCTCAGCATTCAAAATTGTTGCATTGGTGTATATCTCTGCTTATTTTTCTTTTGGTATCCACTTCCCTTTGCCAGTTTCCTACTCTGGCTTGTCCTTTTTTTTTGTGAGATTTGGTGAAAAACAGTTCCATATTTTGTTTATCTGCTCTCTTCACAATTGTGTGAACTTTGATCATATCCCACCCCAGCCTTCTGCTCTGGATTAGTCCCTCTGCAGAAGGCACCTGCACAATCCCTAAAGCATTTTAGTTGAACTCTGCACCTTTGACTCCATTGTACCACTGTCTTGAAGACCGGAGCTGCACACAATAATCAAGACATGGATGTACATGATTTTGTACAATGGCAAAATTACTCTACAGTCTTCATCTCATTACTCAACTACACCTCCTTGGCTTTTTTGACTGCCACTGTAAATTGAGCAAACATTGCTGAGGATTTTAAATGGTGACTCAAAAACTTCTTTCCTCAGTTGTGACTTTCACTTCCAAATTCGACATTGTGTATCTACCCTTAGGAGCATTACCTTGCATTTATCTACATCTACACTCTGTTCATCTGCTCACTCAATTTTGCAAGGCCATTCTGGAGTTCATCACCATGAGTATGTCATCTGACTACACAAAAGAGCTTAGTATTTCCTCCAGGTTATTGATGAAGATGTTGAATAAATCTTGTCCCTATAGTAATCCCAAGTATATGCCACTAGTAGCTCTTCTGAGAAGTGACCATTAAGACTCTGATTTCTGTCCTTAAGCCTTTTTCAGTCCACAAAAGAAACTCTCTGTAACTTTTCATCTTTTCCCATGCACAAGGAAATTCTGCAAATCTTGAAAGTACATGTCAATTATTTATTGCCTAACATATATAGTAAATAAATACTACTAGGCTAAGCAGTAATACACTATGCACCAACAAGACACCCAGTGAGCCTTTCCAGGCCCAGAAGGCACCAGTCAGGTCTCCACTGCCCCTTGGAATGAACAAATCCTTAATCCTGCTGATTTTACTATTTTACAAATCCCTGGGTTGGTTTGTTGGTTGGTTTTTTTATTATTATTTAAGAGAGATATATCTTTTCATGTCAGTATTTTTCCTCTTGAATCCTCGAGCTCCTAATGATTACTATCTCAGCAATTACCATCTCATCCATTTGCTGTGAATGCCTTTAGTTCATGCACCTTCTCTCACTTTTAACAGCAATCTTAGAAAAACTGAGCTAAGGTTTGTAGTGCATGAAACTTGTATCACAGGCAGCTGACCCCCTGGGCTGAAAGTTAACATTTGCTCCAACCACATGGCAATTCAGCTTCTTCAGTAATATTTGGTGTGGAACCTCATCAAAGGCTCTTTGAATATCCAAGTTTTGGATGCCCAGTGACTGTTCTTTATTCATGTGCCTATCAACACATTCAGAGAGTCTGCAATTATGGCACACATTTTACCTGGCATGTTAACACAGTATTCATACATCATGTAGAAGCACATCCCTACTACAAGCAGAGGTCCAGCAGAAGAGAAAGAGAGAGGAAGAGAAAGTGAAGGAGGGAAAACATTTAGAATAGAAGTATACTTCTTGCAACACATGCTTTCTGTAAATAGAGTTGATACAGAGGTCATGGTGAAATATCTACTGGCAACATATTTATTTCTGAGTTCACAGGTCATCATCTAGAAGAAAAATGTCTCCTCATATAAAATGGAGTTTAAAAATTATAGTTGATCTTGAAGACATATTGGATTTGTTTTATTTTCATCTAAGCAAAGTTGTTTTCAGTAAATACCTATTGTTTTCTGCATGCTGAAGACCATTTCTTTTTCTTCTGTTAGTGACAGCTCTCATAATAAATGGGATTGCAATATGCAGATAAGAGCAGAAGGTGGCTAAATATCTTGATAGTAAATAAAACCCAACACAGTTTATTAGAAAAAGAAAAGTTATCCAATTCTTTTTAATGATTAAATAGCCTTTCTTAAGCATTCCAAGGATCCCAGTTATGGTAACACAGAATAAAGCCCTCTTTGGTTGTTCTATAAATGTGTTGAATATTTTGATACCACATGAACATGTAATTTTTTCTTTCCAAAAATGCATTCACTTTTTAACATTTTATTTCAATTTTCTTACTAGTAGGCATGAAGCAGACCCTTAAAAGCTCCTGTAAATGAAACTTGTCACAGAATTTGACTTCAAGTTCTATATTCACAGCTCACAGACTCTCAGTGCTTGAGCTTAGTGAATGTGATTAGTGGTATACTCCTGAACCTTTAAAGATATGTCCATGATATATGGTTATAACCATTACTAATCAGAATTTGGAGCTTAATGGCCCTTTGATCTGATCCCTTAATTGCAAAGGCAATTCCTTTGGCCATGTCCAAACTGCTGAAATATAAGATGTACTATATATCTGTTGGTGTCCTGGGGTGTGGAAGTAGTAAGTATCCAATAAGCAACCAGCTGTTAAACCTTTCTTGTATGCTTCATAAATGACTTGCTTCATTCATGGAAGGACATATATATGTTATATTTGCATGTAGGCATTTGCTGAACCAGGCCTCACTGAAGCATGAGATATCTCAAAAATAGAAAAGAACTGAACTACTTTTATCAATCAACTTCATTGGATGAGAATGGGTGGTCAAAAAAGCATTTTCCATAGATCAAATGAGGAACTGGCAGAGGTTTTAATGGTTGGTTTATGATTTGATTTATCATTTGTTATTTTTAAAATTCTGATAGTGTCATTTACACATAACGGTGGTGATACAAGAGTACCAGTGACAAAATTTACCCCAACTGTACTTGACTTCAGAGGAAAATTTGGAAATCTCTTTACCGTCTCAGCTTTCCAAGCAGCCAACTCATTACCGCTCAGGTGACAAAGTCCTTCCTCACCTCAGCAGTCTCTAGGTACTAAAAAAGTAATTTGGAGTCACAAACAGCTGCTTAAAGCGATCAGGAAGGAGCAATTCCCTGCAGATGGGACCTGGACTGAAGTGTTACAGACAGAGAGTTTTCACCCCTGCCCAACTTCCAGAATTATCCCAGTTCCTTTCGAAGCCACAGCTTATGGCCTTGTCCTAAATTTTTGTAATCTTCATTGGAACCATCTTACATTGTTCTGCCTTTTGCCTGAGATACTCCCTAAATGGGCTGTTACCCTTGCATACCAGATACTACTGCATGCTGCCATGCAATGTTTTGTGAGCTCTGCCTTCTCTCTCTGTCCAGACTGGATTCCTATTAAAAATCAACAAATGTTAGGGATGAGGTAGTTGAAAATTAAACATGGTCCTCATGTGGCCACACATGAATCCGTAATATTTCCTACTGTAACTTTATGCCTGAAATGATAATTAATTCAACCTAGCCATAGATACTTATGATCCACAGCTGGAACATACCAGTACTGAACAGAAAAAAAAAATACCTTTCAATATCATGTCCTTCATGGGCAACTGATAACATTCTACATGATACATTGATAACATGGTCCCTCTACAAAACACAGGGTGGAGTTGACAGCCATTTATCTTGCCATGCTTTTTTAAATCCCTATCTTGGGATACAGAAACTTGAAATATCCTCCATTAAGTAAAAATAAGGGAAAATATACTCATAAAAGCAGAGAGCCAGGAACTTTACCCTTTATTGGTGACCTTTAAAGACAAAACTAATAAGTGGTTCTGAAAGAGCAGCACTTGGGTAACCTCAGTGATCCTTTCTCTTAAATGTCACTTGATGAAAAAAAATCACAGTATATTTCCAGGTTCATAGAATAAAGGTATGACTGTAATAATATATTCAGGTTAATATGCTGTTACACAAATATGACACCATATCACAATTATTATACATGTCTGATTCCAGAAACCCTCTATATTTTCTAACTTAGAGGCAATCTCTTCTGTGCACGCTCACCTTGGAGCAAATGCTTTTACCTTGGAGGGCTTAATTTCTTCCTTGAATAAAAATGCTGATTTGATTCTCAGATGGCCAGTTTTTAGCAACTGGTTTTAGAGTTCATATTAGAGCTATATATTTTATACATTAACAGTCTAAATATTCAGCTGGATGTCTCAGGTGAGTGAGAAAGAGACATTTGGGTTTTTATGATATGCTGCTGCTTTGCTGATGACAATGAATTGATTTCTCACATACATAACACCCATCAAGTCAGTACTCCTTGTGTCCATAAATCCTTCAGGAACCCTTCAGAAACAGACCTAGATTTGTATTGATTTGCTTTTCCATTTAGCACTTCAGCCAAAGAATTGCCAATAAGCCCTTTGATATTCATTATTTGCAGGTTGGATATGTGATTATAGCTACAACTAATGCTTATCCAGTTCAGTTTAGATTAAGAGTGCACTTTTAAAATTACTCATACAGTTTTCCCACTTTTTGTGCTTTGGTTCATTGAGCAAACTGGGTTCAGAGTACATGAGCTGGACCGATCATTGATGACAATAAATTAGAAGATGATGCAGGTGCACGGGAGGTGCAGGCTGGCTGTAGCACAAGAACTGCACACAGAGTCACATTTTAATTTCCTTCTACAAATTCCCCAGGAAGTACAAAGCTGTGCCGTATTCTGGGCACTTTGGCCTTCTCTGGGGTTGTGCCAGGTCATATGTAAAAGTCACCATGGGGAGATGTCAAATAGAGGCCAGGGAGGGAGGTGTAGGGTAGTTGAAGAGACTTTTTCCACCATTTGAGTAGCTGGGGAGGAAAACAGAACAGCACCTTTACCCTTCTTAGGCTCTGCAAGCTTCAAGATCACAAATCCTTTAGCCTTGGAGATGTAACCACTAAAGAAATTGCAGAGACATTGGTGAGGGGCAGAGAGATGTCTTTTGTTTGGCAGGGATACCAGCAAGGTCCCTGCTTTAGCTAAAAAGAAAATCTTATATTAGTGGGAAAAATTGTTGGCTTGGATCGCTTTTGTTTTAAGGGAATAAGTAGCCCCTCGAGTACAAGATGCGATAAGAGACTAAATTTGGATCTCCAATTGCAGACAGCTGTTAAATAAGTCACAAGTGAAATGGCTTTGGCATTGTTAATTCTTGAAAACAGATACAAGCTGAACATTCAACATGCCTGACTTCAGCACCTAATTTTTCACTCCATCTCTGTTTTCTGTGAGTCCTTAAACAGAGCAACTTCAATTTTAAATTTATAGTCTCCTGCCAAGAATTGATTGAAAAAATATGGTTTACAAATAACACTCTGTAGGTATATTTTTAACAGTAGAAACTAAAGTAGAGTAACTATTATGCCATGAATTACATTTTCATAAAATTCCTTTGAATAGTTTTGAAAACTAAAATCTTCATAATCTGCAGAAATTATTTTCTGCTAAATTACTTATTATCTGTCTCTCTTATTAGATATATTTTGATGCATTTTGGCTTGGAATTAATATTTTAGGACCATACTATGACCTAAAATATAGGTGCTTGCAAAGAAAATTACATTTTCATGTACACAGCTTTTTTTAACTTAGATTTCTTGAATTACTGCTGGAGCATAGGCTGGGAGCTTACCACCACCACCACCACCACTGGCTAATGACGTCTTATTTGGATTTTCATCTTTCTTTTCTCTTCCTCTTTTCTCTTACTGACCATGAATACTTCAACCATCTGTGAGGCTGAGTAGCTCCTTTCCTTTTCAAGTCCATTTTGACCAAATCCTTCCAGTATGCTTCTAACAAAAGGCAGTTCAGTGTGCAGGGAATTTACTTAGGACCTGGGAGATCACTCTTCTGCTCATTACTCTACCCTAGGTGGCCACTGGATGAATTACTCGTTCCCAATATGTGAAATGAGCACAGTAACCCTTCCCACACACCAGTGGACATGCAAACGGTAAAGACATTCAAAGACAGCTGCATTCCCAAACTCATCTTAGACCCCTTTACCCAATGCAGTGTTCATGGTCAGCTGGTAGTCACCAGTGGGAGCAGATAATCCACACTGCAGAAGCCAAGATCCAGTAAATCAATGTCTTTGGAAGGTCAAAATATTTTCCAAACCGTAAAAAGCATGATTTTACTGTTGCACAAGAGGTGTTTTTTAGGACAGTGGTACAAATGCAACCAGTGGACCAGCAGTGGTATCCTCTGAGGAAGCACTTTTCAGAACAAGTATCCCTGTGACTAACACTTCTGACAGTGGTTTTACAAAAGGAGACAGATGTGGCCAGATGCCTTTTCTGAGCGAAACCCACCAAGGAGCAGGAAGCCCTATCTGCTTCAGTTGTGCCTACTTGACTCCTTCTTGTCAATGAATCCCTTTCCCTTATCAAACTTGTTTTGGCTTTCAGGGGATTTGACCTTTCTGAATTATACACAGAGCTCTTGTGTAACAGCCCTTATATCAGTGTGTTTACCATCTGTTCTCCCTTTTCAAATGCAGACATGTGTTACTGTTTATCCACTATGTGTCACCAGTATACTACAACAAATTCACTCAAGTGGAAATCAGGTCAAGGTGAAATTTATTTCAGGCACTTTTGTTCCACTTCGTTTTACAGTTTGCCACATGCTAATCATATGAATTCTGAACGAGGATCAAAAAAATAAATAAAATTGTACTCTGGCTTCTGACTGACATTTTCAATGGATTGTTTCATTCACCTTTTGGAAAACCTCATACTGTACTTGGCTTCACTGAAAAATGTAGCTGCTGGAAATTTTTAGCAGATTGTTGGACAATATGGAGGGCAAAAGCTGAATCCTTAATTCCAAGCCAAAAAAAAGGAGGTATATTCTTTGTATTTTAATGCTATACAGTGGGGAGAGAAGTTGCATACTTCCCCTCCTTTCCCCATGTGTACTGAGAATGAGGAACGTCATGCAAAATCCTGCAAAAAAATGTCCACACCCACTGTGTAAAAACTTGACGCCATCCTAAAGATAATGCAAATTTTCCTTTGATTCCCTGGAAATAAGTCTGTGTCTTGCCTTTGTGCTATTGAACAATAAAATATTATTAACTAGAATTGTTACTAATTATATTTCTGTGAGAATGGGGCATAAAGATGGGTTCAGAAGTGAGATGGCTTCCAAGGACGTGCAAGAGAGGATGCCCGTTGCTCCAGGCCTCCGTGACCACTGCGGGAGGGAGGAGGTGTGGTGGGTGTATTCAGCCCATTAGCCCTCAGAGAATACCCCAGAACATTTACTTGGATTGTGCAAACTGGCCTTAGCTGTGGAAATTTCATGAGCTGCTTTCCCCAGTAAAAGCAATTTTGCAGACCTCGAAGTACATACCAGAGCTATTACTGCTCTACTTGTGCAAAGAATCCCTTCCTCCTTACATAAACATAAATTACTTGTTTCTGTAGACCCATGAGAAAGTTTAAATCTAGACAAGCTTTTAGACATTGAAATTTAGTCAGTGAACACACTTTTTCCTTGAAACATGCAGTTCTTTCACATGATAATACTTCTCACTATTAGCTTTTCTGCAGCAGTCTGTCTTTATCAAGGAAAAAAAAAAGGACTCTCACAAAATGTTTTATTTGCCCCCAAATGGGGGCATTTTCTGTTCACTTATTTTATTACCATTTCAGATGCATTTCATGGCTTTTTATTAACAATCATGTTCTAGTCTGCAGGTCAAAGAGCTTTTAGCAGATAACAGTAAATGGCGTCAACCCCAATAACAGCAAATGGAGTCCTGAGCCACCAAGACAACTGCACTTTCCTCTCTCCTCTTCTCTGTCCCTTCACCACAAACAGATTGATCTATGGTAAGATTGAGCAAGGATTCCTTTCTCAGACTGAATGTATTGTCACAGGTTAGATCAGTGTAGAAAACCAACTATGGTTATAGAACATGTTGATAAGCTTAGTGGGACAAAATGTAAATTAATTGGAAATAAGAGTTAATAATATTTATCCATACTGCATAAAGACTCGCAATTTTGCTGGTTTGCACCTGCACAAATGCTAAACATTTTCACAGAGCTGTGTGAATGCTTGCTTATAAATGTGACCCATGTTACGGATCATATGTTGCTACTTTTTGAGAACCTGACACAAACACACATGTAATAAAACATTATAACACACTAGAGTTATTTTACTTGGACTAAATAGTTATATTTCAGTAATCTGGAAAAGAATCAGCTAGCATGGAGCTCCATTGAGCTAGGTAATGTAAAAAATACGAAGGAATTGTTGGTCCTGGCCCGTATGAACATGTGATCTGTCTTTATATGATGGGGCCATTGTGATCCCACCAGGGGGAATGGAGGGTGCATACTGCATATGGGGTTTTCATGGTATTTCCATTTCAAACAATAAATAGAAGTCTTGAAGTCAGCTGCTAGTGCCACAGGACTCCCTGTGCTGTCAGTGGAGATAAAGTCTCCTACAGGGTAATGCAGAACAAGAGCCTATGCATCCTCTCTTGATTTCCTAGTGAGACCATCCAGATTTCCAGGTACACACCCATCTTCCATGTGGTCACAGATCTACTGTCAAGGAGCCTCAAAAAGAAATTTAGGTGCTACTGAAGCCAACAGAGTTTTGCTACGAATTTCAAGGACAGGACTTTGCAAGCTTTTTCTGCTCCATCCTGCATTCACACATTCCAACCTGTGGGCTGGTCTTCAGAGAAATGCTGCCTGTCACAGTACTATTTTTAGTACCTGTAAGTTGAGGATTTAAACATTTATTTCTTTTCTCTAGGCCTGATACAACCCTTACCAGGTGAGTTTCCTCTTAGCTGGGGAGAAAAGGGTAGGAGCTTTTAAACATGTAAAACACATTTTTAGATACTTAATTATGATGTAAATTAAATATTACTTGATGAAGAGCTGTATTTTTATAACCAGAAATTAACTGAGTGCACGGAAGAGTTCCTGCAGAACACTGAAATTCCTGTGGGTTTCAGTAAATTTTTTAATTAGAATAGAGAAATGGCTCTGAGCCCACCACCAGAGCAACTGTGGTAACTGGAATTGATTTCTCCTCTTTTTCCCCAGCACAGTGCACTGCAGTATGGATGTTTAGGTCACAGCTCTGTGTTGGGCTGTTGAGTTGGGAACACAGCACTCCTCGAGGCTCTAGTATTATGGTAAAGAAACATAAAGCAGATCCAAAATCAAAGCACAGCAAAATACGTATTTCTGCCTTTTTCTTATCTAAGCTGGATTCCTAGATTGCCTTCATATGTGGAATAAAGCTGTAAAATGAAAGAGTGCTATTATGTACCTGACCTTTGTAACCTGGCACCAGCCTCACAGCTCAGTACAAAGGCTCACCTTCCTCTCCTGCACCCTCCTCTGCACGACTGAGATCAGCATCCCTCAGCTCTGATCATGACTGCTATAAACCTCAGCTCTGTCAAATTCTAACCAGTCCCACAATTTATCACCTCCCAGGTACCTGACAGAAGTGCTACTTGCAGTGGTGCCTTCCTTTGTAATATTCAGGCCTTACATTTCTGGTACTGTTAGCAATGCTCAGCTCCCTCATTAAATCCATTAAGGATTTACAAATTAATAAATATTTAACTAATGATTATGTGTTAAAAATAGCAGAAAACATAACAGCTGTCTTAAAATGTAGACATATTTGCAAAAGTTTCTGCACCTCTACTTAATATCGACTTGATTTTTGCAAAATGGTTACAGTTACAACTTAATAAAGACTCTTTTGGCTCAGCTCTGGAAAGCTAATGTTGTTCCCTTTTGAATGTCAAGAAAAAACAATAACTTTACAATAACTTTATACTATGAACATCATGATAAAAAAAATTTTCAAAGTCCCAAAAGACTGTTTGTATAAAATTATAAAATTGCATGCTCTCTTATACAATAAGAGTCCTTAGGTTGGGCTTATACAAAACAGTCCACTGTACAAAAAATACTTTATTATTCTAATGAATAGAAAGTTTAAATTTATCTAACCCATAGAAATATTTGAAAAATGCCTGTGTTATATCTATGGTAGTGTGGGTAAAGCTAAAAACTAATAAAGCTCAAGAAACATATCTCTTATCATAAGTGACTGCCAGAATGACTTAACTTGTGCGTTATTTTGTAATACGATATAGAACGACCTTATACAAACTTTTTCATTTATAAGATGACTCACAGTAGTTCAGTTGCTTTTGGTAAGAGTTTCAGCATTGGTTATTTCACTGCATACACTCCCATTTATTAAAAAATACATTCCATTACTGGTTTTGCAGATGATATTTGTATGTAGTATAAACCAAATCAGATTCTATGAAACATGAGCAAAACACCTAATGGTGGAATTTAATTTTTTTCTGAAAAATAATCATATTCTGGAAAATTGTTCCATCACCCTCTAGTCTGCTTCCCACTTTTCACCTAACACTGCTGGAATTCTGAGGTGATCATTCCTCACCTTTGCTTTGTTTTACGTCCAGTGCCACCTCATATCACATTTCTCCATGACAGAAATAAAATAACTGCAATAACCAGAGAAAAAAAAATACTGCCCATTGAACAAATTAATTCTACATATTAATTTAGCCTATTGATTATCACTAGAAAGAGACATTAATTATAATAACTTTATTTGAGGAAGCACAGCCATATCTGGAAGGACTTGGTAAAATATATTGGCACCGCGATTTGAACATTTCACATTTAATATGCTTCGTTGCTCTTATCACTTATGTACGTCAGCCGGAGCTCTCTCACCTTCATTCACAGATTTCTCCTCCTTTGGCTAGATATTCCCATCATGTGAATCCTTTCCTCTTTTCTTTTTCAAAATACCTGTGTAATCAATCCAAAGAAAGCGTTTTCACTTTTCCCTCCACAAAGTGTGAAGGCATTTGTTGCAAACCCTGAGAATGTGACCCTGGAACAACACTAGAGTTCACCCAATCGAGCTGTCCCCATAAGCAGATGTACAGAGTCAGGTCTCCGCACCAGGCCCGAAGAAAAGTTGGTCAGAACCAATGGGCTCCTTCCCATGTGCTTCAGTGGCCTTCAGCTTGGCTGGCTTGTAGGTCAGAAGGAATGCAGCAGGGACACTGCTCCTCAGCTAGGACGTGGAGTTTACCAACGCGGAGCTGGTGTCCCCGTCCCAGCTCACAGTCCCTGCCTGAGCCTGGGCCAGCCGCTCGGAGCACTGATGCACCTGCAGGACACCACACATCTCTCAGCAGAGGTGTCGCCTGAGATCCTGGAAGCGGTACAGCCGTGCTGGCGTGCAGCACTGGAGCCGTTCCTGCCGCAGTGTCGGAGCTCTCCTGCTTGCAGCTCCCTCGGGCATCCCTGTGTGCCTGCACTGTGTGCCATGTGCTCCCACACAGGTGTCCTGATTTCCTCATCTGCACTTAGAGGCAGCGATTCCCAACTGCAGCAGAAAAGAAGTACATTAAGATTGATGAACTCTCATGCTGTGGTGGTGGAAGCCCAGAGGATAGCTAAAGTAACATATGCACAGTGATAACAGTATTATTTTTGCAAAATAAGGAAATGAGAGAGCTAGATAAAACTCAATATTGAAAAAAGAACAAGTGAGTTTAAGTATAGTTGATTTGAACAGCAGCTCTGAACTTATTTATTTTTACCAGAACGTTCTGTTATATTTTTCAGAACAAGCTCATCCTACTTGTAAGTGAAAAGATAAGAGGAGAAATCAGGAAAACAGAAAACTTCCAAAAGGCCATCGATCAGTCCCAGAAACAATATAAAAATGAAGAAGCACGCAGTACATCTAAATAGAAAAAAGGCTAACATAATGAAAATGTCTGTAACCCTGGAAATAATATACTTTGAAGCAACCTGCTTATAACAAAGTTTCACTTACTGGATTACTTCAAGTATTTAATAACTTGTAGTACTGCCAAAGCTCAGACTAAACTATAGTTATTTTCCCTGTCAAAAACTATTCCGCTGTGCAATGTCAAGTGACCAGAAGTGTTCTTTATTGCATCCGTATGAGAAAACCTAACCACATTTCATTTTTGTAGAGTAACAGTTTTCTTTTTGTTAGCATGCTATGAATGTATTCAGAGATCAAAAAGCTGTTATTTAAAACAAAATGTTAAAATGGTTTGAATTAAAAATAAATTATATTCATTTGTTTAACTGGGAAGATGATGAGCAATCTAGCTGTGTGATTATAAATAACACCGACTAATGACATAGCAAATGAACTTATGAAATACAGGTGTATTTGTAAAGGTTTATTTTAAATGTATCCATTAAAAATAATCTTCCAGCTTTCAGGATGTCCCAAAGCCACTCAAACTTTATGATAAATTGTTCACAGAATAATATCATCTTCAAGTTTTGTTGCTTAAATATGAAAGGATAATCTGCCTATATGGTCAGGTCACCTTGTGGAAAGAAATACCTCATCTGACTTTCAAAATGCACAAGAAAACTTTGCATGTACAGAACACAAAGTGTGAAGTTCTCCTTTTTGACATTATACCTGCTTTTTAGCCTTCTATGTAGTAACTTATTAAGATGCCTCTGAAAGTGTCTCTAGCCTCCTCTTGTACCTGGTACAAAATTAAAATATTGTATTAATGCAACGAATAAAATTTAAAAAATGCTGTAATTTAAGATTTTTCTTGTGAAACCTTGACTGAAGGCAGGTTAAGTCTTCTGAAAATATGATCTGCTGTTTAACAAGCTGTTGAAGTTATACAGTCCTCTCACCTGCTACTTTGGTCCTATGTTTCTCTGTTCACTTAGGAACAAAGTCTATATTTGCTCTGATATACTAGAAAGCATTAGCTTGCACTTGTGCATTCATAATGCCACACTGACAAAACTGTGGGTTGAATTGTGGAAAAAAAATATCTTCAGCTCTGGTCCTGAATACTTTTTTTGTTCTCATTTATTTTGTCCACAATTGATGGACCAATGTGTGCACAGTCTTTACAGATTCATGTTGGTATTGCAATGGAGAACTCTGGACCTTTAACTACAGAATAAAATTTAGGAGAGGATTGCCACTTTGTTTATGTATGTAAGTTTAAAACACTTTCTAGGAAAACCATGCCTGCACAGACATCCAGTCAAAGCATTTGTTTTAATGCCATTCATAGAACTATCAAACACTTCTATGCTTTAATGTCAGCCACTGTTTAGCCTATCTGTCTTTTCTACAGAAATTACACACACAGTGGATTATATTTAGCCAACCATAATTAGCACTTTTGTTGTACACAATGTCTTGCACAATAAAAACTCAGAGAGAGTGAGGTCTACAGAGGAAAAAAGGAACAGAAAACACCTTTAGAGACTGCAGGCAGAGGAATGGAAGGACTGTAGAAATAAGGAAAGCTAGAGATAGTTGCTACCAAAAGGTAAAAAAGAACAGGGAATAGTCTCTATGCTGCCACATGGAAACCACAGGAGAAGGCATCAAGAAAAAGTTAACAGAAGCATTTACAAGAAACATATGGCTTGTAGGGAAGGCAACACACAGAAGGAATGCAAAAACTGGTGAAGAAGCTATAACAGCTGATATCACAGAAGTAGATGGAAACTGCCAAAAGAGAAGACAGTCCCACTGATATTTCTTGGGAGAGACATGCAGCAAAAGACCTATCAATACCAGTATATTAGGTAGAAAATCTTGCATACCTTTTACTACATTCATATGTAATGAAGTTGACAGAATTATGTAGGCATTCATTATTCAGTAGCTATTCATTAGGTTCTGGCACACTTGTGAAAAAACAGATACTCCACAGATATCTGGATTTGCCACAAACCTGCTTCTGCATTGATGCTAGAAATTCCCTGCACAGTTCTCAAGAACTGCTTCTTAAAAGCCTACTCTAACTGAATTCAGTAGAGAAATTCACATCAATTTTAATGTAGAGAGATTTTTTTCCAATTAGGATATAAAAAATATCTCTTTCCAGTCCATCTTCTGGAATACATTTATTTTTAAAATGTGTTTTTGGAAGACTATTTTAAACACATGGACAGCCTATTAGCTTTTATATCTTGCTGGGTTATTACCGCAGAATTAGCAATAGCAGAACCATCTATTGCATATTCAGTATGCAGTACAGACTTCTGCTGAGCCCTAAGGGAATATAATCCAGCAAGGAAGGAAAAATATTCCTCTTTTCTTTTTTCCACAGGGTTGTTTTCATTTCCTCCTGCCTTCCACTGGAAGACATCAGACCTTCCCAAGAGAGGCCAGCTTCAGAGTCTGAAAGCCAAATGACCTAGAACAGAGATCTGTGGCGTTCTTCTTCTTTTTTATATCTATTCAACATCTCCTGCATGTAAAAGCTATATACAGGAATGAAGGAGAAATGTTTGTTAATTATTCCACTTAATGGCAGGCAGAAGCTACACTGTGAGATTGTATTTATTTTATTGTACATGAAGACTTGTGCAAATGAACCAATACTAATGTAGGTAGACAGGAAACAAAGGCAACCAGCAGGTCAAAAGTGCAGTAGACTTACCATGCCTGTCTGCATAGCTTGTCCTCAGCACAGAAGACAGGGAACTGTGCATCACTGGCAGGAAACGATAAGAAGCAGCCAGCCCTCGAGTATGATTATAAAATAGCCCGACTAAATGTTATAACTAAACTTTCAAGTGTTTGAAGTAAACGTTTAGAATAGTTCTGGTTTTCCTCCTTGATATTTTGAAATTCTAGGGTGCTAAGCAACCTTATTTTACTTCCACATCCCTATCTCATGAAAAGTCACATTAGCAGTATAGGATTACTTGAATGGTACAGTAAATGAAATTATCGCAAGTTATTTTTACTGTTATTATCATTTCAGAAAGCAGATGTTAAAATCCAAAAACTTTTACAAAGGCAACACCATGGTCAGGGATAAAAATGCAGATGCTCCATAAGAGCAAGGATTTAAGCTATACTGCTCTGGGATCACAATTCCCTTAACATTTGCTTCACAGAAAATAATTTGTGCACAGCTTCTGCCTTCAGAGCTTGCCATGGAGAACAGGATTTACCTTATGTAACTTTCAGTATTTAAAAATCAGCTTTTAGCTAAAGTCATTGTCCTAATTAATTAAGAGCTTCTTACCCCAAAAGGCTTCATTTCATCTCAAGCCGGGAGCCATAAGTCACTAGTTTCAGAAGCAATGTCGTCTGCCTATTTCCTCCAGTGAGTACCGAGGCATGACACCTAGACATGTAGCTCAGGCTACCTATCTAACTTCTGGACACCCGAAGTGAGATGAAACAAATCCCCTTATTTAAACACATAAATGCAGCTAAATGGCATGAAATGCATCTCTGTCTTATTTTATATTAGGCCTCATGTCAGCAGACATTAAAGGATGTAACAGGGCACATGACTTCACTGTGGCTACTCACCCTTACAGCAGATAACAGATTAGTACTATTTTTAAGGCCTGGGACTTTGATAAAGTCTGGGAAAAGGACTATGGCTACAATTTTGAAAAGCAGCTAAATGATTCTGAAATCTGGCCAGAACAAGGCAGTTTCATTTCTAGTTTCTAGCAAACAAGCTTGCTTGTTGTTTCCCACAGAAGGAACTATCACCTTGAGTGAAAAGATTCAGAGCTTGCCTATGCACACCTACAAGGAAGAGTCATATAATTTAGAAACAGTCTGACACATACAATCATCTCCCCTATGGTTGTGCTTTTTCAAACTGATACAGGCAAAAGTTATATAGCAAAAGGCTAAAGGTATTTCCTCTCCAAACAGGACAAGGTACATTTCAATTCTAGAAGTCTTTGACCTTCCTTTAACTAAGTATGACTTCTGCTAATGATCAGAAGTTTTTTCCTGTAAAGCAGTTTAAAGTTTATCCATTTCTCAAGCCTCATTCTTGGAGAGAAAAACAGTTAGACTTTAAGAAGATAGATTAGAGGCATTTTTGACAAGCCAAGGCAGCTGATTATAGTTACATTACCACAAGCCAGCATTTTCCATTTTATATTCAAAGCCATGAATAATTTACCCAACACACTTTGATATTTCTTCAGACTATTAATTGTTAGTTGACCAATCTAGATTTCTCTGTACGTAGGGAGGTTTTTTTAAACTATTTTCAAAGTAACTTATTACAAAATTTAGCCTCAGAGTTATTTGAGATCTCTTCTTTCTGGGCTTGTTCTACAGAAGTGGTTTCAGCAGGGAAGAAGCATGCATTTGAAAATCCAGTATTGTGTGTATCATGACGAAAAAAGGTCTGGATGGAAGACTTAATGGAACTGAAGAACAGCAATGACTCTTAGAGCAACAGAACTAGGAAATTATCAGTGCACCATAAAAACTTAGTGAATTGTTATTAACATTCACTAAACTTTCAGCCTTCATGGTCATTTCAGTGAACAATTAACAGCTGTCCAATTAGTCATAAACTGCAATTACAAGATAGCATAAAAATCCAAACAAACCCAATATAGTAATTGCTTGTATTTATGAAAATATTTCTGGATCATTTAGGATATGATAGGGATATCATATATCTTGAACTGATAGCCAGTCAAAAAACCTTCTTTTTACAGAGATTTTTGGCAAAGAAGTTTAATTTTAAAATTACTACATGTTTTAAACATCTATCAAATGGATTGAAAGAGAAGAATGCTGCTGAGCAAAATATTAGTATTCATTTTGCCTCGAGAATTATGCTAAACCACATCTTGTGGGCCATTAAACCAGTGTGTAGGTCTCTGCAATCAATGGTTACTTGGCCCACAAACACAGGAAATTACATTGTGTGAGGCTGGGAAGTTATGAGGGTAAGCAATCTATAAGCAACTGTTGCCTACAGCACACTACAAGGAACAAGAATGTTGGCAAGATGACAAAATTATATATACAATTTGACTATTTCTGAAATACACAGAAAGCACCCAAACTAAGTGCATTTTCCTTATTCTCTAAGTTATAAAAGAATCAAATCTATCAGAAATTCTGCAGCACTGGTTTCTCTCCCACTACTGTATATGGCTGTGTAATTCAAAATGAAGTCTTTTACAAGTAATATGCATCTTTATAATATGGCCCATGATATATATATATGGACACATATTTATATATTCTAGATATATATGTTGCACATAAACCTGTCCATAATTATTGAAAGAGTTCACTGATTCCTTTGTCACAAATATCTGGATCTTTGCTTTTAACCCACTCTAGCAGCAGCTGCTTGTCACTTAAAAACTCTTTTGGCAACAGAACCCAGACTGGCCTGAAATCCTCTTCCTGCTAGGAGGAGCATGATCACCCCTTCTAGTCAGGCAAAGCTGAAATCCCCAAAATGCAACAGGGAATCTCTGGAGAGTTAGCTGTTCAGGAGTGACTCACTTCTTCTGCAAAGAGAAGGAAGATGAGGACTTCTGTGGAAGATGCCACAGGAGCCAAAAGACGCTGCTAATTTCAATACCCAGTGCAGGGCTTCTGAAGTCCTAGGCTGCCCAGCGTTCAGACACACAAATAGCTTCATGTGCAGGCCTGTGCCACATCACTGCTGTTATTGCGTGGGGAGGAGGGATGAGGGGACAGATTTGTTTCTGGAAATGTTATTGCGTCTGGTGTTCATCCATCCTACCACTGACCTCTGACCTGGCTGGCTCAGCTTGCCCATTACCAGCCCCAGGCTGGAATAACACCACCTTGGCACCCACATCAGCTAACATACCAGAGGTCATAAAGCACGACTTACACTCTAAAGAACAATACCCAATCCCATCTTATCTAGAGGCAAGGAAGACCCAGGTAGATGAAAAAATGCCTCTCCTATCAGTGGTAACATCACAAAATCAAAGCCTGTTGTGGTTTCCTGCATGTTCAGCAGCTGCAGGTAGCAAAGGATAAAGCACTTCCCAAACAGTAGATATCATCTCTTAAAATACCTTTCCGGCTGATGTTCTAACTCCAAAGCAATGATCAACAGATTAGTGTAAGTTTGGATTTTCAGCCTCAGATACTGTCTTCTCAATGCACATGGTGTAGGTTGCTCACTTCACTGAGTTTTGGACAGATTTCCAGAAAATTCTTCTTTGTTGTGCTGGAAACTTTCTTTGGATGTCTTGCACCAGCCTTTTCTCGGAAGCTTATGGGCCAGGCTGAGAGGAAGCCGGAATTTTCAACTATACAGCAGGGAACCACCTGGCAGTGCATACATGCAATTGCATCTTCTGTATGTGTTTCATAGCAAGGGATGCTCTTAGTTCCCATGCCCCAGTACACCTTAAAAATAATATCCAACTGATATTACTTTGATGAGCAGATATCATGTTGTCCTGCCATTGATGGGATAAAAGTCCCAGACTTATTTTGGACTCCATGCAGGGAGGTGGCTGAAGTTCGAACCATAAGGGTAAGCCATCCCAAAACAACCCCATGCTATGACTGACTGGGCATCCCACAGTTTGCCAGGAGGGCAAGTAGAGAGTCTGGAATTTGTCAGACATGCCTCTAACAAATTTTTATTACTAAGCAATCCAGAAAAGTAAAAGTTAATGCTACTGACCACAGAACCACAGTCTGGTAGAAACCAAGATCATTGCTAAACCCCAAGTTTATAAGATGAAAACAAAGTTTGATATATACTGCGCTGCTTGAAACTTGATTCAGAGGTGTTCTTCTAGACAGAAGGTCTCGGATTTTTCTAAATTATGTTAATGACATTCCTCCACAAAGATTTTTATATGAGGAAAGCAACAAAAGTTAAATAACTTCTAGCGAGATGTTGGAGGCCATTGGCAAAGGAGCACACAGCTGGAAGCATAGAGAGCGAGCACAAAGTCTGTACATAAAGGGAGGTGGAGTGGCTCAGCTGGTCTAAATCAGTCTAACTCTGACTTTATAGAAGGATTTCACTTCACACCAGCTGAGGACACACCTCTAAAATCAAGAAGAAAACAAAAGGGGGAGAGGAAATACCACCTTCAGAAATTAAGATAAGGAATCAACAAATTTTACTCCTACAAGTATTGTTTACAACCACATTTAGCTTTTGGACTTTGATGGGATTACTCACTAATCTTTAAAGGAGCAGATCAGGGCTAGTACATTTTGGATTAATAATTTCCATGATGTTTCCTAGGGTCAGTCTGCAGACCCATACAGTTAAATTTGCCCAAAGCTACATAACTGAATGAACTCAGAAAATAAAATCTGTTCTCTGGTTAGTGTAAATAAAAGAGGTAAAACCACGGATCACATGGAGACAAAAATGTAAGGAAACAATTAAAGATTTAAGAAACACTTTAAGTATGTAAAACACTAATTCTTCCAGGGACTGTCTTCCAAGGACAACTCAAGGAACCAAGGTCTATTTTCAAAATAAATGTTAGTTCCTTGGCCTGAAGCACAGAAAAACATTAAAGAAAGAGATAGACATTGTATTACCACAAATTTTCAGGATTACTGATCTTTTCTGCCAGATAAGTCATTGAAATTAATTATTAGTCGTGATAAGGATGTAAACTTTAAACAGCAATGACTTAAGATTCCACTTTTTTGACCTTTGATTGGCAATGCATTTTTCTATGCTTTCTTCAAGGAGAGTAAGTTTAAACAAGTGCCTTAGCTTTTAGCAGTTCATCTGGATTGTGAACAGCAATGAATTTACATAAGCAAGAAAAAAGAAATTTTACTTTGAAATGTCATTCAGAAAAACTCCGTTTTGTCCTTTTGTGAACCTGGTGCTTCATTAAGTTCCAGTCACACTGATGAACATCCCAAGTTACTCTAAAATATCCAACCCATGTAAGAATGTGAAAGCACCGGAGGGAAAAGCCACAGGAGAAATGTTACATGAATAGCATGTGGTGATGGCATCTGGCTAAGCAGGTCACATAGAGCCTTGCACTCAGCTTTTCAGGACACCCAGTTGAGAAGACCAAGTTCAGTGAGCAAGTCCTGATGACAGAGGTGGGCTGGGCTGGGATGGAGAGGCTCAGAGCATAGCCTAAAGCAAGAGATGGCTGCCAACCCAAGAGGAATGCAACGGATGTAAGGAGGACTCAGCAGCTGACATCCTTGATCCTATGTCATCACAAAAGAATCCTAAACAGACCACCTATATACAAGTGTCTTGTTGCCTGCATGTTGAACAGACTACCTGTACATACATGTCTTGGTGTGGGAGTGACCATGTGAGTATAAATGGGTAGAATCGGTTTTACTTCATAAAACTGAAGTAAACTGAAAACTGAAAAACATAAAAAAACAAAACTGAAAACTGAAAAACATAAAACTGAAGTGATTTTCATTTTAAATGAAATCTTCTTCTGCTCCCATCAGGGCTTGCATTGAGCTGTTAAATTGTTACTACCATATTTCAACAGTATTTCCTTTATCTGGGCCTGGGGCATGCCTATTTCCAAAATTCAGAACCTCAAAACTCCTTCTCAATAGAGACTTGCCTGAGAGGCACTGAGAGTCCACACATATCTGTATTCCTGCTCATACAGCTCCCTAGACACGTGTGCTTTTTCTGGGCCTGTCCAAGTCTGTGTGACATCTGCCCTGCTCATTGGGTTTGATCCCAGAGGTGTGCTCTGGACAGAGGAGAGGGCCATGCTGTGGAGGGACAGCTTTAGCAAAGCCTCTCACCACGTGGCAGGATAGCATGTGTTTGCACATTAGGTCTGCACCCTTCCAGGAAGGGTTAGATATATGAATTAAATCCTGATTTGCCCTACACATGTGCAGTATAGCTGACATTTCTGCCACAGATCTACGACACCAGTGCAGAGCATCCAGCACGCTTCTGAAGCACAGGAATCACACCTACACTTCTGGTAGAAACCTATACTGCCACTGCCAGTGCTTCTGAAGTCCTGGGCTGCCCAGCATTCAGACACACAAATAACATGTATCTAAAGCTGGATTTGATAATAACAGTCTTTTATCCAACAACCAAAGGGCTACATCACTCACCCATGCTGCTTCTCTCCCTGCTTTGCCAGAAAGGCATACCTTCTGAGCAAGCACTGTGGCATCCTGAATAGAAGTCAGATGGTTTTCTCAGTCCCTGTTCTTGAACCTGTGCCATCTTGTAGAACTACCTAAATGATTTTTGACAGAGAGAATGAAATCCATATTTCCACTTTCTCTGAGTTTTGTGACATTGAGCACCATTACAGCAATCACTTTCATGAGACAGCAAATGTTTAATTAAAATAAAACAGCCTCAATGAGAGAGATACATTCCTTCCAGTCTGTCTCTTCCTCTGCAGTTATACGCACTGATAGAATTATCATCAAGTTTCTTGCATTAGCTTGGAAGATGGCAAAGACTCGAAATTCAGCAAGCAGTAGAAGGAAATGAATTGGTTATCTCCCATTCACATGAGTGTCCAAATCACTGAATTATTGAATTAAAGATGGGCAGTGTAGTACCACCACGGCTGCTACACAGGAAACAGGTAAAAATGAAAGGCTATCGAACAGTGGTCACCCAGCAAAGCAAGGCATTTCCCTCACCCCATACCAAGCATCTATCTTCATGGGAGTTTTGTCCTGTCTAGAATAGTCAGTTTTCCACTCCAACTTTACTCCAGGTCCCACAGTCCCACTACTTCAGGTGTTAAATCTACCCTAGTAAAGGTTTTTCAGTTTTTCTTTTATATTTTACTATAGACTACAGTGTAGATGTACCTGGAGAAGAGACCACATATTTCTTAAAAAAACTTAGAAAACCATGATTTTACTAAACAGCAGATGGCCAGGAAGTTACACCTTCAAAGAAAGAAAAGACAGATCCACCACTGCCAGACAACCCAATCTTGAGGCTAATTAGTTCAGGCATCACATCATGTTTATTCAGCTACATTTCTACTGAACCCCAAGCTGATTACTATTGATTGAGCAAGATATGGTAATATGCGACATAAACATACCAACTAACATGGCATTGAATTATTTCAATCTAGCCATAGCCTTGCTGATGTAATGAAATACCAGAGACTGTGGTATCTGAGACTCTTTTTACCCAATTCATCATCTTTTGAGCAAGTCCCCAAAGCAAAAGTTTAATCCCATCACTGGTAATACCGCACTGCCTGGCTGAAATATTGCATTTGGCTCCTGCATCATAAGAAATCACCTTCAATCAGCATAAGTAACAGTCCGTCCTAGCATAAGATCACCGTAAAAATCAAATATGAAATCAATCCTCAGAACATAACTGTTTCAGAGAAATGCTGAAGATCTAAATTCCCCACTTACAGAAGTCAGAGGGTTCAATTTGTAAGATGTACAGTTCTACTTACTTAGAAATCAGCCTTAAAAACATAAAGATATTGCACAGATTTATAGAACATCATGGACCAATTTTTAAGTTAAAGGAGACCATGCTGATTATAAAGTCCGATCTCTTGCATGTTTGGGGGGAAGAATATTTTTTAAATAAAAGCATATTTTGAGCAATCTCAAGCAAATTCAACTTTTTGTTTCACAGTGATATTAAAATCCAGGAATAAAACTAAGAAAATTCATAGTTATAGTTTACATAATTACAGCTTGTGGTTCACAGAAGACCCAAAAGATGGTTCTCATGTAAGCTTTTTACATTTTTCCTAATTAAAATGGGTCTAGCATTCTCATAACTCTCTGCTGGTGGTCTGGTTATGTGACCACAAACTCATTTTATTCTCTTACCTCACTGCTGTGAGTGCCAAGTAAAACTTGTTTGTAGGTCTTTTGGAATGCATATTACATTTACTGCTGGACTGCATGGGTTTTAGTAATTAAATAGATCTCACAAAGCTCACTAAACCTGGCTTTGCAGCCAGAGGGAAAGTGAGTGGATGGCATGTAGCAGAAAATTAGAATGGCATGCAGCAGCCCAAGGAAAACTACATAAAGCAGGAATGGGGGTAGGGCAAATGTTAGATATGGAGAGAATATCAGAACGTCAGCTAGGAGAGGGAGTGATCCCAGAAGGCACAGAGCTGGCTGAAGATGTTGGAGAAGCAAGTTCCCCTTGCTTTGAAGGATGTGTAAGCAGGAGATCAGACAGACCTAAACCACCTCCTTGAGCATCTCAGTAGGTGTGTAAAAGGTGCAATTTTAAAAGAAGGAGTAGTGAGACATTTGTGAAAAGGACAGAGAAAAGTTGAAGTCTAAAACCAATTAGTTGTGACAGAAAGGAACAAATCTGTTTTAGCTTGCTGTATGCAAGGTCCAAAATGCAATATAGTATATGGAAAATTAAAATTTATTATTGCCAATATAATAGAAGATAGTTCAATCCCTGTCTGGGGAGGTTTTTTGCATCCTTTATTTTTTCAAGCCACAGAAGGTTTGAAAACATGCAAAGTTGCAAAAAGGAAAGACACAAGTAAAAAGTTAAAGATTATTACTATAATAATTACTATTAAGAACATAAGGTGCAATGTTAAATAAACATTGGGAGCATAAAATGCAAACACACTTTCAGTAAAAAACTTAAACAGTTACTTTGACCCAGAAGCAATGTTTTTTTCCTACAGGTGCATTCTTGCTTTTTGCCACCTTTTCTTTTTTTTTTGGAGTGATCTATGACGACTCAAAGGAGCAATTGTAAAAGGTAAAATAACTGCATGAAGGTGAAAATATTACATTTCTATGGTATAATAGGTATTTGTAGAGAGAACTGCTGATTTTTTCTGGAGTTTATAGCAACAGGTTCAGATAGTGTAAAAAGCTCTTTTAGGAGCTCATCAGCAAGAAATTTTTAGATTCAGTGGGTGAGATTCTGCTCAACTTATTTCTGACATCCAAATCCAAGACACAGGGGAGCTGCTCTCCAAGGTTCTCTTTGCAGCTGAAAAGCAGCTGTATTAAAAATATTAACATGACATTCCTTCTCCTGCACTGCCACCAGTGACAGAAGTTTTTTGCAGCCAGGCTGTGCAATGTCATCTAGCTAAATCCATAACCTTTTCATTTTTTTCAGTGACTTCTACTCAATGCCATTGCCAATTCCAAGTGATTTTGGCATTCTCACTTAAGAGCACCCTGCTATAGAGAAATAATAGTTCAATTCAGTAAATTCTGGCCAGGGAAATAAACTAAATAACATAGTACAAGAGCTACATTTAAGTCACTGTGTTTTAGACCATGGCTGTGGCAGAGTTGAGCAGAAAATCCATACTTGTTTGACAACAGGATTAAAAATCACTACAAAATTCTGTGATACTGAGAAGAGATTGAAGAAAGATATCTGATTTTTGAAAAGGCGGTTTGTGTCTTGTTAAATGTCATCTCACATTTAGAGCTCTAAAACTGGCAAGAAAGTTTTCACAAAGCAGAAGGAAATGAATTCCAAGGTCTGATCATCTCTGCCACCCTTACACTTTCTCAGGTGACACTTCTGCCTGTACGCTCTCAACAAAATGCTCTCTGACATATATTTTAGCACTTCCAACCAATCTCAGGTTCTCTGCATCTTAAAAATTTGGTTCCCCTTTTTTACATTGGAAAGTGAGACATGGAGATTAAATTAATCATGTTTACATAAACTTTCAACGGCAAAACCAGAAGTAAAATACAGACATAAGTATTTTTAGGCTTCTGCTGCTATTGGAGTAAAACACAGCAGCACAGCTTGCAGTACTTTATGGGCCTGATCTCCTCAAGGGCTGCTGGCTGTTTCCTGGAGCTGGAGTTCTGGGGGCTCAGCCTCTCTCAAAACCAGATCTATTTTTATGCCTTGAATAGAGAGTGCTCCAAATCAAAACCTTATCTCAGCTCTCTGTGTCCTGATCGCCTTCACTGCTTTGCATTGTCACCACTCAAGAAACGGCTTCTTGCTTTTGTGCTTAAAACCATTTAAACTTAATTGGGCTTTCATAGAGTGCCTTGACTCTGTGCTGACACTCTGGGCTCAGTTACCTCATGGACACATTAAAACCCAAACGAAAGCACAAATCTTAAACTCTTCAATTGCTAAACAAAAACACTCTCAGAGGAATTTTGAAGATGTTAACAGCCGTTGCAATTTGGGAAGGATGGACCGCCCATCAGCTTCTCTCAAGCCTGAACCTCCCTCTGGCTTGAACACATGGGGTCCAGCTGGCTGTCCTTGACAGCAGGAGTTAGTTTTGCAACCACTTTCTATAATATTGAGTTAGAGATTTGTCTGAAGAACATCTTGGCATCTGCAAATAAACATCACGTTCAGGAAAGCCTGTGTGTACACAGTCTCAGTCATTTATAGAAGAGCAGGATGCTTCTGAATAAATGCTAAATTTAGACTGAAACTTCTCATTCACCAAAAAAAATCTATTCAAATTAAACTTATTTCTTTTTTTTCCCAATCATATTCTTAAATCTTTCCTTTTGACTTTACCAAACCTATATGATTTTCTCCTTGAGCAGGATAGCACAGATTTTTCATCCAGAACCAAAGAGAAGGTAAGCAGCAAATAGATATTTATTCAAAAGATTTTTTTTTTTTCAGCCAAGATTTGTCTTCTGTTAAGTACTTTCAACTTTTCTATTGAATACTAGGGTATTCAATGGTCTTTGAACTAACTTTGCTGTAACTTTGGGAACAATTAAATGCTTGCTTGCTAAACAAGTCATTAAATGTACTAGTAGATATGCATAGCCAACAAAGCAAAAACTACTTTCTTTGAAGTGAGCTTGTGTTTTTCATTTCTCTGCTGCACTGAAAGTTTGTGTTTTCTCAGGAAAAATCTTCCAGTTGATGTGTAGCACTATAACTGGATATTATTTTATTACATGGTTTTATTATTATAACTGGATATATTAGAGAAAGTAAGCATAAATGAGGACACATTTTGTGAGGAGAAACAGCTGTTAGAGTGATAGGGAGAGGATGGGACCAGGTAGGTTGGAAGAACCTCTATATTATTTGTGGAGAGAGAGCTCTTTGGCATCGGACTGTTCTGTCAGGAACATTCACATTTCAAAGGCATTGATTTTAAAATCGTTCAAAATGTAAATATAAGACATGCGATTGAAATGTTGAGGTCTTTAGCCTCTATTATTAGGATGTTGCCCCAAAGAAAAAAAATTTTACATTTTCACATTTTTTTGCCAGTAAGCACATATATGTCTTGAAAAGCAGAAGAAGAGAAAGACCTATATAGTGTGTAGCATGGAAAACATCAGCCCTGAAACTATAATGGGTGAAAAACTGTGTGTAACTACTGTGCCCAGGTTGTGCTAACACTACTGTATAATCTCCACTTCTTCCTCTACTTGTTGGACAAAGCACATCCTAATTTCCAATGCAAAGTTCCTTCTTTGGGGTCCCTACACAAGCATGCAAATCAGAATAAAATGAAGGTATTTTTTGGACCTGGAAACAGAAGGCACCAGTGGTGAGAGAGTTCTGAGAGATTTTTTTTCATCCCATTGCAGGTATCACTGGAAATTTATGTATATATCATAAAGCAAGATTCTATCCAGTCTGACTCCAAGAAAAGAAGCCATATTAGAAATTACATATAATATTCCCCTGTTACATGGCTTCTTTTCAAAGATAATTTTTTTTCTAAATATATATAATAAGATGTCTCAGCAGCTGATGTGGCATTTCACTTCTGAAGACTCAAGCCATCTGTATATTATTGCCCCAGGCAGCAGCTGTAATTTCATCAGGCAAAAAATAATTTGGATTTGCTGTCACTGATAGCTGAGAATAATTCTAAAGAAAGTAAATGGACAAGCTGTCCTTTAATGAATGTATTGGTGTGGTGAAGAGGGTGGAATTAAGCTGACATGAAAAGTACACTGATTCTTTTTGGCTAGGGCAAAACCTCTGCTACCCTTCCTATTCTTAGTTTAAAGGTTCTGAATGTCGTCAATAGTGACACTGCACCTTCTGTAACAATATTCCTCGGAGTAAAACTTTGTGGGTTTAGTGGCAAGTGAATAGGTAGGATGGTGCCCACCTCTGCTTACAAGGTGCAGACATACAGGCATTGGTACTGCGCTGTGCCAGAGTGGTGAGGAGGGAAGGGCAGCAGGTTTTTCTCTACAGCTACACTGTGTTACTGGCTGGTGTGCTCATAGCTTGTTCAAATCCCCATGCCTTTAATCTCAGAGGAGGGGAGCCAGGACTGCACTGGACCTGGCTTTGTGGAGTGGTGGGCCAACAAAGAAGAACTCCTTTGCTTTTGCCTTTCCATCTTCATTTCTTGCACAGAGAGTCTAGAAATAATCCTATTTCTTCCAAGTTTTGTTCCCTTCCTCATCCTAATCAATCACCATAATGGAGATCTCAGAGAAGATGAACATAAATTTCATCTCACTCAAGAACCCATTCACTTTCCCCATAACACCACTAGAGTCTAAATAAATTCTGATTAAAAAGAATTCCATGTATTAAATCTAAGGTATAAAAATATAAAGGAAAAAAGTCTTGAACACAATTCTCTTAATGCTAGCATCACCTAATTTATTAATCATAATACAAACTCTCACAAAGTTTTCTTCTTCTGGTGTATGGGCATGATTCCAGTCCTTGAAGAAACGCTGCACTGTTTGTAGTTAAGGATGCCAGACTTTTAGGAAAGCCATTGCATGCAGGCGAGTTTGCTTTCTGCTTTCATGTCTGTAATAGGAATTTAACTCTTAAGGCAGAAAGGTTTTCTGTAAGGCAGGCACTGCAATGCAGGATGACATTCCTGAGAAAAAAAGGATTCTCTCTGTCTGGTTTCACCACCTCTATCTAAGTCCTAGCCTGTGTATGCCTAAAATAGATGGGGCTGAAATAACCATGCTCTGTATCTCTTGCAGTGGGAGAATGGACCTTTAGGCCCTTTATTACCTGATGCTACTCAGAAAAGAGGGCCTAATATAAAGTTTAATTGCTAGTAAAGCCTATAGTAAATATTTGCAATGTTCTTCAACTCCCTTCCCACAGTTCTGTAAAACAGACAAAACCGTAGGAGCCTCAAGTTTCAAACCAGGATACAGAAACTCTGTCACTGAGATAAGATAAATGTTATGTGTACCTAACATAGTGTCACCACGGTGAAGTTCTCTGTTTTAGAGAGAGATGGCAAACTTGCAACTTACTCTTCTGCTACCTGAATCACAATATACTTTCCCAGTGACTTTGAAGGAAGAAGAGTCCAGCTGTCATGTCGTGATTCTGTATTATCTTGAGACCTGGCAACATTATTATCCTCAACATTTCATAGAGATGCTTCAGACCTTGAAGAAACTACTCAGCACCTCCTAGAGTCAAACACAGACATGTTTTTGGCAGCTAGATGGAGATGCAACACATGTGTTGGGAACATATGGCCTTGACAGTTGCATATTTAGCCATTTTCACTTCCCAGAAATAGGAGAAATGGCTCTGAGCTGGTAGAGCAGTGAGTTGTTCTCTTTCGTTTTGACAGACCGGGAGATATCCATGCTCTTTACTGGTTGGTGATATTTGTAGTAACATGTGGAAGCCCCAGATAATACAGGAGTCTTACTCTACTACAAGACATACAGATAGATGTTAAAAAAGCTATTCATCTAATAATCAAGGCTTCCAATCAGTCTGAAAACTTCTACATGTGCCTTGCCATACTGAACTTAATGAGGCGGCTTACCTAAGCAACGTTATGGACATGCATGTGAGCATGACTCACGCCTCTGATAGATATGTAGGAGGAAAAAAAATGCCCTGAGTAAATAAGCCAAAAGGCTTAACAGTCAAAGGCTGTAGACCAGCCCGTCCTCCAGGCCCTCCTTCTCTTTGAAAAACTGTCATCATTAATTACAGTGGAGCACATGGAGCTCTGTTTGAACGGGCACGGTCACTGGCGTGGAAGGGGAATGACTGGTACCTGGCAGGGCAAAGCAGGGATGTCGTAACCGGGCCAGTCATCAGGAATGAATCAGTAAAAGGAAAAGAGAAGAGGCACTATGAAGGCTTTTTATGCCGTGTGTTTTGGACACATACATGACTCTTTCAGTACATCAGTTAAAGGTATGTACAGATTGCAATGTCACCTTTATGACCTCAAATTCCTTTTAGGCTGAAACTTCACTGAATGCATTTCATTTAATAAATTCATCAGTAAATATTAATTTCTTACTGTATTTTTCACAAGCCTTCCCAAAGAGAAGGAATTTGCTTGAAAATGCTCACAAAAAAAATTTTTTAAATCATATTTCTACAAAAGCTTCCTTTGTTCATTAAATATGCCTAACAAAAAAGAAAAAAGCATATTGTATAAGAGTTTTTTGCAGGGAAAGAAGTTAAATGATTGTGAAACAGTCTGTTTATGGAGCTTTAATTTTCCTTTAAATAAAGAAACCCAATTTAAAGGGACCTCTGTGTTGATTCGTATACACTGTACAGGAGCAGGAGATTCCTGTGGCGGTGTGTGCTGAGCAGATTCTCATTCCGTGGGTGTTTCAGTGGACACAATGCAGAAAACAAAGCTGTGGTGATTTATTAGATGTTTTCTTGGTAGGCAGGTCTCTCTTCCCTCCCTTCCTCTCCTTCCTCTGGCCAGGCAAAGGTCAGGAGGAAAACAGGCATGGATTGGAAAAAGGAACTGTGGCAGTAGTGGCTGGAGCCCCAAACAAAGTCAAAAATACTACGGTTTGCCTCAAAAGCCCAAAACAAAGTCAAAACCCCCTCAGGTATGTCTCCTCAGCACCCTCCATGCTAAGGGTGTGAGGAGGAGTGTTGTCCAGCCATGGTTCGCTGGGCAGGAAGGGCACTCGGTGAAGAAGAGATTTATTTGCCTCCTAGAGGAAAGCTACTTAAAAAAAAAGCACCATTTTGCCATAGAGACTGTGTCCTTCCCACACCCGTTTGCCCAGGTACTTGTCCATACATATGTGCACTCACCTCTGTCCTGGAATATTACTAAAAGAAGGATGAAAAAAAAACAGACAGCCAAACAAATCCCAGTTCAGCAAAGTGGCAAGTGTTTAATGCTCAGAGGATTACGCCTTCGAGGTAAAAATGGGTGAGATGAACAGCCTTCTGCAAGGCACAGGCAAAAGATTTTGGAGAAAACCATTAGTTTCAATCAAGAACCATATAATCATTAGTATAAAAACAAACAGCAGAGAGTGATCCTACATTTGAGAGGTGGGAAATGAAAAAAAAAACCCACAACCCTCAGGTAATCTTCCTTTTTGCCTTGTGGCAGTTCACCAGGGAGCACAACATGTTGCTTTCCCACACTAGCAAGCAGTCCCTCACACATTTGCTGTACTGGAAGGTCACACAGCAGTGCTGGAGAGGGAGTAAGCTGTGCTGAGATGTGGCAAGCTTTCAGTGATGGACATTTTCCATACAGCCCCGGCAGTGACTATAGGGAGCTTAGGTTACTACGTTCTTATTTTGATAGGATACGTGACACCATTCCTGCTTTAACTGATACGTTGCACGTACCCACGCACTTGGAAGCTCTCCTGAGCTGTCAGTTTGAAGAAAAATGGAAATTTCATCAATGGTCCAAAAATGCTTTTTGTGGGCCATTGTTGTTTATGTTGGGCTGTTCACTCCAGGGGTTATTTTGGAATGTGCTTGCACTGGGGTTTGAGGTTTTTCAGAAGAAAAACCCTGGTTTATATTTACATTTAAAATACTCTTTTTTAGAAGAAAGAGCAGAATCGTTTGTTTTGTATATTTATCCAAGATGCACTTTATTGTTATATTTTCAGTTCTTTATCCTGCTGTGCTATATCATTTTGTTTAAGCCTTTGGTCTAAAACATATGGCATGGGCCACTGAGGAATTTTATTTGTCCTTTTCCCAGCTCACTTCCCCACCCCCCCAAAGAAAATGGAAGTTGTGTTGTCTTGAGTAAAGGTCCTAATCTCAAGGAAATGACAGGATAATGTGATATAGCCTCAGCCACCTACAGAATTGTTTTGGATCAGAAGACTTTAGAAAATAGTGAAATCGAAACAGTTTTCTTAGGAAAAATAGATGATTTTAAATACCATGAAAATGTCTGTAACATTTAAAATTATAATGCCATTTACCCAAGAGATTGTACATCACGCTTCTTCATCAGTAAGGGACCTGTTTAACCCATGGGCTGGAGTGGTAATTATAGTTCTCTTGGTAAGTAGTAAGGGAGTCAGTGGGCTGTGATTCGATATAGACTTGTGGTCTTGTTTAGCAACAATAAGTAAAAGACATCTTAGCCACTCTACAGTTTCTGATTCCCTGTGAAACAATTTTATGCATTAATAACTTTCATTTACCAATGGATACAATCTTTCAAGTCTAATATTCATGAGTTAATACATCTAACTACTGTAAGCAGAAACACAAATATGGATTTCAGGCAATCAGAGTGATGCAAATAGTCTTACGAGTTATTGCTGAGTAATTACAGAAAAGTTATGACTAAATAACATCCCTACTTGAAACAGAATGTTTCAATTTTCTACTTAAAAGATTAGTAGAAAATGTGAGGATTAAATCTGCTATACTACAGCTTCTCTCTAGCATTTCTCATGCTGCAAAGGAACAAAATCCCAGACAAATAAGGAGCACAATATCTCCATGTTGTCCACTTTGCAGCCCCAGTATAGAAGGCATGTAATGATCACGCTTACGGCAGGTACAAAGTGTGAGAAGCATTTCTCTGCTTCAATGTCTTCCGGAGAAGACACAGCTAAGCAAAATTTAGCAAAGCCCTGAATAAGGTTTTTCTTACCTATACTATGGGCAAAAAAAGTGGAGAGTAAGAAGTAGACTAAAATATTCTTTCTTTCTACATTCTCCTCCGCTTGTAGACAAAAAATGGCTTAGCCAGAGCAGAGGGTTAGGGTCAGTGTATGCTTTTATTTTGAAACAGAACACCATGGCCCATTTAAGCTTAGGGGAAAGACATTGCATTCAGATGGATTTTTAGCACAGACCACAGAGAGGCTATTCTGTACTTAAATTAACAAGGACATGCATTCCAAATTGTGCTCTGAACGGGATCTGGCTTTGGTGGGGAGGAGAGGTTTGTTGCTCCCACAACAAGGACTTATGAAACATTTTAATAAACAATAAGGCTTTGTCTGAAGAGAGACCCTTGACAGCCAGTATGCAGAACTGATACATGCACAATACATTCAAACTGAACCGCCGTTGTATTCTGAGAAACCATGGCAGACTAGTGGATGAAATCCTTATTTGCACAATTGTGCACTTATTGAAGTGGCCTTTCCCATAGTACTTTCACAGGGGGTTTAGCTCCATGCCAGTCATGTTTTCTCCTGTCTTCTATCCTGATGTGAGCATTTTTGACTCTTTAAATAACAAGGGATGTTGTGTGGGAAAATGTTTTCACATTACACCTTGCAAAGAAAGGATCTCTCACTCTGTGTATGCTTATTCCAAGGAATACTCTCAAAATTTTATGAACTGTAGTTTTTCTTTGTTCAGGTTGCCGACAAACTTCTTAGGAAAACATTTACAGTATAAAACCTGTAAAATTTGTTCCTAGCTCTTTATTAAAGAGAGATACAATTTAGACAACCATAAATTAGTTTTATCAGACCTCTGCACCATTCTAGGTTTTGAATACCCACATCTCTGGCCATACATGAGATATATCAAGCTCAAAAAGGCTGGAATGCAGAACCAGAGCTCTGGGTACAAAAGCATGAATGTTTGCTTAGTGGTTCAGATATGGGGACGTACTGTGACACTGCTCTCTTATCTCAGCATTCTCCTAGAAAAGAAAGAAGTAAAAAATTTCTGCTTTGCACACTCACATGGAGACTGAAAGACATGGAGACTCCCTTGGAGTTTTATTCCAGATTTCATGACTCACTAATGGCAACTTGTTCATTTTGTTTTCCAAACTATCTCATTGTTTACTTCCACTGAAGTTGCAGGCAAAATTTCCATTGACTTCAGAGGAAGTCGGATGGCGCCAGTGAGGTTCTTACAGTTTAAGAAAGCTATCCACATTTGTCAATAGCTTCAAGAATTTGGTTTGAAAAGTCCTTTTATATGTGGGTTAATTACTGTGGTAGTAAACACAGCCACTTGTATGTACCAAGATATTTTAGCTTCTCTTCATACTGTAATTATACGTATTATCTTACATCACTAATTAAGTTCAAATGCTCTCTTCTTAGCCCTGTCATTAATAAACTGTAAAAAAATGCTGTCCAGAACAAAACTAAAGAAAAAAAATCCACTGTAAAGACCACTTGTGAGAGCGTAATCTGTTTGTTTTGGTTTTTTTTTACTGCTGGCTTTCAGATACTGCCTCAGGGACTTCATTTGGGTGGTCAAGTAATTCTGCCTGATGAGTAATAAACAAATAATTCTACACCCAATTCTATTTTATTCCCACTGAGTGGTAGCTCCTTATGCAAGTAGTTCCACTTCAGTATTTAGGCATGCAGTTAATCCTAGCTATTTATATGGCTAGATACCACTCCCTAAAACAAGGGATACAGTATTAGGCCATGTGTAAAATAATAGAAAATTGCCCAATGAAATGCGAAAAATCCTATGTTGAAAAGATAGACATTATAGTCAGGACTCAGACACCAAACTAGTTACAATTTTCAGTTAAAAGTAAAACCTCTCAACATCATGTCTTAATCTATTTTTTTTTCTAAATTTGAGAGAAACATTCATAAAATTCGCATACCTGTTTTTTGAGTAACAGTGATTTTTTTTTTAATAGGTGGATTATTACTGCTGCCTGCATCTTTCACATAGTCAGGTACTAATGTTAACAAGAGGTTTTCTTCTGGTGCTAAGAATATTTCACTGAATATTAAATGTTGTTTTACATTATCTTAGCAATATTAACCAGCTCTGCTTTACTTTTTTTTTTTTCTGGAAAAAATCACTCACCAAGAATTGTTCATGTTACTTCTGCTACCAATATCAACCCTAGGAGCCATAGGATACACAGAGCTTTGGGACACAGTGGTGTTGCAGGAACTGAATATCTTAAAGACCTGTCAGGATTTGCAATTTCAAGGAAAGTTTGTTATTGGGGGGGGGGCGGAGAAGACTACGTTACTGTACCTTCTGGGCACCCACTCTGAAACACTTGCATGGAAAATCTAGAAAGAATTCCTTTATTAGTGGTTTAACTGAAAACAGAATTTGGCAGCTAATCTTCTAAACATCTAAACGTCATCAACTACTTTCCTCCTCCTTTGGAGCAAAATGTGTGCCATACTTTGGAGAGCAATATTCACAATGTGAAATAGGTATGCATACATTTTGATATATGCATACATTTTGATATATGCATACACTGGCAACGGTTTTTTAGAAAAATATCACTGCAGCTCAAGCTCAATAAAAAAACGAACAGTTCAGTCTAGGAGTTTTATCTGCTAGTCTTTAGGGGCGAGATTTTTGACCCCTTTATTCAAGTTAATCCATAGGAATTAGCAGTGAGGTTTAGCCAGCATCAGTGAAAGCTACAACAGGCAACAGAGGGCCCTGGGTCAAAGCACCGTGGAAAACGTACTGCGTGTGTATTTTTTTACCCTTGTAACCCGGCAGGGCTATAACTGTAGGTAGAAAACACAGTCAGCCTCACTTTACATAAATATTTAAGTATCATAAAAAGTGCTACATCTGAAGGTTGTTTCCAAGCACTTCCCCATTTCATAGTGCATGGAGGCATTTGCTTGTACACAACTACATGCCCATATACACTGATACACAGCACAGTCTCAAAGGGTCCTGCTGCAAATTTCCTTTTATTAGGAACACCTTTATTATTATTTTTTCAGATTTCAGTTCAGTCAAATCGAAGATAGTTTACTTAAGAAACAAAGATCTATACTGCCACTTCTGGCAAATCAGAGAACAGCATCTTAACCTCCGATTTCACAATCAGCATAAGGATTTTTGGTTCACGGAACTGCCGGTCTTGTTGAATTTCAGAGACTACATTCTTCTCTGCCTATTCTCAAGGACTTTAAAAATTAAATTTGGAAAAGCTTATGCAGCTGTGGCTGGCACAGCTTTGGCTTTGCATTGGAGACTGAGTGCTACTGTCTTGTCTAGATTGCTTCTAATCAAAAAATTCCCAGAATAAATGTCAAGGACTGCCAGCAAGTATGATTTAAAAGCAAAATATGATGATATAAAAGGAAATCAAGTATGTTTTATTGTCCCTTAAGATAACTTTCCATCAAAGTAAATTTTGTAATACTCCTTTATGTTTCCAGGCAGCAGCAACTTTGAAAAATATATTATTCATACTCTTAATAATTTATAATTATAATAATACAAAGATTAGGAATGACAATTTTATGTTAGACAGGATAAGAATATGCATTTGAGGACTACTGTAGTAACTGGTACCACTGCATTAGCTCTAGAGATGCCATACTCAACCACAGAAAAGACACATTAAAGGGATAATGAAGATCCTGTTTAATATTGCAATAATAACGGAAGATAAAGTAAAGCAATGACTCTCCACTGCTTCCAGGCAGGCACTGTCTTTCCATAGGATGATTCTCCAGAAGGGCCCCTTCTTTGTTATCCAACAAATTGTCTCAATGGAATGAGGGAGAGCACAGCTACCCACCTTTTACACCTGCAAGATATATTCCTTGGTTTGGGATCTACCTAACAGCCTGTTAAGCTCTTGTCCTGACGCTCTGGTAGTTTAGCTTATCCAGTGTGATTTCTATCCAATGTTTTAAAAGTTTAAAGCACAGACTGTGAGTTATCTATGGGGGATTTTTTGCTCCCAAGTATGAACTGGGGATGGGTGCAGGGAAAATCTTTCCTTCTCTAGTGCTCTGTTTTCTTGCAGAATTCACTGGGAACAGCAGAAGTTCAGAAACTCTGAAAACAAGCCTCTGTTATTTAAGCCACTTAAACTGTTGCAACTCTGAAGCTTGTTGTCAAAGTGCATTAATTCAAATTAGCATAATAAATTGTACATTTTGGGGTTTGGCTCAAGAGAGCCTTTAAAGTCTATTTTGCCTATGGATTCCTCAGATGCTAACTATTACAGTTTGTTTTCCTGTAAAGTAGTCTATGAATAGAACAGGAATGAGGAGGGTTTGACAAGAAACAGAAACATGTAATACAAAACACCAAAATGCTCACATTCTCCCTCACCTCCACTAAGAGTTTCTTCTTTCTTTTTTTCTCCCCACCCAAGAAAGTAGAATTCTGGAGCCAGCACCACAGCCCTTTACAAGCCTGTCTATAAGGGTAGCTGTTGCTTCATTTAGGACAAAGAACAGAAAGACTTCTTTTTTTCCCAGATATAACCATAAATTTCAGTAGAAGGCATCAGTTCCAGCTCACTGTGCCACAAGGCTGACTTTTGCATTTCATTGGTTTCTTTGAAGTCATCTGAGCAGATGAGGGAAGTGATTTGGGACATAACTGTGCCCTGTGATGAAACCCATTTTTTTTTGAACTCTGAAGGCATCCTTGCAGAGCGTGTGAACAAGTCACACCACTCTTCTGTTCATTTTAGGTGGTGCTTCTTTTAAAGATGCTACTAACATCTTGACCATCTATTATTTTTCCTAAAGAAAAAGGTGCAAGGCATGAAATGATTTGAAGTTTGGTGTCCACACCTATTATACAGTGCTTCTGTCAGCTCCAATGGAAGTAAAGCTGTTACAACCACACTGTTCTATGAAAGAAAGGCAACTCTGCTTTAAGGTCTATATACAGGAGCACAAGGGCATGGCTGTACTAAAGAAATAATGACATACAAACTAACCAAGCCAACATAGTTAAAGGATAGGTACCATGCAGTAGTTTTATCTCCTGAAAATTCACTTGGGTTCTGTGGAAACTAAAACATCATGTGATGTGGGTACTAATGGAACAGAACAAATGAGACTGGGAGAGATGCACAGACCCTGAACAACCAGGGGTAAAATCCATAACTAGGCACCCAGCAAGCCAGTTGCTATGTCCTAATGTCCTTCTTTAATAAACAGCAAAAGGACAAGATACAGCACATTACTAAGGACAATCCTGCTATATTCTCTGTCCTGGGAAGTCTACAATGTTAAAAGATCCATTTAACTACAAACACATCTTTTTAACACAAGATCTTTTCCTCACATAGAGATGTCTGAAACGAAAGATGAAGGAACATTTGTTCTGCCACTCAGATTATCTGTATGCTTGATAAGGAAGAAAGCTCTGCCATCCTTCACACAAATAAATAACCATTGTGATCTGGTGCCTAAAATTCTGTCAAAATTATAAATATTTTATATTAAGATGTTTCAAGGTAGGTGGTGCTTCATCTAAATATATAAAATAAATGTGATTTTATTTCAATGAGACACAAAAACATAATTGAAGACATTAAAATGAAATGTAGAAAATAATTTGGGGAAGCTGGTTCAATTAGAACAACATCAAAGAGTCCATTACTGTATCTCGAGTTAAGTAAGCATGCTGTCACTGTAACAAACAGACTGGTTTTAATTTGTTCAAACCACTCTGTTGGGATGATTTATATTCCAATATTTCTGGCGAACACATTTGGGGGAGTTAATTATCTTTCCTGAAAGGTACAATAGGTTTTCATTGACTGAACTGAGGTGCAGAGTATCTACATACAGGTTCAATAACTTTGAACAGGCTATTTAAATTGGATATTTTAATTAAGCACCTCCAACCCAAATCAGAATCTACCATTTTCAGTTTAAAAAAGGCCTTTTAACTTTCTTTTTTTTTTTCTGATCTTGCATGTTCCAGTCACTGCTTAGCTCTGGAAGAAATTTATGGGATGGGATTTATGGGATGGACTGAGAGCCATAGTGACCCCACAGAAACAAATACTCCACGGTAGTTTGCTGCCCTTTCAGCCACACCAATGCAACCCTTTACGAGAAGGGAGGGTTTTTGCTTTGTGTTTTTTTTTTTAATGTAGATCATTTCAGTAATTCAGCTCACTGAGTAGCCCCACATGCTGCTGTTCTTATGCAATGAGGATGAGGTTTCTCAACAGCTTAAACCAATCTAAACCGGCTTTGCCGCCACCCTCCCTCCCTTTCTCTAGCGATCTCCACCTCTCTTATGCCGGCGCTGATGGTTCCCAGTGACTCGGAGCTGGTTCAAAGTGCTTAACAGAAACCTATTAGGGCTTTCTGTAGGGTTTCCTGGCACTCTCAGTGCCAGGGGTAGTACAAAAGAGGTGGGGGGAGGGAGCCAGTGCAAAGTATTAAGATGAGACCATGGCTGTGCTGACTCAGATTGGTTTAATTTGTCACAGAAGTGAACCTGAGGGTATGGTAAACACTAGCATGGGGGATACAAGGCGCCAGGGCAGAGCGGGGGACTGGAAACTTCCGAAGCCAGCTTTTCCAGCAATGCCAACGACTTGAGTAATTTCAGCCACAGGGCGAAGATTGACATAGGTGGAGCCTGTAGCTGCTCAGAGTGTGTCCTGTCACGGCCAGGCCCCCTGCGTGTCCCCACACTGCCGATTACAGTAGGGGAGGGAGAGGTGGGAGTCAGAGGACCGGGAGATTTGCCACAGCTAGGAGACTGTCCTCTGAAGGAAAACTCTACAGGCCGTGTTCAGGCAGTTTTTAGTTTCTTTCCCTCTCAAGTAAAAGACTTATTGAAGACACTGCCTGTTATATCACTTTACAAGTTGGGTTGCTGCTTGTCTTTCTGCTCTTCCACTCATTGCATCTGCAGTGTATTAACAAGTATTAATGGCTAACCCTATTACTTGGATTCTTTCTCCAGGTCATTTCTCACTGGGATCTTTTTTGTGTCTTTTGCAAGCAGAACTGCAGATCGGAGTGAACATTTGGGACCCGCATTCACCCAGTAAAGGGGATTCATATTCAAGCAGAGAAAATACAATCAACCCTGCAAGGATAATATCGTTTCTGGTTAGTGGAGGAGCACCACGGATTCCCTTTACAGACATAGCACTGCTAGAACTGATTTGCAACAAGGTTTTTAAACTCTCTTTTAAGCACCACATTTAAAAAGAGGGATTGCCCCATACACTGAATTTACACCTTCAGGGGACAGTGATTTGAGAAGCAGTTCAGGATTGGAAAGGGTTCTCAGAAATTTGCTAGACAACTCATCAGGGACAAAATTTATAGTATCATAGAGGAATTCAATTATGTTCTGTACAAACTAATCTAAAAACATCGGGAAGAAAGAAAAAAAGATGACATTTATATAACTTGGGGTTTTTGGCAAGCATGCTGCTCTATGCAATTCCATGGGAGCTGCCAGAGAGTTTATGGAAGGTTCAACATTTTTATTTCAACCCTTTTGGCCCTTTTCAGAGGACAGTGACCTGTGGGAAGCATTATGCATACTAACTCAGAAAAATGTCTGAAATACCACTGTGCACTCCAGCTGTTCAAACGAGAAGGAAGAATGATTTAACTGCTGGCCATGACCAAACGTGGATGACAATAGTTAATGTGGGATTCCCATCTCAGTAGAAATTTACTTCAGCATCTGCGACATTCAACAATAGAAGGAAATAGTGGAAACCAATAGCAGGATTTCCTTTGACAATTCACTTTTATTCTTTCTTCCCTTAAATCCCTTTATTCTTGGCTAGTAAAAATTGTATACATCAGTAGCAGCTGGAGGGAATGCAACTTCAGGCCTGAAAACACTTCAATCCATCAGTAAAGAGGTGTGGCAGCTGGTCAGTCTGCTGTCATGCAGGAAGGAAGCCATAGCCTTCGCTTTGAGTCACGAGAAGCAGCCAAGGAGGGAAACATCCATGCTTAGATGGTGGATACAGTAGGGTCAAGCTCTGAAGGAACATTGTGCATAGAAGATACCATCGTGCAAAGCTGCTCAGTCACCAGTTTCCAGCAAACACCAATGTATATCTATGTTCACAACAAGAAACTGAGATACTGTCTGTATCTGCATTAGCAAGTGGTGGATTGTAATAGGATTGTAATCTTTAGAGAGAAAAAGTTGTTCCTGAGGACTCAGCTTCTCCACTTTGCTCATTAGAGAGGCTTTTACTGCAGATGAGTTCTAGGCTGGCCCAACGTGTCAGAAGAGGTGTGAGCGCATGAGGAGCCTGGCTGGATCTCATCTTCTGGTTTGAAAGCTCTCCAGTTTGGTCTACATCGTAACGTGGTCTTGGAGTGAACAAACTGCAAAAAGTGGGCCTAACAGGAGACTCGTTTCAGAAGTTAACTCCTGATATAAACTAAAATGATAACGCTGACAGTCTTACAGCAGCTGTTTTTCCTCTGCTTCACTAGTGAATGGGTTGTGAGATCAACAGCCTGGTAACAGGCAGAAAAGAGATATGCTAACCTTGGAAAGGAATTACCAGCGATGATCCTTGGATGGCTGGATCCTATCACTCCCCCTGAGGGAGTGACTTCTGGTCAGGAGTTGTGAGATCACAGCAAATCTACTGCCAAGAATGCCCAAGCAGCTACGGCATGACACAAGCTCTCCATTACAACCAAAAACACCTGTGTGAGAGGGTATATAGTTTAACCACATAATACATCTCCAATGAAAGTCTCTCCTATCCATCATCTTTACAAGCTTTTTGAAGTTTCTTAAGAATGAAGGCTAAAAAAATTTTCACCAGACAAGAATATCCTGTTCAGAGCTGGTGAAAATAAATACTCTCTTTCTGATCCTTTTCTTGTCCAGAGCTCATTGTGGTACATTGTAGTAGTACAAGCACAACCAATAACACTTGGTTGCACAAGGAAGCTGAAGGATACTGAATCAGCTCTTGGTTGGCTGCCTGGCTTCCTCTGAGTTAGCAGCAGGCTCCAAAGAAAACACTTTGAAGAGTTCAGAAAGACTACTGTGAAGAAAAAGATCATATGCAATAGTGTCTTCTACCCACTGTCAAACAGTAATAAGCCCAAACTTTTGGAAATGCAAGTCATTTATCTTCAGAAGACTACAGGAGAAGCAGTGCCCTTTGGAGGAAACGTGAAAAAGCAACCTGGCAAAACTCATACTGTGCCCATCCCACTCACACATGCCATACAAAAAATAAAAAGGAAGAGAGGCTGATCTTACAGTCTGACCTGGCTGTTTGAATAAATGCTGTACAAAACATAGTCGAACACCCAGAAATGTTACGAAAACAATGTTAGTGTTCTGGCTGGCATACACATAGGTGCAGGAAATCAAGAATTATGGCTGAGACTCCAGCCTCAACACATACAATGATACTCAAAGACATCTTTTAAAAGACTTGGGATGTCTATATATTTAGGAAAATATGGGCCTCGTTAATTATAAGAAATCCATCCAAATCTGCATTTCCTGATTCAGCAAGCTACTAAAGCTGTTGGGTGTTTTTAATTTCATTTTTTGTGTAATTTTCTTTCCAGACAGATAATCAGCTGACTAATCAACATCAGGGGGGTAGCTACTGTCGTTATTTCTTCACTGAATGCATTTAAAGACACAGATTTATGTTCTTCATGTATCATACACTGGGGAAAAAAAAAAAAAAAAAACAACAAGGATCAACTGAATTTATTACAAAACCCCATTGGTTTTAATGGAGCTGAGATTTTCCTGTGGTCCAACAGCAGAAGAGGGAATGAGACCAGGTCTTCTTTTCTTTCTATATTGCTGTGCCAATATCTTGATATTTGACTCTGTTGCTAGTGTCTAATATGTTTCAATCAGCATGAGTTTCATTATCATAAAAATTCTTAAGAGGAGCTATTTATTATTATTGTTATTATTATTTTAGTAAAAATCCATTTTGCAATGTCTATGAAATTGCCTCATGGTACCCTGGCCTTTCAAAGCTGAATGTTACTAAGGCAATTTTTGAATAACCATTCTCATTCATTTTAAACAAGAAATCTTTCTCTGTAATGCTACAGCTCTTGCTTTTGATCATTTCCATAACTGATGACCTCTTAAAATTTCCAAAGCAGGATTAAGTTACAAAACCAGTGAACCTGTGGGTTCAATATCTATTGAAAAAGATGTCTTTATGCCTTATCAACTTCAATCTTTCAAACAGAACATGGTGTTCTTGGGTTGGCAGGAAAAACATGGGGAAAATTAGCACATTGGGACTGAAGCATGTGTATGAACATAAGCACACCTCACTGTTAAGTCATCCTCTGCATTCTAAATTTGATTAATGAAAGCTGTTTTATTTTATCAATGATCAAAGCTTCCATTAAAACTAAATGGCTTATGTAAAATTGGATGAAATTGCAATCCACAGCCTCAAAGAAAACCTCCAAAGGCACACGCGCACACACACTCACACGGTCCACCACCTTTCAAAATGTTTCTAGCTGGCTGATCTCAGGGCAGATCTGTGGATATCTCAAATCTGATATGATTGTACTGAAATTGGAGACTTCATAAAAGGGCTTAGAATGAGCAAATGGGAACATGTGGCCCAGCTCTCCACTCACACTCATATCAGTACAAATTAAGACTAATACTGGATTAATCTTTTTGACAAGTTGCAGAAGTTGTATGAAAGAATCCAGTTTCTGGGAAACCCAAGGCTTTTGCAAATTTGTGTTTAGCCTGACAAAACATTTCAAACAGGAAAGCATTTTTGGCATTTTGCTCAGAAAGCATTTTCATTTTGAAACTAATTTTTTTTAACATAAAAAAGTGTTAAATAAATCAAAAAGTAAACCCAAACTTTAAGGATAATTTCTTTGCCCTTTCTGCAAATGGGAAAATCTTACATCAGGTTGTCAGTTCCATTTCTGTGGTGAAAAAAAATAAAGGCAAACAGATAATTTAATATAGTGCCCAAGTCAGTTCAACACCGTCCTGACTGTACAAAAGTAATAATGCACTCTCTTTCCATGGGTCAATTCTGCTTAAACCCTAACATCAATTAATATTTTCAGATTGTTTAATTTCACATATCAGAAATGGCCTCCAGCAAGTTTGATAAATTTCTTAAAGATTTCTTGCATTTAAACAAAGGAAATTACAAGGAGCTTTACCGAAAATTCATAGTCATGAGCCCTGATTAAAGACAACGGATTCCCACTTGCAGTGAGTACACTTTTCATTGCTTGAACAGCACAAAGTACTAATGTAAGGTATACTCAGTTCATTCCTATTTATCTTCACTTTAATTTTCCATCTCCCTCCTAGGAAGGTTCAAAGGGGTCTTAACATAACCTGTGAATCAAAACATAAGTTATATTGCCATTTATGCTTCCAACAACCTTTCAATAATATGGTAATGAATGTTTTTTGCAAATAGAACCCAATGCACACAGCCAGACCCCATTGGCCTGCAATTCCAGCTCTGACAGACTACCTAACGTTTCACATCTGGCCAAAAGGGAGTTAAAATGGCAGTCCTTGAGCTAACTCCTTTTGAGTTGAAGTAACAATTCATTTTCTCTACTCAAGAACAGAAGCAGATGCCTCTACTGAAAACTGTGCTAGCTATGAGGGCAGGTTTTGTGATGGGCCCATCTCTGCAATTACCTTACTACTGCAGACTCAGTTTGCTTAATCCGTGTTGACAACTTTCAGACTTTTCTAATCTAAAGCTGGTTTGAATTGGTAACAAAAAAGTGAACCGTTGGGTATGCAATTTTATTCCAACTGAGCTTTTTAAAATCTTTATAAAACTGTAAGTATTACTAAATTCTAGCCTTAAGATTTTTCCTTTTTAGCTTAACCTCCAGTTCTGATGAGATAGAATTTTCATAAACTGATAGTTTGTTTACAGGAGGCTCACTGCGATGGCCTGGCCCTCTTAGTAAGACTAATAATAATCTAAAAAAAAAAAAAAAAAAGGAAAAATGTGTACGCCCAGCAGCTTACCAGGGAATCACACAACATTCTTGATTACTGAGGAGTAGTTAACATAAAAGATTGATGTTATGTGTACACATACACACGCACTTTGCCTTGTTCACTTGAGAAAACTTCAACACTGTTATGACTATTTATCAGTATCACTTGACACCCAAGACTGCATGATGTGGCCAGAGAGCTGATCCAGTGTCCTCTGAAGTCAATAGAAATCTTCCCACTCTTTGAAGGATTACTTCTTTATTTCTTTTTGTCTTTGTGAAGTATTTGGAACTTTATCTTCTATACTTAGTCTTCCCTGAAAGACAGACTTCTTAATGGTTAAATAATCCCATGAACTGTAGCATGGACTGCTCTCTGTGATGTTTTAAAAGCTGGTAAAATAGCTCCTCCCATTTTGATTTTTATTTTCTTAGTTATCTATCTAGGTTAGACCAATAGATAGCTATCCAGATTAGACAAGTAGATACCTAGGATGGGTGGAGGGAGAGAGGAAAAATACCAGTCCTAGATGGACAGGATGGATTGATGGCATTATTATTGGCTAAGTATTTGTTTAGTTCAGGTACAGGAAATACACTTAAAAATCCTCTCTGTCTTTGACAGAAAAGTTGAAGAATGACCACGGCTTCAAGATGCTAGTTGGCTTTTACCAGACAAAACGCCTATTGAATATTATTGTCACACAGATAAGTCACTGGGAAAAAGCAGGAGTGAAGTCATAAGGATGAGTTATGTCTTGCCAACTCTCGTAAGGAGAGAAAGGATATTGCCAGGCCACTGGCGTTAACAAGTTCTCAGACCTTTCCCGCATTCTGTGAAGGACTAGGTCATTGTGTTGGAGCTGCAGCGCATTTCCTTCCCAAACCTGAGGCAGGAAACAGGAGCACAAGGGAACAAAAGAAGAAAGAGAAGTTCAGAGATAGTTCCATTATAACCACATGTGACACTGCAAAATATTTCCCTTCTCTTCCTCCATAAAAACAATTAAATTAAACTAAGCTATGGACCTGGACAAGAAGTGGTCTTGAGTCCTCCTTGGAGTTGCCCTCTTTTACTCCATGCTCAAACTTTTGTGGTATGATTGGTATTACTTATTGTTTCCTTTCCTGCCCAGCAAAAAGCCTGAAGTGCCTGACTAGCCAGCCAGGAAAAAGACACAGAGAGATTGCTAAGTTACCAGAAAACCTTCCTGATTAGCTCCCTCTCATTTTAAAGGGGATTCAGCGAATTTATTGCTTAAAAAAATAATTTTTTTAAAAATTGCTCTTCTTTTCCTCCTTTTCCCTGAGCAAAATATTAGTGCTCATTTTTTCCTGGAAAGATACCCACCCTAGTCTAGCAACTGAAGATTAATAAGTCACTGTTATTGCTAAACCAAAGGCACTGGAAGAATGCTTGCACTCCAAGCCTCCATTGACTCCAGTAGGCTTTGTACTGGGACCTCTAGGGGAAATATAATATGAGACTAAAGCGGTTTCCAGTAATCGCATTTATTCATTCTTCCTAGTGCAATAAGACACACCAAAGATCACTCATTATTAACCAAGAAGCTTTTTAGATTTCCTAATATATGTTTTCCCCAGTTGAATGCATATATAAACAGCTTGAGGATACAGTTTAATAGTTCCCCTCAGTATTACTCATTGAAACACACAAAAAAAATTAATTCACACTTCCACTGAAATAGTTAAATGCTGAAATTTAAAAAGGATCTTTCCATAACAGGATTGGGAGTATTACCTCTGGGCTAATGTATACAGTAAAGGAAATTAAAAGAGGCTGCAAAGCAAAAGTAAAAGTAGAGCTGGCTCTTACTGAAGTCAATGGCAAAATTCCTTTAAACTGCAGTAAGACAAGGCCAAGCCCCAGCAGCCTGGATTCACTACAAAGCCAAGGGAGATTTTAAAACACAAGTAATAAAAATAAAGAACAGCAAAACAATTATTAATACTACAAATTTAGAAATCACACCTATTAATATTTAAAATACTTCTCCAAATGTACTTTTCAATTTGTTTTTAGGATTAGTATGCATGTTGTTAATACAAAGCAAGGATCTATTTTCTTGGTCTAATTGGGTCTTTTTCTTCACAGTATACATGTAGTGTAAATGCATTCATATTTGTATATATCTTTGCCATGTGTGCCTGCGGAGAGGGAAGGACCATAGTTACATGGGCAGGAAACAGAAAATGTTCCATTTTCCAAGCTTATCCTTGCCTTCAAATCATTACAATGCCAGATTTTATCAGGAACTCTGCTTTAAAAAAATTAAAGAGAATTTTGGTTCCAGATGGAGTCTACAGTGATGTTACAAAGATAATATAAGGAACAGAAAGTGGAAACAGATGGGTCATTTTTGCAGAGATGGATTACATTAGTGTAAAACTCTCCAAATGTTATGTGAGTTGTGACATCTGCAGCAATATTTTCAGACCTGGGTAGATCTCTTCACATCCCCCTGTGGATTTCCTGGTTTGGATGGTCATTTCTTTCTTCACAGCTTCATAGATTGTAAGGGATCATCTATAGCCTGACCCTTTCATAGACTGCAGGACTTCCCAGAATTAATTCCCAAAACAGGCTTGCCTTGAATTGCAGCAACAGACAACCCATGACTATATTTGCTAGCCATATTAATGAATTTTTTGTTGCTAGACCAAAAAGCCAAATCCAAACTTTTCAGAAGAGCCATCCTCTGAGCCTGCTCACAGGATTGTCATCACTTTTGCACAGTCATTAGCTCCTCAGTTGCATTGCTGTAACATTTTATTCTTGGATGAATGACCTTCCCATATGCAGATAAATTATTCTCTCTCTCTGTCTTTGCATCAGTGCTCTGAGCCCTTCTTTTTGTATGGTTTCCTTCATGCCCAGTCTCAATGTCCTCTGAAAACTCTATCAGAAATAATTTTAATATTTGGTTTTGTATCAGTGATGAAAATGTTACCAACATAAAGGCCAAGAACCACCTCTCCTATTATTAATGACAGCTCCCTGAGAGGCTTGCAATTTGAGACCTCATGCTGAGGTTTTAATCTATGCTATATTACTGGTTGCCCCTTTCATGTCTTGACCAGAATGCCAAATGTCAAAACACTTTGACGCCATTGTCTTTATCAACCAAACTTATCTCAATTTTTTAAAAATAAGTTATCAATAGCTGTTTTCTGTAAACCTATGTCAATTGATGCTGAAACTAGAACCCTCCCTTCATTTTTCATGTAGGAGTTCTTCAGCACCTTTCCACAATTCCTCCAGCTATTGGGGTCACACTCTTGATCTTTTAAGATATTGGTATGGGATTAATTTTTCCCGGTTTTACATGAGAACAAATATTTAGAGGGAGGTTTACCAAGCTAGCTGATTTTAAAATACTTAGTTTGAATGGCATGTGTTTGATGTCCTGGACAACTGCTGTGAATACCTCTCTTGGCTCTTTCTCTGTATTCAGGACATGACTACTTACGCAGCAGTTCTGCCTCTTTGTGTCATTATAGACAATTCTGCCGCTTTCTTTTAGCAATGGAGCAATATAATTGTAAGATTTCTTAGTATATTTTAAAACTTCCCTCTTACACCCTACAAGTTAGCTGGACTTTGTGTGCTTTTTTTTCCCCTTAACAAGAGTTGAATGGTTCCTACCTTCTAACTTGTACTACTATCATATTTGCCTTTCTTCTATTATTATATAAATTTTCATTTTTCCTGGGTGTTTTTTTTTGTGTGTGTGTGTTTCGTATCTGTTTCTACTTTCCCTTTGAGCCAAGGTTTTGTTTTGTTTTGTTTGGGTGGTATTTTTTTTTAAAACCAATATGGCCTTCTCTCTCAATTGTGGCTTTTGGAACATTTGGTAAAATATTCCTAAGCAGCTCCCAATTATCATTCACATTTTTCTGTTTAAATGCTTTCTCCCAAATGATTTAGTTCTTAATTGTTTTCAGCTTTATGAAACTACTCTTTCAAAGCACTGAGGGGGTGTGTGAAATCTTTTTTTTTACAGTTTTGCTAGTTTGAACACTGTTTTGCTTTCATATACCTAATATAATATTGCTGAAGATGTATAGCTGAGCATTAACTATAGTATTAACAGTGGGTTTGAATTTCCCTTTTACCTATCAAGGTGAAGAGCAGTAGAGGTCTCAAGATTCCAGAAACACTTTCAGAATTAAGAAATGGGTAAAAAGAAAATCCTACAACTTTTATAATGTTTAAAATAGGCATTTAAAGCACCAGTCATCATGGTCTGTCCTGTCACCTGGTGCTGCAACATTCTTACAAGAAGAGCAAAATTAAAACCAGGGTTTGGTTCATAATTTGTTACTTGAATATGTAGATAAATCTTCTTCTTGCAAGACTGGTGAGATCTTTTCAAGAGACACACTCACCACTGCACTTCTGATTTCCACCATTCCTCTGAAATGTTCTTCAAGTATCTTGACTTTTGCTGATTCAATTTTCTTGACTTTAGCTAGGTGCTTGGTGAAAAGGCAGGCAGGCTTTTCAGTAGAACAACCAATCTCTTTAGAGAACTGGAGGGAATAGGATTTGAGAGAGCAACAGTGCATCAGTTTCTATATTCAAAAGCAATAAAATTTATATATTCAAAAGCAAAATACAATTAAAAGTTTGATTTTTCAAATGCACCAAGTGCTGGACTACAGCTGATGAGCAGGTCAATAGTCATGTCAAGCTGAGTTGACAGATGCTTCAGTTTCCTCAGTAGCTTTACAACTGGATGACAACATATATTTTTTTAAGAATCCATCCAATCCCAAATTTTTAAATCAATTCAGTGGTGACATGGGGCAAAATAAGAAACACTGACAAAGAATAACATCCTTCTTTGTGCTTGTAGTCAAAGTTAAATACATTTGAAACCGATATTCATTGCTGACCCACTGGAACGAGCACAGAAATTTCTCCCAAGTGTTACATAATTCAATTATGGGCTTTGTTTAATGATTCAGAGCACACTTCAGGTCGTTTTTCCAATGAGCTCCTTAACTAAATAATCACTATTCTCTTCTTAATAGGATTAAAAGATATGTAGTAACTCACATGTATTACAAGACAATTAGTTGACATAGTGACTTGAAGAGATCCAGTGTGGAATAGGCAGAAGTAATTTGGATGTCAAGATCAATTTCCTTATTATTGTAAGGGAGCTGGTGCTTCTGAAACTAATGACACTGAATTGAAAGACTGATAAGATTTTACTGCCAAATAGTTTTAATAAATTAGTTGGAAGGGGTGAGGGATGGTCACTTATGGGAGAAGTGCCAAAACAAGTAGCCTTCAAGTTTAGTGACGTATCAAAAGTGTTTCCAGACAACTTTTAGGTACGTGGTTTGGATTCCCCTTTTGACATGATCAACTACATCTCTCAGTGCTGATGTATTTTGTCTGTGCCTGGTCAGCAGTAATGATCATGAGGGGACCTGGGTGGTTGGGGAAGGAAGAGAGTTTGTTTTACAGTGAAGGCATGGAGATGTTTATTCTTCAGTGGCAAACCCATTGACACATCAACCACTGTGCTGAGTGTTCCCACAGTCCGGAACTATTTCAAGAATAAGAGCAGACTTAGTCTGGTCAGACACTTCCATTCTGTGTACCAGAAGAAAGGCACAAAATTTTTCAAAGCAGTTAGCCTTCATCTCACTTATCATGGCAAGAAGTGAACGATTTAAACAGGTAAGCAGAAAAGTTCAAATAATTGCTTTTCTCAGTTTGATGACTGATTTGAAGGAAACAAAACAGCACAGAGTGCTTAGAAACAAAAATACTGTTTTGGCTGAAAGAAATAAAAAATGTTTTTAAAAGAAGGTGTCACATACTGAAAGGAAAGTTTGATATATAGAGAGAGTACTTCCTTCAAAGTGTTTGCAGTAAAAGCCTCAGAAACAAAAAATAGATTTAAGGAGAATGATTAATGCTTTCCCCTAATAGCTCAACAAGTAATATAATGGCAACATCTATAGGGACTTCGGTTCCATTTATTAAGCAGTTTTAAATCTACATCATCTAGTTCCTTATGTCTGAACAACAAAGCTGTAGACTGGTATTGGAAAGGGTACCCTCAATCTCTCATTGCTTTTCCTCACTTCCTATAAAAACACAAGGTAATAATTGGAAATAATCACAGATTGGAAATCTGCTTTCCCATCTCCCAAGACAATAGGCCTAATTATGAGGCTGGAAAGTCATTTTTTCTGTGCTTCAAAAAATATTTAGATAACTTGCATAAAGTAATGACAAAGAGGGCAGCCTGTATCTGGATACTTCAGAGAAGATCACTAGAGCACTCTCCCAGGTGCAGATTATCAATTTTATGTGTACAATGCTGTTAAAACCCTTTAAAGTTGAAAAGTTCTTAGGATCTAAATCTCCCACTTTCTGAAAAAGTCCTCTGACTTCTGGCTATTATTCAAAAGACTGCTCAATCTTCTTCTCCCAAACACACACACACCAGCATGTTAAGATGAATCCTACACGATTACTGTTTATTAGGAACCCTAAAAATTCCACATGCCTAGAAGCAAAACTTTTAAAGAACTAAGGCAAGGGGAAGTCTAATTTCTTAACCCCAAACATCATTAAGCAGAAGGCAAACTACTGACAGGAGTTTAGTCAAACCAGATGAGCTTCTAGTGCACACCCAGTCATCATCTTAAGCGACTGAGAATGCTTTTTTGCCAGTCATCACCGGGACCTGTTGCATCAGGTATGCTCCCAGGAGCTGGATCAGATTTCTAGCTCTCCATTCTCTACACGTGTACCAAAACTGCAGCTTAGCTACTATTGCAAACCTTGTGTGCCATGCATTCATCTAAAGCTTTGCAGTTTCCAAAGCAAATTGCTGGTTCTGCATGCACAGATCTGTTGAGAAAGACCCAGTTAAAACCATTCAATACTCTCCCAGGCTTCTTCTGGATTTCCACATGCCAGCTGCCCACTGGAGCTCCACCTTATGCTGAGTCTCTCCACTACTGAGGCCAAGTGCAATGGTTGACAGTCTTCTCTTCCTCTAACACCTACATTATTAACACTAGCTCAGGAGTTGTGCTTTACACTGTCCATTTCCATTGTATAGGTATTCCAGTCAGTCCCTAGATGCCTGGTGAATTACCTTCCTTCATTAGCAGCTACATGCTAGGTGGTGGTACTAAGAATCTCAGGTTTTCAAAGAAGAGGAGCAAAAGGATGCTCTTAAGTATATTTTGAGGTTCCAATCACCTCCTCAGTAACAGAGCAGCAGTATGATTAAGGACAGGAGAGATGATAGGGGAGGGAAGGGAATGGAGACCTCCAATGACAGAGAGATAAAAAGAGCAAAAGGAAAAAAAAATCTATACATACATACGGATATACATAAGCAAATAAAAAGTGGAAACCAATAAGAAGACAAAACAAACTGAAAATAGAAGCAAGATTCAAATAAATGGTAGTGGAAAAGAAAAAAAAAAGTGCAACAAACTATAAGAAACCGTTCAATCACATTTTTAACAGTCAGGCTGAAAGTAAAAGTGAAAAAAACCTTTCTCAATTAAAAAGTTCTGTTTAGAAAATGCTTTTCTTGGGGAAAAAATTACATTATGAAACTATTTTTATTGCCTTTAAAAGCTATAAGTGTTTTTTCTTCTGCTTTTTTTTTCTTTTGTAAATAAAAGGCACTATCAAAAGGTGTTACAGTTTTTCTGTTGATGCAGAAAATTCTTAACTCCATTGAAATAAATAGCAAAACTGTTTATGACCATTTCAGTACAGAAATGTTGCCCATGCTTTTACAAAAGGTACAAGCAGAATATTTCCAACCTGATCAGGCCACTAAGACTTGAAAAGTTATAACAAAGGGTGAAAAAAAATTCAATGGATTGAAAGAGTTTAATTAGGAGATCCTGAGGGATTGTGTCATCTTGCTTTCTACTCAATTTAATCTGGTGTAAATATGAAGCTGACATGGATAGAGTAATAATGATTAGGAGAAAATACAAAGCAAATGCCCTTCTCATTTCATTCTCATTTATATATTGTTGTACGACTCAGCTGGCTCTCAAATGCATTGGGCAGTGGGAGAAGTTTAAGAGGAGTAGCAACTCATCTGAATGGCAGCAGTTTTCCAGAATAAAGAGGAAAATGCATTTATTTACAAAAACTCAGCTGCTTCGAAGTGGCAGAATATGTCTGCAAGAAAAAACATCTATGGTGAATATAGTTAAAAGACTGAAGCTTTGCAATTGAAAAAGCCTCTCCTCTAAATGAGTAAGACATATAGGAGATCTCTTTCCTCTGCTGGTAATGGGCATAGACAGCGATGCAGTGTCACAGCTGCCCCTCTCCCCATGCCAGTGACAGCAGTGGTGCTGCTGATGAAAATGAGATTTCCCTGGGTGCACACAGTGTCCGAAAACCAAATAGGAAGGGACAGTGTCAATGAGTTTTTTAATAATCATAGGAACGCTGAGGACATTGTCAGGGAAATGAGGGTTGTAGGGAGACACTCTGCATTGAAGACTGAAGGTGATGTCTTGAAATCCTGGAGTCAAGGGCAAAACTTCTCCTGGCATTGGCAGGGCCAGGAGCTTGCCCTCAGCATGTAAAAAAGTGAATGCAAAAACTTACTAAAGGGAGTGAATCATTTCCACATCAGAAAGAATTCTGTCAAGGAATCACTCCCCCGGATAAACCTACTATGATGATTTAAAAGCAGATCTTCTCATTGCCTACTAATGGTGATGCAAATGAAGCTTAAAATAACCATGGGAAAGAAGCTTCTGAAATTATGGAACGCTTAATATGGCAGCATGTTAACTTGTGACAGGAGTCACAAGACTTCTCCCTAAACTGAATAATTTGAAAAAAACTTCAGAGCACAACAGAGGTATGTCAATTCTGGTATGTCAAGAGAGTTACTGTGGAAAACCTCCCTACACACCCAGGGACCAATATGGGTCAGGGTCTTCCTAAGATCTAGCACAAGTGAGTAACATATCCGTAGTCAGCCTTGATCAGAATACACATATTAATCATCTTGTTTTACCTAGTAATAGGACTAATGTTACCACTGAAGTAAAATATTAGGAACACCAACAACCCAGAAGAGAATTAGCCTGGATGAAAAGCTTATATCCCAGTTTCCAAAAGCTAAAATCTACCCAAGCTTCTTCCCTCTCCATTCGTTTTCCTCTGCTGAAAAGTGACAGTGATTGATGTCTTCTCCCACCCAAAGTATGCTGCGGTTATTGCTCCTTATGGTTAGAATTAAGCTAACAGCCCAGCTCAAACACTCACCCATTTAGATGAAGTATTTATTAGCCATGAATCCCTCTGTTCTTACACCACCTCAAAGTTTTTGTGTACGTCACTGAGCAACACAAAGGGAAGGACTCTGGCGTTCGGTCGAAGGCTCCAGCACCAAACCCTCTAATAAGGCGAGCAGGCATGGAACAGCTCCGAAGGCCCAGATGTTTAAACCATATGAAGCTGCAGAAGAAAATAAAGAGCAGCTGAATTACAAAGGAGGGAAGGATACAATGTTTGTCTATGGTTAAACTACTGTAAACTTTGAAATTTGTATTATGGAATCCATTAGAAAACCCATAACTCTGATTTAAAAGTAATAGTCGTAAGATTCTTACTTCGCCATTATTTATGGTATAATGGGAAGGTATGTTACTAGAATCCCACAAACTAAATAGATGGATTTCATTAAAACTGTCCTGATGAAGAGTAAAACTGAAGGAAAAGGGAAGTAACAATTTTTATTTGATGCCTATTTATTTTCATAGAGCACTTTGCACAGTAGAAACCTAGGAAGATGAAAAGACAGGGAAAACTTTTCCCTTTCTTCCATAGCAGAGTGGAGCTTTTTAATGGTATTTGAAGGGCGGAAATGACCTACTTCCAGTTGCTTCTATATTAAGAATCTGGCTACATATCCAAGACTTGCCTGAAGAATCAAAGCATTGTACAAATTCAGATCAGGATTGATTTGTCAACACATCGGTTAAGTAGAAAATTTGTTGCTAAAGAATGTGCTGTAAAAATGAATACTTGAAAGTCTGCCCTGGTAGGGTCCTTCAGGGACATAACTCAGATGCTCTCCTTGCCTCCCTCCCTGTTCTGTCCTGCTCTCCCTTCCTCTCTCCACTCTGATGGCTGTCCTGGGGAAGCAGAAATCATGGGAGCATTACGGCTTTGTGCCTCTCTTTCAGGTCAGCTTTTCACTCCAAAAGGCCCACAAACCAAGTCTCCACAAAGTAAAACCAGGACTGTTGTGGTCATTGCACTTTTTTGTGGGATCCCCTTCAGGCTGGACTCAAAGGAGCCCCAGGAGCTCACCCATCCACCCCTGCCCCAAAACTGCTCCTGCCACAGTGGTTTTTCACAAGACAGACCTCTTCCAGGAAGACTACCATGACCAGAGCAAAGTAACTGTCCTATCTTATAGATTCAATTTCAAAATAAGCATCAGGTGAAGGAGACTGGCAGAAGCCTGGAGGCCTCGTCTCCTGACTGGTAAACCAGCACTGCACCAATGTCTGCACAGGTCATGCAGCAGAAAGGCTGCTCTCTTCTCCCTCCTCCCCAGAAACACTACATAGTGGTTTATGCTCATGATATCATGAGACAGATGGTAGGTCACATAACATCATGTCTGGGGCTGCACCCACCCCATGCAGAGTGCAGGTAGGAGAAGAATGAATGATCCAGCAATTGCATATGATTATCTCATGGAGACACAGGCCCTCTCGAATTGTTAACTCCAGTCACGTTATAATTAAGGACATGATATAGTCTATAGTTAGTTTTACACTAAAGAGAGGGGTTCTGTCCCCGAACTCCATCTACTTTCCAGCTGAAATGGCTGCTTCCCCCCTACTAGTTCTGTGCTGCCACTTTCCTGCACCCTAGGTTATATTTCTGGCATGCTACAGTTGGCTTCCCCAAGCATGCCAGTGCTTTTCCACTTCCAGCCCACTCTCACCACCTCCCAAGGCAAAGGACCAGAGCTGAGTGCAGCCTTCCAGGTGAGTGCTCAGCCAGCCTCAGATCAGAGGTGCTGAAGCTCTTCTGGCTTCAGTGGAAACAACTCTTCTCTTTGACTCTAGGCCATACTTGTATTTTCAATGACAGCTTATATCAGTAGCCCATTAGTCACTGCCATAACTTGAGCTTTCTTCTCTTCACTTGTTGCCTACCGATGTACTACTGGCTTACTGTTCCTAGGTGTGAGCCTTTGCATTTCATTTTAATATGCATATCCCCTTCAGATGACTGGAGCCCTCATGCTCATCCACCCTTGCAGCACCACATTCCAGTCCTTACCCACATCAGCAACATTTCCCAAATCTGTGTCACCCACTCATTTCGTAAGGGCCTCCAGTGTATTGTGCTGAGTTGCACAGCCCAGGGGAAGCTGAAGTCTGCAAACAAACCACATCTCACTGAATACCTGGAAAAATAAATATTTTTGTTTGCAGCTTTTCATTATGAAGTTGCATCCACTGGTGCACACATGTGCTTCTCAGATGTACTGCTATGTGCGCACACAGAATACAAGCATTAAAAGAGTAGGCTTTAAAACTGCTCAGTCATTTTGGTAATTTCACACTCTCAGCTGTTAAACTAATGGCCTGAGCAGCTGAATTTTCTTTGGGATGACATGTTCTCAGACAGACTGTAAATTCAAATTATGAAGAAACTTTGATGTTCCCATTTCTTGTTCCTATTCTAATGTTTTAAACTGTTGATGTTGATTTATTAGGAGTTAAATAATCATTGTAAGAAAGTAAGAGCCATGAAGTCCTTTTCACTTGTTTATTTTTAAATCTGCGGACTTTTTGACCATAGCTGCCTTACAGTGACACCTTCTGGAAAATCTAGGAGGAGAGGGAAAGCTGCTCCGTAGAGGAAGAGAGTGTGTGTAGGGCAGGTGTGAATCAGCATGGATCAGCTTTGGAGCACTCATTCCTGGCAGACTTCTGATGTTAAAATACCTGCACAGTGTTGTTATAGCCATCCTACAGCTTCAGCTCTCTTTAAGAAAATGAATCTATCACCAAGTCATTAATCTGGTCATATTTGTTTTCTTCCATAAAAGAGTACTCAAGGGTAGGGTGGCAGTAGTATCACATTCTTCTTAGCATCTCACAGACGTAAAACCAAATAAAATCAGAATAAATTCTTCTTGCTGGATAAAAATTTATTCTGTTGCAAATCCTCTCTAAAAATATTGCTGTGTGTTGAGAGGGACACTTGTGTTAATACTAAAAGTCTTTAAGGGAGAATAGTAGTCAAAGTACACAGAGCTCTAGCTTGGTTAGACAGGCAAAACAGGGCAAAAAAACTCAAAATCCATTAAAGGAGAATAGCAGAAGATATGAAAATACATTTTCCATTTCTAGACAGCAGTTCAGCTGCTGACAATCCACTGTCGTGGCACAGCTCCCAGTTTCATCCGCTGCTCCCTCAGCGTTTAACTGAGAACAGAGTTAGGCCGGCATCAACAGTAGTTTCTGAGGCCACTCGCAATACAGCGTTGCAAGAGCAGCTCTTTCATGTCTCACTAGACTTACAAACAAGAAGGGCTTTGAGGTTGGTTGCCATTTAAGCAAACAGAAGTTTTTCAAGTAAGGTCTGGGATCTGGGGATAGCCATGTTCGGTTTGTTAGCAGCGCTACGCTGAAGAATAGCTTGCGCAGGAATGGTGTAGGAGTAGGGACAGTTTATTATAAAAAGCTGAAACCTAACTGAAAGCAGAGCCATTAGGCCCCCACAAAGAGTATGGCAGGGTGATCTTCCGAATTCTCAGCTATGGACGTCACAAGTAAGAACTCCAAGATGTCTCAACATCCTTACTCACGTTGTCGCTGATGACCCCAGTGCCATGAGTCTCCATCCATTTGTATAACAGTGCTAGCTGTAAATTTCCAGCTCATTAGTTAGTATACGTAAGCATGAAATCAGCACAGCCATGATGATTTAAACCAGATGAGGGTCTGACCTTTAGTTTGGACACAGGATCATGTGGGAGAGGAAATTGTATTATACGGGAAAGAGCCATTACAACTATCAAAACAAAGCATTAGTCAGGTGAGCCCGGCTGTACTCGTAGACGACTGAACCTTGTGCCCAGACCCCGTAGGCTGGCTGGCACTGACTCAGCCCCGAGCACAACCCGCTGAGCTCTGCCACCGCCAAGCCCTCACCCCTGAGAGACGGGGCAGGCTGCAGCAGCCAGTGGCGAACCCTGGCCTGACCTGCCACCGGTGCAGATAGGCTGTGCCCCCACGTACCTGGCGTGGGGACGTCCCAGATTTCCGAGCTCCAGAGCAGTTCAGGCTGCACAATTGGCCTGCCTGGTCCCAACGTGGAAGCAGCACGTGGCCAAAACCTGCATTCAGTCTCAAGAAACTGAAAACCATCCCAGTGCTGCCAGCAAGAGAGGACTTCAGTCTTCAGGAACAGAGATCTTCCCGGGGCTGGTTAGCCCAATTATACATTTCTTTCCAAAGGTTTCCATTATTCTTTGTGTTTTGGTAGTTCTTTTCTTCTGATTCCATCTGAAAGAGGACTTTACCAGTCCCCAAAATAAATTGTACTTACATCACAAAAGAGTCAGGGAGACTTTGCTATGCAGACACAGTTTCCAGAAGAAAAGAGGAAAAAAACCCATGGAGCAATAAAAAAGATCTCATATAATCAGGGTTGATTACAGATTTGGTCTAAAACCCATGAAATTTCCAGACTTGTGATTTCCATCCCTTAGAATTGACTTACTTAGGTCCTCCAGCCTCACCCAGGAGGTGACGTCCTCAGGTGACAAAGCCCCAGCAGCTGGGGGGGTCAGAAATACCAGGTACTGTAGCAATTGCAATAAAGCAAAGAGTAGTCAACCCTGATTTTATTTCTGTATAAATCTAATCTCATTACTTCTGTGTTGTTATTCCAAAGGCTGTGCCCTCTTGTATACAAAGGAGGTCTCCAGGTTGGGTACAATAGGTGTATTATGGAGAGTATAAGATGGAAGGAAACATAACATGTACTCACTGGAACTCATGGGTGCAAAAAGGGAAGGAAAGTGGAGCAGCAGGAATGGTCTGAGACTAGTGAGGAGAGACTAGCACAGTGATTTGAATAAAAGGGGCTTAGAGCTAGAATGCAAGCAGATGGCTATCTTAAAATTTGATTTTCTTTTTTAAAAAAACAGTAATCAGGTTTGTCACAATAAGCTCAGACCATTTTTTGAAGACTTGCAATAGCTGCCCTCTCTGCGACTAGAAATACTGCTGCAGTAGAAGCATTAGAGAAGCTGAAAGAAAAGGGTTTCTCAAAGAACAGCTTAAGACAGTGACTATGAGGTTTTCTTTTTTCGTCAAGATTTGCTGAATGTTAAGCAAAAATTACAAAAGATACAAGGGAGGCATGTATTTTTCACTGATAACTATGAAAGTCACATGGCTATAACAAGAAGCTGATTTCAGCCTAGATGTAAACCATTGGTCCTGAAACCGTGAAATTAAAAAGAGAGGGAGACTGAGACACAAAGAGAGAGAGTGTGTGTATTTAAAAAAGGACACAATATGCTGGCTGGTATTGCTCGGTGAAGGACAGGGAGCCTTCTGTACTGTATATATAGTTACTATAAACTGCCCCTCATAAAATATTTAAATGAAAGTTTCTTTTCAATTCAAGAAGCAATCTTCAAAAAGGACCCTTTTACTGTAATAGTAATCCATATTAATTTACTACAACAATAACAGAAGTCAGTTTGCCAGTTGGTGTTTTGCTTTTACTATAAAGCTTGAAATGGAAACTGTGGCCTTGATGAAAACTGTAAAATTCCAGTAAATGGGATTAGTCATCCTTTTGTGTGCCCCAGTTCCACATATCAAATAACAAGCAGTGACACCCTCAGCTACCAAGTGGAAGCAAACATACTTCAAAAAGGGAAAAAAAAAGCCACAGAGAAGATGAGTAACATTTGACATTTTCATGTCCGGAATTTCTGTAAATGTCTCTCTCCCAGAGGAGAAATATCTTCCAAAGTATTTAGTTCATTGTGGTATTTCTCTTTGATAGAGTACTGTGACATCCAGAGGGGGGAAACCCTTAATGAAAACATCTTAATATTATATTAACTCTTTGCAACCTGGGACAGTTTAAGGCATTTCATATCAAGATTAGTATAGCAGATGGCAAGAGGGAATTGATTTCTATCTAAAAGATTCCTGGTGGTTGTGGAGAACTTCACTGCCTGCTCTGACCCCAAACAATAGTGCCCTGAGCCTTTTAATTTCATCCTCAAGAGAAAAATTCCATTGAACAAGAAGCTATTGATCACATGAATATTGTATACTTAATCACTTTGGTTTTGATGGAATATGAATTGCATTAGCCTTTAGAAAGGATTAATATTTCCATCCTAGAGCTCACTGTCCCCAGTGGAAACCCTATATATTCACTTTCTGCACATCTTGGTCACACAGTATACCGAGTCAAAGCCTGATGTATTCTGCTGCTCGTGCAAACAAGGTGACCACATTGAAAAGGTTGCATATATAAGTTTCTGAGTTAAGTGTCTGTTGTTATTGAGTAAAGCACACAACTTTCATAAGATTTCAGCATACTGAATGGATCTTAAACAGATTTCCAGTGCAAACATGCTGCCAAGCACTTTGTATAACAGGGTTTTATTATTCTGATCCATGGTCGAATTACAGGACAATAAAAATACATTTTAAAAATGTAGTTACAGATTTCAGCAATTGGCTCAAAATGAAATCACCTGTAGCAAACCCAAATCCTTGCAAGTGCTTGGTGCTTTTGTTATTGTAACTTCATGCCATGGATCAGAAATAAAAATCCCAACATAATACCTCACTAGCATCAGTTAAATCCTCACAGATACTGGTAACTCCAGAGCGCCCTAAGTCATTACTCTCCATCTTGCAAGAAAGCCATGCTCCACAGCAATGCCGCTCTTCAGCCTGGTGAAGAAGGGTCTTCCTCCAGAAAGACAGCCCTGGATGTCTTCCCTTGGTAATGTTGGTATAAAAGTCAGAATGGGAGAGCTCCAACTTCTTCAATGGCAAGATGTTGCCATAAAGGGCCACATCCCAGTTTTCCCTCCCTGACCGAATGGGCCAACAGGGCAGTGTACAGGCGAAGAATGGACCGAAGCCCTCATAAAAACCACTTGCTCTGCTTCTCTTGGGCACCCACAGCCACAGCAGTAGGTTTACACCTCAAAATGCTTTAAGTAATAGTTCCAGAAGGGTGGTGATCCTGTCTTTATCACTGCTATAGACATTAGTTGCACAACATTCCTATTAGAAAGGATGAAAATTTACTTTGCCTTTTGAGATGAAGGGGAGAATCTGTACTACATAACCAGGTAATTTTTTGTATATTGCATACAAGCATTTTGTGGACTTCAGGTTGAAATCCACATATTTCAATGTTTGGTTTTCACAAGTTTATGTCTTACATTTGATAGCAGCTCTTTCTAAAGGAGTAGTAAGTTGAATGAAGAAAATTAAGGTACCCTTCACTGCATTCACTCACAGACCATGCCAGGCAATGCCTGTGGATGAAAGGACAGCTGACACAGGCTGGCCAGGGTAGTTTATACAACAGTAGGAAAAGGCTGTGTTCTCCAGGTTCACAGTAATTACAGCAGCAAGGGCAGAGGGAGCACACACGTGTTGCACAAAGCCCAGCAAACCCAAGTGGGGCTGCAGGCAGAGCTGGCAGACATGCCAGCAGAAAATCCCAAACGCCCTCAAAATTCTCCTTTTAAGCTACAGCTGGCTGCCAGCTGTTCAACAGCTGCAGAGAAGAGGAGGAGGAACAGGGAAACTTTACAATTTAACAGCATATAGCTTTGGTACAAATAATTTTGGGGAGAAATGCAGGAAGGAAGAAAATACATTAAACATATATTGCCCTCCCCCCATTTTAAAAGGAACTAAGAGAACTGCAGGAAAATGCCATGGCCATTTGCAAACATCAAGTTTCTGTACCAGCTGAAAGACCAGCGATAACAGAACAGCACAGATTATACTGTTTGCTAGATAGGAAAAGGACTGGAGTTTAACTGCCCTACAAATATCTAAAGGAGACTCTTCAAAGTTTACAAAATACAAATGCACAAAACCCAGAAATTTTGATATTTAAAGAAAGCAAACGAATATGAACACATGACTCAGGACACCTGAATCAGAGCATGATTACTAAATGAGACACAAGACCCATCAGTACACTGCTCTACGCTCAATGCATCCGCTGATGAAATGTATCACCCATTAAGCTAAATTAAGATGCACAAAGGAAGAGTGGTTTCTGCGAAAGGATTTCCAGTAAAGCCACACTGGCATGAGTAGCACACACCATGTAGTCTGACACAGAGCAAACCCACCACAGAATAAAAATTAGTATCAGAGCTTCATGTTTCCGCAGGCTGCCTGCTAAAGGAGACTGATAGGTATGGCACAGAAGAGAAAACCTGCAGAAGCATGTTGCTGCTTTTCTAAACATACTGATATGGGAGATTTAAACTCATATGCTGATGATTTCCTCATTAGAACAGCGTTATTGCACTATTTGCAGGCTGAGTTACTACTCAGCATGTGCACTACGTCCCTAATCTGGCCCTTAATGGGAACATATTGATACACACTCCACCAGATGGAATACATTAGACATTAAATATAAAAGTTGTTTTTGTTTTTAGAACGCTATGTTACTTCACACACACACAATAATATCCCACAGACTATATATTAATCATGTTTACTGATCTCTGGAGAGTATTAGTACACTTTGAAGTTAGCCTACTGTGCCAAGCCTTTGTCAGTTGAAGGCATAAATTTTTTTCTTTGCTCCTTGTGTAACTTTTTCTTTCTCTCCCCACCCGCAGCCCCCAGTGAAGCAAGGTTAGATTGGAACTAGATGCATTTTTTTATGAGCCTGCAAGAGCTTATGAGATGTGTGAATGGGTGACTTCACTTTGAAGGTGCATGTTCTAGAACCCAAGCCATCTTTTCCACCCAGTAAAGTTCTCAAACAGGCATCTTTTTTGAATCATTCCGCAACAGAATGAAAACTTTCCAAAAGTACAGCTCTACCCATCAGCACATCTTTAGATAGCCAAGCTTCAAGCCTAAGCCTGCAAGTTACCTTTAGAAAGCAGTGATTATAAATAAAGCATCGGAGATATGGTTTCCCCACATCGTTGTGAGGCATAGTAATAACACACCTCCTTTAACTGAATAGGTATTTTGCATCAGAATACAAAAAACATAGGTTCCAATCAGAAAAAAAACCCAGCTGCTAGAACATAATGAAAAGATGTGCTGATAAAACTTAGTACAAGGGCATGGAGTATTTCCTACCTTAAGACACGATGCCATCTAGCAGTGGAAAAGGAGTTATCTTTCAGCCATCAGCTGGTGTAGGCATACACAGACATGGCATCAGCAGGGACGTGACATCAGCCAGTCAGCTAGTGGCCAATGTTCCTGGCACCTCTCTGCAAATCCTGGTACAGTGGGAATATCTCTTGAGAATCTCTTAGCAAAAGTGTTTGAGAATTATTATGAATGCCGCGTATGAAAGCAGTTACTGGATGCCAAAGCATAAGCAGTGCTTGATAAGAGCAGCTTAGGAAACTCAGCCTAAACTATACATGCTTCCACCATTAACACCATCTTCAGCAAAGCAAACAAGTAAATGCAATATTACAAAAACATAATCCTGTTCCTTCACTCAGAAAAGGAACACAGACTGCATGTAAACAAGAAAGGCACACAGAAATCTCAGCTGTAGCTAGCATATAAGTCAAAGTTAAGGAAGCAAGAAGAATTTTCCTTGCAGTCTCATCAGCATAAGTGATTATTTGTGGCTATGCATAGTCAATACCTATATCCATCCGCATTGCATTTGAAAATTTAGGCTTCTGATTTTGACCCTCTGAACTGTACTGAAGCAAGCTGCCTACAGTAGCCTGAAACCAGTGATGAACATACATGACTCTCAATATATTTTTCATAGCAAAGAATTACTTTGGTCACTAGTTGTCATCTGACTACAGCCATTTAAGACCAAAGATAGCTATCTCAGCTGGAAAGGACAAAATCAAATGTCCTTGAAAGTTTATTGAGAGTCTTTTTCCTCTGCCTTCCAAAAAGACAGCCCACATGCAGCTAATCAAACAGAAATTGAACAATAGAGTGCACAGAAAGCAAAAGTGCCTCTGAAGCTACCGATTGCACCAAAAATAGCAAAACTAGCAAAACACACTAGAGCATTTCAAACATATTACCAGTTAACATTATTCATTTATTTATTTTGTTATGAAGTGGGGTTTTTTTCAGCGCCAGTGTTAAAAGCCAACCTGCAACAAGTCCCAGTGAGTGAACCTGCTCCTTCAGGATGGACCCAGACCACCAAGCAGGGGAAGAAAGAAGCATCACCACGCTGGGTGGGGGAATCACAAAGGAGTTTGTACTTGCCAAACAAGATTTTCTCTATGCAGCCATGATGGGAAGCTGCTCAAACACTGCTTTTCTTGATGGTTGATAGGTTGGGAATGTATAAAAGACAAGAACGGGAGCATAGGAGGGGCGTTTAAGACAGGGATGTGATGCAAAAGATTGCTTCCCCAGCCCTGGGAAACTATCATTAACTCAACAACACCCGGAAAGTCATTGGTTTGACTCACCAATGGGCAAGTAAATGTCTTTTTTCTGACTACGCAGACAAATATGACCTTTCTGAGCACCTGAGTTGTGTGATCCCATGCCAAGGCCTGTGCTGGCTCTCAAAGAACAGATTGGAAAGGTATCTATCTCCATCTCCTTGGAGCTGCCGTTCTGTGCTATGCCTGTAAACAGTGGCTGCCAAAACCTTACCCCAGCCTGGGATTCTCACTATTTTCTACTTTGCTTTTTTCTGGCATTGTCTGGGGACAAAACCCTCAGATTTTAGTGAAGCATTATTAAAATATTAAAGAAAAATGCTACATTCATTTTGAAACTCTGAATAAATCTTAAGACTTTTTAGCTCCCTGTCTTCCCATTACACCCTAAACACACATACATTGAAGAGGTAAAATTATATGATGAGCACACTGATAAAATATATTAGTGGGTCAGACTAGTCAGTGTTACATGATCATGTGGAAAGATCCTGTTATCAAAACAAATGCATGTTATTCACAAGGGAGTATTATTAAGGTAACAACAAGCCACCTGAACTCTGAATTCCCACTTTTTTGACTTATATCTGAAATTTAACCTCGTAAGAGTATGATTTAGTGCATTAAACAGGATGGCCTCTTGGAAAAAATACCCGCCAGGGCACTTATTGCATCCCTATTCTTAGCGCATCTGGAGTACACACACTCTTTTACCCACAACCCAGTATGGATAAAGATAAAATATCAGAGACCCTTTTGAAGGCTTTAGAATTTGTTTCTACTTTGAACAGGTTAGTTATCAGGGCTGTGATAAAATTCAGAGGCAGTTTTCTGATGAAGCTAAAATGACCACTCTCCTGGGCTGCGAAATTATGTTACTTAAAGGGCCCTATTAGTCACCAAAGTGTTTTTCTTTTAAACGTGCAAGTTTTTGACCTTGGAGGTCAGCAATAGGCTGTGCATCTGTTGTTGGTTGGTTTTCCCAAAGATTCACATCTAAGTGCTTGGGCTCATGTTTCCCTCATTGCATTTCCTTTCTACAACAATTTGCTGTGGCCCTGTTCAAGAAGCGGTTCATCCAGGACAGAGTCTGCTCCATTATTTCTGGCTGAGAAAGACTTGCCAAGCAGAGCAATCACAGATCTTCACATCCCAGTAAAACTAACCAAAGGGATCCATTCAGAGCAGGGGTGGGGAAAAAAAGAACAATAATAATATACAACTAAATCAGAGCCATCCCACAACAGAGTCCAGTCAGCATGTGCCGGGCCACAAGGGAGCTTTTATTTGCACTCAGATACAGGCAGGGAGCTCCTAGCATATGAACAATAGTATAAGAAGGGGAATGACAGCAATTACTACCAAAATCAACAAAAATTGCAAGAAAGGAATAAAGATTTTTTTTTTCTTAAATAACTCAAACAAATGGAGTAAAACTACAAAAAAAAATTCTTCTTTAAGAATCTCTTTCCTTGTAAAAGACAAATGTGTCTAAGCAGGAAGCAAGCAGTGTGACACATCAATGTTATTGATGGTAAGTGTTCTTGTTTCCAGTAACTATTTTGATCTCAAATGTGTGTTTCAGATGGCTTAAATAGAAGAAGAAAAAAAACCAAAACAAAACAAAAAAACACCACTTAGTGAAATGCAGAGGCAATCTTTTTTTTTCTTGCTTTTTCTTCCATGTTACTTGAATCGCTCCTTTTTTTGTGTGCATATTTTAAAGCAAATACCTTTAAAAACCTGTTTGTATTCACCCAAGTCGTGATATACAAGAAAGGCAAAACACTGAGTATCCTATATATATCTTGTCTATGTGCGTAAGACCTAATGCTTTTCAGTGCACAACTCTGTGCAAAGTTATACTAAGGCTACAACGGAGAAACTCAGTTTCTGTTTACCCTGCCAGCTGAGCATGTCATTAGTAGTCAAGACAGTGCCTGAGAGCACTGAGGATTTTGTCATATTAAAAACAGCCTCTCAAGGAACAGAAAGCAGTCGCCCAGATCACCATGGAGATGATAGATACAACATATGGATTAATATTCAAATCAAAATCCGAGATTTCAAAGTTCCTTCTTTAAAAAAAAGAAAAAAATCAGAATAAAGTCCAGCTGCATTTGATTTCCTGTTATCATATCCTTAAACACTGCCAGTGAAAATGTCACTTGGGAAGAGTGTCAAACACACATGCTACCCCTGTGTGCATGCTTGAGCATAAAACAAATTTATGCAGAGTTTTCAAAGAGGTCACAAAAAATTACTCACACTGGCTTTATGAGAAATTACATATCTGAAAAAAAAAGGTCCCTGATGTGATATATATCACCTTGTGGCAATACTTTGCCAAGTGGACAAGCCTTTTCACAGAAGTGTAAGTACAGCCCGTTATTTAAAGTCCAAGCATTTCAGGCTCGAAATCCAAGGAAAATATATTTACTCCTTAAAGCTACTCTTCTACACTTTATGATACAATTGTAGAAGCTGTAAATTCATTTGGTAGTGGGTTGTATAAATATGCTAATGTTCCTTACTCACTAGGTGGCACTACCAGTCCATCAGTGCGATGCTAATGACTGACCCCTCATCGGCATTTTCTCCTATAGTTGTTGCAGACGTCTGTCTGAAAAGCAACGGTATGTCTTTAAGCCTTCTTTAAGAGCTCTTCTGGGTTTTAACTTGAAATGTTTTGTCATCTTGAGCAGGAGAGCAATTTTTCAACAAGGCTGTAGAAATTAAAGCCACAAAATGCAGCACACACATACATCACTTTATATTTATAATGCTCTGAATGGTGATATAACCATATAAAATGAAAGATCCAGCATGGAGTAGGAGAAACAACTAATGTATGTCTGAAGCTTGACTTAAAGTATTTATGCTTTAAACAAGTTTCCTGTGAAGAAATTACTGAAGAAGGAAAAAAAAAAAAAAATCTGAGGCAGCAGAAAATTTTATGCATTTCTAAATGTTCAGTCATGGAGCCTCAGCTGTAATAACAATACATGATACTTATTTTGTTTGTATCCATTTGGTTATCAATTACTAAAACTTGAAGCAATAGCCCATGTAGTAGAGGTTTGCTGATCTTTATTGAGAAAACAATGTGGAAACAAGGGGAACTGAAGTTAGAGCCTGACTTTTCTTAACCTGAAGAGCTAATAACACGGGACGCAATGCCCAATGCTTTCCACCGAGGACCATAGACTAGCAGGGAGGGCAGATGTGCCAGCCCAATGGTTTCTCACTAAAGCATGCAGCAAGACTGATGGTGCAGTAAAACGCTCTGAAACCCAGTCTGATCTCTAACGTGGGTTTGGTCAGTAAGTCAATGATTCGCAAGGCTGATTAGAAAGAGAAAGGTGGAAAGAAAAAGCTGATTTTGCTTTGATGGCAAAGGAAAGCAGTAGCCCCTGCTGCATGCCCGTGCTGTTTCTCCAGCAAGCTTGGTGGATTACTTTTCCTAGAGACCCCTGCAGCTTGTCCATAAGGCCGTGGAAATGGCAGGTGCAGCCAGGAGCTGGCATGGTCTGTCCCCAGCACCAGACCACAGAGAAGGAAAAGGCAAAGGAAAGCCAAAATAAGAAACAGCTGTGGCACTGCTCAGTCCAAGTGAAGACCCAGTGGTTGCCCGTGAAAGGCCAGTGCCCGCTCCCCGTGGGAGCCTTCTCCTTGAAGTAAACGTCACAGACGGGTTCTGCTGTAAAGCCACTTTCCACTTCCACAGGAGAAAGGAAGGGCCTGTATGCACGAGGAACAGTTTTTAAGTGGTCTGTGGTCTAGCTATGAAATAGAGCTAATGCTGGAGGCTGCTGTAGGTGAGACCTGCAGAGGAGAGGCCAGAGTGCCAGGGCAGGTCTGACAGGTACCCAGCACCTAGGGAAGAGGTGCACGAGCTCTTGCAAGGGCTTATGAAGGCCATAATTCATGTCTAGTGAAATGGTGCGTCACAGAAAAGAAAGGTCCATTCACTCATGTGTCCCAGACTTCCCACAGGACAAACTCCAGCCTCTCTCAGAGAGTAAATCATGCACCGGGTTTCCGAATGACCAAGAAGCCTTTAGGATTATGTTTTCAAAGGCACTTACCAGTTTGGCTACTTCTGAAAATCTGGATCTCAGGTGATGAAATAGGAGATGGGATAAATCTGACTCTTAGAAGGTGCCAGAATCATAAATGTGGGAGATGAATCCCTTCCATATTAAACATATTTCCAGTGTTTCCATGCAGAGCCTTTTTTTTTTAAATCTTGTATTAATATTCATGGCAATGGGTACTTCTGAGTAATTCCTGAGGTCCTTTAAAAGTATTTATTTGAATGTTTTTCTTCTTCCAGTTTGTCACTTGCTCACATATCAGAAGTTTAGAAAAAGGCACAGAGCACCACTGTGCTCACAACCAGCTCCTTGAATAGTCCCTCTGCAGCTGTAACTCAGCAGGAAAGCTAAGCTGCTTGGATGTGTTAATTAGTTGGCAGCTCTCCTCAAATTTTCAGCCGTAGTGCTTAGTGCTATAGGTCTGTCTCCAGGCATACACTTTCATTTTGCTGTTTCACCAAGCAAATCCTGTAAAAGGAAGAACAAGCTCTGAGTTTTAGTAGGAGTTAATACATTACTTTACAAGCGCTTCATGGTTCAAAGTCTAAAGTCTTCCTTTCAGTGATGTAACTGAGACAGCTGCAAAATGCTAGTAATGACCTCTGCTAAATGAGTCAGTCAGTTCAGTCCAACTCCCAGCAGATAAATAACAGCAGATATATCTACCCTTCAGCTATTTGACCCAGCCTTGGGAAGGAAACCGTGTATGTGAGCCTCGTCCTGCTGTAGCTGCACACAAACAGCTGTACCTAAGCGAGCAAGCATGAGGTTAACTCTGCAACTGCAAGCCTGCAGCCACAGAGTGACTGGATGTCCCCGTCACACAAATCACCCAAGAGCATTAACAGCCTCCAACATGGCATCAGTTCATTAAACACGGAACCTGGGCAACTTTTTGCTCTGTTTTGTGCTGTATCAGTTGCTCATTGCACCATCTCAGCCAAATGCATATTCACCTAAAACTGCAAGATGGGGGTTTTTTTATTTTATTTTATTTCTTAATTCAAAGTACTATCTGCAATGAACAGTTAGCTCAACTGGTTCTTTTTCAAAGCAAGATTTTAGAAGTGCTTATTTTGTACATTTACTAATTTAAACACATTTTAGAGTATCATGCTCCATCTCCATAACACTGAGGGTACTTTCAGACAGCGCATTCTCCAGCACCTTCCACGTTATGTGCACTGCAGGAGGCTATCGCAGTTTTCAGAAACAACGTTAGACAAAACCAGCATCACCTCTGAGCACTGGAAGGGTCCAGCTTCCAAGAGCTTGGGAGTTTTCTTCTTCACTGTTTCATCAATAAGCAGTAAGCAATTAGCACCCTCAGTGTTATTTCTATCTCTGTTTTCTGGACTCCATTTACAAAGCACACACTGAAAAAGTTTTTCACGAGTAGGTTTGCTTCTGCAGCTTTTCCTTACTGCAGGGTAACATTGTAAGAGAACTTCAGTCAGCTGTCTGTAGTAGATACAAGCTCAGTTCACTTGAGATGACGAATTGTAACATACGGTCATACATAATTATTTGTACTGGTGCAAAAAAATGCATGAGGTAAAAATAAAATACAATGCACTGACATATTCAGGGGACAGTTAAGGTAAATGGAGTCTACCTAGTTTTGTTTGGACGATACAGCATTTAGCCACTTCTCATATACTTTGGGTAAGTGGGTTTATCCTTAGTTTGGATGTATGTCCATACAATTTCCATACAGTTTGTCTGCTCTTCCCTTACAGTTGAAAAAAAGGTCACGGAAACAACTTCAGTCTTCATAAATAATTTTGCATTATGGTATAGCAAAAGTGCCATTTCAGGTGGCATTTGAATGGCAGAAAACAGCTGACAGTAAGCATGGCCCTTTGAAAGACAACAGGTCATGATGACTGATTTATATTTTTATGCAAACTGTGCAAAGAGCCAAACATGTTGCTTATCTGTTAGTAGCATCCCAGGGGAGAGACCAGTCAGAGCAGAAACCAGTAGCCAAGAAACAGCACAAATGTAATTTGGCAGCTGGGGAGAGGACTGGCCACTGTCACCCGTGCGCATGGCCAAGGCAAAGGCACCCATCAAGGCAGAGGAGCTGCAGCAGGGCTCTCCACCCACAGCAGTCCCAGCTAGGCAGTTCTGAAAAAGAATTCCTTTAAAATTATAAGGGATATGGTTTGTTTATAAAGTACTGTGTCATAAGGTCTGTAGCCCCACTTTCTCCAGACTGACTTATGCCAACCGTTAAATATATGTCTTTAAAAACAGTATCTGCAGTAGGAAAGTAAATGTGGCATTGCTTGCTCCACTGGAAAAATACTAGACAACCTGATCAGTGAAGTGATTCGGTTCTGATATTGTGGTTTCTGCTTTTTAAGGAAGTCACCTTTGGTTTGGAGCCAAATGGGACTGCAAGCGTTTACCCATACAGTCATACATTGACTATTGAAATATTATCACAGCACTTAAATCAATATTTGCTAGCTTCATTTCCAGGCATTAAATTGGGGAATTAAAAAGAAATTCTGAAAACAAAGTATTATTGGTAAACATCCACATTGCTCACAATTGGTTTTTCCAAGAGATAGTTTAAAGAGATCAAATATAAACTATTTGCCCTTTCTTATCCCCACAGAAATATTTGAGGCTCTACAATTCTTTTTTCCATTTTTAAGGCAACAAAGTCAACTCTAACTGGTTGTACTTCCCACAATTATAATTACTTAATATCTTTAAATTGTTTATTATGTATGCCCCCTGTATTCTAGGGCTTAAAAGGGGCCAGAGCTTGTTCAAGGGGATGAACGTCCTTGCTGTGATCGCAGTGGCTTCCCTGCGTGATACCCCTCTCCCCAGGGTATCACAGACTCGTCATGGTGGGGGAACTCAGTCTTTGACCAGCCATGCAGGTAGCTAGCACATAGCCAGAAAAGCAGACATTAATACTTACTGTCATCTTAAATCTGTGTAAGAAAAAAAAAAAAAAAAAATCCCAAATTGCAATTCATCCCATTCAGCTCAGTTTTCAAGGCCTTTCCAGAAGGTGGCAATCTTGTTTCATATTTGTACTGTTTCCAGCGACTGCTGCAGCAGGACTGTGACCTGTGCGGCTGTAGAATAAATAAAGGAAAAACCAACTCGATTTTAAACTGGCAGCTACAGGCTTATTATAGGCACAAAAAAGGAAAGGAAAAAACCCCTCATCTCTAGAGATAAAGATATTATAAAGTTGAGCATTTTGACTGAAAACAATATAATTTTTTAAAGTTTTTCATAGGTAGAATTATTTTGCAACTGTCCTTTTATTTATAATTACATCTAGGACTGAGAAGCTAATCATAGGCCTATTTTTCTAGGCAGAACTTTTTAAGTGGAAGTATGTGCAATGGAAAGCTTTTGTTTCTTTACTGGAGGTGCGATTTGCCTACCTCGCAAAATGAGCACAGAGGAGCTCTGTATGGGAAAGGCACCATAAATATTGCTTCCTGGAAGAACCTGGAGTAATACAAAAGTAATAGGTGTCTGAACACACACAAAAAATTATTTGAATAGGTATTTGAAAAAAAATGAACACACTGCAAAGCAATTCAGCCCTGGTTTGCAGAAGAAAGGAGAATAATTTCCCACAAATAAAGGGGAAGGCCTAAACCTACTTGCAACACCTTAGTCAGTGAAGGGAATGGGAGACTTACCACAGCAAAGTCTGCGATCCCTATTGAACTGGAGAAAACACGAGTCCGGGATGATTTTTTACTCCTCAGGTCCACTCTTCTCCCATGGCCTTCTGTGTGTTTTGGGGTAGTTTGGCCATTCCGCCTTGCCAACGTCCTGGACGCAGGCGGAGACACACTGAGACACAAAAGTGTGTCACAGAAGAGTTTGACTGGGAACTTTTACAGGTGTCACAGCCGCAGGCCTGGTTATAACTTTTGCCAGTGCATGCGCTCTCTGGAGGCATTACTGTAACACACATAATACTTCACATAATTTGGGGTTTCCACCCCAGAAGTGTCCTCCAGACCAAGGACCTCTTGAAAAAACCTCTTGCAGCCTATGTGTAAAACCCAGAGATGGGTCTCTACAGAGGTCTAATCAGGTAGTAACAAACCATTTCCAACGTTAAAGATTTCAAAACATTTAATGTTAAAGGAAGAATTTGTCCACAAACAGAACCAGAAGCTGAGGTTTCTCAGGAGTGTCCCAAAATGTGCCCGGTGTGAGGATTTCCCATCGCTGTACCTGAGAAACGTGCTGAGGCTTTTGGGGCATTAATGTACTTTTGCACCTACAAAGGCAGCAGCTGAAATGAGTTGTTTTCTCCAAGGCTCAGCTGTGCCTTTTAGCAGATGAAAGTTTTCATGTAAATTTTTTCAAAGATTCTCCCTCATACTTTAAGCAGTCATATTTTAAAGGAAATAAGAGCACACAAAAGTAAAATAAAAGTATTTCTGGTTCTTTGAGGCATCATCCATTCAAGCCATACTGTGGCTGCTGAACCAGAGAGGTCCTCATCCCTTGGCTCTGAAAATACTGGATTAACTGTTGATACGCAGAGGACGTGTTTGTGCTACTGTCTGTAAGAGCATCAGTCTCTCCATCATCTGCAAGTGGCTGTTGTTCTGGGCATCAGTACAGCACAGTAACTGTAAAGGACAGAAAGCAAGAATTAGGCCAATAAATTACATGTTCCAAAGCACAACAATCATTATGTTGTGCACAGACATTTGCAGTTAGCTTAATGAAGTGAGATTGAAGGCCCCAAGACCAAAGCGTGTGGAAACCTTCAGTCTGCAGACATGTAATAGCAGCAACCACCCCACTCAATGTAAGGCCAAAATAAATCACTAAGATAAGAGGAGATTTCTCCAGGAGGCTGAAAAACCCTGGAACATCTGGAAAGAAAAAAAGAAAAATTTAGTTGAATGTGTGTTTTGGATGTTTTGTAGGAAAAATATCTGCAAGAGACTGTCTTGTCTTTATGCACTGAACATTGAGACCCAGGATGGTTCCTGGGGATTAATAACTACCTAGGAGAGTTAATGACCCAGAGAAAATCTGAGGGTCATTAAAAGCAGTCAGTCATCAGCTCATCGGCAAATGCCCTCTGCTGAAGTTTGTTACAGTTGCTGCTAGCACCCCTCCTTCTTGGTAAATACAAGAAAAGAAAAAAACAGCAGCATACTTCTTCCTGCATAGCCAGAAAGCCCTGCAGCCATGTCTCTGTGAGGGGAAATGTTGGGGGCACCACCATCACGCTAAGCTTTCCAAAAAAGACAATGAAAATCCTTCCTTTGAATATAGATTACATCACACAGACACTTTAATAAAATAGCACTTTTTAAAAGCATTCGGCTAACGACGTACCGATGAGGTATCAAGAGGAGAACATCACTAACGCGTGACAGAAGCTGCCTCTCTCCTGGCTGTTAGAAGAGCATCATGGGCTACATGGAAGGGATGGAGAAAAATTTCTGCCAGTTTTCTGTGTCCCCAAAAGCAAACACAGCACAACTCAAGTTATAGAGGAGTTGGAAACTGACCACAAAAACATTTCTAGATCCGAGAATGGTTTCTCCCTCCCTTACTTTTGCTCAGCAAGCTGCTGCCCCACTCCCGCTTCAAAGCACTCCCTGAACTGAGCTGTGCTGCTCGTCGGCCCACGCGTGGGGGATCAAAGGGACACCCCGAAGCCCGGGTCAGCCCCTGCGGCTCCATCTCACCCTGGGATTACAGCACACGTGTGAAATGGAGACCTGCTGGGGCACAGCACGGGCTGGGGCACCGCCAGCAACGCACCTAACCCCCAGCAGAGCCTTATAAAAAACAGTGAGAAGGAAGAGTAAAAACATGATCCAGAACGTATGGTGACAGTGTACATTTCTTGCAAAATTTTGTGTAACCATCACTTTCTTCTCAATTTCCTTAACTCTGGAGTGTGGAGACGCACAAGACAAAAGGTGTTGTTATGTTGTGAAAGAGATTGAATATATCAAGTTAGGCAGCCAGGCAAATCTTTGCAAAATCAAGTATTTAATCTATAAAATTAGATATGTATGATTATTAAGGTATTTTACTAGCTTGCAGTTTGGGATACATACAGTATCTGCACATTTCAAACATGAAAAGTAGTACTATTATATCAAATTTCAGTGCCCTTAGATTAGGTATAGTTGCACCTGGAAAGTCTTGGGCTTTCAGTAGATGCTAGATATCCATTAGTTTAAGTATTACTTAAGACAATCTTTACATAAAATATTAACCTGATTAATAAGTGCACTTAAAGTTATTAATAGCATTTCTAGCTGAACAAGGACAGAACAGGTTTCTGTCTTAAGGCACCCAAATATGATCAGTTAGTTGAACTCTGATTTGGCAATGAACACTGGGAGAAACGTGCTTATCTGAACATTTAATTTGTCTGAGTTTGCCAGTAACAAGGGCAAGTACAAGATAGGCAACAACTACAGTCATGTATTTCCTACCTTAGTTATATGCCACGATACTGTGGCAGGAGTCAGCAGCAAAAAGCTAAGTCATGATTGCTCTAGAAAAGATGTTCCTTCAGGGAAACCTGCATCTCTGTTTAAGTTAAGGTAGTCAGCCATAAAAACTTGAGGCAGCAAAGTTTCCTTTAACAAGTAGATTTGGTAGTGAAGCATGTCTAATCCAAAAATGCATTTTTACAAAACCCGAACAGTAAGAGGGAGGGGGGCATGCTTAACAAAGATAGCTTGAACAAACAGCAGTTATCAGTTAAAACCATCAAAAGACCTTAAACACCAATTTTAATTCTCAGCCATGCAGAAAGATCCAAGTGGGCATAGACAGTCAAGGCAGTGAAATAGCGTGGGCACTACATGACTGGTGTCCTCCATACTGTCCTTAAGGCAGATAACAGGGCAAGAAGAACCAGGGACTGCCCAGGCCACCTCCTTCAGCAGCAGAGGCTTCAGATAATTTTAAGAGAATCATAGAATCATTTAGGGTGGAAAAGACCCTTAAGATCATCAAGTCCAACCATTAGCCTAACAATGCCCAGGCCGCCACTAAACCATGTCCCTAAGCACCACATCTACCTGTCTTTTAAATACCTCCAGGGATGGTGACTCAACCACTTCCCTGGGCAGTCTGTTCCAATGCTTGATAACCCCTTTAGTGAAGAAATTTTTCCCAATATCCAACGTAAACCTCCCCTGGCACAACTTGAGGCCGTTTCCTCTTGTCCTATCACTTGTTACTTGGGGAAAGAGACCAGCCCCCACCTCACTACAACCTCCTTTCAGGTAGTTGTAGAGAGCAATAAAGGTCTCCCCTCAGGCTCCTTTTCTCCAGACTAAACAACCTCAGTTCCCTCAGCTGATCCTCACAGGACTTGTTCTCTAGACCCTTCACCAGCTTCCTTGCTCTTCTTTTGCTGCATGGAAAAAGGTCTACTGCGTTCTTCCCCCACCATGCTGGGGTGGACAGTGGAGCTGTGTATGAGCAATTTAAGAAACACAGGGCAGGAGTTGTTCATCTCAGACAGAAAAGTTCATACAAACGCTGCAGTATCTATGCAGTAGGGACGTTCTGGAACAGAGAGGCAATTCTTTTAGAAGTCTCATTTTATTGATTTATTTGGGTAAATTATTCAGAGCTGATAAAATAAATCTTTGTATTTTCTTCTGTACAGAATCTTGCTGCACTTTCAACTGGGAAACCTTCTTGCTTCTCTTGACTGAACAGATGGCTCCTCTCAAGGGCGGCTTTCCACCAAAATTCTCTTCCTCCCTATCATTTGCAGGAAAAGGACGCACCACTTTTCCTTACAGACTTTGTTTGGATGTTACTCCTCATGACTTTTCAATATGTGCTGGGGCTGAAATACTCAGGATAGCAACTGTTACTGTAGGAAAGGGAGAAGACATATTTTTAAGTGGTCCTACTTTTGAGCCAAGTGCCTTAATCTTTGGTCTTTATTACAGAATTTCTCTGCACTTAGAAAAATAAAAGTTCACCAGGACACAGAAGGATCTCGGGAAGCTCAATTCAGCCTGGTCTCACCAGGTCTAATTAGGCAAATGTATTTCCCCAGTGTTTACTTCCCTTCCAAGCCTCACTTTTATTTTCTCTATACCAAGTGTGACAACCTTAGGCAGCAGCACCCTTTGTCAGAGAGAATAGAAGAGAAATTCAGCAGCCTCCACAGATTAACTCGCACATGCTGGACTTTTACCTGACATTTCTGTCATCAGCAACAGGCACACAGGTAAAATTATTTGCCATATCAGCCCTGTGATACCTTTTTGAAAGGGCAGGGTTCAATGTAAGGGTTAAAATAAACATGGAAAAGTGAGGCAAGGGAGAGCGAAGACTGCCAGCAAGTCAGAAATCTCTTCCAACATTTTATACAAGCCTTTCAGCTTCTGAGTTTAGCTCGAAATCTGTCAAAATAGGGCACTACCATATGCACATTTTTGACTCAAAATAGTGGCAATCAACATGAAACGTAAGTAAATACAGACAAACAAACAAAAAAAAACCAGTCAAACTAATAATTCTATTATGGCAAACCTGCAAGCCTGGGAGAGAGGAAAAAGAATATATGGAAATGCAAAACAGAAGCTTCCAATTTCACTGGCATAATATTGCCAAATATCAGGGACTACATGGAGAGCGAATGTCAGCAAAGTGAACCTTTGTCACTCAGTAGATGGATCTCATGCATCGCACCAGGGCAATTAGGAGGGCGCTGCCATGAGCAGATCCAGGTCTCCTACCAGCTGCAGCACCAGCCACCAGACTTCACCTGCACACCAGGCTCTTTGGTCCACGTTTGCTGGAAGAAACATTTGCTGTACACAGAAAATAGGTCTAAGAGGAGTATAAAGTAGTACAACTGGGACAGTTTCTTTAAAAAAAAAAAAGGCTACTGCAAAGCAAAATGAGTATGTGTAGGTTTTTTAAAATATCATATGCCAAAAACTGACAGAGGACTTTTCAAACTTTGTTATGGGATCTCTCTGCAGCTTAATTTTTCCTGTTACAGTTATGCCTCTACAGGTTCTGGGGGACTAAAAAGACAATGTACTCTGAAAACAGCTACAGCAGGAAAGCAGAAAATTATAATAGTCTAAGTTAAAAATATGGTCTTTGTGGCAGAACTCTGGAGAGGTAAGATTGCACTTAACCACAGCCAGGGAAAAAGCAACCTACACTAACCTATATGATGATAGCCTTGACACGCATTAAGTTTCAAGCTTCAAGCAGTAACTGGCTGTGACAAGAGGGACTTTTCTAAAAATTCCTTGTTAGCCATCATGTGCAAGCAGAGACTTCCCAACAATCAAAACCTGAAGACTGAAAGATTGTTTCTTGTCAAATATCCATCCTACATCCATGAAATACAGGCAGAACGAGGGTTCTGCCTGTATTTTAATCAATGTCAGTTCCTTTGCCCACCAGGAGCTTTTACAGATACATGGTGGCAAGAAACCGATAGAGAAGAGCAACAGAGAACAACCTGCTGAAACTACGTACGATAACGGGCCATCCTTAATACAAACAAGGCAATTGTTTTGAGGTTGGGGAAAATAAGAAAGAGTTTCTAGAGCTTTCTTACACAGTCCCTGCAAGCTGGCAGGTCTGACAGCTCAGCCGCAGCTTCCATCCTGGTCTTTGCCCTTTCCACCTACAAGACAGTGTGTCTGATGCCTGCTCTGCCAACACCATCTGCAACCACAGACTATGCTGACCAAAACTGCTTCTAAATTAAATGTTTTCCAAATTTTTCCCATGAAGCCACCAAAAACAAAAACAAAAAATCTTATGCAGCTCCTCAGTTTAGGACCCATTTTCAGAAATATTTTTTCAATCTAACTTATTATTCAAAGACAACTGTTAACATATTCACTCACTAGAACAACTTATGGAGAGGAAAAGGAGCTATATCATTTAACACACGGAATATACCACTATACAGGGCTTTTCTCAAATTAAAATGGCAAAACTTGGTAACAGCAGTCAAATTCTTGCAACAATAATAGCAAACTAGTAATTGTGACAATGAGTTTTATAAGACAATGCGCTTATCAGGATGGAAGTATGCTGAGCTAACAGGTTTCAGTGGTAGTCAGAGCTGGTAACTTAGATTAGCTTCTGTAGACCAAATCAACAGCCTATTTAATAATATGCACCACCGCATAAAAAGACCGTAATTTTTAGAAATTCACTGAGCTGACAGAAGACAAGAAACATTTGCTCAGGGAGAACAGGGCTGGGCAATTTTCTTCTTTCTTGACCTGGAATGCTGAGATGCTTTAAAAAGGGAAGCTCTGGAGATAACACTGGCTTCTGTATCTTGCAAGTTCATCGTCTTTCAGTCTGTTTGTTAATTTTGCCAGTCAGTCATGCATCTTATTTTTGAAGATGGCTGTTCTAGAGACAAAGGATTAAGCTATCATAGCCTGAGGTCCAAGAAATTAAATTTGCTACTTCTCTGAACGTCACTTTGGGACTGCCTTAAACTTTTCTGGGGCATGGGGGTGGGATGTTGATTTCTCCAGCCCTGCTGCTTTTTGCGTGCTTGCACATGAGAGGGAAGGAGAATGCAGCCCTTACACGTGACACACTCACAGTACAAATGCCAGGCAGCCTACCCTTCTGCAAATACCATTAGGAACTTTTCTGTTCAAAAAAACAAACTTAAATCACCATTAGCACCATAATTATTGCAAAGCTGCTGAATGGGCCACTCTGTTACCTAAAGTCCATTTTAATCCCAAAACAACATAGTTAAGATGGGAAAGACTTTTTAAAGTTATTTGAAATATGCATACTCCATTTCGGGTCCAGGGAATCATATTACCAGCCTGTAAGTGAGATAAGGCAGCAAGGGAGCAGAGAGACCCCGGCGGCTGTGGGACTTGGGTAATTTGTTCAGCTCAGCCCCCGGGCCGAGCAAAGCCCCCAGTAACACCAGCTGGAACGTGTGCACTGCAGCCCTGGACAGCTGGGAGGAGAAAAGGCCAGTCACAAATTAAATTAAGAGGTGTAATATGGTGTGAGAAGAAAAACAAATTGAGATTGTGAAAACAGGTGCCAACTGACATTTACTCAATACTCAGTCACACTTTCCTTTCTCTCTACGTGATTAGCAGCTAAGCTGAATTAGGATAGATTTCATGCTTCTGTGACCTTCTAGAACCCCCCTACAGAAAAAGAAAAACACCTGTAGCTGGAAGGTTTTTTCCAAGAGGGTAAAACTGCCCAACTACTGTGGAGCTGCACTGGCCAGACTGATACACTAAGGCAAAAACATGTATATGTTGGGTGACTGCAATCGGATTAATTTTTTTTTCTTAATTAGTCCAGCAAGTAACACTAACCACAGAGCTTTAAAGGAGCACCAGGCTGGCAGAATAATGGATTTAGTTATCTGCATCACTCAAGGCTGTTGTAATAGCTGCTCTTCAGAGAATAAGCTGAAACCCGTGGACACTATACTGAGGTTCCTGGAAAGGACCTAAATAAAATGCAATGGGCCCAGTCATTCCCTACAGAGCCTCGTGGTGCTTCCGTGCTTCTGAAAGCAGGACTGCGATTTTGTATCGGCTCCATTCAGGGCTCCCTGAGAGAGAAGGTTTAGCTGGGAGGGTGCAGGAGATCACCCCGATAGCACTACACCTGAACGTCATTCCCCCACTGGAGCTATAGCAGGTCACACCGCATGGTGGGAAACAAAAATCTCTCCCACTGCCGGGGCAGCCTCTCCCATGCGGGCACAGAGGCTCCCGCGGGCTCGGCACCGAGCCCGGGCTGCTCTCGGCTGGAGGGCTCCCTGAAGGTTTCTCAAGGCTTCTCCTGCTCAGTGCAGGCTCTGCACAACCAGATCCTACTCTGAGCTTCTCTCCTAGCAGGGAAGCTACTGCAGATTTTCAGCAAATCGACCTGCAAACACACCAGTCATTTCTCTTGATCTGATTCAGATGTTGAGGAGGTCCCTGACTCAAAAAAACTCTTCTGGTAGGATAACATTAAGTAGAAGATGCACCAGCTCTAACTGCTAAATCCAGGACAACCTCCTCATGAACCCCCATCCCCAGTAATTTCAGAAAGGTCTCCTTTGAAACAAAAGCATCAACAGGTCTGTTAAGTAGGGCCTTTGGCCATAGAGCAGCTTTCAAAGCAGACATTTCCCCTTTTCCCGAAAGCACGAGAATTATCAGAACAAAAAATTTTGGTGGAGCTTACCACTGGCTACGTAGGGATCCTGCATCATGTTTGGCTGCAGCAAATATTCAGCCCAGTCCTGTGGGGCTCCGAAATACGCTCACTCCAGCCCCCCTCAAACCTAACTGCAAAACACAAACCACCCCCAAACAACCCCCAACATGTCGTGATGCACAGATCCCAAGCGCTTCAGTAAGAAATACTTCAAGGTACACCTTCTGCTTATTTTTAAGCTCACTGACTTTTATGTGATAATGTGAAATTTTGGGACTCTCTTAAACCCAGCAGCGTTGAATTAACATTTTTTTCTTAAAACCGCCCCCAGCTGAACAGATGATGGCAAGCGCATACCGTAAGACCACTTGATGAAAATGTCAGGGGCCTTAGAAATAGTTCACATTCTCTGGCCTTCAGTTTCATGATCATTATCATAATAAACTGGTTTTGCTTATTCCTTGCACACCTGCTGTGTGTCAGTTTTCCCCCACTGCAGCTCCATTACTGCACATACTGACATATACAATCACTTTCTTTATACCAGGCAGATCTTAGGCACTATTAGCCCATCGCACACTGATAAAAACCACAGCACATAAAACACTTTGTAAAGAGAGAGGAATGTAGACCGGGAACGCGGTTCAGGGCTAGATTAAATGAGAACAGAGGCCTGGAAGTTGCTGTCATGAAGTTTTGGATCAAAATTCATAAATATTTCCAAAGTACTTGTTTTCATCTCATACGACCAACTATTCTTATGAAATGTCAGCAGCAAATCAAGCCAAGAGACAAGCTCCTTGAATTCTGAAGCCACAAACCTTAACTAAAACACTGCAGGGAGCAGGAAGGATGGGCAGAAGGACAGATGGGAGGGGTGTAGATCCAAGAACTCCACTGCTTGACTTCTTTTTAACCTCTACAATTCCAGGGGGGGTTACTTTTGGAGTTTCAGCTCCTCTGTCCCACTTCTTCCTAACTGCACTCAGTAACTACATTGCCTGTCCATGAATACCTTATCACATGTATCATTCAACCCTCTACACGTACACTATGCAATCTCCTTCAAAATAAATTTGCTTTTAGAACCATACTATCCTGGTTGTGCTTATAATAAACCAGTCTGAGGAATAAAAAATGGTTAAATATTAACTATAAAATTAAGACAGAGCATGTTTTAAATAGCATTTTATCTGGTTTAAATGTATTTGGAACTATTTAAAATTTTTTGTAAGTGTAGTTAGTTTAACAAAAAACAGTCTCTCATACATATTCCTACATTGAGTAAACAAGAGCTGCTGCAGCAAAACCTACTAAGCACAAACAAGACTAGAAATGTCTGTTTTACTTCAAACACAATTTAAAAAAAAAAAATCAATAGCAGGATTTTTTTAACTTGACCTGTTACACTAAGCAAATTTTGAAAATCTCAGGTAGTTATCCCTCCAAGATTTTCTTCTTAGGTCTCATGAATTTAAATGACCCAAAAGATGCATCAGGCTATTAGTATTAGGCAAGAGAATTTATCTTTACATGTGGAACTGTTAGTAGTAAAGAGAAGATTCATTTAAATGAAATTACTCCAGGCCCACAAGAGACAGGCCCAGAAACAGAAGCCCTAAATGTGGTTTCTTTCTCAACTAACTTCAGGAACTGCCACCACGTAGAATGCAAAAGCATACACGGTCAAATCAGGCACAAAGACAGTAACTCACGAATGCAGCGTTTGCAGTACTATTTTGTAATTGGCATCTGTTAGCCAAGATTTCATTCTGTGTCCTTCCCTGCATTCATACTGAAAAAACATTCTTTAACAGCTCAGGTATTTCCATGCTCTGAACATCCATAATTCCCACAAAACGCAATTCTTTGCTCACATCTTCTCTACAGACACAACCCCTCTACCTTTAAGCTAGTCCAGTGCTGTTTGATCAATGCATGGAGCCAGTGTACCACTCACCATAAAGATGTTTACCTTGTCCATATTTCAAGAGTAACTTCATGGAAAACATGCCAAGCAGCTGAAAACACTCCATGTCTCTGAAAAAAAACATGCAAATGTATGCTAGTCTTTTTTTGCCACTTCTGATGTGAGGGATTATTACAAATCCAAAAGTACTATGATTACATTAAAAAAAATCAAGAAAATAATCAACAAAAAAAATTTCTTCAAAACAGCTGTTAACATTGTCGTATTTTTTATTTTTAAATGAAAAAAACAAAAGCATAATTCTGTCTCCCCACATTCAATTTTAAAATTGTAAAGTTCCTCAAAAGATGGATAGAAGGATGTTTGTACTTAATACTATGCTTTGCAACAAACACGCACACATACATTTAGGTATGTATATATAAACTAGTGTTATCAAAAGTGGTAATGGATGTATATTTTAGAATTCCTTGTTTTAGGTTTCCTTGGAAGGAGGAAAATGGGATTTGCTGATTAATAAAAAAAATAACTGAAGAAAAAGTGTACATTACCTCTGGGAATTCCTAGTGGTGGTATTTCATCCTTTTTGTCTTTTAATAAAAAGACAAATGTTTCTAGCTGAGCTGACCTGACTGGCCAGTGGAGATTAACAACTCATTTTTTATGAGATCAACAAAAGAAGTTTGCAAAGACTATGCAATTTCTTTGGAGGGTAATTCTCCCATTCTGTGATAAAACCTACAAATAGTTTATGGGAAAGGAAACAAGAGCATTCCTTGTGAAATAGTATTTCTCTGATGTGACATACTGAACGCAAAATGTTTAAAATCTCAGAACCACACAATACTAGAGATGCACAAAAAAATTTAATAGCCCCGTAAAGAAACTGCCCTTTACAACATGCAAAGTTCAATTATCTAGTCTCTAATTTGTATAAGCAGTCTGAATGCTTAAAATTGTTGGGGTGGGAAGGGAAGTTGGTGGGGTTTTTAAGTTTCCAAAATAATTCTGAGGTTGAGGGACATTTCTGACCCATCTCAATTTTTCTTCTGCAGTGCTTTCTTTTCAGTTTATTCAAGTCTAAGTTAATGGAAACAGTGAGATTATTGTACTACACATGCTGTTACTAAAGGGATGCAAAGGTTTCAGAAGAAACGGGTTAATGGACCCATTATGAGAGCACATCTTTTTCAGTTCAGTAAACAATCACTTGACTTGGCATAAAATGAATCATCAGTACAATAGTTTTCAGTTAAAATAATTTTAAAAAGTAAAAGGTAGCTTCTTCTGGATTCTTATTAATTCTAGTCCACAATACTAAGTGTTACGGTGGCCACAAAAGTGCACAATTGTATTATATGCATTGATAAAAATGAGGTGAAGGATTTGTTTTCAATACAGATAGCTGAAGCTGTGACTGTCTTTTTACCGAGATATGAATTAGCAATTGTATTGGGTCTGGCTGAGATGGAGTTAATTCTCCCCATAGCAGCCCTCATAGTGCTGTGCTCTGTATTGGTAGCTAGAAAGGTGTTGGTAACACACCAGTGTTTTGGCTACTGCTGAGCAGTGCTCGCACAGCATCAAGGCTGTCTCTCCAACATTTTTGCCCCCCTCAATGGCAGGCTGGGGCTGGGCAAGATCTTGGGAGGGAACATAGCCAGGAGAGCTGACCCAAACTGACCAAAGGGATATTCCACACCATATGACGCCAGCTCAGCTATAAAAGCCAAGCAAAGGGAGAAGGAAGAGGAGGTATTCATTATTTACATTTGCCTTCCGGAGCAACCACTATGAGTACCGAAGCCACGCTTCCCGGGAAGCAGCCAGACACTGCCTGCTGATGGGAAGGAGAGAATAAAATCTTTGCTTTTCCTTTGCCTTTGCCCACAACCTTTGCTTTTGCTTTATTAAACTGTCCTTATCTCGACCCATGAGCCTTTTGTTGTATTTTCTCTCCCCTGTCCAGTTGAGGAGGGGAGTGATACAGCAGCTTTGGTGGGCACCTGGCATCCAGCCAGGGTCAACCCACCACAGCAATCCAGTTTTCTTAACTATGGATTTAGTAGATGATCTTACATCTAGAATATAACCCAATCACGTTTTCATATGCCATTTAGAGTGAACGGTTTAACTATTGTCTTCTCTCTTTGCATAGAAGACACCACCAGAATGGACAGAGAATGCAGAAGTTTCTCTCTCCCATCTCAGTCAGAAAAAATGTTTTCCTGTCCAGTATCCACCTGCACTCTAGTCCATATATTCTAGCGATAATCTGTTATGAAAACCTGCTGTGATTACTACATGACTGATTCTAGTGTTTGAATCAGAGTACAGCCTTTGTCACAATAAAAATCTTGTCATATAAACTACCATAATACTAAAAATTTAACTTAAGAAATCAAATGACTGCTCAAGTAATTCTGTTTATTTACTCTTACCTTCAACAAATTACTGCTTTATTTGGAAAAAAATACTACTCTAGTATTCCTCTATACCACTGTCCATGAATTTTATTCCTGTCCCCAATGCTGTCAAGCCAAGAGAGCCCACCGACACAAACAGCTGTCTACTGAATATTACTACACGTCTTATGGCTCAAGAAGCCACAACCTCTAGAGACTACAATATTCTTGGTAATATCAGTACTATTGAAAAAAAAAAGGATGATTCTATAGCAAGTAAAATAGCACCAATATTTCTATGTGGAATCACTTGGAATTGCTCATGTACTTCAGCAAGTTTTCACTGGTGACAGCCTGTATCCTGGTTCTGAAGAACCCTCATCCATAACACACTTTTGCAGGCTATATCTACCTTATTAGCAGAAGGTTAGGCTGTAACACATTCAAAGACATTTAGCACAACTGTTAACCACTATCCTCAGCACCACTCAGAACCTACATGTAAGAAAAATACCTTAGTTTTCTTTTTATATATGATACACAAGACAACCTTGAGCCCATGTTCCCTTTACATGGCACTGCACAAACTCAGCAAAACTGAATTCCCAATCACATGACATTCCAATTTCACTTTTGCACTGACACGATTACCCAAGAAAGCAGAATATTGAATGAAGGTCCTATCCTTTTCTCCCCCAAATACCTCGTGTTTTTACATTAGTTATAAAGCAAGCCTTGTTCATTTGCAAAAATGATATGATGTTGGGGATTACTGCGAAGCCAGTGATTTAAATCAACATAGATAATACAAAACTGAGCAGGTAAGATGTGAAACCGATTTTTTAAACAGACTATAAAGGAATGTTTTGTATAAAGTCCTTGAAAACAAGAAGGAAAAGGACTATTATTATCAAATTCTAACTTCACCTTAAAACTGAAAAATAAGAAACCTGGAGCTTGCTAACATGAGAGGCCTTCTGCAAAGAAAGTTTTGTACCTAGCCTAGTAGTGGCTGACTATTTTAAGGAAAGAACAAAAAAAGTAAAACTTTCTTTCAATTCTGGCTATTCTGCGAATGGAATAACCAGGTAATGCACAGAACCATCCTCCACATGTCCTAAACAAAGAAGTGTGTTCCCAATTCTCACAATTTTATGAGAATCTCTTACCTAAAACTCCAGTAAGTTGGTAACAGAAACTTCCATCAGTATCTCTCAATTCAGAATTAGCATATTTCTAGACCTCAAGCTGAGAAAACTCAGTACAAAGACTCAAAAGACTACTCGGAACTTGTTTCTAAAACTGTTACAGTAAGAAAGAACAAGTCTGGTTTTGAAAGTTACACTCCTTATTCCCAATAAGTAGCTCTTGATTGCCAACAAATTCAATATAATCTCATTCTCTACTGAAGCCCAACCCCAGAACTAATTTATGTACTATTCCGATTCTAAAATGTCAAACGAGAATTCCAGTAAGCCCTTGCTGAACCAGGTATCAAATAATTATCCCAACCCCAACATGCCACAGTAATTCAGAGACACAGCATGGGAAACAGTTATTTGAGATATTTGAATATGAAAGTATTCAAACATATTTCATGTGCGTGTGGGGGAAAACTGCAGTGGAATAGATGTTTCAAGTGTTTCATTAAAATAAAGTTTAATTTCTTTTGAAATACATAAGTGAGCTGATTGTTTTCATTATATAATTTCCTTTCTTCCAAGAGATAAATAATGAAATTTGTAGTGAAATAAATCAATGCAGAGTGATGCTGATTACTGAACTTTACAAAAACTTTATCAATCCTCACACATTCACTAGACATCAAAACCAAAATAAACCAGATGATGTGACAGACTGGAAAGTTAAATAAGCCACAGACACATATTACCCTCACTTAGCAAATGGCAGTTATTTTTAAAAGTTTAAAATGGAGTGGATTTCTTGCCATGAAATTATTCTAGGATAACAGCTTCAACAAATAAGAACTTGCAATTGGTTAGATGTGTCCTGAAATGTGTCTATATCCTGTAGCAAAAGCGTGTAAGTTAGCGAAAGCAGTGAACACTTTACCCTAAGGTCAAAGAACTAACATCTCTTTAGCTCAGGACATCTTTTTGATGAATGTGAAACAGCTGGAATAAATATATCAAGGGTAACAATTGTGCTCCCATGGTAGATCCAGCTGCTGCAGAAATAAGCCCGGGGGAGAAAGCCGAATAGTAAAATACACAACAATATAAAAAAACCCCTCCTACACCATACAATACCACTGTTTCTATGTAAGTCCTTTTAAAATACAGGACACTTTGCAATTGCTGGTTGAAAATTAATGTAGAGATTCATTTGTTAAAAACAAAACCTGTTTATAAAGTTTTTAAAAAAAAATCAAGGAATTTTGTTTTATTTAACAGCAATATTTTTATCTTTAGTGATATTTTTCCAGACTTGAGGAACATTTGTACCTGCTAGCAAGAAAGTTACTCTAAAAATAAACAGACTCATAATAATCCTGTTAATACTTTATTAGTGTAATTTTTTAGCTTTCTATTGGACAGAACATAAATGCAAACTCCAAAAAAAAATTCAGAGTCCTCTGCCATTCAGTAGAAGTGACCATGGCAGCCTGTTTCATGTTCTTTGTTACAGAAACGAGAGGAGAGGGAAGGGAGGGGAAAAAGCATCAATAGAACAATTAGGCACACAGCTGACACTTACTGTACAATGATATGCACAAGTAATTTATAACAGCTATATTCATGAGATGTGCTCTTCAGATTTTTCCCTTGTAATATATGAGCTTTGCTCAGATGAACAAGGATCATTGAGAACAAGGGAATTAACAAAGTAGTAACAAATAAGACTTTTAAAACAAGTCCTTAAATAAACTAACGCAACAACAGAATGCAAAATTGTTCAGCTGAGAAGACATTTTTAACCCAGACTTCAAAACATTAAAAATTCATTTATTTTACAGTTATTCAAATACACATGCATTAAATGAAAATATTGCACAAAATTAAAATTTAGATTGTGGAATTCATATATTTTTATTTTGGTACACATTCTGGTAGCACTTAAAATTTACTGTTTAGTTCTAGCAAACACCAGCAGCACAAGCTTGAGGATGAACCAAATGAAAAATTCAATTGCTCATTTTCTCTTAAAAATAATTAAGGCTAAAACAAGTGCATTTGTTGACAATGGCACAATTTTCAGCGGCCAGTCACAGCACCCAAAGGCCAGAAGATACACCCAGACACTTAAGTGCTGTATATTAACATTCAGTTTTGGAGACTTTCTAGGATAACAAGCTGCATGGGTTGACAGGGCAGGAAAACCATTTCAATAAAGATACATACAAACTCTTTTTAACAAAAAATATTCATTTCTGATGATTCGTGCCAGCCACCAGGCACCACTGAATTAGGAAGCCACATTCTGTAATTAAATACAGAAGACAAAACTTCAATACATATATACATATGCACACATGTATAAATGTGTGTATAGGTATATATATGCAATAAATTCATTAAGTAAAATTACTAATAAACATGGCGTATTGTGTTCAGTTCACATTCCTAGATATATTATTTTATTTTTGTACAGAAATGTACCAGATAATTAAAAAGAAAAATCCCAAATTTGCACATGACCCCTATTCTCTTGAAATTTTTCATGGTACCTACAGATAGATAAAAGGTTCCACAGATCTGACAAAACAGTTTTTTGAAGTTCCCACTTTCATAGTGCATAACAAATTCAGTGATTTAAAAGACATAAATTAGATTTGGTAGAATCAATGATATATTCACTATATCGCCAAGAACAATGCTGAACTATCTTTCATCAATCAGATGTCAGGTATGCTTAAGCACCCTAACGTCAGAGGAAGATACAGGCATGTAAACAATAGGAGCTGGCTATGTTGATTACTCCACGCATTAACTCAATAATTTTGTTAAATTCAACAGCACTTAATCATCACACTTCTAAAGAACCTGCAGAGAGGAAGGGGGAAGGGTTCTTACATATTTACCAACTTGTCTTCCTACGGATTACAAAAGAAAGGGATTTCATTTACAGTATTTAGTTCTGCAATAAAGAAAAAAAAACAAAAACAAGTGCACTTGAGCCCATGCATACTGTATGAGAATGTTAACAGTACAATATGATCATCGTTAAGTAGTATGATAAAAGGCTACATTGCATTAATAGAGTCCATGAGAAAAAATGATCTATATAGAGGCTTCAGTCAATTTAACTAGGTCCTTCGAGAGCCTTCTATCTTTTCTTAGAACATGTTCAGAAAATGTCTATGCTCCTCCCTCACACAAAAGGATCATTTGTTCCCATTAAGACACCAATTACTATAAGGATCCTTGATCAATAGCTGTATCTCACCCTGTGTTTAGCATTCAGAAAAAAACCCTGACTGTATAGGATTACCTTCTATTTACCCAGATAGTGGTGCTCAAACAGTTGGGGACTATGAAAAAGAAAACACAAACTGAGATATGCTGTGGCCAAACAGGATTATTCAGTTGTTACTTTAGTTGGACAGAAATTCTTCAATGAAACCAAACAGATGGATGTGGGGCCTTGATGTCAAATTTTTATTAAAATTTTACACTATGCAAAAAATAAAAAAATTATTTAAAAAAATATTGTAGTTTTATCTCCTTTTTATTTTCATATATACACTGAGATGCGTTCAGGAATTTCCAAGTGTTTGCATATGACTAATGAAACCCTTTACCTGTGAGGAACCAAGTAATTCTAATATTTTTCCATACGAGGCTTACACACTAAAAGGTAAGGAATCTTTCAATGAAGTAGGACATAGTCTTTTACACACACAAAAAATTTCAAATTTTAGTCAGGAGTTGTGTGTAAACTGTGTCCTAGTGCAATTTCCTCATCTTCTAACATGATGTCTATCCTCTTTGAAACATGTACCCCCTTCCTTCTACAACTATCAACTTGATGTATGTTCAAATACTCCAATTGAACATAAATATGATGCCCCTTCTCCACTGAAGTTACATGCAAAATGTATGCCAGGTGCTGTAAGAGCAGAATATGGCCCTTAAAGCTACAGAATTATCAGAATAAAGGGTTTATTTCTACTGCACCTCTGCCTTTACTAAAACCCCCATTAGATCTAACATTAGTTTGTTTTTCAAAACATGAAAGATGAAGTAAATGTGGCATGAAAGCCACATTACCTCAACTTTTCTTTAATAAATGTACTTTTATGATGGGGCTGTAACTACTTCTCCCCTCTCCTATGTACCTGCCATTCCAGAGACTGCTTTTCCTGTTAGCTCAGCCTTTACAGGAATGTTAAAAGAGCCTTACAGAGCCTCAACAGTCGTAACATTGAACAATTCCACCTGATTCTCACACATTGCACTATCTCCCAGTGCCAGAACATCCTTTTCTTCCATTGTATCACCACAGTTGTGCTTTACTTGAACAGTCTGGCACTTTTCATTGCTGGCAAAACATCGACTCAGGAACAGAAGGAATCAGCATTCTTATATATTGGGCTAGTATTCTTCTCAATGTTGCATGAAGACGCACCAAATCATTTAAGACACACAAACCCTTCTGGTAGTGGTTGAATTACAAGTGAAGATGAGAAGAGTCACAGGTCTTACAGATGCATTAATAATCTAATATGTGACACTAGAAGACTGGTGCAGAAATAACAGCATGTGAGTTTGAAGCCCCAGAGAATCTGCCCAAGTAATTAGTCCTGGACAAACATACACCAGCTTAGTAGGTTTGAAGTGTCACCTTTTCTGCAAGGAAGGCGCTTGAGTAGAATGTAGTCTCTGCTTATACCTCTGCATCTGCTTTGACCGTGAATGCAGTTTGTTGAAGAGCTCATGGAACTTATTTTGTGGAAATAAGGTTTCTAGGAATCTCTCCAGAAACACGTACACCATTCTCTTATTCAGTTGAGTGTGCTGGAACATTTCAAATACCCGAAGAATGCCTTTCCGTGTTGTCTCAGCGCCTATGATGTGCTTCAGTTCATCTACAAAAATGGAAGTTACACAGAAGTTTAAGTTAAATTCTGCTTCTGTGTTAACAACAAACGTAAACTAAGTATTAAGTCTTTCAAATTACATACCTTGGAATTGGAAGTAACAGTGCCTCTATTATACATAACTAAACTAAAAGTTCTTTTACAGCAGAAAGGATTTCTGAAAATTACTTCACTTTTACACTATATGGAACTATGTGGAACTATGTTATTTTACATGAAATCACGCTGTATTGGAATATAGGCATTTCATGCACTAAACTTAAATCCTCTAGTGAAGCTAAATACTGGGTTGGTTCCAAGAGAATTACAGTTGCAAAGTCACAGTACATGTGAAAGTGTTCAGTGCTTTATTAATTAAAAACTTTTTTTATTTAAATACAATATGTCAACATTTCTTTTTAACATTTCAACAATCAACAAGAATATTGACATTAATTCCAGGAACAATATAAGGTAAGAATTATTAGCCTTCAATCCCAGACTCACTTACCTGGCATTACCTCCAGTAATTTGGTCTTCCCTGCCACTCTTGTTCTCATTCTAATAGCTTTGTCCCTCCGCGGAACAGTCTCTGCTAAAATGCCATTGGGCCAAAAAGCATCTCTGTAACAAAAGCAAATCTGTCAAAATACATTAAAATTTTATCAAGTGAAACACTCTTTTTAATCTCTCAAAGCTATCTCATAAAATAAATACAAGAAAGTAATTTGCACACAACCTAACACACACTTCAAATATTAGAAAAGGGAAAAGGCGAAAAAGAAATCAAAAGCAAGAAGTACAATACATTCAATCTATTAGTAGCTACCATACACTTTTTTAGTACAAGAATCAGAAGAAAGAGAATTTTAAGAAAATACTACACATCCAAAACACTCAAATACCATATAGTTGTTACATAAAATATACCTAAGATTTGCTTTTATCAATCAGTCTCTATTGCCACTGAGAGACTCTAGGCTTAGGTCTATTAATTGCTTCATTAGATCTCTGACAGTAGTTAACCTATCAACAAGCTAAAGCCAAGATGAAGTAGTTTCAGTGTAGTATAAAGCCCAATGCAAAAGACATGCCTGTCTAAAAAGGTATTTTGCCTCAGTGAATGACATTCTTTTTCTGAGTAGGAAGCGCACATTCTTACTCAGTTTTATTAAAGAATAACAGAGTATCTGTAAAGTACGACCCCTTAGCTAATACATTATCCTACTTTATCTCTTTCACCCCTTCCAACAACAACAACAAAAAAAAGGCATGGGGGGTGGCCTTCACTCAACAGCATTGCAGAAGCCATTAAGACTTTTAGGAAATGGAATGACAGAGCTTTTGATACTTTCAAACTCAGACTTCAGTTCTATCTGCCCACATGTGAAACCTATTAGCTTAGAGCTAGGGGTTTTTTTTAGTAATAATTGTTTGCCTTTTAAGCCAAGGCATGCACATGCTTTCATCAAGGTAAACAAGACACTTCATCCAGTCATATGATGAAATTCCTAAGTATACCCATACTCTAGTTCTTCTAGACTGACTAACAAAGAACTTTTTAAGAAAGAGAAGAAAACTCAAAATATTCTTCTTCATGTGACAATTACTTTCTCTCACTTAACACACATAAAAAGCAGTGTATGCTCCAACTGCAATTCTGTACAGCAGTAATAATTTCCTCACATAAAAAGAACAGGAAGGATACACAGACATTAGACATCAATTGGCGAGTACTTCATATTTTACATCTGTGATAAAAGACATACCTGAAGCGTTTTACCGCATCTGCTACTTGCTCAGGAGATGTCATCCAATCAACATGATCAACTATTTTTCTAAAAAAAAAAAAAAAAAAAAATCAAAGCAACAAGTCTCTCTCATTCAATTTTTAAAACAGAGAACAAATAAGTACATCATTTTAAAGAGCAATCTATGGCCAACAAAGTATAATTTCAGCTTTCTGCAACTCCATAAGTAGGTTCTATAAAACTGCACACTAAGAAGGCAAACACTGATTCTCAAGATAAAAACCTAAGTTCACTGATCACTCCTAAAGCTAAAGCCTTTTTCTTTCTGAGTAAATGTACGATGACTAAGGAGGTTGGAAAACTGATGTTGCATCTCCCATCAGCATTAGATAAATATTCAGCTTGTAGAGTGCTCCTCTTCATGGAGCACTCTTCAAGTTCTGCTTCTGCACGCAAAGAACCTACTTAAAAATCTCAATTACTGTACTTATGTATGCAGTTACTTCATAATCTTTAACAGGAGATACAGACTGATCATAAACTTTGACCTTCATTCAATAACACATACACACAGCTCAATATCCAAATCTTGTACGTTTACAGAAATAAGCATCTGTGTATCACCATAATCCCAGGATTATTTCCCTAAACATAACTTGAATGTAGTTTTCTAAAAAAAAGGAAAACACAGTTTTGTTGCAGAATGCCATTAAACCCCAAGAATCTGCTAGGACGAGGTATGACTGCTGCACCAGAGGAAGCTGTGAGTATCCAAATGCAGAAGCAAAATAGTTCTGCACATATCTCTGCAATAAGAAAGCAGCAGCCTGTGCCCAAAGTCAGCTAGTTATACTACAATCTGAAAACAGCAAAAAGTATTCAGAGTTGTTCAACAGGGCAGCATGTTTTTGGAAGCAAAGGTATCAAGATAATTGTCACCTGGCCATTAGGAATTTGAAAAACAGTGCTATTATTATTACATGGCTGCACCACTGCTGGTACCACAAGAACTGTTTATATGTTTAACAGTGATGATCAAAACATCAAAAATATACTTGTGAAGGGTAAAAAGTAATGATACAGTGAGGAATGTCCTGAAAAAGTAATAGGAAACTACTTCTCACCTACCAGAAATTAAGTTTTTGATTCATGGCACTAATCCAACATGACAATTTAGTGCCAATCCCGTTTCTAGAAACATTTTTGTTCTATATTTTTATTTACATTTCAGAAACAAATTATTAGAAGGGTAAGCCTGGAAACAGTAGATTTCTAAGCTGAGGACAAGAAACATTACTTATTTAGCACTATTTGCTTTGCATTTGCATGAAAAAGTGTATATGTGAATTATGGAGAACATGGTGGGGGCAGAACAGACTCCATAACAGTCCTTTCCCTCCCCTCCCCGCCCTCCATCTTTTAAAGTGTCACAGCAAAAACTTAATATAGCCACTCAGTACAGTTCACATAATTTGATAGTGCCAGTGTATCATTTGTGTCATCAAAGAGATGTAAACCAAAATAGTGCAGAAAGTAATAAATAGTATTAACAACAAAAGGTATAGTATAAAACACAGGGCACAAAGCATAGACACCATCAGTATTAAGTTACATTCACAGAAACGTGAACACTCATTGATATGTGAAAGCTCTTTTGGAAGTTCTCTGGCATATAAGTGTTACTGGAATTTGTCTTTCAGCAATGTTTTGTGTTTATCTCCATTTTACACCACATTTGTACTTGGGTTTATTGATCCTCTTGAAAGGGGGAATGCATGCAGATGTAAACCACAATAATTTAGTAATACCAAAAAGGATTTGTAGACACAGTCTATATAGTCTCACTCACACGATCACTCTATATAAGAAAAGCAGTACCTGTTAATTGTGTCACCATATGTTGCTCTAATAAGTTGCTGAAGCAGATTTTTTATATTTCTTCTTAACCACTGATTTCGTTCCTTTAAATCAAAGACTTCATCCATAAGGAGGAGCATTACTCTCAGTGGAATATTGTCATCCACCTGATCAAGTGAGTAAAAGTATAATCAGTGAACTTTTAGGTCAGTTCAAGAAAGCTGCAGTTTTAGTAGCTACTTCACAGGTCAAATGCTTCAGTATAATCAGAACAATGACAGAAACACTTTGCTCTGTATTTTATAGCAATATGAAATCTTCCCTAAATCATCTATAACATCAGTAATAGCAAAGAAAGATTGAAAATTAAAGATAAACCAGGCTTAAATCCATTTAATTTTTAAAATAAGTAAAAAAGAAACAGTTATTTCACCAAAGTTGAACAAAGTTAATACAAGTAAACATGTCCTAAAGAGAGAGCTTGTCCCTGACCTCTTCCTTTGGTAGCTGTGCTTCAAACATGAAAACTCTGGAAGGAGCTTTTCTTTGGCATCTTTTTCTTACGGATGCACCCCGCCAAATCCAGAACCTTCCAAGAACAATGAAACTTCACTGCAGTGATCTGCCTTTTATTTAGATACTGTTCTAACCTGCACGGCTATTAAGTGCTTTTATGCTTGTAGATTAAGAAAAGCATCATCATTTTATTATTTAATAGAAGGTGTTACACAGATTGGCTTACGACAAACTTTTATGGAAATCCTAAAGCAGAGGATTCAGCAACTATGTAAAAGTTTTTAAAGATGGATGGCGTATACTTGCAGTAACTGTCAACATTTTCTCAAATATTAAAATTTAAGGGAGAGTTTACTAAGTTCTGTAGTATGAAAGTATTCAATTTTCATCTTAGTTGTTACTAATATTTCTTTTACAGAAACAACAGCAGCTTCTCATGGCCTGCTTATATGCTAAAATACAACCCTACGTACTGTTAAGCTATTGCATAAAAAAATAGCATTTGGAGTTACAGTTGTATTGCACAAGAGACCACAAATATTTATCTCAAATAAAACAAATTAACTTGATTTTGATTGATTCATTATTTGAACTTTATATTTATTATTAAAACTTTTTAGAATAGCAAGCTAAAATTAAAATCTTACTATATGCTCAGCAAAATTTATTTAAAGACTGGATGCATTTTCTCTGTGCTTTCTTTTTTATTAGGGTTTTTACATTCTAAGCATAACATTCAGAATTTTGTTTTGTATTTGAAATCTGATACAGCTCTACCTGGAAGAATAGTAGTTTACACTATACTGTTAATGCTACGCTGGAAGAAGTAGCAAGATCTCACAGCTATGTGGACTCTTTTTGGGGGACTACACAAGTACATCTTTATATACAAGTGGATTCATAATCCAGCTGGAGATTCTATAGATCCATGCCTCACTTTTACAGTACTGTTTCTCCACATCAAATTCCATTCAAACTGCCATATTTTTTGTCTGATTGAGTGACTGTAAGTTGTGAACAATGCACCTGAAAAGAGCAGTTGAGAATTGAAAGGTTTTAAAAATATTTGAAATCTGCCTTTCAGGAGCACTTGGTATGTTAACCTAAAAGCTATCAAGAATTGTAGCTTCTATTCTTTTTACAGAAGATCAATGAAATATTTGCAGAGAAGCTGCTCATATACTTGAAAGATATTTTGTTTTGCCTGTGCAAAACAGAAGCCTCAGGAGTATCAAAAATATAGATTTGTAATTCCAAATTTATGGATACAGTCTGATATAGTGAAAAATAATGGGGAAAAAGAAAACCCAGAAGAACTCAAGGCTATGTTATTTGAGCAAAAATACATGTACCAAGCCATCATAGCAGTTACACAGAGGACGACAAACTGGAATGCTTTGATGTGACCAAAAAACCCAAAATGTGAAGGGCAGAACAGGTGCAGATTTATGACCATAGCAAATTGCATATAATCACTGGTAATCTTACGGTCTTTCTGTCTTACTTAGAGATAAAAGTTTTTCTTCCAATTGTTTTCACATATATGATCAATGTTTCAAACAAAATAGCAAAATACCATAGCTTATGATAACATCAAGAGCTTAAACTTCACTTTCGAGTTTCTAATATTACTACTTTATACATTTTAGGTATCCACATACTAAAAGTTTATTATTAGGAAAATGTTCTGAAGTTTTTTTCCATAAAAACATAGCAAACACTACTTCTGATCCATTAAACAAATGCCTCCTAAAAGGTCACATCAGAAATCAGAATCCGTAAAATGCTAACAGAAATGATGCTAACAGTCTGGTACCTTACTGTCTTTGAATAGATGGAAATTGGAGGGAGGTCGGGGAAAACAAACAACCCCAAACCCCCACCCACAAAACACAGACGCAGCAGTATGTACACAGTAAGTTACTCCACTGTTGTGCTAACCATTTTTGTACTAACAAAAATGTTAATTTTGGAAGGAAGCATATAAGTTTCTTTTTTAAAATTAAAGAACTGTTTGTAAGTGCCTGGTATAATATCAGAAAACAATAAATACATAGTTTAAAATAAGTAACTCATTAATTTGGTTTTAGAGGAGTAAACTTTGAAAGGACAAAAGTCAGACTCACATTGTCATCAATTGGTGCTGCAACACGGCAATGGTCAGGATCTGAATAGGTTTTCTGGATCAAAGGAGGCACCTACAACGAAAAAAGGTAATGTTTATGAAGTAAAAAATACTTTAGAATACCAGTAAGTCAGATCAATTTTCATAATCAATTTGGTTATGAAAATGAAAACCAAACATTTGGTCAAAAGTCAGTTGCATGCTACTGCAGATAAATACACAGTAGTCCTTTCATCTTCCAACAAGTCAAGCCTGTAGGTATTCTCCTATAGCTATCAAAGTTATCAACACCTTTAAGACAATCCACATGTATTTTCTCAAATGACTAATATTTCAACTGAAAAACACCTAGAAATTCATAGGGGACTGATATTTCTTCTGGTATTTCCTCTTGATCTTAAGTCCTGCCTAGTCATGGACTTCCCAGTGAATGTAACTGCAGATACATTGTTAGTCACACACCAGGGAAGTTACCAGCAATGAGAAAGTCCAGAGCCAAACATTTTATCTTACAAGTAATGAAAAAAAACAACCAAACAAAAAACCCACCCCACACCACAGATTTATTATTCCCTTTCATGGTTTAAGGGTTAACTCATCTTGGTTGCTGTTCTACATCTGCCACATAAAACTGTTCTGGTAACACAAAATGGAACAATGCCTGATCACAGACCTTACAGCTACACACAGAAAAAGGAGGGCAAGGGAAAAGAAGTTAAGATGGACATGTTAGGAAGATTACTACTTTCATAGGACCTCTAGATAGCATGTCACAGCTACCATTGCCCACCTCTAAGGTATCACATTTTAGGAATAAAGAGATGAGAAAAGATGGCAGGAAAGACAGAAAGAAAATTTAATTAAAAACAGAATTCAGCAAGGAATAAGCAGAAAAGAAGCTATCTCCTTATTCTAAGTTTCAGAATGTATGGGGTTTTTTTTCCTAATGAAAGCAGCAGGTGCAGCAATCTAGCTTTATAAGAATGGGTGGTAAAAAAAAATAAAATCAGTGACTCTCATTCTTCTCATGTGGCTGCACTGAATTAAGTGAAGAAGGATCACTCTAACAGTCTGTAGATGCCATCTTAAAATTTGTTACTTAATAGCAAAGAGAACTCCATGTTTGTAGTATAATAGCTGCTGAACCTTATTAAAGGGGTATAGGTATAAACAGATTGCTTTCCTGTCCAATGACTTGACCCTTCATTATAGAATACAACATAAGTTTAAGTGAGTCGATAGCTAATCTCCTATGAATTCACTAATATGTATTATCTACCAAATATTTTCTTACCTTGAAAAATGATTGCTTTATGTCTTGTCCCAATCTCTCTGACATTTTACCCATGTTGTCTGACATTTTAGTCATTCCCTCTGCCAGGCTGTCAGGGAGAGACTTGACTGCATTTGATACATTTCTCATAGAGTTACGCAGTGGGTTTACAAATGTGTCCATCTGAAGGGGAAGATGTTTAACCAGAATTGTATAATCTATGAGGACACCAGTATATTAATACACTATGAGAAGTATCACACTGTTCCAGAGAACAATAATATAAAGAACAACTCAAACTGCTTAACTTCATTACCAAATGCAGAATAAAGTTTTAGCTTCATTTTCATTTATATTTCTTGTTCCTTACAGCCCTACTGTAACTATTTACATCTTTCAACAGATCTTTTTCCTGAGTCATTTCCATTTACCATCCCTCAGCTTTTCTTAGCTTGAATTTATTTTCCTTTTCTTCTCCATTCAATGCCATTTCTCCCTTCCAAGCTTCCTAATTCCAGATGTTTCACTTCTGCTTTCAACTCTTTATCTTTGAAACATGCCTCTTAAACAGCACTGGAGTAATATGCTTTAATATCGTGGCAAGTATAATTAAAACCAAAAAGTAGTTCCGTAGAAACTGATACAATTTTTCTTTCAGTATATACTTTAAATTCAGTCCAAACAGAGGCACAAGTACTAATATGATGCCCTTAAAAAGTTAAGTTTATGAAGAACCTCATAAGCTAGAAATCAAATCTTGGTCATTACATAAACCTTGATAAATATTTAACTGTTTCACTGTTAAATATTTAAGGAATATAGGCAGAACAACAACTTGAAGTGACAATACAGTTGCAGATGCTTTTTATATCAAAATCACTAAAAGTTTAGAAATAGCTGTATTTGCAAAGCAGATGCCCATACAGACTGGTCAACTGAACAAAGAATCACTTGTCTGAAGAGAGTTCTGGTGGTTTAAAAAAAAAAAAAAAAAGGATGCATAGCTCAGAGCTCCAAATTTCACCAATGACTCTGAATGGTTACAACGGCTAAATACATAACAGCTGCTTCTGAAGGGAAATGCATTTCATTTTTTGGGCTGAAGAGTGGAGAGCATGGTAACAGCAGCAAATACAGAGTAAAGAACTGAAAAAAGAAATTAGAAGGAATGAAACTACAAAAAAAATCACAGACATCTCACAAAGTAACTTGTAAAGTGAACACACTTTCAAAGTAGTCTTGGTGCAATACACTGTGTCCTATCTGAAAATTTTATTTCCTTGTCATACAAATAAATTTACCTGTTATAAAAACTGTAAATTTTTGGTTCCGTATGTCCTCAGATACTTCGCCACTCACAAACTATTAAAGCAACTCACTTGCAAGTTGTTTTGAAAGTGCTATATAGCTGTTTAATACCAGTTCAACATCTCTGTTTAATGCAATCACTGCACTAACGAATGCTCTGAAGTTCCCTTGACAGTGCAAAACATTCTTACCTTCCGTGCAAAATCTCCCTTCCCTTTGCTGTACGCTTTATTCTCCAGGAAGTCATACACATAGTGGGCTAAAGCTGGAGAAGCCTTCATCATTTCAGGATTTAATAAGAGCTGAGTAAAATAATTTTTAAAAGGTGCTTTTTAATAAATAATGAAAAAGGCCATATCATTCAGTTTAGTGAAAGTTTACCATGCACAAAGACACTACATCTTGCAATGTATTTTCTCATTCATTCTCTAAATTTTATTCCAACATTACGCTACTCTCAAGATGGAAACAACATGCTTCCTGGTAATTCCCATAATATTAACTAGTATGTTAATTATAGCATCTCACAGAAAAATATACACCTTTATGACCACTCAAACTGCTTCTAAAACTCCAAAGGAAAAAAAAAAAGCTGTGACTGAAAGAAATATTGCTATTAAAAATGGGGCACATATCTCACAAAAGAAAAAATATTAGCACTCTAAACAGAACAATCAAATTTCACGTTTTATTAATCTTCATTATTTGTTGTTAACATGTTCATTGAGTTGGTCAACATATTTTAGTGCTAAATGACCAGAAAGTCCCTATGAAGTAGGACAACTGAATTCCTTTAGTTGGGCTGATACAGGCCTTATCTGAATGGAGAAGCTGTGTGGTTGTGCTACACTGCCGGAGCAGGTGCCATGCCAATCCTTATGCAACAGCACAAGAGAAAGTAACCACAAACATGAATGCAATGGGAAAAAGTTAAGTGGCATAGAGCTCAAAACCAACACAGCTGGAACCTCACCAGCTCAGAGCAGTTGGGACAGAACCGGCTGAGAATAAACTGAAACAGCAAAGAAAAGGCAAACTTATTAGATAATATGAAGTTCTTATGGTATACTATTTAGGATTATATACCACTTACAACACAGCAAATTTTCTACCTCAGAAAAAAGAATTCCTACCTAGAACACAACCAAAAAACCCATAACAGCTTACCTGCAAATATGCATTTAAATCTTTTTTCCTCTTTTCCAAAAATTCTCTGTCCATATTGTTAAATGTCTTTTTGCCAGGAAGTTTCAGTATATTTGCAAGGTTTTCAAACTAGAAAAAAGAGAAGATTTGGGGGGGGGAGTCTGTTTTCAAAAGACTTTCAAATCACCATATAAGCTCAGAAATTACAGGGGTCATTATATTCACCTATTCTTATCTACCATGTAACACCTAACAAATAATTTCTGCATCAAGCCCAGAACTCAAGATTCCTTGGAGAAGCCAAAATGAAAGGTAGGCTGTCAAGAACAAATACATGAAAATCTCTGGAGACTGTCAAGGCAAAATTTAATTTCTGAACACACATGTGATACTCGCTTTTGAAATACAGAGCATGATAGTGTGCAAATTATTCCTGTCATCACACCTGCTCAAAAAGGTTTAGGCTCAAGATTTACCATTATTATTTGCACAGAAATTAGTAGAGTTATGAGACTACATCAAGAGAACTTGCAAATCTTTCCAAAACATCTTCCCTTTCCTTTCCTGATCAAATCTACTAAGGAAATGATTAGGTTTTTTACCCCTAGAGTGGAAGGCAGCACCCAGTTTACACACAGGTTATCATACCACACTTGATATGCCATCACTTGTGCCTTTTCTCCAGGTAATGACAGTGATTGTCACTGATTGACATGTGTTCCACTGTTTCAGTTTTACAGAAGGAACTGGTATTCCAGGGAAGTGGCAGGGAAAGAAGAGGCCCTAACACTTAAGAAGGTTGAACATATCTGCTACAATGCACAAAAATAAAGAAGTGACAAGAATAAAACTCAAAGAATAAGGATTATCTTATATCCAGACTTCCTGTAAATAATAAATAATATTCTAAAGGTGGTACACAGAGAAAGGTATAGTATCTAGGCTTTAAGAAACAACCTGGAAAAAGGTTGTATCCTTTTCTCTCTACAGAAGACCACAAAATTACAGATTTAATGAGAAGGATTCCATTCAGTCCCTGCAAGGTGTCTTTTTGCAAAGACATCATTAAACTTTGTAAGGTCACAAAGCTCATAACGTTTATGGCCTGAGGAAGCACCAAAGAATAACTATTTTCAACTTTACAAATGTCATTCCCTTGCAAATAGGTCACGCAGGAAAACAACTGAACAGAACATGGTCTATTTTTTATTTGGATACTTGTATCTAAACAGAAGCAATGCAAGCAAAGAACAGCCTCTGTTTTAAATATAGATATCCACTTCAAATTATATTTATTACATTACTGACTAGAACTAGTGTGAATCTATTCAGTACTTTAAGAAAAAAAGCTGATACAGATAGTATACACAACTAACTTCAATTCCATTTTGATCAAGTACCTATTTTCTCTGAAAAACATAAACAATAATCCCTGCCCTTCCTATTTATTTTAAATAAAAACTTCTAACCTTTACCCTTAACATGCCAATAAAAATGCCTCAGACAAGCACACAAGAAGGGTGTTCAGTGTAGCAGTGACATTCCTGTGCCCATAAACTCAGTAGGAATATCTATTTTATTGTCAAAACAAAGCAAAATTGTCGGGAGTTTCTGAGATGCCACTACGAAGCACAGGAATTTATTTACTTTTTGCAATCTTAGTGTTAGAGAATAACATTTCCATTTTTTGTAAATTCAGAGAACTCTGATTTAGCAACATGGAATTTCTGAGCTTTCACATTTTGAAAATTTTTGCTTCTGTCATTTTTTTCTGGTCATGTACTGGTAGGTCAGTTTTAAATGACTGCCCCCTATCGACAGAACATTAACTCACTATAAGGTCAGGGAACCCATAGCTGTTTCAAACAGGTGAGGGATTCTTCAAAACAGTGAATTAATTAAAAAAAATTTAAAAACCCCGCAAAAAACCCCAAACAAACAACAATTTGAAAAGGAGTATAAAAACTTGTATTTCAAATTTATTCACAGCACACTAAGATAATCAGAAATACAAAGGAAAGTCAGACTTTGTTTATAATTAAGACAAATATTCAACACGCTTTTTTAATAAAGCCTTTTCCATTTTTACTACTGTTGTGACTTTACAATGCTAACCTACCTGCACAGAATTTGTTCTCTATGCCTCTCTATTATTAACAGAGTAAAGGGATGTAATCCAACACTTCTGACTAGTTCAAAGGTTATGCAGTCAAATCTGACTTCTCCAAAGGCTTGATTTAAAAGTATTTCACCCTCCTCTTTTAAAAGCACTGCATTTTCAACACTTTTTCATGTCAGCAGGTTCTACTTTGTACCAGCTGGTGAATTACAAGTCTCTATGGTTTTCTTCTTTCATTTTAGGAGAGTTAAAGAGTCTGAGAATAGAAGTACAGCAATAAAAGGCAGATTGTCTAGCAGTATACTGAACTGCCAACAGCTGTCCCCTCTGAGACCTCACCAATCCTTAACATTTCACTTAAAACTTAAATACCTATTTCCCAAGCTCAGTTTTTATTTCTTAATCTGTGACAAATATAACAAATGAAATATGCTACTGTTTGAGACCAACAGCACTTCCATACAAACATTTCAAAGTAAAATTAAGCAAGGGGCAGGGAGGGGCAAGCTTTCCAAGTTCCATTTCCTTTTGTTAAAGCAATTACATAGCCATCAGATACTAAACTATATAAACACGCACCTGTAAACTGCTCAGTACAAACAGTGTATGATATAAAGAGTAAAAAAGTACACTTTAATAGAAAACAACATAGTGCTGTAACTCCACATCTTAAGTCACTTTGAGAAAGCCACTACTCATGCCATACCATCACACGGAGAAAGCATCTTTCAAAGAAACCTTAAAAGATTTTTATGAGATTAATTACCTGCTCAGTGATCCTCATGTGAAAGTCATGGAAGTCACTGTAGCGTCGATACGTCTTCCATGTCTCTTCGCTGTTTGGACTTCGCCGATGGACTGTGATAGCATATAGTGCGTATGTCTTGCCATGGTCATTACACACTCCTGCCACAGCATATGGGTCATAGTCAGCATAGACTAGTAGTTTAAAAACAAAAATAAAAGAGGAACAAACAGAAAGAAGGAAGACGAAAGGACACAAACGTGAAGTGAAGAAATGTCTGGAATGACAGACTTGAGACAAAAATGGACACGCAAGCAAAAGAGCAAGCCATCCCTGTATCCAAAACACTGTATAAGTGATACCCTCCAGAAACTTACTATGTGAAGTTAAGAGATTAAGCAGCCTTAAAATTAGACAAGTTTCACTGACATGCAAAACAAACAAAAAAAAATAGAAAAGGTTTCAACTTTAGAGAATAGTGAATAGATCTTTTAAAAAATAATTTTAACCTAAAGAACTCAAGGTATGGGTGAAAGACAACTGTGACACCGGAAGAAATTCCAGTTTCCAAAGTACTCTAATCATATTGTAAAAGTTTGTCCATCAAAAAAAATCTGTAAATACAGAAGACAGTGCTAGCAAGCTGTAAGCATTCGGTTTTGTTATTAACATCAGCTGTTTGTTACTAACTATAAGATAAAAAATACTCCCCACACTATTTAAGTCAACAGAAACTATACACACACATATGTACGTATTCTGTATGTGTGTGTACATACATATAATGTATTCTGCATGTGTGTAAACACACACACATTTTATGGAGAAGTCAATTTATAAATGGAAAGAACACAGACAGTTGAATACAAGCAAACATCTTTTTGTACTCCACTGAATCTTTAAGTTCTCTTGGACATTCCTCCATCACAGAACTCCTCCCAGTACACAGTTTGTTTCAAAAACTTCCATTTAATCTACAGAATAACCTAGAACTAATAGTTTACACTGCACACTGTTTAAACTGGTAACATGTAGTATCTGTAAGTATTGAACCAATACCCAGTAACCACAATTTTCCAGTGTGGTTGATGAAAATACTTTTTAATCAAGTTCTGCATCCACACTCCATAGAATACACTTTTCCTGACAAATCATGAGCTCCAACCTCTGTTGTGCTACCAGCCTTGACTTCTTTCAAGTATAATGCCAAGATCTAAGCAGCCAGGGAGCACCTCTAGGATAGGGGCAAATGCTGACAATGTAAGAATTACTCACTAGCAAGGTGCACACTGGGTACGGAGCATCTTTTCTTTGCCATCTACCTTTTGGCATCCTTTGGAGCATCTTTTCTTTGCCAGCTACCCTCTAGAAGAAGAATGTTGAGTGCTGAACCCCAAGAGAAAAGAGCGGACAGTCACGATGCTGCCAAAAGACTGTGCAGATAATGGAGCAGGCAAACCCTGGCTCCACAGATGCTGACCAAGCCCTGTCCTCTAAACTCAGGTTGTCCACTCTGCTGTGCAGCCACCATACCACATCTCAGCGGCACTGCTAAGTTGCACCTTTAGGAGTACCACTTCAGGACAGTAGTGGCAGAAAAAGAAAGAAGTTGTCCCCATCGCCCCTTATGTCATAGCCTCTTAGCATTTACTTTCCAACACAAGACAAGGTGAACCCTCAAAGATTACGGAGAAGATCTTGTATACACCCCCCCAAACACCATAAAGGGTATTAATCAGTAGAGGAAAGGAGCCTGCACACAGATGCAAGATGCACCTACTGCCTGAAGTATTCAGAAAGCAAGAACTTGTATTTCTTGTTCAAACATGAGGTGAAGAGGAAGGAGACATCCAGTTTAGTCCTATCTTACAATACAAACCTGCACATATCCCCTGGTTCAACTGGAGTATTATGGCTTCACAGAGTCAAGCTGATAGTTATTAATACACACTGCCATCAAGGTAATAAATTTAACACGATTTGTGTGGTTCTATGACTACCTTTTTTCTTAGGTCAAAACAATGAAACTTCTAAATTTAATTCAGAAAAAAGTATCACGTGCCATTTTAAATGAAAAAGCAAAATTGTGATTGTTAACTTTTAAATTATTTTTCCCATTCTCTGAGGGTTGAATACTTGAGACTTGAATTGCACCACACTCACACTTGGTTGGAGTAATAAGAGTTTAATTAAAATGTCAAGTAGTTGAATTCTTGCTCATAGCTCATTTGTCTGCTATAGAAATGCAGAGATTTTGAAGTCTGTTGCATAGTAAAATCTACCAAAAAGATATCTGAAGATTCATTCATAATTTAATTAGAGCAATCTCATCTAACTGGAGTTATTTGCAGATAATATCTGAGAAGTTTCTGTTATTTACTCTCATGTAATAAAAATTTTTTATTTATTACTAGGCAAATTTTTTCAAAAGATAACCAAAAATGACACTATTGTAAAGACTGAAGTCACTAACTTAAATTAAGCTAAGTCAATAAGGAAGCATAAAAAAATAGGGCAAAATATTACAGCAACAGAAGTAAACAGTCAAGAATTAAAACTGTGTGACTAGAAAAAAAAAGAGATGGCTTTTACAATTTGTTCTTTAAATGATTGCTAAAATAAATGCTATTCAATATTAAGTTTAATGAATGATTCTCCAGAGATAGGAAAATGATAATACCATAAAGAACAAAAATTAAATCACATTTTAAGTACAAATATATAGTCTACGACCTACAGCACCAATTCTGTAAGGATTTCCAATACAAGGACTTAATGGGAAGTATGAATTAAAATGTTTTATGAGGTTAAAAAAAAAAGAAAGGATTAGGATTTCAAGGGCCTGTAATATTGAAAAAACTCAAAATAAATGGTGAAAAACAAGCAAGCAGCCATCATAACAGATTCACTTACCAGTATCTGAGATGTACGCATGGAGTTGAACTGTCTCATCAGAAGGGACGTTTGAAAGGTCATCTAAGGACTGCATGGGATGATGGGGGTCAGGGGAAGAGAGAAGAAGGAAAAAACAGAAAAGAGAGAATAAGATCACGGAGACATCTCATTTGAGAGATCCTTTTTGATTAATCCATTTCATTTTCAAACTGTCAGTTCATTTCATTAATAGAATAGCTTAATGCACTGTAACAATGCAAATAAGCATTTATATTACCTGGTTACTAAAGCCTTTTACACAGAGTGTATGGCCCTTCATTTCCCCTACCAGTTTCACATAGTATTGTGATCACTAACACATTTACTGTTTTTATTTGTATCTCAACTCTAATAGAAGTACAGCTACAAATAAGCCTTTTACTGAGCATTAAAACCCCCCCCCCTTGAACAATTGTGGAATCACAGAATCACAGATTCATAGGATCATTGAATTCATAGGATCACTGAATTCTAAAATGCACATGTAAAAAGTGAATCCATCATTACTATGTGGATGTAACAGGCTTGTACAACACCATACAAGTTGTTAGAATTCCAGTTTGAACTTTCTCTCAAGTCACATGCATAGCATCATTTAGGTTGGAAAAGACCCTTAAGATCATCAAGTCCAACCATTAGCCTAACACTGCCCAGTCCGCCACTAAACCATGTCCCTAAGCACCACATCTACCTGTCTTTTAAATACCTCCAGGGATGGTGACTCAACCACTTCCCTGGGCAGTCTGTTCCAATGCTTGATAACCCCTTTAGTGAAGAAATTTTTCCCAATATCCAACGTAAACCTCCCCTGGCACAACTTGAGGCCGTTTCCTCTTGTCCTATCACTTGCTACTTGGGGAAAGAGACCAACACCCACCTCACTACAACCTCCTTTCAGGTAGTTGTAGAGAGCAATAAAGGTCTCCCCTCAGGCTCCTTTTCTCCAGACTAAACAACCCCAGTTTCCTCAGCCACTTCTCACAGGACTTGCTCTCTAGACCCTTCACCAGCTTCCTTGCTCTTCTTTGGACACTTTGTAGTGTCTTTCTTGTAGTGAGGGACCCAAAACTGAACACAGGATTCGAGGGGCAGCCTCACCAGTGCCGAGTACAGCGGGACAATCCCTTCCCTAGTCCTGCTGGCCACACTATTTCTGGTACAGCCTTCTTGGCCGCCTGGGCACACCGCCAACTCATATTCAGCCGGCTGCCGACCAACACCCCCAGGCCCTTTTCCACCAGACAGCTTTCCAGCCACTCTTCCCCAAGCCTATAATGTTGCATGGGGTTGCTGTGACCCAAGAGCAGGACCCGGCACTGAGCCTTGTGGAACTTCACACAATTGGCCTCGGCCCATCGATCCAGCCTGTCCAGATCCCTCTGCAGAGCCCTCCTACCCTCAAGCAGATCAACACTCCTGCCCAGCTTGGTGTCATCTGCAAACTTACTGAGGGTGCTGTGGTGGGTTGACCCTGGCTAGATACCAGGTGCCCACCAAAGCCATTCTATCACTCCCCCTCCTCAGTGGGACAGGGGAGAGAAAACATAACAAAGAGCTTGTGGGTCGAGATAAGGACAGGAGAGATCACTCACCAATTACCGTCACGGGCAAAACAGACTCAGCTTGGGGAAAATTAACTCAATTTATTACAAATCAACCAGAGTAGGGTAATGAGAAATAAAACCAAATCTCAGAACACCTTCCCTCCCCCTTCTTCCCAGGCACAACTTCACTCCCGGATTCCCTACCAACCCCCACAGCGGCACAGGGGGACGGGGAATGGGGTTTACGGTCAGTTCATCACACGTTTTTTTTTCTGCCGCTTCATCCTCCTCAGAGGCAGGATTCATCACACTCTTCCCCTGCTCCAGCGTGGGGTCCCTCCCATGGGAGACGGTCCTCCACGAACTTCTCCAACGTGGGTCCATTCCACGGGGTGCAGTCCTTCAGGAGCACACTGCTCCAGCGTGGGTCCCTTCCACGGGGTGCAGTCCTTCAGGAGCACACTGCTCCAGCGTGGGTCCTTTCCACGGGGTGCAGTCCTTCAGGAGCACACTGCTCCAGCGTGGGTCCTTTCCACAGGGTGCAGTCCTTCAGGAGCACACTGCTCCAGCGTGGGTCCTTTCCACGGGGTGCAGTCCTTCAGGAGCACACTGCTCCAGCGTGGGTCCTTTCCACGGGGTGCAGTCCTTCAGGAGCACACTGCTCCAGCGTGGGTCCTTTCCACGGGGTGCAGTCCTTCAGGAGCACACTGCTCCAGCGTGGGTCCCCCACGGGGTCACAAGTCCTGCCAGAAAACCTGCTCCGTGGGCTCCTCTCTCCACAGATCCGCAGGTCCTGCCAGGAGACTGCTCCAGCATGGGGTTCCCACGGGGTCACAGCCTCCTTCGGGAACCCACCTGCTCCGGCGTGGGGTCCTCCACAGGCTGCAGGTGGATATCTGCTCCACCGTGGACCTCCATGGGCTGCAGGGGGACAGCCTGCCTCACCAGGGTCTTCACCACGGGCCACAGGGGAATCTCTGCTCCGGCGCCTGGAGCATCTCCTCCCCCTCCTTCTTCACTGACCTGGGTGTCTGCAGGGTTGTTTCTCTTACATCTTCTCACTCCTCTCTCCGGCTGCCGTTTCCCTCTGTCCCAACTTTTTTTCCCTTCTTAAAAATGTTATCACAGAGGCGTTACCACTATCGCTGATTGGCTCGGCCTTGGCCGGCGGCGGGTCCATCTCAGAGCCAGCTGGTATGGGCTCTCTCGAACACAGGGGAAGCTTCCAGCAGCTTCTCACAGAAGCCACCCCTGTAGCCCCCCCTGCTACCAAAACCTTGCCACACAAAGCCAATACATGTTTGTACCATCCTGTTTTCCTTCAGCTGACTTTAAGCACCACACAAAAGCTACAGTGCAGTAAAAGCTGAATAATTTCTCTGCTGTATGTAAAAAACACTAAACACTTTTCTCAGAAATGTCTACCCTCATAAAAAATGAACAGGTACATCCTCAGCTGGCTAACACCCTGTCTCCGCTATTCAGTAATTATTGGGATTAAAAGCAGCCTAACAGGTCTTTTAGAGAAGCTTCTCTATTATTTATGATACAATAGATCTGACCACTAAAGACTTAACATAATAAAGCTCAGCAAGATTGCTGGGTGGAAAAGTTGGATACACAACTAAAAGAAATAGAGGATGGGCCACTACACGTGATCCTAATCTCAAATTACCAGGTTAAAAAAAAAAAAAGATGGAAGTACTTAAGTAGATTTCATAGGCACTGGGATCCCAGGTACTTTATATACTTTACCTCAAAATTCTAAAATTCTTCAAAATGAATATGCAGCAAGCAGTCAGCTATCTTTTATAATTTAACCAAGCCAGTTTAATAGTGAGTTTCCACAAAAAGTTACCCAGAATGGGACCTACTGGGTAGCAGTGCTATACCTATGTCAAACTAAAACCTCAATACACATCAACCAAGTTTCTAAACTCGTTTCCTTAAACATAAGCCATTCTTACGTGATGACAATCAAAATATAGGTTGGACTTGAAAATGTAAGTGATTTAAAGGTTGCTCTTGCCCCCTCTTCATCTGAATCTATCATCTCCACAATATCCCTACGTATTACACCACTCCTTCTCAAGCTCTCTGAAGAGAACACCTCTTCTCTGCTTCAACCACCTTAATCAGTCTCTGCCTAAACAGCCACCATGGAAGGCGAGGGGAATAACATTTCTGTTATGAAGTCTAGATAATGAATAAATGGCATCGTTAAAAAAGTTATCACACTAACTATGCTTTATCATGTATTGCAGTAAGGAGTCTCCTAAAGATTTTGATACAGCTTGGAGACTTACAGTACAAAAGTCCCAGACTGAAAAAAGGTAGAAGATGAGTCCATTTGGGAAATCTGTCTTGCCACTGTACACTATAGTGCTGAAAGTTTATGTCTGCTCAATGACAGAACAGATGAATTAATGCAAAAAATATTTTAAGAGCAGACATCATTTTTACCTCAAGAATTCCCAAGTCTGTAAGTTACTGGATGCTAGAAAGTATTCTGGTGAAGTATCACCGTTAAGTGGACTGTTCCTATAATTTTCATTAGACACTTGCTTTTGGTCATTGTTGGATATAGGGCTGACTTTCTATGGCTTAGTCCATTCCTAAGCAAGTCACCCTTGGACAGCAATAATACTGTAAGGTGTGCTCTATACTGTAGTGTCCAAATTTAAGAGCAGAATATCACCTGAGACGGATGAATGGCAGGAATTTGTGGAAGCTTGGATAAGTGCTTGATATTCTGAGAGCTCTAGGATTTGATTATCAGTAAGATGGAAGGGATGTTATTAAAGAAAAAAGTAATAGTCAACTGCTCTAATACTTTGTTTGCTATGAAACACTAACATTAAGCTACTGTTAAATTTTTTAAAAGGCATCATTATTTCTCATTTTCCTGTCTCCCTTCATTGCCACCCTAACAGTTCAGTTTTCTTCTTGATAACTGAATGAGGTTCAGACTGACATACGCTAATGACTGCCAGAAGTTCAACCCAGCCATTTCTGATGCCATTCAAGGTCTTGGATGTGTAACACCTGTGTAACTCCTTTTATTTACTCAATGCAAAAGCAATATGTAAAGCTCAGATTATGGATCCATTTAGATGAAATCTGCAAGAGTCTTTAAATATCTACAATGGTTTTATACCCCCAAAATATGGCCTACTGGTTTAATATAGTAGACTAATATGTCAAATTAAAAGGCAGAATTAAGAAGATATTTTTGTAAAATCACTTTTCCTCAAAACAGTTTTGAGCCTCTCTTCCAAATAATGCTAAAATACCTTCTTACAGTGAAAGTATAAACTGCAGATGATGTATTTTATAATGGAAACTTTAGGAAATACTCAACTGCTGTGGCAAGGCACTATACAGCAACAATTAATACAAGTAAATGAAATGGTTGAAACTTGAACAGATAACACAGACAGTTCGTATTTAATATGACCCAATACCTTTGACATTACATATATTCACAGGTACACAAGTTAATTAAAAAGCAAAAGTATCACACCACAACCCAATCTTATTTAATGCATTGTCATTAGCTAAAAGTACAGAAATTCCCTGACCTTTGAAGTAACCTTTCCAAGGTCTATTTTTCTTCAAGTAACTGACTAACACATGGGAGCTAAACTATGTGTACAGAAATTTACTCTTGACATGGAATTCAGCCAGGAAAAACTAATCTACCAGTATTCGAACACCTGTAAAAGCACTGAAAACCCTGAACAACATGGACTACAGAAAGCATAAGTTCTGCATAAACAGAGATTTATTACGCATTTCTGCTAGAACGTTCTTTGCTCTTTATAAAAATATTAAATGTAATATTCTGCAAATATACTTTTCACAACAACAAAAATCAAGACTTTGAATTGTCCCATGCAAATATCCATTTGTATTGCAACAGTACTTGATAAAGGCTTTAAAACTTTCTAGCTTAGTTTGGAAAGGCCACATGAAACTAAGCAGCAGATAATGACTAGCCAGATGAGCCACAGCAATGGCAAATCCCCATCTATAAGATACAACTTTGATATGTCAGAACATTCTTAGAAAAAGTACTTGAGACATTTGAAAGATCTTTTTAAGAGATTTGTCAATTAAAAAGAATCTCTTGTGACATTACCACAAATGTATGTAAAAATTTATAAAAATATGGCTAATTAAGTTCTCCTTCTGCATCTAGCAGGATTTTGTGTAAATTATTATCAGCTGACAACATCCCCTTTTCTTTGTATTTCAAAATGTAAACAAGAGGAAAACAATAGGCAAAAGATTCCAGCTTCAAAAAAACCCACCACACCGCAAAACCAAAACCCACAAACAACCCCCACACAAACATATTTACACTTATGTTAAATGTATTCCTTTACAAAATAAACTCCATTCCTCTGCATGCAAGCATGATCTAACCAATGCACTGGAACTCCTAAGGAGCTACAGCATCTTCAAAGAATGAATTAGAAGGACCTATGAATCACATAAGCCAGGAACTTGCATGCAGATTGCAAAACTTTCTAAAAGTAAAAGATTCGGAAAAATACTCTCACACGCACAATTGAACCTTGCATATCTTGTGGCTCAGCTACATATAGTCTGAAGAAACAAGTAAGAGGGAGGAAATACATCAAAATTTTTACGATTTTTTTTCTTTTTAAATAACTGTGATTTAATTTTTGGTTTAAAACATTTTAAAACTAGTAAGATCTATGTGGGACAGATTATTTCTAAAAAGCCTGGTAGAAGTATACAGTTCTCTTCATACATATGCAGCCACTAGTACATGCAGAAGTATATTTCAAATATTTAAGTACATTCATGTAACAAGGAAAAGGTTCTGACAAACTGACCCAGTCAAGAACTGCTTTAAAAAAAAAAATTGAACTTGAAATTGGTCAGATTAGAAAACAAAGATTCATATTTTGAATAAACTCCAGATACTTTTATGGTTCCAAATCAAGTCCTAACTCAAAAAAAACCAAACCCAACCTATAAAAATCTAATTAAATGCCTCATTTACAGTCTATTTGAATTTAATCCATTGAGATTTCAGTTTCAAAGGATTTGTTTTCACCTATTATTACCTAACTCCAATTTTATGTCTATTAAAAAACAAACAGGGATAAGAAAGTATGCTTTGCATAAATTAACTATAGATTATTACTGTTTCTGTGAGAAACAATGCAAGATTTCATTAAACACAGGGGAAAGTACAAAAGGGACAGTGTTCTCATTAATTGATACCTTATGTGTATTTCAATTTGATTCAAGAACTTCTTCAGAAATTAAACTGCAGTGAACTAAAACCTCTAACATACATAATTTAAACTATTTTATAACACTTTCCCTACTGTTGGGGATAAAAAATAATAATAATGGGAAAAAAAATATCCAAGCACTTACCAGATTTATACTGCCAGTAGGAGACCCATTAAAAGATTCTGGGGGCAGCGAGGAAGGGGAAAGGAAAAAACAGGTTAGAGAATTTTCTCCAGTGTAGGGCCACACACAAGAAATAAAAATGCAAAAACAAACCATTATGGAAAATAATGGACAACTGTTGCATTGGGCAGAACGTTGTGTCCAATATATAACTACTTCAAGTTTCCAATAAAGACACCTAACATAAAATATAAGTAAGTTTTTACAGCTAGAGATATGAAATAAATACTCCAGAAAAAAAATATTTTTAAGCTTATATCACCACATGAAATTGCTTCATTAAGGAGTCAGTTTAATAAGTTAAACCATTTCCATTAGATTTGTACTTCACAGTTAACAAGAATGATTTTAATTGTTTTAAAAACCACCTCCTATGTACTTTCAATTTCTATTTCCAGATGAAGAATATAGTTACATATTAAAACCCAACATGTAGTACCGCAAATATTTTTGAATAAAAAATGAGAATGGAGTTGCACACTTATTTTAGCAACACTCTTGTTGTTACCAAGACTTGACAAAAAACGTACATGAGATTAAATAAAGTTACTACAGAAAAAGCTATTTGACTCCCAAAACAATTTACAAAAAAAGCACTAGGAGGAAACATTAATTTGAAGATCAGAGATAGTACAGGACTTTTTGTTTTATCAAAAATACTGTGGATAATTTTCTTATTTTCATTTTAGAACAAAAAAGAATGGTCCCAGGAAACGCCCCTTAGATACAGAGCTCACCTCCTTCACCATCATCTGATCCTCTGAAACTAGGATCCTTCAGCATATCAAGCTCAGCTAACATACGCACATACAACACATTCTGTTTGAACGAAGGGTAGAATCTTTCATCTCGCAGCATCAATTCATATACCTTATTGAAATAAAAATGTCAACCTTAGAAATACTTACTACATTTTTTAATTAATCAGACAAGCTTTCATAAATTCTACTTGACCAACAGGTATCTGTGCATTTCTGGGTTTCCTTTAAAACCCTAATGAGAGCTTGTGGAATTTCAATTCAGGCTTACTTTTAACAGAAAGGTTATGAGAACTAATTGTGCTAGAAGTACAACACAGTCTCAGAAAATACTTTTTTAACTAGTGAGACATGCATGTATAGGAAGGGAAGTAGCAAGTTAACTGTAAATGTTTCCTTCCTCTCCCCTTTACCCTTCCAATTGCACTATACACACATTTGGTCTTTACCCATTTCACAACAGCTTATCTCTCAAAGTCCTTCTTTGTTGATAAACTGTAAACATAGACCTGCAAACACTTAAAATCATTGAATCTTTTAGGTGGGAAAAGACCTTTAAGATCATCAAGTCCAGCCATCAACCCAACACCACCATGACCACTAAACTAAACCATGTCCTGAAACTAAGCCATGTCCTGAAGTGCCACGTCTACACATTTTTTGAATACCTCCAGGGATGGTGACACCACCACTTCCCTGGGCAGCCTGTTCCAATGCCTGACAACCCTTTCAGTAAAGAAATTTTTCCTAATATCCAATCTAAAATGATCTAGGATCAAAAATCTAGGGGCAGAGGTGAGAAGAGGGAAAGGGAGGGAGGGAAGACACTGCATACTACTTTCCTGAAAGTTTCCAATTCAGCCAATACAGTATAACCCTATCTCACAAAGGTTTAACCACACCACCTCAAAAAGTTATCTATATAGCCTATACAGTGACAGTATATATACATATACACACATGTAACTAACTACATGTAGTGGGAAGTAATTCATCATGTTTGGATATTTATGTCAACTCTAAAATATTTTAATAATGATTTTTTTCCCATGGAACGCTTTGTACAAGTGCTATCACCTGGTAAGAATGGAAAAAAATTTCATGCAAGTCTGAGGAAGTCAATTTCTTTTGTAACACATGAGAAATCTATGCTCTTCTGCAGAAATCACACACAAGGCCCTTGTAACCTACTTCGGGCAATACAGATTTCACAAGATGTTTTCATTAGTCTTAAATGTGGGCCTCAAGTACAATAAAGTCATTTTAAGTTCTACAGCTCATAACACTAATTTTTAGCATGAATCATAACATTCAGTTAATGACCTAAAATAAAAACCTCTCAGACTGGGATACAATTTACTGCCAGGATATTAATCATTCACTTTTATATATATATATATATATGTGTGTGTGTGTGTATATATATATATAGATAGATAGATATAAGACTTGAGTGATAAAATCTACGTATGCAGGTAGTAAAAAAAAGACTGTTTCATCTTCAGTACTTGCTGCTTGTGAGTGCTACACTGTGCAGGCTTGCAGAAACAGAACAGTCAAATTAACTTCTGGAAAGAGATATAGAATTTAATATGGTAACATGCTGACATCCACCTTTGAAAGAGAGCGCTAAAACTGGACCAAAATTGTACCAGTTAGTTATTCTACACAGGCACTTTTCTTAAACTGGTGCGTAAACACAAATCTTTCCATCTATTGCTTTGAAAACCATGGGCTATGTACCTATCTTTCCATCTATTGCTTTGAAAACCATGGGCTATGTACCGCCAAGCAAAAGTTGGCAATTTAGAGGATGATTTTTATAGAATAGGAAAATGGTAAAACAGGTTTTTGTTTTCCAATACTTGAGTTCCTTCCTCCTTTTTCAATGGCTGTAGTGACATTTATACTCCATAGCATTAACAGTCTATATGAAATACAGGATGAATAGAGTATACCTTTCTCTGAATGTCATCAAAGATTTCAGGTGTTGGATCCTCATGGTTCAGTGTTTCTGCCAGTTTTGCTACTAAGTTGTCATCAATATTAACTCTTGGAGATGCCTGTCATAAAGATCTAAATCAACTTTTGCAGCATAAAAATAAGAAAGCTTCTATTTTCACAAATAAAATCCAATACAATTCTGCAATTCTCTAAGTAAACTAAATTTCTTCTTGACGAGTATATCTCTAGAACTGTCTAGAACACACAACAGTCGGACCCCTTGCTCCTCGCAAAATTAAGTTCAGTTTGTATTAAAACTCGGAAGTTTCAGGACTGAATACTAAGAATCACCTCAAAAACAATTTATGCACATTATTTTGAAGCAATATCTACACTGATTTACTCATTCTTAAAAATAGTTTTTATTTATTTATGAATAGAAAGATCTAGATTCAGAAATTAAGAAAAAGCCAGTAAGAAAGTAAATGGATGAAGTCCTGAAGCATCTGAGGAAAGGCTAACAGTTTGTCAACTCTGCCAATTTCTGAGGAGATTACCATTAGCTATAATCATGGTAGCTTTTTATGCAGACTCTATTACAGCTACCAGCATACAAACTATATCAGCCATCAGATTCCCAGTCATCCCTTGATATGACATACTTCAAACCACTACCCATTAAGCATTCTTTTAGATGGGCCCAAGTTCACACACTTTCCCCATTTTCTGTAACAGAGACAGGGAGCCAGCACTGAACCAGACCCGACATAGCTCACTTGATAGCATAGCTGAGAGGCTGAGTTAGCCAGCTTTGGAATAGCTCCGGTGTTAGGTGGCTTCTGACTTCAAACTGGTGAGCATACAGTCAGCTCAAACCCATCAGAGCAAGCTCTGTACAGTCCACCATGTCGACAGAATATTGGGGTGAAAAACCCATCAGAACAAGCTCTGTACAGATCACTGTGTCGATAGACTAATCGAGGTGAATAACCAGAGTGAAAAAAATAATGCGGAAAGAGAAGCATTACAAGGTATTTGAGGGATAATTTGTTGAGAGAAGCTTTTGAGCGAGTTGAGAGGTCATTTTTATGCATACACAAACTCAGAACAAAGCTGCTTTGTTAACACAAGTTGACAAGTGTTTTCTTTCACAGAAGACTCCACTAATACCAGACTACTGGAAGCATTCAAGCTTAGCCTATGGAAAGATACCCAACAGTGATATGTGAGCAGTTTATACAGACATTTGTAGAGAGACACAGGAAGTTATCTCATTTGAAAACCCAATCTTAATCTAAGTTTGTACAAATATTGGGTTGCATTTTTTTTTAAACATTTCTTCTTAAGGGGAGGAGGGCAGGGTAAAAGGAAGGGAAAGGACAGCATACACAAAGGGACAGAATTTCTTATTCTGTCTTCACATTTTCTCTAGTTTTCCTCTATTCTGGAAAGTCAGCTTCTAAGGAACACATTAAGTGCATCTGACAGCCAGTGCCAGTATGAGCCTTTTTAAAGGGTGGGGAAGGAAGGCATTTTCTTACTGCTTGACATAAGGGAAGATACACAAGTAATAGCTTACATGTCAACTTGCGCTACATCAAACCCATTTCATATTAATGTAGCCATAACTACCACAGAAGCATCTGCAGAAATTGTATAATACTAAATTCCAACCAATGCAGAAATAAGTTATTCCTACCTTTTCTGATAAATATTGCTCATAAACTCCAAACGCAGCTGCTCTTAATAGACCCTTGGTTTGATTAGTCTGATGTTTTCCATCTTTCTGCCGGCTTTGAAGTACCTCCAGCTGTTGCTGTGCCGTAACCCTGTATCCTTCCACTGTCATCCAAAAAAACAGATGTGCTTGGCCACCAGTCTGCTGCATGTAATCTAGAGAACACAGCCACCAAACAACCGTAGTTACTGTTGTGCATCTTAGAATGAGAATTCTCTATAATGTTAACTACATATGGAACTCTAGGATCTGGTTATACATCTGGAATACTTGTCATCTAGAGTCAAAAAAATAAAAAGTACTATATATGTATTGGTGACAACTGGTACACAAAATTGTGAGCAAAAGTCAGGGAACTAAACACTGAATTCTAAAATGCACATGTAAAAAGTGAATCCATCATTACTATGTGGATGTAACAGGCTTGTACAACACCATACAAGTTGTTAGAATTCCAGTTTGAACTTTCTCTCAAGTCACATGCATAGCATCATTTAGGTTGGAAAAGACCCTTAAGATCATCAAGTCCAACCATTAGCCTAACACTGCCCAGTCCGCCACTAAACCATGTCCCTAAGCACCACATCTACCTGTCTTTTAAATACCTCCAGGGATGGTGACTCAACCACTTCCCTGGGCAGTCTGTTCCAATGCTTGATAACCCCTTTAGTGAAGAAATTTTTCCCAATATCCAACGTAAACCTCCCCTGGCACAACTTGAGGCCGTTTCCTCTTGTCCTATCACTTGCTACTTGGGGAAAGAGACCAACACCCACCTCACTACAACCTCCTTTCAGGTAGTTGTAGAGAGCAATAAAGGTCTCCCCTCAGGCTCCTTTTCTCCAGACTAAACAACCCCAGTTTCCTCAGCCACTTCTCACAGGACTTGCTCTCTAGACCCTTCACCAGCTTCCTTGCTCTTCTTTGGACACTTTGTAGTGTCTTTCTTGTAGTGAGGGACCCAAAACTGAACACAGGATTCGAGGGGCAGCCTCACCAGTGCCGAGTACAGCGGGACAATCCCTTCCCTAGTCCTGCTGGCCACACTATTTCTGGTACAGCCTTCTTGGCCGCCTGGGCACACCGCCAACTCATATTCAGCCGGCTGCCGACCAACACCCCCAGGCCCTTTTCCACCAGACAGCTTTCCAGCCACTCTTCCCCAAGCCTATAATGTTGCATGGGGTTGCTGTGACCCAAGAGCAGGACCCGGCACTGAGCCTTGTGGAACTTCACACAATTGGCCTCGGCCCATCGATCCAGCCTGTCCAGATCCCTCTGCAGAGCCCTCCTACCCTCAAGCAGATCAACACTCCTGCCCAGCTTGGTGTCATCTGCAAACTTACTGAGGGTGCTGTGGTGGGTTGACCCTGGCTAGATACCAGGTGCCCACCAAAGCCATTCTATCACTCCCCCTCCTCAGTGGGACAGGGGAGAGAAAACATAACAAAGAGCTTGTGGGTCGAGATAAGGACAGGAGAGATCACTCACCAATTACCGTCACGGGCAAAACAGACTCAGCTTGGGGAAAATTAACTCAATTTATTACAAATCAACCAGAGTAGGGTAATGAGAAATAAAACCAAATCTCAGAACACCTTCCCTCCCCCTTCTTCCCAGGCACAACTTCACTCCCGGATTCCCTACCAACCCCCACAGCGGCACAGGGGGACGGGGAATGGGGTTTACGGTCAGTTCATCACACGTTTTTTTTTCTGCCGCTTCATCCTCCTCAGAGGCAGGATTCATCACACTCTTCCCCTGCTCCAGCGTGGGGTCCCTCCCATGGGAGACGGTCCTCCACGAACTTCTCCAACGTGGGTCCATTCCACGGGGTGCAGTCCTTCAGGAGCACACTGCTCCAGCGTGGGTCCTTTCCACGGGGTGCAGTCCTTCAGGAGCACACTGCTCCAGCGTGGGTCCTTTCCACGGGGTGCAGTCCTTCAGGAGCACACTGCTCCAGCGTGGGTCCTTTCCACGGGGTGCAGTCCTTCAGGAGCACACTGCTCCAGCGTGGGTCCTTTCCACGGGGTGCAGTCCTTCAGGAGCACACTGCTCCAGCGTGGGTCCTTTCCACAGGGTGCAGTCCTTCAGGAGCACACTGCTCCAGCATGGGTCCTTTCCACGGGGTGCAGTCCTTCAGGAGCACACTGCTCCAGCATGGGTCCTTTCCACGGGGTGCAGTCCTTCAGGAGCACACTGCTCCAGCGTGGGTCCCCCACGGGGTCACAAGTCCTGCCAGAAAACCTGCTCCGTGGGCTCCTCTCTCCACAGATCCGCAGGTCCTGCCAGGAGACTGCTCCAGCACGGGGTTCCCACGGGGTCACAGCCTCCTTCGGGAACCCACCTGCTCCGGCGTGGGGTCCTCCACAGGCTGCAGGTGGATATCTGCTCCACCGTGGACCTCCATGGGCTGCAGGGGGACAGCCTGCCTCACCAGGGTCTTCACCACGGGCCACAGGGGAATCTCTGCTCCGGCGCCTGGAGCATCTCCTCCCCCTCCTTCTTCACTGACCTGGGTGTCTGCAGGGTTGTTTCTCTTACATCTTCTCACTCCTCTCTCCGGCTGCCGTTTCCCTCTGTCCCAACTTTTTTTCCCTTCTTAAAAATGTTATCACAGAGGCGTTACCACTATCGCTGATTGGCTCGGCCTTGGCCGGCGGCGGGTCCATCTCAGAGCCAGCTGGTATGGGCTCTCTCGAACACAGGGGCAGCTTTTTACAGAAGCCACCCCTGTAGCCCCCCCTGCTACCAAAACCTTGCCACAAAAAGCCAATACAGGTGCATTCGATCCCCTTGTCCAAATCATTAATAAAGATATTAAACAGAACTGGCCCCAACACTGAGCCCTGGGGAACACCACTTGTGACTGGTTGCCAACTGGATTTAACTCCATTCACCACAACTCTTTGGTCCCGGCCATCCAGCCACTGTTTTACCCAGCAAAGCATACACCCGTCCAAGCCATGAGCAGCCAGTTTCTCCAGGAGAATGCTGTGGGAAACGGTGTCAAAGGCTTTACTGAAGTGCAGGTAAACAACATCCACAGCCTTTCCCTCATCCACCAAGTGGGTCACCTTGTCACAGAAGGAGATCAGGTTGGTCAAGCAGGACCTGCCTTTCATAAACCCATGCTGACTGGGCCTCCTCGCCTGGTTGTCCTGTATGTGCCACCTGATAGCACTCAAGATGATCTGCTCCATAACCCTCCCTGGCACCGAGGTCAGACTGACAGGCCTGTAGTTCCCCAGATCCTCCTTCTGGCCCTTCTTGTAGATGGGTGTCACATTTGCTAACCTCCAGTCAACTGGGACCTCCCCAGTTAGCCAGGACTGCTGGTAAATGATGGAAAGTGGCTTGGTGAGCACTTCCACCAGCTCCCTCAGTACCCTTGGGTGGATCCCATCTGTCCCCACAGACTTGTGTGTGTCTAAGTGCTGTAGCAGGTCACTAACTATTTCTCTTTGGATTATGGGGGCTTCATTCTGCTCTCCATCCTTGTCTTCCAGCTCAGGAGGCTGGGTACCCCAAGAACAACATGTCTTACCATTAAAGACTGAGGCAAAGAAGGCATTCAGTACCTCAGCCTTTCCCTCATCCTCTGTCACTATGTTTCCCCCTGAATCCAATAAAGGATGGAGAGTCTCCTTAGCCCTCCTTTTGTTGCTAATGTATTTATAGAAATTTTTTTTATTGTCTTTTACAGCAGTAGGCAGATTAAGAACTAGCTGGGCTTTGGCCCTTCTAATTTTCTCCCTGCATAACCTCACCACATCCTTGTAGTCCTTCTGAGTTGCTTGCACCTTCTTCCAAAGGTTATAAACTCTCCTTTTTTTCCCTGAGTTCCAACCAAAGCTCTCTGTTCAGCCAGGCCAGTCTTCTTCCCTGCCAGCTGGTCGTTCAGGACATGGGGACAGCCTGCTCCTGCACCTTTAAAAGCTGCTTCCTGAAGAATGTCCAGCCTTCCGGGACTCCTTTGCCCTTCAGCACTGACTCCCAAGGGACTCTGTCAACCAGGCTCCTAAACAGGCCAAAGTCTGCCCTCTGGAAGTCCAAGGTGGTAGTTCTGCTGACCTCCCTCCTTAGTTTTCCAAGAATCAAAAACTCTATCATTTCATGATCACTATACCAAAGTCGGCCTCCAACCGTCACATTACCCACAAGTCCTTCTCTGGACAACAGGTCCAGCAGGACCCTAGTGGGCTCCCTCAGCAACTGTGTCAGGAAGTTATCTTCCACATACTTCAGGAACCTCCTGGATTGTTTTCTCTCTGCTGTATTGTATTTCCATCTACTGCATTAAAAGGACTACCACCAACAACAAAACTGATAGATTTTCCTAGTAATGACATCAGCAGCCCAACAAATTCACAGAAGAGAATCAAACATTAGAAAGTGTTAAAAATTAATTATACAACTTTAATCCATCAATTTCTTGATTATATGATAAACCTAAAATAATACATAAATTGGTGCTGTATTTTAGCTTCTCAAATAGACAACCTTCAGTAGCCTTGTAATCCTCTAAACTGCAATCTAACATCTATAGTCATTAGTTTCATTGGCTTCAGTGAGACCAGCAAAAGTAAGACTAACGGTTGCAGTAAGTTTCAGAGTCATTCCAATTATAAACCTCTAAGCAATTCTTGCAGTGATTCTGTTCTAAACAGAACAAACTTGTGAAGTGACAGACCAAGAAACACTGCAAGAACAGTCTTACAGAGAGATCAGTATTGAAACAAGCTTGATACAAGCTTTTAGAAATAACTGAGTATGGTGTTCTGAACAGTTAATTACAGACTGATTTGCAAAAACGGTTTTGTTTCCCTCTGGCAAGGGCCTTATAAACATTTAGGTCTCAGTAAACACCCATATTTAGCAATTTCAAATGTACAGTCCTGTGAGTTAACATATTCTTTATAAATAAAAAAGATCAGATAAATTAACACTTACCCATAAAAAACTGTAGTGCAACATTGTCTACCAGAATATGGTCCAGAGGGACTGTGCAAAGTTTTCCAAAGTTTGCTGCCAGTTTCACAGTATCTATTTCCTGTAAGACACAGTTCAGTGTGTTCAAAGGCTTTATTTTTTTAAAAATTAGCTTTTAAAACTTCTACTTACCACAAAGCAGACAGAATAAAAAACAATTTACATTATAGATAATAAAGCAGCCTCTCAATGGTTAGTTATTTTCACAATCATTATTAAGTAAAGATCTAAATCATAAGATCATGTTCTCATAACTATTTGCCTTCAACATGGATGATTTCTGCTACATGGGAAGCTGGCTTTTAACACTGCCATTCATGTAATACTATTATTAATTAACCCCAAATCCCTCACCAACAGTGACAGTAGCATGACAAAAAATTAACAAGATAAACTAATTTCAGCATTTGATGGTCTGCAGGTCACAACTTAAATTCATCTCTGCCCAACTTTCTTCTGTCAATATGACATTTCTTGGTATTATAGTAATGCTTTTGGGTCCAGCTATAGAATACTTAATTTTAACAGTCAATATGCACAAGATTACATTATGTTGGAGCCACACCTAGGTCCAATTAAGAGAGTCAAGAAACTAAGCAAAGTCAAACATACTGACTGTCAGTCTTAAAATATAAAACAAAGTATTAAACAAGCAAACAGAACAACACCAGGTTCTTAAATTTAACATCCAGTTTGCCTTAGGCTTTTCGTTGAACTGAAGAGGTAAATATGTCTAACAAAAGGCAATACATGGCATCTACAAGGTGTTGCAAAATAATCAGCAAGTACGTACCCTTATCAAACAAGAAAAGGGATCTTTGCCAAATACTAAGCTTGAGGCACACAAGGCATGCAGTGGTGCAGCAAAAAAGAACTGAATCTAAGTGTATAAATACAAAGAGGCTTTGCATCTATGTAACATTTTGGTTACATAGATGCAAACTCTTGTATTGAGAAGGTAAGAATAGTTTTAAGATGTACTGACATACCTAAACTGCTAAAGGCAGAATCCAAAAAACTCTAAATATGTGAACCTTTAGAAATTTTTTCCGTAATTAAACCATAAATACAAGACTAACTTCAGTTGTATAATGTATTCCTGTAATTGCATACTTCAAGTTGTGTTTCAAAATGCAAGAATTAAAAAGCTGGACTGAACTAGTAAGTCATTTGCAACTTCACTCTTCCAGAAATAAAAAATTCTAAAAACACTTACTTTTCCTGACTGCAACCTCTGAATTCTTGAATCACATACTTTAATAACATATAATAAACTGTTTATCTGATTTTTTATAGTGTTGATATCTGAAAGCAAAAACAAAGATGATTAAGCAATGCAGATGAGCAAATAAACTCTTGTTCTGAAATGCTCTAAAAATATCACACAAAATGTAACATACCACATACAAAACATATCAGCTTTGAAGAGAAGGGGTTTTTTCCAGTTTAAATACCTTCCTGATGGAAATGAACAAGAAATATTTTTCCCTTTCCTTTTTCAGATTAACTCAACTTTATATCCATTAATACCTAAAGTATTACTGAAATTCAGAACTACCAGTCAGACAAGTTTCAATTCAATAGAAATATACATACCTAACCAGTTAGTTTATATTTAAAAAAAAAACCAAACAAAAAAAACCCCCAAAAAACCAAAAAAACCGCCCCAAACCCCCAAAAAACAAAAACCACAAACAAAACAAACACTTATGAAGATTCAAGTTTTAACATTTTTCATGTAATTTTCTTTATTTTTTACATAACAAAATATTTTATACTATGCTGCATCAGAGTTTTTATTTTCTAAATGTTTGGAATATTCTTCAGTGATCATGCTAGTAGTGCATGTCATATTTTGTAAAACAATACAGCACTAACCATCTCCTGCTGTATCTAGAGATCGAAGATATTGCAGTTCTTCACTTGCTTTATCTTTCACTGCTTCCAACTCTCCTACATTATCACTTAATTTAATAATATTCATAAAGGCCTCATAGTTACAGTTGGAATCACGAATCTGAAACAGAGAGTTTTACAGTGTGAATAATGCAAAACAGCTAAAAGCGTATGACATGATTTTTCATTAAGTGAATTATTTTGATACAGCACCACAACTGGCATTTGGAAAACACTTTGACAATTCTAAACCTTCCTTTTGATACTAAAATTTCACATGGACCAAGAAAGAAGAAGCATGCACAGAGGCAAAACCTATTTCACACCATCATTTTCTGTTTTCAGTAAGTACAACATACACATGGAAAGTCCATCAACCTACTTAATGAAGACCTTGCCCACAACCCAATCAACCTTCTATTACCCATTTCTTTAGCTAAGTAGGCAGAAACTGGCGAGACCACTTAAAAAGGTTCAGCTTTGCCAAGGTCCCCTGCAAGTGTAACTGCTCCCAATGTAACTGCTTGTTAAGATACAGAATTACAAAAAGAAAATATTCTACAATGCAATCATAGCCTGCTGGGGAGGGTAGGGGGGACGGCTGGGGGACGGGGGATGGGGAATGACTGAACTAATATCCTCTCTGAAACCCTAATTCAGATACCTTTGTAAATAATATTAAGCTATTTCAATACATACTATTTTCCCAGTATTGGCATAGGGTGAACCTACTCTAGAGACTGAAAGGAATTTGTGCAAGTGAAGGAAGCCTGCTGTGCTGCCGAGATCACTGGAAACTGTGTTGTGAATGCAGCACGAAGATCGGGGAAGGCTGACAGCTTTACAGCATGTGCACACAGGTGCGAAGGGCTGAGTTCTAATGCTGTCTTTACCATCTAAAGCAAAAAAAAAGTAACTTCACCCACATCTTTCATAAATCCTTACTTTGATATGGAAATGTAATACTTGGTCTGCACTGCAGAAGTGCATTGACATGAGCTGCACAGAGCAGAGAATGAAGACTGGATACCTTTGACCAAAGTTAATGGTAAATCTTCCTAGAAATCTGCTTTTAAAAGGAATAGTACAAGCAATACTTAAACTTCAAGCATTTTGCAGAAATGTGAATTTTACAGTGAAGAGACAAGTTTGGATTAAGTTTTAATTTTACATTGAAGCTTTGTATTTTATTGCAAGAGAGTTAATATCAAACTGGTGTGCCTAGTAACATGGAATTGAACTTCTCATTTTCAGAAATTGATTTTTTTTCATTCAAATCTGATTTTACAAAGGTTCCAAAAGGAGCCAGAATTTATTTCAGTCATCTCTACTTCTGACCTTAATTTCTGCAACAATCTTCATTTCATAAGACTTGTATTATATTTTTGAAAGCATTTATTCTTCTTTATCTTTCCCCCAGCACATTTACTTCCTCATCTCAGATGGCAATTATGAAGATTAATATTTGGGACATTACCATCAATAACAGAAAGATTTATAAAAAACTCAGAATTCTATCTTTGGATGCAGCCAGGGACAGTGCTCAGTAAATAAAGAATGAGGCCAAGTTACAGGTAAAGAACGCGTGTAGGAGGAAAGAGGAAACAAAAATTGAAAAGCTTGCGCCATACAAGCAGCAGTATTTTTTCTCATTAAAGCTAGGCTCCTGTAGAAAAGCAGCATGCAAACTTTTACATGAAGCGGAGGTGGCCAGAGTAGAGGAAACGTTGTACATGTACACTTGAATTCACTGCATACATAAGTTCTTTTACTATGAAATCCAAGGGTGTTTTCAGCATAGTACTTGAATGCACACTCTAAGACTAAAATATATGAATAAAACTAGAGAGAACTTGGGGAAAAGGAAAAAAAATTAAACTTGATCCATGACCTATAAGGAATGATAAACTGAGTAAGTTTCAACTTGCTTTGCAAAAAATCATAACATTAATTAAAATGTGGCTATTCTATTTACGTTAATTTTACTATATATCACTACTTTTAAGTTTGGTGGGGGTTTTTTGCAGGTGCATTAGAGAGATAACAGAGTAGAGAGTTTGTTTCTTCCCATTCAGTTAAATTATTAAGTGTTACCACAAATATCCCTAAACAATCACCCTGAGATTCCTTAGCAGAAGCAAAATACCCCAAAAACCCAACAAACACCAATCTTACTACTTGTCATTCTGGATGCCACTTAAGCTTTGAAGGACACATCGTAAAAACAGTCAAGGCAAAAACTTCCAAGGTTACTGCCATGCTTCCTGAACAGCTAAGTGAAACAGTCAGAGAACTCAACTTTACACTTTGTCATACACCTGTCCTCAGTCAGGCAACTTCTGCCAAACAGTTACAACACAGAGTATGGATAATACACAGAGTGTGAATGTGTGTGCACGTGTGTATATATATATAAAAAATATTATATACATATAATATAGATATAATATATATTTTATATATATATGTGAAAATTTAATATAGCAGTGTTAAGTACACTATCTCTGCCAATATATCCACTGGTAACTTTTCTACGAGATATTTATCTGCCGTGATTACAGGGAACACAAGTAAAACTTTATATGAAAATATTCTGGAAATACCATTCATTTTAAACATTATAAATCTTACCATCCATATGACATACTGATTAATATAATCAGGATCACTGAGCTGGTTTATTAATGGAAGAAGAATTCCTCGGGAGAGGATTTCCTGAAAAACAAAATATAGTAAATCATTTTATGTATTTATTCGTAAAGCTAATATAACTAGAACAATTTAAAAATCACTGTGTAGAGGCTAAAAAAAACTCTGTGTAATTACAGAAAACATTCCACAGGCACTAGCACATTCCCTTTCAATTAACAGAAGAAGATGGTAATACCTCAAGAAAAATGATATCCATTTTATCATGCTTTTACGTTGCTAGAGGCAGAAAAAGCTTCAAAAATATTTCACACAAACTGTTCTCCGCTATTAAATGTTTATCAAGATCATACTGCATTTAAAATAACCTGATAATAAATTAGATCAATTTTACAAAATAAAATAAGAGCAGCAGTTCAGATCTAAAGATTTTTATGGCATTACACCAAAGAATTGGAATGGCTTTTAGAATCCATACTTACCCTGACAAAGTATCTCATGATCTTGTTCTGGAAGTCTCCAGGAGGTAGCAATATATACAGTAAAACCTCACACAGATCCCTTAGGAATCCTAGGGAGGCAGAACAAAGAAAACCTCAGCACAATTTTATATTTATTATTTCATATCTTACCTGATAATCATAAAACTCAACAGATAAATCCTTAAAATTAAATTAAAATATAGAGTCATATATATTCTTACAGTCCAAGCACCACAGTAACACCTTTCAGCCCGAATATAAGCAGCACTGATTTTAACCCAGCTGAGAGATCTAGAGTCTCAAAACCAAGATAAAACAAAACCAAATTCCAAGAACCAAAAAACTAACTCCAATGTATTTTCCTTATTTAACATATACAGGGTTTTCTTCCCCTCCTTCACACTTTGCCCAAAAAGATGAACTGATTTTTTTAATGAAGGCTATGGAATAATGATAATGAAGGCAGATCTAACCAAAAGCAGTAAGAATCTGCAAAGCCATCCCCTGCCTCCCAGAAAACAATATTTCTATCCTAAAAGTCTTCCAATGAAAAGAGGAATAGCTATATATGTAAATACTTCATCCTAATTATAGTGTTAATATGTACAAATTAGAGGAATTATACATGTATAGTAGATAATCACACTTTGAAAGTCACATACTAAGATTTCAGTATATTTCATATTCTGCACAAAATTGTTAGTATTTTAATTTAGTCTGCTATACTGAAATAAGTTCAGAAGATAATATTGAGAGACCTTCTTCGTCTTTGGGAGAAGTGCAGACTAGGTCACGACAGACTTCTTTTTCCATTTCAACTTCAACCTCAAAAAATGTATCTACAAGTTCCTCAGCTTGGTCTATGGAAAAGAAAAAAAAGAAACATACTTTTTTGTAAAGATTAGAAACTTGAGAATAACCTTGAATTATAAAATAAAGCTAACTATATTTCACACATGTAAGATACCTGCCTACTCAGACTCAAAAAAAAAAATATTTTAATCACTACATTACCTTTCATCTGATCGCCTTTCTCTGCTATTCTTTGCTGAGCTTTTCTGAAAACTCGAAGATGAGTGCCAAAGTCATCAACAAGTCGTGTAGTGAAATAAGGCTGCCAATCTGTTTCCTTTGACCTGTCAGAAAAGGACATCCATGAAAATGAATTATTTTATCCTGAACACAAAGAACAATAAATTTCTACTTCTCCTTCCTCCCTGCCAAGAACCACACTGATAGTAAACACACAAAAGCAAAGAAATAAATCAGTCTCCTAATTGCCTATCCACTGAAAACAAATCAAATACTGTAAAATACCACTCTCACACCACATTAATATTTATGCTTGAATTACTTTAAGGTCAACATTAGTATCTGGAATAGCGTTCCGATTCATGACACTGTCAAATATCTATGAAAAATCCTGATATAAAGAGTCTACAACCTAAAACTAAAATACTCCCCAGGTCTTTTTCAGCCATACTGTCTATCATTTTGGAAGGCACCTAAACAAAATAATTTTCTTCTGAATTTGCAGTATATGCATGAGTGAGAAAACACACATTTCACTTGAAACTACAAGCAACCTAATACTATCAACAATTGATTCCGCAGCTTGTATGAGCAGTAACTAGCGTGCATCTCCAACAATGTACATAGGTTAGTGTCAGAAAATAGTCACTGTTAGATTTGCATAAAACTGTTTCCTTAGTGGTATGAAAAAGATGCAGAGATATTCTTATGATGTCCATGCCTTACTAGTCAAACTGAAAAGGCACAGGTTTAACGAAACTAGATGTTAGTGATGGCTTTTACTCTGCACTAAATATACCACTACCTGAATTCTCTCGGATACCTACTTTGTTTTAGCAGAATCCTTCTACAACACTTCCTTTTATTGTGTTTGTTCCCTCACATGCTCTTTCTTCCCTCAAAGAGAGAGAAAGGGATAAGGAACTCTGGAAGGGAGGGAAGCCTACTGCAAAATCTAGATGTAGAAATAAGCAGCAGAGCTGTCTCAAAGGGCAGTCAAAACCATCAATAATCCAGATCCACCATCCACACAATCAACAAATCATATAAAAACACTAGGTGGCGGCCTTACATCATTCTCCCAAATGTGCAACTCTCACAAAAAAAAAAAACCCCAAACAAAAAAAAACACAAAAAAACCCCCACCACAACACAACAACAAAAAAATCCTACTGTATTCTTTCTCTCCAGAAGCTCACAGGGTATAGGAAATTAGAGGTGATGGTACTACTCTAAGACTGCTACAGCTATATCCAATTACAATCACTATAAATACACTAGATCATTTTCTCTTAACAACTGCTGCAGCCCTGTGAAACCGATTTGATCTGTACAGAAGAACACAACTGCACAGAAGTGGTGGCTATTTTTTAAGAGCTATAGTATTGTAGGGAAAAAAAAAATACATTTGCTATAACTTGATCCACTTTGACACAAACCCAGTGCTTCATACTGTTCAGTGAAGTAACTTTGCCAAATAGACAAAAACAATGAAATTGGGTAGCCAGGTCCTCTTCGTGTAAGCACAGGATTGCTTGCTGTAACATACAATTTATTTAGCCTAGTTTTCATTATCTCCAACACAGTTTCCTAGGATTTCCATTATTTCACAATCAGTAAGGTTTTACTATCATGAATTTTTCCTAGCATTAAACATAGCTCTCCATCTTTGACCCTTCTTGCCAGAAGAGCACACTGACCTACATTTTCAAGTCAACAGAGGGAGGGGATAACAAAACCTCAAAATTGCTATGAAGTTTGTTATATTTAGGTGACCCACAACCTCTTCTGAAGAGAAAACAGATAACAATCAGCACAGTGGCATGTGATACCTGGGCTGAGAAATCAGCCATACTAAAGAAGATAAATAATTTCCCAGACAAGTCCCCTGACTTCCTGCTACTTGATTAAGCAACAGCAGAAAAAACATGGGAAAATTAACGAACTATCCATTTGTACTGAATCAACCCTATTTTTAAAAAAGATTTACATATGTGACATATCATTTTGTTCCCCAGATCACCATTCCTTTAAAAATACTCATTGTTCTTACGTATTGAAGAGCAATACTGCTTTTAGAAGTTATCTGAGCTGATACAGATGTCTGAAAGGCTTTCAGATTGACTTACCTTGGGAATAGCCCTGCTGTTTATATGAAACAGACCTGCATATAAAAAGGTGATGATTCATGCAACTCAATGCTTAAGTTGCAGAAAAAGAAAAAGTTATTCGGTAATTTTAGACATTAATATAAATTTTGAAAAGGCCGTTTTGCAAAAGACCATGACTACAAACATCATCTCCATTCATTTCTTAAGGGATCAGCACAAACTGTAGTTGTTAGATTATGATTTTTAAAATTTTACATGTTCTTTCTGTAAAATACACTTAACTATGCCAATAGATAAACTTAATCATTTAGCTACTACCATACAACCCACACAGCTTATTTGTCCACTTGCTTAGACAGTGCATTGATGTAAATACAAATAACCTTACCTGGCAGAAAACTGAACAAGTGCATACTGAAGAGCCTGCCTGATTTCCAGAAGAAACGATTCATCATCACTTAGCGTGTAATACCAATACTGAACATAGTCTCTCAGGGAAAACTGGATTACCTGAAATTGGAAAGGAAAAAATAACCATGAGCTAATGAACAAAAGACAACAAAAGATAAAATAGCTTTTTGTGCCTGATAATGCAGCAGCAGACATCTTAAAAGGTTAAGATAGTAAACCACACTCCCATAACATTATGCAACTGTGAGTGAAACAATGTAACTCACATACTGAAACGTTTTTTCATATTGGCTTGCATGCATTCATCACCACTATGCTGAGAAACTATAATATACAGAAAACAGACTCAAATATTGCCCAATATCCTGGCCCATCCTCAATGTTTTTTCACTTACCGCTCTCAAACATGATAAAATTTCTCAACTTCTATTTGTCTCTCAACTACTTAGGTATTACATAGTCAACACTTGCAAAAATAAAAAATAGATTAAATAGTCCTGGTTAGAAATTACCTGTTGCAAAGGCTCATCAATTATATTTGCACCCGTCAGTCTTCTGTCAATCTTAATAGGTCTGGCTTCACGTTTCATTTCTTCAACGCACTTGAAAGAGATTAGGAAATGTAACTTTGCAGGTTTTAGCTATAATTAAAAAAGAGCTCTACTGTTTATGATATATGTATACTTCCAGTAATGACTTTACACAATATTTTCCCTATTATTATGATTTATAGGGTAGATAAGATATAATTATAGCATCATAGAATGGTTTGGGTTGGAAGGGACCATTAAAGGTCATCTAGTCCAACCCACCTGCAACGGGCAAGGATATCTTCAACTAGATCAGGTTGCTCAGAGCCCCATCCAACCTGACCTTGAATGTTTCTAGAGATGGGGCATCTATGACCTCTCTGGGCAACAATAATATTTGTATTTTTCACTACATAGTAAATAATGGTGACGAACTAACCTGAAAACCTACTTCTTGCTTACTCTAAAGGAGCAAGTTTGCTAAAATACTAGATTGGAAGGAAATAAAACTCAAACAGTTATAAAGGGGAAGGCGGAGGGGGGAGCAGGACGACAACATGACAGCAGCACAACACCGTTTGTGGGTAAGATCCCAGTTCCATACTTGATTATGAACTTCCTGTGCAACCTCATGCAGGTAATTGTTCAGTTGTTTTTTCTCTCAGTTTCTTTATCCATCACAGTTTATTCGATATGCCAGGAGAGAAATCACTCTTTTGTACCATCACTACTTGACAGAGAAGTCTTTAAGAGGTAACTGATGAGGGGGTAACAAATTATTTTATAGAACGACTTGCAACTCAGAGCAGCTAACTCCAAGAATGACTTCATCAAAGCTGACTTTTGGCAAGTGACATACTGAAAAAGCACACCCTTTATCAGTGCTTCTCTGAGTAGACTAATACAGTGTCCTTCTACAAACTTAAGATGAAATCTGCAATAAACTCCATTATTTTCACAGAAATAACCACCCAACAACCTACACTAGTGTTCAAAAAAAAATAAAGTTATTTTATTCTTTGATCTAGAGGGAAAGTTATGACTGTATTGGAAACACAGAAAAACTGCCAAAAACCATAAATGAAAAAATTATAAACCATATGTCCACTGTTTCTATTCTACGTGACTCTCTCTAAGTATCTCTCATTCAGACCAGTTAACACTGAATGGCAGTGAAGTACCTCAGGCCAGAAAATATTCCTCCTCCTACTTAACTAACTCTATATCACAACGCAAAGTATTTTGTTGCAAAATTCTGTATATTTTTTAACTTTCAAGACAATGGAAGACTTCAATGCTACTTTAATATGAATGAAGTTGACTCATATTCAAACAATACTCCAGCTATATACTAATGAATTTGCAAAGTATTTTTGTCTTGATGGTGTCAAAAATACCAAACCAATGCAGAAGGGAATGATTAAGTATTTTTACTAAGCACAGCATAGTTCAAATTGCCAAACAAAATGGTTAAAATAGAGTTGTGAAGTTTGAGGACTGCATGCATAAAACCACATCTGGAAAACACAGAAGAAAAAGCAGCAGCAAAAAAAGCACCAGCCAGAAGAAAGAGAGAGACACATAGAAAATATGCAACATTACTTGGTAAAAGTCTGAATGTTCATAGGCTCATAGGATTCAATTTTTGGCCTGGACTTCAGAAAGTCATCTTGTCCAACCTCCTGCTCAAAGGAGAGCCAACTACGAGGTTAGACCATTCTTTAATATTCTTTTTTCTCCAGTGAAACGTTTATGTACATGCAGTATAATTTCATTTGCTTTTGATATGTCTGAAGATATCTAAAATTTAGAATATCTGCTTTTATTTCATTGCAGCTACAACAGCTGATCACAGTTCTCACTTGGAAAGCACTGCTAGTTTTAAGCCTGGCCTTCCAGACACTGACTTAGAAGATGGACTTAAAGGAAGGACCCAACTCACATGAAGAAAACTGTCCTATTTGACTGTCACTTCATACACAATTAGTCTGACATACTCTACCAGTATTAAACGATCAGTTAGGAAAAATGAATATCACTTGTTATTATTAAATTTGACACCTACTTACTTCATTTTAAGCAGGCAGGAAGCACTTATGAGGAATGTGGGGCACACACTCCACAAAGTGAGATGTAATACAGAGTAAAGAACCCCAGGTTCCACAGGCATGTAATATTGCAGCGACTGAGTAGACTTCAGACTTTTGCTTCGCTGCACTAGTAGATATTTTTAAAGGCCTTTTTTGAAACTATGCTAGGTAACTTAAATATGAAAAATGCCTCATTTGGACTGTGCCACTATTTCCCAAATCACATAGTCACAGGCTTTTGTGAGCAGACAAGACATGGGGGATTTACAAATCTGCATCAAATCCATAACATAGCATACGACCAACTGAGTTAAAGAGATTCAGAAACTAATCAGGGATCAAATATGCAACTAGCACTTATAAGTTATCACTGTTACCTTACAGTAATTTGGCAACATTATACACAGCCTACAGAAACTCCTTGCCTTTTGGATAAAGCGTAAGAGACTTCAATTATGATAATAACTGAACGTTCCACACTTCTGTTGAAGTTGGACTGAATCTATAATTTTTATTGAAAATAGCATTCCAGTTAACAGTTCAGAAGGCCCTAAACTTGCCTTTCATTCAACATTATTTTAATATAAACCTGCAGACAATTGTGTATCTTACAGAGCCAGCATATGGCATCATCCAATAAATTCCTGACACAAAAGTTATATAAAGCAGACTTGCAAAAAGAAAAGCAAGTCTAATCCTAATTTTTAAACCTCCCTGTGTGTATGCAAACAACAACAACAAAAAATAGTAGAAAGGTATATAATCTTCCATCAAACTTACATAACTATTTCTCCTTAATGTGAGGCATTCTTTATATATTCGCTAATAAGCATAGTAAGCAGCAACCAAGGAAACCTATCGGCACCAAATCCTGTGTTGTAACTTAGAATCTGGTACATTCTACACATTATTTCCATCCACAATTATGGTGCCCTGAATTATAACTGATTTATTTAAAATCAAGCATTTGAACATTCACCTTAGCCTAAAAAATCCCCAAATAACAAAATCCCCTGAAAATAATTGATAAAGCTCTGACTGCCTTTGGGGAAAAGAGCTTCTTGTAAAAGAGCCTATATAATCAGATTACTTCTCAAAATACAGTATCAAAAAATACCTTCATATTAAGGTGAATTCAGTTTGTACTTGGTTCATGGACGAAGCATAATATATATACTAGCCACTTGAAAGAATATTCATTGTTCAAGACCACTTAGGGCCACAATAGTTTCAAACATGAAAACAATTTCAAGTTAGAAATATTACTTTTCAATAAAGATAAGTCAGCAGAAATTTAATACAGAAATGGCAAACAGGAATCCCAAGCAAACCACACATTTGGTTTTAGTTAGGACTCATCTCTTCTTGCACTGCTACTGAAAAGCTCAGCTAAACTAGCTAATGCTATTTTAATACAATGGCAAAAAAGAAATACAAAGCACTATGGTAGAAGACAAACAGATTTTAGTTGGAGAACAACTTCAAACAGCACTTGGTAAGCCAGCTAAAAATAAATGCCTTCATACTACAAAACTTAAATCCAGAGATTAGTCAAGACAGGTCAGCTGAGAACAGCTATGTGTCAATAATGCGCACTGAAATCAGAAGTCAAACTACTGAATTTGCAAGGATTATGCAAAAAAATCCCATGTTTTATTCTTTTAGAAAGCAACCAGAGCATATACATGTACTGAGCTCAAAAAAGTAACATTAACATAAAAAAAAGTTTCAGCGATGTAAGGGAAATTTAAAAGACAGAAAAACTTCTTGTAAATCTGCTCTCAAAACACGAGACATAAGCAACACTCCACAACCCATATAAGCACTGAAGTCTCTATAGCACCAAGAACCTTAGTCCCCTAAAATGAGGTTTCTTTAATGGAACAGAAACATTAGTTGATTGCTGGCTTGCCCTTTTTCAGCCTTAAACTTCGTATTTTTCATTTGGACCAGTGACATTACTTTTGGACCAGCGATATTATTTTATAGTTTAGCATATACTTAAGTTCCAGATTTATCTCAACAGATTCAAAGACTTAAGAGAAAAGGCCATTTACCAAAAGACCTATGAACCAGTCACAAAAAAAGTTCTGTGATTAGAAAACATACTGCTGAATCACAAAATAAATTTGTGTGCTACTGATAAGAAAGATGAACACCCCCCGCTCCTTTCACAGACAACATAAAGTGACCTGACAGCTAAGACAGGGAAGGATGTTTCTGTCAAACAGTTGTGAGATTAAATATAACATAACTAGCAATCTTTGGGTTAAAGTGTCTTCTCTATTCTGATGAGTGCGAACAGATTAGGCCAAGATATATCCAAACTTCTGAGATGCCAAGATCTATTAGTTCATAAACCAGAAACAGATGCGGATTTATCCAATTAGGAACCCTGAATTTAGGTCCATCAACCAAAATGATGTGTCTGTTAAGAATTCGGAAAAAAAGAAAAGATTTGAAAAAACAGATCCCACTGCTGCTCCACAGTTATCTATGCATTTCCAGGATTTTTGCATGGTCTTAAAGATAGCCAAAGATAACAATTTCTACATCCCCAAAGTACTGTAAATCTAGACTTTATTACAGTTCAATCTTCTTAGTTAGGCAAGTAACTTTCTGACCACAAACAATCAAAAGAATCAAAGCTGGAGAGACTACAGATCCAGTGATGGAAGAATCCTAAATGGTCATGACAATCTTGCAAGAAAAAGCAAGAAGGAGCTACCGCTCCCACCAAAAAAACCCCAACACATACAAGTAGTCTAGGAAGGAACTGTTTAGTAATTCCCTCACAGATAATATTAGCCAGTTATATCTTACTCATTTCTCATTATGAAGCCAGAAACTATACTTGAAACAAACTTTCAATAAATGCTTGAAAAGCTTGTATTTCAAAAAGGAAAAAATCTTGCATTTCACTTGCACAGCGCAGCTGACTCAAAACATAAAAGCAGGCTCTTTTACCTTGGGAAATGAGTAAAATTCTTAGATTAAAGCTGATTATTAGTGTCATTCTAATTTTCAAAGTTATAAAATCTGATCTAGCAGTTAAGACCAGTAAACTCTCCTTACCTTAGGGATCCCAACTGATGTACAAGGAAGAAACGAATGCTCACACTGCTCAAGGTATTTTTCCGAGTTGCTTTTTCCAAATAAAAGAGTAACCACAAAACCCCTAAAATGGAAAAAGAAAGACCAGCTAGAACAATCAACTTTTCCCCCCCTCTAGAAAATATTTCACAGCAAGTTATAAAATGACAATACATGACAATTCTGGTTACTCTCCTAGTACAGTGCGCTTTCACAGCGCAGCATGCCGCTCAAAATAACTGACACAATACTAAGTATGAAGTTTCCCAGCCTTGCACTAATCAGTCTTGATATATTCTTATCACATGGCAGATCTATATAGCACAGTTTATACTACACAGCCTGCTGCATGAGAAGAACCTGTGATGGCATGCTACCTGCGCTCACAAATATTAGTACACTGAAAGAGGGGTACATAAATAAGCTGCTCTGGTTGTATTACACAAAGATTCTTTTACTTCAACTCTATGAAGAAATAAACTCTTTAGAGATACCTTTAGGCCACTGCATTGTGGCATAAGGCACAATAATACAGACCAGGAAGAAGCTATGTAGTAAGTGTAGTAAGCAACTACTGATGACGTATGTTAAAACAAGTATGAAAATTTTCAACTGGGAACTTATTCTAAGCTGCAAAGAAAAGGAAAAAAAATAAAAATCAAAACCAACCCAAACACAAACCAAAAAGAGAAACCAGTAGTCCTGCCAGGCTGCACAGGAGCAAAGTCAAGGAAAAAGTCTAGAGGTTAACTGGAGTTAAAGACAAGGTGTTGGGGTTTTGGGGGGTTGTGAGTTTTTTGGAGTGTTGGGTTTTTGGGGCTTTTGTTGTTGTTTTTAATTAATTCAGCATATAAAATCTGAACAAATGCACTCCTGAACCATTTATTTTAAAAGAATGTTAGATCAGAAATTCATTACCTTCATCCCTCACAATATTACAATGATACTGAAATTATGACTTATAGTTAAGCAGGACAGCAGTTAATTTTATTATTGTTTTCTTTATGATATAATGAAGGCATAAGGGAAAAAAGCAACCTTACAAGAAGTTCAACCTTGCTACAACAGCAATGATTTATTTACAGTTTATGACACTAGCGCAGAAAACCACATTAACTTAAAGCTGATTTTACTAAGAGAGAGATGAAAACCTAAAGTCTGTACCAATTATAGCATAATCTGAGTATGTAGCCTTTGAAAAGTCAAGAATAAAAAAAGAGAATATGAAGATACTGCTGCTTAGACTAGCCTTGGGATGGCTAAACATGCATAGCTTTTTACACAAATTTCAAAGCATTCAATTTAAAGGCCAGCTGACCAACATGTGTGACCACAGGAACTCACAAAGTTATTTCAGGCTTGAAACATGCTGAAATAATACATTATTTTAATATAGATTGCTGTTGATATACAATAGTCATATGATTAGAATAAAATTCCTAACCAAGGTAAAATATGCCATTTTAAGGTTTTAATTCCTGAACTGGCAACGATTCCTTTTAAGTACTCCAGAGGTTCAGTGATTCAGAAGCAGGGAGGTGGTCTTTTATATACCTGAACAACTCCAGGGAGAAAACAAAACAAAACAAAACAAACAACAAAAAAAGAAACCCCAAACCAAAAACCACACAAAATTATTATTGGTAACTTCATAATGCATAAGAAAATTTCACTTGATACTCTCATTCCCTTACAACCACCTTTTATCTGCCAGCCACGTGTACTGTCTACATACAAGGACAAAAAATAAAAGCAGGTCTAATTGCTTTTCTGCTCCAGATACTTCCAGATAGCTTTAAAATCATAACATCAATGGTGCTAGTAGCATCATAATTCAGTTCAATGACAAAAACTTGCTTAGGAAAATCTCAATATTAGTTTCATTATGCTATAAAGTTAACTCATGTTTTGGTTTGGGAGGGGGGTGTGTTTTGTTGGGGTTTTTTTAATTATTAAAAAGTTTGGGTTTTCTTTTTATTATCTACTACTTTTCTATCAGAAACCTCAATCTTCTTTTAAAGAAAACAGTATACCCCAAATACCTTTTTTTTTTTTTGTTGGCATAAAGTCAGTTTTAACTTCAAACATATACTAGCAATTTAGCAGGGGGGTGGGGAGGCAAGGAGGGCAAAGGTGCTTCTCTTCTTCTATTCAAAAGGATTGAAGCCTTGCAAATAACTAACTATAGATTATACACCTGTTTTCTATCAGATGTTACAACACTTTTAAAGTTAATGACTCATTCAAAAACACTAACATGCTATCAAAATAGCTTAAATGCTCATCTTGGGTGCCTTTTAAGTATTTTCATTTTTAAGCTAGAAATGCTAGGAGCTTCTGCCTCTATAGCAGAAATTAATACACTTTATTCTCTAATTTAAAATCATGTGTGCATTAGAGAAGGATGCATAGCCTGACCATTCAGTGTATCTGTTACCTAACCAGAAACTTCCAATGCAAATGCTTATTTAATTCATCAAGAAGATATTCAGTACAGTAAATGAGAAATCATTTTATTCTTTTCTCTAAATGAATAGAGCAGAAAAAGGAAGAGATGGTATTTTACTTAAATTTTTGTTGTGAAGTTTTTCCAAAGATTATTGGAAGGCCAGCTTTTCACAGGGACACATAAACAGAACAAAGGTGAAAGATAGAAAAATGAAGACTACAGAGTTATTCTCCTCTCAAGTCTGAAAAGTAACAGCCACAGCTGAATACTTCGTGTAAGTCAAAAAGCAGCTTCAGAACTGCTCCCAAGTTGGTCTGCAGTTAGAATCGTCAATGTGGGCAGCCAGTCACATATATATGGATGTGATTAAGTATCAATGTTTTTTGATGACAGAGCAAATTCCTTTAAAGCAACTGATGGTCCAAGAAATTTCAATTCTCCAACATCAGAAGCCTAAGGCTGTTGGCAGACCTGCAATTCACATAATTTTTATTTTACTTCCTTAGGATTGAAAGAGAGAAGGAGAGAGAATAAGGTAAGAAACAATCATAGTACAAAGAAAAGGCAGATGGTAAAAGACAGGCCCAGCACTCAGGTTAAGGGGTTTGCACCAATACTTGAAGAAGTAGAGGCAAAAAAAAAAAAAAACAACACATTTCATGAAGATTAACACCTTGTAACAGTCTTGGCTACAGAGGTTAAAGAAATGATACCTATCTTTTGCCTCCTGCTTTTGGTGGAAAGAGCTCAGTTCCCTAAGCGATGAGTTACCAGATCCTGAATTGAAGAGGGATGTACTAAAAACCAAAAAAGCTAACATTTTATAAAACAGTCTTAAAACAAAATGAAACAAGGAGAACTTTTGATTTAGAGTTTTTATTCATATACACAAATAATTTCAGTACACTTCCACACACATAAACAACAATAGTACACTTACTACAAGCTATCTGTGCAAACACACAGTTCAGAGTAAATAAAAAAGATATAATTAGATAGCACATAACAGAAGTGAAACAATATAAACAGATTAATTATGTTGATACAGCTATGGCATCACCATTGTTTTCCTTCACAACTCACTGGCACATAATTTAAATGCTTAGGTTAATACCAGGAATGCAACCAGCTATGATTCAACATTTTCTTTTGTTTGAACTGCAAAATGGGACAGAAGTGGACTCCCAGTCAGAAACCTTTGATACAGGCCACTGGTTTTGAGCATGTATAAAAAGTTAGAAAATTGCATGACAAATTGGATAAGAACTCCAAGTTTCAACATAAAATTCTATGATTAAAATCCATGCCCAAAATTGTTATTTTTCTTCAGATATGGGTATGGTAAGTATTAAGGACACTACTACAATCATGAACCAAAATTAGATTTCTATTTTCTAAATTTATATAAATTATGTTACGATATACAATTGCCAATCATAAGTGAAAAAGTTACTTCACAACATTAATTTCCATTTGTTTCTAAGAGAAACATAAGTATTTTGTGTAACTTCATGGGAATTAATTCAAAAAGAAAAAGCAGGCAAGAATAATTTAGCTATAAACCTACTTGACCTAGTTAGCACTCATGGTTCTGTATGCTGAATGTTAAACTTAAAGTAGGTGTGTTGCTCTGAAAAAGATTAACAGTGTAAAAAAGGGCCAGATCACAGCCTTAGCCAAGACAACATGTATGTTAAAGTAATGAAGTAGTGACATTCTGCTGGAAAGGCTGCGACTTCATATCTATCTACGTAAGTAAACACATAGTAGGGAGATGGATACAAATTCTGCTTTAACAGATACACACAAGATTAATTTATCCTTAAGATGATCAATGTTCACTAACTACCTACAGAAAAGAACCAAAGCAGCAAAAGAATCACAGCAAAGAGATATCAGAGCTGACTTGAGAATGAGTGAGCTCAGGCACTAGAGGCAGTCTCACAGCGGCAAACTGTAGCTGACTTCAGACATACTCCGTGAGAGACTGCTTTGACTGTTAGCTTTGAAAAGCCAAGCAACTGAAATTGAGCAAGAAGGAAGGATACGCTTTTAAGAAATTATTATATCCCACATTATTCATACTGCAAATACTAAGGAAGTGGTAATACAAAACAGTAAATGGACAAACTCTTGCCCTTTGGACGAACTCTTTGCCTTTTGCCCTGAACAAATGGCCAGCAAAATATGCCAATCATACATATAGCAAAACTTAACAAGACAAAAGCATTTACATAAAAGGTAGCTTTACTTTAACTAAATCCTCACTCTGGTAGACTGACTATTCTGATTTCTCAAAGATGGAATTCCAAGTTTAATACAGTTGAAACCCAAGTGTAGCAGCTCTAATTTTAGCCACTAAACTCTATTACATGTTGAGACATACAGGAATATACACACATTCTGTACTATATCCAGTAAGAAGGTTAAAAGAGTGTTCCAAAGGAAGGAAGAAAAAAATATTAAGGATAGACCAAACACCCCGGCAGAAGCCAAGCAGGTCTTGGAGAGCCTAGAAATGTCACTGTCCTGCAGATTGTTCTTGTAAGTGAGAGGAAGGAGGAATATCCCACTAATACATTTAGACTTGGCATTAAAAACAAAAGTTTTAATGGTTACAAGGCAGATATTATAATATACAATGTAATAATGGTGCTAAAGACTATAAAAACATCACCTGTTTGCTCCCTTCCTGCCTATAAAGTATGAAATGTCTACAGCTGCTGAACTGATGTATTTGTTCAAGATACAGCATCCTTTCCACACACCAAGGAAAACATCAACTCACTTTCCTCATGAATGAAGTATCTTGGGTAGGAAAATGAGATTGTGATAAGGAAAGGGGACATAATTACTTAGTAAGTACCTGGGAAAATAACCAACACGGTAATAGAAAGTATGGACTGAAATGAACATTGGTTTTATGTAGGTACTTTTCCTCTAACAACCAGTATAAATAGCTACTTTTTTTTTTTTAAATCAGAAATCTTTTTTTCGCCTGCGCAAAGGTAGTATAAGCACTATTCAACAGCAAGGGGAAAAAAAAAACAAAAAAACCAACTTCTGATAAAATTGAGATTTCAAGAAAAAAATTTTGCTCATAAAGAGGTGCTCAAATATGGAAACATTAATTACATAGAAGTCACTTCAGATTTTCAGAGCAAACTATTTGCTAATATACACGTTAAATTTTACTTTCATAGTAAATTATACAATACGCTAAGTAGTATACTTACCCACCCACAAAGCAGACGATATAAAATGCAAAGTAAAATATAGCGAAGGGTCCAAAAGTTACTAGAAAAAGCACAAGGCCAAGACTTCCCCATCCCCATATGGAAAGACTGGTCTGTAAACAAGAACACATGGAAAAGGAATCATTAATATGATATTCATACAACTTTATATCCCCAAAGCAGTATCTGTAGTTTCTACAAAGCTTGATACATTTTACCTAGATATGAAATAAGTTTTGCTTGATGAAATAAAAATTATCTTTATTTTTTTAAAAGCACATTGCTATCAAGTTATATTGTGGGTTAGTAGTCCAGTTCAGCCAACATTAGAGCATTTTTCCTTCAAATATTGTTACTCACCTCTCACTTCAGGTGCAACTATCACCCTTTAAAGCATAATCTCTTTTTCTTCTCTATTCTCATTTTATGCACTTTTGTTTCTTGAGATCCCTTCCCCCCGCCCCGTGAAATTCTGCACTACTTCCAAGAAAAACGCAGGCTTTGTAACAGAACAGGAAGAAACGAATGCAACCTTGTTTTACATAACTGTGTCATTTTCCACAACCAAGCAATGCTATTTCTTCCCTATATCAAAGCAGCTGCAAGACCAAAAATGCATCCCTTTCTGCAGTCAAGTCACAAATGGGTCAACAGGTGCACCAAATATTTGGTGCAAGTTTACTTTTACTTCTCCTTTTAAATAAAAGGAAGGGAACCTTAAGAAACTTATTACTACCTCTAACAATTTTTACCACAGAAATCAAAAGCCTTCAAACAATTTTCTGAAATATCTAAATACAATTCTGTTTTAAAATCAGGAAATTTAATATATATTTTTTAAAAAGTGATTCCAGATTAACATTTTCTCCACGCAGGCATTACCACGTTCCTAGAAGTGATCTGGCTTAGCAGGTAGAACTGATACTTTTGCAGTGGGAGGAGATGGGTTGTTTGGACAGCCCATGGTGCAGCTAAAGTCAGCTGCAAGAGCATCTGTGGGGCTGGTGGGATTTTGGGGCTGCTGTCTTGCATAATGCACCAGGCAAAGCTTCACCTGTGCTGGCGATTCACCAGGAGAATGAAAAAAGCAGTAAGATTCAGATTATTGTGCCGATACAGGTTACAGCATAAGTGCACTCATATACACACATATACACTTGATCTATGTATATAAATTATAGATGCATGTATGTACGTATATATACATATATGCAGGGTAATCTAAAAAGCAAGGTAGTGAAAACCTGACTGAGCAGAGCTACAATAGTTATGGACCTTCACAATACCGCAATGCAGTTGACAAAGATTACATAAATTTAATTCAGTCTAGTCTCTAGTTCAATATGGAAAGCATGTTTCAGCCAAGTCCCAAGAGTGTGAAACCAATGATAAGTATTTATAGGCCACCAAAACTGTTCCAGCTCCAAGGTTCTCAACTTTTCTTTTTTTGTTGTCTAATTTACACCTTTCCTACCAGTGATCAAATGACACCCTGATGGGAACTCAGACAACTGCTATGTCAACAAGTAACACTAAGAAAGTATTTAAATAAACTCGTCTTGCAGTTTGACATTTAGAAAACAAGCAGAGATTGAACACCATATTTGCAGAGCCCTTTTTTAGCTTTTAATATGGAGGACAGTGGAAGCTTGCCTACAGCTCTCATTTCTCTAAAGGGACTATTTAGATTTCATCTCTCCATCTTGGGCATGGGATTCATGCCCATAAAAATCCTATAAACAATGAAAAATAATATAAAATAAGGCTCCTACATAAAGCAGCTTCGGTTCTTTTCTGAAAGCAAGACATCAGACTGCCCAAAAGCAAAATCATAGCTCTAAGGAGAGACTGTTTCATAGATGTAAATTGTAATCACCAGAATAATTTCATTCTTCCTAGTTTATTTTAAGTTTAATGGAACATTGAGATGAAATTCTATTTTCTTCCTAGTTCCAAGTTTCTTAGCAAGAGATGGAGAAGCTATACTGGCTTTTTTCTTGGTGTTTGAGGCTGGAAAAAAATTACACTCGTCTACATACTTACATGTTTAAATTAAAGTGCTGCAATTAAAAACTGGATTGCAAGTTATTCAGTTCTCTTTAAGCTGAAAAAGAGCTTTATTATATGATACTAACCATACAATCCACACAGCTAAAATGCTGAAGATCAGTGCTACAATAAATAAAAACAAAAACCTGGCCACAGCTGAGTAGAAGATTTTGTTGACTCACAGTAAGTAAATGCAGTAGATAAATTGCTTGGATGGTGGGGAAGAGAGATATAAGAGGAGGGACATCAAGCTAAAAAATGTGGCAAATAAAACAACTAAAAAAAGACATGAGCTTTCATGATCTATCTACATTTCAATACATAAAGAAGATTCCTCATGTTCATGCCCTCAGAAATACATTTTAAAACTTCTGCACAGCACCACAAGCAACAGGAAGATACACACAGAAAATAACATTTAATCATGGTCTTTTTTTGTTAAAAAATCAGCATGCTTAATAGCATTTTTCAAAAAAGTTTAAATTCTAAATACGGCATAAGCAGTCTAAATGACTTAACAAAACTTAATTAAACTAGATAGCAGGATGTATATTCAGAGTTGGATGAATGCATAATTAACAAAGAAAGTTCTATAACTCAAATAAAACAGTGACCTTTTGTCCTATGCTCTAGTTTTGCAATTTAGCATTAGGCTACAGAGATTCAAATCTCATTTGGTATTTTAATAGGATTTCTTAAAACTCACACAACTTGGTACACTGCAGTAAGTACAACAGATACTGGCCCAATTCTTGTATACTTTAGATGAGTGGTTTATAGTCTTACAGATTTTGAGACATTCAAAGGGATCTAATCATCAGCATGGTTCCCTTTAGGCTGACTGTAAATAAAACTTGCCCTAACTTCACACTTCTTAATGGGCCTTCAGCAGTACAACTCCCAAACAAAAATGAAAACTTTGTTTAAAGTTCATTTAACACATCACAATCAACTATTAAAAGAAAAGAAAGTCCAAACATTACACAAATATGACTAATGCAGCTTGTCGGTATGGAACTAGCTCAATTCAAACCAATTCAAACCTTGCTACTTACAACTTATTTCCAAATAAGTGTTATTTATAATATCAATTTTTTATAAGATTCCCAGATCTACTGAAGCTCTGCCAAACCTTACTGAAGTTAACTGCAGGGTGAATGCTTGTCACTCTTGACAGAATGAACAAGCCAGTCTTCTGAAGAGATGGTATAAAAACAGTGTTTAAGTCACAGCTCTTCAGACCCTTTAAAAGAAGCCGACATGCCCTATGCTGGGAGGGCAAACTTCCAAGCTGAACTGTCATAGTACTATTTACTGAATTTCAGTTAAGTAGGGACAGTTACCTAAACACTAAAGAAGAATATAGGCCTTAATCTTGTGGTAGGCATGTATGGGTAGATACTGTATGCATACACACATGTGCACAGGGATAAAGGATCTTTATTCCAGATCAACAACCCTTCCACCTCATCAGTTTTAGCACTTCAGCTTACCATCACCACAGATGCTGTATGTTAGCCCCACCATCACCACTTCTTATCTTTCATGACTAAGATCTTAAAAGAAAAACTTCTGCAGCGTACTAGTAAGGTCATATACACAAAGGGCTAATGTAGCATCATAGTCACACACAGTAATTTTCTTCCCACAGTAAGGAATTGCTTTAGCAAAATAAACTGCAATTGAAGTAAAGGGCTTCCTGTAACTCCAAACAGCACACTGAAGAGCCTTATCAGGTGAGAGGAGACACACACTAATGCGAATATTCACATGAGCTTGATTCAGCTGTTACAGATAACAAGACTATCACCTCTTAACACCACCTGCTTGACTTTTTTTTTTTTTGACTAGGCTTTGTCCATTTTTCCCACTCAATGTTTTTTCCACAGTATACAGCCAGCTACTAAGAGTAGTACATAAAGAACTTGCTTTCTTATATACATCTGCTTTTCCCTTCTTTGGCTTCTGCTTCCTAATTAATGCAGCATTTTGATGGTCCCAGTTGCATACTGCTATAGCTAGCAGTGCTAAGCAAAGACTATGTGACTTAACATCACCATTGACACAGGAGCTTATGTAAATCCACAGGATTCACTTCGTAGAAACTGTGTACTAAGGCCACACAGACAGTCTTAAATCAACAGTTTAAGAGAAGAAAAATCTCACTGTAATTTAGTATGCATGCAGTTATGCAGAATATAATTTACTAGTTATGAATTAGCTAAAGTATTTTGCAGACAAATCAATGGGAGCATGGCAAGGATTTAATGTACCAACCACAACAGCAATGATTTACTGCAGTAACAAACACAACTATTTCTTACTATACTTGAAAGTAGCTTCAATAGATTTCTTGCTTGCTTAATTCAGCTGACAAGCTTTCAGAGCTTTGCTTCTGTCCCATCTTTAAGCAAAATCCTCAGCCTTGATACATCTTTCACTAAAATAATTCACAAAGTGACTGTAGGTTTGCTGTTGGATTTAAACTGGCGCTGTGAATTTTAGCTTGCAACTGGCAATAAGATACATACGTGTTTCTTGTTTAGTGCAAAACCAGCGCTACTCCAGAACTCCACCCGACAGGTAGTCCTTTTCTTCCTATCCTCCCCTTTGCCGCCAAACAGCAGAGGTGTTTCTCTCTTGAGGCTCTGTGTGCCACCGTCCTCCCACTCCAGCCAGGAGCTCCTGCTCCAGGCATACTCAGCAATCTTCACAATTCCCCCACAGACTCAGAGTAATTGTGGTTTCAAGTTTGGAGACAGGGCAGGATGGGAAGCGAAGAACATCCACACAGGAAGGCTGCGCTCTGGAATCATTCGCTTGTCAATCCTAAAGCTTCAGCAGAATACTATTTAGGTCTTACAGCCGTAGTATCCAACAGGCCAATACCACTTCTGAAGATTGCCATTTGTGATTGTTTTCAGATTTAATGGTTGCAACAGAATAATCTGAACATTGAAAGAACAGTGCCATTTAAAAACAAAAACATGCTGCTTTGCTGACAATTCTTTTACTGTGTATATCCAATTACATTTGTCCATTAATATTTTAAAAATGACAGTTGCTGACCTGTCCCTAACTAGACATTAATAAGCAAACTATTCTTTGCCATTTGGTAGTTTAAGGTTTTGTTTGGTTTTTTTAATATGATGTTTTGCCAAATGTATTTAATGCCACATCTGGGATCACATTAAAAAAAAATTACAAGGATTGCATATACAGTAGATGTCAAGTTTAATTTTGTTAATTCTACACATCTGCCTTTTAATTTTACTTCCATTTTGAGTGTAAATGGAATGTGTTCACGTATAAACCTTTCTATAATTAAGGTGAGTGTCATTTTTGTCAAGTGATTAAAAACATTATTTTAGGATTCAAATTACTGTCTCTTCACTAGCATGACAAGTAAAATTGGAAAACTGGAGTGCCAGTTTCATCTGTGATGAAATTGTTGTGTTACACTACTAGGAGAAATATTTAACGATTGTGAAGTAAGCCATTAACATCTTTGTAGTTACATTCTCCTATCTGCCAAAGTTACGGCAATCAAATGAAATACATGTCAAGCAGGGTTTTGAAAAGAGTTCTGCATATCCTCATTTCCTAACATCACTACAGGTCTCTTTTTATCTTATCCTCCTTATCCTTTTGCCCTTTTCCTTCCTTAGCCCAAAAAGGCAAGGCAAAACTTCATTTCTACTTCAGACTATGTAAAAATAATTGTAGTGAATTTCTACAACAATTCACTGCAGTACTCACAATAAAACTCTTGGGATTTTTTTTTTTTTTAAAAGGAATTTTATATAGTCTATTTTTCTTTTATTGTTTTAAGTATTTTTTCCCAAAGCAAGCTTAAAACATTAAAGTATATAAATATATACTAATTGTCTTTTAAATAAAAAAAAATAAATTACACAATTAATGTTAAGAGTTAAGAAGTTAGGCCAATGAAGTTTCTTCTGGATAAGTGCAGTATTCCTGCTGATCCCTCCCAGTTACAGAGGCTGGAAGCTCTCCTCTCCTCTGCTAAGCAAGAGTCCATCTGTCCTCTCCCTACCTCACCTTCTCCTCCTCTTCTGCTCAATGCACACTATGTATGTCAAATGGCTTAATTGGTTAAGTTGGATTAATTCAAGTGCAATCATGTGTAACTATTTAGTTTGGATTTTCCTGCTGCTCCTCACACTGCATGAGACAGAAAAGCTTTTGGGATCATTTTCCCCTACCCTCCCCCACAGTTATACAAGGTGGTGTAGCAAAGCTCTTATGGACAGGCAATAATTTTTCATCCACATTCTAAAACCACAATTACTGCACTGTTTCGAGTATTCATGATGTTCACTTTTATAAGTGCAAACCTTTGAATGAAAATATACACTAACATTCTCTTGAAGTACGTAACATTGAAGTACAGTATGTAAAAAAAATTTAAAAGTTAAAAAGTTTAAAAGCTATTGTGCACGTTACTTCAATTTCAGTATTTATCCAGAGAGGAACAAATTCCATTACTAAAATAAAACCTGCCTGTTTTCTACAGTCAGAATATTACTATTAAAATAAAAATAGAAAAATTATGTTCTATATTTTGATACAAGTGGTTTGTGTAATGAAGCTGATGAAGAAAAAGAACAGTCTTCTGATTAACACTGATAATTGTTCTACAGGAAATGATAAATATTTTCAACACCAAACTTCCTTTTCAAATGAAAAAACAGAGTAAAATTCAGCCCAGATTCCAGAGTCAAGATTTCCACACACACCTGCTCTGCCAGCATTGCTGATCACAACATGAAATTCGGAAGCCGATTTTTTAATTTTAAACCAACCTTCATTTTACTAACCCTCATTTTCAGCACTAACAGCTATTTTATTATACAGCAGAATTATCAGCAAGGGACAGAAAGCCTCATTTCATGTAACCTTATTTTGAAAGTGGAATAAGTATTTATCTTACTATGAAAAACAAGAGGCCACCTTCAGGGACACACACATACGCACTCTTTCTGGTAACATGCTTGCATTAAAACCCACTCTGAATTGTATTCTACTTTAAAAGGATATGGAGTTTTGGTCAAGTTTAAAAGAAGCACTTGAACATCTTGGATAACGATGGATGGGAGATGCAAGCCCACTTTCAGCTACTTTCTTAAATAAAGAAGTGACATACTCAAACTCATTTTTAATATAATTTCAAAGAAAGTGATCCTTTTCCTTTGTAATAATTCATACTGACTTGTATCTAAGCTAGTTTAGACATGTGAACAGAAGACAGACAAAAATGATCAAAGCATTTTGGATCACCTTAGGGTGATCGAAACAGCGCCAGGCTTATTGCTTGACAGGATCATCTAAGGTGATCTAAAGTGAGAAAATGAAATAATCTCTTCAACTCTAGCTTGAATTCAAGCCAATGAGATAACCTAGACTGTTCTATGTTCAGCCTCTGGATGAACAGATTACATCTATTTCAAGTTTTGCTGGTGCAAAACACTGGCAAAGGAGAGAGAAGGGGAAGCCCCCAGAATCTTTATCAAGTAAAAAAAGTCTGATCTCCTAAATGGCTGAAAAGAAGTCACATGTTCTTTAGTCAAGAAACTGTTATTGAATATTTCATTTGTGATTACTGCTCAAGCAGCGTTCTGAACTTTTTACTTTCTTGCCTAAAACTGCAGCAAAGAGTTATTTAAAAGTTCCTTTCACAAATGTTTTCTTTCTTTCACTGCTAAAGAAACCTGATCCCACTAAATGAATTTAAAGAATCATCAACTTTGCTTCTAGAACAATTTCTACCACTTAAGATTCCCAATATTTATCTTCACAGAAACACATTCAATCAGTCTCTCTCCATAAAAGAGTCAGATCTTAGTAGGCCATCTCTTTATGTTCCATCTAATTAAAAACTTGCAGGCAGAGCTCAGGGCTACTGCAGAAACAGTTGCACAGGACGTTTTTAAAAAGGTTTCTTCATACCATAACAGCTATGCTTTTTGAAGGTAGAAAAAAATCTCTTTAGTTTTAAGCTCATGTTCCATGGTACTGGTAACTTCAACTGAGCATCCTCTCTGCCAAGCAATAAGCAGCTGCCTATTCCTTGAACTCAAATCTCCACCTTACTTCCCAATTTATGCCATTACCTATATCAGCTCATACTTACTAAGAAAATATATATATATATCTGAAGGTTATTTATACTTAAATGGTTTGGAACACAGCCTTCTGTTCAAAGGCAAGCCATTCTTGTCCATGATCTTTAAAGGGAGGAGAAACTAGAAAAAGATGGGTTATAAGAGGTCTGACAAACAATTATTACTTTCCTTAAAATATATCCATTATTTCTTCTGTGGAGATACTGCACAATTTCACAGCAGCTGCTGTGTGCAAAATAGTTTGCACAATCTTAAATTGATAGAATTAGCTTAAAAAAAAAGGAAAAAAGACACACAACAATACAGTATCTACTTTAGGAAATCTCAAACTTCAAACAGTAACAGCCCCACAAAAATAGAAAGTGAAATGAAGTGAATGTGCTTAGTTTTTACAAATACAAAACTGTCAAAGACATGAAGGTATAAGATAAATTCCATAATGTTATGCACACTTTGGAACTGCAGCAGTTGTGCTTTTTTTTTTTTTTTTGCTTTTTCCTAAACAACTCATCACATGTGAAAAGAGCAGACAACCCCTTCAAATTTTACACTGAAAAAGAATCAAGTTTTTGTTTCTACCACTTGATGACCTGCTTAAAAGCATCTAAAAGCAAATAATTTTTTCTCAAACTCCTTAAAATCAGTAGTTTCTTCTCAAGAGTGATAAACCATACGTTTCAATGACATATCTGCAGGATGTGTGTGACTTTTTTTTACTGAGAGTTAAACTTATTATATGTGTTTAGATATATTTCACATATACATAAATATTATATATATACACACACAAAATCCAGTACTTTACTGTAGAAAGATTTAGTCATTAACATCTGAATAATCTCTTAGTAACCTGGCTACCTCAGTGTATAAAATCAGTCATCTGAGAGTTTTGTTTAATTCTTTAATCCACTGGTAATATTGTATCTGCTATTTGCTACTTGCAGCACAATTTTCAGAGTCCTCTGAACTACAACATTATCCCACCAACTTTAAGACGAAACTGCTTTGGATGCAGTATAATATTTTACTGTGGTTTTTTATTATTTTCATAAGTACATACCATAAGCTAGAAGTTCCCAAATAAGCAATACTCCTCATCTAGATGAAAAAGTTACTTTAAAAATATTAAGTTAGCAACATAGCTTCGGAATATTTTTATCTGAGACTGGACTAAATATAAAGAGAGACTCTAATTGCCTTATTAGGTCAGGTTACAAATGTGAAAGAAGCTAACTCACATTATCTATCATAATTGCCAGAAGTCCTCCAATAACAGACACGCTCAACAAGACTAAAAATTAATTTCCACATTGTCCCTAGTGATCTAGGCTGTTGTCTCTAACTACAGTCAGTCATGTCACATGTCTTTGTGACATTATTTTGGTAAATGAAATCATGTGGTTAGAAGATCCCCATCCCTCTCCACCCCTAAAAAAAGTCACTTTTGCTTTATTAACAAGGAGGAAAAAAGCTATAAACAGTAATGTAGGGCTCAGAAAGGAAAACCACATCAAGTTTCCCAGCTGTAATGTCAAATGGCACCTTCACTACAGGCAGTACTGCAACTGGTATTATGGAATCCAGACAGACAAAGCTCAACGGAAAGCCAACGTAAATGATTTCTCAGATTATACTGGCAGCAGAAGAGGATCTGCAAGATGGAAGGTCCAGGCCAGGAAGGAAGGAAAATACATGCCAGTCAGCCTCAGCTCAGTCCCTAAGAAGGCTGTGAGCAACCAAAATGAATTTACCAAGTGCAAATCATGTCTGACCAACCCAATCGCTTTCTATGATGAGGTGACTGATGCTGAGGACAAGCAGGGGGGCTTATGTTGTGCACCTTGCCTTTAGCAAGACCTTTAATGCAATATACCACAGTCTCCTTATCACAAAATTGGTGAGGTATGGGCTGGATAAGTAGGTAAGTGAAAAATTGACTGGATTGTGGGATGCAGAGACACATGATCAGTGGTGCAAAGTTCAGTGGGCAGCCAGTAACTAGGTGGGAACCTTCAAGGATTAGTATGGGGGATGGATGCTGTTTAATGTCTTCATTAACAACCTGGGTGATGGGACACAGTGCACACCCAGTAAGTCTGCACAGAATACTGAACTGGGGTGAGCGCTCAATACGCTGGAAGGTAGAGCTACTGTTCAGAGGGATGTCGACAGGCTAGAGAAATGGCTTGACAGGAATCTCATGAAGTTCAACAAAAACAAGCATGCATCTGCGGAATAACCCTGGCCACGATACAGGCTGGGATCCAACTCTCTGGGAAACAGCTCTACAGAAAGGGACCCAGAGGTCCTGGTGGGCAGTAAGGAGAACACGAGTCAGCAGCATGCCCTTGTAGCAAAAGCAGCCAACAGCATTCCACCCAGCAAAAGTGTCACCAGCAAGTCCAGCAAAGTGATCCTTCTCTCTTTGAAGATGCAAGACCACTCCTGGAGTCCTACGTCCAGTTTTGGTCATCCATTACAATACAAATCCATCTGGAAAAGAATGTACAATATCCAATTCCACCACAAGGGGTGTTGTGCCAAAACAAAATACAACCATATACTGAAGCCACATACTGGCTACACTGGCCACCAAGGCAACAGTAGATTTAAGAAGTTTAGTGGTGCTCCCAATTAATATTCTGACCCCCCCCCCTTTATGTGACTGGGAAGCAACACAACTTTTAAAAGTATTAACCCCCTCACCCCCCAGTGCTCACCTTTGTCTTCAAAAATGAAGAAGCAAGAGCAGTAGCCTCCTATACACCTACCACCAACATAATAACAGGCACCTACTGCCTAAACATTGGAATCTGAAGAAACAGCTACCAACATTATATTCACTGATTTTAATACTCGGGGGGTGGGGGGATGTTCTTCTAATTCCAAGCCCTCAATCAGTGCCAGCACCATGAATCTAGCTTCAGTTTGGACTCCTGCTTGCAATGATCACCCCTTCACTGTATCTAATGTCTCTTCTCAAAAATTTACTGATAATTCCCCAACATTTTTTAAAAGTATGTAGTGCTTTTAAACCAGCATCGTAATTAACAAATTACAAAATGAAATGGATGTAAAAATAGAGGAACCTCAAAGATCAGATTATGCACCACAAAGCAGCAGCTTTCAGTAGCCAAATAATAGATCCCAAATTGCAAATACAGTGCAATTTTAAGAAGAAACTTAAATCCACTGACAGAATACTAGCACCTTCCTCTGAAGATTGTGATGTTACTCCACTGTTTCCTTCTTAAGTTTGAACTTGCTGCAGTTCTTTAAGTGCCATAAGTTTCCTCCAGTTACACAATGTAGAAACTGATACAACCAACTATTTCACTACAAATTCCCAGTAGTCTCCGAGAGTACATCTGAACTCCTACGAGGCCAAATTTTACATGAAGCATGCTTACTGGATGAAGACAAAACAACTGTGGAAACACATGTCATACAAAATTATGAAAACCTTTACAAAGCTACAGTAAACCTCAAAACTTCCAGTTCCTTGCAACTGTTTTTTTGGACACAATATCATCCAGTTGCATAAAATAAAGCCAGAGAAAGAGATTAGTTCTGTGCCTCCAGATTATTCAGTAGTCCACAATATCCAAAGAAGACTGCAACTTCTTTAATAAGCAGTTGATGCCTAACTCTTGGCAGAATGGACAACAAAAAAAGCAGCACTTTGAGGGTATGGAAAAATTGCCCTTACTTAAGAGTAGGAAAAAAGTGTTTAAATATTATTGTGTTTTTCCCATAGGATAAATGTAATGGGAGTATTAATAAAAACAATACCCTTCATGTGTTTAATATCCCCTTTCCCAATCCCTCCTTCAGTCCTTATTGCCTGTCTGCTTTATCCACTCACTTCTAAGAGATGTTTGGTTCACCATCCCTTTCGGGAAAGCACGGTTACTCCGTGCATCTCTTTCACAAGTCCTTTTCCTGAATACCATTATTGAGAAAACCATTCTGCCTGCTGCCTCCACAACCCCTAGGAAACTTCACAACTTTTATCCAAGTGATTTGCTACCTAACTATGCTGACTGGCGCTGCAGTGTATAGGTAAGAAGCAAAACCAGATATGCATAAGTAGAGAGAACCCTCCTACAATTTCTTCCAAGACTCTGCTCCATAACCTCTGTCCATCTGGCCTGTGTATGGAAGTCAAGAGCCTGTTGAGTATCCTAGATGGCTCTTTTAGCCTCAAGTAGTCTTCCTCTCCTTCCTCACAAAAAAAACAGGGTCCAGAGTTATAGTGCCAACTACTTCCTGGATATCTCCCATGTGCATATACTACCTCCTGCCCACTGTGACACTGAAGAGGGAAAGCAAGCGTGAACATCTGCAAATAAAGCTTACATAGAGGGACAATTCTATGAACTTTGTGGAACACTTCATTCTCAAACATCAGGGCATGGAATATTTCCAACAAATTTCAAAGAATTGGGGCAGGGCGGAGCGGGGGGAGGAAATGACACAAATGGTGCATCAACTCTTGCCACTAATACTTCTATAGACTGAAACTAATTATAGACGAAACTAATTAAGTCATATGAATATCCAGGTCTCAGGGCAAGTTTACAGAAGACATCTAAAAACCTCAATCATTGCCGCTTGCTTAAGAACATCAAGAACAAAAAAGAAACCTAACCGAAGTGGAGCTAACCAACCTTACTCGTAACTTTTTCTGGAGGCAGAGAAGTCACAGAAGGAATGATGACATTCCCTGTTTTCGAAAGGACAGGAATTATTTTGGATATTGAGTCACCTTAGATCTAAACAGAAGGAAATACAGGAAAGCACTATGCACCTCCCTCACACCGGACCATGCAGCTGTTGATAGGGCAACTTCTCCTATGTTCCCACCCTCTCCAGAAGACTGGGTCACCAAGACGAACAATTCCTCAGGCAGCTGCTGCTTAACTGCTAGACCTGATACAACAAGCAGTGTCCCACCAGCTTGTGTCTGGTGGGAGGGAGAAAACCTCTTTAGTATCAGCTGAAACTACATCCAGTTAAGTCAAACATGATATTGCATTCTTAATGTCTTAAATTCCTTTATGCATGCAGGATATCTGAAGAAAAATATATGGCCAACCCAGTGACAAAAAAAGATAAATATATAAGGAAGAAAGAGGAAGGAAACACATGAGAGGAATAAGTAATAAACAAAAGAAGAACCACACAGACAGCAAGGTGGAAGCATTCATAGACTAACTCAGGTACACTATTCCACACAGAAGCAACACAATTACTTTTATCATCGGAAAACAGAAAAATGGTTTGCATAATGCATAAAAAAAAAGAGAATAAGAGAAATAACAGTTATGGGCAAATCTCTAGAAATCCAGGGAGAAAAATTAAGAAGAATGCAAGCATAATGTTATATTGAAATTATTAAAACAGAAAAATAATTTAAAACAGAAAACAAAAGAAGAGAGGGTATCAGTAAAATAAAGCACAAATAAAAGAAACAGTAATGGGCAACAGAGGAACATCATTAATTGGAGAATTCAATAAAGGAAAATACCAAATAAAGTAATTTAAGAGCTTAGAAACATTCATAGAACATTAAAGTTTGCCTTTGGTCTCATTATTGCTAACTTGTAATCTCAAGAATTTTTTAAGAGGCTGTAGTAGGGCAACTGCCAACTGAAAGACACAAGACCAATACTATTTAAAGTCCAGACCTTAAAATCAACATAAAGAAATAAATAAAACTTATGTCAAAGTTTTAGTCACATGTGCAAGTCAAATTAACACAAGCATGAAGCACAAAAGGGAGAATGCAGTATATAGTTGTAAGACCATAAAGCAAGGTGCTAGTACTAAATGCTTGTACACACAAAGCAAGAGTAAATTATGTTTGACACAACTACTGCAGATTACTCAATTTAGAAAAAAAAATTGTCTATGAAAAGGAAAACTGTGGTAAGAGTGAAAATTGCATATAAAACCTTGTTCTCCTAGCCTAGCACTGTAAAGAAATATTTTCTTATCAAAACAATGAAAATTATATTCACACAAAACAATGTTTTCCACGAGAACTTTGAAATTATATATATCAGCAATAAATTAACCATAAGTAATTCCCATTTCATTATATGTACCATCAGATTAAATCTGTAATTGAGACATTAAATTGCAAGGTTTAGGATTTTCACAGTATACGATTTTACTTTAAAAAGTTAATGAAATTTCCCTTTGTTAGCATTGTGATCAGAAATACTAATTTGAGTATATAAACCACAAAAAAAAGTATTTTTCCTTCCACATATGTTAAAAGAAGTTAAATGCCTCAATCGAACATAGGTTTCATTAAAAATTGAGATATCTATCATTAACAAATACACCAAGATATATCGGGGGGGGGACGGGGGGGGGGGGGCGACACCAAACACTCAGCATAGCATTTTAGGAAGGAAAAAAAAAAAAAAATATATATATATATACACACACACACAGATGCCCTTCAGTGGATAAGGAATACATATCATTATTTCTGATCCTCTTATTTTCAAGACATCACAAAAATCATTACATATGCTTCAGAAAGGTAAGATGATACAATGATATCAAATACTACAACATTTGGGAAAACTGAAAACAAACATAGTTTTGAGTTATTATAAAGCACATGGAATGCAAAGGTTTAAGTGAAGAGGTGCCAGGCCTCACAGGGAAGAAAGGTCCCAAGACCAATCAGGGACATCCCTCCTCAGTCTGCAGCAGCAGTTGTTAGAACAGCAGCACGGCAAAGAGCAAGGCTTCATCACACCTCCAAGTCAAACAGTTCCAAGATCATTCCGACTATCAGCAAAACTTTAAAGCAATCACTCTTTTTCTACAGTTACACAGACTGAATACTTATTTCCTAAAGCATATACACCACCAGATTTTTAACTCATCCACACAGTCTGGAATGCCAAATGCTGAAAACAGGATGACTGGGAACGTCCGGCATGTTCTTTCCCATTGCTTTCAGTACCAATTAAGAGCTATGAGAGAAATTATCCCAAGTCTGAGGCTGTGTTTCATAATCAGTCAGTTAGCTGTGGCAAGAATTTTGCGATGAACTTCTAGAGTATTTTCTACTTGGCCTTGTCTGACAGCACCGACAGGAAGAGTGGAAATGCAGAGCATCCTACAGGATATGTAGCAATTCAAACTTCCTGCTCAAGTTTGTTCCCTTACATCACAAGGGATAGCCTAACCTACACTGCCTCAGAGGCACCAGCAGAAGTGTTGAGTACAGTTATATCTTAGAATTGCAAAAATATACTAGAGAACAGGAATACGTGATCTTAAAAAAGTGGTATTTATGAAACAATAGCATTCTGACACAAACAGATTTCATTAAAATAGAACTGGGATCACCCTGTTCTTCCCAGAAGCAAGGGATTAAGGGAAGAAAGGCAGAGGAACAGACATAAAAAATAAAAATCAAAAATCACACTGTAAGAACAGCACAGCTACATTTAAGCATAATTCTTCAAATTAAGCCCCCAAATTAATGAACGTTCTTGGAAAGAAAATGTGTGAAGCTCATCTTCCTACCCAAAACTCCAACTGCAATGGGACACTGAATGAAGCATTTCAGACATCAATGTTATAGACAACAGGCACCTGTGACCTTTTAATTAGGCCATATTACTCCTCACTTGAATTAACACAGCACTATTTCTACCTGTGAAATAAAAAACAGTTCTTGATATTTAGTATTTCTGATTATCAAAAATTCTTCAAACCAAGTCAAGGCACAGAAAGGACATCATACAGGCCATTCGATGTAGGAAGGGACTTAATGGAAAATAAGCAGCAATGATGAGTTTATCTCCTTCTCCTGCTGGCAACTGGTGGACCAACTAACTATGAGGTTCAAATCAAATTGGTCTTGTGCTTACTGTCTGAGAAAATATGCAAAGCAGCAGGACTGAAGAAGTTTAAGGGGCACTGGTGAAATAGCTTCAAAATAAACTACTGAACCACTATGGTCAAATTCTGTATTCTGTCCAGGGAAATCCCTGGATTTTCAGAGAATTCGACTTGAACAAAACCAGTTAAAATTTTGTGGGGCTTTTTAAATGTTTGTATTTTAACATTGACATTTTACAAGAATAAATTTGACTCATGCTGTTTTACCTGCAACACTGAGATCACATCCCCTTCCATATAGAAAACAGGATGCCAACAGACACTGTAACTTCTTCAGAAATCCACCGCCCCTCTCTGAGGATTTTACAGCTACTTCTGCTTCAGAGCAAGAATAACATCTTTAACAGGTATTCCCAAACTCTGAGAGGGTAGGAACTGACCTCTTTTCCAAAAGAAATGGCAGTTATAAAAGCCATCCCCTAGCTGAACATACCTACCATCTATGCTTACTCACATTAAAAATAAATGCCCATTTCACATCATACCTACGTGGTCATCGTTTTAAGGTTTAATACTATAGAAATTATGTAAACAAGGTTAGAGTGCTCTTGTTAAAATATTTCAATATGTTTATATCATTAAATAATGCCTCATTTTTTCAATTCAGAAATCGGACATTACGGGGGCGGGGGGACACAGGGACAATGGGGGGACAGGACAGAACAAGCAATTAAGCCCAAGATCACAATGCCTTGTACTTCTTGAAGTTTCTCTCTTGTATAACTGGAAGTGCCAATTGCAATTGATTTTTCTGTTATTCCAGCCTCAGTACTCTCAGCCAAGCAACGGTGAAAAGTGCTAATGGGATTTCAAAATATTAATTCTTTAAGTGTTGCCAATAACTTACATTCAACGCGAATGGTTTCTTGTTTCTAATAATAGCAACTCTTCTAATGCTAGTTCAAAGGAAAACATGCTTTGTCATCTTTGTAAGGGTGGGGAGAAAGGGACAAACATATTTAAAACAGAGATAATTCCCTAGAGTGCAACCAGACAGAGGAAATCGTCATTTGGAGCTCCTTCAGCTGTCTAACCAGACAAGCTATTATTATTTTTATTGAACTAAGGAACTTTACACTTTTCCTCTTCCGCACTGTTTTGGGGAATGGTCCAGACTGACATTTTAGAGCTGTTGCAGAAATCTACATTCAGTCTCAGCAGTTTAGGCCCAACTGTACACCCTAAGAATAGTCCTGAGCGTTTAGACACTATCTTTTACTAACAGCCAACAAAATATTTAAAAACAAAACACTAGGAACAGATGACATCCATTCTTTGTAAAAGGTTAATTTTCCTAATTTTACCATTCCTCACATAATTTTAACTGACACTCCACAGAATATGGAGTTATTAAAAGAGCTGTCATAGCAACAATTAGGGACGCAGAGCAGACCAGCAACAGGGTAGCCTTCGTTTACAGAATATATTGAAGAAGAGAGGCTTTTCACCTCCAGAGGGGCTCCAACTGATGCTCTAGCTACAGCTCATCTGCCAAAACATTGTCACCAAGGCAAAGCCCCAGCATACAAGTTTCACAAAAGGACAGAAAACTAATTTCTTTCCACACCCTGCTAATTGTCTACACATTTGAAGCTCTCTCTACCAGCAAAACATAGTTTAGTCACATGAAGCATCAGAGCAACCTTCCACACCCATGTATCAAGGAACAGAAAAAATTAACAAGGCTATAATGTATCAAGCAGTTAACTGTGTTCTGCATCTTTCAGAACTGGACTAACATGTACACTACAATCTGCTGCTGTTTCACTAAGACTAATTCATTATTATTATAAAGCAAATTAAGCTGCTGAGTCAACCTTTATACTTAAAACCAAGGCTAATTTGCCTGGTTTTGCTCAAAAACAGTTTTCAATGGTTAGCAGCTATCAAAGTTTAACAAAAAAGTTTGTTAAACATCTCTTATAAATAAAAAGTAGATTGTTTAATGGAAAGGAAATATTACATGTAGTTCATGAACTATCTTGACCAGCTGCAGTAACAAGAAACACCAATGTGTCAGAGCTGATTTTGTATGGCTCATTTTTAGTTGTGGACAAGAAAAAAAAAGTTTTTCTACTTTGTCAAATTTCAAAAATCTTGTCAATCATCATCAGTACTGCAACAAAAGTAGTCTTGCTAAGCTGAGAATTACTTTGTCAAAAATTTAGCTGCTAATAAATTCAAAGGAAGTCCTCACTAAGCATCTCAAAGCAGTTTAATGAGCAACTGGAGGGAAAAAAATTGGAAAAAGAAATATACTCCTCACTTTTTCTGAAGTGCCTTCTTTAGGGGCAACACAGGCTGCAAATGCAGACAGCACAGGCCATCAATTTGAAAGACATTCTAAAACTTCTTGTAAACTAAGTCCCATCGAAATCCTATTTCATGTTTGCTCCTATCAGAGCTTAAGACACTATTGACGAGCAAGAGCCAGAGTTGTAAAACACCATCCACGTCGCTGTAGTCAGGGCAGTACAGCTGCTACCACATGAGAGGCAAGAATGGTGAAGACAGTTGCCTAAAAACACAGGAGACAGACCATTGCAACTTGTCCCTGTCATGGCCTAATCAGACAAAAAAGTGCTGAAACAGCAAAGTTGCATGGAAACAGGCTACACTGGGTCTTGAAAAGCAAAGGAGACATCTGATGAACAAGAAAAGGGGAAGAAGTGAGAAGACACAGAAAGGCCAACCCAACAGACTAGGGAAATGATCACTGCAGCAGGACTCAACGCATGCAGACAGAATGTATTCAACGTGACTGCAGAAATAAGTTCTGATGGCCAAGATGATGAAGAATCGGGGAACAGTGTTTGCTAAGTAGGTAAATAAGTATATGTGCTTGGCATCCAATGACATGATTTCTGATGCAACTAAAATAAGACGACCTGCAGTAAGGGCCAAATAAAAAACACACCCAGTATTTTTTCCTGACAGGAAGTATGATCTTCCCTTGAAATTACTGATTAGAAGGTCCTAATCCTAACTGCATCCACACAAAACTGGACTGAATCTGCTGGGGTCTGCATATGTGGATATAGTCAATGGATGTAGGAAACTGATCTTGAGAAACTAAGTTATGTTTTAACTGCATGATAACAATACATGTAGAACCAGATTCTACCTTTCCTTCATGCTTAAAATATATTTAAGAATAATATTGTCTACATTGTTAAATTATAAAACTAACAGTTATAGTGGGAGGAATATTTCTAAATTTTTAATGGATAAAAAAAAAGACCGTGATCTTGGCCATTCTAGACAGTAGCAAACTACACAAGTCAGCAATGTCTAACAAATTTTTTTATCTCATTTCACTACATGTTCTCAAATAAAATAGTTACTTCGAGAGAGGGAAAAAAACCAACAGACTTCCTGGCTGTCCAGTGTTCCACCTCCTCAAAGTTATTAAGATAAATTTAGGCAGCCTACAGACATGTGCAATTTTCACTATTGCCCTACTCTAGTATCCGTCTAGCATACATTCCACCTCAATGTTCACATATTTTAGAAAGAAAAAAAAAAAGGAGAGAGATATTTAGGTGTTTATAGAGTAGTATACATGTATCAGTAGGCTTGAAGCATTCTGCATCTTCCTGCAAAGTGTGGAAAGGGTTTATGGGTGTGACTGCATACAGTTTTCACAAGGTGTTTTAGCTCCCAAGTCACCATTAGAACACCTAAAAAAAACACGCCATGAAGGACTCCTTCCAGTTCACATATCAGGTAGGTCCTCTGACAGCCAAGAGCTGTCTCATTGTTTGAAAAACTCCCCACAACTGCTTTTCAGGCAGGCAAGAAAAGCCTGCAACTTTGCTAGAGTCCCCCCAAAAATTTAAAAAGTCATCTCCTTGGCAGAGACCAAGCCTGGAATACTTCACCCTGAAGCATCTTATATACAAATATTTTATACACAGGAACTACAAGTAAAGGACATCAGAATCCAGTCCTCCAGACACCAAGGCTAAGTATCATTACTGGTCATCACACACATAAGCACCAAGTTCTACCTCAAAAAGCCAACAGAGCAAGTGTGATCCATGCTGCTACACCAGTGCTAATAGAAAAAAAAATTCAATTTCATGACAATAAAGTGTCTTGGATAGGCATACACAGCTATCATCAAACAGAAAAAACAGTCCGGTATGAGGCACTGACTCAGAACGTTCTACCCCACCCTTGAAATAATCTAAATTAGTATGGTTAATGCTTATGTATCATACTCACCAACACTACTTAATGCAGATTATTAACCCTGACCACCCACCGCATACCCTTCATGGAAAAATAGGTCATGTATTTTTACAGGTTTAACTCACTTAGCAAATTTTACCCTCCCGGTGAAATCTGAGAGCTCATGGCACTACAGAACCACTTTCCTAATGCCCTGAAACTTCGAACTGATGCAAACTGAAAGCTTCAGGATACTTTTTTAGCTCTCATTCAGGAAAGCAAAGCTAAATTTCTCAGGTGTCAGAAAGCAAGCCTTCACCCTTCAAGATTTAAGACAAACCAGTTTTGGACAAATAACCTTCACTGCAGGATAAAACGACAAATTATAAGACACAGGTAACACACTCATCATGTTGGAGGAGTATCTGTATGCCAGACACCTTGCTGACACATTAAAAATAGAAAATCAATCGGTCTTTGCAGAGAAAACCGAGTATGGGGAGAGTCTCGTTCCCAGCAACTCGAAAACCAACACCCCCAGACTGCCCCTCTGAGAGCACCTTCGGACACAGTAGCCATTTCTAGCCCACGCTGATCCTCAAATACCTGCTGGGCTCACAGCTTGGCTGCTCAGCTGCTTTGGGACAGAAACTCCCTACCAGGGAGAGGGAAACCGAGGCAGCCAACTTCTACCAATTACCTACAACCACAAACTCCTGCAACAGCAAAACTGTTGGCTTTAAGCCGTTTAAGAAGAAAGCAAACACGCAGCCTTTACGAAGCTACCGCAGAGGTGGAGGCCAGAGGAGCTGAAGTCGGATCCGGCGTCGGGGGCCCGGGCGGAGACATCTCTCCGGCGAGGCCTAGGGCCGAGGCAGGCCCCCTCCTCACCAGGTGTGCTCCTCCAGAAACAGGGCCCGCCGCGGAGGGGCGGCCCCGCGGCCCCCCGCCGGGCGGGAAAGCCCAGCCGCCGGCGGATCGCGGGGGAGGGCGGGCCCGCCCCGACCGGCTGCCGGCTGCCGCACGGAGCGGGCACGGCGGGCCGCGCTCCGCCGCGGCGCTGGAGCGTCCCCCTCCCGTCCCGCCCTGCCGGCCCCCGACGGGCGAACAGCGCCCGGCCGGGGGGAGGGAGGGCTGATAAGAGGGGCCCGGCGCTGCCCTGGGCGGGCTGGCCGGCGCCTCTGCCCTCCCCGGCCAAGGGGGAGGCTGCCCGCTACCGAGGCGGCTCGGAGGCCCCGGCGAGGGCAGAGCCTCCCCTCGGCCGCGGCGCGCAGCTGCCCGCTCGGGCGGACGGAAAGCCGCTCCCTCCCTTCCCGCACCCCGCCGGCCGCGGCGGGGCTCTTACCTCTGCTAACATTATTAACCCCGCTGCGCTGCGGCGCCTCTAGCCCCGCAGCATGGCGAAGCCTCGCGGCCGCGCGGAAAGCTCCCCCTCGCCCTGCGGGGAGGCGAGGCGAGGCGAGCGCCGCCAGAGCCCTGCCGCCTCCCTCAGCGGCCGCCCGCCGCCCCCAGCCCCGCAGCCGCCCTCGCAGCTGGGTCCGGAGAGGCCGCCATCTTGAGAAAGCTACGTGCACCGCCGCCGCCGCTCCCCGCCCGGCGCGCCAGCCCATTGGGGCTGCGGGACGCGGGGCCGCCCCTGCCGGGGCCGGCTCACTCCCCGCCCCGCCCCGCCCCGCCCGCCGCGGCCCGGCCCGGCCCGGCCCGGCCCGGCCCGCCGTTCCGCCAGTCCGCGCCCCTGCCTGCCTGGGCCGGGGGGATCGTGACCAGCACGGGCGGCCCTCTGTCAGGGTCCGGCCCCAGAGCTGCGCTGTGGCGGGCGGGAAGGCGCCGAGGCCCCGCGGTCTGGTAAATCCGGGGGCCGGGTATGGCTCGGCGGGTCGGTGCCGGAGCCGGAGTCCGTCCCGCGGTGCAGCGGCCCTGAAAGGGAGAAGTTGAGCGCAGCAGAATTTGAAACGCTGTTGTCAAAGCAGCTCTGCTGTGGGCTTTGGTTTGGGTTTTGTTTGTGGGGTTTTTTTCCCCTGCCTCACTCGAGACTGCTTTGTTTCTGAGCTCTTCGGTGTCAGGCAGCTGTTCTGAGGACGCTAACTGAAGTATTTTTTTTACATTTCTGACCAAGCAGCACGCCTCTCATCCACCAGTAACGTATGCATCACTGCATGTGTTTCCCTCCTCTAGATGTTAAGAAAGAGACATCTCTAAGTCTGCTACCTACAGTGTTCTTGCGTAGTGGCGTAAATTGTGGAACCGAAACATCTCGGAACCCGAGCGGTGTCTGCGCCAGACCAGCGAGCCCTGCTCATGAGGCGATGTACCCCACAGCTCAGTATTTGAATACACAGGTTCCTGTCTGAAACTTGTTGCTCTTCTTTTAAACACTGTTCTGTGGGGTTTTGTTTGCTTGCTTGTTTTTTAACTAGGCTTTAAAGTTACAAAGTTAACTTCAGGTGCATTGGGAGAGTAGAAACAAGATGGGATTCTTTTCTGCATTGCAAATAACGGACAATGCACACCAAAGACGTAGTAATGGTTAGCAGTGAAGATGGAGGATAAGCAACACTACTCTTATAACATGAAGAAAAACAGCCTTCTTCAATTACGGTATTTTTTCTCCCCGACTAAAAGCAAAGTCCCTTTTCTTGCAGAGGTGCAAAGGGTTAGGGTGTTAGGCAGCCCTTAAGGCTGGTAGGTTTTATGAAACTTCTCTAATTTTCCCAGGGATTGTCAAATATTTAGTACTCCAAGGTTGCCCACTTCTTAGTTTTCTTTGTGAGTATTACGGAGTTTCAGTTTTACTCATAGAACTGTTTTTCCCCTGTCAGAGACCCAGCTGTTAGTCATGTGGATTGCCCTTTCAAAAAGGCAGACCCTCAATATTCATAATAATTTATCTGACTTTTCTAAATATTCCAAAATATTAGCTTTTTAAAGTATCTAGTAAGCTTTGTACTTCTGAGTCTGTATTTTTCAATGCTTCGTGTTAGCATTCCTTTTTCCTCCAAGCTGATCCCTCAGAGAAAATCCAAATCTCACAGCACACACAACTCTATTTTAAACAATAGGTTTAACAATAACAGAACCATGCAGTGGTCTAGCACATGGTATTTCACCATCTTGATAAATTAAAAATTGTTCAAAAACATTGAGCAAGGGGAGTTGTGAAATACCAATTCCATTGTATCACTTTGGTCCCCTAACATTTATTTACAGCATTCTGTAGATGCTTATTTGGAAGACAGTCATATATATACACAGCTGTGGTTCTCTGTTCGTGGCTTTCATCACACTTCAGTTCAGGCAAATAATGCCCTGTGCTCAGGTCTGTGGTAGAGGAAACCCTGAGGGACCCATAATATAGCAGGGTGCTCAGTAAATCGTCAGTTGTGTAATTATGCAATAACATCAACACATACTTAGCTAGGTAGAAAACAGAATCAAAATACTTAAAACACCTACTGTTTGCCATGTCACTTAGTCATAAATACATTCTCTGGGCAAGACACAGTATCACGCACTGATAAGATAAATTACCCAGCTTATAAAATGTAAGGGATAAACAGGAGGTAAAAGTCTCATGATATTTATGAATACATATAAATGATAGTAGTTGAAGCAAGATGGTCTAGCAAAAGAAACTGTCTTTTGGCACCGTATTTCTTTACCTTGTATGTTTAGACACATCAGGTAAGGTTTTCAAAAGAAGTAATCACGTTTGAAAACTTATTGCAAAACTATATATATCCTAAGCGTGCTAGATGTAAAAGAAGAGCAAATCTTATGCAAATCTCACAGCAAGATGAAGTCACAATTAATACTTTGTACTTGAATTTGAATTTGCCCTTACTTCTGCTTGGGATTTGGCAGCCTAACAGCATACCAGTCAGGGAAGCAAATTCCATTCTTGTACAGCAGGAATAAACCCACCAATACTTCTACTGAATACTATTCTCTGATTTTACACCTGTCAGCATAGCCTTAATATTGTCGCAAAATAGTTATTAATGTTGTAATCCATTGTTCTAATTTTTGGTTAATACGATTTCAACTTAAAAGGGAAAGGTAGTATAATTGCAACAGCAGGAATGAGGCTGTGAGGAAGGACTGAACCACACGGAAGTAGACTCAAGGCAGAAGAGGGGGCAGCATTGTAAAGAAGAGGTAAGAAGAGGCAGCAGCTTGGAAAGCGCATGATATGAGGTGCTTCTTGAAAAACTAGTCTGCTGGGAATAGCACAAAAGAGGAAGAGAAAGCTGCCCATCACTGAGGAATTAAACAGTTAATGTTACCTGTTCCCGTTCTTGGAATAAACTGAAAAATTGTAGGTACAAATTCTTTTTTTTTTTTTCTGGGGAGAAGGGTGTTTCTAAATTAGTATGAGCAGGTCTGGAAACCAGGCTTTCAACTGTGATCAAAAGGATTACCAATGGTAGGCCAGAAGCACTTGAACACGTATTTGTTTCCCTGAGCCCATCTTCAAGTGATAGTAACGCTATTAGACTTGATGAGTCATCCATGAGACAGTCATATTCCTTACATTTTATCCTGGTGCATTCATTACACATACAGCTTGGGAATGGCGGTGCAACGAGCTAGCGTACTTAACGGAAGCAGTGCAGCCACATTAGCACCGTGCTCATGAGGCAGAGCAGCACGCTTGTTATTTTCTTATCACTTCCACAAATCCACAAGCACTCTGCAAAGAACTGTTAGGGCAAGTATGTATGTCTGTAATCAAATGCAAACTTGGCAGAAAGTTTTTGCACCCAGTCCTTAAAACACTCAGAGAATTTGCTTATAGGCCTAGACAAATGCTTAATTCAACCAGAAGTAGTACCTTAATGCTGATGGCTGTAAATACCTTCATATTTATAAGACTAATTTATATAGTTATAGACTATATAGACTTATAAGACATATTTATAAGACTCCTACCTGTTGCCAAACATGTTGGTGTTCTTTGCATTTATTACAGTTTTCACTGACTACTAGCAAAGTAAGTTGTCTGATGGTCTGGATCCACATTTTGAAATCCCACTGCAGACACTGGAAGCTGTGGGGGGTATCTACTGAAGTTATGGATGAATGCAGCATTAAAATCTGAAACAGAGCAGGAGGAGATAGGGGTAGCACCAGCAGGTTCTCCATCTAAGACTTTATAAAGTTTTTTGTAAAGTGAAGTATAGTGAGTGCACCAATTTAAAAGACAGGCTCAGAGAGAAAAATATAGGTGTGAGAGGGCAGACACAGCACACGCGGAAGGGGAATAGGCAAGATTTAGCAATTAAAAAGCAACTGTGCCAACTTGCAGCGAAGCACAAAAGAGAGCAAATTATTTTCCAGCCCTGAAAGGAGCTCAGTCCCACAACCTAAATGACTGTTAGCTCACCAGCTATGAAAAATGAAATCAGTGACCTAACTGCCATTAAGATAACCTCTGAAGCAGCAGGAACCTGCATTCAGAGAGCAAAAGGATGTGTTCTCTTGGCATATACAAGAAGACAAGTGATGACTAAGGAAAGGGGAAACTACAAACAGGGTTGGGGGAGGGACAGACTGAACGAACAACAGACTGATTTTGCTTTAGTAAGCAGTTTCATTAGAATGGCTACGAGACTGTTTCTAACTTCATCAGCAAGCCTGAACTTTTGTACCTTTCTGTACAGTCTAGAAAAGATCTTTTACAGAATTATTTCTGTATACTATAAATTAGCTCTGACTGTCCATAACCAGCTGACATAAACCAAAGTTTGGCTTCTGTTCTCTTGTTTAAGTTGTTCATAGCTCAAGCTGGCAGTTTGCTTAGGGTTGTTTAGTTTGGGATTCATTTTTTTAGGGGGAAGAAGGTGAGGTGGAGGAGCTCTGAAGAACTTGTAGTCATTAAATGTTTCAAGTGTTAAGTCTTACTGTTTAAAAGCAATTCTCTATAGTTGCATTCCATTACATTTCAAGTAAGATCAGATGGCCCCAAAATTCTACATAGCAACATGATTGAAAGGGAAACTCAGAGCATCTTTTATGTGTGAAATTTGAATATTCTGTTATTTCAGGATGCTGCCTATTCTAAGCTCTTTGGTCTGAGCTGCCTGATCAGAAGTTTTCCTTCTGATCAGGATCACAACTCTATAATTTCCAGTTAAAGATCTCATTCACTTTCTGCTTTCTCAGCATTCACCTGAGATGCAGCACAGAGAGAAAATGCAGGGGTGTATGTGAAGGGGCCACTCAAGACAATATGATGTGAATGTTGGGCATTAGATAATTACTGAAGAATTATCAGATTAAATTCCTGCTTCATACTTTGCAATAAGGATGCAATAGCTGCCCAGTGTTCATATTCTCAGAATTGTTTATTGGAGGCTGAAATTTCTTTTAAAGCTTTTGCCAGCTTACATGTCTTCACTGTAGTGAACCTTCTGCTATTCAAACAGCTGTCTCCAGCTAGGACAGACACTGTTTGCCTTAGCAGCTTAATCCTAGTTGTCTAAGCAAGTATTAGAATAAAGATAAACTATATTTCTTAATACAAAGGAAACTCTCCCAAAATTGGTGTCTCTCTCAGAAGTCTATAATGCCATGACTAGAGTCATCTCAGAATTGTAACATAGGTGTTAGTCATCAGCTCCTTAGCTTCTGGTCATGGATTTTCTGTGAAAATAATGCACACAAGCAGAAGGCTTCCTATGCTATTTGCACACTGCTGCTACAGAGGGCAGCAAGATAGGATACAAAACTGTTTAGAAAAATCACCTTCATCCTTAAAATTCCTTTGGACACAACCAATGCAGTTCTTGATCTTTGAAGATAAAACTGTTAAATAGAATTTTTATTCTACAGTATGGTAAATGATCCCATTCCCTCCTTTCAAGTGGGTCAGGAGTCATGAGAACATATCTGTGGTTTGAAGATATTTCTGTTGCTCTTCAGAGTACTTGCTGTTACCTATGCTTGACATGATGACAGCAACTACCTGTTGCAAAAGGGTTTGGATGGTTTCTCTTCTGAGATTTGAACTCCTGAATGTGTCTGGCAGGTAGATCAGCCTAAGTGACGGGTCCACAGGTCTGAAAAGTACCTCCTTTTGGTATCTTCTTGAGCATACATACGGCCATTTTTAGAACACATTGCAAACAATTTGTGTACATGGGTTTTAGTTTTGTTTGGTGATGGAGATCTGGTAGACTCAGTTTACTTTTCTGGTAAGAAGAATTTGTTTGCGTCATTATATTGTGGTTATCCTTCCAGGCATTAGGTGTATGTCATGAGCAGATGAAGTTTGGGCCTGAATTTTCAGGTTACATACTGCTTTAATAGTGATTACAGTGATACTGACACTGTGATAAAGTGTTACAGTGATACTGAACTTTGCCAGTGAATTAAGACCAAAATGAAGATATTCAATGGCATGGAGAACACAAAATGGGTTATATCTAAAACACTGTGGTAGAAAATACCCGCTTAATAAGACTGACAGCTAGCAAAAGACAGACAAGTAGGAAGCAAAGCTATTCACTATGCATTAAAAAATTTAGCTTCATTTACCATATTTGTATTCTGCAAAATTGGTATCAGTGGTGTCCTCTTCACATAAACCCATATGAAGATATCCTGAAAAGTCTGAGAAATCTGACTAACTGTACTGCAGATAACAAATGATATGAGAGGTTCTTTAGTTAGGAAATAAATTTAAAAACCAAAAGCTGAACAGAGGGGAATTATAAGTGATTCTAAAACTTTTTCCTTTTTTTTTTTCAAGTGATGTTTTCCACTGAGTCCTAAATGCCTAATCCATAATAAAAAATTTTCTAAGACAGTTAATCTGCTGATGGGGAGGGGAGCGCAGAATGAGAAGAATGGAATAGCTAAGAGTAAAATAAATATTCTGTCTGCAGTATCAGCAGCCCCAGGTCTTCAGAGCCATTAGCCAAACTCTAAGAATCATGACATTGGAAATGAAAGTTGTTTACATTTTCCCTGTTTCCTGAACCTCTAAGAAGCAGTCAAGTCATATGTTCAGGCTTTGCAATCAGAAAGGCTACAAACTCTTTTTAAAGCTTATTTCTTCTTGCATTGAATGACGTGGCTCCACAAACTTTAAGAAGGAAGCTAAATATTGTAAGTTATAATAAATTTGTGAGAACACTGGAGGGCTTATTACACTTTTCTCCCATTGGGCATCACTGATGTTTGCGTCTTCTCTCCAGGTGAAGAGTATTGTATTGCACTCAGAGCTAAAGCTCTCACTGCTTAGACCTTCGAGGTCACTTTGCAGACTGGCTTCATTCTTCTGGTCCTTTGTTTTGCTGCCCACTTACAGCAATTTGTTCATAACAAAGACTGATGCAAAAAACCTCTACAAAACCTCTACAAAATGTAGAGACTTAATTTAATCATTGAAAAGAGCCACAGGAAATCCAAACTCCTGAAATGAAATGCTGCTTGTAATGCATTAGGAAGAGGACAATACAGAGTACAACAATCATTGCTTATTTGAATGGCAGCGTTTCCCCTGGTTTTGTTAAAAACAGACCCAGAATACTCTCCTCTATGTACTTTACAACACAAGTCAGTTGCTGCTTCCCTGAAGGAGGGCTAAAAAATGGTCCTATGTCAACTCCAAATTGTTTTTCATGTATTACAAGGACTACCAGGTCCCTCCTTCACCAGAAAAACCTGTTCCTCAGGCACTCCTCTTCCTCATAGTTAGACGCATAGTCAGAAAGGCCATTATGAAGAATCTTTAACTGGATACATTTTATATACAAAATGTGTCCTTGACTAAAGATTTGATACCTCTGAATGTTTCTATGGTTTGTTTGGTTTATCTTTGAGATTCTGGTTTTCCCCTCAAGTTTTTCACAAGATTTTTTTTTAATGTTACTTTTTGGAAAAAAATATTCTTTCTGATTGTAACAGTTCCTCTACAAGGTAGGAGACTTTCTGCAAGACCACTGCGAGCCATTTAGGATTAAATTAAGGATCATTGCACTCTTAACTTCAACTCCTACTCACATGTTGCCAGTACTCTCCTTTCCCTTAACACACAATAGCGTCTCATATATCAACCTGAGCTACCTAGACAGGGAGGTGTGAGATGGAGCCCAGCTTTCCTGTGTGGGTTCTTCCTTCACTTTATCAGGAGGACTAATTGCCACTTGTCCTTTCTCATAATTTACATCCAGTTCCAGAAAGACAGACAGGTTTCTCCACAGTTTATTGTGAAAGAATTGGAACAATGTACGCCACTGCTGCCGACGTGAGGACATCAGCAATACACCTAGGGTCATGAAGGATTAGTAAAGGCATAATCTTAGATAGGCTTTTGCAGAGTGACTCACACACCTGAGTATTAATCCTTGCAGAAAAGGCATATCCTAAAGCAGGATGTTGAAATTCTCCATATTGAATCCCATAATTTCCTGATAATTCCCATTCTCTCTTGAAATAGTTCCTCTGGAAATGCCTGCTGGAAAAAGGATTTGTGAGCCTGAAATGCATATTTTGTCTTTCCCTTCCTCCTTGATGTCAGTGGGTTTAACAAAGGGTATTGCTTTTTCTTCAGGCTGAGCACATAGTACTTCAGGTTTATTTATCCCTCATATTACAAGCAGTATAGATGCTGCAGTCAGATTATATCCTCACATTAAACCAACAATACAATCACATAGATTTTATTTAGAAACACTGAATATTAACATCACTTGACCCAGACTACTCTGGAGTCAAAGTTGAGATTGCAAAGTAACAGACTAAGCTAAATTCTCTTAAACAGCTATGCACAGGTGTCTGCAATGCAGTTTTGAGTTGAAATTCAGATCTGCTTAGTCATCATACTGATAAAAGATTTTGGATTTATGCAGATCGATTACAACCTTTTATAAACCTGTTCTTCCTAGATTCCCACAAGGATCACCATTTCACTTTTGAGATATGAAATAACTGCCAGAAAAAGCCTGATTTACTCCAAACTCAGCAGTGCTTTGGAGGTGAAAAAGGACAGGAGAAAAGAAAATATGTGTTCTGTCCAACTCTGACAGATGACTGCTTTTAGCATTGTTATTTTGAATTTTTATTCATCTATTCAATTAAAAATTTGCCAGTTAAGGACAATCTTAGCTACATCAAGTTCTTCCTCAATACAAGATGCAATTAAAAACTTACTTAATATCTTCAAGTGTTTCCAGAGGTAAAGCTCAAACAGCAGCTAGTTCTCCAATTTAAGCTCCAAATTATCTGAAAAAAGTGACAAAGAGCAAGGCTGGAACAGAGATTTTCCAGTTACGAAGCATAAATCGACTGCACTAGATCTTTTCTTGCACCTTTCTGGAGCAGTCCAATGAAAACACACTTTGAAAATATATCAGGGGAAAGAAACAAAACCAAGTTAGGATAATATACTTATTGTGCAATTTTAAGATTATTTTTTTTTTAATCACAGTCCCATCTGCATCCAGCAGTGGAAAATAAAAATCTGCCCTGCAAAGTCTTCTAGTATTCACCTTCATCCATCTGTACTCTCTCTGCTCACTCAGTGCCATTTTTTTTTTGTTCCTCACCCTGCAATATCTGGACTTAATACTTCTTTACTTCTATTCCTCCTTTCTCATACTGGGAATATGCTTCCCTCCTCCTTTCTGCTGCTAGGCCCCTAGTGTGGCAACATATCCATATTTCTTACAGAAATACCTCTCTTTCTCAGGGCTGAGCATGAATATGGGCTGATGTCTTCTGCTTTGCACCTAGGGAGGGTACCATCCCAGGGGAGCAAGCAAGCTGCCAGGCTTCATCCATCTTCTGCCTCTCCCTCAAGCCAAAGAGCTTCTATCTCAGAAAGGAAAAGTGCTCTGGGATAAGGCTGATGGTAGCTACCAAAAGCACTTCTGGATCTAATATATCAGTCATTCTTACTAATGGGGAAAGCAAATGTCTGCTCTGTAACTTTAAACTGTATATAGCTTTTCAATAAATATGAAATAGCTTTATATAGACATATCAAATACAGTTACAGTTCATTATAGCAGGTCCTGTGGTTGGTTTTGTTGTTTCACCTAAAGCCACTGTCTGTGCAGTCATGAGTCTGAGCCATGTGATGATGAAAGATTCTGCTCTAGGCAAGCAAGTTTTTGTTCTTCCTCTTGACACAGAATTGCTTATGTATGTGAATCCTAAAGCCTTAGAAAACCAGGGAAGTACAGAAGATGCATTTCTTTTTAGTGATGCAGATACCCCTTGATTCAAAACCCTCCATTTTTGTTACTCCTAATGCTTTGAGCCTTCAGAAACTTTTGCATCTGTTAACTTTGCTACTGGAGTAACTTTTATAATCATTCAATGCACAGAACTAAAGCAAACATGTTTAAGTGTCTGTAGGATTGTGACCAAAACACACTTAGACATCTTCTGACACCTGCCTACTGATTGGGAAGCTCTATTCCAAACAGTGCTCCACAAGCAGATTAATATTTCAAAGGACGTCATCAGTATTCTTCTCTGAAATCTGGAGATTACCAGAACTCAGAAGACGTCTTTATCACTTTAGCATTCTGTACCCAAAAATATCTATGAGAGACAGAGTTTTGTTCCCCAAGGTCATTTATTTCTGGGATAATAAGGAAAAATACCTTTCTTCTGTTACCTTAGGTAAGAACTGTGAGTAGAATTGCATTAAATCATTGGGATGCACATAGCTAGGACTGGGCTAGTTACACAGAAGCTGTCATAGTTTTGTAAACTCCTTCTGAAATATTTACATTATGTCTAGAGAAAGTTCAGTTGTGGAATGAATTACAATGAAGTGGAATGAATCTAGAATGAATTGGATTGCTGCACTGGAGCTAGAGAAAGCAAAATTACATCTATTTCCACAGAACATTTTCTTTTTTCTCTTTGTAGTTAACATTCTCATCATGTATGTAAAGTACGCTGCTGCTGATTAAAAGATTGCAATAGGGATGTGGAAAAAAAATCTTTTTAAACATACAGAATGAAATAGTTTGAGTGGCACTTTGTGATTTGTTTTCCAATTAGGAATGACATTTAATTTTAAGAGTTGAGTTGTTTTTAAGATAACATTTTGTTGGTTCAGGCGCATATGCCTACTAGTGTGATTACTGACTGTAATTTTCAGTATTTTAGGCACAGAGTAGGCCACATGCTCCCTTGTATCTTTTTCCAATAGTCTCCTGTTTTTATGTGTAAGACTATACTTACTGTTGTGAGTGACAGAACCCCAAATTTATTTTTGGTTCCAGTGGTTTTGTATTTCTAGATTATTAAGGAAGCTGTGAGTTCTAGATCTTCACTGACTTCACAAGTATTTGGGACAGGCCTTTCTCTTCAAGAACAAGGGAAAACACAGCTTGTTATGCAGATCATAAATTGTCCTAAGATCAGTTTTGAGGCATGTAGGCATTAGCATTGATTTGACAGTTTTTGCATTAAAATCCAGTGGTTGAACTAATAAAATGTACTTTCTTCATAATAAATATTTGTAAGTTGTTTAGTTAAAAATGGCAAGTTACAAGAAAAATACACTTTTTTAAAGTACCCCAACTGTATGAAATGCTTCATAGAAATAAGTAAAACTACATCTCTACTGCTAACTTGCATATAACAGGCCTGCAGCGATGGCTACATGCTCATGTTAACCTGACACAAATTGACTGTCTTCCCGTGTGCCCAGTTGCTCACTCCAATAGTCTTCCTTATACTGGTACAATCACTGAGGCTTTTGAGCGGGTGCAGTCAGGCAAGTTAAGGAGCACATGCCACCCATTTGGCAGCAGCATTTAATCAGCAGGATTTAATCACATTAAACTGACTGTATAATCATGACCTGATTCTGCAAAACTCTAAGTTCGAGTTTTGCATCTTAAAAGACTGCATATTTTAATCATGTTATAGCTTATGTGATACTAAGCACAAAGCAGGAGACCTATGGAAAAGAAATCTATTTCCACTTCAATATGATACAGCTGACAGTAGTACTGAAGGAAAACTGCAATGAGGGAATTAGTAAGTTGGATATGTACTTTTTATATAATATCAAATATAGGTGTGCCACAAAGTAAAAAAAGGAAGGACAGGGAACTGGATTCTTTCTTGTTTTGCTTCCAGAGAATTGTTTACTTTGAAATGTTTGCATGTCTTTAAAAAATACTTTAAACAAGCTGCCTGGATTAAATTAAAACAATAATTATGTTTTCATGAGTTATTCTGTGTCTTCTAGGACTGAGGCTTTGATCTCTGATATGCTATACCATATTAGTGTTTATTACAGACCACCATGCTGTTACTTGACAAATAGGGCATCTTTCATTATGCTAGGACTTGCATAAACTATGTTGCTGGGACTATAAAAATAATCTTTTTTCCTATATAAGCGTAATGCTGTATTTCAATTTTGTTTTTCATGAGTGATAGGGAAATTTTCCAAACCAAGTAAATAGTCAGCTGTTCTTTATGTATCTGCTGTTGTATAACATGCAGATTACTGCTGAAGGGTTTGTTTTAAATTGTATTTTCAGATTGGTTTTTATAAGATAACCAAGTTGCATGTGTGGGTGCATATGTATGTCTGTGAGTGCGCATGCATGCACACATGCATGTTTATCTCTGTTTTCCATTAATACCTTTGAGCCTTTGGCTAATTCCAACCAAATTAACTTAGGACCAGAGTTCTAAAAATAAATATGTTCCCACAAGGCTTGGAAAATGGCCAAGTACAATACGGAAATCTTATCAGTGTTCTGATTAAAGGAAAAGTTGTAGTATAAGTGCATACATTATTAGACACTAGAGAATCTACTTTGAGGTCACCCTGCATAAATATCTCAGATGTGGAAAAGAGAGACTTTCTTGTCCTATGCCTAAACTGGATGGTGCATGTTATGATACATTCAACATGCATAGCTGTTTGGTTTTATGTCTTCTTTCTTTACCAATCTTGGGAGTATTTCCAAATCCTCCATTCATGTGTAGCCTTTGATGTTAGAGACGTTAAGTCCCTAGAATACCCAGCTTCATGTAACTACTTGAAGAGTTTTAAAGGATACCTATTGCCTCCATCCAGCCTGTTTAGAAGTTTGTTGCCTGCAGACAGCAGCGCCAAGCAGGCAGAGCCTGCTACAGGAACATACATCCAGCCCTGCTACCCTGTCTTCCACCCTTTGTGATCCCCCCCTGGTTTGTGGAAATAACTCTGCAATCAGATAGCTAACTGAAATGTCTAATGACAGATTTGTAAAAGCTTCTCACCCCATTTTCACCTGTGAAGTCATAGGCCAATCTCCATGGACTAGCAGAGACTTCGTGCTGCCAGCCACTTTCAAAGGTCTCCAGAGCACTAGATCACATCATAGTTTAAAGGAACTGAAAGTGCATGAACCCTGCAGGATGTGCCCCACTTGATACTTTACCACTGTTGTTGTTTTTTTTCCATTTGTCTGATGCTTCCAAGCAAAATACTATATGGTGGTATAAAAGTTTATCCTTTCTCATGAGTCTCACATATATCACAGGTACTTTTGT